>NC_137485.1:7894250-9144250 GCF_918807975.1 Aplidium turbinatum | reverse complement strand
CGGGTGGAGGCTCTTTGTTGACAAATTTCGTTTCTCATCTGGTTGAAAGTAGATGGTACTCACAGGATGGGGCACGAGGAGCCATTTGTCGTCCATTCCATGATACCGCCAATTAATTAGAACACGTTATAAGAGGCTACCGCCCAATTGTGACCCTTGCAGCACTTTCAGAGTTTATCTTCGCTCGGTAATCACAGACGAAAAAAATAGTAGGCTAATGGTAGGTGTGGAAATCAAACCCAGATCAACAAAATGAGTAGGCTACTTCCCAGCCCTAACCACTAACCCAAGCAGCTGACAGCGAAATCATTACTAAATTTGCTTTGTATTATCGGGTTTCCACGTCACGGAAAACGTAGCTTATGATTCGTTTGAGGTTTCAGTGGCTGTGACAGATTTTTGTCATGTTAAAGTTCACAACTACTGACTTGTAGGACACTCTTTCTATGAGAATCCACTCGCGCGGGTTTGAATTTGTCTTTGACAGTGGAAAAAAGTTGAAAATCACTGCGAGTACTTAAACGTTTCTGTAGACAGAAAATTGTTTTGTTGGTTCACTTGAAACAATCGGCCACCCCCACTAGTGGGAAACAAACCGACGACGGATTATGATGATGATGACTTGCGTCTTAAAACAACCGACATAAGTTGGATGGATGGTTTTCATTCTACGAGCGATTAGAATTAGTTTATTGCGTGACAAGAAAAGCGAGATTACAAATTGCAAATTATGCGAGAAAGCACCCAGTTGTGACTTCATGAACAGAGGAATTTGGCATGATGATTTATATGATCTTCCATAAATGATGAGATGAAGAAATAGCTGTGATCGTAACCCTGAAATTGCAACGAGAAGTGATTAACCGACTAGTTTATTAAAAAGTTATCATATTTAGCTAAACTACAACGTAGTTCAGTCCGACATGTTTTTAGAAACTAATTCTTACATACCACCAGACAAATTTCATATCTAGTATGAAAGGTGCGCTTTTGAGTTTTTGAAGTGTGGTATTATATTAATGTGGCAAACAATATGTGACTGTTGAAGAGTGCAACGATTGGATAAACGATCTCAGCGTTCAAGCACAGACAAATATTGCATTGTCTGCAAGAAAAGTCAGTTATTTACTCAAGGAACGCAAACAAAATAATCAAATAGCGATGCTAAGTACTAGTAGCCTGTGTAGACATTTTTGCCTGAAAGATAAAGCTATTGAACAGTACACGAGGTACGAAAGTATGGAGCTATCATTAGTCATTACCTCCTGCATTCGCAATTCTAGCGGCATAGCAGCATTTGCACAAGCTCTTTGAAGATGATCAGGCAGAAGTTCCTTTTCAAGGAATTGATCTTTTGTGCCTTGATCGACCAATATGGACAACTTTGGGCCTTTGTAGCTGCTTAGCAGTTCACACGCATCGTATTCCTAAAATATAAATCACGTTTAAGATTCGTGTGGAAAGACAACTTCTAGAAAATCTGCTTTTAAGACTTTTTTGTTCTTTTTCAGGTATAGTTTTTACAGAATAAACATAAACACGCCAGTCAGAATAGATTAGAACAAGTTTTCAAAAATGTGGTGATGCCGTTCGATCAACAATTGGGTGTGGTTGTGGCATCGCGTAGTAGCATTTGTACGTGTGTGTGCTCTTAAAACTAACTTTTACACAATTGCGTTAGAAATATGTAGTTTCTGTACTAACTTTATGTAAATTCTTGTCTTCTCCCAAGTAGCCTGCAAAGGCTTTTTGGCCCCATGGACATTGCAAAGGATTGGTAATTGGAGCAAACGCGGAAACCGACTGTGAATAGAGCAATGAGGCAACAATTTCGTTACAATATCTTGACTAAAACAATACGCATATTGCTTACATTGTGAAAGTATAGTATATACACAAGAATAGAGGATTATGATCAATCAGTGGTTCTTAACCTTTTTATTGACACGCCTCCCTTCAACAATGATTACATGTTCTGCGACTTCCGGTTTTGAACAACTGTAACATCAAAATAAATTTTGTTTTTGTTGATTACGGTAGGTTCCATATTGGTAAGGTACTTGAAATTAATTCCAAGAAACTCGATTTTTAATGCAGGGTTTAACACCACAAAGTCCACAACGTTGCTTAAGTCTTCAACTCTCAGCCTGTTCTTGGTCTTGATAGCAACTGCAGTCTGCAGTAGAAAAAGGAACATAGACGTGTGTATCCGAGCACTGTTAGTCTTTGAATATCTTGAGTTCAAACAAGTGAGTAAATTGCGGGAAGATAATCTTGAGCTCCGGTTCTTTAAAGTCTGACTTGGCCGAGTGGTTTAACTTTCATGCAGAAACTTCCTCTTGTGCTTCTTCAAAAATTTGTTTGATTGGTTTCCATGTTATCATCTGCATTTGAAAATTATTTTATGCCGTTTGCTTTCAAGGTGTTTAGATGAGCTGTTACTTGATTAGTCCACTTAAACTAACAGCTACCATCCACGAGTGTAGCGCCCAACTTAGGCCACTAGATTTCCTTGTTACCTCGAATTTTTCAGATGTATATTTTGGATGTGAATCTTCTTATTAGCATGTACGTTGTGGCAACTTTCAATCATTTGTGTGAAAAACATACCAGATTACATTTTATTTACAATCAGGCTGAATCTCCTTACAGGTTGAAAAAACAATCTGCAAGAGCTCCAGCTATTTATAAAGCACCCTGCTTTTATAAAGTGACCTATCTTGATAATTAAGTTCAGGACCCCCTTCAAAACACCCTTCATTGCTTTACCGGAGGCAAAGTCTTGGATACTAAGGCTCTTCGATAAATAACGCAATGAGTGATAAAAGATTTTACTCTTTTCGTTTTCACGTAAAACGAAACCAGATGGCAGAACAAGGGCAACAAAAACTCGGTCTGCATATAGGCCTACCTGAGATTTTAAGTTCTTAAAAAATAAAAATAGCAAAAAACAGTCAAGGACATTAAAATTACTGCAAGATTAAATATTGTTGAAAAGCTCGCGACCCCCATGAAAAGTGGTTGACGGCCCCGGTTAATAACCACTGTGATAGATAAAATCAACAGTTTTTTTTTTTTATTATAACCCGTATATTACTGTTATACACATTCCAAATTGTGACTGAAAATTGATGTAAAAATCTAATTCAATTTGCATATCACTTCACCTTATACTTTCCGGGTTCTTTCAATGCACAAATCAACGCTCCGTGACCACCCATGCTTAAAAGAAAATGAAATATATATAATCTAACATTTTTTGAAACCTTGTTACTTTACGACTATGAGCCAAATGTTTAACTTACCTGCTTGAAACAATATTTAGGATAGCAAATGTCAAAAACCAACAGAAAATCCATTTATTTCCACAAATAACCAATAACCATATAGCCAATTCTTATTTTAAATGTCTAACCAGCGATTGAAGAATCCTTATACGATAAGATGAATTGTGTAATTTTCTAGTAGAAAAACTAAGACATTTGGCTGTAAAGTAACAAGCAGGAGATCGCAGGGTCACTTTCTTGGTCAGTTGACGCACTACCTTTGCCAAAAACTAAGAAAAACATGCAAAATTTCACAGTTATAAAGAAAATCATGCGGCAAAATCAGGGGGCAAAATAGAAGTAGATTTTGGGGCGCTGTAAAAATATATTTGAAAAACATTGTTATAAGAGAAGGCAGAGAACACGTCGGATGGATTTTCAAAGTTTTCGTACTAAATGAAAAAACATGAAAAGCAAACCAAAACGTTTGTACTCACTGTGTTCCCATATCAATGTGAAAAATAGAAAGCAAAGTAAGTGCAGGTTTTGTTGCAAAAGTTTCATGTAAAAATGAAAAATAAGTTATGTGTCCAAAGTTAACTTTTGTTTGAATTGTTCCTATTATTGTCCTGTGATTGCCATAAAGGCTTTTCAAAACCACTAAAATCATTCTGTTATCATGTTTTTAACTTTAACTTCAGCGTTTGATCTCCAACTTCTACAGAAATTCAGCTTTGATGTTTGAAATAATGTTTTTTAAAAAAATATCCTTTGTGCAATGACTAGTAGTATGCTTTCCACCAGCTCTGCACTACATAAAGCACCACTGTGCCTGTAAGTTGTTATTGAAGCTTACAACTTACCTGTGTCCAAATATGGATGACTTTTCAGAATCAATTTTGGCAGAAAAGTTTGAATTGATTACTTCTGGCAACTGAAATAAAAATAGCAAACACAAAAATATTCGGATTAAACTTGCAGATAAATACACAACAGGACACAAAACTGCCAGTTTGAATGCAATTAGAGATGTACCGATACCAACATTTTTGCTGATACCGATATCCCTTGTTTAAGCCGATACCGATATTTTGCCGATACTTTAGTGTTGCAAAAAAGCAGTTTAGGTATTTGCAAGGAGTTAGATCAGTTTAACTCTTAAGATATGAGGAATAATATACTGTCATTATTTTACATTTCTACGAGCACAGTTTGTGCCCCAAACAAAACTTTGACTTTATTTTGTGTTTGCTTCATTTTTTTGGCGAAAATATAATGATGGATTCGTTATATAATTATTCTAGAATATATTCGAATCCTCAACTATTCAAAAATGCCCATACCTATTTGCGTCACATTTTTGCGGTTTCTTATAGGCCAAAAGTGATAATTGCTCTGCGCTATCTCTGCTGCGTTATTCAGTTTGCGCTGATGTAACGAAATGTTGGTTTGCAAAAAACTTCAAAAACAAATCCATGAATGCTATTACGAAATGTTATTTTAATGTATTGTAATGTTAATACGTAATGTCTTATAAGAATGAATTGAAATCGAGTCTAATCACCCAAAATAAAAGCAATGGTACCACGAATCGTCTTGTTGCGCCTGAACGTTATTTTTTCTGATCTGCGGAGCTGATGTAAACCTTAAAAATCATATGGACTTACTCTTGATGAGACTTGACTATGGAAACCACGTATTGATTAATGGATACTTTGTTCCACTGAACTTCAAAGTCAAAGCGTACTTATTTTTCACATACCAAACCACCTGTGCTGATCGAATTTGTTGATTCATTATTCGGTAAAATGTTGAGATGATGTTACGTCATTACGTCGCTTGAGATACAATTTCATGATATCGCATGGACGAAAAACTTAACAAGTTTTATGCTCTGTAGGGAGTAAACAAGAAACACAGATGATGCACATTGGAGAAATTGAGTCTCCTTTACAATCGAGCAACGCAAAACTGCTGAAACAAAACGCTTTTTTTTCAGTGAAAGAATCAATGCAAGTAACCAATGCCAAAAGATGCACGCAAGAAGTCACGGAAGTGTGAGGTATCAAAAATTTGAACAGGTATTATTCTACATCAGTGCGACGTTAGTTACTATGGTACTTCAAAAAATCTATCTTTGCTGTGAAAAATCTGCAGCAAATGCGTTTTTTATTACATTTTTAGTATCGGTCAAATTTTGCCGATACCGATACTCCAAAACTGGCCGATATCGATACATCTCTAAATGCAATCATGATATTTTAAAATATTTCACCTCTTTTGTGACATATGAATACATTCGATAATTATTTTTCCATTTGGGTTCAACTGCATCTACATAAAATCCCGCTCCAGAACCAAAATCGTACGAATCGTCTTCTCCTACAATGTTGCAACCCCCTTGAAAAATATATGCACAACATTTAGTTAAATAACTTTGTTGTTATTTCTAAGAAAAACTGAAACTAACTTGTAGCCTACATTGAGTTTAAAGTTAAAACAAATATATATTAAAATAACTTATACAGTATACGGCAATTAAAGCAATTCAATGGTAAAAATGCTAGGCTATTGAAAATATTTTTCATACTTGGAGAAGTATCAGGGGTGATTACTACAAGACCATTTTTAGCAGCAGGGCTTTGAGTGTATCCTTTCGTGACCACATTTTGTTCTGTGCATGTTAAGCCGGACAGAAAGTAAAGGACAGGGCACTTCCTTTCTTCGCTCTGATAAAAAAGTTATAATTAAAAAATGGTTAGAATTAATGTTGTTGTTTTGTATGACGCTATTTTATTACATGTCTGAGCAGTTTTTGTTAAGCCAATCCACGAGGAAATTGTTGCATTGGCGGGTTATGAGATATCCTTGTTAGAATTTCTAAGAATGAATAGACCATGGAAAAAGAATATCAAACTAAATGTTTAAATTCACCTGCGGTGGAAAGAAGATGCCAAATTTCATTAGGCATTTACATTCCTTACTCATATGTTCATACACTTTCTGCCAACCACCAAAGCTTCTGTTGCATGATATTTCCTTTAGAGCAAATTTCGACATTTTTTTTGGTGATATTTAGCAATCAATTTGTCAATGAAAAAAACTGATTCTAAAGTTATCTGAATTAAGTGACAGCTAGGTGCAAAGAATACTCGATCAATAGAATAAAATAGTGGTTCCAAACCACATTTAATAATAATAGTATTACTATTAGACAAACCAACAAACTGTTTTTAAAATTTATTCAAAATGTAAGATTTAACAGCAAACACATTCAGTTTAATGCTAATAGCATATCATTCAAAACACTAGAAACGGTTTTTTAAACAGTAAAATTGATCGTGCAGTAATATTAGTGTAAACTAACAAGTTACCGATGTGGTTTGTAAAAGCAACAATTGTTGTGTAAAATTATATACTTATTAATCAAAACAGCAAAAAAATCAATGAGTGTTTTTTTCTTTAAAGCCAGTGAAGCATGGACAACATTCCATGGACACTATTAGCCCACCCAGCAAAGCATAAGCGTATTATCACACACAATACAAAGGCTATTATTACTTTGCATTACAAAAATACACTTCATTTTGCATCATTAGCACTTCATTTCCCCAACTTGTCCAGTCTGGAGTTAAGCTTCGAGCAAACATTTCAAGACATCTTGGATTACTATGGTCACACAAGTACTGCTTTAGTATTTCAGTTAAAGGAGGTTTATGTGAATGCACTGAAAAGGGCACACTGCATACAACTAGGTCTTCAATGGGCTTAAAATTCTTTTTTGAAGATGTACAATAACGACCCACTAAAATAGTTTCATAAGGTTTTTTGTGAAGACTATTCCATGGGAAAACTGGTTGTCCCTGTGTAGTGAGTTTCACCCAATGCCACTCTGCTAAAAATTGAATTTTCCATTTGCAAAACAGTTCTTCTTTGGTCCAGCAAATTATTTTTTGCTTGTTAGTCACCCAAATTAAAAATAGGCATTCATCAAAGCACAAAGCATCGATTGGAATAGATGCAATTTGTTCAAATGATAATGTGGCATATTTCCGACCACGTTTTACTGATTTATTTTCCCATGGTGGATCTAAAACAATGCAGTTGTACTTTCCATTTGTTTTGCAATCATCAATTAAAGGTTGCAAATAGTTGACATCGGATTGTAAAAACTTAGAATGCATGGGTACAAGGTAGCAAGATTCTTCTATGTTTATAAAGTGAGAAAATGAGCATGTATTTTCATACAAGGTATTTGCAATATCATAATGACCACCATGTTTAAGGTTCGCATCTAGACCACAAACATGGTGCATTTCACTAACTACACCTTCACACATTTTGTCTTGTTTAATTTTGATGTGCAGCATAGAATCGGATTCGGTACATTTTAAAGTTTTCAAAAGTTTACAAGTTGTATCATGGATATGAGCAATGACTTTTTCATGATAAAGCTGTGCATCTAATTCTCCTTGATTAAAGGAACTTTTTCGTTTTCGTCTTTTTCTTTTTGCTTTTAATTTTTTTGTGATTTCAGTATCATTTTGTTTGGGAGTTGAAGCTTTCTGGAGATCACTCTGCTTTTCTTTAAGACTTGAAATATAAGGCTGTTTTAAGTCAAAATAACATTCCTTTGGCACAAAAGCAAATGTCTTGTTCTTCAATGTATTCATCATGACGGTACACTGGTAAGTATCACATAAATGAGTTTTATGGTTAACATACACACCATTTTCTATTTTACACTCAATTGACATTCTTAAACTTAATTCTTTCTGCAGTATTACAAATTTTTCTTGTGAAGAAAAGGCTGTAGATACTCAATGTAAGCCTTTTTTTGTTGAGACGATGTTGGCACAAAATGTCCACCTGTATGTCTCACAACTTGTTTGTTACTAAATATTTCAAGGAGATCATTGCTCATCTCTCGTGGAATTACTTGGTCAGTATCACCAATGATATGCAATGAAGGAACATTTACCACATGCTCATAATAAACTTGATGGGGTATTTGCTGACTCTTAAAACCAGCAAAAAATATGGCAAAAGAAAATTCCTGAAATCTTACATCACCACTTTCTTTTAGTGAACAAATTATAGATAAAAGACTTGCTCCCTGACTGAAAGCTAAGATGCCATCAAAAGGCCCATTTACTTTTAAGGCATCAGCAACTACATTTAAAGAATCTTCAAATCCGCTACAACAGCTAGTGACTTCCTGGGCAAGATACGATTGATCTTTCTGTGAAAACCACCAACCATACAAATTTTCCTCCTCCCCAGGTAAAGAGTTTGGTGCACAGAGGTAAAACAATAAACAATGCTTTTTGAGTATTTTTCTAAGAGAACCAGTTCTCTCTCTAAAAATTTGATCATTTTGACGATACCCGTGCAAACACAACAGTTTGAGGAGTGGTTGTGAAGTCATTGTACTATTCAATAGACAAAATTATGAGAAACAATTTCTAACACATTCACAAGTAGACCTCAGAGTCAAGTCCATTAAGCCAGTAAGATCTGGAAAAAGCAAAAGTATCTTAATTAATTTCCCTGTGATGGTCAGAAACAGACTTGCCAGGTGCTCATTGAAAACATATGAGAAACTGACTCTAAACAAATGCCAAACAGCTAAAAAATGGCCAAATTTTAAGTTTCAGCCACATTTAACAATTAACATGCAGCTATATTAGTAATACGCATAAGGTTAATACTTGCAGCATTAAGGGTGCAACCTAGTTCGTACCCTGAACAGTTCGTACCCTCAGTTTGTTCCCTGAAAAGATCGAGAGAAAAAATTAAAAAAAGCCGAAGTCGCTGTTCGGAGTTTCTGCAAACAAACTGAAAAGATTGATAGAAAAAAATAGAACAAAGCTGAAGTTGCTGTTCGCAGCTTCCGTTTTTCCGCAGTTTCTGCAAACATTTTAAAATTTTCGGTAATGATCCTAAGAGTTTGGCGAAGTCGCTGATTGCAGTTTCTGCAAACATTTTAAAAGGGTTAGGGTTAGGAAAAGATCAAAAGAAAAAATTAAAAAAAGCCAAAGTCGCTGATCGGAGTTTCCGCAAACAAACAAACTGAAAAGATCGAGAGAAAAAAATAGAACAAAGCCTAAATCGCTGATCGCAGTTTTCGTTTTTCCGCAAACATTTTAAAATTTCCTGTAATGATCCTAAGAGTTTGCCAAAGTCGCTGATCGCAGTTTTCGCAAACATTTTAGAAGGGTTAGGAAGGTTGAGATCAGAGTTTCCGCAAACATTTTAAAATTTCCGATAATGATCCTGAGAGTTTTTGTTTGTTTGCGGAAACTGCGTACAGTGACTTCGGGTTTGTGCTATTTTTTCTCTCGATCTTTTCCGAGGGAAAATTTTAAAATGTTTGCGGAAACTGCGATCAGCAAGTTCAACTTTTTTAAATTTTTTTCTCTTGATCTTTTCAGGGTATGAACTGAGGGTACGAACTGTTCAGGGTACGAACTAGGTTGCATCCCAGCATTAACATCAATCCGGGCTACCATGGTTTGTCTTGTTTATATGATCATTATGAGCCAGCACCCAGCAGGTTGCAATTCTTAAATCTTGGAACAAAAACACAATTACATAAACGATTGAAATGCTGAAACAAAGTAAAACTTCTTTTTCAAACTATAAATTGCAATGGCGCTGCTTTTCTGCCATACAAAACTTAGGCAATAAAGAAAATTCAATTCTTGTTACTAACGTTTTCCAACAAAAATGATCTAAATCAATGCAGAACAAGGTTACCAGGTGCTGATTGAAAAATATTAAATTTTGAAGGGTGAGAGAAAGAGAAACCTTTTATTTCATCTGTTGCGAGAATAGTACGGTACAATTATATACTATACAAATAAAATAGCATCATAGCAATCTAGATACCACAACAGACAGGAAGCAGCGAAAGTCATTGAGTCAGTTGCTTCCCTGTTCTTAATGCGACATATGTCAAGCATCGGCAAATTACGTTGAAACAACAATGATATTCAGCAAAAAATAAAAAAAGAAGTGATGTGCTGCTGCGATCCTCAAGTGAAGTTCTGTGCTTTTATTCAAATATAAACTTTCTATTCAAATATAGCCTAAACTCTAATATTTGTTCTATTCTTCACTAACATATCATTACGTTTTAGAGCCCAAAAATATTATAATTTAGGGTGATATGAATTTTGAAGGAAAAATAAATCCAAAGGTAAACAATGACATAATTAAGAAAAGGAATTATTTTTAAACTATTTTTTTCCTGCCAAACCATAAAAAAGGCCAAAAAACTACCAAACTATGACCTAACGTAACTGCGAAACCATCTAAACAAAGAGACATTTCTGGAATTGGGCAGAAAAACTGCCAACCCTGGTCAGAAATAAAAATACACTGAAGTGCACATGACTGCACTTATTCTGAAGCATTCCTGCATTTGTAATGCATCCATATTGATGAATTTCTGATATATTTGAAACTCTGCAATTGTGCAAACTTCGTCACGGTCACGCTCGACCAATTTTTGGTTTTGGTTAACATGCTTTTCAGTTTCCGCATTCTTAACAGAATCAAAGTCAGAGTTGCCAGCTTGGCTAGCGTATTATCTCTGGTATTATTGTACAGTTTGGCGAGGCGCGGTTTTTGAGCTTTTTTGAAATATTTTGTTTGTTGTTGAATATTAATGTTCATTTATAAAGAGCTATCAAAATATCTGCTTCGTTGGTTATGGTTATTTTTAAGTCAAATGCGTTTAAAGCAGTGCAATGTTTAGAGCACGGTTGAATGTGTAGCGCCCGAGAGCTTTCTCCTTGATGTCACGCGCTTCCCTTTACAGGCATCGAGTAGGATTTTGAAATATTCTTGCATTGAACAAATACCGCGGGCTGCTGGCCGCGTCTCGGAATTCAATCTAGCAATCAATTTTGTAAGATGCCTCACCGCATTCCTACTGTACGTCATCGACACGTAAATCTGCCGTTGTGTTGGGCTATATGGTCGTGTGTAGAGCTTGCAATGCTTGTGGTGGCGCCTTCCCAATCAAACCAGAACTCTTCTTAATAAACTTAAACCATGCTTCCTAACTCAATACTCAGTTACAATTTCCGAAGTTAACCCAGCAAACATTGTACCTCGGCCCAACGTAGTGTGACAGTTGGTAAAATAGTGCTTTTCTGTTGACCCAACGTATCTTGCACCATTCGTCTTAGTTGGGCCAATTTATTTTAAAATCTTTGGGACAACGTAAAATAATAGAGGGGTTACCATAGTTCGCCCGCAAATAATGACTTTGGCCCAACGTTCTGTACAACTGCGTCTGCACACCAACATTAGCAAGAACGACTTCATAAATCTAATTTTTTTTGCATTTTCATTGTCCCATTACAATTGTAAAAGGAATGGCCTACCATGAAGCAAACTTAAACAATTCTTCGAAGTTCGAAGGTATCTTCAATTAAAATGTTTCAAAAGTTGGCATAGTTGGCAAAACTACACGACCCTCAGCCAACCCGAACAACCGTTGGTCACAGCGTTAAACCACAGTCTCTATATTATATATTTATAGACTTTGAATAGACAAAAGTACGGTAGCCTACTGTTTAATCTTGAGTCTAGGTCAATTTCCATTGGCAACAAGTGCCTTCCTTTAAACTAACCAGTGCCTAATATTCCTGGCAGAAAATTTTATTAACTAACCAGCCTTTCAACAACCTATGTTTTGGTCTTCTACTGAAGAAGCCAAAATTCAATTCCTTAATAATTTGAACTCACATCATCTTTTAACTACTTGTAGTCATGCTAACCAAAGCCTCAGAAAAGTAAACCAAACGAATTTTTTTAGATAAATACTGGAACTAACATCCTAAACATTCTACATTAGTTAAAAACAAGTCTGCAACCACAATATCTTGCACAATTTCACCATTGATAGTAGACAATATGCCTGTATTTGCATACCTTTGGTGCTTGGCTTTCATAATATACCCTACCTTCACTAGGAGCGCTGTTTCACGAGCGACGACAACTGCCTTTTTCGTTAGCCTTCCAGACTAGTAATATAGAGACTGTGGTTAAACCATAATCTCTTCGTGGGAAAATTGTAACATAAATATCCCGATCCGTTCGTCTGTAGCCTATGCAATGACCGAAAGAAACACTCTTCTGAAAACGTCTATTCAAGAATTGTATTTCTGTAAAAATAGCCTCAAGGCTGTCGAAGAATGGAGGAAACACCGTAGCCTACCCACTAAAACTTGTCACTACAATACAAATTACTGAGATAAAGACGGAAATTTCGTCTAGTTGGTATAAGCAGTGCTTCCACTTCTGACAATTGATAAATCCTCTTCAATTTCCTTTTTTGTCCTGAAAAATCCCTTTTTCCTCAGTCGGAAATCTTTCAAAATTTCCTTCATAGGCGAGGTTATTTTTAACGTTATTTAGGTTAAAAAAGGTGCTAATACAACTTTAAAGTTATTATAATCTCAGTTAAAGCTATTTTAATCTCGATTTTATTCAGTAGCACCGGTATGTCGAAGCAAAGTTGTTTTATTAGAACAGTAGGCTGCACAAAAGCAGCCCATATTTTACAATAACATGGTTTACTTCCTTTGTTCACTGTCCAGCCAAAAAACTGCTTGTCAGTTAGTCGGTTCTGGGACATTTACCACCTGGAGTCCTGGACATCATGTACCAATTACCACTCTGATCTTTCCTACCCGGAGTTCCTAACCTATCCCTAACAGCAAAAATGTACAGGTGGTAAATGTCCAGTTTCTACAAATTATCCATCCATTAACAAATTTATTTTTGTGTTTAGTTTAGTTTTCCTTAATGCGCTAAGCCGCTAACTTAACACTATTGGCTAGGTTATCTCTTTTTTCCCCTTGTCAGTAACGCCTTAACAATCATTTGAGACTGACGAAAAACTCCAGGATACTAGGCCTATTCATGATACTGACTCAGTCTGACTGTGTACACTATACATGTTGTATACATACTACATAGCCTCTATTATTATGACACCATCAGTTAGCATAGGCAAAAACTAACTTTTCTAAACATATCACTAGCACTAAACATATCACTAGCCTAAGCTTATGATACCTAACTGTACGTCGAACCTCAGTGAACTTTGTCATTGCTACTCAACTTCAAATGTAAATCAACGGATTACCTAATTTTAACTCAAAGAATTGAGAACTAACTCTCTCACTACAGTCTGCAATCACATCCAATTCCCAAAGTGGCGATAAAAGAAATTAAGCGATAGAAAGCCGAGGATGGGACAGGGAGTAAGAGGGGTTCCGGATGGCGAGTGACGATGGAAACCAGCTGATCATCGTTATTCCAGTCGTTTTTAGAACTTGTGAAAGGGAATATGAATAAAATTTTCTTTAAAATTGCTAAAAAGAACAAATCCCCTTTTAAAACAAAAATTCCTTGTAAAATTGTTAAAAATCCCTAAAAAATCCTTTTTTTCTTCAAATCCCTTTTTTATCCTTCGAAGCGTTGAAAAATCCCGATTTCGGGATAAAATCCTTCAAAGTGGAAGCACTGGGTATAAGCACAAACAAAATCGTTTTAATATGCGACCAACTTTTCAAGCAACAATTTTAAGAATGAGAGAATAGATTGCAATATTCCAAACGCACGTAACCATCTTCTGTGACGTAATAATGATAAGCATTATGAAGCTATTCAAGCACCTATTCAAATTGGCTTACACCATATGTCGTAATTCAAGATTTAACAATAATGTAATGCTTTACAGGTGTGACAAAAGTGATGCAATCTTTGCTTATTTCTAGCAATAGTCCATATGACGTAAGACGTCAGGTTCAGACAGTAGACAACGGTTTTATGTGACGTTTGATTTGTACAGAGATTGTAAGTTAAGTGTGCACATTCTTATAGCAATTCTATTCTTTGAAAGTTAAGTTAATAATGTAGAACGAGTGAACGACATGGTACCGTACGGAGTTCTGATGGTGGAATTGTTAGTCGTTCGGGTGCTTTCATTTTTGGTGTTAGGCTATTGGATTGTATTTTTTGAAGCGCTATATTCAGTTAAAGATTAAGTCAATAAACAAGGCAGCAGTGAAGACGACTTCGTGTCCCGGTCATTCCTCGCCAATTATGCTCAGGAATGTCGCCGTCTTGCTGACGGCTGTATATGAGCGCCCATGCTGATTAGCAGCGTCCGCTACTGATGAGTACGGTAACCACTGAGCTACACCTCGTTAGCTCAGTGGTTACCCGCCCGGCTCAAGATCATGCGGCGCTGGTTCGGCTGTCGGAGGGTGTGCCTGAGCAACGCATTTCAGGACTGCTCTCTATTCAACGGCACCCAGTGAATGGAATATTTCCCTGGCAACAACACTTCAACAATCGGAAAACTTCACTCTGCCAATCTCGGTAACCGACCCTGCGTCAAGAGCCTCTACAAGTATGCGAAACTACCAGGAATAACCTAGCAAAGCTTTGTCATTCCGAGGATAAAGATTCAAAACCAAACAACCAATTGAAAATAATTTGACAAAAAAAATTTAACAGTTAATTTGTCAATAGGCTACTGTTCACAACTTGTGTGAATTTTATCGTTTTAGGCAACTATGTGACTTTTTTTTTTTTTTAGAAAACCTCTGATTATTTAAAAAAAACGACACCCTGACTTTCAAGTGACATAACAATAAATACAATGAATGTCAACGAGACGGGCATGCGTGTTGTCGGTGACTCAGTGTTTTCGCTTTATCTGCGGCGCTTTTTTTACGGATTGGTTTATTAGGCGGATCTTGCAGAATTTTTCCGCCAGAATGACAGTGGTGTGTTTGGAATGTGGATTAGGGAATAGGGACAGCGCTTCCACTTTTGTGGTAATTGCCACAATTGTGGAATTTTCATCATGCTTGTGGTAAAAATGTGGTGATGAAAAATTTGTGGTAATTTTGTGGTAATATGGAAATTTTGTGTGGAAATGTTGCCAAAATGTGGAAATTGTAAATTTTGAAAATTTGACATAAAATACTATCAATAAATAAGAGCATTTAAACTGTTGTCTTCCGAAATCGATCAGATATGCAAAAAACTACTTATAATAGCATGCGACTAGCATGTTCCGCTGTTTTCGGTTTGATTTTGGAATGCATCCTGAATTTTGACTTTGAACGTAGGGTGACCATATTCATAGTCAAGATGTCTTTCAGATTCTAACTGCGGTGTCAAGTACCGGTACAGTACTTTTCTTACTTATTTCGGACGTTTTAATAGCTGTTAATAACCGGTAGGCTACTGTTAATAAACTGAGTAGGCCTAGTTGTTTTAGACCTTATTTCACACTATATAGTGTAAATATAGCCAAATAAAGATCAAAACCCTAACCTTATTTCTAAGTCTAATCATTACCTTAACCCTTCCTAACTTTAATCCTAACTCTGGCAATACCTGATTGTGACCATGGCAACAAGTGGATAAAAATAGCCACTATGTTAATGTAAAAGTAAGTCGAAATACGGTTAAAATCGGGAAGAAAATCACAGCAAAAAATGTGGTAATCTGAGGACAAATGTGGTAATACAAGTGGTAATCTAGCTTTGTAAAAGTGGAAGCACTGAATAGGGATGCATTTTGGAATTAAGCAACAATCAGAAAATGCGCTATTGTAATTTAATGCACATAACAAGATAACAATACCACCAAATTATTACACGTATAAGAATATGAAAATATCTTTCTAATAAACCAAAAAAAATAACTGTTTAAGTTAACAAAAATGATTTTCAGAGGTCTTTAAAAAAATGGTTGCAAATACGCACATGGACTAGAATTAGATACCGTATTATAACTGCAGACAGAACGCCACTGTTTCGATTTCGACCCATTGAACACTTTTGTAGTAGGCTATTAATAATATTTATTGTACATTAGTATATATATATATATATGGTAACTATAACCTGGGTTTTTTTTTTCGCTGACACTTTTTGGTCATTTGTCCGAAATGACTTGAAAATATTCGGTCATTTTTTATTTATTTCGGTCATTTTTTCTGATGAAAATATTTCCTTTCAAGTAGCTGATACAAACCAAAATTTGCACTTCCTGACTAGCTACAACATAGGCGCCAACTTTTTATGCTGTATTGATACATAAAACAACAGATGAACTAGCGATCGGCAGCAGGAAAACATTTTTTGAATGCAAACCGCAACAGCTTCACGATAAATAATCACTAGAATGAGTAGCGATGCTACAATTCCACACCAGACAAAATCTGTCATTTTTACATTGATTTAACGCCTGCAGACGTTGAATCAATGTAAAAATGACTGATTTTGCTGCCTGCGACATAGCAAAAATCTACCATTTTGTGTCGATTCAATGTCATCAGACGTTGAATGCACCCAAAAACAACATAATTTGCTACGTAGACGGAGCGTGCGTTTAGCTTTATGCGCTTGCAAACAGACTCGATGTTGCTTTCGAAAGTCGAAACCTCTGCAGTGAATTGTCGCGGCAGTGAACCGCTCGCTGTAAAAATGAACTTGAAGTCTCGGCACGACGTAACCACAAACCAACGCAACAAGGGCTGGTACAAACCGCATTGCGCACATGCGGAATAATCAACGCAACAACGGACTCGCGCAAACTGCATGGCGCACACACGACCGTTGCTAAAGAAACCTGATCAAAGGCGGGAATATGCGCATCTTTTGTTTCATCTGCAACACGAAAACAGGTCAGGCATAAAGTTGAAAGCAAGTCAGTCATAACTCATAAGTTGCGATATTGTAGTGAAAAGGGAGCTATAATCAAACGTCTCTCCGTAACTATTTTTCAAGGGCTGTTTACGGATGTCAGCAACTTCTAAATTTATTCAAGGTGACGTGCTGTTGAATTGATGTAAACGTGAATGATTTTACTTTCAACAGGTATATACATTTTCAAGCGTATAATCAAGTTAGTATTTGCATTCCATTTTCAAGACATTGTCATTCCATTTACAGTATACTTTTTACTTTTTAGTAAACCTTTTCGTCTCTTGTTTCATGGTGATAAATCTAATTCGTTGGTAAACTTTATGTTGTGCTTAGCTTAAAGATTCGCAGTCCATCAACCGCTAGTTTACGCAGACGCATGGCATGTGTTTGCTTAACCGAAGTGGTCAAGTTTTGTTTATAATAATTAACGGTAGGTCGAACGTAGCGATAACTCCGAGTGTGGCAATAAAAGCAATCCTAGTGTGACGACACAATTATGTCATCCATCTGCGTGACATTTTGCTGAATTTACGTTGCTGCTGATGAAACACGCTTTCGCCCACACGGCCAAAAAAATAGTTAGGCGCCTATGAGCTACAACATTAAGTTTCGCTGAGAAACGTTGTCGTGTTTTATCTGAGAAAACTTTTTTCAACGTTCATCAGCGAAACTCAACCTTGCAACACCCGAATTGACTATATATTTTTCGGACATTTTGACCGAATTGACTATATTTTTTTCGGACATTTTGCTAAAAAATCGGTCAATGACCGACAAATGACCGAAAAAAAAAAACCCAGACTATAACCCCTGAATAAGAAATAAAAAAAAAGTTTCTCCCTGCTATATTTTTGCTTTGTGATATTCCAGTTTTTTTTATTGGTTCCAAGTTTGATGCGCCTGCACAAACTATGGTTTCACACAAAATCCTTTTTTTCTTATTAACTCCATATGGATATATATCATAATATATTATGTGCATATCTGAAGCAAATAAATAAAATATGCTAACACTTCGTTGCAAGCTAGAAATATTTTAGCTGTGACAATTGAATATTAGGCCTGCCTATGTGTTTGATTTGCTGAACTTGCTATAAAGATTGTTTAAATAATTTTTATGGTGAATTTTCTGCATCGCTTTTCTTATTCAGAGTTTAAAGAATATCTTCAACTTTTAGATAATCTTCAACTTTTATAATAATCTATTATAATAATAATCTAATATATATATAATAATATTTATAATAATAATATAATAATAATTTTATAATAATCTTTTATAATAATTTTTTAGATAATCTTCAACTTTTAGATATTTTATTTTTCAAACGTAAAATGGTTGAGTAGTTGTGCTTACAGCAAGGTCCTAGTTGTACATCTTAAATCTATTGCAAGAATTAATAATTATTTGCATTAAAACTTTTTCTACAGGTAGAATTGTTGTAACTGTAGGCCAACATAGCCTATTTTGCACTATATTCCCCAATTTTATCTATTGAAATTAAAAGAAAGAAACTTAAACAATGAGTGGTTACTTTGTTCATGGAGGAACACAATATCCGTAAGTTTTATTGCATTATTTTTGGTGGAACATTATTTAACAGATATTATACTGCTGTATGTATTGGTACATGGGTCATTCCATGTCAACTCAACAGGGTGTGCAAGCTCGACCCTCTTAGATTTTCTTGAAATTCACACTTAAGTTTCATATTGATGTATAATGAACACAAAAAAAATTTCAGCTCATTATCTCAAGACGTTTAGAAATTACAGCCCTTCAAAGTCACCAAGGTCCCTCAAAATGCGTTCGCATGTAAATTTTCCTCCATGTTTGGGTCTTCACAAGTTTTCATGTAAAGCATTTACAAATCTGAAATTTGGTATTCTGATTAAGAAGCAGCCCTAGTTTTCATATCTACCATCGAAATTGCTAATTTCAAATTAGTTTTAGATATAGAACCTTTCAAAAATTGAAATTTTTTACATTTAAAAAAATTACATCAATTTTTGATATCCGCTATCTCCCAAACCAATAGTCCCAGAACTACCATTTTGCATATTATTATTCTATACTAGTTGGTAATTAACCCCCATGAGACTTACACTAAAAAAATGTGAAATTATTGAAGTTTGGAGGGTGCAAAGATGAAGCGCGAGCAAAAAAGCGCAAAATGCGCCATCTTGTGGTTAATATTTGACCCTGTGGACAGTCATTCAGGAAGTTGAAACTTTCAGAAAAAAATCTTCTTTGCCTAAGCTATAAACAGTTCAAGTTTCAAATATGTAACCCAACTCCTTCAATAGTAAATGCAGCTGTGAAATCATGAGTTTGACCATCACATGCAAAAGTCTTGGGGGTGTGAGGTAGTTACAGCTTACTTGGTAAACATGAAAATGTTTTGAATTTTGCTGAGGACACCCTTTTAAATTGTGAAGTTGTCAGAAAAAATAACTCCTTCAAAACATTTTTGAATTTGAAATTGATTTAGGGGTGACCCTCTCCCCCTGAAGTTCTGCGCCCTCCCCCAAAATACCAAATCTTCATATCTCAAAAACTGCTGGAGCTAGAGATACAGTTTTTGTGTCAAAAGATGCAGAAAACATGATTTCCTATCTGCTTTCTGAACAGTGATTGTGTCTATCTTGAGTAGAAAAGCAGTTATTTCAAAAAAAAATTGTTTTGGGTATTCTAGCACAAAACAGCTCTGAACAAGTATTGTGGTCCAAGCTATTCAATAGCTTTCTGAACAGTGATTGTGTCTATCTTGAGTAGAAAAGCAGTTATTTCAAAAAACCTGTTTCGAGTATTCCAGCACAAAGCAGCGCTGAAGAAGTATTTTGGTCCAAGTTATTCAATGCACAAAGTTCATAAACTAACTTGTATAGCTGGTTAGTTTCAAGGTAAAAATGAAACTAAACAAACAAGCAAGCAAACAAAGAAAAAAAAGTCAAATGAATCAGTAATAGGTCACAACTCGCAGCTATAACTAAGTCAAAACAGGAGAGTTGTATTGTTTCATGTTTTTGTGAATCTCTGCTATTTACTGTTGACTTTTTAAGATCATAGCATGCATAACCATCACAACGGGTAGATGGCTTTTCCGTGTTTCAGCATAATTATCTTTAAATGCCTTGCTCAATAGCACATTGAGCTGGTAACAGTAAAATAAAGCAGCACTAACACAACAAAGCAAGTATGGTACTGTAGTTAGCAAAGCACATTCAACAGTATGAGGCAAAGAATATTGCACAGCAAAATAATATAACTCCATAAGTGTACAGGATATATTTGTCACAGGACATCCCCAGCCAGGAATAAAAAAAAACAAATTAACACTGAGATTTGCAAGTCAGAACATCTTACATAAGATTTAAACACTGGAAGTAAAGTAACGGACACAAAAGATTGTGGCAAGTCATTACAATTCATTTGCAGTGTGATGGCAAAATAATCATAATTCGATCATAGTCCATTGTGTTTAATCTGTACTGTCTGCCACCATGCCCTTGCAACTGTAGAGGACTTATTATACACAAAATATCCAGGAATGGAACCCAGTACTCATTCGTGAGTTGTGAGAGCATCTTCTGATGTGATGCTGCTACTACCTATTCCTGATTCATTTGTTTTTTTTTCTTTGTTTGCTTGCTTGTTTGTTTAGTTTCATTTTTACCTTGAAACTAACCAGCTATACAAGTTAGTTTATGAACTTTGTGCATTGAATAACTTGGACCAAAATACTTCTTCAGCGCTGCTTTGTGCTGGAATACCCAAAACAGGCTTTTTGAAATAACTGCTTTTCTACTCAAGATAGACACAATCACTGTTCAGAAAGCAGATAGGAAATCATGTTTTCTGCATCTTTTGACACAAAAACTGTATCTCTAGCTCCAGCAGTTTTTGAGATATGAAGATTTGGTATTTTGGGGGAGGGCGCAGAACTTCAGGGGGAGAGGGCCACCCCTAAATCAATTTCAAATTCAAAAATGTTTTGAAGGAGTTATTTTTTCTGACAACTTCACAATTTAAAAGGGTGTCCTCAGCAAAATTCAAAACATTTTCATGTTTGCCAAGTATGCTGTAACTACCTCACACCCCCAAGACTTTTGCATGTGATGGTCAAACTCATGATTTCACAGCTGCATTTACTATTGAAGGAGTTGGGTTACATATTTGAAACTTGAACTGTTTATAGCTTAGGCAAAGAAGATTTTTTTCTGAAAGTTTCAACTTCCTGAATGACTGTCCACAGGGTCAAATATTAACCACAAGATGGCGCATTTTGCGCTTTTTTGCTCGCGCTTCATCTTTGCACCCTCCAAACTTCAATAATTTCACATTTTTTTAGTGTAAGTCTCATGGGGGTTAATTACCAACTAGTATAGAATAATAATATGCAAAATGGTAGTTTTGGGACGATTGGTTTGGGAGATAGCGGACATCAAAAATTGATGTAATTTTTTCAAATGTAAAAAATTTCAATTTTTGAAAGGTTCTATATCTAAAACTAATTTGAAATTAGCAATTTCGATGGTAGATATGAAAACTAGGGCTGCTTCTTAATCAGAATACCAAATTTCAGATTTGTAAATGCTTTACATGAAAACTTGTGAAGACCCAAACATGGAGGAAAATTTACATGCGAACGCATTTTGAGGGACCTTGGTGACTTTGAAGGGCTGTAATTTCTAAACGTCTTGAGATAATGAGCTGAAATTGTTTTTGTGTTCATTATACATCAATATGAAACTTTAGTGTGAATTTCAAGAAAATCTAAGAGGGTCGAGCTTGCACTTTTCCAAAAACCTGTTGAGTTGACATGGAATGACCCACATACAATGTATTGGTAGAATGTAAATCAGATTTGTTTAGTTTTGTTGTATTGATTTATTTATAATAATCTGAGGATAAAGATTTGAAAACAACCAAACAAATAACAACCACTTTTTCATTGGAAGTTACTTCCATTTCACAATGCCTTCATATGTATTTTTTGGTGCTTAGAATTGTAGCCTACTTTAATGGTCAGTAAAGTCAATTAATGAGTAAGTCGCTTTGCAGTGATAAATGTTATAGTAAATTTTATCTATGTGTCCACCCGATAGCTCAGTTAGTTAAGTACCTGTTATTGTGCACAAAGTTACTGCAGATCAAACAGCTCTCTGATTCGGCTTTTAAGCCTGTGCAACGTATTTTAAAGACTGCTCTTTATTCAACAGCACCTAGAAAATGGAGTAATTCACAGACAGTCAGACAACGTCACTTTGAGAATCGGAAACTTTATTCTGTTAATCTTTTTAACTGGGCATGTGCCAAGGTTCATGGCCTTTACATTTTACAAGTATGCAGTATGCACAAATGCCAGGAATAACCTTTTAAATGTTTTCTCGGTTTAAAGATTCAAATCTATATTCCAGTAATTTTATGGAGTTATGTATTTCTTCATTTTCATTTCAAGTGAGTTTTTATGTTGCATTGCAGTTTCACTCAAAGCGCAACACAACAAGCTGCACCACCAAGTGTAAGAATATTTTTGAAAATTTTTGTTATTGTTATTCTACTGAATGCTGTAAGCTTCTCTCAAATATTATTGGTTTGTTAAATTTTAAATTTTTTAGCTGTAGTTTTAGTGCTATTATCATGGTAACTAAGATTTTGTTGCCAAGTAGGCTATTTTGCAAAGATTTTATTCTCACTTGCAATATCCTGATATTGTTTCAACAATTTTTACAGCAAACATTTTTTGGAAGTACATCTTTTGCAACCACTCCAGCAATAGGTATGTCTTTGTGAGACTGCAGTTTACACGGAATTAACTACCTGAAGAGCTGCCATACCAGGGTCCAGGTTGCAACCTAATTCATACCATGAACAATTCGTACCGTCAGTTCGTACCTTGAAAAGATCAAGAGAAAAAAATTAAAAAAAGCCGAAGTCGCTGATCACAGTTTCCGCAAGGTTAGGGTATCGGTAGTTAGGGTATCGGTTAGGTATCGGTATCCGCAAACAAACAAACTGAAAAGTTCGAGAGAAAAAAATAGAACATCGCTGATTGCAGTTTCCGCCTGAGTTTTTTTTTTCGCTGAGACTTTTCGGTCATTTGTCCAAAATGACTTGAAAAAATTCGGTCATTTTTTCTGATGAAAATATTTCCTTTCAAGTAGCTGATACAACTTATATTTTTTTTGGACATTTTTAATGTATTAACTATATATTTTTTCGAACATTTTGACCAAATTGACTATTTGTTTCGGACATTTTGCTAAAAAATCGGTCAATGACCGATAAATGACCGAAAAAAAAAACCCAGATATCCGCAAACATTTTAAAATTTCTGGTAATGATCCTAAGAATTTGCTGAAGTCGCTGGTTGCAGTTTCCGCAAACATTTTAAAAGGGTTAGGGTTGATCGGAGTTTCCGCAACCATTTTAAAAAGGGTTAGGTTTTAGGGTTACCGTGTTTTCGCAAACAAACAAACTGAAAAGATCAAGAGAAAAAAATAGAACAAAGCCGAAGTCGCTGATCGCAGTTTCCGCAAACATTTTAAAAGGGTTAGGGTTGATCGGAGTTTCCGCAAACATTTAAAAAGGGTTAGCGGTTAGGGTTGATCAGAGTTTCCGCAAACATTTTAAAATTTCTGGTAATGATGCTAAGAGTTTTCGTTTGTTTGCGGAAAACTTTAAAATGTTTGCGAAAACTGCAATCAGCGACTTTGGCTTTTTTTAATTTTTTCTCTCGATCTTTTCAAGGGACGAACTGACGGTACGAATTGTTCATGGTACGAATTAGGTTGCATCTGCCATATCATGTATATATCTGTAATATAAATGCAGTGCATGAAAGTATGGTGTAGTTGTAGTTATAGTTGTTACTTTGTTCAAACCATGAACCCACTGGTCTTAAAACCAGTATTACACAAAATCGACCATCGTAATCTTTTTTGGAAAATGAAATATAGCAGCAGCTGTACAATATCATTTCGAATGACTTTAAATCTTTATAAATTTGAAAATATCTCACCACTGCAAGTAGAATTAAATTAGCATTTTTTACTTGCAGGCCAAACAACTCAATATTCATCTTACTCTTCAAGTGGAACTAATTTTGCTTCTCATTCTACTCAGTAAGTATCAATATACCGGTATACAAATACACAGATACCATACAATTACCATATTCATAGGCGCCGACTCCGGAGGGGCGGCGCCCCCCCGTGAATTTAGCTCGGGGTGGCTGCCCCCCGCAAATTATTTAAAAAAAATCCTAAATCAAATGTTTCTAAGTTCAGATTTGCGTTAGTTTCACCATTGCGGATCGGTCTCAATTAAACGATCTACTTGTTGCAACAAGAGCGCTGCTCCTAAGATAACAAAAGAAACAGAAGATCGGTAGCTGATAAACGCCAGCATGGTACCGTTGAAGCGGGTCTGCTACTGCTCGGTGAGTCCGATTCGGTGAGAGCCTTTTCGGTGAGAACCTTTTTCGGAGAGTTTGCTATTCGGTGATTTTTTGAATTTTTTTTTTGAAAATTATCGGGTACCGTAGCCTAATTATGATTGCCGCTTTTACATCGTTTTAACGTCGCTAAACGTTGAAGTAAGACCCTAACCCTAAAACGGCTATGATAATTAGGCTACGGTAGCCTACCTGATAATTTAAAAAAAAAATCAGCGAATAGGGCTCTCACCGAATAGGGAACTCACCGAATCGGACTCACCGAAACGGGCCATTCCGCGTTGAAGCATAGTAACAATGATTGAAAAACGTTTTTCTTGATTTCCTTCGCTTTGTTTTTTCTTGGGAGTGTCAATAACGAGGTGCTGTTTGCTCAGTTTAGTATCTACGCGTATTAAGAGCTAAAGTTCAAAGTGACCAGCATATAATTCGAAATAGCCTACAGGCCTCGAAATTCGTTTTTGTTGACGGCGGACAAACGTGTCCGGTCTGAGCAGCTATCTCGGCGGACACACCAGTTTTAGCCGTCGATCGTCATGCTTAATCTTTTTATCTTGATAATAATTCTTCTTCATTTCAGAACTATAACTACGGTTTTAGAAGGCTTTTTAAAAAATCAGTAAAGTCACTCCGAAAGGCTTTCATCAGACCAACGACTTGCGCTTGAAGAGTCAAAGCGCCGTGTAGCTGGTCAATACGTCACATAACTGATTAACTTCCCCCGAACGAGCTCGTGTGGCTTCTTGCGTCACAATGCTCTGGGCAGGAGTCGGAAAATTTCTACACCAATGGTATTTTCTGCTGTGCAAACTTTCACAGGTTTTTTCTTTAGGTTTATTTTTGCGTGTCATGTGAGCGAAAGTGGATTTACCTTGGGTCTTTTCTTTCTTACTTTAATACCAAAACTTAACAAATTTTGTTGCATCTTGCTGTAATAGCCTACTCGTATAATCTAATTTAGTAACCAACCTTGCCGTATCAATATTACTCGGAGATCAAAGCCAGACATTGTGAGGTAAAACTTGAACTAAATTGCGCGTGATTAGTGTAGAAGTACCTGTGCTCCTATCGATTCTTAGCGAAGAATTCACCTTTGTTACGCTGATTCAATGTCATCAATCGTTGAAGCAACGTAAAAATCGAAAGTTTTCCTCCTTGAATGGAAGCTAAGGGATACAGTATTCACATTTTGTAGATGCGCGCTAGAATGCGCTGGAAAATATATTATCGCAACAATTGTTCGTGCTATGCAATGACGATTTGTATCGCTAGTTCCTGTGTTATTTCTCGGCGGACAAATATGACCGATCTAGATGGTACTTCCCGCGGACATCACATGCTGTGACGGCGGACATGTCCGATGTCCGCCGTGAATTTCGAGGCGTGAGCCTACATTATAAAGCTTGGGGATATACAATGGCAGATACACGCAAACAAACATCAATGCTGACAAACATCAGCATTTTGAATGTAAGCAATCGGTCGGCTAAATAGTTTTCCCCCCCGGCAATTTTCAAAACCCGGCGCCTATGACCACATTCATTCAAGTATAAGATGCAGAGTATTTTTTTCAAATGTTTACTCACAAAGTCGGAGTGTGACTTATGCGTCAATAATTTTACAGTGCAATGTAGAAATTGAGTATCATTTTACCAGACTTAAGTTAGGGGTGCAATTTATACTCAAATAAATACGGTATTTGTAAAGAGAATCGAGGATTTAATATGCATCTTTGGCATGCAAATACTTAACCTAAAGGTGTCAATTACCGGTTCATCAAATACAGTTTTTTGATCAACATTGTCAATTGTGGCATTCCTAATTTCCAAAAACAATCTTGACATTTGTGTGACCATTACACATTATGACGGAGTAGAAATAGCTTTTTCATATCGAACACATCAATTTTTTATAAGTTGAGATTAGGTGTAAAGCCACTTTCATAGGTGTCGATTTTTTGCCGATATAAACTAATTCCAAGGGAGCGATAATTTCCCACTAATTTTGGAAGCGGTTTCTTAAAAATGCCAATTTTCAGCCTAAACTACTATACTTCGCTATTTGTGGGTGTCGTGCATCATTTTGCGCACAGTTTTATTTGACTGTAATTGCGTAACGTTGACCGAGCGACCAGAAAGACACACAGCGAAAGCCCTTGCAGCATCCTTGTACTTAAATACAATGTAGTGAAGGTCGTTCATTCGGGATTCAATTCGTCGGTCAATCAATCAACATTATCACCACAAAATCAAGAGAATGAAAAAAAGAGCACAACAGCTTTTGTTACTTGCCTGAATATAGTTGGCAATGTTTGTTTCACACACTCCTGATAAATAACTTGAACAGCTTCGTGTTCTATCTGTGAAGTGAAGCCAGAAACTCGATCCAAACTTGTTGCGTTGTTCAAGCACACACCCAAAGAGTTACACCATCGTTTGCACATGTTCTTAAAGTGTTATGGCCGGTTTTTATTCCACCCACTTGGTTTCGTTGAATAGAGAACGCCTTTGACGTCTGTTGCTCAAACGCATGCCCGAGAGTTGAACCATGATTGCTTAATTCTGTTTCTTCATTCACAATCTGTCATTCAAGGTATCAGGCGCACTTTTTTTATCATTTTTTTTTTAAACACATTTTTTTTTTAAAATTGTATTATGTTTTATTGTGAAGCATGAAGAAGTATGTGAGTGACCACAGTCGCAACTAAAGTTTGCTAAGCTGTTAGACTACATGTTGTCAATAGTCATGACAGACATTCCAGCCTTAAGCTCATTCCTCAACGTTAATCAGACGTGCTAAAATTGCTAACGCACGATCCGACTCACCACGTTTGCCACAGGACATCTGGCGAAGCCGACCTTTTAGAATTTAAACCAACAGCGCAGAGCCGGCAGTTTTCGTGACAAAGTTGTTAATGCTTTTTTAGGTAATATTAGCTTAAAACTGAGAGAGCCAAATGTATCTCGCCTCCACCTGTCCCTAATCCGAGGGGGGCGTAATCGAGGCTAATGCTGCTAAATATTCTATGTTGGTTGAACTGCACTTTTCCCAAAGAAAAGTTTTGAAATTTGTTTTTTATTGTTGGGCACTACGTGTTTATATCTGCCATGCCACAACTTTTATGTCTAGTAGCACCGCATCAATCACATAATAATAATTTTCGTTATTGCTGCTAAGAAAGCAAAATTTCTTGTACCTTTCCTGGTGCTTGAGGCCGGCTTAGAGCAGTTGCAACCAAAGTAAAAAAATTTGCAAAGTATATGAGTGCGAACTGCTGTTTTAAAGGTTGAAAAGCACTGACTTATAACTTTGCTCGTCATCCCAGTGCTAAGAATCATATGTTTTGAACAAATAAATCATTAATCATCCATACGGTATCGTGATATTTTCGCTTACTGCACAGTTATTCATCGAGTTGCTTGATGGGTAACGTAGCCGCTTTGTACAATGCTCAGTTTGACCAATTCTATTATTCCATATGTTCCATACCAGGATTATTAATAAAAATTGCCGCAGTTGCAAACTACTGTTGGTAGAAAGTGAAACACTATTTTTCTTATTTTCAGGCCGAGGTACAGGGCTGTAACGTCATCGACATCGAGTGTATTTGGAACAAGCAGTTCTCCGTATAGTTCGTCATCATCTGGGTTTTCATCAGGAGCTTTCAATAGTGCTGGTAGCTTTTTTGTGCAATTGTTGCATAAGCACCGTATGCTGTTTGGCTGTTAACAGAGATTTGTTGGATGTTATAAACTACACGAACTAAAGAAAATTTATATTTTGAGTAAACCTTCAGCGATTATAAAGTATGATGTTGGACTGTTGGTATTTGTAGCACTATATCAAAATATCCTCAATGCTCTCATTCTATTTGTTCCTACTTTTGTGTAGGTACCTCTGCTGCTTTCAGCTCCTTGCCAACCACACAATCATCTTACGAGAAAGCGCTATACAATGCTGCCAATGTGTATTACTCGAACAAAACTTTACGAGGGTCTTCAACTGGAGGAGGTCGCGGTAGTTTTGGCGGCAGAGGAAGGGGTGGCCGTGGCGGGGGACGTGGCGGCTCTACACAGCCGGTATAGAATCTGTTGTTTTTGTCAAATTAATCAACATAGTGGTGAGAACCCTGGTTCGACTTTCGAAAGGGCGCTGGCTCTACACCTTTGCAGAGCAGGCGGTTGTGTCTTTAGGATACGGTACTTAATGGCATGCCTGAAGGTGGGCATGAAGAATAGCTTCCTTGCCTTCCCGTTCACTTAATCTAAATATTCATCCATCGGGTGAGAGCCTGGATACGAAAAAACCAACTTCATGCATTGTGATAAAATACATGTGAACTAGTTGAATGTCATGCAGTGATTATGACTTATTTGCATTAATAGAAACAAAATTTCACCTATGAGCTGCACTGCGCTTTATGATTTGATTGCAGCAAAACACTGGCCCCAAACCCATCAGAGCTTCCGAAATCAAAGCATACTTGTATGCTTGGTGTGGCCAACGAAAGCTAAAGCCAGAATATGAGATCACAACCGAAGGGAAACCCCCACAGAAGGTCACCTTCAGCTGTAAGGTGAGCATACTTTTTACAGTGCAGGTAGAATGTTAAATGAAAGAAAATTCGAACGCTAAGCAAACAAAACCAAGTAACAACATACTGCACTTATGCATTAGGACTTGCTTCATATCAACATGAACTCTGTTTGATGAGCTAGTACTTTGCAGTTGGGAGATTATGTATTATGCTGTCTTGTCATTTGCAATAAAAACCTACAATCGTCACATTTCGGTTTATGAATCTAATTCTAATGGATAAGTAGCTAGAGCTAGACGCAGTAGATCTGGTCTCCTTGCACTTAAACCGGTCAAAACGTTTTGAACTAATCCATTTTATGTTGTCATTCGTGCTCAATGCACACACAGCTGCGTATTAGTGGTTTGGATCACGTGACTGAAGTGGAAGCGACCAATAAGAAGGATTCTCAAACAAAGGCAGCTTGGGCTTATTGTGACAACCTGGTCAAGTTGGGATACATGAAAGTCTCTGAGCTTCCGCCAAGACCGGTAAGTCTCATTTAGGAAAATCATCTTATCAAGTCAATGCCTTGGCGCCTGGGATTAATTTTTAAGCTGTTTTTAAAACTCTTTGCTTTGTGCTTTTTTGGTACTTTCAAAATTTGGTAAACACAATGTAATCTTATTTCAACATTAATAGGCAGTAGAAATAATGTGCTTTGCTGTGAACGCAATAATCAGCACTCGTTAGTACACAGTTACCTACAGCTATCAGCAGATATTAATGTAAATGACTTGCCATTATTTTGCACAGGTTGATCAAACCACTACTGCTGTAGCGGATTCAAAGAAGACTGCAGGCTGTCTTCCTGGCGAAACGTCTGAAACCGTTAGTGCCATTGTTACCGTTGTCAGATTTTAGACAATTCTGATACGAAAACTGAATGTATCTGAAGTTTTGTCTTGCTTTCTTAGATTTGGCTGTGATCAATTTGTAGATGTGAACAACTCTCAAATTTTTATTTATCACGAGATAGTGTTGCCACTGATATTACTTACATATAGCCACGTTGGTATTAACTTAGACCACAATCCACAGTGCTGTCTACAGGCAGCAAACGTAACTTCAGTTGGACAAATTTACCGAATTGGGTAGAGAAATAATGATAACTGGACTTGATATCACACTACCGCATCATTTCTCAAGTCATTGCACTTAAAAGTTTTGTTGCTCAGTTGCTCACACGCATCAAGGTTTGCCTAGCTAACAGAAATCGAAACTTTTTACTTTGTTTCAACGTGGTTAAACGTTCAAACGATGTAAAAAGCAACTCTTGCTCTGCCGAGCCGAACGACTGCACCGGTTTCACAATCTGTTCACAACTTTGCACCTGATTGTCATTTGTTCAGGTGGAAGCAAAAGGAGGCTGGTCTCTTGCTAATGCTCGTCAGAGGTTGAACCAGTTCTGCCAACGCGAGCAGATCACTCCGATATTCAAGCACACCACTCTTGGACCAGAACACTCCAGAGTGTTCCAGTGTGAATTGAGCTTGACTACCCAAACAAAGAAAGGTAAAAAAGATTGAAGACATCTCTTTCGTAAAACATGAGCGTCGAACTTTTGCCGCTTAATTGGGTGAAGGCACTTTTACATTATTGCATTTAAAATTAGCGTTGGGGTCAAGCAAAGTGAAGAGATTATCTTCAACATAAGTCCTTGATCAATAGTCATTGGGGTTTGAGGTTGTAATAAAAAAAAACACTTTTTTCTGTGAATTTTAGTGACACCCTCAGCATCGAAAAATCTCACAGCCCAAGTTTGAGTGCGTTTGGCGCATTATTGGCCACATTATTCTTATTGCATTGTCAACTACTTGCTTGTTTTTGAGGTTTTATATATGCAACCTAACAACCCCTCGAAAAAACCTCTAAAATTCCTACACAAATTACTTGTGATAACTCCATTAATCGCATTCCGCGTTCAGAGTACAATGCCAGTCAACGTGGTAACAACAAGAAACAAGCCACTTCTATGTGCGCCCTTGAGATGGTGCGGCAGCTGCACGCGGACAAGTTAGTAGAGAAATTTGGCGATCCCGTAAAGCACGTGACCTACGGGGGACTGATGGTTGGGAAAGGGAATAAGCCTGTCGATGGTGGCACTACTGAGGAGACCCCTGCGGCTCCGGCCTTTCCATCACAAACAGCAGGACAGAAACGAAAGGCGGACGATCAAGTTAGTGTATCTACTAGTCTGTTACCCCCCAGCGAACACATCCGGTCTTTTTACATTGATCCAACGTTTGCACAAGTTAAATTAACGTAAAATAGAACCGATGTCCTGGCTTTTCGTAACTAATATTTTGTTAAACCTATCTACCCGAAATAATTTATTTTGTCGTAAATCTCTACTTCATGTTTGATATTGTCTCGACAGAAGATATTTTCTCTTGGTTACATTGCTATGGTAAGGGAACGTGGTTACTTTTATGATTGATAGACTCGTTTGTATGGTTCATCCACAGATGCCTCCTGAAAGTGTAGATGAAAACGGGAACTGGACTGTTGAAAACTCTCGGCAGCGGCTCAACCAGTTTTGCCAGGATAAGAACATACCTTGCGTAGTATTGTATGAAGAGGAGGGCGTGCAGGGCAATAGAGTAAGTCCATCTGTCTCCACCGCTGCTGATGGTCTGCTTTGTGAAATGTGAATATTTTAGCAATTTCTTCTACTCGTCTTGTCATCACAAGCAGACGACGTTTTGATCACGTGACATGGTGAGCAGTGAACTAGACAAAAAGTCACATTAAAAACAATTTCAACGCACAACATCGTCATCATTGGTAAGATCAAAACTAAGAAGATTGTGTACGGGGAAAGAGAGTAAGTACAGCTGTATGTGCAGCTCCTACTTGTCTTACTTTATAAATTATGAATTGTTTCTTTTGCCCGTTGTCGATATCAAAAGTGTAAGAAGCGCAGAAGGTTAAAAGATCTTTCCGCAGTGGGTTACCGATATACAAGCAGATTTTTAGTATTTTTTTTTGCATTTAAACAATTTTAATGTCCTTTCAGACTTTTACGGCTTCGTTAAGCCTCAAAGTGAAAACGAAGGATTCGGCTCAGATGACGGAAGTTAGTTCTGTTGCGAAGGGGCAAAGCAAGAGGGTAGCCGCACAAGGGTGCGCTCTTCAACTGCTGGCACAGTTGTACAAACTCTCGCTTGTAGAAGCAGGGCCAAACCCTGATCAGCAACCAAGCAGAAAGAAGCTGACTCGGCAAAAAGTAAGTAGTACTTGCATAAATGCATGCATAACCTTTGAACTTAGAATGACACAGCTGTGTGAAGCCGCTGATCCTTATTAAAACTTATATTTTTCAGTTGGATTCAGCGCCTGGATTGGGAATACCTAACTATGCGGACTACTCCTTTGTGCCGTTTGGAGTAAGTAAGCATGCAAAGCAGCTTGGTAGTACTTGCTTCGTCATCTTTTTCTGCCTGTGGTAGCCCACAGCTGAGCGAAGGCCTCCCTCCCCCTTTCTTGCTAATTCAGTCGATCGTGCGTTTTTGTACACCCGTTTGTTGTTACACATTCTTTGCCAATCTCGTCTCTCCATCGCATTTTGGTTTCCTTCTTTGCGTTTGTTTTTCAGGGTGCCCAAGTTGTTAATTTATTAGTACTTGTTTACTTGTCACAATTCAATCGTTTCATCGTAATCTTGTTCAAAATAACTTGTTGCTGTGATAGACATTTCCAAGTGATGTTTTTTCGTTGCCACCTTTAACAACGCTTCAACATGCTGTCTAAAATCGCAGAGTGACGGATTGAACATGGGAGGCTTCACTGGGTTCGGGCGGCCTCCGACAGCGAAGAAGACCCCACTGGAGGACGCTTACTTGACCGAGAAGCACAAGATGATCTACCCAAGTGAGCACGAGCTGAACTGCGTCCAAAAGTCGGTCCGAACCATTGAACAAGCGTTGAAGGACGTCTCGGACGAACTTGTAGAACCAGACGACAACCCGATCATCAACAAAGATGGACTCGTCGAAGAAGGAACCGATGACAGGTTGGTCTTGGGTTGCTTAGCTTGCTCAGGTAGCAAAATTAGTTTATATTGATTCAACGTCTGAACGCGTTGCAGAAAAACAAGTTTTTGCTAGTTGGGTAATTACATCAGGTGCATTTCTTGATTCAGGAAAAATTAGTATTAATAAGTACAAACGCAGCCTTTGACCTAAAAATAGCTGATCAGGAAAAGTTACTGTGGTTAGTTGATAAAAGCTTTCCTAGTTGATGTTAACACTTTTTGTTGTGAATAATGTTTTTTTCTTTGTTTCGTCTTCAGCGGAAAAAGACGAAAGCTGCAAGGTGTGATGAGAGTTGGTGCATTGGCGAAGGGTTTGCTTCTCAAAGGTGATATGCGAGTTCGTTTGGTCTTGCTCTGCCAAGAAGCTCCCACGGCGAAGCTCTTAGTCAAAGTAGCCCAATTGCTGCCACGATATATCAAGGTTTGTTTAGCCAGACTTTGACTATGCTCAGGGCCGTTGAGGGGGTAATTTGGGCCAGGTACTAATATGATCTTTTTTCCCCAAATCAAGACATTTTTAAGAAAAAAACGCACTATATCTAAATAATACATGGTGGCCTTTTCAAGTTTCCTGCTCTTGGAAGTATTACTGGCCCATAAAGTTATGTTGGGCCCCTACAATAGTACCCCCTGGACCAACCCTGTCAACGCCGCTAACTGTGCTATGAAAATGCCAGCGGTATGACTTTTATTCTGTCTTATTTTCAGACGGAGACAGGGAACAGGTTTGTTGTCGAGACCGCGATGCAAGAAGCAGCTATCAACGTGACGTGCGAGATGTTGAAGACAGAAACAGAACCTTCTGTCTCTTGCATGGTCACAATTAGCCTGACCTCGCCTGTCATGCGCGCGCTCGCCGAAGGTTAGTGGGTTGGGAAATTGTGATTTTTTGCAGGAATGATTTTAGATTGCAGTGGCCTACTTGGGGAGAAAGAAAGTAAACGGCAAGTAAGATCATTAATTTGGTAATGCCAAACTGCGCTGGATGTAAGAAGCAATAAACTCAATAACTTTTTGAACAGTTGGGTTTTTCCTCGCAAACTTGCAATAAAAATGCTTTTTCAAAGCTAAAGTCTTGCGGCACTTTTTTTTTAAATCACTTCACTTTCAACTTTTATGCGCGACGAGTTGTCGTGTATCTCATCCCCTGGTAGGCCTCTGCCCAATGGCTGAACCCAACTGATGAATCTAGCAATGGAGAAGGATAGGAGAGTCATGCAGTATTTCACCTTAATATAGGCCACTTAAACCTTGTAACTGCCAATGGTGAATCCTCAGTAGAGATCATGGCACGAGATTGTGATTCAGTTTTGTGTTTGTCACTTCATCCAGCAAGCCATGCGAGCTGTCGTCTGCTCACTCCAAAAGCGCTGATTGTCAACGAATCGTTAGCTTTGTACTTTGAACGAATGAGAGGACTCAATATTTTCCAGCTGGTGAAATCGGTCCTTTATTTACAAAAACTGCAAACAGGGACCAATTTTGCTTGCTTGGATTGCGTACAAAATGCCGATGAACCATTTGTTTGCATGCTTTCGATATCTTCTGGACTTGTGGTGTACACTGAGTGCTGTATACATTTCCAAGTTCTGGCCAGTGTGAAAATAAGATAGGTAATTTTCAACAGCAAACTTTAGTTAATCGTTTCGACCATTTTAATGTGGTTTACTGTTAAAAAAGTAAAGTGTTGCCACAGTTTATGTTTCGTATAGGAACTCGACTGTGGTAAGCGGTGTGCATTTGCTTTGGCCTTCTGTGCATTATTATCAGTACCTTTGACCACTAGCACCAATTGAAGTTTCTCTTTATAAAATAGTAGACTTTGATATATATTGTACGATTGGAAATCTTAGAGTGGGAACTACACTGATAGCGTCAGCGGATCCAACATTTCTGCTCCTCTGAAGACCCGTCCAGCTAAAGTTGCTTTTTTACTGGGACACCTTACGATGTTGACTAGTGTAAAGCAGCTTTGAACTGGGCGAAGAGTAATGCTTGTGCTGACAGCTAAATAGAACTCTTTTTTCTGGATGCAAACTACAGTACAGTATGTTAGCCTTTATTAGAGGCCGCAAAATCGACCGCAACTCCAAGGTCTTTAAAAGGAAAAAAAACTTATGTGTAGCAAGTAAAGTGTATAATACCAATGTATAACAGACATTGCAAATTGTCAGATAAATTTTGGTCTTAGGTTGAAACGTCACGTTTCTTTGTTCCTCCTCTAATTTTGAATGATTGTGGCATTTCTTAAAGAGTGCCGAAAACCATCATTGGCAGTTGCGAGGTTGATACTATAAGTGTAAAAATATTTACTGATATGTGCAAGTCTCTCGTAGCCATCCACTCAGTAATGATTTTATTTTTATAAAATTCCAATCTTCGATCGACGACACGGGCACACACACTACGTCAACAACACGTTTCTCGTATGTGTGTGCACGCGCAGACGCTACCAAGGACGTGCCAGGCGCACTCAACAAGGAAAGGTGCCTGCAAGCTTTAGCCGAACTTCGCCACTCGAAGTGGTTTCAGGTTGGAAAGCAAGCACATTTATTTGTTGGTTATATTCCCTTGCTGTATTGTTGCCATACGTTGCTTGTAATAATAATTGTACGAAATCTCGTAAGTATGCAAAAGGTAAATACCAGGGCTGTGGAGTTGGCCAAAAATTTACAACTCTGACTCCTTGGTTTGCAACTGGCCGACACCGACTTCAGTGTTGCCAGATTTTTTCATTAATTTTTGCTCTTTCATTTTTTTGAAGTTCAATTTCACTCAAGTTGTGATCAAAATTGAAACGGCATCTTACACTAAAACTAACAAGAACAAACATTTCTATTTTCTGGTAAAGATTTAGAGCGCAATGCGAAGATTAAGAAACAATATTTTGAAAAAAATGGCAAACAAAAATGTTATTGTTCATTGTTTTGTTTCAAGCCAAAATCCGCTCCACTCCACAGCCATGGAAAATATTCACAACATAACTTTTTGTTCATTTTAAAATCTGTCTTGTTCTCAACGTATCTGCTTAAAGAAGTCGGCTTTGGCATTTTGTCAGTACGGCCGGTATTTCTTGAATATATGAAACAGGTTTTAGAGGGCATGATACGAGCTTTCAAATCGCACTTGCTGGTTGCGTTTTATGACCTGCATTTCAATGGTGTCTCCTGTAAATTCAATCGCCTTGTAGCATGCGTAGAATGCTCGGTGAAAGGATAGTTTGTGAACTTCACGTTTTGTGTTCGTAAAATTTCACGATGTACAACATTCACGGCTGAAATGTAAATCACAAGTTATAAATCCATACAAAAATAATAGCACATACTACTGTATATCCGCACCGAATGCTTGCAACAAAACTGAACGTATTTTTGCATTGATTAAAGCCACTGACGTGTGATCGAACAGTTTTTCTGCTCGGATTTAAACGGTGATTTGCTTTGTAGGCTTGTGCGAACGGTTTGCCATCTTGCGTTGTCATCATACGTATTCTGCGCGAGATGTCTAAACGATTGAACCAATGGAAACCCCTGCCAGACTGGGTAAGTTTGGCAAACAACTTTGACTGTTGGTCAGTGTTACAGTTATGAACACTTTTGGTGGTCGCTAACTTTTTCGTAGCCTAAGCGTCGGTACAGCTTGTGTGTGATTTTTGGACATGAAACAGCAAACATGGTCCGCTTAGTTTTTTCAGCCATTGCTCGGATTGGTTATTTTATGTGTGTTTCAGGCAATTGAGTTACTGGTCGAAAAAGCTTTGTCATCATCAATGGTCCCTGTCTCCCTTGGAGGAGCATTCCTCAGATGTATGGAGATAATAGGCTCTGGAATACTACTGCCAGGTATGTTTGTCGTACTTTTTCTCTCAAGTTTAATTTTGTTTATGTTGTAACGGGGTAGGAAGATGTGAGCACACAGAAAGATGGTCATTGTTCGGGGCTGATTTTGTCAGAGGCACGAAGTCCATTAATTATTCCGAAGAATACGTCTGTGACAACGTTGACTTGTTTAGATGGCCCAGGCGTTTCTGATCCATGCGAGAAAAGCAGTTGTGACGTTGCCGCTGCCATGACCAATCAAGAGAGAGAGGCTTTGACTACGTCAGCGCAAGTAAGTACCGTGGGTTCGTGGTTACACTGCCGGAATAATGTAAAGTGTGTGTGCTTTGTACATACAAACCGAATGTTAAATTTACTAAAGGGCGTTGGATGAACGAAGTCCCCAGTTAGCAAATGGGCGGGTATTCTAACATGTCTCTCAACGCAGGCATTCGCACGATTGATCATATTTCGTAAAATCAACAATGTTCTCGGGATGGAAAGGATTGACTGGTCAAAAGCTAACAAGAAACCAACAGAAGACAAGCCGATGGAATCATGAAACGACTGTAGAGAAATAAATGTATTTGCATTAAAAAAAAGACACAGTTGTTTGAACGGTTGATACAAAACAGACAGTGTATATAATAAAATCGATTTTGTGTGATTTTTCAATTCTCCGCCAGGCATGCGTTTGCTGTACCACTTCAGCGATTGCCACTTCCAAGGTTTCTGTGAATAAATCAGTGTCGTGTAAAATTATGTTGCCAATGTTTATTTGTATAGCCAGTGCAACAAAGTGGGCCTTCTACGCCGAAAACAGGACATTTGCATTACATGTAGTTGACACTTCAATCAGTGATTAGTGGGGAAGTCTAGCATGTTTTTAGTGTCATTTCCAGTATTTTACAATAACTCACCCAAGGCAGCGAAGGCTATTTTCTGGTGGGTTAAATCTTTTCCGATTATTTAAACAAAGTAAAGATTAGGTCTGCCCTCTTACTCAGAGAAATCTGGTTTAGCCAAGTAAGTTCTTCTTGTGTCACACGGCCGTAGTCCAGAACATCACGCAAGCTTTTGCTGTATCGTTAAACTAGGCAAAGTCTTGTGCACGACAACTTTAGGATTTTACGATCCTTTGAATGTGATTATTCGGTGCATGAATAATAATTGGATTTGTCCGTTCGCATACCGGATTGCAAACTTCGCCAATGCGGTATTTTCTTGGTAAATTAACACCAAATAAAAACAATTGACAAAAAATACAACTGCCTTCAAACCTGTTGTATCCGCCTTGGTACTTGATCCCGGCAATTTGGTTGTACAAAGCTCCTCTGTTCAGCGAGTGGTGATTCGTTTTGTCACGCGTGCTCATCCTTTTACCTACAAAGGCGAAGAACTTATAATTTACAAAAAAAAGTCCAACGCTCTACTGACAGCGACCTGTGCAGGATTCGAACCCGCGCAATATAAGATTAGAGATGTAGCCTATAGCATTACTATGCCTGGGCAAAGAGTAGGCCTGAATCAGCATGGACGTCAATTATACACAGACTTTTTTCCGTTGATTTTCAAGCAGTTGCGTGAATCATATTGCTTCAAACAAACCTTTGTTGTTCTCCATCTCTTCGTATTGGCTGATGGCGTGCTGACGTTCACTTCCTATCGACATGTGGGTGACTTTGATTGGTCCAGCCCTGTTGTGTGGCGTGATTCCCGGTAGAATCGTTTCACTAATCGCTGGCTGAAATGATGTGAAATTTTTTAAACTTCAGTTTCCTCGATCGGTTCTTCATAAGAATTTGAACTTAATTTTGCGAGATCGTTTTGGAAGCAGATCAGTGGCGCTTCATATTCAGTTCAGTTTGTTTTTATTTCTGACTATCACAAAAACAATTGCATATATGCCAATCACACTCACAGCAAAGGTCTAAAAACAGTTAGAAGCGGCAAATGTTCTTCGAACAAAGCGTTTATGGTTTCGCTATCTTAGACCAGTGCTGATTAAACTGTGGTGCCTTGATATTTCGGGTAAGCTGCATTTCAACGGCCTGAGCTGCTAGAAATGCAGTTTCGTAATATAGGATTCACCATGTTGTATATGTAGAAGTTTTCGGTGCTTTATTGTAACTCTAAGACGAAACTAGGACCATAGACCAAGGGTCTCAAACACGCTGGCCGCATGCGGCCCTCGAGGACTTTTGGTGCGGCCCGCGACGCGATGCATTTTTTAACTTAGAAATAAATCATAATCACAGTACATATTTTTCTATATAGAAAGATAAAATGCTCAAAAAACCTGAAAATGCCCATCAAACTTCAAACGACTTTTGAACACTAGGCTACTGTCGCGCCACTTTGCGTACGGGGAAACTCGTATTGTTACATCGCAATCACATTGCTTATTCACTCATTGTGTCATAATTGCAATAGTAACTTTGGTACTTGCTGAAGTCAATTCTTTAACATTTTAGTTTTTTCCGCGTTTTTGAAAGTTGATTGCAAGATTTTAGTTCTCCAAGTCCGTCGTTTCGTTTACGTGTTTCCTGTTTTTCTTTTTCGTTTTTTTTTTGCGTTGGTACAGTGTTTTTCTATCTCTTTGTTCTTACTAATTTTTCTTGCGATCTAATGTTCTTGGTGTGTTCTTACTACTGTACAGTATCTTTTTTATTGCGTTTTCACTTTGTTATTTTGTTTATTGGTTTGTTTTGAATCTTTACCCTCGGACTAACAAAGCCTTGATAGGTTTTTCCTGGTAGTTTCGCATACTTGTAGAGGCTCTTGACGCAGGCCCGGTTGCCGAGATTGGCAGAGTAAAGTTTTTCGATTGTTGAAGTGTTGTTGTCGGGAATTATTCCATCCATTAGGTGCCGCTGAATGGAGAGCAGTTCTGAAATGTGTTGCTCAAGTGCACACCCCGAGAGCCGAACCAGCGCCGCTTGATCTTAAGTGGAGCATGTAACCACTGAGCTAACGGAGAGACAATTGACTTCTTATTGTGTGGTGCGGCCCTCGAGTCTATTTACAAGTGTTCAATTGGCCCTCAGAGCAATTTGAGTTTGAGACCCTTGATATAGACCATGAACATTATTGCGTTGTCTTAAAGAGCGGGGAAACCCAAATTAACTTTGCGAGTTTTTTGTTTCAGCGTGATGTCATTGTGTACAACATGCGTTTTAGCAATAAAAAAAAAATCCAAATTTTGTTGCCCTCGTCTCGCTAAGGCCGCTTTTGTTTGATACCTGTTTGCGAGGTCTCGTTGCGCATCAAGCTGTGATTCTGTTCACTGTGACGTCACAAGGTACATATAGTTGTGACCAAAAGTTTAAGACCAGACTTGATTTATGACGATTTTTGCATTACTTTAAAATACTGCATCAGATATAAGATGATGCATAAAGATGATGCAACTGAAACAATATATGATGCAGTATTTTGAAGTAATGCAAAAATCGTCATAAATCAAGTCTGGTCTTAAACTTTTGGCCACAACTATATGTACATTGTGACGTCACAGCGAACAGAATCACAGCTTGATGCGCGCGAGACCTCGCAAACGGGTATCAAACAAAAGCGGCCTTAGCGAGACGAGGGCAACAAAATTTGGATTTTTTTTTTTGCTAAAACGCATGTTGTACACAATGACATCACGCTGAAACAAACTCGCAAAAAGTGAATTTGGGTTTCCCCGCCCTTTAAGCACAAGAATGTCTCCTTACCTGTTGATCTAAACTATGAACACCTAACTAAAAAAATAAACCAAGAATATCTATCTCCTCCTCACCTGTTGATCCATGAAGTAAAGTTCTGCCTTTGTTCGCTCCTCCGAGGTCACTGGGATGCCATCAATGTTTTGAAGATGAGGAAGCTGGAAGACCAACATGGGTCGGTGGAGCAGACGGCGGGATACAGCGTTCCCAATGACTGATACCTCTATCAGATTTGGAAGAGCTTCCAGTTTTTCCAGCTCCAACATGTCCTGGTTAAGCGAGAATATTTATCCAATGTTTCAAAACAAGAAATTACATGAAACTCTGAAGCCTATTTGCAGTGCTCTATTCTACTAAAATGAAACATGACTTATAAATAACATTATTCAATGTTTTCAATCAATGTTTTATTTATTTGTCAGTAACAGGAACATAGGTACATGTTTGAAATATGCAATATACACAATACAAAAGTTACACAAGTTCCCATACCGACAGGGAGACAACGAGACGACCATACGGTCTACTTGTCAATTGCCACCCTACGGAAATTACGATTTTGCCATTTAAAATAAGCTTACAAGAGAAAAAATAAAACGTTGAAGCGTTATTCAATGCTGTAACAGGGCAAACAGGTTTGGGTATACAGTTGGAAGCCTACAGCCCGGTTTCACACATTGGCGGCGGACCTATGAAGATCGTATTCCAATGAACTACGGTGACATTGGGTTCCGGTAGCAAGATCGGGCTGGCCTAGCTAGTATTTCCGTAGCCCATCTCACATGGGAAAGTCCCTAGGAAAGGTGGGGTAAACGTCGGACACCGCAATGAGGCTAGCTTACGTAACCACAACTTACACATTTTATGAACCCCTCACATTGGGTGCTTGGAATGTCCACACGCTGCAAGACGACGATCAGGACAAACTGAACCTATAAATGTTGTTCCAATACCATAAGACACCCACAAAGATGTGAATAGATTGTCAGATATAGAACGTTGGACCGCCATATTGTGTTGTAAAGATTGGAAAAAAAGTAAAAACATGATGTTGTGTGATCATTTCAACATTTTTCTAAAACTTTGAGTACCGGGTAACACGACAGAGAGAAAAGAAAGCGGCAGCGCACACAGTAGAACGAAAGCTATTGTTTGTACTGTAGGGGAAGACGGGGCAAAGCGGGACATCGCGATTTCTCACGTTTTGTATTCTTTGGCTCCCTCTAACCGTAAGCACTAGTTAGGCAACTATAAACTGTATTTACTTTGGAAAAATGGCGACTGGCAGAGCACAACGCGTGTCGTGAGGAAGTAAAACGTGTTTTGGCATGGTTTGTTATAAGAAAAAGATGGAAAAGTAGCTACCACATTCGTTAGCATAAGCGAATTTGTTGGTAGCTTTGTTTTTATCTTAGACATTGAGACATTATTTGTTGGTAACAAAAGCAACTTTTACCTAAAACTTTACAGGTTTGAGCAGAGATGTTATTTTCTAAAGGCTATACTTTTAGGCAAAGTGGGACAGTGCATTAGGACAACATGAGACTCTAGAAGTCTAGATTGTATCTGTGGTTCTTCTGTTGATTGAATTTTTGTTTATGACTCTTTTAGCCTTCAAGATTGTAAAATATTTATCAGCATTCATTTATGTTGTACCGGTAGGCCTACACAATTTAATTCTGACAATGGTTCGTCGCTATAAGAGAAAAACTGGCATAGGTAAATAGACGGACAGGCTACCAATATTAAGAATGCAATAGAAGATGTGAAAAGCAAAAAGTTGTCTTTGAGAGAAGCGGCTAAACAGTACTAAATCATGCAAAAATGAAATGTCCCGCTTTGCCCCACGGCTGGGGCAAAGCGGGACATTTAAAAAAAAAATCTTTTTTTATTTACAGTAGAAAGATTCCGAACCAAATATGCTGACCAACTAAGGCTTTCGATTAAAAAAGAAATTAACTAAATCCAACCATCACTTTTGCTGAAATTACGTTTTTACGAAAAGTGTCCCGCTTTGCCCCGTCTTCCCCTACTCAAGACAGGCTATAAAATGAAAATTTCACTATAAAATAGTGAAATTCACCACCTGCTGTTTGAATGTTGTACTCCTATTTCAGTGATGCGTTAATTGTAACACACCTTTTCTTCTTGAATAAACAACACTACTGATTGAATTGAATATTTCAACACCAGAGCAAAAGCAATGTTCAACTTCTCTTTAAAATTTTCGACTGAAAGTATAAAGATTGTGTCGGGTATGAAAAGTTTCCTTTCCTTTAGTATGCCTTGACCGTAATTACACTGTTTGAAATGTCATGTTTATAAAATACCACAATAGCTTTTAAAGTTGTGCGACTAATTAACCTCACCTGTATACGATTCATCCCCAAATAAAGACGCTGAAGATTTTCCAAATGATGAAGATTGCTTAAATCCCTAAGGCGATTCTCTTCCAAGTGAAGTTCCTGATAATTACAATCCGCATAACCAACTGAACATCTAATGTTACAATCAAATATAGTTATTACTATCTGAATCCTTAACAGCCTGTTTCACCTTTAACGGATCATCAGAAGGGTCTTAGCATTGAGCACTTTTTGTAGTATTAATAGTTTTTAATGTTTTCAATGTTACAATCATGTTTTTAATCTCCAACCATGATACCGTACAGAAAGCAACACATAAGCTGCCATGATATAGCAAAGGTCAACAAAAGTGTCAAATCTCTAACGTTAAGATGTGCTTGAGATTGAAAGGAGAAACCAAACCAAAAGGATTAGCACATTCGCAATACCAAGCCCTCCCTCGTGCAAATTTATTTACCTGCAGATTCCACTGACTGACAAAAGAACTGTCGTTGAGCAACTTGATTTTGTTTCTGTCCAAGACGAGTTCTCGAAGCTCATGCAAGCCTTCAAGCCCTTCAACTTTCGCGATATCATTGCCTGAAAGTGATGACAAGAAATTCTATAACAGGCGCAGTGACGCAAACAAACAAAAACCTTCTATAACAACAGGCCTGGTAATTTTGAAGCATTTCCAACACAATCGGCTTGTACACAAGACGTGATCATAGAGTGTTAATCAAAGTGTTCAATATGGCGAGATGGAGGTTTGTCATTGCTTGAAGCTGCAGTACTTTTCATCTGACTCTCATCAGGAGCTGGCCAGGTTGATAAGCCAACAATTTTTTTTTTCTTTCCTATTATCTATGAATATTAGGATGTTTCATTTTTTCACGATTTTTGAAATCAAAAATGCTTGGGGTCTAATCAGATCGGATTTTGGCCACAAACAGCCGATCCAAAATATTTTTTCGATCGGACGACTTTTAGAGGGTGCGCGGCCCCCCCAAAGTTTGAAGCGTGGGAAAATTTGCAGGAAATATGCGATATCTCGGTAACGGAAAGTGATAGGAAGACGTGTAAGGTGTCAACTTGTGCGGAACGGCCAACTTCCTATCTGCGTTTAATACATTTTGCTACCCTATCTGCAACGAAAAAAAAGTTAATTGCAAAAAACTGTTTTTTTCATATTTTTGATGTTTTGTTCTACAGAAGCAAAACCCTTGGAACCAGTAACTACAGTGATTACAAGTTATAGAGAGCAACAAACATGTGCTATGGCATAGGGTACAAGTGTGCATCGAATTTTACACAACAATGGACTTCCTTTCACGATTGGCTTAGAATACCGTCATCTCCTATCGCACAGTGTCTCTCACATGTAAACGTTTCAGCATAAGCTACCAACACAGAGTAATTAAACAAAACAGTTGACATTGACGTGGCTGTGCAAATCAAGAGTCATACACCATGTGAACGCGAAGAAAATCATAAATTCAACAGTATGTACAATACTTGCGGGCTAGAGGTACTCAAACGCAGCTCCAGGAACAGGGATCCGCAGTCATGACCGGTGAAAGCAAAACAAATGAGCAACATCATGTAGAACGAAAAATCGGGCATGTTACCCAAGAATAAAAATTACTGCCGGCATGTAACACTTAATGATTATTCTTCAGCATTGCTTAAATACGACCTCAGTCTAACATCAACTTTGCTTTGTTGATCAGAGTTGTCAATAATCTTCTTTCGTTGTAGCAATTCTTTGAGCTTCCCTATTTCCCTCTCATTTGATTTATTGTGGTTGTTGACGCTCTTCCAGAACTGCCTGTTCCCAAACAAAACACAGGGTGCTTGCTTGCTTTGAACAGTGAAGAAATGCTTCAAGTTCGATTGTCTTTGATGCAGCATATTTTCGATGCTTACCTCACTTGAGTAGTGCGCCTTCTTGCATTGCACCTGGAGTCCTGGACCCTTGCTTTTTCCTTCAATCTCAGCAATTACGTGAGACAAATAAATTTCATTTACATGAAACATACATTCAAAAGAATGTATTTCTTGTCCAATATTCTCGATGATGTAATCAGTCACTCGTTTATTAACACCACTTTTTTTGCCCGTGTTCAATCTCGCTGTATCACTCATGATCGAGTATACTTTGGAAAGATTTTCACCACATGCACCAATAATCGCATTAAAGACAGCTTCGCTATTAACAGAAATTTCCTTGAGAAGACTTTACTCCGATAACTCTTTCCATAGTTTTGTTCTTTGCTCGATCATACGTTTGAACCAAAAACACATAACGATCCATACCATTCACATTTCGACCATCATAATGAAGCTGCAGAAAATCGGAAGCAGAGATGTCATCATCACATTTTTCTAAACACAGCTTTCTTGTTTTCTCCCTACATCTATACACGGTAGTCGGTGAGGCAGCAATATCATCACCAGCACATGCAAGCAACTGGTCAGATTGTTGGCGAATAGAAGTGTTTCGCCGGTCAGCTAACATACAGCTTAAAGAACTTACGGCAATTTTTCGTTTTTTTGTGTACATCTTGACACCTGTTACTGCTTTCTTGGCGAAATCAGGATCAAGAATTAAGCCTCGTGTCTCAACTTCCGAAAACTCACTGCTGGAAACGGTTATATCAGGTGTAATCATATCTGCATGTCTTCACCTTAGCCTCTCCTGTGCTACCAGGCTGGAAGTTTCTGAGTTGGTTGAATAAGAGCAAGATGGTTCATCTTCACTTGGTAACTTTTGCTGGTAAGAACTCTGATGACTCAATCCATTTTTTACCCTTAAAGTAAAAAATCTGTCGCGAGATGCAGTAATAAACATCTTTCTGGCAGACCTTTGATCTTGCAAAAACTCAACCTCCTCTTCTGGGATACGGTGCATCCATTGACAGCTACAAGAAAGTCTGCCGTTGTAAAACTTCACCTGTGATGGAATGGCACATTTACACTTGCAGATATCAAACTGCTCATGGAATATACCTTCTGTCGCTCCCGTCTGTGGCTGTTTTCTTTTCTTGATTGCCTTAAATTTGTTTATGAGCAGTTTTAACCTGGTCTCAACTCGAATGATGCTTATCACCGGAAGGCTGGCACTAACCCAAACATGAACTATATCATTTATCAACTGTCCCTTGACATCAGTAAAACATGGAGGCTTTTTAAAGAACTTGGGATTCGTTTCACTGCATTGCTTGCATAAAAAATTGTAGTGGTGAAGAACGCTTATGTTTGTGGGTAATACATTCCCTGGCAGCTTTTCAAATTTCTGCAATGTCTCACTGGCGTCAAGTCTTGTTTCTGGCATAATAGCAATTGAACTAACTACTTCTGGGTACAAATAGCCAATACTTAAATCTTAACACCTGCAATGACAATCCGTCGTAAATTAAAACAGCAGATGGCGAATGACATCGACTCAATCTGCAACGGGAGCTTCTCAAAACAACCCTATACATTACAACTAACAAATCTTCTTACTACAAACTCGAACAAGAATGTAGTTCTGAAAACTTAAAAAGCATAGTATAATATTCTACAAGTCGCCCACCTGCATTGTTAGGTCATAGTACATTTAACAAAACCTGTTGTTCGTAAAAAATGTCATTTGTCATCACTGCAGCTACTGGAAGGGTTTTGCTTCTGTAGAACTGGGAAGAAAACATCAAAAATGTGAAAAAAACAGTTTTTCGCAATTAACTTTTTTTCCGTTGCAGATAGGGTAGTAAAATGTATTAAGCGCAGATAGGAAGTTGGCCATTCCGAACAAGCTGACACCTTGCCCGCCTTCCTATCTCTTTCCGTTACCGAGATATCGCATATTTCCTGCAAATTTTCCCACGCTTCAAATTTTCACACTTTGGGGGGGCCGCGCACCCTCTAAAAGTCGTCCGATCAAAAAAATATTTTGGATCGGCTATATGTGGCCAAAATCCGATCTGATTAGACCCCAAGTATTTTCAATTTCAAAAATCGTGAAAAAATGAAACATCCTAATGAATATATTCAATCGCTATCTCGGCTTGCAGCAGATTGCGCGTTAACAGCGGTTATCTGTTGCCATGAGTCACGGTTTTTAGCTAGCTTGCCCAGTGTCGTCAAATTGAGTTTGGTCCATGCCTGGATGTTGTCATGTCATCGCCTCTTTTTCTTGCCTTTTTTTATTTTTCCATAAACTTTACCTTCCATGCAGATTTTGCTGACTCCGTATTTTGATATTTTAGTATGGCCAAAAAGTTTTAGAAGTTTTGATTTTATTGTTGCTGCAATTGGTTGTAGCTTTGTTATAGTCAATAGGTCTTCTATTTTCATGTGGTCAAGCAGCCTTTTGTTGGTCATGCTTCTCATGATCTATAAACACCTCACCACATTTAGGTTCACTTTATTCTGACGACAAGCTCCTGAAGTCAGATGAAAAGTATTGCGGCTTCGAGCAATGATAAACCTTCTCACCGTATTCAAGTTCTGCATCAACTCATCAAACAATCTTCAGCTCATAGGCTATTGAAGTTTACCAAGCATATTGTCAGGTAGCTTACCTTGCAGAAACAAGGCCTTGAGATTAACCAAACGTCCCAACTGCAGCGCTCCCATGTTGCTGATCTTGTTGTAGCCAAGATGCAGAACCTCCAAACTCTCCATCACCGGAGGAAGAGATTCGACGGAAAGGAGGTCCGAGTTGACCTGGTGGCTCACGGCATACTGAGACCGCAGCTGAAAATATTGACATTATTTTTTTCAACGTTTGATAAAATGCACAAAAATTAAGAAGGCGTCTGCTGCGTAAAAAAGCGCTATGTTTCCACGCAAGACGGAGTCACTGTCTTGAGTAGGTGTCCTTAACGCTCTAAGTCCTTCATATAAAAAATGAACGCTCAAAGTAGTAAATGGCACAAAAGTATTTTATGTAATCTCAATGCAACGCTAACCTGTTGCTTTTGATTACGGGCTCTTGGAACGACGCACTCAACATGGTTGTGGTTCAAACAAAGGACCCGCAGATGACGCAGGTTAACCAAGCCACTGAACGACGACAGGTTGTTGTGCTCCAGATTCACGCTAATTGGTCAAAGAAAATTCATTCAGTATTCGTTCGTTTTGCCAAAAAAAAGTAAGTTTGTTAGGTTCTAATGGCACTGTAATGGGTTAGTTTAAAAAAGACAGGAAGCAGCGAAAGGTTATAGTAATTGTAATACGATCTGTTTTCCGAATAAAGATGTTATACGCACGCTGTGCTATAGTAAGGAACCGTTAGGTTTACTGTTTTATCGTTTTCTCAAAGCCTCACCTAACATCTTTGTAATAGCCTAAGCAAACATAGGAAAGACAGGAGGCAAAGTAGTGAAACGCTTATCGTATATTAGCTTTCTTTCAATAAGTAAATGACTATGCCAAGTTAACTTCAGCTATTGCTCATGGTACCAAGTATTAACTAAATATCAAGCGGGTGTGCAACTGTACATCCGCTTTTGACTTATCTACCACAGTAGAAGGTTTCTTTTTCTGGTTTACAAAAGATTATGCTTTTTATTGCATATAAGAGAAATGAAGTTAATTTTAAAGTAAAGTGAGTTTTTTGTTGATAGCAAGTTTGTAGCAAGGCGTAAAAAATTTCAAATTGAAAATGGAACCTTCTAATTTAGCCGGAAAAGCGAGATTTTGCGCCCCGTAATGTAACGTCAGTTGTACCATAGTAGACGTAGTGTGCTTCAAATTTCATTATCCCGAACAAACCTGCGCAAGTTTTTGAACGGTTCCCCGCCTCCAATGTCCACAGTTCGCACCAAACAATTCGGAAAATCTATTTCGCGGACTTCATGGAAATTGGCATGACCGATTCTCTCAGCTACGAAGTCGTTTGTTAACCTAAAGATGGTTGCATTAGGCTATGTAAGCAAATTTCATCTTAAGCGATTGCAAATTATGGATTTCTCTTACATTTTTCTGCTTAATTTATGAACACAGCGCTGTAAGGCTACTATTTCGTGAAGTGTAGTTTCACATGCGCACCAGGTGACGCAACAAGGCGCTATTCTACTGTGTTCGATTCCTCGAGCAGTTAACCGTCATTCTACTCAACAGCTGTTTTTCAGCAAAAGTTAAGGCAACACAAAAAACATACTGGCTACTCTACCAAGAGGAGTTTGTAAAGTCAGAATCGTAAATGACAAACACTCTACTCTTCGATATACCAGCACCTTATGAAGGCCACCTGGGGTCAGGACCGCAATATGGCGTTCTATGGTTTGGACAAAAACGTCATATCTGGTATCGTGTGAGGAAAAAGGTAAAGAAAATGAAGTCACGTGATATTACTATCGTCCCGTACGATACGTCATCATGACTGACTACCAAACAGTCACCATTCACTTGCCTTCCTCCGAAAGCGTCCTTGGCGGATCCTTCTTCTATTGACTCGATGGCGCTCCCATCAAGAGCCTTGAGATTGTGGAGGTGATAAATGACGAAGAGTCTGTAGTTGTCTGATTGAATCAGTGGATTGCCGAAGAGATCGAGAATAACAAGACATGATAGCCCCTGAAACATACTATACGCTAATGGACCTTTTTACAACGGTACGACAGAGGACCTGTCCTACACTAGTAGCAGCCAGTTGACTTCATGCTGCAAGGCACGCCAAAGGTTGGCTGTTCTCCAGTAGCCTGTCGATATAAGCTGGGAAAAAGTAAGCTGTTGTTCGAAACAGGGTTTAAAAATACTATAGATCGAGTACGTGGCTACGTACACAATCTTGTTGGGACACACTTCGACTATAGGTCAATTTATTAAACAGTGTTTCTTGTGGCCAAGATTGTAACAAAATTGTCTAGGACGCATTACTTTATCTAAATGAGTCTCAAGAGCATGCTGCATAGGAATTGCAGTTAAATAGCAGGCACACGTCAGAACTCTATAAATTAAATATACAACACTTCATGAGCTCAAACTGCCGAAACAACACAGAATACTTCTATCAACTATGGCCTTTGCAACAACTTCAAATGGCCATGAGATATTAATCATCAAATCAAAATCTCTACAAGGAGGCCAATACAAAACAGCCAAGACGAAGCTTCTTATTCTGAGCATCAACATTCTAAAACAACAACAAAAACGTAATAAAAAATAAATAACCCAAAATCCAATGATACTGAAGATTCGTTTGCGAAACGTCATTTGCGACGTTTGCGAAGCGTTTGCTGAACATGAGTTTAGCAACTGCATTTTGGGCTCTTTACTTTGTGATTAGATGGCCCAGGGGTTCCAAAAAAAAAAAATTTTAATTAAAATTTAATAAACAATTAAAACCTTGAGATGAAAGACTTCGCGAAGGTTCGTCACTCTGTTGTTTCCGATGTAAAGTTCAATCAGTGACGTGGCCGCGGTAATTCCTTTAAACGAGGAAATCCTGCAAAATTAACTTATGAGGGGAATACATTATGAAAACGTTACGCTACATCACTCTAATGATGCATAGAGTAAAAATAGGCATGACATCGTTTGCAAATGACAATACTTTGGAAGACGTTTATCAGCACTGAAGATCGCGCAAAAAGCACTGTTCAGATTGACATTGGTAAGACTGACGTGTTAGGATGAACAACATATCCGGCAAACCTGTTGTTATCAAGGGAAAGGTAAAACAAGTCGGACAATCGTTCAAGGCCGATGTTTTCCAAGGTAGAGAGGTAGTTGCTCGTCAAGTCCAACCGCTTCAGTTTGGTCAGTTTTGACAGGCCTGAGCAAAAAAACGTGTCATTTAAAAGAACTGCAGAAGCAGAAGAATGGAAATATGGTTTATAAAAAAATAAAAGTTTATTTTACCAAAAAAGTTTTTGACTTTTTTCAGGCGTATTATCACTATCAGTGTTTATACAGGGGTAGTATTTGCAACAGATATTTTCAGCTTTTGACTAAGTGACTTTTTACACATCGCTCAAAATAAATTAATCACCAATAGCCATTTTTAGACAATTGGAGCATTTATCATGCAAATCATCTTTCTTGCTTGTGGAAATTTTCACTCTTTATAGTGACATTGACCACAGAGAAGACATTTATCTCCAATTGATAACCCCGAATTATACCGCCCACCTAATTGTGCGAGGTGATTAATACAAATGTACCTCCGAAGCACCTAAAAATAATAGAAATAAGCTTCAAGCTGAGGAAAAATAGGCCTAAACCAAAATCGTCATCTTTACAACCAATTCCACTCACCATCAAGTTTGTAGATGCAGTTATCTTGTATCGACAATTCCTCCAATCTCGTGCAAGTCTCAATACCCTCCAGCTTCGTTATACAGTTTCGATTGAACGAAGCCCATTTGAGATTCACCAGCTTTTCTATTCCAACAAGTTTGCCAATGAACTGGCCATCTAAACTTAACGTGGTCACCTAAAAATAAGAAAAAAACGTTAATAAGAAGTATCAAAAACTAAATGACAGTGTGAATGATAAACTCGATTCATAGGGAAAAAAATCTAGGCTTGCGAGTCCGCATTGTAATTACAGCAAAACTAAGCTCATTCCAGTTTAGCGTAGCATTTCATGACACAATCCTCTACACATTCACAATGCAAAGGCAAATCCAAATAGCGTACTTGATACGTATCGAGGGAATGCTTGAGCAACAACCCATACAACCCACAGCCAGCTCTCCGACGGATCTTGAATGTCTCCAATGCAACCGGACTTTCAAAGCTAGGCTTGGACTCATTAGTCATTTAAGAACTCATCAGTAGCGTTTATGCGAAGACCATCACCCTCGAAGACGTGGGAAAGTCATTAATGGCGAAGCAAGGTACACCCAAACAAGTTTGACCAAAAATTGTACTGAAATTGAAATACACACCTTCGACATCCATGCGCTGTCTTTAGGGTCCGTTTTCAGTTTGCTAGTCGAGCAAACGATCTGGGCGAACGAGTGCAGGCTCAAGGTGTTTGGAACGTGTGTGTCTAACCTCGAATGGGCAACGAGTGTCGTCTGTACGAACAGCCAGTTGAAATGAATTTGATTTTGTTCAATTTATGTAAGTCTAGGCAACCACCATATTTGTAACTTTTATCTTGTTGCTTATCAAGTGGAAGATCTTGGGAGCGGTTAACATAACAAATAAATCGAAAATGATTTTTGTTTTAAAGTTTACCGAAACGAGGTTTTATTCAAGAAGAACCTGATGTCACAGGGATCGGGGAGGAGTATAACTTTATGTAGATTTAATGTAAAATTTATACTTAATTTTTTCGTTAAAACGTCGTGTCATTTTAGGATAATAGCGTAAACTTCAAGTTAGTAAAGCAGAAAGAAAAACAGAAAGTGTTCACCTGAGAAATTCTCGTTCCTGAAACTAGTCTCAAAGCAGCGGCAGCGTCGGTTTCTGTTACAAGGGTGTCGTTTAAAGTCGTTAAGGACTTAAGTCGGCCAATCACACGAAGGAAAAGATATTCTGCCTAAACACAGAATTAACAATTCTCTTTGAATGTTGATTTTAATGCTTTTTATTTGTGCTTTTTCTAATACTGACTAAGTCCCCTTTACGGTGGCGAAAGCTCCAAACAATTTTAAAAAAATCTTACTGGTTAGCAAACCTGATAGTTTTTATTTTCTTTACAAACTGTCATATAATTCGAGCACCATAAGACGAGTCGCTTTTGCGCAGTTGGTTTTTACCTTAATCCAGGGATTGTTCCGTAAGTCGAGATTCGTCACCGTTGGAGAATGTTTCCTCAAAACTGTCAGATCATCGCGTAAACTCGTCAGCTGGTTCCAGCTTAAATTCAGCTCGCGAATTTTTGACATTCCCTGCATAAGAAGAAAATCTTCAATTGGCTGGTAAAGGGGGCGGTCGAGAGCCTGTTTAGTATGAATTAGTGGTGCGATACTGACGAGCCCAACCTCATGGGCAAAACACGTGTCTATCGCTGTCAATTCTTGCTACTGTCATCATCATTTTCAGCCTGTGAGAGCCCACTGCAGAGCGTAAGCCTTCCCCCTTTCTTGCCAATTTACATGATTACATGATTTACACGATTTACATGATTTACTTGCTACTGTACCATGGGCAAAATCAAAAAGACTAGAAACAAAATCTCCATTGTTGGGTACTCTTTAATTAAACACAAAGCAATCTGCTTCATAGCCGAATGGTGAGAGGCCTGGTACGCCAATCGAAAGAGCCCGGGTTCGACACCGCGCAAGAGCATGATGCGACTGTGTTTTTGGCAAGATACTTAAAGACATAGCTGAAGGTGGACAAGAAGATTGGTTTCCTTGCCTTGCCCTACATCTTAATCAAAAGCTGCAACCAACGGGTGTAAGCCTGGATACAACAAAAAGCAAAACAAAGTAACATTGACACAAATACCACGTCATACCCTCATTCCTTCAAGGGAATTGATCTTATTGAAACTTGCATCTAGTTTTTCCAAGTGGGACATGTAAGCCACGTCTTCCAGCCTCGTCAGCTCGTTGAAGCTGACAACAAGAGACTTCAATTGTGTCAGAGAGCTGATGCCTTTCAGGCGTCCAAGTCCATTCCCATGGAGATTGAGCTCCTGTGACGTAGTTTTAACAGAAATTAGATTCTCATAAAGTTGCGGGAAAGAATTCGTTGCTTTGTAGTAAGACACCTATCGAGAGCATGCGGCTGTGTCTTTAGCAGGACACTGCATGGCATGCCTGAAGGTAGACACAAAGATTGGCTTTTTTGCCCGTCCACGCAATCCAAACCTTCACCAGCCGACAATAGCTTGGATTCGACAAAAAGTACAAAGCAATTTTTGCTTCAATACTTTCCTTGACAGTGGTTTTCAATGTATAAAAAAAGTCTACCACGCACAATTCATAGCTTAAAAATCGTTGAAAATATCTCGGGCCATAAAAGTGTTTGCTGAACTCATTTTTTCGACGTTTCCATAGCACATTAATGCCAACAAACGACACAAGCGAACAACTAAATGTGTGAAGATACAAAAAAACAATGGCAACAATGGAAAACACTCAGCTTACAGTAATCTGCGTCATGGACATGCCTCGGCCAAGCTTCAGCAACAAGTCTTCAGATAATGACACAAGACGTGGTCTAGGACGGATTTTCGGAGGAAGATTAATTGCTTGCGAATCCAACACTTCTTCTCCACTGAACAGGGAAGACAAATCGTAGGTTGTAGACACGGTATTTGAAGCAGGAGTGCCAGTGCTCATCCATTCTCCGACACGGAGTTGGAAAGGAGAGTTGGGTTTCTGCAATTACAAGGTGTCTGGTGAAGAAGTGATCCCGTTGCTTTGAAAATAAAGCAGTTTTTAATCGGTTTAAGAAACTGTCCAACGTTGATGGATTGCACAACCGGGTGGATGCAGCAATAACAACACGATACAACACATCGGGTGTGAAAGTGCCATACGAAACTACTACTGCTCAGTTTAAGCACACTATCTTATAGAGTTTATTTTAAACATTTGGTTGTTTTTTTTACGTATCGAGTACGAAGACGGGCTTGTGACTAGCATGAGAGACCGAAGTAAAAACACTTCACAAAATCACATTTAACCTGAACAGCTGGGTTTTAGAAACTATTTATTAGAAATTACGGACCAATCCAAAATGCTCATAGCTTTAAAGAAAAAAAAGCTCATAGCTTTCTAGAAAGCTGGTTGAAAAGACTGGAAAGATCGGTGATTCTCTCTTTAAAACATTTTCTTTTTGTCCATTTTGTACTGATATATTTTAGCGACTACAAACATGGGGCAAGGCAGATAATATCTGCCAAAACTGCAATAAGAATAAGTGTAAAGTGTAGCTGAGAAGTAGTGTCCATAAACTGTAACTGAAACCTTCTTTGGCAAGTTTATACACTCACATGGACCGTCCGCTAAAGCTTGGAAAAATGTACCCTCAAGCAAAACGTTTACACACCCCTGTCATATAAGAAGAAAATCGATTTTCAAGACCAACGTGTTGCAATGTTCTAAATTGCTGCAATCAATCGGCAACACTATAATAGGTCTACAAAAGAACTGACCTTTCCGGCGTATTCGAAGTCAATGATATACTCTGGCAGCACCAGGTTCTTATCAAACACGCACCATTCGCATTGGCGGGTGCTGCATTCGCAGTCGTCTGAAAATCAAACCTATGATTCAAGAAGTTGCAAAAGTTGTTTTTCCGTTTGGCGACATTTAACCACGATCAACCATCAAGCAGTTATTCAACCAGAAAATACTCATTTCAAGCATTTGTCTTGAAATTTTTATCCACATTCTATTTGAATAAGAACCTTCCGGTAACATTGGGGATCCCAATGAGGGAGAAACAAGTTGTTGATGTTTTAAGAAGAAAGGCAACAATATTTAATTTTTCCGCTCTGCTTAGCTTTTTTGCTTGGCATTGAACACTGTTTTATAGTGCAGTGCTAATAATATTGATTGCATAAACATGATGTCGGATAGGTTTTGGCAAGAAGGCCGAAAACCTATCTTAATTCACTACTTGAAAAATAGTTCTAACATGGTCTTCGTAGCCAGGCATACCCTTAGCAATTGAATAGTCATAAAATGTTAAAGGTTAATTAAACTATACGTTATTATTATTTAGTTACTTTACACTTTAAAGTAAAGAAAATACGCTACAGATCGAGTTAAAAAATGTTAATACTGAAAAATGAAGTTTTTAGGCGTATAGAAGAACCTGTTGCTTTCAGAGCTGGTGATTGATTGAACTCCTTTCGCGGTCTGTACACGCTGTCGATTTTGTTGTACTTTTCAGTCGTTATTCTGCACAAGCAACACGTTACATGACGATGAAAAATCGTTTGGCAACATGGAAATATTACATTGTCGTCAGGGGAATTTTTATCTGGACGATTTTTTTTGGTAATAGTAGTGCATAAAGTGGTAGGTAAAAGCTGCATGTCTTTGACAGCGTCTAACCAAGACTACCTTTGGAGATTATTTCTGTTAAAATGAACAAACTCTTGAAATATATATTTTATAAAAAGAGGTTATATAACAAGAAACATTGTAATGCATAACAACAAGCCTAGCCTTTCTAACTCTCCAGTTCTTGTCGATTAAAAGAACATGAAATACTGCGTATTCACAGTGTATTAATTTTCAGGAATATGAAGCACATCCTCACCAACTGCCCCCTTAGCCCTTCATGTGATGACAACGACCTCAAAAACATCACAAACAATGCTCTTATCTGGCTCCGACACTGGCGTGACAAGCTATGAATGAATGAATTTTCAGGAAAGAATCTTCCTGTTAAACTGACTTACCTTCCATCTCCTTGGGCGGGGGCACTTTTGCCGAGGTACACTTTTGATACGATTACTTTACCTGAGAAGCAGTTAAGTTTGAGCGATTTAAACCAATGTGAACATTTAATTATCCCACTATGACACCACATTCAATCACACATAGCTCCTTCGTAAACCCAATGATAGCAGAGACAGCATGATATTTTAGGATAGTTTTTTCAGCGTTTTCGGCATTCAAATGTAAGACATTATCATTAGTTGGTGTCTTTACATCAACAACACTATTGTGTGAATGACCGAATATGAGCTTGCCAGCGTATGAAAAAAATAGATTGATCCATGGCCACCTGGAGATGCGGCCTGATTTGTCACATTTTGCAGATTTTGATTACAGGTACTGCTAGTGTTTGAGAGACATTTTCTGAGAATTTTTTACTTTTTGCTGTCTCCTAATGATATAAAAAGCTTTTTGTTGCCTTGGTGAAGCAATAGCAAGTGAGAAAAGTAAGTCGAAAAACGCTGAATCAGACTGTTATTGAAAAATTAACAGTCTGACTAAAATCTTCGAAATCAAATTTTCTTTGTTTTTAAACATCTGAGGATGTTAAAACCTATTGTGCCATCTGGGAAAAACAGTAAAGAAAGCGCAAAAATATAATTTTTAGAAAAATTTATTTAAACATTCGCCCAAAGTTAGCAAAATCTGGAAATGTCTGCAAAATGTGACAAATCAGGCCGTATCTTTAGGTAGCCATGATTGATCGAAGTTTGTTAAAATTTATAAAAATAAAACGTTAAATGTAATATTTCAAAGCTAGTTTCTAGCGTTGATTCTAAATGTATTGGGCCAATCTAGACATGGGTTGCTCTCATAAACCAATAGCTACCAAGTACCAACCGTATCTGAACGGGCATGGATCAGCATGGGGTTCATTTTTCGTCTCTTGCAGAGTGTGATCCATCCTGGGCTTCTCAGATATGAAGAGGCTGTTAGACAGTGGGACACCTTCGTCCGTACTCTACATATATACAAAATGTGCATTGTAAGCATATAACCCATTAACCCTGTCTGCTTTGTAAAGCGCTGCAGAGCAACGCATATTTGCTATAGATACAGAGCAATATAGAAACACACATTAGGCTTAAATAAGCTTAATTAAAGGGCAAAGTGATAATCTGTATGTATTCTTACGTTTCGTCAATCAGACACGACTGACTTCTTCAGGGAGCTAGATCAAGTAACGGTCACCTGTCTAGCAAGGCAAAACACAGACTCACGTTGTTGTGAAATATTTAAACATAGAAAATAAAGTTTAAATTTGGGTGGCTTTGTGAACAGATTTATTACTTAAAAATAAAACGTTTCAATACAATTTTATGCGCGTTGAACACAACATAACAATCATAGACCTCGGAGTCTTTATGGAGATGAAATCCTTCTTCGACAATGCGATGGAGCTCCTGCTTGGCTCCAGGCCTCTTGGGATTCCAAACGTAGAATAGATAATCCACCAGCTTTTTGTAATTCCTATCAGCAACAAATATCTCGTTTCACTATAAACATTTGCATTGAAAGCAACAAGAATAGTAAAAAATTAAGAAGAGGAAATCTGCGTATTCAAAACAGGACATTTCCAAACACGATCAAATTTAAATTCTGAAACTCAGAAGAATTTTTTCTGTATGACGCATTTATGCTTTGGTTGTTACTGCAAGTCAAAGTCGTCCCAGCAATTAAGTTACGTGCTGATGACGATCACAATAATCTAAAATTGATCATACTTGTTCGCTGGCAATCCGCCTTCTTCATTGCCGATAGAATGCACCTTGTCATCAAATCGACAACGCAAAACCCGATTGTGAATTCGTGTAATTCCATGCATTTTAATGCCGGTTACGTTGTAAGCCTGAAGTAAACAAACCTTCATTGTCTGTAACCGTTACATCAAACACATTCTATGGACAGATAATTTTTTTAAATTTTCTGATTATTGCCAAACAAAAATTGTTACGGAAAAACCTAAGCGTAAATAAAGTGTTGCCAGATACAAAAACGAACCAATCATTTTGGAAACCAGGGATGAGAAAACTACGGCCTGTATACCAGTGTCTATTATAGAAACTAATCTGGTCTGCCAGAAAAGTCTATTAACATTGCTAGCAACCAACAAAGATAGAAATTATCAAATAACAAGAGTTGGGATTCATGAAATATTTTTAGTTTTTTACTTTGTAACACGCATGTTTGTTTCTAACCTTGTAGTCCCATGCGCAAAACCTTGACAAAACGAGATCATGGCAAGTTGAGTACCAAACGTCGTTTTGTGATCCTTGTTCAAACCGGACATTTCCGCCTGATTCCAGTTCAATGGTAAGACGTCGTATTGATGTAGTGGCCATTCCACTGAGAAGGTCACAAGCTTGCTTAAAGTAGGCTTCCATTCTGCCAAAAGAAATTGTTCAGAAAGGTAACACACCCAGATAGCAAGTCTGCAGACGTTGAATCAATGTAAAATACGGTTGATTTGCTGTCTGGGCATAAAGCACTTAGCCAGAAAAACGTATCACTTTTACATTGTTTCAACGTCTTGGAGTATAAAACGCCACGTTTTTTCGTCGGAATAACATAGCCTAGCATGTGTATCTTCAAATAGTAATCAATATCTTTACAAAACTTTTCCAGAAGTCTAACGACTAATGCCGGTATTGAGTAGAAAATAATCATTGACTTCAAGATGAAGTACAGCAGAGTGAGGATACTTTAGAGATTGGAGGGATATACTGTATATAAAAAAGAAACAAAGAAATAACGTTCCATCTCATTGCATTCATTTTCAATTTCTAAAATTGGACAGGATTTCTTTGTTGTGAAAATAACCAGCAAACATGCAATTGTCAAAAGCAATAAGACAAAAATACAATTTTCAATAGATATCCCACAACAAGCAATAAAGTGCTTCTGCTGTCTCTTAACCTCCGTTCTGGCTTCTCAATGCTGGGAAAATTGCAGATCATAAGTTTTATTATGATCCACGTATAAGAATGCAACCAAACAAATAAAATTTGTAAATAAAACAATCAGGTTTGGCAACTAAATAAAATATATTTGTAAAGCTTTCGCCGCCGTCAAGGCGGCTTTATCAGTACTCTGGAAAAGCACACATAAAACTTTCAATAATTCTTTTTAATGCTTTTTATTAGAGCACCGTTAAAGCCGCCTTTACGCGGCCAAAGTTCTACAAATAATATTCATATAGTTATCAAACCTGATTGTTTTATTCACTGATATCCTACAACACTTGTGTGCTGTCTCACATTACACGCGTGGCTCAGTGACAAAAAGGTTGAAGTCTCAACAAATTTCAACATCTCTTCACATCACGTTAATGTGAGGTCATTTTGATTCGTTTCATGTTAAACAATGTTTGATCATTGTATAACTCTGCTTGTATTTTATTATTTAACAATCAGAAACTGAATAATTACTTGCACAGTTTACTTCCAAGCATGAATTTGGACGTGGTTTACAATTCTTGTCAGCAGAAAGCTTTAATTTTAATTAAATAGCCTACATTTGCTAAATTAACAAAACTGCAAATGCAAGGAAAAGCAAAAAAATATATTTATGTGAAAAGTAGGGTAAAACAGGCTGAAAAGAGTACTTTGATAATAGCGTTACAATAGATAATATTCCGTTACTTGGGTTTGCTCGGCTTCATAAATGGCACTTCTTTGCACTTTGCTTCATAGAGCACTTTTTGTTTTTATTGTATCAAAAATTTGTGTGAGTAGTTAAACTTTTTAAGCTCTCATTCATTCAAAAGATGTTTTTAAGAGAAGAAACTCACTCTTCCGTTTGTTGCTTCCAGGACGAGATGCGACTCCTCAGAGTATCAAGCTTCGTGGATAGACGGTCATCGTCAGTGGCATCATGCTTCATCGCTGGAACAGCAGAATCTCCGACATGGTGGTTGTCTTCCTCGTGTGTCCCGATGCTCTCTTTGTAATCGTCATCCTGAAAATTAAGAAAAAATTTCTGATAAAGAAAGAAATTCATTTCCTAAACGATTTATTTGTTGTCGAAACAAGGAGACATAATTACTTATGTTTGAAGTTTACTTTTAAAGAAAAAAATACAGTTAGTACTATAAAATAAAAGACGTAATGGATTAGACAAGCACCACCCCCTGCTATGTACGATATTAAAAGGTAAAGTTTATTGCTGGTGATTGAGAATAGGGTGTAAAAAATAACTACAAACACACACACGAAATAACATGCCACTGTATCAAGTATTCAGTTTTGTAACACAACAATGAAATACATGTACAATTCGGATGGGAAGAAATGCTAATAATGGCCATAATGAATAACAACACTAAGATATTAAAAATGCTACAAGAAAATCTTAATTTGCGTGGTCGTTGTTGCATCTACTGGCTTTCACATACATTGCAGTAGTTTGCATCTTTGACATTAGGAAAATTTCTGACAAATTTTTAGCAACACAAAGCACCATTAGCTATCGAAATATAATTTTAATTCACTGACAGCAATCTCTTCCCTTTCATCGTCTTCACCATCCATGTCCTTTTCAGCGTCATCGATTTCTTGCTGTTGCTCAATCTATTGAAAAATGTAAAGGAACTTAACATAAAAGCATGTATTTTACAATATCACATATGATAAACTGTTTTATTCCTAAAAACTTGATTTAAACGAAAAAAATTCTAATTAGGGAGTCACCAATCAGACTTACCGACTTCAAAGAAAAATGAAAAGAGCGAAGTTTTTCTTCAGGGATTTGCAACAAAAGTCTTTTCTCCTTAACCAAGCGATTGGTCAAGTTTGTTAGATTACGACGAACGGTTTTAACCCTCATATTGTAATACATCTTTTTCTTCGTAACAGTAGCCTGCCAAATCAAAAACATTAAGCCATCTCAGCATAGCCCAACATCTACAATGTAAAAACAGTAAAATGGCAAAACATATACAGTAGTTAACGCTCAGCAAAGCTATATGGATTAAAAACATACGCCATGTGGGTTTGGAGTATGTAAGGGTCTTGATCGCTAGAGATGACTAATTGGGAGTGAAAAAGACGACACCCACATGAGAAGAAAAGCCACAAAACCGAAAAAACTTTCACCTGGCCACAGTAAAAATCGTTCTGGAGGATTGATATCAATATAGGTTCTCAACAACGCTTACCCACAGCAACCTCTATACAGAGGCCTTGCCAACGTCGAACGTATGATAACAACTGGATGCTGATGAACTTTTGATTTCAAACTCCAGGAGTCCAGAGTTTAAACGTCTCTCAAACAGTATATTTCTTGAAATGATTCTTACGAGAAACCAAATTGCTAAAGTGTGATCGCTGAATCACAAATCGCTGCAAAACTTACAAAGTCAACAAATATGCGACACTACAGTGATGTTTATGATATCATGGACGTTTCCGTATGTCAATGTGACTTTGCCTTAAACTATACTTACTTCAGCTAAGTCCCTCATTTGTGAACTTGATACATCAAAAGTGTCCAATCTTTCAAGATTTGGTAAATGATACAGCATGTGGGTGGAATAGTTACACAGAAGGCATACAGGGTTGTTTCGGTAAAGTGAATCCTGCAGAAGTTTAACAAATAAACTATAAGTAGGCCTATATTTATTGTATCTCTGCATCGGTGAGTCCGGTCCCTATTAGGTGATTTTTTTCAATTTTTTTTTTTTTAATTATCGGGTACCGTAGCCTAATTATCATTGCCGTTTTAGGGTTAGAGGTTAGGAACTCACCGAATCGGACTCACCGAATAGTAGCAGACCCACAGATCTAAGTAACAGTAGTTCAACTCTCGGAATGACTACTTGAGCAAAACACTTCAAGGACAGTAACACCGAGCAAAACACTTCAAGGACAGTAATACTTCAACAACAACAGAAACTTCACTCTGTCAATCTCGGCGACCGAGCCTGCATCCGTGGTTCAAAGCCTCTGCATCTACTGGGATGCATATTTGCAAGGATTAGGCTTCAAAAAAAGCTTTCTTAGCTTAAAAATAACACAATCAGACTCCCAACACAATCAGTCAATTGTACAAAGATAGTGAAACATAAGCCCAATTTTCTCATTATACAATCCTCTTCAACTGACCAAGCATTGCTCACTTTCTGTGATTAAATAAACATACTTTCATTCAGTGTGGTGTAAGAACCATAGAAAGTTTACCAACGAAAAAATATGAAGAAGTGCACTGTTTTCTTTATGCTTTCTATAACATCAAGTGAGTTGAAAAATAGGCGACACCTGCTTTTTACGTTTACAGGTTTGCGTGTCAGCAAACCATTCAAATATAGTGATTACTACCCAAAACACTACATATATGGTATGTACTAGGTTTGCTAAATTCGCTCTGCTTTGCACTAAGTATTATACTCTTTTTGTCATCATCCAAATTTAGTTTTGTCTCCACTAGTGGAGTGGCCGATTCTTTTCTTGCAGCGATTGCCTTCACTCCTATTATCCATCTCATTCTATCCACCGCATCTTCTTCCTTCAGTCCGATTTTGTCTGACTCATTCTTCACCTTTTCTTGTCATGTTCTTTTAGGATGTCCTCGTTTCCTCTTCCCATGTACCTTCAAAGTCAAAGCCTTTCAAAGAATACTTTGTCCCTCCCTTCGTAATACATGTCTATACAATCTTACTTCGTTTTCCCTGGTAAGTCGTACCTAAGTCTCCCTCATTCGTAGCATATCTATCAGTTCTTCAGTTTTTTCTTCCTCCTGGTGTTTACCACACCCATTGGTTTCACCATATCTCACCTCGTATCAACACATCTTGCATGAACCAACTTACTATACTGTATACCCCTTTTATTGCATTGAATTTCTCATCACTCTCTTTCCACATATTGCGCATGGGTTGACTTTGTTCTTTGCAACTATACCTCTACAACTTGCAGTGTTGATATCTATTGTGTAAGTAGGCTAAATCTTTGTGGACTATGTTGCATAATAGCTTGCGCAGCAATAAAATGAAAACACATACCTTCATACAAAGATCTTTAAGCATTGGTAGTTTAGCTAAATGAGTGAGATCTTTGAAAGAAGTGAGATTATTTCCAGCCAGATTTAATTTTTCAAGATGTGAAAGTGAATCGAGTGAAGATCCTGTCCAATTGACAAAATGAGATATATAACTTTAAAGCACTACAAACTGTTTGGGCAACACTGAAAGTTAAAAAAAAAAATTATAGTATTTCATAATATTTTTAAGACATTGCACTCAACATCCAAAGGTTTGATTTTTCATTGTCTAGGCTAACTGCACACATTGTATTTTCAAGTAAAACACTGATTAGCCTACTCATATTCTTTACCTAAGCAAAGAAAATGAACAAGGTCATAATCTCTAAAATTCTTGCATCTCCAACAAAAACCATGACACCAAAAAATTAACTTTCATATCTACCTAAACATGATATGTGGTTTCCAGCAAGATTAAGTTCCTTCAATGACTTCAAATTCCCAAGACTCTGTACAAAAACACATTTCAATGACGACATAAAACATGAAGCTATGTCAGGAAAACAAATGCTTTCGCAAGTGATAAAATCGTGAAACAAAAACTCTATGAACCAACTGTTCATGAAACAAGAGCTAATTTAACTCTCTCCTCCTTATGGCAAAAAGTTAAGAGTAAACAATCATTAGTAATACGAATGGTAAACGCTCAGTGGTCGCTTTATAGCTTTTGCAGTAGCTCAATGGTGTCTAATACAATGCACAACAAGCTCACTTCTCAGGTGTGGTGGTCAAAATCAAATGCAAAAAACTTTCTACATTTTAATTTTCTTTGTGACAAAACTTACTGCTGCACACAAAAGCATTAATATTCAATCTAACCTGTGTTGAATCAATAACGTTTTTTGACAAATCACAAGCTTCCAAGTGCGATAAATGAGTCACATTTTCAACTTTTTTTATGGAATTGCTGTACAAAAAAAGTTTGCGTAATGTCTTGTTGGATTCCAGTCCTTGAATTTCCTGAAAAATATATGCACACATACAGGATGCACAGCAGCTCAATGCAAGTAAAACCGCACGCAATCAGATCACAACAAAGAAAAAAGCAATGTTTTATAGTTGAAAATAGGATGAAACTGATCACAAGGCATTTAATTTTTAAATTTTTCTTCATTCCTCAACTTGTGGCAGCCAACCTAGAGTATAGCCATAAGACAAATGCAAAAGATTTTAAAGGTATAAGTGAGCTATAAGCCAATTTGCATGAGATTTGGCTATTACAACCACAGTTGACAGTTTAAAATGAAAACGAATATGAAGAAGACATTTAATGGATGCAACAATTACTTTGTTTGTTTTTTACTTAATTTCGACTAAATCCAACTAAAATTCAACATGGTAATTCAACAAAAATCAATTCAATTCAACTAAAATTTCTTAACCTTGTAGGCCTACTTTAGATGGAAAGGAAGTTTTTAATTTTTACATACAGTTTAAGCTTATTTTAAGCTTTTCGTTAATAGAAAGAATATTCATCCAAAGGCTGAGAAAGCATCTATAAAAGCTTAATCCTGGTAGTTCGCATACCTACAGAAGCTTGGAACCAGTGATGGTGACAATGGATAACATTTTTTTCTTCCTACTTGAAAGATGCATATGTTACATGTACATATGTATGTACATATAATGTATTACATATGAATATGTAATACGTTATATGAATATTATGTTACAGAAAAACCAACATAGGTAAGTTATTGTGAAGAAGGGAGCATTCTTCCTGGCTATCAGCACAAGCCTGAGTACTCACTACCTGCAGTAGTATATACATGCTAAATACATAACTGCTAGGTAGCCTACATAAACTAATACTACTAGGTACATGTATGTTACTTATTTATTTACTTTTAAGTTGCATTCACATATCCATAACTCCTTTAATGCAGGGCAATGCTGTAAATTTGCAATTTCACTAATGCTTTGTCCAACAATAACCAATGTAGTAAGATTAGGAAAATAATTAAGCCCGATCATTTGCGGGAATCCAGAAAAAAACATTTCAAGTTCTTTAACAACTGGTCCATTCCCTTCAAGTTGTGCATACTGAATTCCATTGCTAGTACACTAAACACAATTAAATGTGTAAGTCTTTTTTGGTTAGTTGCAGTTGAATATCAAATTTAAAACTATATTCAATGCTCTGTGATACAAGTTGATGAAATAAGCTTGTGAATCATGTGAATGTAAATTCACATTCATATTTTAATGAAATATGTGTATAAATATACTTTAAGCAAAACATTGAAGGTAAAAAAAGTGATTTTTATATTTTTAAATGACATTGCTAGGCTAGCTTAATTTAATCAAGTACTAACATTTTCAAGATATAGTCAAAACAAAATGTAAGCATGTAAAAACATAGTGTTAAAAAGCAAAATTTGACTTACAAGTTCCTTGATAATAGATTCTTGTTTTTCTTGTGATAGTTCTTGATTTTGCATAGCCATTTGTCGAAATTTCAAATGCAATTTCTTTTACAAGGTTTTACAATTTGGCATCAAAGCTTACATGCCGCAAACTTGTGCAGATTTATTATAACAACTACACATTGTAACACTCAATATGCCATACCAGTCTCATACAGATCAGTGCTTTTCTGAATTTGATAAAACTAGCAGAAACTCATAGCGTTAGTTCTTACTAGGAGAACACACAAAAAATTAACAACTTAAATAAGCGTTTATTTTGGATAATGATATGTGTTAGAATATTGCTATTAAAGAGCAATATAACCTTGACAATCTTTCTGATGTACTGTAAATTGTACACATAACACTTAGTTTATTCAAGTTTTTAATAAAGTTATACAAACTATAGTGAACAGAACAACATGCTTATTATCCCAACTCAAAAGGATGTGACTTAAAGTCAGTTCTACAATTTATGTTGAATTGCTCTGAATGGCATACTGTATAAAGACACAGCACAAACAGGCACATGCACAAAAGTCTAATTCTATTCAACTACTTACAGCCTCATTAAATGTGAGCTTCTAAACTGTATGGTACGTGCTTAAATCACTAAGTCTAAATTTCATAGTGATAACAGCAACTCTCTTAAAGCTAAATAGTCAGAAAGTTTAAGATATGGCAAATGCTAGGTTACTTTTATTCTTTTTTATTTAAAAAAACCTTTTCAGTTCGAGGATGAAGATCCCTCATGCAATTATTCTTTGTGTATATTTTTCATTTTTGTATATATACACATTTTTTCAATTATGTCATTATCAGACAAAAAGTTTGTGTTAGCATTTAATAACTTTAAATGTATGATAAGCAGTAAAAAAACATACAGTACAAAACGAAATTTAGGCTAGAGAATTGTCCTCAATCTATTGAGGTATTTCTTACCAGCTGTACAAAAAGAGCTTCATTTTTCTTCCTGTTCTAAGTCGTAGTTATAATTTTGTCTGCAATCAAACCATAACTGCCAGAAGTAACGGTGGGAACACACACCACTAGATCAATGAATGGGAAGTCGATCGCTATGAACCCCACGCACTTTACCTAGTTACAAATTTAAGAGAAATAACTACCGCAGTAAGACAATACGAGTAAAGGACATATCAAAATATTCGGTTAACTTTGGGATATAATTTTGTATTGCAGATGTTACAGATTTTTTGTGCTATTTATAAAATGGACATATATGTTTTTGTTGAAAAATTAAACCGGTTTTCATTAGCCATTTTAATCATGTCGCAATGAAAGTCTTCTGATTGCTAAGGTTGGGAGAACATTACATAAGCTACACGTCAGTTCAGTTTGTTTTTATTTCTGACCATCACAAAAAAAAGCAATACTGTAGCCTATTTGTCAATCATATTCATAGCAGAGGTCTAGAAAAGGTAGAACTGAAAAAAAGCGGACGAATCCTTTGAATGACTTTTTGAATAAGCAATACTATTAATCGACTCTCGAGGTGTGCTCTTGAGAGAGAAAGATAGAGATGTTTGTTTTATTTGCCTTCCTAATTCGAGTCGAGAAAAAGAATCACAATTACATAAAAATTGAAATATAGCAATAGAAATGTCTGGCAGAACCAAACAACCTTGAGGTTAACTAGTCAAGGTACTGCCTGACATCAGGCTTCATACATTGCAGCGTCAGAAATTTCAAATTTTACATTAGCTAAATCAATAAACTGCATGATTGAACCGATTGAACAGAAGCTTCGAAACGAATCTTTGTGTGCCACGGATTTGTTTATTTGTGGAAGAAAATACTTCATTTTATTTAGTTGTCGAGTGTTTTGCGAGTAAATATTGTGTAGTTTTATAAAACGACCTTGCAATGCAGGTGGTGATTGTTATTGGAAACTTTGAACTCGCAGAGAAAAGATAACTCAAAGAAACCTTGGAAAAATGTGAAGGCAAGAAAAGAAAGTGAAAACGTGAAGCAGGAATAGCCTACACGAGCGGAAATTAAATTGAGTAAAACAGTAGGCTAGACCGTTTTGGACAGAGATACAATTTATTATTATTAGAATGCAACTTTAATTCGCGCTATAGCTATTTTATCATTGAATCTTTCTCTTTAATTTTCTTTTAATTAACTGTTTTAACCTTTTTTACCAAGCCTACCTTTTAGTGAAACTATAAATGCTTTTAAATAGCCAAATTTTTGTTTCATTTTTATGTGTGAAATCTCCACAATTTTCAACTGAACTTGATTAATCAAACCTTATCTAAAAATAAATGGTAGCCTACGTATGTATTTGATTATAGGCCTATTAAATTTAGTTTATCTCCTGAGCGTTGCAATTCGTTTTTGAAATCGACTGCTGATGGCACTTTTTCTGAACAAGTCTTGTTTTCTCTTCTAATATCAACCGGTAGCAATTGATTCATTCTTATCCGTTTCCTGAACTTCGCTATATTTGTACGATGGATGTCCTTCCACTTTGTGATGCAGTTTTATAATACATTGTTATAATGCTCAACCCAGGGATATCTAGAGAAGGGGATATGAAGGCTCACAGCGATTGCCTTATTCTGATGACACTACCAGGGCGGTAGTTTGCAGCGCGTGAAACATGCGGTTCTTTTCAAAATTGCAGAAAGTTTTGTAGTGCAACTGGTACAATCAGCTACAAAAGACAATTATTAAATGTTACATAGAACATATTTAAAGAATACTTGTTTGGAAAGACAGTTGAAAAGTTACCAAAAAGCTGTTTTTCTTAACAAAGCCTTTGCGGTAGGCTAAATGTAAAGCAAGTATACGGGTAGTTGAATTAACAAGTAACCATAAGCATGCAGTGAGTATCCAGACCTGATGCTAACAGCGCAATGAAGGTTATCATAACAAGATTTATTAAACTACTATCGGTGCCAATTGTCATTTTACGATAAACAGAGATTATTTGCGATGAAAAATAGCCCTTCTATTGTCACACGTAATAAAAGCCTTCGTATCCCCTTCTTTAGATATCCCTGGCTCAACCCTATTGTATTGCTGTGTTTGTGTCTGTTTTTGGTATTGTTGTCAGCGCCGGATTAACTATAGTAGCACTAGCAGATGTAGCAGCTGCTACGGGCCCCGCGCTTCACAAGGCTTCGCGCTTGATGGGCAAAATTATTCATTGATTAATGAAATTGCAATGAGTTAACTGTTTAAATTTTATCCATCATTAAACTAGGCCATAAAATCCACCAACGGACCACCCACTTGTTTGACCATTGGGTCACTAGCTAATTGTTCAACAATGTCTTCCTTTATGTATTCAGATTAAAGATGTCAAAAATTAAAACAACTAGCAATAAAACAGGATTGTTTAGTTCTGAAAATCTCAACAAAGCTGTGGAAGATGTTTTGAAACGAAATATTTCTGTTCGAAAGTCGGCAAAAAATATGATATAGCCTACTGTAGGCTACTACGAACAACGTTGGCTTGTTATGTTAAAAAATGAATCAATAGATAGTGAGAAAACTACCGTACTGCACCAACACCCGTGGCATCTACAAAACGCCTGTCTGATATTTTAAAGTTTTCTGCAAATTTGGAAAAATATGAGATTTAAAAGGAGTAAAATAAACACCAAAAACACTTGAATCTCATATTATGAAATTGAATTGAATATGAAATAAAATTTCATAATAAAAGCATTGTTCTAGTGCGTATTGCTTATCTTGTTGTGTTGTTTGTTTGTATGTTGTTCGTGTATTAAATAGTCCAAAATAAGCTCCAGTGCATCAACTTTTTGCCATGTAAAAATGACCCGGTGGTCGAATAGCAGTGGCCCGTTGGTCGTATAGGGGTTTGACTAACGGGGCACTTGTTACTATAATTTAATAGTTATTTTTCGGAAGTTAGCTGTTGGAACACTAAGAAACTTTTTGGCTGAATATACCAGTGTATGTGACCTACTGTTGTGCCAAAAAAGAAGCACGCATGAGCTTTGTATGGATAAAAAATAACTAGCCTAATATGTGAAAAATGTCCCGTTGGTGAAACATCTCCCCTTGTTAAAGAACGTTTTCTTTTCAAAAAAGAGGTAGCCTACTGGAGAAACTTGCAAATGACCAAGTGCAAAAGGCAGAATGTCGACAGCAGACAGATGGACTCCTTGAGAAAATGGAGTTGCTCGAAATTGGAATCTTAGTGGTTTTTTGAAATAGCTTACCCGATCGCTTCCAGGCAAGTCAAGTCTCTCTTCAAACAAAGCGGCAAAATCTCATCATTGCTTCAGCGCTGTGTGCCTCTTTGGCAGGATCCCTACAGACTTTCAGAGAACAATTCGCTAAGTTTGAGTCAGACGCGCAGAAGCTGACTCAAGTGCCGTATTACCGACCAACAAGCACAAGAAGAATTGTCCAAAATCGAATGCACGATGAGAATGCAGGCAGTGGCCGTTCAGTTTCAGATGCAATGGATATCAACTAAAGACAGATTCCCGGTGGAAGTTTTTCTTGCAGTATTGGACAGCCTATACAATCTGGTTGGAGCAACGTCACAAGGCATACACCAATTCGTAAAGCACATTGCTATTGATTACTCCTCTCCAGAACTCAAATATTTCACATCAATTAAAGAAAATAATATCGACACCACGTTTCCTAACATTGACAATTTGTTCCCGTACGCATTTATCTATGTATGATGGTAACTAATTGTACTGGAGAGAGATCATTTTCAAAATTGAAGTTGATTAAAAACTAGCCTATCTGCGAAACACGATAGGGAAAAGCGGCTACACTATAATCAAAAAAATATCAAGTCTATAAAATATTAAATTACTTCCCAGTCATTATCTGTACATCAAATCAATCTGCTACAGGCCCCGCACTTGGTTAATCCGGCACTGATTGTTGTGTAGCCAATTGTTGTAGGCCTATTTGTTGAGCCAGTCTTTGGTAGGCTACAAGAAAGCAAACTCTCTCCCGAAACCATAGTTTTAAAAGTGTTTTTGGACACGTTGGTGAATTTCTTTATCAAACAATATCAGATGGATGATAAAACAAAAGCCTGGCTGCTCTCTAGTAGCCTTCCAGTGTAATTCCGGAACCATGAATGTTGTGTTGAAAATGAATTCTTAGTTCCGCCCGTGAACTCACACCCATAGATGAGAAGTATAAAACAAATGATAACTTTAATGTACAAACGATACCACCCAGTATATCGTGGACGCGTGAAAATAGCAAGACAGTCCGACCCTCGTGTCGTTATCTTCTATCGTTGATCACGGTCTTTCTGTAAACGAAAAGACCTTGGCTACTAACATAAAATAATTACGCTTAAAATGACGTTATAAACACGTTCAAATCAAAACAATCTACGATATATAAGAATCAAAGGAATCTACAAAACGGCAAACAAATCTACAAATCGATGTTACGTCGGAAGAACCGAATTATTAAACATTTTGTCGAAATGTGCTCTGTTGATCAATAACTAAAAAACAATAATGAAATAGCAAAATACACTCACCGAAATTTTGTCGGGCGATCCTTATAACTACTAACTTAAATCAATTCTCAACAGAACTGGTACGCTCATGTACTGTAGTTAACTAATGTAACATTAAAATCATGAATTTCGCTAAGAACAGACTTCATATATAGTACGAAAAGAGAAGAGAAATGATTCGAATAATAGCGTCATACTCAAAAAGATACAAGCTGCCTTTGCCGGCGCGAACTTCTAACTACGTTGGTTCAACGTCAAGATACACAGAGTAGACAAAATGTAAGATTTTGCTGACGCTCAGATAAACCGCTAAACGAAGCAGCATTCACAATAACAACACATTGGGCATTACGTAGCGGGTTTAGCATCAAAACAAACCAGTCAGTTGCCTAAAAAACGCTGCTTATGGCACAAATTATCAACAGGGGTTATATCAATCAGTGGGGATATTCTCTTTAAATGCTCGAAACAAAGGAAATAATTTGTTTTTTCTTGTTATGACCCGAAGTGACTTAGACATCGACTTCCGATTTTGAAACTAAAAAACAATGATGTAATAAGGGTGCGAACAGTGAACGTAACAATGAATTTAGGGTGGTGCAAGGATAGACCCTCGGTCTCAGAGTCTCACACGACACGACAAAGGAGAAGCTGTAATGATTGAGTCGACAGCAGTGGCAGCTTGAGACCATTTTTCTGTGCTTATATTTCGGTTGGCATATCAGTAAAAGTGTAGGCTAAGTTTGACTGTAATGTAGCCTAACTGCAAATTCAAATTAGCAAATTCGTTTTCGAATGTTGCTGCACATATTTTAGAATAGCCTATTGTGAGCACATGCACATTGCACATTTGACCCCTCGCATATTATGAGCAAATTTGTCTGTAGAGAAATAAAACAAAGTAACTTCAGCGAGTTTAACATGATGTAGTTTACACGTCATGTGATTTGTTTTTCACTGTATAATTTACTTGTAATCATTCCTGTGTCACTCGTTCAGTTTGTGCTTTTCAGTCTGGAGTGTCGTTAGTATACAGTTACAGTGCAAAGTCAAATTTACCTTACAATTTTCATTTTATATTGCAGATATGTAATTCCTGATGAGGACACACGTACGTGTCGAAAACGTTAGAGTTTATTTTTAATTATGTTATATTTGTGTATGTAATACATCATGTTAAACCCGCTGAAGTTACTTTGTTTTATTTCTCTGTGGTTCAACAAAGCAAACTCTCTACCAAAGCTTTATCATACTTGTCTGTATATTTGAGCGGGAGATTTTATGTTGTTTTCAGAACTAAAAAGTAGAGTAGATTTGATGTTGGTTTTTCGTTTCATTTGAAGTTGTGCGTTTGATCCCTCGCATATTGTGAGCACATGGTAGGCTACATTTGAGCTTCCTGTATACTGTATAGCCTGCTGGGACCACGTCTGTATATTTGAGCGGGAAATTTTATGTTGTTTTGAAAACTAAAAGTAGTGTTGATTTGATGTTGCTTTTACGTTTCATTTGAATCAGGAAATTTCAAATCATATATTGAAAGGAAGCGACAAAGAGTTGGCAGATTTCATACTGGATGTATGTAGCCTTGAAAGAAGCATAGTTGGTGTGGAATTATGGAATCTAACTCGTTTAACAGGTGAGTCGCATTATTTTTTGTTCTGTATTTAAATTCAGTATGTTTTTAAAAATTCATTTCGTTAGATTTTTAGATCCAAACGTGTTCAATAAAACGGGCTTGTTCAATAAAAGTTTGCCTTAATTGCGATGCTTGTTGTCGGTCCAATCCAGCTTGATGGCGTTTACTTTTCCTGTGGTGTTCAACAAAATACTTTTTATCGCACTTGACTTCACTATAAACTCGCAAAAATTGCACCTTAATTTAATTCACCCCGGGAGTTGCATTAAATTCATCAGGAAAATCTCGACAAATCTGTCTAACTTTTGCTGAAGACGGTTTAGCTTGCTTAGGCATTGTTGTATTACAGAGTCAGAATGTCAGTAAGCTATTCCTAAAATCCAAACTGTTGATTTTTGAAAAGACTACCGTATGTTTGTGAAGAGGAAGTGTTTTATAAGAATTATTTAAATAGGTAACAATGGACAATTTGCTATAAATGTTACTTCTGATCCAAGTGGGCATTGTGACATATTTCCTGCTTTTATGGGTTACTATGGTTTAATTTTGTCGCAATTCCTGATTTATAATGCTTCTATGAGGATTTTGGCAAAAATTACTCTCAAGAAACACAAAAAGCAGAGGATATCTCATGTGATAAAGTTTGCTTTAGTGTTTTTTTTTAAGTTACGCAAGTTCTTTGTTTTTATTATTTTAGGGGTAGTCTACCTGATGAGGCACTTTTGCATGTGGAAGAGGATAGAACCTCCCCTCATGAATGGTAAGCTTATGGGTTATTATGAATGCAGGATATTTAAACTAAAAAATTAAAGTTGAAATAAATGTTAAGATAATGTCTCATGTTATGATAAAGCTTGCGTCAGTGCTTTTTTTTGAGACCACGCTCAAACTCTTCTGGAGTGTTATGAAAATGATTTGTAGGGGTAGTGTTTCTGATGGGGAATTATATAAAGCTGCGAAGGAATTCTCTCAGAACAGACATGGGTGGGTTAGTTTTAACTTTAGTGAGCTTGTGTATTAAAAGGCTTTTATTTTATTTTGAAAAATAGGAGAAAATACATCTAAAACTTTAAATTAGAATTTTTAATCGGGAAAAGATTCGTGAAAAATGAGTTTAGATTGGTTCCAACCATAATACCTGTAAAATTTTATATGAACTATTTATTGAACAGTAAACAGAATAAGGACGCTCTCTCCAAGCTCCAAGTTTTAGAAGAAAGTTGGTTGGCGAACTTCATGCATTCCGACTCTCAGATTGAAGGACTCGAAGCAGACTGGAGGTAAGCTTGCATTATTTTTGACACACTATTTTTATCCCGTGTCTAATTCACCTTCTAGAAGAAAAAAAAATTAATTAATTTTATTTTACTAGTTTATGGTTCCTATAATGAGAAACATTTGGTGGGTATTCCCTTTTTGTTTTTATCTTAAGCACGGTTCCTGAAGAGTTTGATTTTTCTTGGCTGTAGTTGGCGGATGTACAGTCGACATTGGAGGAGTGTTCATACACACCAAGTCCTGAACAACCCCATCCAAGATCGGTTAAACTTCCTACTACGGCTTGGTAATGCGCAAAGAAGAACCAATCAACTTCGCCAGAATTTTATCCAAAGTATTTTTTTGAGACAAAAAAACAAATTTAATGTGAATCTTAGTTTCGGATATTTCTTGAAACAAAAAACTAGTAATGAACTTTGTTATTTTCACCCATCATCTAATAATTTTATATTTTTGACCAGCCATTCTTAATATCGAATACTCCTTATTTCACTCGCTTTCTTGATGAGATATCCAACAGACATATTGAAGAGTTTACTTCAAAGATTGTAACGAGCTTGATAGTAATGGATTCGCTATGCATATTCGAAGGAGAGCTGCAACATTTTCTTCCACTGTTCACCTCAATAAGTTTTAAAATCATTTTTGTTACATTTCAGATGTCAACCGCTTTTCTCGTTCTTTGAAGTGTTTGAAGAATCGCAAATTGTGGAAAATTCATTCTTTTCTACGGCATCATAGTAAGTTATATCATAATGATTTGAAGCAAATCCACTCTGGAGGTGTGTAGCCTACACTTTATCAAAATCGATTTCAAACACTTGAAAACGAAGGGATCTGTGTTTCTCAAAATGAAAGATATTTTATCTTTCGCTGTGTTTATGATTGTGAAACCCGATTTAACACGTGTGATGTCCCTTGTCCAACCCCATTATGTTTTGCTATCAGTGCGCATCATCTTTAGAAGATGTCGTTAAACCCGATTTATAAAATGAGTTTTTTGAGGAATGGGGAAAATGGCTACCAGAGCAAGCTTGCTCTCAACATAAAAGCGACTTCAAAAAACATAAATTGTGTGGTAGTGCTTGGGTGCAACACCACTGTTGTAAAAATGAAAGCAAGTTCCAACTTTGCACACCTGGACTTTTTAAAAGCGAATATGAAGGAGACGGCGCAGTAGCATTAGGTTTCAAATGTTATTATTGTTTTGAGGGAGAAAAATAAGCAGACGAGCAAAGACATCACCATCCGTCAATACCCACTCTCAAAAGATGGTTACCTTAGTGTTTTAAAAATTAAACTCTCGATAATCGAAAAAAAAAACACCGGGTTTAGAGTTCACAACCATAGGATGTATACATACCTCCAGGAACGAATTGGTTTAAATTATTTTTACATCAAACGTGTTGTGCAGGAGGATGGAATCTCCACAAAGCCTCTGCGTATATGATTCAATGTATTGTTTGTTTCGTTTTGTTTCCATGATATATTTGCGTTACTTTGTGTATGTATTATGCTTTTTCTTAACTCAAGGGTTGTAATGGGAAATAATTTACTAACACTCCACGTTGTTTATTTTTTTGTTATTATTATTTTCTTTTGTGGGGATCAGGTTCATATGTATTTTTATTTTATTATTTAATCTACAGCTTTCTGTTTTTTTTTTTTCAGAAATTTTATAGAAGAAAAAGTTTTTTAATAAGTTAACTAGCTAATAAAATGGAGATAGTTGTTGTTGAAATTGACTGGATTGTGTAGCGTCTGGAGAAAATGTTCAGAGAAATCGAGTGGGAGCATGAGGCCGTGAGTTCTTTTAAAATAAAAAATAAAATCATAATGTCTCACTCTTTCTTTTTCTGATGTAAATTTTTTTTTGCTTTTGCAGAAAGGATTAGAGGATCTCATCAAGGATATAAACGAAAGGCGTCGGGTGCTGCTCACACTATTAGGAACTGAAAGTTTATAAAAAGTAAATTTATTATTATTATTTTATTATAATTAATTAAATTATTATTATTTTATTATTTTTTATTTAATAAGTTTGGTTTGATGGAGAGGGTGGTGGTGGTGGTGGAGAATTCCTACTTCTTGAAATCAATTTATTTATGTAGCCTATTTTGTCTTTTTCAGGAGAGGGGTAAAAGTGTTCTATCATCTATACCCACAAGTTTTTGATAAAAGTATTCTCAAATGTCTTGCGACGAAGAGCCGGAAGGTAGACGAAAAAGAAGAACGCCTTTTTATATTGTTTTTTATCATATAAATAAACAAAAAAAAGACAATGTCGTTTTCTGATGCATGTTTTATTGACAAATCAAATAAAACAATCACAGAATAGAATCTAATTTAATGCGCTTTTGAGGTCGAAAAGTGCTTACTGTTTGATCCTTTAGCACTTTCAAATATTTGAGAATTTCTTGTAGTTGGTGTCGATCTTCTGGAGTTGGCAAGGGACACGCTTCATGATAAACCTTCACATTCACTTTACCATCGATAATATAAGAGAGTTAGGCAGCTGGCGCGAGACTTTCCCACCGGTAAAATTCAAATCAATTTGTTGAGGTAGGAGCTCCTCTTTCACACGCTGGCTATGAGCACAATAATTTGAGTTTTCTTCTTTGCTCCAGTATAAAATTTGTAGATATTTCTTGAGAGGAAAGCAAAAAAGTGGTTGTTTTACAATTAGTTTTTTTCGCGACTTTGCAAAGTTGTTCAGAATGAAACGCTTTTCTTCCGACACGAACAGATAATGAAGCTCGTCGTAAGTGGGGGTTGAATCCAATTTCGTGTTTCACACAGACAGTACCGGCGATGTCAACAAGTTTTCCTGTAGCTCGTTAAAGTTTTGAAACAGCTTCTTTATAGCTAAACTTTGTTCAGCCTCATAAACTGGTTCATAATCCCGCACATACGGTTGTGGCACATAGATTGGTGAGATTTGTTTCTCCATGTTTTCCAAACCAACGCATAAAAAAAATCATTTCACCCTTTTTTACTGTGAAAAGGTTTTCCCTTTTTCCTAACAAAAAGAAATGTGGTTGTGTTTTTTGAATAAGTATCACAGATTAATCATGGATACTGAACAACTGGCAAGGGTTTTACAGACCAATCCATATGCAAGGACAGTATTTAAAGGAGTTTTCGCGAGGGATCAATTGATTGAAGTTGACTTTAAAAACCCTGGCTTATGCGTTATCAATCTTGACTTGTCCGATCAATTTGGGTCACATTAGGTAGGGATTTTCACTGATGAAAACCGCAAAGCGACTTATTTTGATCCTTTAAGAATTCCATCCAATGTATTGAGAAATCTATCTCTTCATCCAAATAAATGCAGAACACAACACCGACGGTATAATTTTTATTTGAACAATTTATTAACGCTCTAAAATTTATTACCACTAATCATCTGGGTATAAATCAGGTGGGTATAAATCAGGTGGGTATTGAAGTGGTTTCAACCTCCTCAAACAAGTCAAAAATCTCGCAAAGGCATTGGGCGTCACATCCCCGATACTCACATCTCCTAGGGATCCCATTGATCAGCAGTTTGAAAGGGGCTAGATGTTTTTTCTTCTTAAAGAGGAATTGAATCAACTTCTTAATCACTTTCCTCCACATCAACTAACTTATTGGATAAGGGGCTAAGAAGGGATCTAAGAGGGTGGATAGAGTCGGAATGCATCCTTCGGAATCGGATAAGTCGAACCTTTCAAAATCACCTTCACCTTTAGGGGTTGAGCTATCTAAAGGGACAATGTAGAAAAAATGTTCGCGAGCGCATAACAATACCGGCTCATCTATACACAATACACTACCACTACTGCAACTCGCTTTTGATATCGCCTGCTGATGGCACTTTTTCTGAACAAGTCTCTTTTTCTCTTCTGATATCAACCTGTAGCAATTGATTCATTCCTTTCCGTTTCCTGAACTTCGCTATATTTGTACGATGGATGACGGATGTCCTTCCACTTTGTGATGCAGTTTTATAATAGCCTATAATATTGTTATAATGCTCAACCCTGTTGTAGCCTATTGTTGTGTCTGTTTTTGATATTGTTGTGTAGCCTATTGTAGTAAAAACCCAGACAAGTGGACTAACTTTATTTAAGGTATATTTGCAAGGTCGGATAAATGTAGACCTACACATTGTTTTTTGTTGAAATCGCACTCCCCCTTTAAAGCTACTTGCTGGTTCTGCTTCGGATTCCGACCACCGCAAAGTGTACAACTGTACATAGTTTATTGTAGCAACTGCATGTTAGCCTACTTGTCTTCAACATATCAACGCATGATTGCCGATGATGTAAACTCTTTTGCCTCAGGCAATTGAACAAAAAAAACAAGACGATTAGACGTTTCGTCGTTTTCAAGCAATGGAGACGCGTTATGAAGTGTTAAAAACTGTTGGACTACGATTACGAGTAGACTACGTTGTTTTTGTGAGGCTACATTTGACATGAAATTATTTGCTCATTGTTCAAACTTTCAAGTGTAGCCATAGGCCTACGCCCCGAGAAGCAGTCAGACAGCTAGTACCTAGGCCAGGGCTACTCAACTGGCGGACCGCGGTCCGAATCCGGACCTTCTACGTGTTGATGGTGGACCTTGAACTTTTGGAAGAATAACCTCATTGCCACGTTTCAGGGCTTTTTTAAACAGATTTCTACAGGGAGGAAGCAATTTTTACTTTGATTATCCTAGTTGCTTGGGGGCTTCGACTCCCAGACTCCCCAATAGTCACTCCCAGATAGTTTAACTTTCGTGGTTGCGTGTGAAATAACTTATTCACGGACCGCTAAAAATATTCAACTTGTCTAACTGGACCTTTGTTAAAATTACTTGAGTAACCCTGGCCTAGGCTATAGGTGCTGCAGGCTACTAGCTCATGGACTTGGAACTTGCTGTAGCCTATCGCCTATCCTAAACCATTAGAAACCAGCTAAATAGCTAGTTGTTAGTTTTCTTTTCATTGCTTTAGGTAGCCTACTGTACCGTTGTAATTTTATTTCCTTTTAGATCAAGCCAAACCACAGTTTATGTAGCCTATCCTTATACAGTTTTCTGTCAAATTTTCACGAAAGGCCAAGTGCTTTGAAATTGAAATAAGTTACTGCATTGCGTGATTTGTTTGATGTGCTGTCTCACAGCTTCAACGCATTTGAAGCAAGCTTGGTACCATCATAGATGACATGGTACCATGTAAGGTGACCACACTCTTGTCTGTTTGCATTTTGAAAATTTAAATCAAAGTGCTATTTCTTATAACTCATCTGGCATGCTCTTTGTCTCCATTATCGTTTGGAAATTAGCCATTTTCTTCCAGTCACCTGAATTACCTTCCAAATTTCTATTATTTTTAATGACTGTAGGACTGCAAATTTAAATTAGCCTACCTTGCTTATTGTAGGCAAGTTATTGAATTATATTTACGGTGACACTAATATTAAAATTTAAAACATATTTTTACAGCTATTAGCCTACTACTGTATATTCAAAGACTACAATAAAAGTTATAAAACCATATAGCAGGGGGATTATTTGTGTACAAATATGGTTTGTGCGTTTATAATTGCATTAGCAATAGGCCTAATTCAACTCTTCGATTCATCCAAATTATGTGCTGGAGACCTTACCGTCGCGATGCGACACGACAAAGAGCACCTCAAAGAGGGACTGAAAGAAGTAACCGAAAGTTCTCTAAAAGATATGAACGAAAAAGAGTTGCAATTTCACTTCTTTAGTCAACACGATACCAGCGGAGATAAATCTTTGGATAGAAATGAACTAACCGAATTAATTTTGCATCATCAGTTTGCACGGCAGTCTTGGAGACCTGAACATAAACGACATCAATATGGAAACAAGGAGCTTGAAGCAACTGTGGATGACCTTATGGAGCAAAAAGACAAAGACAATGATGGAAAGATTAATTTCCAAGAATATATACAACCTTGAAAGTGAACCTTTGCAAGTAGCCTACGGTACCGTATAGCCTACAGTAGGCTTCTAAAGAAGTTTGCCATTTCATGTCTTCACGCCATCTACAAATATAATCTTCAGTGGCGTAGCTCAGACCTGATGGCAAATCGTAATTTTAGGGTTTTCAAACAAATGAGAAATGGGCCTACAGTGGGTAGTTTATATTGGAAACTTCCCAGCAAGGGGTCGCATTAATTTTTTTTCTATGGTGGGGTCGCACAATACAAAAATTTGAGAAATCCTGGCGTAACTAGAAGGTTTGTGGCCAGAGGGGGCCGGGACTCCCTCATAGGCCTAGTAGTTTCCTGTGCCTTCATCTCCGATAAGTGCTATTTCGATAAGCGATAAGTCTTAAGTCTTGCTTTTTTGCGGACTTTTCATCCTTATTTTGCCATTCATGGTTGGTAGGCCTACCAGCACAACTACGTCATCGCATTCTTTCTTAACGTAGTTGATAGATTCGACTTCATATTTGGTAAGAAATTTAGTGAAGAATGCACGATGCATCTCTATAAACTTGATTCTTTTTCAGCTTTGACTTATCGATGGTCATTTCATCAGGCATACGTTTTTATAGCTAAAAAAATTAGTCGGCATGTTACACTATACCGTGGTTTTCTCAACCGGTGAGCATCTTGTAGGCAGGGGCGTAATCAAAAAAAAAATTCAAGGGGGGGGATTATTGTACATGACAGTGAGCCCGGCAACAATCGGGGAAAGCGAAACACCCATGGGAGGACTGAGACTCTGAGGGGCCTTTTTGAAAAAAAATTCTTAAAATTGCGCAAGCTGAGAGTAGCTTACTTTCTGCGTAAATCCATTGTAAAACTCTGTCAAATGATGCTGTAAGAGTAGGTAAATGTATATTTAAAATATTTGGGGGGTCAATTGCTTCCTATGTCCGATTTGTGAGGCTGACATTTAATAACTTCGCACTTTTTAACGCCTTTTGGTTCCATCATTAGGTTTGTTGTTTTCCTAAATTGCGTACCGCGTGTGCGAATATTATCACGTCGTCCATGTTGTTGCAATATTCGTCATTTACGATCATGTTCATATTTGTTGTTGTTTCAGTTAAAAGTTGTCTGTCGTCGGCCTTTTTACATTATTTTACCTTCTTTCAATGCCTTCTTTAATTACTTTTACTAGCTTTGTCATTGAGTTGTTTTTTATTTGAGTCATTAAAATTTTCACCAGACTGTATCATAATCAGTCTTTCAGTGGAAACGTTTCTTTCTCCCAGTCATCTTTCGAACAACCTCAAAGCAAAGCACGTACGCTAGCTGATGACTGCGCCAAGTGAACGTGACTGAACCAGACAGAGCAAACCGAAATTTTTCGGAGAGTCAGTTTGGATTTTATTTTTATTGTGTTAGAAATAGTTCCTTAGCCTAGTTGTATTATAGTCCGTGATGGCGTAGCAGTCACTTGACGGTTCTGGCTCAGCGCCAGGGGCGGCAGGCTGCAAGGGGGCGGCAAAATGAGGCTGCACAGTGCACACATCACGAGAAATGAAGTAATCCAAAAATAAATAAAGACGACGAGGTGGACTTTTTGGAGTTAGCTGTGGAAATTGACAGATTTAAGAGGCTGGTGCGAAGCAGTGAAACCACGTTTGATCGTAATGCAACAGCGTTTGATGTTTTACAGTGGTTAGCTAAATCACACCTAGGCTACTTGATTCGACACCATATTTATGCTTGTGTTGTCTGAAACTTTATTTTACCATTGGTGTTCGTGTTTCAATTGCGAGCTGTGAGAGGAGTTTCTCAAAGCTCAAAATGATAAAGTCGTATTTACTTTCTACCATGAATGATGATCGGCTATCAGCTCTATCGATTCTTTCTATAGAAAAGACCACGTTCAAAAACTTGATTTTGAAGATATTATCGCTGATTTTGCTTCGGCGAAAGCTCGAAAAGTTCAATTTGAGGCGGCTATTGATCTTTTATTTGCCTAATACATTTATTGTCCATTTTTTGTCTTTTATTTTTGGCCTTAACGCTGAGACAGTGAGGTTTCTTTCTCAAGCAATATAGAACTTCTGAGACGCGGCACATTATTTGTAATTATTTTTATTGAAAAGATTGCTTGAACATGAAACTATTTCAAATTTGCTGCAGTCTACTTAGGGCGGCATTTTTAACAAAAGCCAGGGCGGCAGCATATGCTCCTACGCAGTGCCGGTCTTTGGGGTGTGCAAACCGTCCGATCGCACAGGGCCCGCAAATTAGGGGGCCCGCAATTTACTCAGAAACTGCAGTGATTTTGCCTTTTCTAATGGAAAAATTCAACAAGTGAGTTCAACAAATAAGGAATTAGCAACAAGAAAACATAGAGACTCAACGGGTGCAACCTATTTTGTACTCTGAAAAGATCGAGAAGAAAAAACAACAGAGCCGAAGTTGCTGATCGGAGTTGCCGCAAACATTTCAAAATTTCTCGATCTTTTCAGGGGACGAAATAGATCAAAACTTTTTATTATTACACGACTTCACGGTACGAAATCGGGATAGCCTACGAATTTTTCAGGGACGAAATAGGTTGCATCCATACTCAACATAGACCCATAGCTTTATTTCCGCAAAATGCCAAAGAAAGCATGATCTTATCCTTTTGCTATGCCACCGGACAGCACCATTTTACAGTAATATTTGTACCCAAATTTTTGTTGAACATGCTCTCAGAATGCCCCAAATTCAAAGTAATTTTTCAAAATTTTCTAGGGGAGACCCCACGCTGCCGGTGTTCGCCCGCCGACCGTCAAACCATCCCCTCCCCTTTCAAAATACCAAGCTACGCTACTGAATTGGATCATTGTCATTGGGGCCCGCAAAGCATATTCCGCACAGGGCCCGAAATACCCTAAGACCGGCACTGCTCCTACGCCACTGATTGTAGCCTGCGTATTTTATAAACACTTGCGACAAGGGCGATTTAAACTTTACTGAAAAAAAATCAAAAAATAATCCTAATAAGCTTAGTGACAAGCTTCCAGAACTTATCACTTTGAAAGTTAAATAAAATGAAAAAATAAATACAGTAGAATTCGCCTATAGTGACACCTGAAGGGACCGCGGAAAAAGTGTCACTATAAGCGAAGTGTCACTATGGACGAATGATGACGTCGTTGATAACGTCACTTGTGCAGTATCTGCGCATGCGCATCCCATGTTGGTTTAATTCAAACCCAGTCAGCAAATCAATCCTTTATGGTTCAACCTCTGCATAAGTTAAATCAATGTAAAAAGATGGATTTGCTGGCTGGGAACTGGCGAATGCTGATAAGGACAAAATATGATTCCAACTTAAACTGGAAATACACCGTAAAGTGTCCTTATACGGAAATTTTTGAGCCCAAGGGACAGAAATGTGGTGTCACTGTAAGCAAAGTGTTCTTATACACGAAGTCACTATAGGCGAAGTCATTTCTATGCAAAACATATGGTTTGCAAACGGGACTTTGCAACAGGTGTCACTATAGGCGAAGTGTCACTATAGCCAAAGTCACTATAGGCGAATTCTACTGTAACCAGTGGCGCCGCCAGACCTTCAACATTGGGGGGGCAAAATATTGACAGTGCAAGACAGTAGCATAGTCCAAAATTTTGAAAGGGGGGGTGTTGACAGCCGGCGGACGAAGCCCGATGGCGTGTTCGCCGAAGGTGACACTTAGCGGCGGGGGGTCTGGGGGGCCTCCCCCAGAAAATTTTGAAAAATTACTTTCCGTTTGGTGCATTCTGAGAGCATTTTCAACAAAATTGTGGGTATGAGTATTTCTGTAAAGTGGTGCTGTCCGGTGGCATGGCAAAAGGATAAGATCATGTTTTCTTCGGCATTTTTCGGAAATAAAGCTAAGTCCTATGTTTTCTTGTTGCTAATTCCAGACTGAGATATTTGAATGTTTGGTATTGGCAAAACTCGCTCTTTTAATACAGTTTGGTTTAAAATTAGGCAAACTTTGTTTTAGAGACATAGATTGATTGCTTTTTTTTGTGAGATTATTACAGTTTTATTATTTATCAATTTTCTCCTTGGTTGATTCAAAAAACGATCTTATTCCGGTAAGTCACTAACTTTTATGCTCTGAAGTCAACCCAAAGTTTAGAAAATGTAACGTCATAGAGATCATACATCTTGATGAGTGTCAAACAAAAAGCTTTGAGACAATGAAGTTACTGTAGGTTATTTCTGATATAGTCAAGTTTTGTATAACGAATAGCTGTTTAGATGTTAATCTAGATCGAACAAGCGATCTCAGCAGTTGCAGATGGCTTGCATCCTTGCACAGTTTGACGAGAAATTACATCATAGGCTAAAACTTTTCTTGTAAACAATGTATTAACATCCGTAAATTCAATTTGAAGGGTTGAAACCCCCGAACCTCCCTCCCTTGGCTACGCCACTGGTGCAAGACAGTGGTATATTATTTAATTTCTCTTGTTTTCGACCAGGGCTGGAAAAAATGTTTAGCTTCCCGGGAATCTGTTTTTTAGAGAAAAACCGCGGCTTACAATCACGATAATGAGAACCTTATATTTTACTGATCTACGGAGCTGACGTAAACCTTAAAAGTCATGTCGACATATTCTTGATGCCCCCCTTATCGATAATTGTTCTTTGTAGTACCGCTTTGAAGGTGAATTACGACTATGAACAAAAGAATAAATTTTAAACTTCATATTTGTATTGAAAATACATGACGTAATGTCTTCCAACCTTATCACATTTTTTTCATTACGTAATATTTACCACCACCAAACCACTTTTGACGATCGAATTTGTTAATTTATTATTCGGTAAAATGTTTAGATGATGTTACGTCATTACGCCGATTTGAGATATAATTTCATTCATGACGTCGTATGGATGAAAAACTTTTACAAGTTTTATACTCTGCTGAGATTAAAGAAGAAACATAAATGATAAATATTGGAGAAATTGAGTCTCTTTTACAACTTAAGAATCGAAAAACTCAAAACTGCTGAAACAAAACGTTTTGTTTAAGTGAAAGAATCACTGCAAGCAACCAATGCTAAAATGCTCGCGGAAGAAGTCATGGGAGTGTGAGGTATCAAAAATTTAACAGGTTGTTATTTTTCTACATCAATGTAACGTTAGTTAAAACTTTAAAAAGTCTATATCTTTGCTTCTGTAGAAAATCTTTTTATCTACTGTACAATTTAGTCATCAAGGTTTTCCATACTTTCTTTTAAGAGAGAGCTTTTACCTCCCCCCCCCCCCCCCCTTGCAACTTGAGTTGACTTACTTGAAGTTGGGATCCAAATATTAAAAAAATAATATTAATATGTATTAATAAAAAATAAAAAAAATGATGCCCAAAACATTGGGGGGGCAGCTGCCCCGCCTGCCCCCCCTCTGCCGGCGCCACTGACTGTAACTTGAATAAATTGCTGGTAGCCTACCAAAAAAGTTTGCGTGTAATCACAGCTGGGCCTAAGTCAAGGCGGCCAAACTAAAATTAAAGTAGGCCTAATTAAGTGTGGTCGAATATGAACTATGGAAATGGTAATCTACAGAAAATCAAGTTTGACAGTGACACCAACAAGAAATAGTTCAGTAATTAGTTACGGTACGCAGGTGATCTGCATGGGTCGTTAGTAGCTTTAGCCTGTGATAGCCTACTTCAAACAGTTCTGTTGAGTTCATAAACACCGAAGACGTAGGCTACGAAGTGTACGCCAGGCCTATGAGAGGGGGTACGGACTGGAGGGTACGGTGTATCCTTGAGGGCCCAGCTGTGATTGTTGGGGGCCCGAAATTGTGATTTTATAGTTTACGCACAAAAATGTTTGGTTAAAACCATCCTAAACGACTAAATTCAAGTATAAAAGTTGTTATTCTTTAGTCCTGGGGAGGGCCCGTAATGTAGAAAAAGGGCCCGGAAAGGTAATTGAAATGCACTGCACGCAAATTAGGGGCCCTAACTGGTGATTTAATGCTTTACATGCAAAAATGTTTTGTTAAAAGCACCCTAAATTAAATCATAAAAGTTGGTTATTCTCCTTTCCGGGGAGGGGGGCATAGTGTAGCAAAGGCAGGTTTGAGAAAAGCCAGGGCTTTTTTTTAAAAAGCCCAACCCGCTAGTTTTTTTTTTATAAAAGCTCGGGTATTTTTGGGATTTTTGTAACTTTTTTTTTAAAAACTATTTGAAATAGGTAGTTTCACGCTTATTTCACTTCGAAATGAATTTCGGAGCAGAAGCCGGAGTAAATATTTTCGGATCAGGAGCGCAGCTGGAGAAAAAAAGAGCCTTCGTTTATTTCTGCTAGGCATGTTGTGAATACAAAAGTTAATGAAGAAAGGTTATTGGCCAGATGATTAATTTGATTATGTTTTAACACGATGTTATGTTTGAGCCTTGGTAGAGAGCTTGACTTGTACCAGATGGGGTTCATATAGCCTATAACACTCAGTAACGGTAGGCTGCGTTAACGAATTTAACATTTTTTATTAAACACACAAAAAAACAAGAAAAAACTACTAAATCCAACATTTTCAACACCGCATAGTGTCCTCACTCCTCATCAGGAATAACTCGTGTAAACGCTTCATTCGATTTAGGGTTGCCAGAGGTTAATATAAAAAAGAGCCCAAGCTTATGCAAAAAGTAGCCCAAAAGTAGCCCAATTCTTTTGGGGGTTCTAAAATGGAGCCCAAAATGGAGCCCAAGCAAAGAGATAGGCTATTATACAAAATACTTCCAGAGCGCTTGATCATCAGTCCCAAATTATAAGTGTTTTTTCCAGTTCTTTACATCTTTCAGACAGATTGGCAACCATATGCATTCACTCAACTGTTTGTTAAAATAACTACAAACAAGTACCTAAACACAAAAAATGGTTTAATTTCTTTTCGTGATGAGCTAACGCAAGGGTGGGAAACCTATGGCTCTTTTGAAGACGGCATCTGGCTCGCAAAAAAAAATCTTCTAAAGTGCAAACCGCAAAAGTTTTATCTTAACTTTTCATTACAATTTAGAGCTGAAAATGCGCTCAGAATGCACCAAATTAATTGTAATTTTTCATTTTTTTCTGGTGGGGAAAACCCCCCTGCTGTTTTTCTCCTCTTGCCAAGACACGTTCCTACTTTCAAAACTTCACCAGTGCCACCACATGTTAATTGTATTAAGTGTTAAGGCATTGCAGTATAACCTACGGCTCTCACGAAAATGTATTTCCAAAAATGCAGCTTTAATGCCATGGCTCTCTTACTTAAAAAGGTTCCCGACTGAGCTAACGCTTCAAAAGTGTTCCCCTCAAGACCATCAACAGTTTTGATAACCCACCAAGGTCGATCAACTTAGAAAGTATCTTTTCGTCTTGTTTTTTTTTTTACTCATATAAATTGTTAAAAAAAAACTTCACTAGCCTTTTTTCTCTCATCTTTCTACATTTGTAAAAACTTTATTAAGGTGTTGCGACCATGCCATAACTGATTGTCCTGCTTTGGCATCATGCACGCTATAGCGTCCGTGTTTTGTCGCTTCTACCTTTTTCTAGACCCCTGCATATGTTTGACGTTTATTGTTTTTCGTTGTGATGGTTAGAAATAAAAACAAACTGAACTGGATATCCACCTGCATTTTCATAAAAACCTGGATCACTTAAGTTGCCAAGATTGCCAGATATTAAACCCTAAACATGCACATTTTTGAAAATTGACACCTTTCTACCAAATTGGTAACCTTGCCTGACCGAGGTCTCCAAAAACGCTGCTCCTCAGTGAAATAACTAAAAATTAGGTAAAAATTTTAAACATACTACAATTTTTACATAAAAAGTTATTTTATATTTAAAAAAAAAAAGTAGCCCAATTGGGCGCCAACCAAAAAAGCACGCCCAACGCGAATTTTTGGCGCCTGGAGAAATCAAAAGTAGCCCAATTGGGCGTAAAAGCGCCCAATCTGGCAACCCTAATTCGATTCCTAATTCTTTACGAAAAAAATGTATGTCATCAAAAATGTGATGTCTCATGGTGACGTTTTGCCTAACTCGAAAAAAGCAATCTGGTTTTAACCGGTTTCATCCGGGCTTTTGGTTTGAGCTCACTGCGCAGGCTTTGTTAATGTTGCGTCATCTCGCGTAGGTTTAGGTTGGGCTAAGTTTTGGCCATTTGCCAGTAGCGTTTTGCAAATGTTAAATTGTTGGGTGTGGAATGGAAGCAGTGTGGAGTGCACTCCTAGGACAGCAGCCTCCCTGAAGGGTTTATGTACTGAAGTAATTAAGTTTTTACGTTTTTTGTGTTTGCAGATTACGCTTTTACTAGGTTATTTCTATAAAAGTGAGAAAATTGATTGAAATGGGTAGTCCAGAAAAACCGCTTGATGTTGAAATGGGTGACATGTCTGAAGAGGCAAAACTCAACCCTGCTGATGTTGAGGTCAAAACTGACCAAGGTTTGTTAAAAGAGGAAGAAAAAGAGCCTCGCTTTACTGGTTTAAAAAAAGAGGAATTATTGGGTATGTTATAACTTAAACCTACAAATATCTGTAGGCTACTTACGTTTAAACTATGGATTGGTTTGAAATAGGTGTCAATTTAATATTCATAACAAATTTAGCTGTAGCCTATCACAGTGTAAAATTTTGAACTTTGTGCACATTTTGTATGTGAAATTTTAGTTCTGCTGGTACTAGATGGTTAGCTTCATGTGTGTCTTGGAGAAACAGTCAGCCATGGTCAAGATGAGTCCTGTAGGTTTCAAGCAATTATAGCTGAAGGCACAGCCTTTTTGTCTTGATACTACATAGTCGGAATATTTACCTACAAAACTGAAAAGGCTAGCCTACATATTTCCTTCAATAATGAACTTTATTTTTTTAGTCTCGTCTGTAAAGCAATTAAAACCAAGCAAATTAAGCGGCATTTTGTAATTTTATTTTGCCTTTTGTTAAGAAACTTTATCTTAGAATTTTTCTGTTTATTTTGTGTCTTATTGCCATTTTATTTTCAGAAATATCTAATCAGCCCAAATGGGTTCGTGCTCGCTGGGCCTTGTTTATTGTATTCTGGCTTGTGTGGCTTGCCATGCTTATTGGGGCTATATTAATTGTTGTAAATGCACCTCGTTGCAAGCCAGAACCTGTTCCTGAATGGTATCAAGACACGGTTGCATATGAAGCAAATGTTGAAGAGTTTGCTGAAGGATTTGAAGGTTTGCATTAGTTATGGTTCTGTTTTTTTTTTGTAGTGCCACACTCGCATTCATGCATGTATGGTTTCTTGGTTAAGCTATAAAAAGACCTGCCTCTTACTGTATGATTAGTTCATTACTTTAGCCTACACCACTTTCACAGAGCTTTATCCCTCTTTCCACACCTGTTTGTGTGGGCATAGTGGCCTACTGACTTCACTTTTGCTTTTTTAAATGGAAGATTGGGCGTTTAGAAGACGTTTCACAGAATGCTCATTGTGGGATATTTATTTACTTTTCTGATGTAATATAATAATCCCAACTTTTGTACTCAGCAATGAAAGATCATCTTCCCTATGTTGAAAGCTTGCATGCTAAATCCCTTGTTGTCACTGGAGCTGCAAAAGAAAGTGATGCTGCTGCTGTGATGGGTGATGAAGCTAACCTAACGAGTTTGATTGATGCTGCTCATAAGAAAGGTACGGTACACTACACACTAAGCTTCCATGATTATTCTTTAAAACAATATCGTTTTTTTGCATTGCATTGCCATGGTTTATGTTTATTTTTTCCAGAAATGAAGGTGATGGTGGATGTCGTCATTGACACTGTATCCACAAGCAGCAGCGTTTTTCGTAACAGTTCTGCTGCAACTTGTTCAGGCCAGGGGTCTGGCGATTGTGGAGTGCTATTTTGGCGTTCTACCACGGCTAATATGGTTTGTACTAACTTTTTAGGCACTTTTCTGTTGCGTTGATAAAGTCTCATATGGGCTTACTTACTGGTATTTTCTTTTTAAGGACCGTAACTGGGTGCATGATGCAACACGGGGCGAGAGTTACAAGATTGACCCCGACGCCAAACCTGTTCGTGCTGTTCTGGATTATAGCAATCCACGTGCAATGGAATACATTAATGTGAGTAATGGAGCAATACAGAACATTGCTGTGTACTCTTTTTTGTATTCTCACTTACAATCTTACTCATATTTTTTACAGGGTGTTTTGACTTCCTGGTTTGCCAGAGGCATTGATGGGATTCAGATTCGAGACATTGGCAAGATGGCTAAAGCAACTAGGGCATCTTTTGTTCAAAGTGTTTGGGACCAGTTCTTTGTGAACAATGGATCGGCAAAGTGAGTTTTTGCTAGTTCCTGTTCTGCCTCTTTCTACATTTATTTTGTCACAGTGCAAATACTTGTATACATGGGATGTTTATTTGATCAGTTTCTGTAATATTTTTCATACAGAGCTCTCTATGTGTATTCATCTGATCCTGACGCTTCGTTAAATCCTGTGCCACTGACTGTCAATCAAACCAACACCGCACGTGCTCCTGTCTTTTTAAATGCTGAGGTCGCTTCTCGCACTGGCAGCAGTTCTGGGAAGTTCATTCAAGATGCAGTTATGAAGTGGCGGAATCAATCCAGGAACATTGGTGGCTTTGTAGTGAGCAAAAGTTTTCACTTCATGTTCTCAACTTACTAAGTATCGTTAGTTGTGTGATTGTTTACTGGTTCATCGTTATGTGTAGAAGCAAGCCATTAACTCACCTTTTTCCGCAGGCGAGTCCACTCGATGTTGACCTTGCAACAACTCGTCTCAACAACACTAACCTTGCCGCGGCCCTCCATATTTTGACGATGGCGCTGCCTGGAGTACCGATCCTTCGTTCTGGCGATGAACTAGCAGCCACCTCTCCGATTTTCACCTGGGACTCCAGAGATTTCAGAGATGTGAGCAACAGTCTGCATTCGTATTGATAGTTCGCCAACACTTCGGTGCTGGATCCCAGACAGCAAATCAGCTGTTTTTTTTTTGGTTCAACGTCTGCAGACGTTGGATCAATGTAAAAAAGTGGTAATTTTCCGTATTGGGTATGTCGAACAATGTAAAGGTGTATTACACAATCGCGTTTTCATTTCTGCACACCCCCTACTGTACCCATGTGCTTTTGAACAGTAGCCCTTCCCATACCGGCGCATCGCCATGTTACTGTTGAGCAACCCTTGAAGGAATTTTATTGCGTGTGATGTTGCTGTAACTACTGTATATTCTATTGTTTCAGAGTGTCCCCTTGAATGGCAGTTCGGATGTGTTGAAGCAGACAAAGGAATTGACGGTTCGACGCGTACAAGGCATCCAAGCACTGCATTCTCTCCGCTTTGACTCGCGCAATGCCGACACAAAGTTTGACTTCCTTGAAACCGGTATGCTTCGTATCTGTTTCTGCCACAAATCATAACACGTTTATCGGCATCTCCTTTAATCGATCTTTTGTAGGAAATGACGACGTTGTGGCCTTCCGTCGACAATGGGATGTGAAGCCGCCTGTTTTGGTCGTTAGTAACCTCAGCCCTACGGATCATACAGTCAACGTTGCTGTGAAGAATGGCTTGGAGAAAGATGGCAGTCTAGCTGAAGAGGCCACGGTATGTGTTTTTGCATTGGTGAAGGTTTCGTTTTCAAATACACTAATAATCGTGGTCTGTAACACCATTGCACTTCCACAACAGCAAATCAATGTAAAACAAGCGGTTGATTTGCCGTCTGGATAGTTTGTCGGTCTTATTAAGTTATTTTTTTCAGTTGCTGGTTTCTTCCACCTCCTTGAGCACTGATAAGAAGATCAAACTCAAAGAGTTGGCATTGCCGAGTGGCACAACCTTGATTCTCAAGTAACATTTGACCGAAGTTCCGGTGCCACAATCAACGTCTGTCGAAAACTTTTTGAATGGTTGTCCGGTCATTTTAAGACACCAGTTCTTCCAATTCGCAAGCTTTATCAATAAAGTTTAATCGCTTTTTGGATACTTTACCAGTTACACCATGATCTAGTCTTCACTCACATCATGCCTTTAACAAGTCAACCGTCGGATGTTACACTTACGTCATTATGACACTCTGTTGTCGCGCTGCGATTTTCCAAGATTGCTGATGTTTGCCTCGCGTCTTTCATTGCATCATTTCGTTAGAGACGCGATGTTCAATAAATTTCTTTAGCATTGCACCAGGCTCCTTTGGTTTTATATCACAGCTCAGATGCATTAGCCTGCCTCCTTTTGGATACAGTTGAAAATTGTGATGCCATTCTTTAAATTCACGTCTCGTTGGTTAACTCCCCGACGCCGACATACGTCCCATCGGCCTGACACTACCAAGACAGGCGTGGGTACGCCTCAACCGTCTCCGTACGGGCGTCGGGCTTATCTGCTCAACCATGCACCAATGGAGAATGGCCTCCTGTGAATGTGGTGCCAAGGAACAGACCGCAGACCACATCAATGACTTCCATCTTCAAGCCACCTAACGGAGTGGAATGTCTGCGTGTCATGCATGATGAAACCAAAGACTGGCTGCTTTCTCGCAGCCTTCCAGTGTAGTCCGGGAACATTGTGAATCTCGGGTGGTAAAAGGATAGATCCTCGGCCCCAGAGGTTCACACGACGACGACGAACCTGTGACATAACGCATTAGGGTGCGGCAAAGTGCACCTGGTAAGTGACAATGTGCAGTACCGTATATAAAACCATGAAACACTCTTGATCGAGGTTCGACAATCAACAGGCTCAGTTTATATTTAATTTTCTGCACACCGCCAAGCTATTTAGCTGCAGGCTTTATGTTATTGTAGGCCTACTACTGCAGAACTTCAAAAATGATTTGCTATATTTTGTAAAATTTAATTTAGCTTAGAGTTATACATGAACATTGAGTCAATCACAAAGAAGCTGTCACAAAACCTTAAATTTTGATATACATCTGCAGACAGGACAGTTGAGAGGATAATTTGGGCTCGGTGTCAATGAAATCCTCAAACCAAGACACTAAAAAAAAATGCGATATCGAAGAATACTCGGTGCTTTTTTTTTTATTAATTTTTTACTCGTATAAATTGTTAAAAAAAGTTCACTTGGATTTTAAAATTTTATTAACGTGTTGCGACCGTGCCAAATTTTAAAGTGATTCCCTTTGATACTATGCACGTTGTATCGTCCGCGTTTTGTTGCTTCTACCTTTTCTAGACCTCTGCTATGTTTGGCATATATTGTTTTTCTTTGTGATGGTCAGAAATGAAAAACAAACTGAGCTGAAAAGTACCCCCATGCAGAGGTGGGCAAAGTTACTTTCAAAAGTAACTGAGTTACAGTTACTTGGCCAAAATAGTAACTGAGTTACCGTTACAGTTACCAATTTTAAAAAGTAATTAGTTACCGTTACTAGTTACAGTTACTAGTTACTTTCAGTTACTCACAAATATGAACATAAAATTCTGCACCTGGCCAGCGGTTAAACTGCATGCAAGCCCAGTTTAACCGCAATGTTTGATATATAGTGTTAGAGCCATCCATGCTAACATAACAGCACAAGTACAAAACCAACAAGGTTTTATTTAAAAAAAATACTCAGTGGCTTATATGTTTATTTCCTTTGAGAAATACGAGCATTTCAAAGTGCTCGTCACTCAGGCCTGCCCTTTTGGGCTTTAAAATGTCCATCCTTGCCCAATCGTCGTCGTTGTGTGAGTCCCTGGGGCCGAAAGTCTATCCTTTTACCGCCCCAGATTCACGATGTTCCCGGACTACACTGGAAGGCTACTAGAGAGCAGCCATTCTTTGGTTTCATCATCCATGACGCAGACCTTCCACTCCGTTAGGTGGCTTGAAGATGTTACAGTCATCGATGATGTCCGCCCCGATAGTTCAATTGGTTAGCGCGTCACTTCTGGAACGAAAAAGCTTCAAGATCAAGCGGCACTGGTTCGACTCTCAGGGCATGCGCTTGAGCAACGCACGTTAAGGACTCCTCTCTATTTAGCGGCATCTAATAGATGGAATAATTTCCCGGCAACAAGACTTCAACAATCGGAAACTTCACTCTGTCAATCTCGGTGACCGGGCCTGCGTCAGTGATTTAAAGCCTCTACAAGTATTCGAAACTGCCAGGATTAAGTTCTGCAAGAAGCTTTCCCAGTCCGAGGATAAAGATTTAATCAATCAATCAATGATGTGGTCTGCGGTCTGTTCCTCGGCACCACATTCACAGGAGGAAGAGGCCATTTCCCATTGGTGCATGGTTGAGCGGAAAAGCCCGACGCCCGTACGGAGACGGTTGAGGCGCACCCATGCCTGTCTTGGTAGTGTCAGGTCGATGGAGCGTGTGTCGGCGTCGGGGATGAACGAATAGTCTGGTGATGAACAAGTGCTGCAATGAAAACAATATTTCTACTGCAGCACTTGACGGAATGGGAGTGCTATGTTTTTAAAACAGTTTTTTCATCGGTCCAATTGTGAATCTGGATCCGCTTAACTTGTCCTCAGGGTCCGCTTCCAAATACTCCTGTAACAGATTCAACGCGCATTGCTTTCTTTTCTAGGTATTTGCGTAAAGTGGTGCAAAAGTCCTCCGTGGCTCTACCTACCACCATCCACTTCAGCGTCGCTGCTGCTCCCCTCTTCAGCAGACCAGTTTGCTTCTTCAATTGCTTGAAGCATGTTCTGTTTTATTTTTGTCTTCAATTCAGCAGTGTCGCTTAATGATCAGGCATTAAACACAGATAAGTCTAAATTGTAGGTGGAATGCAGTCGCTGTCCTCGAACCAATGACCAAATCTGGTTTGTATTGCTTCCACAAGAACGTCCACCAACGGCAAGCAAACAGCAATGCTGTTGCTGGTTTTAATGTCAGACAATCTTTTTAGAGGCATTGCAAGCGTTACACTAAATGCAATAAGTTTCAACTTCTTGAAGGTAACTATAACTAACTGACTATAAGCATCAACAAATTTCTTTTAATCGCTGCGTGTTTCTTGATGCTTAAAGTCAGTTAGTTAGTTACCTTCAAGAAGTTGAAATTTACTGCATTTTTATAAATATTTTCAGGTTCCTGATGAGGGCTTAAGTTAAACCGAAAACGTTTGACTGTTAAATTCATTTGTAAATATGTAAAATTTATTATTATAATGCTCAACCTTGTTGCATTGTTGTGTCTTGCCTGTCTTTGGTACATATTGATTAATCGCCAAAAACAACTAATTTAGCCAAATCAGTTATAAAAAATCGCCAAAAAAGAGCTAAATCATAAATATGAAGCTAAACGTCTTAAAAAATCGCCAGATTTCTGGACTTTGGCGATCAATTCGCCAATATGGCAACCCTTCTCCACCAGACCACAAAACAAAAGTAGAACCGCGCATGCGCAGTGCTGCGCCGATACATCTGCGAAAAAAATGCATTATTGCGCAAAACGCAGCAAACACGCACTAAGCAAGACACAAACACGTGCAGAGAAATAAACGGCAATTAAAAACTAAAATTTTAATACAAAAGTAACTTGTAACTGTAACTGTTGAAAAAGTGTTAAAATAGGAACTAGTTACCGCGTTTCGTTACTTTTGGAAAATAGTAACGAAGTTACCGTTACAGTTACTCAAAACGTAACTAGTTACTTTTGTAACTAGTTACTGCCCACCTCTGCCCCCATGTCTACAGAGAAGGCTTATAACTTCAAACATGGAAAAACTATTGCTGACACAAAGCGAAAGGTAACGAAGACGTGACTAGCTCCAAACCGAGGTAAAGATACTAAAACCAAGGCTCGCTTCTTCTTGTGTGCGATTGATCTCCTGTGTAGACAAATAACAATATCGAATGAAACTCGTAGGCTACATTCCGTACAGCGAATTTATTTTGATGCACAAATGATTGCTTCCAACTATACGATTTTACAAAAACATGAATTGATAGCATCGGACGTTGACAAAACATCAATCTTGAACATACAAGCAAATCTAGTGAATAAAAAACTTAAGAAAACCTTGTCTAACTTCCCAAGTCATCACATGTTAGCACAGCCTTTAGTACACATGAACTTTTAGCGTTAAGTGCTTGCGTCGGAAAGTCGATGCGGTTCGCTAAATGTTTAACGTTTAGAGCCACTTTTAAGAGATAGATGTGAAAACTTTTTGATCGCAATCTCATTTATTTTATGTCGTATGCAGGCCATTGCGCGGCTGGTGAAGATACAGATTGAGCGGCAAGCAAGCAAATTTTCGTGCTCAAGGGCTTCTTTAAGTGTCTTTCACAAGGACACCGTCGACAGGCGTCGAACTTACGTCCTTTCACACGTTGTACTAGCGCTTTCAGTACTCAACCATGTAGCAGGCACTAAACTTGATCATCGTTCACTGAGACAGTTGGCCAAAACAGCAATGCTACATATTTCTAAAACATTAAAAAGCGTACGACATCCGTGGTGTGGTGTATAACTACAATGGTAGCACAGTGAATTGATGACAATGAAATTACAAACATGCAACAAAAGCCTGCCAATTATATTTGATTTGTTGACTGAATATCAGTCTGTACGCTACGTTTTTACTTTTAGTTCATATGCCAACACGTATAATATTTGATTCGAGTACACGTGTAATAAATATATTCAGGAAAGCGCTAAAAAAAGAATGCGAATGTGCGGAGATACAACTGTAGGAAGTTTATGTTTCACAAAGAACGAAGATCTATTTTAAAACGACAAGAGATTTGGTAAAAACACGACATGTCTGTCAATTTTGAGACAAAAGGTCAGGGCTGGGAAGTCGGAGAAAAAAAGGCCGACCAACTTCAAACAAAACGATGAACAATAAAATTTTTGTTTGCAAACTTTTTTCAAAATGTTGTTTCTTGTTCTCTGAAACTTCACCAGAAAATAGAAGCGTTTGTTCTTGTCAGTTATTGTGAAAGTCGCCGTTTCAATATCGATCACAACTTTAAAAGAAATGAAATTTTAATAAAATAAAAAAGGACAAAATTTTTAAAAGATCTGGCAACACTGAAGCCAGAGTCGGCCAGTTGTAAATCGAGCAGTCGGAGTCGCACATTTTTTGCCCGATTTAACAGCCCTGCAAAAGGTCCTTTCTTCGAGCGGACAATCTCACTTGTTTAACGACAGCAAGAAATATGAGGAGTTTCAGAAGCGGTGGGTTTTCTGTCCAAAGGGTTTACATTTTTGGGATTTGGGAACACTGTTCCCGGAACAGGCGTTTGAAAATGGCTGGTTACGGGTTTGGAACACAGTACATGAAAATCACGACAAGCAGCATGCAGTGAAGTGTACAGTACAATAATCACACAATAACAAGACAGCTTACTCATTCAATATACTGCAAGTTTCGAGTCGATTTAAGTTAAACTAGAAAACATTTACCAAAATCTCAGTGGCAAAATGTAATTCTCTTGAGTCGTATTAAAAACTGCAAGAGTAACGGATCAGATTTTGCACGATGGTAAAAGAACACTAACCGAACAAGTGTACGACTGTACGAATTACATGAATTTACTCTGTTTTGCGCTCGGCATTCAATGCTTGTTTGAGTATCAATGCCATTCATTGCAGTACAGTAATTGAATTAAATGAACAAAAAACAGTGGTTAGATTTCTGTATATGGCAATCTATCGAGAAAATTCACTTTATCTCTATTTAGCTGTCAGAATCGTTGAGATATTTGTCATAGGTGCTTCCAACCTTGTCGCTGTGGTCACCGCTTGCGCCGTACCGATCTTTATTTTTCATTCCCCACTTATCGCGCGAGACTTGAAACATTTCGTACAGCAACATTTCCATTTTTGGGAAGCCGCCAACCAAATAGCTTTCAGCTATATAAAATGACGTCAGTAAAAGTGAATACAATCGTGCAAATGGATAGAAAAGCATGAGATAGGTGAAGATCGTAGCCAAAAAGAGCCAGAGAGCGAACGCCAGCCAAAGGACACCGTCACGGGCGTGGTACGGTGGCTTTTTGTTCGATTTAAACTTCCGCGCGGATGAATCTGGTTCGGAATAGAATTCTTCTAAAAGCTTTTCTTTCTCCGCCCAACGATGCTGACACCACTTCGCGAGTTCTGATTCTTCTTTCGGAAGCTGGAAAACATTTTGCAACAGCTTGAAATTATGTCACTTTGCGTTCTTTACGTGTTTTTCATAGTTTGCATTGTGGATGTGGCACAATATAAACGCTGTTATTGTTATGTCTACTTGAACGGGAAAAATGAAGTTTTATCAGGCGTATCGTAGCGATAAGAGAAGTGGCTTTATTTATGGCACCTTTCGCCGCGAGTGTTGCCAGATAAAAAATACTATTCCAAGTTGAGAAAATGTCAAAACCGTTGAAGACAAAGACTTGTGATTTGAGAAAATTTGAAGTCCTGGGCAGATAGCAAACTTAACCAGAGAATTTTTCCAGATTGGCAACTCTCTACGAAGTTTGGACAATAATTTTTAATCTGGCAACACTGCCACAAAGCTTATTGATTGCACATCATGACGAAAGGCGCCATAAATATGGCAAAGCGCCGGAAATATAGCCACTTCCATAAATCAAAGCTTTACAAGACAATATTGGGCCACACGCATGGTGAAGCAATTATGCTCCCATGTAGCCTATAGTCCAATATTACGTAATACACAATCATATGGGACAAACAACAAAACTATTCAATTTAATAATTCAGTTGTAAACTCAATGTAATGACAATTCAGAAGCAGGGATGAAGTGGTGACAATGTTTAATAGAAAATAATTGTCCCATGGTGAAAAAGCGAGACCAAAAATCTTGAAAACAAACTCACATCTTCAATGTCATAGCGCTTGATGTTGAAGTGCACTTCGCGAGGTACTTCCCCCATCAGCATCTCCTTCTCTCCGACCGGGATGTTGTACGGGTAGGCAAGGGTAACATCATGTACGGCGTGTATGCCGCTGACTGGAAAACACACTCAGGCACTTCAACGGCACATAGCGAAGCCTTGTTGAATATTTTACACTGTAGCAATTATATAGATACAAAGAGATATTTGAAATTCTGTTCTTGAAATAAAAACAATCTAAAATCCTGTGTTGTTAGGATTTCTTCTTTTGCGGTGTAACATAATAAATCCCCTACAAAGCTTTATCGGTATTTTTTTTCTCGTCTAGAACCGGGTCTGTACACCCTTAAAAATCGGATATTTATACACTCAAAAGTCAAAAGACTAGATTCTTTTAACCTTTTCTGCCCTGTGACCTCAGATGGCAGGCAATCGTTAGTGTGATTGTCGAGAAAATAACAATCTACTAAGTACGTTTGCAATTTGCATATATGCTAGTACGTATTGCACAATTGAAGCGTTATCAAGATACATTGATGTCTGCACTTAAACATTCTGTGGTGGTAAAGCTTTTATTCTTTCCATGCAGTGGTTCTCAAAGTGGGGTCCGCGAAGCACTTTAAAAAAAAAACGCTGTGAGTTTTTCTTAAACGAAATATTGATGTGATTACAATATCTAAGCCAGCAAACTCTATATTTTCTTTCTCTTGCAGCAGACAGTTGCCTTTTTTTCTCTTCATTAGGACAGATTGAGCTGTGGTCACTGGACAGTGGACAGCCTCTGCTTTTTCATGATTGGAGTCTTTAGAGAGTAAATTTGCCATTACTTTCCCAACCTACAAGATCTTCAAACGCATTGTTGTAGGAGAAGGAGGTGCAGAAAAGCGGTTGGTCCCCTGTTACACTAAAGCATCACTATGCTAATTTAGGCAAATATATCCAGTTACTTGGGATAATCAATGCAAATGCATTGCCATCGATTTTGGACAATGTTGCATGTGGTATTGGAATCTGGGCAGAATGCTAAGCTTCGCTGCAGTATCGGTATCTGCAGGAAATTGAAAAAATGTTGCGTTTTTAGAAGTGTATTTGTAAAGACACGATTTGGGCAAAGTTTTTTTCGCACCTCCAAAATGTTTTCTCCTACGGCTATGTTTAAAAGTAGATACGGTTGTTTCGTTAACCCGTTTGAAACTAATGTTAGCAATCTGCCATCGGAAGACAACTTAGCCTATTACAATCAAAGAACAGTTTATTGATTAGGTGAATGGTGGGGATGCAAAACGTATTTTCTGTGAGATGTGCTGCAATGACGTTTGGGTTGAAATGGTGCAGTCCTAACCTGATATCGCAAATATGGCACTGGAACTGATGATTCCATTTCCAACAACTCAAGAATGTGAAACAGCATTTTTAACACTACTTGCTATCAAAACAAAACCTCGAAACAGGTTGAATGTGATGCATGATATTGGCATTATGCAAAACGGAATCTAACATAGAAGGACTGATAACAGTTAAGCAGGTGCACCAATCTCATTGACGTGTGAATTTATAATTGCATGTAATAAACGAATGATTAACCATTTCTGTGCGAATTTGACCGCAAATCCCTAAAAAAATTGCAAGGGGACCTTTACACAAATTTTTTGAAACAATTTGAGAACCACTGTTCTATAAGCACCGCACGTGATTAAATGCAATTTGTTGTAGTGGAAATAAAGTATTGTGCAGCAGTACTGCAGTTCAATAGCTCTGAACTATTACTAAATAGCCATCATACGCACTGTTTCGCAAGGTATTCACAAAATATGTAAAGCCTTTCGTGCGAGGTTGAAGAACATGCTCAAATATGGGAAGATCATTCTTTTTGGCAAACTCTTGACTCTTTCGCTTGTTGTCTTCGCTTAAATCTGTACCTGCAAGTCAAAAACGTTCTTTGAAAGATTTTTTACGATGCGCAAAAGTAGTAGCCTAAAGCAATGACACGTACGCCAAACGTTGCTGCTAGTTGTTAAAGGAAAGGTGATCCTGTTGTTAAAGTAGGGTAATTGCGTATCGTTTTGACAGAGTTAAGTTAGCATGATGATCTCTAAAGGAGACTTCTGCTTGGAACGAATTATCACAGTTCGCTGGCTCGGTAAATTGTATTTAATTTGCAGACAAAACGCAACGGCCGCAAACAAGCCCATCGCGATCAAAGTAGAAATTGTAATGTCCAACCAACCAACGCAAAGTCAATGGTTTATCGGTCGGCTATGTTCTTCATGATAAGTAATGATAACAACAACCGACACGTTTTCATAGTCAAACACTCAAACAGGCATAAGCAGGGCACACTTCGGAAACCATTCCCTTCAGTACTAGCAACTTTATGTAACCAATCTTTATCGTAATCTCGTAAAGTGAATAATGTAATGTATACCTTCGGGAAAGAACAAAATATTTGGTTTTGAATCCAACTCCACAAAGTAACTAAGGATTCTATCGATGTGATGCTGATCTGTTTCCCAGTTCCGGTCCAGGAAAATGTATGCGGCTACTTGCATGGCCCAACCTTCAGCAAAATTTAAAATTGTATTAGATTGACGCTTCAAACTCGCAAAAATGTTTTTTTTTTTTACTAGTGATTTTTATTGAGCCAAAAACATCTGACTATAGCGAGCCAACTCTTTATCGAAGGACTCCATTTGTACGCATCAAAGTTCTTCACTTTACAGTCAAAGCCCCAAATTTCAACAAGGAAAATAGCTTGGCAGTAAGCAACAGGGTTGTAAAATAGTCTTATCTAACCGGCAAAAATCATTTCTAAACCACATTTACTAACCATAATATTGGACTTAAAGATATGAGACTTCGACATCAATTTTAGTTCGTGAACTTTAGCTAAATGAAAGTACAAAATAAAATATTTAACTCACCAACTCCGGGAATCCATTTTAAAATTGATTTCAAAGCAATCTTTTGCCTATTTAATATCTTCATATGAAAGACAACTGGGAAGAAATACATCCAGTCGATTCTGGTTCTATGATTCATCAGCACTACAGTTTTTTCATGTCGGTCAATTGAATCGCCAGACACAACAACTTTTACGCCATGAACTTTTTCTAAGAAGAAATTAGCACAATCATTTTCTGTAACAATTTTGACACCTTAATACAGCTTACAAGTTATGATTTGGAGTGCTTTAACACAGTAATTTTGGTTACAAAAATGTAGTAAAATACAAACCATGAGTACATTCAAGCTTTCAGCTACTATATCCAAAAGGAATGATAAAACAACACACTATGTAAGAGAAACACAGTTATTAGTTAATTAGTAATCTATAAAGCTATAGTACTACTGAGTATAATAAACTGTAAAAAAGCTTATTTTTAATGTACTCGGCATAATCACCAGTTAATTTTACCGTAACTGTGTGTATACCGTAAGGGTTGCATTCAAACCATTGTACACAACTGACAACTTACCATAAAGTGCCTTCCATATGCATCAGTACATGAAAAACAAAACAACGTATTATATCTACTGAAACAATGATAAAATCATTTCATATAAGTAGTGTTATTCCGGTAGCACGTCTTAAGCAAAAAGTGATCGGAATGTTTGGTAAATCTAGCACAGAAGTGGTACTCTGCTACAAGTTGTCCGCCCCGATAGCTCAGTTGGTTAGTGGTTAACGCATGACTTTGTGAACAAAAAAACTTCATGATTAAGCGGCGCCGGTTCGACTCTTGGGGTGTGCGCTTGAGCAACGCATTGTAAGCACTGCTCTCCATTCAGCAGCAGCTAATGGATGGATTATTTCTCCAGCAACAAGACTTCAAAGAAAGAAACTTCACCCTGCCAATCTCGGTAACCGGCCCAGTGTCAAAAGCATAGGCGCCTAACCCGTGGGGGCGTGGGGGCCAGGCCCCCACGCATATTTATGCGTGGGAGCAACTTTTTATGCTGCATTGATACATAAAACAATAGATGAACTAGCGATCGGCAGCAGGAAAACATTTTTAAATGCAAACCGCAACAGCTTCGCGCTAAATAATCACTAGAACGAGTAGCGATGCTACAAACCCACACCAGACAAAAAAAATCTGTCATTTTTACATTGATTCAACGTCTGCAGACGTTGAGTCAATGTAAAATGACTGATTTTGCTGCCTGAGATATAGCAAAAATCTACCATATTGCGTCGATTCAATGTCATCAGATGTTGAATGCACCCAAAAACAACATAATTTGCTACGTTAACGAAGCGTGCGTTTAGCTTTATGCGCATGCAAACAGACTCGATGTCGCTTTCGAAAGTCGAAACCTCTGCAGAGAATTGTCGCGGCAGTGAATCGCTTGCTGTGAAAATGAACTTGAAGTCTCGGCCCGAGGTAACCACTAACCAACGTAACAAGGGCTGGTGCAAACCGCATTGCGCACACGTGGCATAATCAACGCAACAATGGACTCGCGCAAACTGCATGGCGCACACACGACCGTTGCCATAGAAACCCGATCAAAGGCGGGGAATATGGGCATTTTTTGTTTCATCTGCAACACGAAAACGGGCGTATTACAGCGAATTGAAACTTGAAAGCTGGTCAGCGATAAGTTGCGATATTGTAGTGAAAAGGGAGCAATGTCAAGTCGAAAACTTAATCAAACGTCTCTCCGTAACTATTTTTCAAGAGCTGTTTACGGATGTCAGCAACTTTTAAATTTATTCAAGGTGACGTGCTGTTGAATTGATGTAAACATGAATGATTTTGCTTTCAACAGGTATATTTTCAAGGAATGGCCTGTTTCGGTGAGGCCGATTCGGTGAGTCCGATTTGGTGAGTCCGATCCCTATTCAGTGATTTTCTTAATTTTTTTTTTTAATTATTGGGTACCGTAGCCTAATTATCATTGCCGTTATAGGGTTAGGGATTAGAGGTTAGAGCAGGGGCGAGCAACATACGGCCCGCGGGCCGGATACGGCCCGCGATTGGATTTTGAGCGGCCCGCAGACAGCTTCCGGCTTTACATGATAATGTGGCCCGCGCCACACTCTGCCGCAATCCCCCACTACTTGCTTACTACGTCAAATAATAGTGACTGTTAGTTATTCTTTAGTTCCTTGATTCTTTGTTTTCGACTTTTAGCATGGACATTCGACTTATAGCATGGACGTTTGTACTTTTAGCATGGTTTTAGTCAAGTTACGGGCGAGGGTTACTGGTTCCTCACACCCGTTGCCTTCATGCGAGATTAGGAGCTCCCGATGTTGGGGTTTCAGCGGAGGCAAGTCGACCCTTGTGGTCTACCAGAAACAACTTAGGTTCCAATCTCACTGATGTTCACGTGCAGTTTTTACTGAGGGTTTCTACGTACGACATGCAGCCAGAGTTTAAAGAACTTGTTGACAGCTTTCATAGACCACATTGTCTCATTGACTTTACCAGTTATTGAAGTACATTACGTTAATTGTTAATAAATTCATTAAATATTTTTTCTGGTCTCTATGCTTTAAACCTCAAGTTTACATTGCATTAAATACCATTTATTTCTTGTCTAGGTAGATAAATATGCGATTAATGTAGCGATTCATGAATCCGGCCCGCCAAGTACTTCATTTTCCCATATCAGGCCCGCCGACTGAAGAAGTTGCCCGCCCCTGGGTTAGAGGTTAGAAACTCACCGAATCGGACTCACCGAATAGTAGCAGACCCATATTTTCAAGCGTATGATCAAGTTAGTATTTTCATTCCATTTACAGACAATACCTTTTAGTAAACCTTTTCGTCTCTTGTTTCATGCTAATAAATCTAGTTCGTTGCTAAACTTTATGTTGTGCTTAGCTTAAAGAATCGCAGTCCATCAACGCAGACGCATAGCATGTGCTTTGGTCGAGTTTTGTTATAATAATTAACGGTAGGTCGAACGTAGCGATAACTCCGAGTGTGGCAATAAAAGCAATTCTAGTGTGACGACATAATTACGTCATTTATCTGCATGACATTTCGCCGAATTTACGTTGCTGCTGGTGAAACACGCTTTCGCCCCCACGGCCAAAAAAATAGTTAGGCGCCTATGGTCAAAAGCTTAGTACAAGTATGCAAAACTACCAGGAATAACCTATCAAGGCTTTGCCAGTCAGAGGATAAATATTCAAAACCAAGTTGAGTATCATATAGTGCTATCAAGGCGAACTGAGTGCTATCTTTTGAACGTTTGACCAACATATAAAATTAAGCAAAACTAGTTTGTTTGTATAATGAAGATTGAAGAGTCAGACATACTTGAACAATTTTAAACAAAATTTTCTGTAACTTTTCTCGCAGTATTACATAAACAATTATTGTCCTTCAAATAAACAGAGATGACTGATACAAAAACTGATACAGTACAAAACAATATAAAAACAAATTTACTGATGTTTTAATAACCCAAGATTACAAAACCTACATGTACATAATATGTATTATGCAATAGTCACTTTTAAAGGTGAAATTTTTCAACACTTTCACAATAATACTTACAACCAGTAGAGTTTGCCACGTTGATGCAAGCATCTCTGCCAAACGACGAAAAAGCCACGGCCATAAAAACATTAAAGGAAGAATAGGTCCATAGATAAAAACAGCTCCATAAAAGCTTGTTAACAAAATGAACCCGATTGTTAATACACCACCGAAGATCCCAAGAGGAGCATGCTTATTACTTGATGTTACCATGTTTTAACAAAACACATATATAAACAGTTAATTTTTTTAACACTTATTTTTATGCTCCTGTGTTAATATGTATGTGTAAATGTGCTAAATAAGCTCCTGTGTTAAATATGTATATATACCCATTGTAAACACAGATCTTTTGAATTTATAATTCAAGTTCAGTTTATTCTGTTGGAAAAAACAAAAATTTACAAAGCACAATTGATGAAAACAAACAATTCGTACAACAAGGATGGCAGCGAAAAACAAAAAAGTCACCCAAGTCAGCTGCCACCAAGTATATATAGTTATATACACAATATCGTGCTCATAATAAGGTTACATTAAGGGAAGTCATTCTGTTTAAAAGTTGCAGCACTTGTAATAAATACTATCAATAAATTACAAAAAGAGTGCCCAATGAAACTCTAAAAAGTTAAGCAGACTAAATTAACGAAAACAGAGTTGCTAATCTTCTAAAACCTTGTTTCACCCTTATTGAGATCCTCAGAAGGTTCCTATTCAAATAGATTAAGAACAAATATATGCCAATGTACCATAAATAGCCTATTAAACATAATATAATAATTAAATCAAATATAGTTATTACTATCTGAAACCTTAACAGCCTGTTTCACCTTTAACGGATCATCAGAAGGGTCTTATTCAAATAGAATAAGTGGTGTAGCGGTCAGTGGAGTGGTCTCTCACTCTATCGGCCTGCGTTCAATACTCGGTGCGTCACGGGAAGCCTCACTTAACTCTTAAAAATTCTATTTGAATAAGACCCTTCTGATGATCCGTTAAAGGTGAAACAAGCTGTTAAGGTTTCAGATAGTAATAACTACAGTAGAACTTGGATAACTCGTCACCCCAAGGGGAACAGAAAAAGTGACGACTTACGCGAACTGACAACCAATGCAAACAGCTAAATTTTGCCAATGTTTCGCGTCGCATTAATTTCATGGTGCTCCGTGACCTAATTAAATGCGATAGTGGTAAAGTGAGACAAAGGGGAAAGCGAATTTAATTACGGTACACAATAAAGTACAGTAATAACTCACTTAACAGCTTTACTGAAGAACACAGATATTTTTAACTGCGTTTTGCTTGCAAGTGTCTTGTCAACCAAGTATTCATGCATATTTGATAGTGAGCTTGCGAATTCACCACTGTCTTCTTGGCATAACATATAGGTGGCACAGGCTCTTCTTCCTCTTGACCATCATCGTTTTTGTTGTCTTCATTTGGGTGGATGACAACTTAGACAAATTTTACGTCCCAGGGGAAGAAAAACAGTGACGACATCATCGAATTGACGAATTATGCGATGACCACTTAACCGAACTGGATTGTGTACAAAAGATAGGCTTTCTGCCGGGACCTGGCAATCATTGACAACTTGGGCAAACTGACAAGTTTTCCGAAGACGAGTTATCCAAGTTCTACTGTATATTTGATTTAATTTGCTCTGCTTTGCTTTTTTGCTTAGCATTGAGCACTTTTTGTAGTATTAATAGTTTTTATTGTTTTTAATATAATAATTACATATAAGTACTTATTCAAAAAGTATAGTTCTATACTTCTATTTGAATATGAACCTTCTTAGGATCCCAATAAGAATAAGGTGAAACAGACTGTTGGTTTTTTTATGAGATTAGCAACCATATTTGGTTTTAGTTCAGCAGGCCGTATTCCCAAGAAGGCTGTATATATATAGGCATTTCTCTCTAGAGCAGCATAGCCTACTGTTTATAATCATGAAAGAAATCGAGGGGTCAAAAGCGTGCCACTTTACAAGACGGCATGCCTTTAATTGTCTTGCCAAAGACACAGTCACATGCTTTTGAGCGATGTCAAAACGACGCCCTTTTGCACCAGGGCTCTTACCACTCAGCCTTACATATGGTACATACTTTAGTTTACTGCAATATACAGTAGGCTACCATAGAGTTGTTACACTATCAAATAAACGGCGTTGAAAAGGTACCGGTACTCAATGCTAATAGGAGAATGTACACTTCAAAATTAACTTTAGCCCTATTTTAACCATACTACAGAATAGCCTATTCTACGTACATTCGTACAACCTCCGGTACAAGTATTTTGAAATTTCTAACCAACCCACCTACTCTTTTTTGATAGCAAAAGATTATGAAAGGCACAGTAAATATAGCTGTTTCCTTATAAAAGTAAGTCTACATCAGGTCCTGTCCAGATTTTTCATGAAAGGAGATATCAAACTCGCGAAAGATGTTTGCATCTAGCTTTTCCAAGATCTGGTGCTGATCCTGCCAGTTTTCAATGATTCTGTGAACATCTCCGCTACCTATGACAACCCCAACATACAGTCCTTTGAGAAAAAAATGTGACTGATTTCGAAATGACATGTTAATGTCATATAGAACTCAGGTGTTATAGTTCACTTCATGTCATGTAAACTAAAGACTAAAAATCAGAAAGTTTGTGAACAATTTTATATGCTGTTTTCAACCTTTTATCTGCTCCAAGCCTCCAACCTCCAATTTCTTCAAAAACTTTGAACCCTAACCTGTTATCAAAGTTGCCAGAGCCTACAAATTTTTCCAGCCAAAACCAGGCAAACATTGCAAAAATAAGCCAAAAGTTTTTTGCAAGTAGTCCAAAAAGGATTCAAAGCATAGAGTTATTTTACATACACTTAAAATGACCAAAAGCTTTGAAAAAACAGGTTTTGTGCATATTTGTTGACTTTATTTGTCGTCTGTGGCTCGGTTTCAGAGAAGCTCAATAGCTCAATTGGTTAGCTCGTGGCTTCTGCAACGAAGAAACTTCAAGATCAACAGCGGCGCTGGTTCAACTCTCGGGGTGTGCGCTTGAGCAACGCACGTTAAGGACTGCTTTCCATTCAGCGGCATTTAATGGATGGAATAATTCCCCGGCAAAAAGACTTCAACAATCGGAAACTTCACTCTGTCAATCTCGGTGACCGGGCCTGCGTCAGTGATTCAAAGCCTCCACAATTATGCGAAACTGCCAAGATCGTCGTGGTCGTGTGAGCGTCTGGGGCCGAGGGTCTATTCTTTTACCACCCCAGATTCACGATGTTCCCGGACTACACTGGAAGGCTACTAGAGAGCAGCCAGTCTTTGGTTTCATCATCCATGACACGCAGACCTTCCGTTATTGATGATGTGTTCTTCGGTCTGTTCCTCGGCACCACATTCACAGGAGGAGGAAGAGGCCATTCCCCATTGGTGCATGGTTGAGCAGAAAAGCCCAACGCCCGTACGGAGACGGTTGAGGCGCACCCATGCTTGTCTTGGTAGTGTTAGACCGATGGGGCGTGTGTCGGCGTCGGGAATGAACGAATAGAGTCTGGTGGCAGTTGACTTAATTCTATTCAGAACTCCATTTATGGTCCGCCCAAGCAGCCGCAGAGATGTCTTGTGCATCAAGTGCCAGGATTAAGCTCTGCAAGAAGCTTTCCCAGTCCGAGGATAAAGATTCAATCAATCAATCCCCTTACGACCATCAGCACTCTTGATAACGCACCATGGCCGATCTTCATAGCAACTGTCCATACAAATCTTCAATATATCAGCTAAAGTTATGTAGGCTAATAAAGTTATAGCCTATAGGCTATATGTTTATTTGTTTTGTAACATTTTTTATTTTTTTAATTTTCCCTTTATATCTTAAATTTTTCTGAAGGTGTTGCGACCGTGCCAAATTTTTTTCAACTCAATAACTTACTTCGATCACAAGCACTTTTTAACGTTCGCGTTTTGTCGCTTCTACCTTTTTCTTGACCTTTGCTATGTTGATGTGTATTGTGTTGATATGATGGTCAGAAATAAAAAAACAACTGAACTGAACTGAACTGAACTGAACAGTGATAAGTGAACCAGGAATATCTAGAGAAGGGGATACAAAGGCTATTATTAGCCTAGGCCTACGTTTGACAATAAAAGAGCTTCTATTTATCTTAAATAATTTCTGTTTATGGTAAAATGACAATTGGCACCTAAAGTAATTTAATAAACTTTATTGTTATGACAACCTGCATTGCACTATTACCACCAGGTATGGATATTCAATGAATGCTCATAATTAGGCTAGCCTAGCCTACTTGTTAATTCAACTACCGGTAGCCTACCCGTATTCTTGCTTTACACCTAGCTAACTGCAAAGGTTGTCAAAAAAACAGCTACCTGGTAACCTTTCAACTGTCTTTTCAAACAAGTAGGCTATTCTTTAAATATGTTCTACATAACACTTGCTAACTGTCTTGTGTAGCTGAGTGTACCAGCTGCACTACAAAACTTTCTGCAATTTTAAGAAGAACCGCATGTTTAACGCGGTACCAACTACCGCCCTTCTAGTGTTATGAGCATCAGCAATCCCTCTGAGCATTCGTATCCCCTTCTTTGGATATCCCTGAAGTGAACTTACCCAACAGTGGTCTAAGAGAGTTTGGTTCGGTTTTGAATCTTTATCCTCGGACTGACAAAGCCTTGATTGGTTATTCCTGGTAGTTTCGCATACTTGTAGAGGCTCTTGACGCACGGCCGGTTGCCGAGATTGGCAGAGTGAAGTTTTCCGATTGTTGAAATGTTGTTGCTGGGGAATTATTCCATTCACTAGGTGCAGCTGAATGGAGAGCAGTCCTGAATGTCATGAGCAGTCCTGAATGAGTTGCTCAAACGCACACCCCGGGAGTAGAACTTAAGCCTTGTGATCTTCAGCCGGGCGCGCAACCATTGAACTAACGAGGATTCTTCTTGCGTTTGAGGCCGCCACAGATCACATTGTTACATCCAGGCGCAGCAGCCAATGGAATGTGTATTCATCGAGCGTTTTTAGGTCCACATGTCTATCTTGTGGTCGGTATACAGGACATTGATCGATAATGTGGTGTGCACTTTGAAAATCTGAGCCACACACACAAGATGGTGAATCGGCGAGGCCCCACTGGAACATGCTGCTGCTGAAACGGCCCACTCCAGTCCGCAGGAAATTGAGCTTCACCCATTCCTTCCAGGGTAGTTCTGCTCCAGGTGGGGTGTTGGTATTGGGAAGGACTGTGACTTGGGTTGGTCTTACAACTTCTCTCCATTCACGGTTCCAAACTTCGGAAATGTGGAAGTTCGATTTGCAGATAGCTGCAGCATGTCAGGAGAACGGGCGTCGAGATTTCAAGCGCTGGGGCTTTTGGGAGTGCGAGTTTAGGACAATCTGGTTGAGGAGGTGGTCATCCCTTTGACATAGCTTTTAGGACCAGACTATGTACGTGGTTTTCCCTACGAAGTCTACCTCGGGCGATGCCTGATAGTACCGGCAGAAAGTCAATGGGTAGGCTATTGGAAGCAGGCAACCGGTGATTATTCTCATAGTGGTGTTGAGGGCAGTGTCAATTTTGGAAGTGTGTACGCTGCGGCACCAAGTGGGGGAAGCATATTCGGAGGTGCTGTAAACAAGTGCAAGAGCACTTGTATGGAGTGTGGATGTACTAGCACCCCAGGATGTTCCAGCTAGGCATCTCAGCAAGTTGTTGCGTGCTGATAGCTTAGCATGGAGGGCTTCAGCATGGTGTTTGTAGGTTAATTGTCGGTCGAGCTTCACTCTTAGGTAGATGTGACACGGGTTATGTGGGAGCGGGGTTCCGTTGAGAGAGACTGACAATTGGCGCGTAGATTCCATGTTGCAAAGGTGAAAAGGTGTGACGGTGGTTTTTGCCAGGCTCAGTTTCAGCATCCACAGCTTCAGGTAGTCTGCGATTTGGGCCATGTCATCTGTAAGTGCTTCCTCTACCACATGCCAGGACTTGTCAGAATTAAGTAGTGCCAAATCATCAGCATAGCCGTACTGGCGTGACGTAGTCTCTGGCATGTCACTAATGTAGATGTTAAATAGTAGGGGTGATAAGCATGATCCTTGCGGAACACCGTTTTTTAAGCGCCGGGGCCGGCTGCACTGCCCGTCACTCGTCTTAAGCAAAAAGGTCCGATTTGCAAGAATATTTGCGAGAAGTCGCACTACCTTTTTGTCTGGGATCATGCGGAGGAGCTTTAAGGTTAGCCCTTGGTGCACAGTGTCATAGGCAGCAGTGAGGTCCACCAAGATTACTCCTGCTTTGTTGCCCTTCTCGAAATTTTTCTCAATATCCTCGGTCAGCTTGACTGCTTGATGAGTCGTACAGCGTCCGTGCCGAATTCCACTTTGTTCTTTTGGTAGCTGGGGATCAACAACTGGCTCGAGTCTAGTTAGCAGGAGCCGTTCCAGGATCTTGTATGGGACGCAGAGTAGTGATATTGGGCGATAGCTCTTGGATCATCAGCTGGCTTGTTTGGTTTAGGTACTGCCACTACAGTTGCTTTTCGCCAGATTTTAGGTATGGCCTGGAGGTTCAGGCAAGCAGAATAGAACCTTTTCAACCATGTCATAAATTTGGAGCCACAGTGCCTTAAGAATTCTGGAGGGATGTTATCGGGTCCTTGTGCTTTCCCGCTTTTAACTTGTTTGATGGCAGACTCAAGTTCTCTGGTGCTGAAGGGGGCTGACAAATGGCCATCTGCGCTTGGAGCGTTCAAGAGCCTGCTGCATTCCTGCTTCACTGCAAGGGCGTGCTTCTTGTTTGCCACTTTACATTTGCCATTGGCTAGAAGCTGTTGTGCTATGGCGTTAGCGGTTACGGGCATCGTTTAGGATTGGAGGTGCGGCCTGTAAAACGATTGAAGGTTTTCCATGCAGCTCTGCTTGCTTCATAGCGTTTGTTGCATTTTTCGTCCCATGATGGTATAAATTGACGACGGAATCCACGGGGATGGATTTTTTTGCTGCCACGAGCAAGGTTTTGCATAAGGCTTTATAAGACTTCTCTAGTCCGTCAGAAGTTGGTTCTGGGAGGTGCCGGGTTTTCTTTTCAACCAGAAGTGTGAACTTGGTCCAGTTTGCCTTGCAAAAATTCCACCTCTTCACAGGTTTGCTTGGGACTGGGTTGAATGGGTTTTCAGGGGTGATGAGCGATGGTCTATGTTGGGACTTAGGAAAGGGGCTAAGGATGGTATGGTTTGATAAAGGTCTTTTTAGGTTGGCAAAGGCCAGATCCGGATTGGTTGTTGTTTTCCATCTTCCTGACAAAAAACTGTTTGGTTGTTTTGGGTTAAACATTAATTGGATACCAGTGACAGCTGCCCATGATTCAAGCGCTTTGCCGTCTGCATTTGAGTGGCGGTAGCCCCAGGTTGTGCTGTGGGAATTGAAGTCTCCGGCATATATGCATGGTGAAGCAAAGGCGGGAATGGAGTTAGCTTGCAGACGTGTATTTGAAGGTTTATACACGTTGATCACAGATGTGCCTTCGATTTCAGTGGCTGTCCATTTAACTTCACACTCAGGGTTGGATGAAGCAATCGGTATCCACTTAGAGGAGTTCTTTACATATGTGGCTATTCTATAAATATTGTTATTGGTGCATGCTGCCAGGGTACATCCACTGAACTTTGACTTCGATACTTCGGTGGTGTGGGTTTCTTGCAGGAGTAATGCTGTCACGTTATGCTTTTGTGTGAGATGTTCCAACATGTCGCATTTGCCTTTGGTAAGGCCTTCAACGTTTAGCTGCAAGATTGTTACTCCGACAGGAGGATGAATTTCTCTCATTGGACACCGGGGCCGAGGGTTTATCTTTTTACCACCCCAGGTGCCCTGTGAGTTGCGGTCTCTGATTGTTGCCATTCACTTCATTAATTTGAATTACCAGGACTCATCACGAGGAGGTTGGCAACATGAGTACCACTAAAGAGGGTAACCTGAGCTAACGCTACTGATGCCTGGCAACCTCATCACTGTACATTAGGGCGTATCAAACCCTCTCATGAAAAATTTTTCTTACGGCAGTAGGCCTATATTAAAGTTGTAGCCTACTACCCTTACAAAAAATCAGTTGTGCAAAATATTACCAAATTTGGATGAACTCTACCGGGTCCACATCGAGCTTGAAAAAACGAAAAATAGGGTCATCTCACACGAAACTGGCAGTAGCCTATGAAGATATCTCGAAAATGATACCTTTCAGATTTTGCTGAAAAATTGTCATACTATGCTTTATCATCATCATCAGCCGGTCATGCCACTGCTGGCAGATGGCCTCCACATATGTTTCCACACCATTCTGTCTTTTGCTGTTCTCATCCAGGTGATGCCAATCTTTTCTTCTATGTCATCTCGCCATCTTCTTTTTGGTCTCCCTCTAGTTCTTCTTGCATATCTTGGTGTCCATTCTGTGGTTATCTTGGCCCATCTGTTGTCTTTCATTCTTGCTACATGTCCGCCCATTGCCACTTTAGGTTTGTTGCTGTTTTTATGACATCTTTGATACAAGTTTTGTTTCTGATGACTTCATTTCTAATCTTGTCTTTTCTATTTATGTTCAATATTATTCTTTCCATGTTCCTTTGTGCTGCTGCCAGTTTTTTTGTTTATTGTTTTGTGAGTGACCATGTTTCTGCTCCGTATGTTAAAGTTGGAAATATTACTGTGTCCATGATTTTTCGTTTTAAGCTAATATGCTTTATATAGACTACCGAAGAAAGAACCCCAGAAAGAAAGTTTTAGATCAATATCTCAAAGGGTTTGTCCAAAGCGGACATTTAAATTTCAAATACCACCCTCGTTTTTGACTTGTGGGGGGTAGCACATAGCAAATTTCAGGGCCCCATAACTTTGATTGTAAATGTAGCCTAATTGAAAACAAAAATTGGAAAACTAATAATAATACTAGCTCATTATAAACTATAGACTACTGTACAATTCAACAATAAAAAACAACATTTCTTGAAGGCATGGGTAGCCTATTAGGTGGGTCACCAAAATCCTAATATTTTAACCCGCAAAGGTGTGTTTTTTTAAATTTTTGAATGCTTATGACCAGGGGCGCCGGAACGATTTTTCACTGAGGGAGGGGCAGAATTATGAAAAAAGGACACTTTTGTTGCTAAAAGACCCATTTTTTATAGTTTTAAAATAACACATAGCGATAATGCTCATTTTCAGCTCATTATCGAGTAATGATACAAGTGTCCGGTATACAAAGAACAATGGCACGGAAGGGCATCATGCTATGTTGTAATGTGAATTTTGTGTCGTGAATATTATGTTGAGGCAAAAATAAAAGATTGCAATTAGGCTGAAAGGGAATAGCAGAAATTTCTATATTGCAAAATGTGCAGTAGGCCTAGCTTACATGACCTCAAAAGGGTACCATTGCCCCCCTGCCTCCCATCCACAGAAAAGTTGAGGGCAGGAGGCATTCGCCCCCCCCCCCCCCATGCCCCCCCCCCCCCCCCGCTTCTGGCGCCCCTACTTATGACATCTAAACGAACCAGAATATTTCTCTAAAACATGAATATTTGTAATACTTGGAAACTTTGTTTCTGTCAAATCAAGATTGAGAGTTGTGGTGCCATTAACAGAGATCTAATTATGAAGGTCTAAAACCCTATCAGGCAGAAATGGCCCTTTTTAGAGCTCTAAATGACCATGTGGGCATTTTATGGTGATATGGTCGTCCAACCGGCCGTTGTAGAGTAACACAAGACTAAAGCATTTTATTCACTGCTAGACGATCATGGACACTTTCATCCTTGTCACCCAGTATTACAAGGAGCACATCTAGCCTACATGATATGCAAGATATGCACTTCTTTAAAGAACCTTAGCCTAATGGCAACCTCCCGAACATCATTTCTTGAAAACCTCATCGATCGTTCAACAAATTATAAAAGTTATTTGAGTTATCAGTAGACCTAATCTTGTTTGATTTGAAATCAACTGGAAAACAAACTTTATTGCATATTATGCTAATGCAGGCTACTGAAAGCAAATGATTGGCTTTCTCGTGACGTATAAAAACAAAGCATTTGACACCCACTGTGAATAGTTTAATCCCCCCCCCCCCCCCCCCCCCGATAGCTCAGTTGGTTAGCGCGCAACTTGGTGAACGAAGAAGCTTCAAGATCAAGCGGAGCTGGTTCGACTCTCGAGATGCGCGCTTGAGCAACGCATTCTAAGGACTGCACTCCATTCAGCGGCACCTAGTGGATGGAATTATTTCTCGGCAACAACACTTCAATAATCGGAAACTTCACTCTGTCAATCTCGGTAACCGGCTCTGCGTCAAAAGCATCTATAAGTATGCGAAACTAGACTAGGAATAACCTATCAAGGCTTTGTCAGTCCAAGGATAAAGATTCTCAAAACCAACCACCAACCTATAGCCTACTTTGTTTTTATACGTCACAAGAAAAGCCCATCATTTGCTTCGAACTGCCTACATTAGCATAATAAGTAATAAAGTTTGTTTTCCAGATGGTTTCAAATCAAGCAGGATTAGGCCTACTGATGGATCAACGAACTTTTTAAATATTGTTGAACAAGCGATGTGGTTTTCAAGAAATGATGTTCAGGAGGTTGTTATTAGGCTAAGGATCTTCAAAAAATGCATGTCTTGCTCATCATGTAGATGTGCTCCTTGTAATGTTGGGTGACAAGGATGAAAGTGTCCATGATCGTCTAGCAGTGAATAAAATGCTTTAGTCTTGTGTTACTCTACAACAGGCAATTGGACGACCATATGCCCATAAAATGCCCACATGGTTATTTAGCAGTGGCGTACCGTGACCCCTTTGCCAGGGTGTTCAGTGACGGCAAAGCAACAGCGGGGGGTCTGGGGGGCCTCCCCCAGAAATTTTTTAAAATTAACATTGAATTTGGTGCGTTCTGAGAGCATTTTCAGCACAAATTCTGAACATAAACAGAACTGACAAAAATAATGTTGTCGGAATGGAGAAGAATACAAAATAGATATTTATTTGACAGCGCCTATTGAATGAAAGACTTAACAATATCAAACATTAAGTTGCATTTCTAAAGTCACATGCTTCAGTTCAGTTTTTATTTCCGACCATCAAAACGAACAATATTACTTGCCATAACACAGCAGGAGTCTGAAAAAACGCGAAAGTTAAAGCGTGCTCGAGATGGAAATGATTTACTTCATGCCAGGATTAGGCACGGTCGCAACACCTTGAGAAAGGTACAAGCGAATTAAAAACAAACATGTAGTAAAAACGGATGTAGTTTAAACGCAGCTTTAGCCACTAGCCAATCTTTTTCTTATCAGTACCGGTATCATTTTGTTTATTGGCTTCACATTTTAATATATAGGCTATATTATATAGGCTACCGTACCGGTGGTACATCCAAGACGAAACAAACATAGGCAATAATTAATGTGAGACAAACCAGGAGACACAGAAAGCGACTTTGAGTCAGCTGGCACCTGCTACATAATTAAGGTGTTTCAGCAATAAGGTACAATACCAGTAGCATACAAAAACTCTAATTACAAAACGATTAGATGTGTTGTTTTAGAATGGTGCATCAATGATATTGGGTGTTGCCATAAGCTTTGTTGCAGATTCAGACAAGCTAGTCCTAATTTACTGGCATTTGGTGCATAAAAAACATTTCATCTTATCTTGTTTCCAACTCTGACCACCTCAAACTTTAATCCAACAAGCTAAAACTTGCTATTGCCAGGGATTTCCCCAATGACGCGCCAAGGTGTGCAGATCAGCGAGTGCACAGCCTGGCTGACCTAAAACCATTGCTGTTTTCACTGTCTTGTGACGTCATTTTTCTTAATTGTTTATTTTAAATAGCACTCGCCAAGCTGTCAGTGCACACCCAGCTTAAAGGTAATGACCGAAAAAAAATTAAAGGCAATGACCTCAAACGTTGGAGTATTAAAATTAGAAGGAGACGAGTTTTGCAATTGAAAAGAAAGCAATCAGCATGCAGCAAGATGTTAGAATATCATGAAAGTAAAGAACATCGACAACCGATGAAAGTTTTTTTTTTTCTGGATTTCTTGGGGTGTTCAGTGCACACCTTGAACACCCTGAATATACGCCACTGTTATTTAGAGCTGTGAACATAGGGGCTTCTTCTATCGAGTCTTCTAAATTTTGTCAATACACCACAGATCGACACATTCTTGTTCGACGGAGTTGTACATTGAAAGGTCCAACTTGCTGCATTGTTACACTGGGTGGTAAGCTGGGGGCACACAAGAAGATGGTCCGCAGTTTTGGGCTTGATACGACAGATACATGTAACTGGGCTCATGTTGTAGCCCCACTTTACCATTGCAGATTTAATATACGGCTAACACCGGTTACGAGTCGATTCAAGGTTTTCTTTTTTGCCCAGGGTCGTTTGCTCCTGGACGAAGGGACTCTGATGATGGAACCTTCGTTTCCGCGTGTGATGGGTCATTTTCGAATTTTTGTTTCCATTGCTTAAGCCTTGTTTCTTTGATTTGTGGCTGAACGTGTGTCAGAAAGCTTTTTCTTGATTTGAACCGTGTCTGTGCCGCAGTTTGTCTATAGAGAGGATGTCTTTCGTCACGTGTTTTCTTTCTCGTCTTAGTTTCACTGTTAGGCCTAACATCTCTTCTAATGTGTGGTGGTGCAATACCAGCAAGCAGGTAAAGTTTGTTGGTAAGTTATTATTTTGTAGGCTTCAGACATCCAGTAATAAGGCAACAAGAATGGTTAAGTGTAGGGTTGAGTTTTGTTAAGTGACAGGACCTGTTCCAAACCGGGCATGCATATTCTGCCTTGGGCATTTTCAGATTTATTTTTTGAGCAATTTTAGAGTGCATTTATTCTTTCTAAATCTGTAGAAAAAAATACGTACTGTAATAGTTAATTATTTCAAAGTTTAAAAATGCATCGCGGCCTCGCGGGCCTCACCAAAAGTGCTCTCCCGCTGCGTGTTTGAGACCTTTGGCCTTTATGAATGATATAGGCCTAACCTTAAAATAGACTAACCTATAGGCTACATCTACCGCTTACGTAAAGACAACGACAAAAATGGATTGAATGCATTATTTATGAATGCCATTTCGTTAACAAGATTTTCTTTCTTGATTAGTTAGTGGCCAATAATATTGAGTTTTCTAAAAAATTCTACACCCATCCATAATGGGCGAAAGCTTTCATTGTTTTACGTCGTATAAATCTTTAATGCTTTAGGCTATTGTTTTTTTCAAACGTTTTGAGAAAGGGTTGTGACTGAATTAATCATTTATTCTCAGTGGGTTGGACAAGTGGACAGCCAGGGACGTAGCCTAGTCATGAAGTCGAAGGGACAATACCTTCTCCCTCACGCAATATTTTGAATAAACATTTCTTTTTCTGCTACAGCATCATTGACAGAGTTTTTTTTTTATAGATATAGACTGAAAGTATTTTTAGGCATTTTTAGGCAATAAACAATTTTGAGGTATTTTGTTCAAAATGTTATAGGAGAGGTCCCCAGACCTCCTCGAGGTGCTTTGCTTTCGCCGACTCGTTGCCTGGCTCACTGACATGTGCTAATAAGTAGTAGGCTATTTGCCACCGCCCCTGTCAAATTTTGTACTGACGATAAACAGAAGCCCTTCCATTGTCAGACGTAATAAAAGCCTTCGTATCCCCTTCTTTAGATATCCCTGGGCCTACGCTACTTTGTTTTTGCATTGCCAGTAGGTTTTAGATCTAATCTAATTTATATCTCATCTAATAATTTAATACTTTTGAAACTTTTTCAACAGATTTGAGAAATGGTCGATTACCAGAGGCTTAATTAGGCTACGTTTGATTCCACATTATTGTTAGCCAAAAACTCTTCAGTAAATGAGAGCATGTCAAATGAATCAATTTCAAGCTTGTAATTTTTTGATGAACGCTTCAATTTTAGATTTTAGTATAAAAACAATAATATTTTCTCCTGAGAATCTTCTTCTTCTTTCGTTTGAGACTAGATCAAATTTCAGGGCAGGTGGTGGAGAGCCAGGTGAGTGTAGCTTCGTCCAGCGTTGCTATACCATGCGTTCCATTTGGTGCCTTGTAGATGGGACATTCGAGAACGACATGGTCAGCAGTCATCAGCGCAGCACACTTCATGGAAGACACTTGGAATGCAGCATGGTGCGCCACCGACACCAAACTACATGGTTTTATGCCCCACCCGGTGGCGCGCCCCCCTGGTATGGACCTTCCTCGGCCGACTTGGGTCAAGCTCAACAGAATCCGAACCGGAGTCGGTCGCTTCCATTCCAACATGCACAAGTGGGGTCTGGCTCCCTCATCGGCCTGCGAATGCGGCGCGGAGGAACAAACTGCTGACCATGTCCTGAGAATGATAGCCTAAATTAAATTTGTTCAGTTTTTCAAGTAAATCTGACAAATACCATAATTTCAAAAGCCAGATTGTCATTGCAAAAATGGTTGACCAAGTCTGATTTTTTTCGATCGTTTGACTTTTTTAAACAGACGTTATCAAACCAGAGCAACGAAAAAAAAGTTTCGCATTCAGCTATGCCAGGTGATTCAAATAAGACGAAGTTTATTCACTGTTAGTTAACAAAGTCCCATTAATTAGGATAGGCCTATTTACGTATAGAGTCTCTCAGTTAAGAATTATGTTTTGCACAATTACACCAGTTTTAACAACTGCATTTCGAATTAAATATTTGAAAAGTACAACAAAACAATATGCGGTAGGCCTACTTTGTGTAAAATTGGTACGATCTCTGCGACCCCTCAAGTTTGCTACGTGACCCCTTGCGAGGTCGCGTAATCTAATTTTCACACAATGTCATGGGTAAAAATTAAAGCAATTGAAATTAGCCAAAGCCCTGTAACCTATATGAAGGCAAAGCAAACATTATGTTGATGACGCAAGCTTCCTCAAACCTACTAAAAAATTAATGAAAATCTGTTTTTTAGGATTTTCTACGCTTTGATCTCATGAAAGGTTACGCGACATGTCCATAGTAAAACATCTTAAATAATGACTAGCTTTTTAATTCGACCGCAGTGATGTTTATGTGTAGCTTAGCTTACACTATAAGCAATTATAGCCTAAAGTAGTAGATTTTATTGTGATGCAAAACATGCATGAATCTTAGTAAATAGGCGCTCAATTTCAGCTGGTATAATGACAACGAAAAGCTTAGTAGTTGGATAAACATCTGGCTTCAGGGGCGGATCCAGAGGGGGGCGATTGGGGCGATCGCCCCCTCTAAAACCTAAGAAAGTAGCTTTATTCTTCATTTATATGTATACGATTTAGAAAACAACATATCGAAAACAATGCTGAATAAGTCTTTTGCCATGTTCAAAGATTAGGTTAGGCTAAGTTAGGCTATAATAATCCATGCATCCAGGTGCCTCTGCTTCAACCATGCGCTTAATTTGTCTATGTCCAAGACGTCATCAGTTTTCAGTGTCCGTAATACAATTGGAACAATTAAAGAAGTCGTGTCCTTCTTTAACGCTTAAGCGAAATCATGTTCTTTTAAATGTGATTAAAGCTCAATTGCGGAGCATGTGCGAAACCAGGTGGGTTGAAAGAACAGAATCATGGCTCAATTTCTTGACCAGTTGCGGAAGATAATTGAAGGCCTTGAATACATTTCGAACTGAAATGAAACAAAAAGTGCTTCTCAAGCTAAAAGTAGGCTATGGCCCTTTCATCCATACGAAATGTGGAGTTCATCATCACACTCTTTTGTCAACTATCTGTGTTTATGTTGTGTCTACCACTTAGCAGGTTGTTTTAGAAAAAGAGTCTGAATTTATCTGCAGCTACAACACTTGTCAGAAATTTAAAAAGCATTCTTAAAGCCCGCCGTGAAAATTGTGATGATGAATTCTGCAGTTTATTCCAAAAAGCATCCCAAGTTTTGTCAAACTTGGACATTAGGCTCCTATTACAAAAGGCCGATCTATATTCCAATGTTGGATTCCTTCATACTTGACTTGGAAACAAGATTTTCAGCTGAGACTTTAGCATCTTGTCACCTGGACCTGACATCATTGCTACCACGAAATTGCTTAAGTAACGACCCGATAGCATTGACAAAAGTCATTTGCAATGCCTACAACGGCTTGTTACGTCATATATATAGTGTGGAATCAGTGGAATCTGCTCTATGTTCAGAGATTCAACTATGGAAGGAGAAGTGGGCAAATATGACTGTTCCGGCGACTGTTGCAGTCTTACCGATGACTGCACAAGAAGCTTTACAACAGTGCGATGAAGATATGTACATAATCGTACACACTCTTCTAAAAATACTGTTAACTTTGCCAGTCAGCGTAGTATCAGCCGAAAGAAGCTTTTCATCTCTTCGGTCGTTGAAAATCTGGCTGAGAAACAATATCGGCGAGGAAAGATTGAATAGATTGGCCTTACTAAGCATCGGGACATTTTAATTGACACACTCCGTGATACATCGATTTGCCAACAGTAGAAACCGCAAAATTGACTTTGTGTTGTAGTCAAAGGTACGACACCTGTTAGTATTACTCGTACCGGCAAAGTGGCTTTTTTATTTTCGTTTTATTTGTGAAGTCCACAGAAATAGTTGTTTCTGTTATTGTTAGTTTCTTTCTTTGTCTGGTGCAGCGATCGTGCATGACACGTTTTAAGGAAGACTATATATATCCTTTGGTAGTCATTTCACTATGTTTAACTGCCATTCTATAGTTTTCATGTACAAATTGTAGTGTTTTGCTGGTCCAAAATAAAAATTTACAATCGATACCTAGCCTATAGTGGCGATTCTACGGGGGGTGGAACATGACCCAGTGTTTTGACCTGGCCCCCACTTTTGTTTCTCATCATTATGTTGAATGGATGCATAACCTTTCCTCATTCTTCTTTATAACAATTCAAAACTTGTCAGAGGAATAAAATCTCGAAGTTATACAGTAAGTCTACAACAACCTCAATATTATGCTGTGACAATTTGACATTGCAAAGACAGAATTATCTATTATTATTTTGCCGTGGTCAATTTTTAAACTGCTGTGAAACAATCAAGAGTGAAACCTAGGTTGTTCAGGCTTCAACTTGACATGGCAAGGGCACATCAGCTCTTCATCTCTCCCTTTGTTAAACAACAGCATTGTTGAGGGTTTTTCAAGTTATAGAATTTCTCATAATTTTTGTTCGAAATGCTCTCAGAACGCACCAAATTCAACCTAATTTTTTCAGGGGAGACCCCCGTCGTTGTTTGTGCCGGGCTGATCACTTTCCTGAATGTCCATGACATCGCCCCCCCTAACGTTAATACCTGGATCCGCCCCTGTCTGGCTTCGTGAACAAAGAAATAGCAAGATAGATCAACGACAGTTCAGTTCTTGGAGTGCGCGCTTGAGTGACTCGATTACTTCAAGAATAGTTTTCCATTGAGGGAAATCTAGATTAAGGACAATTTTTAGGCATGTTTGTCTAGGGATGCGAAACTTCATCCGCTTTTGGCTTATCCGCAACACTAAAAGGGTTACGTTTTTTTTCTAATTTACAAAATATTTTACTTTTTATGGGTTATATAAGAAGAGTTAAGTTGGTTTTAAAGTAATTTAAGGTTTTTAGTAGAAAGCAAGCCTACAGTAAAGCGTAAAAAAATGTCAAATTGGCAATTGACCCTTCTAATGTTGAAGGAACAACGGAGTTGCACGTCCCGTAATGTACCGTCCCTAATGTTTGTCAAGCATTTCAATAACAAACGGAAACGTCACTCTTTGCCGTGGGACCTGCATCCGTGGTTCAAAACTTATGCACTAGGCTACAAGTATGGGAAACTGCAAAAATTAGGCTTACTGAAACGCTCTCTAAAAAAGCGATAAACAGTCCTACTTTCTTTTTCGTATGATCTTTTATCTTCTTTGAACAATTCCGTGGCAACGGAAAGCATTCCACAACACTTCAACAATCGGAAAACTTCACTCTGTCAATCTCGGTAATCGGCCCTGCGTTAAAAGCCTCTACAAGTATGCGAAACTACCAGGAATAACCTATCAAGGCTTTGTCAGTCCGATAATAAAGATTCAAAATCCAACCAAGGCACTTCAATGGTCGAGAGACTCTATCCTTTACCACTCTTGAGCAGTGGAGACGACTCGGTCTAGAATAGATGTTTGGGCAGGTGCCGAGCAGCAACTGAATCTTGTGAGCGAGTTACTCGATCACATCAATCTTGCTGTATGTGATGTTCTCGGAGTTCAGCTGTAGGATGGTAGGACGACGGCATTTGTCGAACATTTGAACTACCGCCCTCTGAAAAGATCGATCCTTGTGAAGTCTTCTGAACGTTCCGGATCTCGACCCGGAATTTCTGATTTTGCAACCGAAATTTTTAGTCCTGATTATTCTAACAGTTACAAGCGTATTTTTAAACAAAGCCCATTTTTAAACAAAGTTCCAAAATAGTATAATGAGTTCTTCTTTATCGTTTATCTAAATAATCTTTTGTGTTTAATTTTTACTCTTGGAATGCATAGCCGAGTGGTGAGAGCACTGAAACGGCAATCGAAAGGGCGCCGGTTCGACACCGCTCAAGAGCATGTGGCTGTGTCTGTGGCAGGACACAGGCATGCTAGAAGGTGGACACGAAGATCGGCTTCCTTGCCTTCCCGTTCACTTAAATCTAAATCTTCAACTACCGGGTGTAAGCCTGGACAGTGGACACGACAAAAAACTCTCGGAAATTATTATGTTTCGTCTTGATAATGGCTCCTGAGAGATTTTGTCGAAAAATCGCGCCTGCGGCGCAAAAAACCATCTCTAAGTCTATATTAGCATCAGCCCAGTACTGCACAGCATTTTGCAGAAACTTTAAAGGCCAAAAGGAAAAAAATAACACAAAATCACATTTTTTTTCCACATAGGGGGGCCCTTCAAAAGTCGGGGGCCCGGGGCAACTGCCCCCTCTGCCCCTCCTAAATCCGGGCCTGGTCTTGATAATGGCTCCTGAGAGGTTTTGTCGAAAAACACCAGAAATTAGTTTATAAATCACAGAAATAGAGCATTGACTGCTATGAAAGCAAAGGGTATCAGGCTTGGCCAGCAAACAAAAAAGCATTCAGAGCTAATTAAAAAGTAGAAATGGCGGTAAAAGCATGAAAAATCAAATCAGTAATTCTTGCTGTTAACTTAATTGAGTTTATCGTAGCTTTTTGATTTTAAGCTGTAGCCTACTTTACAAAGCTTTCCAATTATTTTCTTAAAAAGCATATAGAACTGAGCAGAGCCATTTCACAGCATTCTTATTTATTTTAATGATTTTAGTATGCAGCCAGTAGAAGATCTAAACATGTAAGTTAGTTGATGGGCACAAAAGTTTCAACTAAGCAAAATTATTTGTGAGACAAAAATATAGACAGTGTAAAGATTGAGATCCACAATGTCAACATGATACGGTTTGGTAGAGGGCCTTTAGGACTTTGCACTTTAGAAGATTTTGACCAATTCAGCCTTGTTTTAGTCACTTTTTGTGTATTTTTGAGTTCAAGAATGGTGTTTGGATCAAGACACACAAATCCATCGATTTAAAGCTGAATCTCCTTAAAAGTTGTCATTTGAAATTGAAGTTACGTTTTAAGCATTTTTCTTTTACAACCACAAAACGACTTCAGTAATTTATTTGTTGGAGGTTTGTTTGGAGTTGTGTGGTCTTGCAGTAAAACTTCGAGAATTTGTTAGATTTCCATCCGCCTTTCTCCAGCAAACTATAAGTATATACAATGGACATTTTATATTATACGTTTATTAAGAACAGCGTTGATCGTTGGACCTTGAGCACCACGTTATGTCCCCTATTTGTTAACAGACAAGTCGAAAATACGTATTAGATGTTGTTCAGCGGCAGGTACTAAATAAAATAATTTATAGACAACAACATTTCAAATGCAAGCAAAAACTTCACTCTGTCGATCTCTGTGACCGGACTAATTAGGCTTCCGTCAATGGCTCAAAGCCTCTACAATATGTGAATCTGCCAGGAGTAAGCTTTCACAGAAGCTTTCTCAATTCACAGACAAAAATTCCCACAATCCATCATTAAACATGTTTGATGACATTATTTTTTAATTTTCAGTTGATATTCGTTGATTAGCAATCGCGTGGATTAAAACAACACAGTGCTTGAATATAGGCTAAATTATAATAAAATTAAAAAATAGGGGGGTTTGTTCCTTCTTTAATAAAGGTCCTTCTTTAACAGAGACCATAAATAATGTCTCCTTCTCTTCAAATTAACACGTACGTTAAAGAGTAGACGTTAATATCTAAAAATTGATTCAAATATTTTTTTTAATAAATTATAATAGTTAGTTTTTTTAATTTTTGCTTTAGACAGAAATCGTGATGTCGGCCATTCTTTTTTAGAAGAAACAATCAAATATAGAATATAAATTTGACTGATCTCAAACAACTTCCTTAATTTGAACAACTATGCTTTAACTTTCTGAACGTTGTTTTGTTTAAATAGGCTCGTCGAATTTATAAGCAGTAAATGAATGACCCAACAAACTGAATGACAAATAAAAACAGGTCCATGTGTGGCCCAAGCTGCTGTATTGCAGGTAGCACAGAAGATGGAAACGAATCTGATTCAGAAGCATGCAAGATTGAGAAAGAATTTACAGATCGTACCACCTGTCACGGGATCTCTTACTGGTGTAACAGCGTCAACAACTTCCAAAGGGTGGTTTGGATTTTGCTTGTTTTGAGTAAGTAGTCGGCTTCGTTTCGGGTTAGGCCTATATTTGAATTTGAGATCCAGCCATCTTCGAAATAACTTTATGAATAGCCAAATAAATTTATAAATGGATAAATAATATTTCCTTAAAGAAACTTTTACCCTTGGTGCAATAAACAATTTCCGCCTGTTAACTTTTTTGGAGCTGCTTGACTCCCCGTTCCCATTTGTGGCATTTTTGTTAGGGTGGCCTACATTGATTAATAAGGAAAAAGCAATGCTGATACAAAGTCACAAAAATTTACCGAAAATGTAGCAGTTTTGCTACAGTGGTTAATATAGGGTTAAGGCTTCACTTTAGGCTGGTTCAAAGAAGAACAAAACTGATAGAGGCCAACTATACGATGCAAGCGCAAAATGAAAAATTGAGCCTCTCTTTGTGTAGCCTAGCCTATAGGCTATTTGTTTTGTCAAAGCCAGATTTTTGCAAAAAAAAAATTGGTATATAGGAGGTTAAATCGATTTTAAATGTAGGCTATTTCCATTGGTCAAAACTTTTATAGTTACGCTGTTGTTAGTCGGATCACAAGTAAACAATTTTAAAGAAATTTCCATCCTTTAACAACTTTTGTAAAATCGATTCCTTTTTCTGAATCTTGGTTGTTAGCCTACCATAGCATGATGCACTTTATCATCTTGATATGTTTAGGCTCAACTGGCATGATGTTGTTCCAAGTATACTCGCGGATATTTCATTACTTTCAGTACGAATCAACAACCTCCATCACTCGAAAGTTTGTCAGTGAAATAGATATTCCGGCAATCACTATTTGTAATTACAACAGGTAGGCTGTTATGACAGCAAGATGTAGCCTAGCCTGGTGATATCAGGTACTGCAGCCTACATCAGGTGTCGATAGTTAAAAAGTATTAGCCAACTGCTGACCGGCTACAATCAATAGGAAAATCATTGAATATGCAAGTCCTGTACCGGTATATCCAGCACAATGTCAAGCAAGCATCATTCTACTCAATCTAAAAAATAATCCTCAATTGGATGAGGATGAGAAATCACGATCTCCAGCTGACTGGACATATGACTCACTGGCAAGACCTTTCAGAAATTGAGTTGTTTGTTGAGTTTTTGTCTTACACTCTATAGGGCTAGTTCAAATAGTTTCCATCGATGACATGAAATGCAAGTCTTGCGACGTTAATCACATTGTTAAACAGCTGGAGTAAAGAGCTCTTTAGACCATCTGATTTTAGGCAGTGAAGTACAAAGTTATGATAATACTATTGTTTGTTGCTGCTTTGCTCCGTAGACTACAACAAAGCTGACATTTTTCTTACAACTCAAGAAAGGGAATCAAGATGAACTTGAAATAAAAAAAATTGGTCCTTCTGCCAAACTTTATTTTGAATTAAAGAATTAAAAATTCCTGAAATGAAGACAGTCAAGCTGGAAATGTGATCCGAAAAACTTGCAAGTTTGTTGAATTCGAAATTGAAACGAATGAAAATGTCCAGTTGATCATGTTCATACGCTATCTAAGGCTTTATATTTTGAAATAATAATGAAGCAACACATTTGATCGGTTGAGGAAATCTTTATCACCAGACCAGACTGAAAAGACTTTTGAAAGCTTCATCTTGACTGTTGTCACAGAGTAAAGTTTCTGCTTGTTGTTGAATTGTAAATAATTCTATCCACTAAATGTCACTGAACTGTCCTTTAAATTTGTTACTCAAGTGCACACCACAAGCATTGAACAGTTGACTGATCTCAAAATCAGCGTATATCTATCTGACAGGTCTCGATTTTTTTTAAAGCAAATTATTGCAGGTACTTTGGAGCTGAGGATTTAAAGGAAATTGACAATTTTCATTTGTTGAACCGAATAACATCTCCGATATTTGTAGCCTATGCTGCCACCCATGATGTTCCTCATTCGCTTCATGCTCTTGAACACCTAGAAGCCATACCCAATTTTACGATTTCTAACTACTTGGATGAAAAGGGCTATCAACTGCAGGAAGGCACAACGCTAAAGTATTGCAGGTTGAATTGATGTCTTTGCTTGCTTGTTTGATAAGCAGCATATTCATTTGCTAACTTAGAAAAAAAGTTATGACGTTATCGTGGCAGTTTTGCATGCTTATAAATCACCTTCCGATGACAGAGCTTGATCATTTACTGTTTCCAATTGGCTGCTGGACTACTTTCCATTGTTGAAGTTTTTTGGGTATACCTGTAAGAGATGGGGGTACGGAAGAAGGAGGCGTGGTCACTCCTCCACTACAAAAAAAAAATGCGGATTTGGGCAAAAAGCCCAGTTATTTGAGCAAGTTATAAAAAATTGTAAATTGCTGCGTTTTGAAAATATATTTGCTTAGACAAAAGTTTGTTTGCACTTTCAAAATGTTTTACTTTCCTAGGGCTGTGGTTTTGGAGGTAAACTCGAAAGTTATCCTTTATTCAACAAATATTCACATAGATCATTCTTAACTTTAATACTTCTCTACTTTGGTGTCGGTATGGAAAAACAAAAATATTTTGAAAGCCTTGCTTTAATGCTAAATTGTGGTTTGTTTGCGTTTGCTTAAAAGAAGAAGTGGAAAAGAAACTATCCTATACCCTTGTAGCCTATGTACAAACGTGCTGCACGATAGATGGCATAAAAGTAGGCTGAGCATTTCACCGCAGATAAATAACGATTAACTTACTAATAATAAAAAAAACTCATAGAAATGCTGTGTTTAGATTCAAATCAACCAGATGTCAAGTCTCGGAGTTTAGTTCTGTGCTGACACGATTGGGGAAATGTTACACTTATAACTCAGACCCAACAGTCCATATTCATCAAGCAGTTGCAGGGTTCGGTCAAGGCTTGTCTCTTGTATTAGATGTTCAACATTACAATTACACAGAAGAAGCTTTATACGGTCACCATGAAGCGGGAATCATGTTTCAGGTATTTAATGCATCTTCTTTTCAACATGTTTCTCGGCAGCCGATTGTAGCAAGAATTGACAGCGATAGACACGTGTTTCGCCCATGAGGCGGGGTATGTCAGTATCGGCCTCATGGGCAAAACACGGTGTCTATCGCTGTCAATTCTTGCGACAATCGGCTGCCGAGAAACATATAGTTGATGGGATGGTCTAAATGGCTAGCGTGAAAGCTACACCGTTATGGTTAGCGAATCGCAATTGCTCACTGTAGGCCTTACTAGCGAGTCCTCAGCCTTGTGCTGATAGCCGTAAGCCATGAAGAACGTTCCCTTCTTCACAATTCGTTTCAACATATTGATCATATTTGATGATCTGTGACATTTCTTATATGACCTTTTTCCATTTTGTTTGGTCTTTCGTTTTTGTGATGAATTTCTACATAACTTAGTCTAAAGTTAATTTTCAGTCTTATAGTTTGGTTGATGTTGTCAAAATAGTTTATTTTTGTCGTCCTGTTGTTCTTTTGTCTTGCACCATTCTAGTCAAGACGTAATGTATACTTCGAACTCAAATACTAGTTCTGTTTCAGAGAAAAAACTAATTTGCCCTAAATTCAGACACTTCTAAAAAAGCACTCCATATCCAACGAGTAGCCTACGATGTGGTTTCCTCAATTTCTCGGCCCCTTGGAATGGTAACGGGCTTTTAAAATCATCCCGGGTTCCGGGTCCAAAAATACCTTTTAAACTTCCCTGTCAACACAGAACACTGCTTCCACTTGTTATCAGAGAGTGAAAAAAGTGGTAGGTTTTTGGCCACGGGCTGTAGCCTACTATACTCCAGCTGCATCACTGCACTGATCATACAAAAAATTGTGTTTGCACATTCAAATATAACAACCATTGCATTGCATTAAATTTCCTAAAATAAGATTATTGTCTCATTAGGTTCACTCAAAGTACGAAGTTCCTAACGTGGAGATGAGCGGTGCTGCTATCCCTGTCGGTCACAAAGCATACGCCGTGGTATCCAGAAAAGATTCGGAAATCATGTATGCTCCGTGGGGCCAGTGCCACCCAGACACGCAAAAAACGCTGAAATACTTTTCTACTTATTCTTTAAATTTGTGTATGCTTGGTAAGAAAAAATACTTTTAAATGTAAGCGTATTTAAAAAATATAGAATATAAAAAATATATTGTTATAAGTAGTAGTGCAACAACAAATGTGCCGAAAAAAGGGAGTAGTCTACACCTTTTGGTCATGTTTTATAATGCGGTAACTGTCGTGTTTAAGACATAAAGCACACAAAAAACGGAGAATCTTTTTAAGCCGTCACCTCACTTGCTACGAGAAATGATTTTATGTTCAAAATATTGCTTGCATTATGCGTATTTAAACGTAACTACAAGTATCTTTTGGAAGTTTTGGTTATCAGTTTATTGCGAGTTTGATTTTAGTAAAGTGATTTAAAGATACCACTCTATTTGGATCTTTAAACCAGTTTGTAAAAATAGTAAAATCCCTACAAACTCATTAAACATAAAAATAGAAAAAAGTATTCCAGGTAATCTTTACTATTGTTACATAAATTGTTGTGTGATTTTTTCAGAAATTGCTTGAGAAATAAACTTTTTGACCTTGAAAAATCTACAATTGGTTCAAAGCTCCAACATCTTCCCTATCGAGCCCAAATTATCTTCTCAACGGCCCTGGCTACGACACTAGTGATAGGCTTACAGCACGTCATGATTTTCTGTTCCAGAATGTTATACAGATCACGTGATAGACTATTGCAGGTGCAGAAATTTTGATCAGTATTGGGCAGCTAACTACGCCAAAGAATGCACTCCTCGCCAAGTGGAAAATTGTTCAACCGCTTATACAAACGAAGTAGAACATAACGTGAGTCTTTTTATTCCATGTTTTAACCTTTTTTGTAGGCATGGACCGTTGTCAAATATAATAAACCTTTTATGCATAAGCTCCACTTCAGGGGTGTGCATTGTGCAACCTGCAGGCCCGCGTGACGCGAGGCGAAAATATGTTGTGCGAGGCAGAATTTTGTTTCTTGTCTGTGGCACAAATATTCTGAAATAAAACATATTAGTCGATGAGAAACGCAAGTTTGGCTCGCGGTCTAAGACTCTAACCCGGATACGCATATTTGGTCCGGCATAATTTTTTTTTATACTTTTCAAGTAATAATTTTACAAAATTACGCTCCTATCCATAAATAGGCCTACTGGCATTAGAATTCAAAATTGTAAGCAAAAAAGTTAGAAATTTGTTCACTTAAAAGAAGCATGCAACAGATGAAGAGTCCAGGTGCATAACGATCAAACTCTATTATTTCTGATTTTTTATATTTTACCATCTCCCGTTGCGTTAATATCAAAATTTTTATGTAGCAGCTTTTGTTTTTGCGGCAAAACGATCAATATATCTCAAAATAAGGCTTTAAAATAACAGGGTTCAGCCACAAAACGATCAATCTCAAACTTAATTTTCAGTTTACTCGAAAGGTGGTTTTGGTAGTTTGATCGTTTTGCACATGGACTCTTCAGATGTAGGAAAACAAATTAACCCTACGTCATAAAAAAATTGCAATAGGCTAAGGCAACTGAGCACAATCGTAATTGAGTTTACCAGCCGAATGTGCAAAGCTAAATTATACGCACTGGCACTTGTATCTTTCTGTATTTTGAAAGGATCATTGGATTAATGGCTTGGTGCAGCAGCGTTGACAGGAGGTCCGGACTCCGGAGGGTATTATCGGACCCTGGCCTGAGATGATTTTAGGGGGCCGTAAACAAATCAGGCCGCACCTTCAGACAGCCACGAACCTACACTCACATTTTTATGGCATAGCCTACTTATTTTCACATGTTTATTTATTTTTCGCGCAACACTCAGGATTCCAGATGGATACCACTACATCCTGCAGGTTTACAATTTTCCATATAAAATGGATTTGTTACCGGACATCATTTGATTTGACTCATCATTGGACCTTCCTTTCAACGCTACTGGGCTATAAAAGTGAAATGAAAGTACTAAGCTTCACACTTTCCAATTGGCGTAAAAATGACGTTTTGCTGCAGTCCGAAATCAAATAAATTCTCATTTGCTTTTTTTATTAAAAAAATGTGAGCACTCACCTTGGTACTTATCTCTCTACTTATATTGATTCTTTGCAGCTAACACACGAAGATTGCCAATGCACTCTGCCGTGCAATTTCACCGAATATTACACTTCAGTTTCATATGCCACGTTTCCAGGAGTCCAAACGAGCATGCAGTTTGAAGTGAGATCTCTTTGATGAAGACTTAACCTCATTATTAAGCTATCATTTTAAAAGCCACCCGTTTGTTTCACATCGACACTCAGTGGCGTAGCTAGGGGGGGGCGGGGGGGGGCGGACCGCCCCGGGCGGCACTTTCAGACAGGACTTTTTTTTTATAATGCAAAAGTACACGAAAAATAAAAGCAAAAAGAATGGCAACGTTCAAAACTGCACAGGGCCGGATTTAGCCTAAGCGCTGCCCTAGGCAGATACGAAAAGTGCCGCCCCCCCAAAAAAAATTTTCGATGGTGCGCTACGATTTATATTTTCAATTCCTTACAAAAAAGTTATTTGCACTGTTTATTTGAATACATCAATGAATGTTATTGTATAATGAACTAATTGTTTAAAATAGCTTGCGGCGGGCTTTTTCTCTTGCAAACAAATCAATAATTTCTTCAAAGTCTGTAGAAACAAGTAAAGATGAGTTAATCCTCAAAAATGTGAGATCGTTCATGCGATCATTCATGGTTTACATACTTTAAGCATCAAGGCAAGTACACAAAATAGCCTGCAACTTTTCCATCAACCTAACATCGACTAAAAACATTTTTTCTAGGCTCCTTTAAATTTACTAACAGTGAAACAAACCGAACAAAGATTAATAAAAATTGCACAGACAAACCCTAGTCCTCCATACTAAGCGAGACAGAAAAATAAAACAAGCGCTAAGCAGCACATATTGTTGAAAACCAATCAAACGTGAAGTACTCTAGGGGCGATGACTTGCCATACATGACTTGCCGCACTGTTTATAAATGTGTGTGATGTGATAACATATTTATTAATTCCTATAAATATCTGTTGTGAATAATTATATTCACGTAGCCTACAGTATTATCATTTATCAATGTAATATATTCGTATATTTTGCCGCCCCCAATAATTTGCCGCCCTAGGCAACTGCCTACTCTGCCTACTGCTAAATCCGGCCCTGTCAAAACATCTTAAATATCTAAAAACGTTTCAAATTTTCATGACATTTTCTGCTGTTATGTTTTTATACGTTACAAAATTCCTACTAGCCTTTATTAAGCAGAGGCGGAAACATGCTCTTCAAATTTGGGTAGCCTTGTAAAAGGTTACAAACTGATTATTTTAATTCTGCAGCAGTTTTTGTGCTTTTGCATTCAGTATATTACTAAATTATAGTGGTCAGTGGCGTAGCCAAAGGGGGGGAGGGTTGGGGGTTTCAACCCCCCCTTTTGAGAAAAACTAAATGGAGAAAACTGAATCACTCTTTGAATTTTACGAAGCAGATCTGCCATGTATAAACGCCCTTGCTATTATATCTGAACTGCGTATATGTGGTATCGATGTCTTTTCAATTCTTCCCAAACCAGCTTGCCAAAAAGTGCTGTAAGTGCATTGCCATTTTGCCCGTAGTCAACGTTTCCAAACATTAATATTTTACTCCGCATTCTGGCTACTCTTCCAGTTAGCCTACCACTTGCACCAGTCGTTGAGCCTGGCTGGCTTCATCCGCCTGTTCCGCCGTTGGGGACTTTGGACTACGTTTTGTCTGACCTCTACCTTTCGACCAACCTGGCATGGGTGACTCTTCTGGGAGCAGTTAGCTCCCGCCAGTACAGCTCTAGAGGTCATTGAGGCACGGAAACTCTCTCACCACGTTAAGGTAGTAGTCCGAGGAGAGAGCTTGCTCTAAAAGGTTAAAAGAAAAAAGAATGCAAAGAAAAGAACGACAATCACACCCACAACCAACTCTCCCAAAGGACCTTAAATGTACCAAATGTAACCGAACTTTTAAAGCCAAGATTGGACTAATTAACCATTTAAGAACTCACCGTTCGCTTTTATTTTATTGCGAAGGCCATCATTCTCGAAGACGAGGGATAGCCATCATCATCACCACTTGCACCAATGAAAAATCTTTTTCTGCTCTTCGAAGACTTAAACTTATTTAAGAAATTCAACCTCTGAAAACCGATTAAATGGTTTGGCTTTGCTTAATCTGTATAGAAAATTGGTCCCAACTGTTGAGGATGTCATTAGCAAGATGTGTGAAAAGGTTCTTCGTCAACTTCCTTTTTCCCTTTAGTTTCATCAGTATCAATGATTTTTTGCATTCTTATTGCTTGTGTTGATAAATTTTTCATAGCTGTTAGCTGCAAGCATGATTCTACGAATTCGACATGTGAAAGCAATTCTGGTGCTTTATCTTTTAAAATGAGTAAGAACTTGTGTGTCATATTATGCTTTATAATTCGAATGACCTTTCATAATTCATATAGCAGGGTGTGACCGCTCTACAACTGTTCAGCTCTACAACCATGGTATCCAGCTAACTCGTGCAGTCGATGAAAACACCGCAATATCTACAGCCGTGAAAAATTGCACTAACCTTTTATAGCCTATACCCGATTCCAGTGATTCGTTATACAAAACTTGAATATATCAGAAATAAAGTAACTTCTTTGTCTCAAACCTTTTTGTCTGACACTCATTAAGATGTATGACGTCTATGACGTTACATTTTTTAAACTTCGGGTTAACTTTAAAACATAAAAGTTAGTGACTTACCGGAATTAGATCGTTTTTTGGATCAACTAAGGAGAAAATTGATAAATAATAAAACTGTAATAATCTCGCAAAAAAAAGCATTCAACCTATGTCTCTAAAAAAAAGTTTGCCTAATTTTAAACGAAACTGCATTAAAAGAGCTATAGTTTTGCCAATATCAAACATTCAAATATCTCCGTCAGGAATTAGCAACAAGAAAACATAAAGACTTCAGCTTTATTTTCGAAAAATGCCGAAGAAAACATGATCTTATTCTTTTGTTATGCCACCGGACAGCACCGTTTTACAGGAATATTCATACCCACATTTTTGTTAAAAATGCTCTCAGAAAGCACCAAATTCAAAGTAATTTTTCAAAATTTTCTGGGGGAGGCCCCCCAGACCCCCCGCCGATAAGTGTTGTCTTCGGCGAGTACGCCGTCGGGCTTCGCTCGCCGACCGTCAAAACCTCTCCCTTTCACAATTCCTGGCTACGCTACTGATAATGGTACGTTCGTCTGACTTTACACCGCAAATTGAAATTAGCACGTTGCGTATTGCAGTGCTGATAAAAAAACGCATTTCATTTTCACCTGCTTTTTCTTGAAGGGGCGGCAAAATCTGAATCCGCCCCGGGCGGCACATTCCCTAGCTACGCCACTACATCGACTGAACGTAATTTATAGTAGCCTACACCAACCTCTGAAGGTGTTTTACGCTTAAAATAACAAATTATTAGGTGGCAGTTACTGTGTGGTTGGCATTGTTTGCAAGACAAACAGAGGTGGCTCAGTAGACCTGATTTATATAATAATGCTGAGGTTTCAGTTCACGTAGTCAAGTGATTGTTGGTATTTAGAACGACTGTGAAATCGAATCGGAACTTTTTCAAGGAAACAGCTACGTTGCTTTGGATGTCACTTTTTCTGAAATCGGATATTTGAAGGAAAAACAAACGAAAAAAATCGATGAATCATCTCTTACCAGTGACATAGGTAAAAAATCATTCGTAATCCTGGGTGTTCGTTGGCACATTAGCTAGCCGAATAGTAAGAGCCCTACTATGATAGTCAAAAGTGCTTTGGTTCAACAATTGATTGATTGAATTTTTATCCTCAGACAGGGAAAGCTTCTTTGAGAGCTTAATCTTGTTAGTTTCGCATACTCGTAGAGGCTTTGACCCACAGACACAGCTCAGGTCACCGAGATTGATAGAGTGAAGTTTCCGATTATTGTTGAAATGTACAAAAGCATGGGGTTATGCCTTTGGCTGGACACTTAGGCTACTAGCGTGCCAAGGTGGGCACGAAGATTTGCTTGCTTGCCTTTTCGCCCAGAAAACCTTTCACCGCTGGGAGTAAGCCTGGACTCGACAAAAACGTTGGTGACGAAAAATTAAACAAAACAGTGCTTAGTGTAGTATTGGTTATCGTTCGTGTTCAACAACGATGATCGTCCTATTGGTCTTGCAAAGAAGCTTGGACAAAAATTTGATAATGCTTATTGAAAAAGCACAAGTGAGCAAAACGTTCCACCAGCTGTATGCAGTTGCGATGATGGTCCAAGATCGGTGGTTGAGCTTATTCTGACGTATTGACGCTACCCTCCTGCTCCGACTGTGGGTGATTGGATTATTTTGTGCTACTTTGTCTGGCTTTCTTTTGCCACGTTTTCATTTATTGCAGAACTTTTCTTCAAAATATTTTAAAGCTGATGTTGTTCTTACTACTGTTTTAATATCTCAGGAGGACAACTTGGTCTTTGGGTTGGTATGAGTTTTCTTACCATGGCAGAAGTGATCCAATACTTGATTGTGAGGATTTACACAAGTTCAAAATCTTTACGAAAAAATTCCAACAGAAAAGACAAAGCAAAAGTGGAAAATGTGACTACTTCTACAACTTGGAGCACAAATTTACAAACTTCCATTTCCCAATGAAAGGCTCACGATTGTTGTATCACAGGATTCACAGCAAGGTGATGCAGCAAATGTTTTGCGAAATTGCAAACGGTTTTTGTTGTGTTGTACACTTGTACATAACGTTTAGCAAAGTGTTTCTTAAATTTTTACTAGTTACGTGCATGAATAATTTCCCGGCAACAAATTTCAAATATCGCAACTTCACTCTGTCAATCTCGGTAGCTGGCCTGCGTCAAGAGCCTCTACAAGTACGCGAAACTACCAGTAGTAACCTATCAAAGGCTTTGTCAATCGCGTTTTGTCGCTTCTACCTTTTTCTAGACCTTTGCTATGTTTGGCATATATTGGTTTTTCGTTGTGATGGTCAGAAATAAAAACAAAACTGAACTGTCAGTCCGAGGATAAGGATTCAAAACTAATCAACGATGTTGATTTAACGTTTGCAGACGATGCCTTTAAGTTTAACGTTACCACTCATGTTAATGACATTATGGCACATTTCGTTATTGCAACGGAGATAGAAACTGTACTGAATGATGTGAATAGTGAGTATAAATAAATTGATCAGGGCCCCTACTACGTCTACTCTTCCAGCGCTGCCAACGGATCTATTAGATGCAGAATGAATAGACGAGACCAGTGACGTAGCAAAGGGGGTGGCTTAAAGAGGGTGTGGTTTTGGTTGTCGTATCTAAGCTCACACATGGTGGTTGAAGATTTAGATTAAGTGGGCTGAAAGACAAAGAAGCCTATCTTCAGACATGCCTTTAAGTGTCCTGCCAAAGACACAGCCGCGTGCTCATGAGCGGTGTCGAACCGGCACCCTTTCAACTGCCGTTACAGCGCTCTCACCACTCGGCTATGCAGCCGACGAAAGGTATGGTTATTAGAAAAGGACAATTAAAATTTTGATTGAATAAACACGAGAAAACTCAGCAAATGGTAATTGCATTTACACAAGTTAGCACTGTTTGTAGTTTTAGTGCAACAAAATTATTGTTATTTTGTTTTTTACGAGCCTTTCAGGATTGCCGTGGTAACACGTCTTCTAACTCTCTCTGTCTTGGAGATTTGTCATGCCGAGTATCGTCACGTCACTGCCGACGCGATCTCGTCATCTTCTTTTGACGTGACGATAATAGAATGACAGTAATAACGAGCAACAGTATTATTAATCTAATCATCGTGAAGCACGTCTCAAAGGGAGTAGGTTTACATAACCTGACTATCCTGCTACACCAAACCACTGTGCTACTAATGTTTGAGGCATCTGACGCTACAAACGCACGGTATGTCAGCTGCAGTGCAATATTTTCATCACAGCAGAGGAGGATGGCTTGAGTAAGAACAGTGTTTTATTACTTCACGCAGATACATAATGAAGGATAACAAAGCGTGTGCTGAATACAACGAAGCAACAGAATATCAACGCAAACCGAAATACTTGAAACGTTAAATACATCGAAGAAGTGCACTGGGGGGGACGGGGTCCTGACGTACAACGCTGTTGTTTACACCAACGGAGAGAAAACATTGACTTTACCTAGATAGTAAAGCCTGTCCTTTTTACATTGGTTCAACGTCTGATGCAAACGTTGTGATGCAAGTAAAAAAAAGTTTTTGCCCGCTGGATACAAATGCGTTTGGATTAAACCGGACGATTTTAACTACAGACATCTATATACATAGGACTTACAACGTGTAAACCTATAAGACTGACTGGAGGCTAATGTAGTTTTGATTTCGAACTCTAGGTTTTAAATGTGCTTATATCTCTTTGAAATGATAGTTTGTGAGAAACGAAATTGTAAAAGTGTAATCCCTGAATCTCATGACACTGCAAAACTGGTTTCACCTTGAAAAATGACAAAATATATCCTTAATACTAGTGTTGCCAGGCGTTTTCGGATTTTTAATATTTTGAGCCAAGAACTAAGTTGTTTGCAGACAATCCTCAGAACATAAATTCTTTCACATTACAAAACGATCGTTTGGCTTTGGAACACACTCTTATGTCAATGGCAATTAACAAATAACAATTGTCTGCAGAAGACGCCAACACACTTCTCTACACAAAACAACACTGAATCAGTGGCGCGAAACATAAAGGTATGCCAAAATTGAATCAAGTTCTGGATAGGGTTGACTGAAATAAAGGAAGTGATATTGATAGGTGCTGTTCAAAAAATATATAAGGGGGGGTCAGAGCCATGGGTGAAGGGAGGGGAAGAAAAACACCCTATCATGTTTGAACAGTCACCTATGGTATTAGTCATCATTTCAAGATACAGAATAAATATCTAAAAATAAGAAACTGTCGTGCACAGACACTGCTTGAAGCAGAAGCGATGATGAATTAGTCACTATGTGACGTCATGAGATCAAAATCAGTGACGTATGTCGTCATTGACTGACTTCGGTGGTAGTATCTCAGACAGCAAAATCCGTCACTTTGTGGTCTGAGATATTGTTTGAAATTGGCAACGTGCGCTTTATTATGTATATGACCTCAAATCTCAAGTCAAGACCTTGCTTCAGCCAAAAAAAAAGAAATTTTTGAGTCGACATTCGGCAGTTATCACAAGTTAGCGACTGTTTCGAAGGTCATCGCATTAACGTTTTACAGAAAAATATTCCGAATCTGGCTAATAGAACTTAGCTAAACTACGGAGATCCGTCCATTGGCAAGCGCACCGAAAGCTAGACCTTAAAAGAAACGAAGCAACAACAAGGTGGTTAAGAAATCGAGAGAATTCTTCAAAACAAAAAACCGAAACTGTGAAAAATTGTGCTTATCGTACCGGCTTGATACATCAACAAACGTTGCATAGATGTTTCTGTCTGTTGTAAACGTCACTCAGAACCGCAATTACCATTTGTGTATGGTAACAGAGTATCCCAATCATTTATGTTACGATTACTGAGGAACACCGAATGCCCATTAATAAAACTCACAACTGAGGCAACTTAGCAGTACAATGCCATTGACCAAGGCAAATGTAAGCAATTGAATTCAAATTTTAACAAAAACTAAAAAAAAGAAAGTTCTTCCATCTTCATTCCAGATTGGAGATAAGCGTCTTTAAAAAATCTCATAGCAAAATGATAATAGTTACTGTGCGTTTTACTGAGTAATGAATCGATCTACTTTTTTAAACGATCAACAAGACTTTGAGAAGTTGACATTCAATTCAACCCAGACAGCAAATGTTCAGTCATTTTTTACATTGGTTCAACGTCTGCAGATGCTAAATCAATGTAAAAAACTACTGATTTGCTGTTTGGAAAGGTTAGCTTGCCACACAAGTAGCACAATTGATAAGGTCTAATAGTGAATCGAAAGCTCCGAAACCAAGATGGTATCGTGGCTGCAAAAGCAACATACTGTACAAATGGTACAAGTAACAGTTTCCAAGACAATTGCGTGAGTTAGAAAAAAACTAAAGAAAAAAAAAACACCATAACCTGGGAAGCGAACCCATCTTGAATTTAGCGAATTTAAAACAAATCTTGAATTTAGCGAGCGCTGGGCTGAAACACAAAAGTTTTGTCTCTCAGTTGGTGAGATTGTTTCGTAAACACTGAACAATGGTTCGATTCCTGTATATAGCCTTCATTTTTTTTTTTTTATCTCAAAGGAACATGGCATTAAAACAAAAGACACGATAATAAAACTGAAATTCCAACATGGCCACCTGGAATTGCGCCTGATTTGTCACACTTCGTAGACTTTGATTACAGCTACTACTTAGTGTCTGACTGAAATTTTATAAGGTTTTTGTAGTTTTTGCTGACTCGTAATGACATAAAGCCTTTTTGTTGCCTTTCGGAAGCAGCAGAAAAAGAGAAAAAGTTGAAAAACGCTCAATCAGACTGTTAAAAGGCGATTACCAGTCTGACTGAAGTTGCCACAGAAGAAGACAGTAAAGAAGACGTTAAAACATAATTTTTAGAAAAATTTATTCAAACAGTCACCAAGAGTTCGCAAAACCGGAAAATTCTATAGAGTGTCACAAATCAATCCGCATTTCTAGGTAGCCATGATTCCAAGTTTACGCGATGTAGGTAGCAAGAAATTTATGAATTCGTTTGTCTTTCTTGGACTTCATCGAAAACGAAGGTTAAAGAACTCCAACGCTACCGCGTTACAACGACTAAGTAAGTCGACAAATAGTAAACGTGTAAGATCATGTGCAGAAGTCAATGCAATCGGCTGTGCACCAACAAAGAAAACCCAGGGCGTCAGGAAGTTGAAAAACTAGTAGCACCTCACGCTTCAACTGAGCAACCAAATCAGCAAATGAGTCCTTTTTACATTGAATTAACGTCTGTAAACGTTGAATATATGCATAAAAGGACTGATGTGCCAACTGGGAAGACCATGGAGGAACTCATCCACATTACAAAGAAAGAGCTGGTGGTTCGTCACCGCAAGTCATCTCGCCTCAACAAATTAGCCCTTTTTACATTGATTCAACGTCGTCACACGTCATCAAAAAAGCTGATTTGCGGACTGGTCCCACGGTGGTTGTCGTAAAATGTTTTCTGTCTTCCCGCCTTCAACCAACGACGTCGGAAATGGCTTTCAACAACAACTCTTCGATCGAACGTGACAAGAAAAAAAAGCGTACAGATCACGTGGATGTCGGCCATGTTTGAAACGAAGGTATGCTGCCGCGAGTGGCTCCGTTGCCGCGCTGCGGGTCGATACTGGGTTGGAAGCTGTGCGTCGGTGGGTTGGAAGACTTTTGAGTGTTGATAAACGCTGACGTAACAGCGCCGTCTGGCGGCGTAGTACTTTCAGTGCCTGCACCGGGGGCGTACATGCCCATGGCTTCGACTAAATCGTCCAAACTCGACGTTTCGCGCTGGTCCAAGAGGTTGAACTCGCGAACTAAATACGTGAAATGCTTAAATACAATGTTGAGATAAACGTGGAGATCCAGCTGACGTAAGCGGGTGAAGTGAGCGTAATAGAGGTGAGACGTCACGTGAAAAAGAAAACGCAGCATCTTCTTGATGTCGTTTGAAAAGTTGTCGGAAAAGTTTTGAGCTGTAGATGAAACAAAAGATTAGTGACCTGGTTATGATAAGCACACGAATTATTAGTGACGTACATAGAAAGAACTTTTTAGTGGGGTAAAAGCAAATGTTGGGGGGTATTTTAATGTTTGAAATAAAGAGTTTGTTTGAAACTATATATCTACTGAATGCAGAAAGACATTTATTAAACGTGTAATACAATGTCATTAAAACGTTGTAATACAATGTCATTAAAACGTTGTAATAGTATTAAAAACACACTTTTAGTAGGGCAAAACAAAATTTTGGGGGGGTGATTGTTCAACAAGCCCCCTTCGTGGCCACGTCCCTGATAGGGATGCGACAGGCTACTGCAAAGGTGAACCTTGCAAAGTCGTAAACATATGGAGACAAAATATCTCTTATAAAAATCGAGATGTTAATTTTTGTACATTTTGAAAAGCAACAGTCTTACTCTTTTAAATAAGATACTGAAGAAGCCGCCTTTACACTGGCAACAAATTATGCAAGTTTCAAACCTGGCTGATTTTAGTTAATTGCTTTGTTTAATTATTCGGTTACATCCTAAATGAAAGATTTTTGTATAACTTTTCATTCTCAATGACATCGAGCAACCGAAACAGAGGTTAAGAGACACCAAGGTCTACTTCATCACTTATTCTATCTGGTGGTTCAACATCATGTAAGGTGAAGACGAACCACACCACTAACTCACCGTATTTCGTTGGGAACAGTTCTTGATTACTGACACACTTTTGACAAAATGTCATCACATAATCTATGTATTGAGGAGCTGTGCATTTCAGTTTCTTTCCTCGCTCCTCTACCCAGGTGTACTGCCTGCAAAACAGAAGTCAACACGGTTAAAGATCGCAAACGTTTGCTTATCATGGTCCCGGGATTTTTAAGTAAGCGGAAGACAGCCATACTGCTGTCTTCGGCTAGCTTCAAATTGGCACACGTGGCGCCAATTTGTTTGTTTCTTTCTTCGTTTGAATTTATTCCTATCAATTTCTAAACAAGAGTTCATACTTCTGTATTATGTTATTGAAAAAAAAAATCACCAGCATCTGGTTTGTCGCTATGTTCTTTCAAAGTGAAAATAAAGAACAAAGGGTGGAATACTTTTTGTGAGACTATGTAAAGCTTTGTCAACTCATGTCCACAGGTAATCAACAGTCTCAGCTTACTGGACTTCATCAGTACCGTGCTATTCTAACCAAGTGGTTGTCAACTACGGTCTTAGGCAGTTGAAAGATACTGAGTGCATAAAAAAATGCAATAAACATACAATAACACAAACAAACAAAAATACAAAATGCAATCTTACGTTTGACAAGGACCCTGCATGAGCGGGCATGACTCGGCAGTGCAGAACTCCGACACGCTCCCGTACAGGTGGTTGATGTTATGGAACAACGAAATCGCTGAACAGAAAAGCACAATTAAATGATTTGAAGAAAGTATGAAAACCGCTGGACGTAACTGGCTGACTTGTCTTGGAAAAACCGATAATAATTTCAAAACAGTAAAAGTTTACATAATTTAAAGAAATCGCTAAGTTGAAAGTTTTTCACATTTTAAACTGTACCATTAATACAGTAGATGGGTTCCGTATGCAAAGGCAATGATAGCTTCCAAAAATGAAAAACCCTATTCCACACTGGAAATGACTGACTTTGTACTGAACGCTTTAAAATATATAGATGTACCGTGTTCAGTTGTTCACATTTGAAACCCGAAACTAGTAGAACTTTGCAGGGCAGGTCAAGTAAGGATGCAAGGCTAATCAGACTTTCTGCAAAGCAATTAGCTTGCAGACATAACACTTTTATCAAATAACCTCCTCAATAGCCCCAGGCAATTATGCATGCACAAGAATGTTCACTTCACCGCAGATTTTTCACAGTGAGATATGAAACGCACTACACGACACAAGAATGTCTCACTGTGGTGACTCGTTGACTTATGGTAAAATCTTCTGAAATATTCATCCGCCAACTTCCAAACGTGAATTCAACATAAAAAACGAGCTAGACATTTTGAAAGCTAACAAGGGCTGAAGGTGGCACAAGGATGTTGAACTTTTACCAACTTGATGTTTAGTTTGAAAATGAACAAATGAATAAAACTGAAAAATCGTTTCAAATGAGCAGTATTAATCGCTTTTAACACTTTATCGCAATGCATTCAACATCGGTATTAATTCTTGATACACTCGACTGGCAGCTATGACGAAAAATAAAATTGCTGTTTAGCCTTCGTTAATAACTCGTTATTCGCTTGACGAAACCTACACCTCTTTCAGCAAGGTGACTGGTAACCTTCACAGCTTAACCCTTTTTACATCTTATGGTTCTTATGCAGCCACTTCCATCAACTTATCTTATGGTTCTTGGCAGCCACTTCCATCAACTTAGTTGGCTGGTCTGCACAAAGTGCATGAGAAAGGTTAGTACTTTGTAATGCGAAAACATTTAGGTCTTAGAGGTAATGAGGCATGCCATACATATACAACGTTAAGTTTGGTATATTTCGGGAAATTTCTTCTGTACTGTTTTCATGGGAGTTGATCATGTTGCGCTATTGCTAAAGCCACAGACCAGTTGCAAAACGCTAGAACCTTTAGCGATTATGGATTCAATAAGCGGAGCATACTGTGTTAGAAATTTTGCAAAAGTAAAACTCCGTTCCAAAATAAATTGAATTTAATGCGCGGATGGATTTGTTATCTGTGAATTTATCAAGCGGATTCTGCTCTTCCTCCAGATGCAGCAGTGGGAGGATTGCTTAAAAATACTAGTTGCAAATGCTGACAGGACTAAATGATACATCTGCTCTTATGCATTGGTTTAAAATCGAAATATTCCGCGCAAGATTTGGCCAAGTTTAACAATAGAGCAAGGAGCTTGCGTGATGGAGCTGGAGGAAAATTAAAAAAAAAAAATCAAAAGTAACCTTTCAAATATCTGGTCTGACTAAGTGGGTCATGTGCAGAGGGTCAGAAAAATTGAGTCCTTATACCCTACTCCAGCTGACAGCAAACATTCATTGAAAATAATTTACGATCAGCGAAACGATTCGTGTTGCGCAAACAGAAATTATTCTCGTCCTTTTCTATCATTCGATCTTATATTTACCTTTGAAAATAAGAACAAAGGGCATGTTTCTGGCTAGAAGCTACAGTGTGTGTGCAAAGATCCCTTTTAGACCTATTAATTTTCTATATGTTTATAGCATTTTCTGAGAACACAGGCAACAGAAACATCCCAGACAGCAAAATCCGTCATTTTTGCATTGATTCAACGTCTGCAGATGTTGCAGAAGTTGAATCAATATAAAAATGACGGAAATTTTGCTGTCTGGGATACGAGTAGCAATTTCACGGTCAATTAAATTCTATACTAAGTTTGATGACGTAATGTTAGAGAAATGACAGATGGGAAAATGAAAATAACGGGTTGCGAAAGCGATAATGAAATCTGTGCAAATAACACAGTTCAATGGCGCTGTTCGTTAAATATTTGACGAATTTTTCCTAGACACCAGAAATCTAAGTTAATTTAACATAAAAGAACAAGTCATACCTGTTGTGTTCCCCACACTAATATATATATGTTCTAACCTGCAGCTACCTTTTTACATCATTTTAACATCGCCACGTTGCAACAACGTAAAAAATAACTTTGTGAGTAGACGAAGACTACGCAGGAAGAATAGCACGATATTGGATCACGCGATTACAGTGGCATTTGCAACAAGAGAGATTTGAAAACTCAAATCAATTGATTTGCAAAATTGGCATAAAACTGCGTTTTAAAATTGACTGTGGCCACCGATCTATCTCGATGATGATCTTCATACACTGAGGCTAACTTGAGAGCGGTAAACTTAACAATAAGACAAGCCACAAGCGCGTGTCGTGATAGTGACATGTCTCTGTTCCCACAAAAGCACCTAAAGAATGTTAATCTGAGACAGATCAGGTTCAAATTAACCTTCAACCATTTAAACTCGGCTTAGAACTCATCGCTGTGCTCATACTTGCGTAAATCCACCGTGTAACCTTACATTGATAAAGCAAACAATTGCGTTGATTAGAAAACATCACAAAAGATTGGCAACGCCTTGTGAAAAAATCCGGTTCCACTTACTGTGTGTAGCCACCCATTCCTTGCTTTCTATATAAGTTGGTTTACGGGTTACTTTGGCTAGGTCAAGGCCGGGAGCATTATGTTGACAAAGTTCAGGGTCCAAATATGGTTTCTTTTCTTCAACAATAGGTTTTTTGTCGCTCTTCTTTCCTTTTCTGCAAACAACAACATTTGTAAATAATAATTACATTTTTTTACAGCAAAAACAGCCTTGCTGTCACAAGCAAGGTTGCAGGTGACAGGCGACTTACTTTTAGAAATGCAAACGGAAACAAAACTACTGCATTTTGCAGCAACAATGCAGCAATGGGCGCCTTTTAGCTACGTTTTCCCTTCCAGGCACAAACCTGAAGTCAAGCAATCGTATATCCCAGCTGGCCAGTTATTTTTAAAACAAACAAAAGTTACATCGTTTTAACGTCCAGCGATCGTTGATATGATGCAAAAATAGCAACCTTTTTTTGGCTAGGACAAGGTTTCCGTGAACGTTAGTAATTGACAACTTCCTTGGTGATTATGATGCAACATATTTGTAAAAAGCCTTCACCTCTACGTGTCTTAATTTTCGAAATCGAGGATTACTGTACATTCCTTGTTAGATTTCATTACAAAATACCAAAGACGACAAAGTGTTTCAACTGGATAGAAGGCTCTTGGGACTTTCGGCGTTCAATTTCGCAAGCAACATTCTCTCAAAGACTTCTTTAGCAACAACTAGAAAAGGTCATGGGATTAATATTAATGAAGTGATGTAAATTATGTCAAAGCAAAGCATCCAAATTAGCCAGTTGATAAAACTGGCTTCCTTACTTGTAAGAAGAGCCAAACACGAGGTCGAACAAGCGCGTACAAGGACTACACAGACAAAACTAGTCCTTCTTTTACAAGATTTTGTTAGCTGAGGTTGTAAAATCTCACACCCTTGGAAGGGACAAAGACAGAAGTGACAAGGAAGACAAAGAAGTTTCGTTTATATCGACCATTAACCATATTTTGGCAAAACGTAAGCCGCGTGTTTTGTAGAAGCATCGAACTGGTGTCCTTCCTAAGATTGGTTAGATGCATTCACGACTCAAGCGACTAGACCATCAAGTCGTTTCACTGCAAATTAACGTCATCGGACGAAAATTTATCGCAAAAAAGCTTTTGTTGCTTTCACAGTTCCGTCACCACTTCAGAGAACAGATCATTCAACTTGCCACTTAGTTCCAAAGGGCACGGCAACAATGCGAAATAATTCATCAACAACCGCTCAAAAGGAAATACACAACGATGACCTTTTCTAGTACAGATCGGGACACACTTCCTGCTTATCATAGCAAGCGTGCTAACGGACGCTGTACACTGTGCAGCATGCGAGTTGCAAATAACATCAAACCATAAATGCAGCGGTGGATATCAAAGTCAGTGTTGCCAACAAACTACCCGATACAAAAATGACCATATATGATCACTTTGCTTAGCTATTGCGCTGGGAATATAGCCTTTCATATAAAATCAAAATGCAAAGCATATCCAGCTAACAAAATCTCTTTTTGTATTGATTCAACGGTGTAGACGTTCAATCAACGCAAAAACACAGGTTTTGCGAGTTGGCAGTGACAAGGGACTGTGTGCATAAGACAAGTTCTTAATGAGAGATAGCCAACAGAGACTCAGCTCAGTATAACTCGTACCTTGCTTATATGAGTAACCAACAGTTTTCGTGCATTGAGTTACAACTGTTTAAATCAAATGCATCACTGTCGCGTGCATAGAATTAGAAAACAGGAAACAAACACCTCTAGCCGTAAAGACAACATTGCGTAACAATTGCTTAGACAGTATGAGTAACAAGCATCCCATTTTGCAGCCACTGACAACCTAGTGCTTGATCAGATTTGTGGCAAGCAATAGTCAGCGTAATTACTGTTACGCACAAAACGCTGACTTGTAAGCCTCCGCATGCTGCATAAGCATAATCTTAAATGGTACATTCCGCCATGCCCTTTCCCCAGACAATGACTTTAATAGAAAAGGTCAAAACAGGAAGTGGGGTGTTGTGCAAATAACTAGTTCAACAACCAATAAAGCGTATTTTAAACGTACCTGGTTATAAAATTAATCATGTTTATTCCAAGAGCCGACATCCATGCATAGGTTCATGCTATATGAAACTGAATCTTTTACGTATAGCAGATTACATTCTTTTACAGCAGTGTACACATTTAACTAATTGCCACTTCTGCACGAAATTGAAACTAAATGTAGGGCAGGTTCACAAATGATGACAGAAGAACGCGATAACTCTGAAATAGTTCTACAACTTTTCCAAGCAATCTTACAAACACTTAAAGGTCAGTAGAGGCCTTTACAGAAAAGTGCCACAATTTGTCAAAGTAAAGGCATAATACGGAAAGGATTGCAGCAACGGACTATGAGGTTCCCTACGTCACTCCGCGCTCAAGCGTGTTTGCACTGCTGTCCCCACTACACATATTAGCCTGGCTTCCGCTAACGTTTACAAAACGGTTTTTAGCCTTTTATTTCGTAGGTCCATTCTTCCGTTCTCTAACGGTCATTTTGGAGTTGAGTACTTAACTTTCCCATGACTAACTATGCGGAAATGTTGTTTCAAACTTTCCTTCTTACGTTTTACCAAAAAATTCATGGATGGCTGAACACTTGGAAAACGTTTTTAAAAATGACCGGAAGTACTATATAGGATATTGTGATCCTATCTTTCGTGATGCTAAATCACAAAACTATGGCACATAACACTGCAAGATGGCATCTTGTAAATGTCATTGCAAGAAACCAGGGATCGACACCCACCGGACCACACCCGGTACAGGCCTAACAATAACAAGGACTTTTTTTTATAAAGCATAAGAAACCACTAGATGAAAATTTGGGAAATGGTTGTGGTAAATTTACAAGTAATTAAAGACCGGTGCTTCATATTTAAGCTTTAGTAATGTGACATATTTTGGTGGCCGCGTCGTGAATCAGTGAGAACAGAGTTGTCGACCCCGACCTAATCCACAATCCTTTTTAAAACATAGGCTACAGTCAAAGCATACGTCCGTGAGTGCCGGCTTACAGCCTTAAATAAACGACAATTACGCCAATGTTATAAGGCTAAAAGTCATGCTAAACAAACTTTACCACCAAACCCTCAACTTAAATAACACTGATCACTGCCGCGGAAACCTCTGGATGCCTTTAGTATGCTGATTGGGTCCTGAAAATTCCTTACAAAGCGGCCGTGGCAAGGCAAATTTGTCGTTTCTCACGTTCAACTAAAACAAAATTTGATTTATTTCCACTCATAACTATGCAGCCTTCGAAGCTTTAGTGAACCGTTAACTGACGCTTTACTGACGTTTCAAACATCCATCTGCTGAATGCTGTCAATAACTGCTATCTAGTTATAGCCTAAGAATAATGGAAAATACTTAATGACACCAGCTTCAGTAAATCAGTCTTAAAAGTATTAATGACGAAATTGGTGTCAACGAAAATTCATCAGATCAACAAGTCAAGCAACCACTTTATATTTTCACTCTTCTGTTTTAAGCGAAGTTTGTGTAAAACTACGTCTCGTGAGATTAGTTGGTTTATACCTCGTTTTGCAGTTGGGCTATTCCAACTGCAGTCTCTTAAACCTAACGCGTGACCAGTTCCGGTGTATTGTCTAATCAAAGCAGCAGTGACGCATCCTCGTCAGAGAACTGATGTGGCCAACGCAGTGTACTTCTGTTCAATCGATACTGGCGTTTTTATCAGTGAAGTAAGCGTTCAGTGAGATTGGGAACGGATTGAAATAAACTTCGGCTTTTCGTTAAGAAAAGAAAACTACAAAGCAAGGAAAAACAAGTGAGAAGTCTACATTTTTAAAAACAACAGCTTACCAGCTGAGAGACTGTTCCCAGTTAGCAAAATTGTTCTATGTTACATCAAAAAAGGCCAAATTTGCCATCTGGGTTGGAAAGATATAGAGCTAATAAAGAGAATCTCCCATGAGCTCCATTGTGACAAACTAGAAGAGCAATGCTTTCGCGTGTGGTTTGGGTATTTGGTCAACCACAAGCAAGGCAACCACGTTGGTATGATGTAATTTGAAAAATGGTGACGTAATCGCTGAAATGAGGCACAGCACGTTTGCAACGCAGCAAGAAAACGCATTCAAATGAATTTGTTTGTTTTAATAGGATTTAATCAACCTATTGAGCTTATTCTCCACCTTCTTGCGCATTGACTAAATTACATTTTTGACATGTAGTTTATAATGTCGCATTACTGTATTGGTTGAATACATGATATTGAGTCGCCACAAACAGTAAAGCAAATTTAAAAAAAACTCATGAAATAAAACTAATACTATTTCAAATAACTATGCTTTTATAAAATACGTTATGTTCGCAAAAAAAAACGAAAACAATATAGAGATCCGTTTATGACTAGAAATAGAGCCCAAAATGTGTATATTTAACTCGTGTTCAACAAACATGTCGAAAACTAAACTGTTTTCATATCATTATCCAGTGATATTGAAGTGCTATTTCAATAGCACTAAACATGAAAATACTTTACATTTTGAAACCTTGTTGTTCAATTTTTAAAACGTTTGCTGAGCAAAGCTTGGTACTCTTTAAGTTTCGATTTGACATTGACCAGGAGTCCCAATCATTTTCCTCCTAACAAAAGCTCTTGTTTACCAATTGCCACGACAGAGCGTACATAAATGACCTGTTGCCCCAGTCGCAAAATTGCGCTGACGACATCACCCAACCAAATTGGAAAGCTTGTTGACGCCGCAAATAAATCAAGCAGTCTAAATCTCAAGGGAGCGCGCACGTTGTTGCAAAACAAGCACGCATGGTCATGAAGCAGTGGTTGAAGAATCCAGCTTTATTATGCCATTAACTTTCAAGGTCGAGATTAATTTCGTTTCAAGTCGAAGTTCAGTAATAGCAAATGCAATAAAAGGTCCCTGAGTGGATGACGTAAAGAATATACATACCAGCGAAAACGTGTGTACTCGTGAAAGGAAAATCTTGTCAGAAGCAATTCTTTTGGGATCACTTGCTTTCAAGCTGAAAAGAGTGACTAAAAAAAAGAACCTGTGGTACCTTACAGTTACAGATAAAAAGATTTTGCAACTGCAAAAGCCTGTGTTAGAAAATGAAACTCATGAAATATGACCATATTCACATTTAAGACGAGAGTTTGATCGTTCCAACTGTGAAGCACGACCAGTTCCTTTTAAGGAACTCAAAATTGAAGTTACTAACAATAGAGAGAAATGGTTGAGTCACTGCAGATATTTCGGTATGAAGACCAAGCTTTTTTAAAGCAAAATGGAGACAAAGTTTGATCTTCGACACATGATAAGCAGGTGCATACTTCGGCTGACACCACAATCAATCAGGTCATCTTTACATCGATGGAACATCTGCGGATGTTGAACAAAACGGACAGATTGTTGGCTGGGAACGCACTGCTACGGGAAATGTGTTGAAATACCCGAATGCTTACATGCGTATGACGTGACCAACCGACAGATTTCGGCAATTTGTTGGACAGTCTGTCGTGTGAATTGCTTCGAAAATGTGAGCGTGTTTTGTAATGACAATTCTGTTGAAATCAATCTGGTTTACTGCTGCCTCCAAGAAGTTAATCACCGAGCTGCCATTAACTGTTACGTGGTCATGAAGTAATTGCACGATTTTCACCCGAACACGGTCATAAATAGAGGGAAAAGCGCATGATCGTTGAACCGTGTACGATTGCTGTCCAACTGATTGATATTCCATGAAAAGCAACGCTTAATATGCAAGTGCAATTAGCAGATAGAATTACACTGCATAGCGAACAGCTGCGGTGTTTCAACGTTTCAAATAATAGAGTAAATAGACATTACAGGGCAGCTGATGTAATCGAAGCTTCTATGGCTTCAAATACCAGGCACGTGTCAACCTAAATCCAAAATTGAGCAAACTGGATAACAAAACTACCACAGCCTGGCCATCTGACAAAATCTACTTTTTCTACACTGAGCTCTGTTGATTTCATGCTGTTTATGTAACAGTTAGTGAAGATACACAAAACCATTTAGTAACACTATGCGGCACGTTACAAGAAATATGAGCAGAAACGGTGCAACACTCATCACTCAATGATACGACCTACTAAGAATCAATGCAAATGCACTGTCAGCAGACTGCTCACAAAGCCAAACCTTACATTGGTCATAACAAAACAGCTCTGCTTCTCGGGATATACCAAGAATCTGGCGTCGACTGCCGCCTTGCACAACACTTTGCGATTGTTAACGAAAAAAAGAAAGGGTTAAACAAACTACTGTGCATAAGTCTTGATAAGCACAATATTAACTGCGTACAAATCCGATTAAAAGTACTAATACAAAAAACAATAGAATGTTAATTATTCATTACTTTTTCAATATTCCAAATTTGCGTTCAGATGAACTGGTTGAAAGAGTTCTTCTCTTCTCGTAATCCTTCTGGGGCGAAAGTATTTGCAGAATCTGATCTAGCACGGTCATTGTGTTTTTCAAGTCATAAATATCAAGTTTATCTATTCAGCAGAGTTTACCGTTTATACTTCGCATTACTCTACCACTGAAATGCATTACATGTATTCAAAGCCTTCCAATCTTCCATAAAATTTACATGAAAACACTCAAATAAACATCTCGTGAACAAATCTTTAACCTATTTTAAAGCAAATGCCTCCCTTGTGTATACCGCAACAATATCGCGTCGTGCTGATACGCTAACAGAAAATGATCTGCTGAAAATACTAACTTAGCGGGACAGTTTTCGATAACGTGACTGCCTTTTTCTTTTTTTTATTGAGTTTCCAACCTACTCATAGGCCAACCTAACCGCAACAATTAAGACTTGTTATCTAGTATGTATATCCTACTGTACATTTCGTCGCTTTGTTTAAACTTTTGGTGGTGAAAGATTACCATGGTGTTTCTTCATGGAAGCAAAAAGTAGCCCTCTAATTATAAAAAAAGAAAAGTATGAGTAATAACAAATTATTGTTATCCCACTGGCCACTGCACAATTGGTTCTTCTCTCCAGTAGTCATTAAAAATTAAATTTGAAAAACCTTATTTCGGCTTGTTGACTCGCTCGGCTATATCTAGGCAAATATTTTTCGGAAAGAAAAAATGCTGTGTCATGTTCGAGATTTTCCGCGCTGTGGTAATTGTATAAAAACTTTACTATGACGGTAAAGCCACTTAAGCCAAGGGTAACTTGACTCAAGCTGGTGATCCACAGACCACAAAACGAAGTATAAACTCAATATTCGAATATTTTGCAATCGAAAACATTCAAGTTAAAATTTTCTATCAGATTTTTCTATGTTTTGTTAAAAGCCAACTTTCAGTTACAGTTGCAAAATTTTCAAAATACGATACTCTACACTCGTTTTCTAGCTTGCTGAACCTGTGGCCATTTACTAATCAAAAAATTACTGAGGCTAAAATCTAGCTAAGCGCGCCTAGTCTGCAAACCCAACACAAATTTAAATTTTAAAATCAATATTAGCCTGCAGACAGAATGCGTTAACGCAGGGGTCACCAACCTTTTTGCATGCGGGCCACTTTGGCACTAAGGAGAGCTGTGGCGGGCCGCACTAATAAAATGTTAGGTAGGTTGACTCTTATGCTAGAAAAGAACGCATTTCGTACTCAGTATCTGGCGTTACATGTTGTTCATATTTATGTTAGAATACCGCAGCAACAAAATTAATCGAACAACGCTACTGCCAGGGCAAGCTCCTTTTACAACACTTTTGACTTTTTTAACAATGCCTAATAAACGAGGCCACTTGTTTTGCACACTTATAGCGAGGCGAGCGGTTTCATCAGGATATTCATCGCCAAGCAAGAGTGGTGTTGTCACTTCGCTTCACAAAAGATATCTTCCAATTAACAGTTTCAATAAACAAGGAAATGTTTGACACATCGCAATACAGGCAACAATTATAGTGACCTGCAAACATATCAGCGAAAAATAGGCTCCAATAACAGGAAAAAAGAAACCAGGCACAATGAAACAAACGCTTGTGGGAATCAACGAAAAAACGTTTCTATCGTAATTCATGAACAGTCTTCCCTCTAAAAAAGCAATGAGTTGGTTTTTCAATTTTTTTGTGAAAGTCTATAAAACCGTCTTTCTTTGATTATTATTAGACAACTGTCACTTGCGGTGGTTATCAGCATGGCAAGAATTGTTGATTAACAACATTTTGCAGTACTAAGCTAAATATTTTCATAATAGGCCTACGACCAGAAAAAGTCTTTAAATTTATATATAATATTTTGCCAATTTATTATAAATTGAGTTGGCACACCGACCTACTTTGCCAAGAAAAACTTGCATAGAACATTGCTCTTGAAACACAATAACGGTGAAACGCACACTAGTGTTTACATGACATTTACAAACTTAAAATAAGCAACCCTATGCTCACAGACATTTTCGAATTTCGAAAAAAGACGTTTTAATCAACCACATGGACAGTGTGACTGGACATCGCATTGGAATAACTTCGAGCGACCCCCACCTAGAACTAGGCTACAATTTGATTGGTCGGTCGGTGGAATCGCATGCAAAGCAAAAATATGCTTCTGGGAAAGTATTTTTTGCCTTCATGCTCTTTAACTCCTCAAAAAAACTTGGTTATACTTGTACGCTGATACCTTTCGCGGCTGCACATAACAGCGTGGCGGGCCGCATGCGGTCCGCCATTTGGTGACCCCTGCGTTAACGCATTCCTCATAACATTAAACTTTTTTCACGACTTAGCTTTATCCTATTGCAAGTACAGAAGCTATGACAGAAGAATTGACAGACAAATCTGCTTTATCAATCGCAGTCAAGTGGCATTTCTGTAAGTCTACATCCCATCTTGGGTTGCGGTTAAAACACTCAACTTGCCACCAGCTGCTAATCAACGTCTCTGACGCAATCTTACACAAGCAAGGTCACAGTTAGGTCGGCAGTTAAAAAGACGGCAAGATAACTAGCAATGGACGTAAAATTACATCACTATCATCACTCCGAGTTTACCTGGCTGCCAAATATACTTCCGCTTTTGCTCCGTGTCTATATCTAACATTAGTTACAATTTCAAGTTTAGCTTCAAACAATTCCACAATCCACATACAGCTCAATATATTTTCGTGGACAGATACTGAATTCACACAATCACTCCTGAGGATTTTGCAATGCAAAAAAACCTACCACAGTACTATTGCAATAAAGCACTAACATTTACCGGAAATTAACGTCAAATAAACTACGATATCACAACTACTTATAATATTGCTTCGCCGTTTTAACGAAGTCATATGCTGCACAGAGTACATGTAGTAGGTTGCACAGGCGTATGAAGCTGAAAAGAAAAAGATGCAATGAGTTATGTTGCCATATCTAGCTCACAATCCGTTTGGCAACTTTTTCAAGAAAAACAGCCAAAGATGATTCGAAGCAAAACAGTAGAATGGTAAACACGCAAACAATACATATTCCTCTACATACAATAACCCGGCAACCAGCAGCCCTGCAACGGGGCAAGAGAAGCAACAGCCGCAAACAAAACTCTTTTCAAACGAGTGGTATCTTAGAAACGCGCAGGTCGCAGCTCAGGTAAAGACGTAGTGCTTCTATTGACACACAATCAACAAAACTATAGGACAAAAGTCGGCAATAAAGTGATATTTGTGTTTAAACATGAAAGCCATGATGTCATGCATTTGATAAAGACAAACAAGAGCATATTTTGCCCTCTTCAAGTAGTCCACCCAGTAAGCCATGAGATCTTATATGTACTCTACTTCTCAAGAAAATCTGACAACACACGCAATTGGTAATTTCCACACGTTTAGCCATTAGACTGTTGTGACCTCATTCCACCTCAATCAATAATTTAGCCTACATTTAAATTAGTATTCTCAAATGACTCAAATAACCACTTTATGTAGAAAAAACGTGCACAAAACATACAACCAAACAAAGATTTAAAACTACTTTCTAAATTCATTGACACTTCGAAGCGAACGTTAAAATGTGTTAGAGATGACTATGTATTAAGGTTCAGTAAAGCGACAATGATAAATCTCTTGACTGTCATCATTGCAGACACTGCTCTGGTTGCAACAATTGGGAGATGTTACCTGAATTGCTGCCTCATAAGCAAGAAGATTGCAGAAATCAAGAAACTGTCTTTGCTGAAGCGTAACAATTCTGACGTCATGGCGTGAGAGTGGCCTGATCAGAGGCTGTATGAATTAGCTTCTTAGATTTAGTGAATACTACCATTTTCAATGTAATATCTACGTGAATTTGCTCCTGTGAGGTGTACACTGTACAGTGTACCATTACTACATTGTTCATGGTGTACAATGGTTTCCAATTCACAAGAATGCGCAGTTGGGTTTATTTTGCAAGCAAATTAGTTTGTTGACTTTTCTGCCATTGATTTGAAACGCTACAGCACTACAAAAGAGCATTTTGTTTCACTGAAAACATTGCACGTGAAATTGCAAGAATGTTGATTATTGTTGCATGCAGATTGCAAAATCATGAGACTTCCTGTCTGAACCCATGGGATGTATTGTACATGCCCGGATAAACACAGCAAGCATTGATTTTAAAATTGATGCCTTATTATCTGACGTGATATAACAAAATAACAACAAACAATACTACAAAGTTCAGTGATAAAAACACTTTGTGACCGTTTAAACTAGCGGACCTCTGCAGTTTGTTGTATATCAGGGTGGAGTAAACAGCTATTCCAATTCCTTGGCTGCCCTACCTACTTTAAACGGAATAACACCATTCACCCATTAAATAGATGGTAAAAACTTCCTGCTTCATATGAACAACGACGATGAAGCAAAAGCAATCCCCAGTCAGCAAATCAGTTCATTTTTACATTTATTCAATGACGGAAAGCAAAAACCGACTGACTCCAAGTTAGATCAGTGCTTGCATCTATTGATTTCAGCAATCTGTTAGTTTCTAATTTTCAGGTCTTGATGTGTTTTAGTCGCATGTAGAACAGGATAACTGCATAGGTATTCAAGCTTCTGCGATAGCTATAACTCGAAAGTCTATTGAAAGTATAAAAAGACATTTAAAGGGAGTGCGGCGAACAGCATGTTATTGTGCCTTGCGGTACTGTATTTTGAAAGACGAAGCGAACGGAGTAAACAATATTGATGAAGCGCTTTGCAGTCACACACGTGCTAAGCAAAAGCATGGCAAAAGTCATACCCTCTGTTATAAATTTCAAAAAACAAATACGATGTCTGAAAACAAATTTCATAAACTATGCTTTTGTAGACAATATTCATATAAAAGGAAAGACTTATGAACTGTAAATTATTAACTGGAGTTGGAAAAAGTGATTTGCTTTATTAAGTTGCCATGAATCATACCAACCATGTCATCATCTGACGACCAAAGTGTCGGACAGATAACCAACCATTCTACTTGCAGTGTTGCCAGATGTGTTTAAAGAATTGTAATTAAAAAAAAGCTTAAAGATAATTCAATCCTGAAGTGTTTAAAGTAGCTTAAGATTTATAAAATAACGCAAAATAACTTGCTTGCTGATCAACTAACGTTACATTATATTTGTAATTTTTGGCTACTTTGTAATCCAACCAGAAATCACAACTAAGCAACATCAAAAGTAGCTTCCTTTCCCAAAAAGCGCACATGCATAAATTTTCCAGCTACTTTCCAACAAAGCCTGCCAAATTCCGCGGGAAAATAGGAAAACTGACAACGCTGAAGATTTGATTCGTCATCACTCCTCGATTCACGGTTGGCTAAGCACCGTTAGGTCTTGACTTAATATATTTTTGGAGCAAACTTGAACATGGTGGGAACAGTTTGAGTATGGGTTACGACGATTCCTTTTCTTTATGCTTGATCAACTGTGACCTCTCTTGTAAACTCCCTCAATTTTGTTCTATCTTTCTTTTTTATCAATAATTCTGGCACGCTTTTCAGTCCTGTCAATTGATTGAAAATTTTCAATTAAAATATTTCATTTTTGTCATCTTTTTGCTTGTTTGCCTTACATCATTTCAGTCAACAATATTTTCTAATGAGTTTCTTCTTGCAATGTGTCCGAAATATCGTAGTTTTTCTGAGGATAGTTAGATTCCAGATTTCATTAATTCTACTTGTTGGATAACGGATTCATTTTTTACTTTTACTTTTTTTCGGCGAGATGTGATCAAAATGTGTTGAGCGTGCAAATACAAGGTCTATCTATATGAGTTGCAAACTACCAAAAAATCGCCGACAGTAGCTTAAAGACTCAAATTTTTACATATCATTTAACCAGGCATTGCATGTCCCGATAAACTTTGGCAAAACACATGAGATCCATCAAACTGGAATGACATTGTTTTGGAGGGCTGTTGAATAGAGGGCATATGATATTTAAAAAGAGAGAGAGAGAAGAGAAAGTGATATATCTTTGCATCACAGACGCCATGTCAACACAAACCAAATGCAATCGAAGCCATGAATCGAAGTGATTGGAGGGAAAATTGGTGTCTTCTGGGATCTGGGCTACAAACCGGGTAATTAGGTTTGCATTCCATTCGGCTAAACACAGCAATATCGGAGAATATTGGCAAAACTCTGATATGTATATACATTTTTTAAAATAACATTTAAAAAAAATAAAAGTTGACTTATGGCTGCCTTCCGGTTAATATACCGATTTCCAGACAGCCACCGGCAAGGCTCTATGGCGTGATTTAACTGTTTGCATAATCTTGGGGCTGCAAGTAACTTGAGCGAAGTCTTGTGAATATACTTTGAATTATCGTTTGCCATGCAGCATGCGATATGCTTTCCAGCCGATGCACGTTATAAACTATTGGCATTGATGAATGTATTATAAGCATTAACTCTACATGAACTGCTTTGTTGCAAACAATGCTGTAAAAAATACACCATAACGTCGTTCGTCTTTTACGCCATCTATTCTTGAAGAGTTTCATTGTGATTATTAGATTACTCTTTGAGGAGTTTTGCGTTAGCCATAACTAGCTTACAAGCTGCCTTCTTTTTACTGTCCAGTTCAGAGCAACAATGTCTACACTTGCTTTGATTACAGTTGTTAATTTTTGCTTCGTTCAGTTGTTGTCGGTGAATGTTTGTACGATTATGTTCCAGCAGCGCTGTGCATGGATAAATGCCTACTTGATTTAGTGACGAATCCAAGAGGGGACGATTGCCTCCCTTAAAACACAAAAAATTAAGTTCATTCATGGTGTATTAGCAAGGTCGGGTAAATGGACACATGATTATGTTTTGCTGAAATTGCTTTCCCTTCTAAGGCTACTTGCTCGATCCGCCCCTGACTTGAAGGATGCATTGCACTAACAGTGCTGACGAAAATATTTAAGTGATCAATATATCCGTGTTCTTAACAGAAAGTGTTTTAGATTGAATAATGATAACCTGTAACCCTGTCCAACATTTTTTTTTAATTCATAAAATTGTTCGAAAGAAGTCAACCCAATCTCACCTTTATTTATAGGCTTAGTGGGGTGAACAACGTTGCTTAAAATTTTACAGTTGGGTGCTTTGACGCTCGACAAATTAAAGGTTAAGGATAGTCTGGTGTCTCAACGCAGCTTAAAATAGAAAAGAGAAAATGAAACGGGCACGCACCAGACAATAGATAACCGAAACCATCCACAGTAAACAAAATACCTTGAGCGCGATAACTATAAAAATACTGAAAATATCCATCTATTAACGACCTTGTATATTTTGAGTCGCGCTGTATGATCTTTTCAATGGACAAAAGACTTAGATTACAAAAATAAACTACTATGGGCGGGTGCAAAAAATTATGCTTGAAGCTTTCAACATCACTTGGTGCTATATAATAGCAATGATAAAGCATTAGCAAAAAGAGATCTCTGTATGCCATATAGTCGTAAAACTTGTGAAATTCGGCAGGGAACACAAAATTTTCACCGATCAATAGTCAATGTTTAATGCCAAGCGAGCACAAAGCGCAACATCGATCGGAGAAAAACTTTTGATGAAGCAATTCGCCAAGCCACCAGGGATCGATAGATCTTGTGCAGTTTTTGTATATCTCATCGCAGATAGTGAAAATTACCCTTTTCGCATCGATTCAACGTCACCAAATTTGAAAATTAAACGTTGAAAAAATGTGCAAACGATGATTTTGTAAGTTGGTAATGGGTAGGCTATGTGCTTCAACATTTTGAAGGTCAATTTAGTTGAGAAAAGTTATGTGCTCAGAGTGTAATATCAAACACACTGTACGAAATACTGATATGTGACAGGACTCTTAAAAAATGATTTACCTTCTAGGCTTCAGTGTGACACCGTCATGCTTGACTGCAAACACCTGTGAAGTTGCAAAGGTCGCAACGATACAAAACAGCCAGGATGCAATTACAAGCGAAAAAAAATGACGTATGATGCTGTCAAATCAAAATAACAATTTCTATGACAGTTTTGCTGCGAAAACACAGGATGTAAATAGGGAGAAATGTAATATTTCATGTGGATTTTACCTAGACAACAAATTAGACGTTTTTTACATTGATTCAACGAATACAAATGGTGAATCAATGTAAAAAAAACGACTGATTTGTTGTCTGGGTAGAAATTCAATAAAGTGAAACAAACCGCAGACAAACTTTGATCACTTGCGAACAACCCACGCGCATCAGTTCGGTGAAGCTGTTTCAAGAAAAGCTTCATTTTCAAAATTAAATGAACAGCTAAGAAATACCAGTGCTTCTAGATATTGTAAATTTATTGGATTAGCAAGCCAGGAATGCTGTTACACGAAAAGTTGCTTCACATGAAAAAGAACCACATCTAAGTGGAGCATCGTCAACATCAGCCCATTTGGGAAAAAGTACAGGATTAAAACAAGGCTGGAAATAAACTATTCTTGACCAACCCGGTGCAAAAGTAGACCAACAAAAGGATGAAAGTTGGTATTCAGCGTTCTAGTTCGTTGTATGATTCACAAAAACATGTAAAATTTAGATTCATTTTTCGAAGAAAATCGTCTGTCAGCAGTTCAGCACAGATTGTTTAATTTAACCGGATGATCTATTTTTTTTCTTGAACCATTATTACTGTCACAACAACAAAGTTGAAAAAAGTGCGTGACTGCCATCAAAATGACTAGCTTATGCAAGCGTTAAGCTTACCTAAAATCAAGGTTGCCAGATGTTTTTAACAATTCCAGCCCAATCGTCGCAAGTGAGATAAAACAAGCCCAAATTATGACAAAGTCGCGCAAAATATAGCCAAAATCGAAAAAGAATTCAGTAAAAGTGGAAGGAAACCAAACGAAAAAAACGCGACTGCTAAAATATTCCCGCGACTCTAAAACAAAACTAGCCCAATTCCACTGGAAAACCGCTGAACTGGTAACCCTGCGTTTGTCTTGTCAACATCATTTTTTTTTTTGGAAAAATGGTTTCGTTTAATTGAACAGTGAAGAAAGATCTCGTCAAATGAAATGCCAACTGAAGGAGTTCAATCATGTATTCAACGCAAGCCAGCCAGTACTTCCTTGTTGAAGATATCACAATTTTACGACACACTTTGGCCGCCATCAGTCGTCAATTCCCCAAATCGAGAAACTTAACCAGGAGACAACTGGGCGAGAGTTGTTTTGAGCAGCTTACCAATTGCCGGCTCAATCAAGAAAGATGAAAAATCCAATCTCGAGTGCGTCATATTTTACGAAAAGCTTTGTAAGAACTTCACGATTAACTTCCACTGATCGATGCGACAGGTATTACTGCCAAATACAGTACAATGATCGCAAAGCAATATCATCTGACATTTCATCGATTAGGTGACTGGTGGCTTGGTTTGAGACAAGCTGGTAAGTTACTTCTCCAAACGTCATTGTTTTAATCTTTAGCGCCACCATACGAAAAGTTAGATTTTTTCTGTGGAAAGTTCTCTCGGAAAGAAAAATATTATGACAAACAAGTTAGTTTGCAATGTAGAGTCTGTTATACACAAAGTTCAAACAGTCACACACAATAACAAGACAACTTCGAGAAATCATCACGAAATAAACGATTGATATCGTGGCGATTGATATGCCTTCTTGTTCTGACAAAAAAATGGAATATCTATTGTGGAGATGTTACGAAAACACAAAACTTAAAAAAGTTTCCATGCAGATAGAACTGGTCAATCGCTAAGTGACAAAATGTTAAATTTTGACACACGAAGAAGCCCATACAGGTTTGTTTAGTGGTAAATTCCAAGAATTGGACACATTATTTCTTCAATGAACCAAATCACTGCTACAGGTCAAAGACAAAAGCCTCAGGCAAATAGCATAAGTTAAAATTACGAAACAGAAAATTTAAGATATTTCTACACGTTTTTTTGCATATTTGGTCCAACAGACTACTGAAGTAAATCAACGCATTGGTAATATAAATATACGTCTAAGTCAAGATTACAAAGTAGTTCCTTACATTGAGTAGAAAAATGACAAGCGTCTTATGCAGCAAGCAATACTTACGCACCAAATTAATAAGATTCGATTTCAAAGAAAATTTGACAAAAATACCACAGTGGTTAGAAAAACAAAGGTACTTTATAATCGTCAATATATTTATTTGCGTTCAAAACTACTATTTCAAAAACAGCTGTCATTAAAAACATCTGCACATCTGCAAGAAACAACGTGATGATTTAAGAAAACAATGACTCAGCCTTTGAGTTTGGCGTTAGCAATTGCCGAGATAAATGCCGAAGCAATCGAACAAAATATGAATTGCGTTGGCAAAAGAAGTGCCCAGGCAAATTTTGAACATACATTGATTACAGAAACCTAGTCAGCAAATCAACCCTTTTTTACACTGATTCAACGCCTGCAGACGAATCAATGTAAAAAAGAGCTGATGGCAATGGTTTAACTGAGGCGAAAAAGCGTATTCAGACGTTGTTGAATGTTGATGACACACCATTTTTACTCGACTGTAAACCGTGCCTTAAAACTTTTTATTTCTCATCATTTGTCAGTTTAGATTCGGAAACGGCTTATATTTTTGATCAATACTAAATATTGTTCATCAACAGTACAATATTAAAAACATCAGCAATTAACCGGTATTGGAAGTTTTAAGATAACTCTGTTGCTGTTTTCTAAAGTAGATCAACAGATGTCCAAGGTTCGAGACAAACAAGCCACGGGAATGTGATAAAGAAGCGTTATTAGGATTAGTAAGGAATTCGCGTCAAGTCGTCTAGTGGTGAGATGTACCCTGCGGTGAGATCTCCTTGCGACATGTCGGCCGTGATCAGTCGTCTAGCGAGAGGATGTCGTGTTCCCGACTGTACAAGTTTGAAGAATTGAACCGAGCACTGTAACGTGCAGTACACTGCTGTAGTCCAAGAAGGCTTCCGCCCATTTTTCCTTGCCTGAGTGCTCGGTTGTACACTATTGATTTTGCGTTGCAGCCAGACTTAGAAAAAAAATCAATTTATTGATTTCCCTCGTTACGATTCCTTTCAGGAATCATTTGAAAGTAACCATCTCCTCTAAAAACAATTTAATACTGAAATTAAAGTCATTCACCAATACTAGTGTTCAACAACTGCGTCTGCATGGTACGATTGGTACGCAGCTTTTTCCTGACTACAATGGTCAGACAAATGAATTGATGTCTGAGGAAAACAAAACCTTAGAAATAATAACATTTATGAAAATAACACTTTGAAGCTCGAAAGGTTGAAAAGATGGCAACCTGCTATCGACTGTGAAAAGACATGCGGTTGGAAAAAAATTAATACTATGATCGAATAAAAACTCTAGTCGCAAGGCAAATGTGTATTATACTGTAGTTATGTACTGATCTCACCACTAATCCAATCCAGGCTTCTTAATTTTTAAGAATTCTACTGCAAAGCACCTTTACACAATTACAAAACAGCAATATATTGCCACAACATAGTTATAAAAATGATAAACGCCATTCATTCATACCCCATGAGCCAATCCATGAATCTCTCTATTTTGAATACAATGTTCCTGAAAAAGGAATAGATTGATTAGACAAAAGAAATTTTAAAGTTGATATGGATTGTGATTTAAGGTTTGGGCATTTATTGTTTAAAGGATTTCTTTGTGAATATTTCTGCTAGTGTAATTGAGCTCTATGTTCCACAAGGTGAGATGTCGAAAACCGAATTTTTAATACAGAAGTCCACGCTTACTAAGCCCAATTTGGTCCGGTTGAAAATACTGAATGTATAGGAGTGGCAGAAAATTGTCCCTGCTTAACACGCCCAAAACTGTCCAGTCCCGAGGTGGGCTTATGTACCATATTTACCATTTACATTTTGAAGTATGATGTATATATATAATATGGGGACCAGACTTGGATTAACTACACCATCAACTTTTTTTAAATACATTACAATTACATTGTTTGAAATGTTCAAATTACGATTACTTCCAAATGTAATAAATGACTTGTTTCAATAGCAAAAATGAAATGCTTCAATATTTATGTTTATCGATGATTTTTTACAGTTTGATTTCATCAAAACAAGTAGAACTGCATTTGATAAAGATAAGGTTACAATGTAGAAGTCCCTTGTGAACCCCAACTAGCGGCTCAACAAAAGCACTGATATATATCATTGTAATTTGGAACAAAAGTTTTGGAAATCACAATTACACAACAACAAAAGGTCTCAATTGCAATTACATGAAAATGAGTATTATATATAATTGATCACATTCAATTGCAATTGATCAAACTCTGATGGGGATCAGTTAATATCAAATGAGATGACTACAATTTAGGTGACGGTAACTAAAGTCCTTTCAAAGATCTCATCCACATTTTCTGCATGAAAATAGAGAATTTTTGAAGCTTACAACATGTTAAGCTATTGTCCGAAAATCTATTATTTCTTTTTGAACATAGGCTAACAATTAACCAGTGCAGTATAAGAAAAAATTAATCTTTCTCAGAGGCCAGAAATAACATAAAAACTTCTGATAGCATGTATAGTAGTAATGTAGTAGTATGAAAATACATTATCATAGCAACTTACTTTAGTTAATTGCACAATATTTGAAACTGTAATAAAGCAATAAGCAAAGGAATTACAAATATCAAGTTCAAAGTTTCTGCCATCACTTAATCGGATTGCACAGTCAAAAACTTTTTTTGGGATCCATCAGGGGAGTGTATTATCAATTTATCATAAAGGACAATATTGCATTAGATAATATTTTATAAAATAACCTTTATCGTTTTTTTCAAAAAGCAATGGTATGAGTAAAAAAGCATGTCAACAACTCAACATGTTCATTGTTCAATGATTTCAAGCACAACACAGTAGCCTAGTTGTTTTCTGGCAATAGTATTTCTTAAATCCTCAAAAGATCATGGCAAAAAAAGAGATTATACTTCACTATCTCAGTAAAAAGAGGGTGAAAGAGCTCAAGGTGCACTAGTACATGCCTGCTGTCCCAGGAGGATAATGCAAGTAGCAGTGAATGCATCAATACATTTAAGTTTCACTTTTTAGTAAAATAGCGCTGTGCTCAACTACAGTAGAACTCGGTTAATCCGGATCTTTGCCTAATCCGGATACAACTGGAAGTACAAATGATTTGTAATCTTTTTCTTAAAAAACAGCTTTGGATTATCCGGATTATTTAATCCGGATTTTCGCCTATTCCGGACAAAAGTTGCGCTTTCTCTATCGCTTTATCCGGATTTGCCTGTGATTACTTTGTTTGACCGTGATTTTTTGTAAGTTTTCCATAGAAACTCGTCTTCGGTAACTGTTTTCAAAAGTTTTGAGTTACTACAGATTATTCCGACACGCATGTCTGAAGATGTAACTTTTGCCAGTGTGTTCTTGCGTTAGACGCAGAGTCTACAAATACATTCATTTTACATGCATACTGCATTTTAGAAGAACTCTATCACTGAGTCGCTAATGTGGTGATCGCGCGTCTAGGAATTGGCAGATGACCACACTAATGCGTTCAATTTCGGTGATTTTTACCAATACCCTCCTATATAGGTAACGTCAGGCTTGATAGAACCGTCATCGGTTAATCCGGATCTTCGCCTAATCCGGATGGAATCGCTGGTCAAATCGAATCCGGATTAACCGAGTTCTACTGTATATAGCCTATTTTTTTACAAACAACAAATATCGAGCAACATCAATTTGCATCAACATTTTTTAGAGGACAAGTTATTTTAATACTCTTTACATCACATATCCAGTAACTCTTTACATACGCACCAGGGAAATTGATCTTAAAATGTTCAGTTCCACCAGTCGTTGGTTGGCCGAAGTCAGCAGCGATGCACAGAATATGCATGAACAGTGTCACCATCCCAGGAGAAAATGCAAGTCACACAATGATTTTCTACTCGTATATTACCTACCTTGTCTGATAGGAATAAGTCAGATGTTTCAAATAATGTAATGCAATCAACAAACACATGATTGAGTCATGATAATTTGTGAATAATAAAAACTTTACAACAATCATCATCGAGTTGTAGATATTAACACCATTTTGACAATCATGAACAGTGAAGATGCCAGCGAAAGTTTTGTTATCAAATAAAGAATGAGTACACATCTAGTTTTATTTATTACCATTAAAGTTTGGCGACCTTGAAAAACATCCATTAAAAGCATAATAATCTATGGCAACGGTCATCCAATCAGGGTCTAATGGTACCGATCAACATCAAACTCTAAAAAACATCAGTAAAAATTGGCAAAAAAATAGCCATTTTGGAAGGTGTTCACTAAAAAGAGCAATTTTGGCATGCATTCATTTTCTATTTGTCCAAAATCAACCAAATGATCACTTTCATATATATATAAAATAACAAACGGTTTTGAGCTTCCTACTTCTAAAAAACAGAACGATGCAGGAAAAGTTTTTCAACTAACAAAATCCATTGATCTTGCTTGCACCATAATTGTTCAAATAACAAATTTAAAAAATAATCGGTTTGTCAAAATGTTACCCCCACTGACCAAAACCTACAAAATGACTTATTAGCAAAATAGCATAAAAAGGAAATTGAAACCACTTTTGATTATCGGTATTTGGAAATCTTCAGATTTAACTTTTCATATTGCTTTATAGTTTATTAAAATTACCAGGTCTCTCTTATTTCCATTTGAAGGCACCTTGTTAGGTTAATTACTGCGTTTTTATTGCAAAAAGCATGAGTTTTGCTCCAACCAAAACAATTCAGATTGAAATGCAATGTTGATTGCATTTCACATCAAATAGATGATAATTTGAACAATCGCTTAAATATTTTCACTTAAATGTACCGTCAACCAGGGCTACTTTGAACGGTAGTCTAACTTTGAACACTAGTTTAAAAATCCGAATACCCCTTGTATTAAGGCCTGTAAAAGGAACACTTTAAATTGCATTTCGCAGAAAACTTCATCAAATGATCGTTATCAATTGCCCTTTCCGAAAATGGCAAAATAATGATATTGTTGATAGTAAAAACTGCTTTGAGAGTATTTTCTGGAAATTTAATTTTTTGCCCCCAGATAACAGTTTTAAGTAGGCTCGAAACTTTTATGCTGATCTTGGAAAGTAAAAGAGCTTTTGACCCAGTTTTTTTAGAAAAAGGTTTCAATTTTATTAGCATGTCGAGGATAATTGAAAACTGAATTTGTGTTGAACATATTGCTTGTAATTACGAAAGTTCTGGATTGCATCACTGTTTTAGTTTAGGTTGCCTAACTTTGAACAGTGTTCAAAGTAGCCCGAACATTTTCTTTGGACTACACCACTGTGATATAGCGATGTTCAAAGTAGCCCTAACATGTGGCTGTATGGAGGTTGTTCGTTTGCGCCATGTTTCTCATGCACATGGCATGAACTGTTGTGTTTGTTGTCATTTCAGTGTTTTGGTCGCTGTATACAACTGCTTTTTCACGTGATTAAATTTAATACCATTTGCTCCGTGATTTATTAAACCTTGCAAGAAAAGTAGTAATTATTGCTTCATGATTACATTACGTGCAGTTTTACTTCATGATCCAGGGCAGTATAATATTCATCAATATTACGAGACTCGTCATGGAGAAATTTTGCTGGGGGGGGGGGGGGGTGTAGGGGGCTTGTTATTGACTTTTTTAGAAGTTATTTCATCATGAAACTTTTTCAAATGGCACAACTTGTTTAAAGTAATGTTACGTGACATATAAGATTGAACAAACTGCTCAATTAGGGCCTAAAATATGCATAATAAGTGAGTGTTCAAAGATAGAATACCCCAACCCTAAGTTTGAACACCCACAAATTTGGCGGGAAAAGCCCCAAATTTTTACTTGTTTAAAAATTGCTTACACCTCCTTGAGCGTTTACACACAACCTAATTTTGGCTAAATCTGAGCTTTTTAGCATAAAAAGGCATGAAAATACAAGCAAATAAGTGAAAAAAGTGTTCAAAGTAGCCCTGGTTGACGGTACCAACATTACAATTTTCTAAATTTTATTCCTTTTTCTGGTGTCCTTGCTTTTTCTTTATTCTTACAGCATTTCTGTGTTTGTATTTATATTCATCTTGCAATTCGTCTTTTATTTCTTCCCATTCCCGATGAATGGTATCATAAGATTTATTACTGCAAAATCGTTTAGGTCCATTCAAAATACGAGCATCAGTTTTAGAAAAGAGAAAATATGAATTGTTCATAGACTGTCCTTGATAAATGAAAGATTTATCAGTCAAGTCTTCAAGATCTAAATTGTCACCATCTGAAAGGTCACTCTCGCTATTATCATCTTTAAAAAACTGTGAAGTCAAAATGCTTGACTTCCCTTTTTTCTGTTGGTCATAATTTTCTACTTTATAGTCCGACATTTTATTTTTGTTGCTATCATCATCATGTTCTCGTCCAAACATACCAAGAAGAGAAAACCCTTCTTCATTTGTAGTAGTAGTTTCACTTGATATTTCTTGATTTTTTCCAAAGGCCTGTTGAAGTCCGGTTGAGCTTACTTGATAAAACTGTTGCTTGTCAACATTAGGAACAGAAATATCTTGTTTCTTCTTCTTTGCTTTAACAGGTTGCTCTGTTTTAGTTGAAGATTTGACATGAAGATGCTTTTCTACTTTTGGATCATATCTTTTAACCGAAGGGTCTTTAAATTGATGACTTTTGTGTTTGGCAAATTTAGATAAACTGGTTATGCCTACAACTTGTTGAAGAACTGCCAGGTTCTTTTTCACTTCATTTGAAACATCTTCCTCCATGCAATCTTCATCATGGCTTTCTTTCGCAAAACGATCATCAAATTTGAATCGATCATCCAAACCCACATTGGACCGAATTTGCATAACCTTTTGAGCAGAATTTTTTCCAAAATAAGGGTCAATAGTGATCTTTTCAGAATCATTATCAAATCCTAAAATAGAATCAGACTTGCTTTTTTCAGAAGAAATTATATCGCTTTGAAAACTTTCATCGTCACTGTCTGAAAATTTTACATGGTGCTTATTGCAAGCATCTAAGTTATTCAATGCAGCCTGAATAAGCAGCTTTGATTTCTGCGATTGTTCCTGAACCAATGCAAGTGAATTAAGTCTTGCTTGATTCGACTTACGGTGCTTCTCTCTTCTTTTGATAACCTTGGATGTCGGCATAGTTCAGAAAAATTGGCAGTAAATGCAGATTTAAATTAAAATTGTCTGAAAACAAAAGAAAACTAACGATGCAGTTATACTTAAGAATTAGTAGAGCCTATTTTATTGTCAACAATCAGTTTATTTTGCACTCATTGTGATAATATACAGCATAATATATTGTGCGTTATGGATGGTACACCTTAGTTTGAAACTCAGATTCAGACATCCCACTTGATCAGACAACCTTCAGTGTTGCCACAAACGCAATAGTTCAAAACTTTCTCCATCTTGGGAAATGTTGTTGGGTCTTTGAAAAAGTTGCCAGAAGCTCATAAAAATATTATATCTTTGTGTTGAAAAAAAAAAATTATTCATATTGTTTTTCAGTTTGGAGGGTGGCGGCTTTTTGGGCTCCTTTTTAATATGTTATTTTTTAAGTATTTACGTTCCATTTTAATCTACAACAAACTTTCAAAATATTTCATTTGTTAGCCATGATTAATTTAGAATAAAATGCTTTTAAAATTATGCTTTTACAGTTAACCTAAGTGAAATATTGAGGGTTAAAACTTGTACAATAATCAGGTTAACATCAGTAATCAATCTCTTAAACTACGGTTAGTCACTCTTTTCACCCTGTTTTTCAAGCGTTTTGATCATTTTAAGTGTACGTAAAAGACCTATTTGCTTTAAATCCTCTGAACTACTTTAGACTAGAACTAATCTGAACTCTGCAAAAAATGTGGCTTATTTTTACAATTTTTAGCTGATTTGAAACTTGTTTTTGGCAAGTAAAATTTGTAGACTCTGGCAACTCTCCTATTTTGTTAAAGTTCCAAGAAAAGCAGTTTTTCTTTTTTATTCAGCCAATTTATGAAAACATTTTAGGCTTTTAGCATTATTAACCATTAATCGATGGGCTGTGTCATTTTTGGTATCCTCCTTGAAGCTGGGTTATTCGGTAATGTTTGTTTTTTTTCTAGTAAAAGCAAAAGTTTTTTAACGATCACACTTCAGCAATTTGGTTTCTCTGTAGCCTTTATTTTAAAGAGAAAAAGTATATTCTAGACTAGACTTTATAGAGTTCAAAATTGAAATTACATCAGTCGCCAGCCAGTCATTATTGTCGTACGTTGGCAGGCGTGTGCTGTGCATCAGGTAGGTTGGGTCATTAACCATCATGGTATCAAATATATAAATGTATAAGGCATGCAGTGCTTCCAATTGAGGAAACTTTCTCCTTTGTGAAAATATGACTTTTTCATCTATCAGGGATCCCTAAACTAGTCCTCGATCTCTGGACTAGTTTAGGAATTCCTGTACTCTATGAAGAAATACGAGATTTAGAAAGAGAAGTACGGTACCTAGATGTTAAAAATGTAAGTCCTGCTCATCATTTTGAAATAGGCATAATTACTACATGTGTGCTTCTTTCTGTTTTTGTTTTATTTTTTGCTATTTGTATTTTGGGTTTTGTGTTCGTGCTAACTACTGATATATAGCCTACTACATATTATAATTTTTCATTCAGGCACGTTTTAAACCTTTCAAGGTTTTATAATAATAATAATAATGGTGTTGCAAGCACAGCAGTGCTTTTTCACCTTCATAACTTACGTAGCAATATTAAATAAATAAATTAAAAAAAAGGAAATAGAATACCAACAAGGAAGTCATAAACAAGAGACAAAAACACCAAGAAAAACGAGTCAATACTACCTAGAGCATACATATCTTATAAAGGCACAGCATAACACTAAAAATTAAACAAAAAACATCTGGGGCTGGAGACACCATATAAAATAGAATATAACTGTCAGTAGAGATAGGTATACAATACATCATACAATAGTGGGCTACATACGTTATATACATACTGTACAAGTTACAAGATGTAGTGAATGTCAACGTTAGTGGAGGCGGCCAGTACTTGCAAATATGACTACCCAAGTGGGTCAAATTTAACTAACTCTATTTCGCCAGTGGTGATCCAGTCTTGCTTTGAAGCTGTTTAAACTAGGTGCTGTGACAATTTTCTCATGTAACTTATTCCATTCATTGTGTTTTGAAGGTACAGATTTTTAATTTAAATTTGTGACCTCGAGTGTTGTGTACACCTTCAGGTATGGAAAAAAGTTCTTTTTCATTAACATCATAAAAATTTTGAAGATACTTAAAAGTTTGAATCATGTCATTTCGGAGTCTTCTAAACGTTAGTGTTCGTAGGTCTAATCTTTTTAGTCTTTCATCGTAAGGTAGGTCATGGAGACATGGGACAAGTTTTGTTGCTCGGCGCTGCACACTTTCTAAAGATACAATGTTGTATTTGAGGTATGGGTGCCAAATGGTGTTGTTGTATTCGAGTTTGGGTCGTATTAATGTTTTGAACAGGATAAGAAACATTTGCCACCTTTTCTTGTTTGTTAACGTGCTGGTAGGTTTATATATCGATTTTTGTAGTTAGTAGCTTTTTCGTCCCGGACGCGTTAATGGCGAAAAATAAAATGATTGATTGATTGATATACTGATTTTCTAGAACGTGGATGAAATAGTATGGCTAATTTGCATTCATTGAATGAATGAATGCTGGCATTTGCATAACAATCTAATCTCTTAACAAAATTAATTAAAGCATCGATTTCACAAGGTATATAAAAACAATAGCATCTTCTAATATGTATTTGTATATACTTTATATCCATTATCCAATTATCCATTTATCCAAGTCTTCAAAATTTAAATAATTGTTTTCGTTTATCAACCGTTGCATTCACTCCTCAAGTCGCTTTATATCAGACCTGATGTCATCTGATTGTTTTTATCATTCTGAATACTTTCAATTCTTCCAACGCTCATTGTATGTAAATTTGTAACAGTAGATAGCCTATTTAGTGAGATTTTAAACCGACGGCATCCAAAGTGGCTCTCTGTGACCTTTGTGCATTTGCAGTTTGTGTATTATTTCGTTGTTTTGTTTTGGATATGGACAGCTTTGTCTGACACAAATAAATAATAATAATAATAATTGCTTTGTTAGTTTGGGCTTTTTTGACCTGTATATTATCTAGAGATAGGTAGAAACGAACCAAACTGTATAGCTATATTGCATAGGTTATGGAATTTAGACACTAGACACTTTGGTTTAACCATCATTCCATCAATTTATTGACTGCAGAATCCTTGGGTTGAAAGATCTGAACTGTTAAATCTATAGTTGGGTGATACACCCAGATCTACGTAAATCTAATCTGAGGTTAGGCCTATAGATTTACTAGGTAGGCTTCTTTAAATCTATTTTTTGTTTGTTAAAATGTTATTCTTTATGTACAATGAAATCAATTCAAAATGAGATAACAAAACAGGCATTTTTTCAACAGAAATTGTTTTCTGCTGATAATTATATACATGGTAACTATGACTTCATCCCTTGGAATTACTTAAAATCTAAATGATTATAGATGTATATACGTCGTACATCACCTTGATAATTATATTTACTCAAAAGTTCACCAGAAATATATTGATAATTATTATTGATTTTTTTTAGTGATTAGTTTTGGGTAAGTTAGACACCTCAGCCTACTTATGTTGATGTCACATCTTAGTGTATACGTATTCATTTTTTGTGCTCTGCACTTTGCATTTGCACGTGAAAAGTTGATTGGAGGAAAAAAATCAATTCAAGCCAGTGAATTTGCCTTTGAAAAAGAACTACAACTGGCTGCAGAAAAGATGTTGAATGCCAAAAATAATTCTAACCCAGTGCAAGATTATAGATATAATTTTCTTAATGGCACAAAACAGGTAATTTTCAGTTTTGAGTTATTATTTCACATTATACCTTGTTTACCGTATTTTGAGGCTGGCAATTGACTACAAGTAATTTGTATTGACTTTTTGTTGTCTCTATCAAAACACTGAATTTCATTCTTTAACTTGTGTTGTTCTTGTTTTTGGTAAGTCAAATGAATTAATTATTAAAACAACTGTGCTAGATAAGATAACAGCTGTATATATCTCTTTTGATTAACTTTTCTACTTTCACTTTTCTAGAAGCAAATTTCATATTAGGTTAGGTTACTGACGATTGTTTTAACTGCTTAGGTTTTTTGCTTTCCTATTGCTGTACTTTCTCTAATTGCATTATTTGCTTCACAATTGAATTTGATGAAAACTTCTTGTGTAGGAACTGCAGGCTCTTAGTTTTGTTACGATAAATTGTTTCATAAAGATCTTGTCTTTAACAGATCATTACTTTTGTTCACTACCGGTAACGTTTTCGTTGATAATGCTAAATCTAAATTCCAAATTGTAAAACTGTAAACTTTGACTTCTGTTGCATAATTTTTGTCATTATAAGCTCGTTTTCCGACAGAGAAAAATAAGTTGAATTGAATTTTCGATACGCCATTGTGATGTCAGCACAATGTATGTAATCCAATACTTAACAGCGCCAGGCATTGGTTTTATTCAATAGTACATACTGAAGATGAAAACAGTTTAGTTTTTTGAATGTTTGCTGACCATAAGTTTAGTATAATATTTACAATTTGAGTTTTTGAGTAAGTAGGTTATACCTCATTCAAAGTATATATTTGATGCCTGCCTCAAAATGGTCATGAATGTATATTCTGTTTTTTTTTTGCTGAGATTTTTCGGTCATTTGTCCGAATTGACTTGAATAAAATCCGGTCAATTTTATTTATTTCAGTCATTTTTAGTCATTTTTGGTCATGTTTAGTCAATTGAATTGACTATATATTTTTTCAGACATTTTGACCAAATTAACTATATTTTTTTCGGACATTTTGCTAAAAAATTGGTCAATGACCGATAAATCACCAAAAAAAAAACCCAGTGTAGCCTATATTAACATGAAAGTACTATATATTAATTTCTTGTGTTCTTTCGGTGACTGTAGATTAGACTATCACAAAATGTTGAAATGATAACTATATATAATTTTATATCTTTTTATTTTTTATCTTTTTATTTCTGACTTTTCATCAATCAGCACGACAGACAAACTGACAACAAAATACTAATCAATCAATCAAGTTTATTTGCTAACTCGGCTTATTCTAATTGGCAAGGAGGAATGTTTTCTGGAAATCCAAGATAGTACGCAATTTAAAAGTTTCAATGAAGTTATTTGCTTTTGTGTAGTTTTGAGCAATGATAAAGCGAAACTTAAGAATTATATCATAGTTGAAAGACAAACTCGTATGTCACTGGATCGTTTCTTTATTCTTTCAGTTATCTGCCTTTCTACTGTTGTTGTTAAATTATTGCAGATTCATCTATGTTTCCATATTAGTTACATATCTTTTAGCATCAATAGAGTATGCAAAACTACTACTTTACGATATCACATTCGTGCTAAAGCTGGGCGATATTTCAATACGATATTTTTTCGGCAGCGATATTTATTCACAAAGCTCCGATTTTATCGTTTATAAATGTACTGAAATTATAGCAACATTTTCGCATGCGCAGTGATACAGATATCGCATGCGCAGACAACCCACAAGTGGGTGTGTATAGTTTACGCATTGCGATCAGTCTGACATCGCATGCGCACTGCGCAGACAACCCTCAAGCGTGTGTGCATTGATGAACGTATCATTTTGTTACGGCTCTGTACGCTTGTTGATCCAAGATTCAAGAACTTTTCCAACATGTTCGATGATCCTGTGGTCTGTGGAAGCTGTTACAGAGTATGTATCCAAACATCCAAATTTATTGACCCATTTACAATCGGATGATGAAAAAGCTGATGACACAGCTTTGGAAGCTAAAAAGCCCCGGTTGTGCATGTCACAATTTTTTGAAGACACTGATTTACCAAAATTACCAACCGATGAGAATGAAAGCACTGCAATTGAAAAACTCAGATCAGAGCTGCATCTCAATTTTGCATCAAAAACTATCAACAAGGATAGCTGCATCTGTACATGGTGGCGAGCTAATGCACTGACTTTTCCTACACTTGCAAAAGTTGCAAGAAAACTTCTGGGGCATTCAAGCCACCAGTGTTAGTAGTGAAAGGGTGTTTTCACTTAGTGGCTCAATTGTTTCCAAGAAGAGATCGTGGCTAAAACCCTGCAATGTCAACATGCTGACATTTTTGACCAAAAATCTTTAGTTTGCGACAGTTAAATCGCAGCAATTGTTTGCAATAAATGTTGTTCATTTCAGTACCAGTGCTCAGTATGTTTTTCATGCAGTTATTGAAAGCCGTGCTTTGCGATTCGCCGTAAAATATCGAAACTTAGATAATATCGTTTTATTTTTGGTAATATCGTATCAAAATTATTTTACCAATATCGGCCAGCTCTAATTCGTGCTCTTGTCACTGATTCAAGTACAATGGTGACACTTCTTTTTTTTAGTTGGTGGCAGGCATGTTATACAACATTCACTTCGAACTCTGTCCAAATCCAGATAAAAACACATGTGGACTAAAAGGAAAGAGAAAGGTAAATTACAGTCAGATATGAAGTAAGGCCTTCTTAACTTACAATTGTTCAGTAGAATGGATACATTAAGAAAAACTATTTGGATGTGCCATCTGTGTTGTAACATTTATATTGCGTTATCAAATATTGAATATTGTGAGGAGATAAAAACTCCTGATGGAGTTCACTGACAAAAAAAGTGATTTCTTCAGCACTGCATTAATTTACAATACCTTATTTAACCATATTGGCCGAAAAAGACTGAATGCATTGGCTTTGCGACTGCAAACAGTTTACAGTTACACACTGACTTATTGAATAGAACAGGGATGTGCAACCTTTATTACAAGAGGGCCAGATATAAATAACTGGGTGAAACCGCGGGCCGCACGTTTATTTAACATTTGATTTCTAGTAGTTGCAACTACAAAACAAGTAGTTTTTTTTTATTTTTCAAGTTATTCTTATGGCATTATTAGGGGTTATCTCCTTGCAGAAATAATAAGTTAAGACACATAAATTTCTGAAGCAAACTGCTATTCAAATTTATTGTCACACCGTCTTTAAACGAGTTCAGTGAGAAGTTTGCAGCTGGCTTCTTTTCCCGACGGCTTTTTCCAAATTTACTTTAATGGAAGTGCTCGCAATTCGAAGTCCATTTTCCAAGTGTTTGTCTGTCAGAAACGATCAATAGGGAAATTTCATGATGCCCGTTTTAGAAAAAAATTGTTTGCACAAATACGTTGAGCCAAAAAAAGCCATTTTTGAACCCATGGATTTTTTAAAATGTGGAAAGTCATCTTGGTTGAGATGTTTTCGGTAAAAATCGCCAAGATTCTTTTTTAAATACTTTACTTTCAAGTCCGTTTTCTCTTGATGATCAATCAGTTCAAGTTATATCTGCTAGTGCTTTGTCAATGTCTGTGTTGAATGGCGAAGCGAATATACCAAACAAATGTTCATGAATTCCTTGAAAAGATTTGAAGTCCTTGAAAGGAGCCAAAAATGCATAGCCTACAACAATTGTTCAAGTTGGTGTGCAAATTCAGTTTTCTTCTCAGGATGCATTCCAATAGTTTCTCAAAATTGGAAAGTGGAAAATATTTCCTGTCTGTTCGTGAGCTTCCCAAAGTCGTAATTTGTTCATAATGCCTTTTATCTGAACATACATTTTTACGTTCCAAATAATTGAATACGGTACATTGGATTAGCGGTGGCCGGTGGGAGATTTCTAAAATGGTTAAGAGAAGGTGCGAAATCTAGAATAATCCACTCCACAATGAATTGTTCACACGTGCCAGACTAAATTAACTTATAAACACGTTTCGCGGGCTGCACACAATTCAAACTTGGTACATCTTCGCGGGCCGCACAATTTTTCTTCGCGGGCCGCATTTGGCTCGCTGGCCGCACGTTGCACACCCCTGGAATAGAACACTATAGCGTGTAAGTGTATCAGTCAATCATTCTCCTACTTGCCATAGTGGTACCTATGCGGTTACCACACATTATTTTTACTCGCCTTGTCACAGTTTTCAAACTGCAGAAGCAGTGAACAACACAATCAGTAGCACGTCTTCAGCACAGTGCTCAATTGGCATGAGCAGAAACAAGAACAACGGTTGTCGGAGACACTGTTTCAACATTTTAGGTGCAATCAGTGTTCTGATTGTAGTACTGGACAGCGACTGCTGCAGCTAGGCTATTGATACAATAGCAAAGTGTGTCAAAGAAGAGACAAACTCTAAACCACCTTATGATCGTGATTTCAATATGCAAGCTAAAATCACTTCACTGTAAATCATGCATTCAGGTTGGAAATAGCTGGGAATAGAAATTAATGTGGTCGTTTGGGTAAGAAATATATATAATAATTTATTAGCAAGCGGCTGGGACTTGTCAGAGCCATTTTTTGTTAGTTGGAAAATAGTGTTAGCTGGAGAATACTGGTAGCTGGAAAATGATTGGGACAACCGATGATGGTAGGTATGGTGGGTCTGCTACTATTCGGCAAGTCCGATTCGGAGAGTTCCCTATTCGGAGACAGCCTGTTTCGGAGAGTTCCCTATTCGGAGATTTTTTGAAATTTTTTTTTAAAATTATTATTAATTATTATTAATTTTAAAAATTAATTATTTAAAAATTATAGGTTTACTCTAAACTGCCACTTAGGTTTTAACTTCATCTTTTATGGCAAACGCTATTTGGCAACTGTCTTTTTTTAGTTGACACGTTTTCGCTGAGACTTGATCTCATTAACCCCTATTGTTAATCATGAAAAATGTTGTTTTGATGTAAAACACATATTTTGAACGAACCCAGACAACAAAATTCGTCATTTTTACATTGATGCGAATGTCTGCAGACGTTGAATCAATGTAAAAATGACGGATTTTGCCGTCTGGGAAGGCACTCAAAGGTAAACACTGGATAAAATGCAAGAATGCAAAAGAAACGATATTGTGAAATAAAATACAAAATTCTCTAAATAAACAGAAGAATCGGACATACATCTCTCTGTTATCATTTTTAATGTAAAAATTTCTTTTTGTGGTCCCTTTGTCTGGAACAAATAAAAACTGTGCTGTTGAAATTTCCGATTGTAGTTTTGGTCTCAATCAAATCATCATGATTCGGAGTAAGATGTTTGTTAGGTGATTCACAAGGCTAATTGTTCTGTGAAGTGAGCATTCTGTTGCTCCGGTTTTCTTTGGTAAAGTTATGAATATGGAACGTAGGCTACCATATCACTAGGGTCTTTCCGGTGTCATAAATATGATTTAAGATCTCAGTGGTTAGGTCTAAACCCCACTCATCTAAAGCTTCGATAATTTCAACTATAAAAGAAACGATATTGTGGAATAAAATACAAAATTCTCTACTGTAAATAAACAGAAGGCGTCGTTGGATTTAGAATTTTGTAATAGTTAAGGATTCTAATATATTTTAAGTTTGCATGCAGAAGGCGACGCAGGATACATGTCAATTTTATCTGAGCAAACATTAATAGTTCAAAAATAAATTTAATTCGCTTTTTAGTTTTAAGATCTCAATCACTGGCGCCGACTTACGGGGTGGCCACGCCACCCCGTAACCGCTGTGGCGGGGTGGCAGCCACTCCGTTTAGGTTACATTTTTTAATGGTTACAGTGTGTGGCAAATAACAACTGTTTGATCACTAGCGAATATATCAGTGACTAGATAATTTCTTGTTTTGGTTTGTCGAGACGTTTACGCTGTCACCTAAAGTCGTATTTTTTGTGTAATTTTAACGTTGCTAGACGCTAAAAATTGCAACTTTGCTTGCTGGGTGGCAAACATTCTGGACGTGTGCTACTGCTCACCGCAATCATAAGTGCACCATTATTTAAAGTTGCACTATTGCAAATGAACTTAACCAAACTGTTTTACAGTATGATTGCCATGCTGATGTGTTGTGGCAGGCCTGGTCGACTCCAGCTGTGACAGTTTCAGGGATCCATTGCTCATAGTCACACTGCTTGGTCACCATTGTTTTTCATTTCAGTTTTGCAATTTAATTTTACTGAAAAGTATTAAAAGCAAGCAACATATCGATCAGTCACTTTCAATTTCGTAACGTTTTCAACTCCCACAGCTATGTGAAGGTTTATGTCGCTGTTAAATAGCTCCTCGCTTGTCAACGTTGATGTGGCTTAGTTCATATTAATGCAACAAACACGTCATGTATGGAACAGAAAATTCGTTTTAACACGTAAAGTGGTATGTGCTTTCTTTTTTGTGTGTTTGTGTATAACATGTAGAAACGATTTAGCAGCAAAAAAACTGTTTCAAAACAGATCTTTATTCCATTTATATTAAATCTATACGTAAATCTTCTAATCATTGTACATGTTTTTTCTGCTGCACTGCTACTTTTCTGAACTTGTTGTGGTTGGTGGTTGCTGTGTAAGTGTGTATACAGCAACTAATACATTAGTATGTCCTGTAACATCCGATACCATGTGCATTAGTGCAAGGTAGAATTTGAACTTGATTAGCTTTTGTTTAAATTCAAATTTATTAAAATATTTTAAACCTCGTTTTTATTTTATTTCCTGAGTTCGATTTTAACTTTATGTTCAGCAAAAAATTTAGTTTTGAGACCAGTTTTGAAGTTTGTGGTTAACATGCTATCCATGGCTTCCTAAAGATACGGCCAGATTTGTCACATTTTGCAGAAATTTCTAGGTTTTATTAACTTTTTGCGAATGTTAAAATAAATTTTTCTAAAAATTATATTTTTACGCTTTCTGTACTGTTTTCCCCAGATGGCACAATAAGTTTTAACATCCTCAGATGCTGAAAAACAAAGAAAATTTGATGTTGAAGATTTTAGTCAGACTGTTAATTTTTCAATAACAGTCTGATTCAACGTTTTTCAACTTACTTTTTCTCATTTTCTACTGCTTCCCCAAGGCAACAAAAAGCTTTTATATCAGTAGGAGACAGCAAAAAGTAAAAAAATCTCAGAAAATGTCAGACAAACTAGCAGTAGCTGTAGCAGTAACACTAGCAGTAGCTGTAATCAAAATGTGACAAATCAGGCCGCATCTCCAGGTGGCCATGTGCTATCTTAGCATGAAAATTTATATCCTATTTCTGGTGATGCAGGTAAAAGACTTTTTTTTTTCTAAATTAATGAACTCGAAACTTGATTATTTGCTGTTCGAGTGTGTGGCCTTACAACCTGTAGCCTACAATGTACATACACAAACGCATATTTTCTGTCTGCCACTATTATTGCTTATCGCTGCACAACACCATAGTCACGTGATCGTAGCTTCACGTCACCATGTAGGCCTAGCTCGGTCCGTAGCAATGTGAAAATGTAGCAACTAGTTTCTGCAAAAGACAATAGTGTCCAGTCCAGTAGCGCATACTCCTTGCGGTGGAACTAACTTGTCAGTGCTCGGCCGACAGCAAAATTAGTCCCTTTTTGTTAAACCAACGTCTGCCAACGTTAAATCAATATAAAAGGACTAATTTCTCTGATTGAAATGTTAGGGTCTGATGATTTTGCGCAACTAAAACTGGGATGATGCACTGCATCGATATGTAGAGCAGCGTTGTGTGCATTCGCTTGTTGAATTTACTGGAAGTTCATACGTTGAACGGTGCGTTCCGGATGTGACGTTGAGATGCCTTATATTCGTGCTCAGTTTCTTACTCACTAAGATGTATAAATGGATTGTTCAAGCATTGTATTACTTCATTTGTGTACCGAATGACATTGTGCTTAATTTATACAAAAGAAAGTGACGGTGCTGACAAAGGGCTGTCATTGATATTTGACAAAAGGGCTGCCATATGTTTAACTGTTTTTAAATGTTTCTATTACAATTTGAAATTTTAAGAAGACAATTGAGTTCGAAACCGTATCACTTGGAGCTGTTGCAAGCATGACGTCTATTTGTTTTTCATTTTGTCGTCTGCATGAATGTCTGTTATTGTTTCATCTTATTAGCCCACGCCTAACAGTGATACTCTCAAAGGCTTTGTTCACATCACATTTTGAAGCTAACTTCATGTCATTAAATGATATTCAAAAACTAATGCCGTTTGTATTGTAATCTAATTTTTGAAGAGCACCGTTGCCAACAGACCGAACTGAACGTCCGAGTAAATAAGCGCTTGGTTAGTAATTTGAAAATTGCAGGCAGAGCTTAGATCACAGACTTTAAATGGGCAGAAATGTAGCATATAGTACTGTATAATAAACAAGATGATAGAACAAGATAACTTTAACAAACAACTAAATTAACAACAAAACTAATTTAATCGTTGTTTTTAAATTCTTAGAGCATCAGTTCCAATAATGCAGACCTGGTTCGATTTCCCGGCTCGAGTTGGGGGTTTCAACCCCCCCTTTGGCACGCGTGTGACGTCACGATATGGAGAATGATGCTTTCAGTCTCTTTATGTCTCCAACAAAGTTTGCCTAATTTTAAACGAAACTACGTTAAAAGAGCGAGTTTTGCCAATACCAAACATTTGCCAATATCAAACATTCAAATATCTCAGCCAGGAATTAGCAACAAGAAAACATAGAGACTTAGCTTTATTTCCGAAAAATGCCGAAGAAAACATGATCTTATTCTTTTGCTATGCCACCGGGCAGCACCATTTTACAGAAATATTCATACCCACATTTTTGTTGAAAATGCTCTCAGAATGCACCAAATTCAAAGTAATTTTTCAACATTTTTTTTGTGGAGGCCCCCCAGACCCCCGCTGGGTGTCGTCTTAGGCGAACACGCCGTCGGGCTTCGCCTGCCGGCCGTCAAAACTTCCCCCCTTCAAAATTCCTGGCTACGCCACTGACTTGTAGGCATAACTGAAGCAAAATAAATAATCATAATAATAGCAAGTTATTGGGTCAGATTATTGCTGTTACTGGTGTGTGTGTGAACTAAACATATGCTTCAGTAAGCATACATAAGCGTTCTTTTAATGCTGTTAAAAATTCAAAATTAACATAATCGTTGAAATATTATAAATCTCTTTAAAATTTTGTTCTCGATTCTTCAACCATCCATAACCCTCCTTTAATGCGCAAGTTGACATTTTCTTCTTCCATTCTTCGTTCTAGCTTCTTTTCTTCAACTCCAGCCCGAGTTTTTTTCTCCTTTGCTGACTTCAGAAGATCGGCTTCTTCCCGCCAACGTTCCAGATTTAACTTTGCTCCCAATTCCATCGGCTCGCACTTGGGAAGTATTTTAGCCAATGTCTCAAAGCATTTCACAACTACAATGGAGTAAAAACTAACTTGCCCTTCAGGCAAATCTTCTTGTAAGTCCCGATCCATCATTGGAATCAAAGGGATGCTCAATTGTTTTCGTCGGTCGCCTTCAGCCCAGAATTCTTGATAAAGTTCCCGAACATTTGAACTCGTTTCGTTCCATTCCTTTGTGGTGGAGCTTATGTCACACGATGACATCATTAAATCCATCGCTCCTGTCCTAAAATATACTTTATTAATATTACGTATATTGGCACATGATTATCAGAACATTGTGTGAGGCTATATTCAACTGCAGTGAATAGTTGACTAATTTGTAATTGACTGCAGAACACTTCTAAAAGATTCCAAAAATTCTATTTTGAAGTCAAACCATTCAGTGCAATAGAACTTCACAGAATCCTTATGTTCAACCATCAAATATAAGATGGGGGTATATTCAAAAGCATGTTTTGTAGCCAAAGTGTAAACGATGTATCGCATTGCAAAGATTTTTTTTCACATAAGTGAATTTTATCTCAATCGATTAGCATCTCAGTTGCTGCAAATAAGTCATTCTTCGAAACTACAAAAAAGAGTGGTACCGGTAGTGAAAGATAACTACTTTCACGGTTGCAGACGTAGAGCACACTCCATGAGTGAAACTACCATTGCTTGATCGTGCCATCATTGGCAGACATTGAATCAATGTAAAAAAGACTGATGGTTGACTGGGTATTTCCTAACTAGCAAAGCCCATTCTTTCTACATTGATTCAACGTCTGCAAACGTTAAATTAATGTAAAAACAGCAGTTTAATAACAGTAGGCTAATAATGCTTATTTTTATATAGTGCTATATCCATCGCAGAATGCGTTGCTCCTCAGCGCTTTACAAAGCAGACAGTGTCAAAGCAGCCGTATAGAGGAAATTTATAAGGAAAGGCTACTGTAAGTTTTTACCTGTGCTCTGGATTGGAAAACGTGAATATTCCTTTGTTCACCAAATCTTCCACATAACTACGATTGGCAAAATACAACGCCAAATCGGTGGCAATTATAGCTTGTCGCGTTACTGCTAACGCCTTTTCGCGATCTGCTTCGCTCAAACATCCATAAATATCATGATTGTCTCGCGCCATGATGTTCATTGTGAGTTGTAAGTGGTGATATTCCATTGTTGAACTTGGGTAAAGTACCGCTAAGGGATGACCCACCTTTCGAAGAAATTGATTCGACAAGGAACGGTGATCGATGTCATGACAAAGGCATGCAACTAATAATGCAAATCTTTCAACCTTGTCAAAAATATCGAAGTGCCTTTTCATGATGCAATACATTCCATGACAAACTGTCATGGCGTGATACCAATTGTGATAAGGTAAGTTCCGATAGTTGCTCCGGACTGCCAACACAAATCGTGACATAATATCAAGTGGCACGTTTATGCCTCCTTCGTTCATTTCTGTGACATCTTGGACCATTTTAATAAAAAACAAGGGAAGTTGGTTTTGAAAAGGAATCACCGAAAAGTGAAATCTGCAAAAAAAATCAGGTATTTGATTTATTTTCCAGCAAAAAAATAAAATATTTTCATTGTCTATCTATCTTCAAGCTGAGGAAGTTTTTTAATTTTTGGTCTGGCTAAACTTTATCACTGATTTATTGGCAGAGCCGTTGAGAGGATTATTTGGGCCCGCTACCAATCAGACCCTTGGGCCCGAAATCAAGACACACAAGAAAAAGCACTATATCCAAAGAATATGAAGTGATTACAACTTTCAGAGCTCCTTGGAAAGGTTGCAGGTCTCTAAATCATTTCGCGCCCTGGCCCAAAAGTACCTCCTGGACCCTCATATCAACGCTACTGATTGTAGACTACATGCTACAGCTAGGGTACGGTAACCTTCAAATGTTTGTTGGGCCTGCTTATCGTAGTCTACCTGTCAAAATCGTGCGGTATAAGGCTTTCCACAAATTTGCTGTCTTGGCTGTCCGTTAAAACAGATTTGTAATCATGTTCCGAGTAATTACTGTGATATAAATACTGCTCCTGTACAATCTGAAATCTGCACTGGTCCTTTAACAGCTTGGCATGCACCTACAAGAGAAGCTTGTTTGATCAGTGTGATCTAAAGACTCTACGTCTAAACTGATAGGCCTACGGGAAACATGAACCAAAAGTCAGTAAGTTTGGCGAGTTTCAAAAATTCGATCAAATGGAATTCGCTGTAGCAGATGTAGTTAGTTCTCCCAGGATTTGGCTATCTGGCCTATTAGCAAGCTATTGAAAAAATGAGAATTAAATGTTGAGAACTTTTTCGGAGTTCATTTCGTATTTTCACTTTTTACCAAACACGAAATTAAAACCCAATGGCCTAAAAAAGTAGCGAATTTAAAAATGAACAAGACAAACAACACAAACATGCTATAGCCTAACAATAAATTCAAAACAGCTAGAAATGGAATAATGAAGTAGCAACTTTGGTACAGCTTATCCACATTTTGATTTTCACCTTGAAGGCCTATTTGAATAGGCCAACATAACTTTTATTAAGACATTAACTATTTAATCATGAATATTTAGCAAAACTGTAGTAATAAGATGCTTTTTAATGGTGTAAGTTACATGTAGTATAAACTACGCTATTTAATAGTAATGTATTATTCCACGTATCGCTTAATTCCTTTGGAACGTGTTGGTAACCGAAAGCAAGATGGTTGACAGGTCGCTCCAACAGGAAGGTTCACAGGTCACGCACCACGTGACCGGTCTATTTTTTGCTTCAAGAATGAAACCTAAACTTGTAAACTCACCAAACAAAGCCAAAAACATGCTAATTGATCACTTACAACCAAATGTCAAGACATCAATCAAGCTAAACAACTAGAAAACATTTTGCACGACCTCAAAAATTTACAAAATTTTGTCAATTCGGCCATCAGCTCTCCTGTCCATAAATCACTTCTAAAAGTGACCTCATTTTCAAGAAAAACCTAACAAAACCTGTTAAAACTAAATGTATTCACAATTAGCACTAAAGAGCTGTTTAATTAAATTTAAGGTGGGTGGTTCACAGGTTACCTCTGTTCACAAGTCCCGCCTGGCGCCTTCCCATACGGCAGTATTCAACATTATTAAGCTAGCTCCTCTTCACTCGCCGTTATTGAGGGCATTCTCGTTAGTTTTATTATGCTGTTTAGTCTTACCTTGGAATACCTCAAAGCAAGAGCACAAAAAACAGCAAACATTTGAAAATTGTTTTGATCCGTTTTTGAAAAAGCACCTCCGTCTTTTTTATTAATCATTTCAACCACTCCGTATACTTCGTCTTCGCCCATTATTGGGATGCAAAGAACACTCTTGGTTGTGTAACCTAAATATTCATAACATAACTTAGTCCACTGTAGAATCTACATAATTATGATTTTAGCAGTGCAATGATAGCTTATTAGAGTGACCTAAGATAATGCTATTGTGAGTGATTTTGACTTCATTAAAATAATGGGTTATGCGTCTATTCAAAGCCGATAATTCAAAGTGGTAAATTCAAAGCCGGTAATTCAAAGATAACAATTCAAAGCGGTCGATTGAAAGCCGATAATTCAAAGACAACAATTCCAAGCGGTCAATTGAAAGCCGGCAGTTATTAATCCGCTTGATTGGAAAAGTCAATAATTGAAATTAATTAATCTTATTGTGATGTGATAAGAGTGCGAGCTCGTATTGTACTCAAAAGTCCATCGTTTTGCAATGCTGAAGTTAGTCAGAAGTCGAACAAGGAGTAGTATGGATGTTTCTTTCACGAAAACGGAAAGAGGAAGGAATAAAGCATGCCATAGCGGCTACTGCTATAATCACGACAGGGATAGTAAGCTTGGTGAGGGGTTAAGCTTCTGGTTGTGTGAAGAGTATTGGAAGGAAAATAAGTGCAAAGCAAGAATGCATGTCTGCAATGAAAAGGCAGTGAAATTTGTTGGAGAACATAACCACGCTCCAAATGGTCAGCGTAAGCAGGTTTTGGACGTTTGTGCCCAGGTTAAGTTGCAAGCAGCAACGTCTTACGCTACAACTCAGCAAATCATTACGGCGGCAACAGCAGATTTGCATGCAAATGCAGCAGCTCAAATTCCTGAGGAACGTGTTTTGAAACGCAGCATTCAGCGAGCCAGAAGGCAAGTACAAAATATTCCTGTGGAGCCGTCAAATGCTGAAGAACTGGTAATTCCATTAGAATTCAAGAAATTGGATGATGGTACTGTGTTTCTGCTTTATGATTCTGGGCCTGGAAATGATCGCATATGCATCTTCAGTACCCAGCGTAACCTTGAACTTCTCTCTGAGTCAAAGCTATTTCTCTGATGGAACGTTTAGCACAGCTTCAAGCCATTTCTTTCAACAGCTATATACCATCCATGCTATTGAATTAGGCACAATTGTACCTCTTATCTATGCTCTTCTTCCGAACAAAGCTGCTCAAACCTATTGTCGACTTTTGCAGGCTATAAAAAACCTTCGACCTCAAATAAATCCAATGTCCTGGATGACAGACTTTGAGAAGGCTGCAATCAATGCCATTCAAGACGATTTTCCCGCAACTTCACTGACGGGCTGCTTTTTCCATTTACAGCAATGTGTTTGGCGTAAAATACAGCAATTTGGATTGGTAGCAGCTTATAAAGAAGATGATCGAAAGTTTGCAATGAGTGCGCGGAGCCTGGCAGCACTAGCTTTTGTACCAGAACAAGACGTTGAGAAGTGAGAACGCATTACAAGCCCTAGTGATAGATGAAGAATTTGATCACCGAATTCAACCTGTAGCTGATTACTTTGAGGACACTTGGATTGGTCGACCAACTCGCCACGGGCATCGAAGACCTGCTGTGTTCCCAAATGAACTTTGGAATGTTTATCAGCGCACTTTGCGTGGAGAGCATCGTACCAACAATAGCATTGAAAGGTGGCATAGACGTTTTCAATCAACTGTCGGTTGCTTTCGTCCGTCCATCTTTCGCTACATCAACGCTCTTAAGAAAGAGCAAAAACATAACGAAGTCCTAATGGAACGTCTTGTGGCAGGCCACAATCCTCCATCTCAAAAAAGGAAATATGAACAACTAATCAGGGGTCGGCAACCTACGGCCCGCGGGCCGGATCCGGCCCGCCAAGCAAAATTATCCGGCCCGCAGCATTTTTGCAAATTGTAGTTGGCGGGCCAAAACGAACATCCCATTATTTTATGCTGCCATTTGGTTTTACATAACAGAATTAAGATTACTAAATGTTATGTAAAACTTTCGCAATTTTTACTTTTCTATATTTATCCGTAACGCTCACTTGTAATCACGTAGCCTGTGTACTTATGCCGCAACAATGCTTAGTTAGGGCATTGTCGCCATTTTGAATTTCCTTGATATTCTTTCTCTGCGAACTGCATTTTAGAGAGAGCGACGTTGCAGGCCTGACAGATAGTTTGATAGATTTGAAGTTTTAAGAATTAGTTTGTTTGAAGGTTGATAATTTAGAAATATGTGTAGCTTAGGAAGCAGGAATTGGCCTTTTTAGTGACAGCCGGTCCAGACTTTTAAATTACTTTATTTTTTAGAGTTATAATTTACTCCCAGTTCCATTTTTCCGTTTTTTTCAACAAGTGATTCTTGTCTTTGAAGAATTTGCTACTTGTTAGAATCCACCAAGCATAGGAAATTATCACAAAGCGCCTTTGTACCCGCGACCTATCGACCACGGGTCGCTTTGTTATAGTAAACTAGGTTTGGGGCAAAATTTAGCTTAAGCTTGCAGAAGGTAGCATCAAGGTACTTGGCAGTTTCACCTTGAAGTCCGGTTATATTAGCCTATTTACTGCATGCTAGTTGCAGGCTACATGAGTTGCGTTAGTAATAGTCAATTAACCGTATATTTAACGGCAAGTTGAGAACACAACTTACTGATGACCACTTGCAAGATGTTATGATTCTTGCCTCATCCAACCTATCACCTGACCTTCAGAAACTTTCTAGCAGGAAACAACATCAAATATCACATTAATGTTGTGCTGTCAATAAATAAAGTACTTGGTGTTTTTCGTTACCAATTGTTACTATTTTTCTTTATATTAATCTATATAAGCCTATAGTAGCTAAATATGGAGATACTCTGATAAGAACGCCAATTTTAACAATATTATGAAAAGTAAAGAAAACGGAAGTGCAAATGGAAAACTTGTACGGCCCGTTGACATCTGCGCAGTTTTGTTTTGGCCCGCGACTGAAGAAAGGTTGCCGACCCCTGAACTAAATGAACGGATCCTTCGCATTGTGCAACAGTATGATGCTCGAACAACGGCTCAGTATCTGCGTGGAATTGCTCACAACTTTGGCATGTAGTTTTCTTGCGAACTATTTTCTGTTAGAATTGTCGGCTTTTGGTATGTAATTAAATTGAAACTGTTTTCTTATGAACTATTTTAGGTTTGAATTGTCGGCTTTTCTCTGTTTTGTTTTTTGTCGTGAATCTCAGCTTTGAATTATCGACTTTTAATTGACGGCTTTGAATTTTCGTCTTTGAATCATCAGCTTTGAATAAACGGCTTCGAATTTTCGGCTTTGAATTGTTTGCTTCAAATTGTCGTGCTACCAAAATAATGCTGTGCTGCAGGCTGGCTTAAGGTCACTTGTTTTTTTTTGTATGTACCTATCTAATGGTTTGTTTTATGTTTGTTTAATGTTGAGCAGTCGTAGATTCAACAGACACATGACGTAAGACGGTTAGATGTCGAAAGTTGCCACACCAAAAAGAATTAGATTCTAGAACAACTTGTGACCTATTACTGTCTATTTTATTATAACTTTTGCAACATGTTAACATGATGTGATGGTTTTTTTTGTCGTATCCAGGCTTACACCCGGTGGTTGAAGATTTAGATTAAGTGGACGGGAAGGCAAGTAAGCCAATCTTCGTGTCCACCTTCAGGCATGCCTTTAAGTGTTCTGCCACAGACACAGCCGCATGCTCTTGAGCGGTGTCGAACCTGCGCCTATTCGACTGCCGTTTCAGTGTTCTCACCACTCGGCTATGCAGCGCTGTGTGATGGTTGTCAGAAATAATGAATCAGAAATGGTCAAAAATAAGAATAACTAAGCACTACATTTCACTTCCCTGATAGATCCCAGTATGATGATCCATGCTTATAGTTTCATATGTCCAAAGATTTTCTAGATTGACTATCAAAACGTCTTTTGAACAATTGATTGATTGCATCTTTATTCTCATATTGCGAAAGCTTAATCCTGGCAGCTTAGCAAACCTTAAGAGGCTTTAAACCACTGACACAGGTCCGGTCACCGAGATTGACAAAGTGAAGTTTTGTTTATTTTTCAAGTGTTGTCTGCTGTAAACTATTTCATCCACTAGTTGCCGCTGAATGGAGAGCAGTCCTCAAATGCGTTGCTCAAGCGCACACCCCGAGAGCCGAACCAGCGCTGCGTCATCTTAAATTTTGTTCGTTCATACAGTCAGGTGCCTAACCAACTGAGCTATCGAGATTTTCTTTGGGCTGTTTAAGGCGACAATGGTTTGAAAGCCCTTGCCTCTTCCAACAAGCTTTTGGGAAACAGTCAGAGCTAAGCTTAGAAAGAGGCTTTCTTGGTTCGAATATAATTACTTCCATAATAAACTAAAACGTTGATATCTTATTAGAGCAGCTGTCTGGATGACTAAATGATCTTTTACTACTCTTGGCTAATCAGATTGAATTGTTCAGCACTAAGCGTAGCGTTTCTCTATTTGTATGTTATTGCGATGTAAGCTTATTGTGTGCAGTTGTAATATCGGATAGACAAATAAAGTTAATTCTCTATCTGTGTTACTTTTACCAGTTAGTTTGTCCACGTCTCTGTTAAATCGCTTGTCTGCATAAGCATCCGGGATATTTAGAACACATTTCGTCTGAGCAGCACTCCCAGCGATTCCTTTGGATAGAGGGAATCTATGCAATTAATTAAAAAAAACTATTATAAACCTAATGGCGGTGTCCATAGGGTTAACTTTTTTAATCACGATTGTTTCAAATTGCTTTAAGTTTGTTTTAAGATATCTGTGAGCTGTTTTTGTGAAAATAAAGTTTAGAATAAATCCAAACAGGTTGAAGTGGCTCAAAGGTAGACTATGTAGGAACACAACCAGCCCATTTTCTCGATCTTATCGAAAACAATTTACAGAGTGTGCTTACTTCAGAGTGTAGACTCGAAGCTTGAAAAGTTTAAAGCAATCATCAGCTTTAAACTAGATCTATTCTAGAAATTGTAAAATATCAGCTGTAGCCCGTAGCCTATCTGCGCAATAGACTGGATTGGACAGCTACTGAATCAAGTAGGCTACAAACCGTCATCCCCTCAATTCTGATCGCTTCCTGACCAGCTACAAATGTATATTGGATAAAGTCGTTATGTGGATAATTGTTGGCGACTTGCTTAAGTGGTTGCTTTTTGCAGCGAGTTGAAATGGTAAGAAGAGTAGGCTAGATATCTCCTTTTTTACCACATTATGCAATGTTGTCGTTGATTGTAACTATCCCAGCCAGCAAGCCCGACTGGGGCCCAGTAAAAATTTAAGTGGGCACTTGAGCTTATGGGCACACCATGTGAGTTGTTTATGTGTCACAAATGGGTTAACACAAGTCCAGTTTTTCATATTGTATTTGTTTAATTTATTGCCCCAAACCGAGCCCCATCTTTTAATTTCAACTTCTTACTAGTTTTTTTAGTTTGAAACAAAAAGTAAAAAATATGAGCATTAAAATGGGTTGAATTTGGGCAGGCAGTTTGTAAAATCACCCAAACGTTGGTGGTAAGTGGATTTACCAATATTAAAAAATATTTTTACACAATAAAAATATTTTTATTGGCTGTATAAAAACAGCTTTGTCAGTATTGTGTTTATACTGCCAATAATTATTGCAAAGGTTAATGTGGGTTCAGTATGGGCAGCCCATTTGCACAACAACGTTTTAAAAAGCTTAGTTTGAGTTGAATTTTCCGTCTGGGATCCAGATACCAAAGACATCAGTTCGACACCGCTCGGAAACGTTTTTTTCAAACATTTACAAACTGGGCTGCCCAATTGGGTAGGAACTTGAGTCCGAGGACAAATATAACTTGGACCCAATCAGGTAGCCTAAGTGGGGCCCAATATATTTATGCTTTGGTACCAGAAGGGCCCCAATTGTCAATGCTGACTGGGATACAGCCTACCTTATTTCTGCTTGCTTAATAAACACTGTTTCACCATTTTCTTCTTCTCCAGCGTCAAACAAATTTGAATACAATTCACCAGACTCTTTATCCAATAAAAACAGTGAACACCTTTCAGCCGACACCAAACTTTTTGCAAACCTGCAAATAAGTGGAACACAAATGTAATATTCTTACAGACTAAGTGTACAGAGCTACTGTATAGTGTAGCCTATATGCTCGCTTAGCTTAAACAGAATCTATATTCTCAATTGCTTTGGTTTGGTTTTGAATCTTTATTCTCGGACTGACAAAGCCTTGATTGGTTATTCCTGGTAGTTTCGCATACTTGTAGAGGCTCCTGACGCAGGGCAGCTTTATGGCTGAGATTACGACCCAGCTAATTCAAGACATTTATGCAACGCATCCTGCACCTTATCCCTACACTTACCGCATTGGTTAGCTAATAACTGCAGATTAACATCACGGCGACATTTTTTTTTAAAAGAAAAACGTTTTACGTCACCATTTGATGTCATGTTGTAATTCAGTATAATGCGTAGTCGAGTGCCCCTGCATGAGGCTCAGAAGAGCGTCAGTTCGACTTCTACAGAGAGCATGCAACATTGCTTTTGGCAAAACACCCAGTGGCGGCTCGTGCCATGGGGCTGCAGGGCTGCAGCCCCCCCTGAAAGAAAGAGAAAAAAGGGAAGATATGTTTTCCTCTGTGTTTGTCCGACCCGATTACTTTTTTCACTTATGGATTGCGGATTGAAAATTAAAATATTTAAAAATTTGTTTGGAAACATGGCTTTGGGACAACATTCTTTGCAGCCCCAGATTTTGGATTTCAAGTGCTCTGATTGGCTAAAAAATATCCTTGAAGCTCCACCTCTTTTGGTATTTTACAGAATACATAACAGCAATTTTTGAATCTGTTGGGGCTGCATGGAAAACAGCCCCCCCCCCCTAACCGAATAATTCTACAGACTTTTTAAAGTTAAGTTTTGTTTCGCAGAGTAGCGATGAGACATGACTGTAAATGTGATAGCTGTAGGATTAGGGTATTCAACAGGTTATAGGATGTACCGGTACTAGGGCAAGAAAACAACAGTGCTAGGACAAGAAACAATAGTGCTAGGACAAGAAACAATAACTTACACTGGATCTCGAACCTCAATCGTCTTAGGCTACTGTGTGACTGTGATGTGCAGTCTGACCATAAAAAGAGCTCAACACCTGCTCTCCTGGGCCACATCGAAACCTGCTTTTGCCTGAGGATGGGTTTCTTTTATGTCCGGTTTTCTTTATCCATCCTATTATTGTTATTACAAAGTGGCTATTTTTACACACTTGTTGCCATAGTTACAATCAGGTGTTGCCAGAGTTAGGATTAAAGTTAGGTAGGGTTAATTAAGGTAAGGGTTAGAGTTAGGAATAAGGTTAGGGTTTTGATCTTTGCCCAGTTTTGATCTTTGCATGTGACTCCATGCTGCTGAGGGTTGGTATAGTATTTTCTAGGGCAAGGAACGATAATTGTTTCCACTCAGTGATCCGTCAGGAGTGATAGATAGTTAAGTTAGGTGCTTCACTAGTGTCTGCCCTCTAGGTCTAGTACCGGTATGCTGCAGAAGTGCATCTACATGAATGATTTATCTTCTGAATTAAACGGTCTTTCTGTTGGCTGCTGCATTGGCAACTCCTGTCTTCAATCATTTAATGTATGCTGAAGGCTTGTGTTGTTTTGCATCAAGTGTCAAGGGACTCCAGAAACTCATCAATGTTTGTCAAATGTATGTAGTTTCTCATGACATTATATTTAATTGCAACAAAACTGTTGGTGTTTTATATAAAGCCTAGATGTTGAAATTTGGCTATAATCCGATCATATATAATACGGTATTTAAATAAAAATCGTATCTGCTTTGAGACCCTTGAAATATATTGGAGTAATAATTAACGCTTCTACCTGATGATAAAGACATGAAACGACAATTACGGTCATTGTATTGTTCTGAAAACATGTTAAAAGCAAGGTTTTCCAAACGTTTGATTGCTGTTAAAAATGTGTTGTTTCGTTCCTATTGTATGCCTTTATATGCCTGTCAACTATGGTGTAACTATCTTCTATCCAGTAGTAATCGCTTACGTGTTGGATACAATAATTGTTACAGAATGTTGTTTAATCTGCAGAGACGATGCAGCATCACCTCTGCATTCGTTGATAACAATATCACCATTTTTCAAGCTTTCATTTGTAAAAAATTATATCAGTTTGTAACCCGCTGTAACTTGTCTTCCAACCAATGGATATATGAACTAATGCGAACAGACTGTTACACTCAATCTTTGTATTTGGTACATTACGACTCAGCTCTTCGGAGTTGAGTATCTGCTTTGTTTCTACTTTCATCTTGAGTCTGATGCAAATAAATAAAAAAAAAATATCATATATATATGGATACTCTTATTTTGACTCTGAATCTACCTTCATTTAAAAAAATTGACAATGATTTCATTTGTCTTAACAGGTTTATGCTATAATAATTTACACTTTAATTGGAACATTTTGCAATTTATATACAATGGATAATTCTGTAATGTCATTGAAAAAAATTAGGTTTTCCCAGTTGTCTCTGCAAGAAAAACTTAGCATCAAAGCACAAGGAAGACCCACTCCAAACCTTGACATTTCCCAATCATCCACCAGTAGAGGTAACCCTTACGCAAGGAAGTTTAACAGAAATGTGTATGATGATCATGACTGGCTGTGTGGCTGCAACAGTGAAAATGCTTTCTTTTGCTTTCCCTGTTTACTGTTTGGTGGAGATCAAGAACATTCCTGGACCAAAGTAGGTGTGAAAGACCTGAAACATCTCAGTAGAAAGACAGAGAAGCATAGTAGATCAACTTTCCACATGAACAATACTTTGAGTCTTTCAGTGCTTGGCAGAGTTAATATTGCTACACTTATAGATTCTGGATATCAACTCTCCATTACTAAACATAATGAAGAAGTAACGAAGAACAGAACAGTATTGTCAAAGATTATAGATTGTATAAAATTTTGTGGCAGATTTGAATTGCCATTAAGGGGACATGATGAAAGTCAAGGCTCAAAAAATCCTGGTGTGTTCATGGGGTTAATTGATTTTGCTTCCAATCTTGACTCACGCTTCCAAAATCATTTTAATTCTGCAAAGGTATTCAAAGGTACATCCAAAACTATTCAAAATGAGCTTTTGGAAACGATTCTTGAGCTTTGCAAAAGCAAAATTAAAGAAGAAATATCACAGTCTGAATTTGTAGCAATCATGTGTGATGAAACTACTGACATCTCAGAGAAGACACAGATGGTGATTGTACTACGGTATGAAAGTCATGGGAAGCCTGTTGAAAGATTTTGTTTTTTTTTTAATCCTGCTAACCAGACAGCAGAAGCTCTGTCTTTAATCCTATTTCAGGAACTTAAAGTTTTGCTTGGGAGCAATACATCCAAACTTGTAGCACAAACTTATGATGGTGCTGCTGCTATGAGTGGTGCAAGAAATGGTGTGCAATCAAGAATCAAGCAAGTATATAGCAATGCACACTTTGTCCATTGTTATGCACACCAGCTAAACTTGGTTATACAAAAAGCCACTTCGCAGAATACCAGTGTCAGAGTCTTTTTTAACAGTCTTTCGGGAATCCCAAGTTTTTTCTCCAAATCTCCTCAAAGAATGGCTGCTTTGGACCAAGTTGCTCAAAGGCGTATTCCTCGCCCATCAGCAACACGATGGAATTTTAAAAGCAGGACGGTGAATGCTGTATCGGAGGTAAAAGACGCACTTATAGAATGCTGCTCAACTTTGGAACAAAGCAACTCTTCGGTGACTGGCTTTGCTGCTGCTGGTATAAAACGAATGCTCATAGATCCAAAATTTGTGTTTTGGTTAGATTTCTTTTCGAAAATCATGCCTCATGTTGACATACTGTTTGCTCAGCTGCAGTCTGTGGAGCTTGAGTCATTCAAAGTGCAGTGCTCTCTGGATAATTTTCTGTCAGCAATACAAAGAATAAGGGAAGGCATTGCTGCAGACAATGAGTCACCTTCACCCACACGGAGAATGCCTGAATCCCAAATCATTGATGCTAAAGAAGTATGTGATGTTGTCTTAATGCAGTGTCAAGAAAGGTTCAAGTTCACCAATCATCTTGAAGCAAGCACTTTATTTAATTTGAAAAATGCTTCACAATATGCAAGACAGTTTCCAGAAAAAGCTTTAGAAAAGTGTTGTGAAGCATACCCTATGTTAATCAAAGACAAGCTCAAACCGGAGCTGTCTGTTCTCTATTCTAGAAATGACATGCATTCAGTGAGTGGACTTGTGCAGCTGCTTTCGTTGCTAAACCTGGAAGGAATGCAATCAACTTTTTCTGAAGTAATAAAGCTAGCTAAAATTCTACTTACCACTCCAATGTCAACAGCAGAACCAGAACGTTGCTTTTCATCACTGAAAAGGATTAAAACCTTTTCCCGCAGCACCATGTGTACTGAAAGACTTTCTGCATTAGCCATGGTGTCAATAGAAAATCGCTTAATAACTGAAACCAAAGATTTCAACGAGAGGGTAATTGACCATTTTGCCATGGCAAAAAGTCGCCGAATGGAATTCATCTATAAATAAAGGTCCGCTGTCCTTTATATGTGATGCTCAGTAATGTGTAGCAAAGAGTAAATGTGGCACCTATGGCTTGAGCGAGATCAATGGTTATAATTACAATATGTGTGTGTGTATTTGTTTGTTTTTGTAATGTTAGGTTCAGTCGTGTTCTCATTGCTTTAAGAATTGGCGCTCCAATTGTTTCTGGAATGAGGAGGCGACTGATTCTTAACTAATTCATCTACTTGTTTTAAAGTGTCAGGTTTGGTGGCCGTGCTTAACTATATTTATCGATGCATATACCGCAATATTAGATCCTTTCATGCACGTCTTAAACCATTAAGGTTTTGCCACCTTTTCCTTTTGTTGGTTTTGTTACTGTATTTCTTTTTTACAATATCATTTCTTTTGCATTCTGTCAAAGAAAAATAATTTGAATTGAACTGAATTATACTTGCCATCCAGTGGGCATTTACACTTGTGATAGAATTGAGATTTTGTCTTTGTCCTTCTGTATTGTGATACATGCAGGGTTGCTAGCTGGCTTCAGCTGGCAAAAGATAATTTTTGTAGGAAAGAATAAAAAATGTTAACTTCCAAGCATTTTTAGTTCTGGAGCAGTGGGTGCATACATGCAGGGTGCTCCAAAAAAGATGTAGCTACGGTTATACTACATGTATACTGCAATATACTGTGTGTGTGCGAAGATTATGTACTTTGTAATGAGATCGTTTTTAACTGCAAAAAGTCGTTTGCTATGTATTTTCTAACTAATCACTTAAAGTTAAATTTAAATCCAATTTCACGGCTCAACGGAAGTCAAATCAAATCTGTAGATAGCGTCAGATACTTGGGTGTATTTCTTGACACGGCAATGTGTGATGACAAGGATATAAACCGACAAGTACGATCATTATACTGTTTTACCAATAAATTAAAATTTTACAAGAGCTCCAGTGAAGTTAAAAATGTTCTCTTCCGTTCATATTGTACCCCAATGTATGCATGTCACCATGGGAAAATTATCACCAACGTGAATTAATCGCTTGCGTGTTGCATTCAATAATGCATTTAGAATTATTCACCATTTGCCCAAACATTATAGCGTAGGCTACGTGAACATCAAGTCTTGTGTAACATTGTATGTCATATAACATTTGATGCATTACAACGGAAAAGGGCCTTTGTTTTGTTGGGTAATGTGAATCATCGTCAAACTCTATTGTTGATTCCCTGATAAGGTATGACTGCTATCGTAACTCAAACTACCTCCTTCATTATAATACCACTATGTAGGCTATGCCGTTACCTAGCCTTGATGGCTGCTATGGCACAGCAGTGATATCAACATTCATCGATTGATAAAGTTTAAATTTCTTTTTATAGTTGGGTGTTTGAACAGATTAAGTATGATATTTCATTTTGAATATTGATTTTTGTTTCGCATGTTTAATTTGTGTGATATGGATCGCATGATCTGAAATGGACGATTGATTAATAAATTTATTGCTTACTTCAGCGTCATTCCTGTGAATGTACTTCTGTTTGTCTTTTGTTTCTGTGTATTTTTTTGTGTGGATCGTATGTGGACAATCGTGTCCGATGCCGGCGATCGACAATAAATATTTGCAGACAACAAACTGAGCGAACTATTGAGAAAACGACGAAGTGCATAGAACATAGTTTGATTTGCAGAGGTGGGCAGTAACTAGTTACAAAAGTAACTAGTTACTGTAACTAGTTACTTTTTGAGTAACTGTAACGGTAACTTCGTTACTATTTTCCAAAAGTAACGAAACGCGGTAACTAGTTCCTATTTTAGCACTTTTTCAACAGTTACAGTTACAAGTTACTTTTGTATTGAAATTTATGTTTCTAATTGCCGTCCATTACTCTGCACATGTTTGTGTCATGCTTTATGCGTGTTTGCTGCGCGTTGCTCAATAATGCATTCTTCTCGCAGCTGTATCGGAGCAGCACTGTTCATGCGCGGCGCTCTTGTTTTGTGATCTTATGGAGCAGAATTGCCATATTGGCAAATTCATCGCCAAAATCCAGAAATCTGGCGATTTTTTAAGACGTTTGGCTTCATATTTATGGTTTGGCGATTTGGCTTTTTTTTAGCGCTTTTTGAGAACTGATTTGGTTAAATTAATTGCTTTTGGTGATTGATCAGTATGTGACTTTCTATGCAATGTTTAGCAAAAGTGTTTGGCGACACTTGATAGCTCAGTTCATGCTTGTCGTATAGCTGCCAGAGGTGTACAGGAGTCGTATCTTTGGAGTATTTAGGACCCGGAGTCTCGGTGTTACGTTCACTGTTCGCAACCTTATTACATCATTGTTTTCTCGATTCAAAATTGGAAGTCGATGTCTAAATAACTTCGAGTCATAGCAGAGAAAACAAATTATTTCCTTTGTTTCGAGCATTTAAAGAGAATATAGTTTCGGGAGAGAGTTTTCTTTTTTGTACCAATATATTTAAACTTTTTGAAAGCAACTATAACTAACTGACTATAAGCATCAAGAAACACGCAACGATTATAAGCAATAGTGTGGAAAACAGACAGACGGAAAACAAACTACATTAGGAAAAGGCAACTGCGTAACTAGAAAAGAATTTGCACCACAGGGTGCGTGATACATCTAATAAATGTTGAGGAGAATGGATGCGCCTCCCGCAAATAATTGTTTGTTTAAATTTGGATTACAGCGTTTATGTTGAGATTTATGAGTAACTGAAAGTAACTAGTAACTGTAACTAGTTACATTTTTGAAATCGGTAACGGTAACTCAGTTACTATTTTGGCCAAGTAACTGTAACTCAGTTACTTTTGAAAGTAACTTTGCCCACCTCTGTTGATTTGTATTTAGCACTGATTTTGAATATAAAAATTTGAAATATTAGTATTTTTCAAGCTCTACAGCAGCATTTTTGACTGTTATTCCACTCCCAAATTTCTTTTGAAAATGCTCTCAAAATGCACCAAATTAAATGTAATTGTAAAAAATTTTCTGGGGGGGGCCCCCCAGACCCCCCGCCGTGGGTGTCGCCTTCGGCGACACGCCCGCAAGGTTCGCCTGATATCGCCCTCCAACAATTCTTGGATATGCTGCCTTGCAGCCCCCCCAATTCAGGAGGCCACCAGCCGCCACTGAAAACACCCAATTCATGTCTGAGTGTAGGCCATAGCATCTTTTCACAAATTGGGACTAGGTGGGCAAATTTTCAAAAAAAGTCATTTTTAACGCGCGAATTCTGTTAAAAAGGGCACTTTTCGCGCGTAAATAATGAAAAAAAAGGCATTTTTTTCGAGCGTAAAACAAGTAGTTTTCACAGGAAAGTTGTGGGTAAAAAGACATATTATACTGAGGCTAAACTTTTGAGACCTATAATTGATTCCTATATTCATCTCCGCCCACAATATTTTATAAATAATAATGTAATAAAATTTAATCTACCAGCATTTAGTTGCAGAGTTCTCTTGTAGCCTACTGATAAAGTAAAAAGAAACAACTATGATAATCTATGAAACACAACTGCTAAGATATTATAAGGAGTTGAATCTTTGCAGATTAAATGATTCTACAAAGCTAGTATTTCATTTTGATGAAAATCAGGCAACAAACTTCGGAAATTCAGACTTTTAAAATCTCACACAAAATTTGTGGTAGCCTACTCACCGCACACATTAATAATCTGCTTGAATGGAACATTCACGATATTATAAGTAAGGTCAAAGGTAGGCTCATAAGTTCTAGATGTATGCTGATTGCTGAAGCTTTCCATTTAGCTGTTCCCTGAGCTGTTCATTTTTTAACTGCCAAAGAAATAAAATAGTTCAAAATGTGAAGAGTATTAAAAACGTTACTTGATCACTTTTATAATCTAAAAAGTTCTATCGGAAAAAACTGCAAAGTTTTCTCCCAACAGTTATGCCTAATAAAAATTATTTTTGAAAAGAAAAATAGTGCAGAACCTGTTATGCCGCTTGTCCTATCACTTTTCTTGTTCTTTTGTCATTGATGACTAAGGTTTGGGTCTGGCTGTTGTTTAGTCTTGCAAATCATTTTCCATGTCTTTTGGAAATTTAGAAGATCATGGTGCAGTTTTGTCAAACTTCAGAGCAGTCCGCACATTATTATACAATAACAATAATGAATAACTAGCAGCGAGACATCAACAAGCTGATAAAACATTTTTGCTCAGTCCGGCATAACCTGCTAATTGTTTTTTTGTTTATCTTTATCCTGCATTGCGGGAAAGCGGACTTGAGCGCTATGCATCGGTGTACGCCTTCCGACATACACCTGACCCACGCTGCAGCCGACGGCAATGTCTGTTTCCGGTTGTCTACTCTACTTATGACTTAAATTTGGTACTACCGTACCCATTACTCGAAATCGATCACTGGGTAGAGGCAATTATCGTAAGTTTCTTGCCCAGAAAAACAACAGCAGGTGCGGGTGGCTGGAGTCGAACATGCAGGCTCTCGACTGCGAGCCCAACGCGCTAACTGCTGCATCATTACATTACATCATTACTAATGCATCATGACACATACTTAGAAAGAACAAGAAAATTCAGTTGCTTTAGGCCAGAAAGAAGTAAATGAACAGAGTTACAAAACAAAATCTACTTCAAGGGAAACTGTACTCAATTTTAGCCCTAGCCAGTTAAAATCTTATCAGGCATTCATCGGGCATGTCTACCGCAAACGCGGAATTGAACACTCGGCAATGATGGGGCGACTTCCTGGTCAGAGGCACCGAGGGCGTCCACGTTTGGAAATCTTAAAAAATCTTACAACATGGACAAACCAAAATTTTCGAACCTAATTAGAACTATGGACAATCGATCGTTGTGGAGACTCACGGTAGCCGACGCCTTATTCATGCATGGCCGATGATGATGATGAGTTAAAAATATAAAAATACGACGATTCCCATCGTACCAAAACATATTCCCTATCATTTTTCGTTGAGCAATTGCCGAATCACTTTTATCAAAATTGGAAAGCACTATTTTTACTAAGGGTTACACTCTCAAGTCAGCTTCTTGGGTCTATGAGTCATTAATGGTAAAAGCTGTGAGAATCGAGAAGTAGTTGCGTTGGCAGGCAGGTTTCGTTCCTAAAAAATGATGCAGGCATCTAGTGATGCCACCCTATGTTGCTATAGCATAAATATACAAAAATAACTGCAATGAAATAACTTACAACGAATTCCCACATTCGGTAGCGCTGATAGATCGCAAAAGTAAAGTGTTCCATAAGAATGTACAAAAAGTACAGATTTGCTGTTTTAAGATAAAACTAGGATCAAACTTAAACAAAAATTACGTCTTAAAAATTGCCCACCTAGTTTCAAACTAGGGGGGCAAAGAAAGGGCTAGGGAGGTAAGCGAAGGGACTAGGTGGGCAATTGCCCACCTAGCTTATATGTGAAAAGATGCTATGGTGTAGGCTATACACAGAAATACACGTTATTACCTTTCCTCCCACTTAACCTTTAAACAAAAGGTATTAGCTGCAATGCTGCATGACAAAACGCACAGTTAACGCATAGGTTACTATTGCAGATTAAGAGCTTGGCTTATAATAAACTAGTCTATAGGCTATCTTGGACAAGCACAGTTAGATTGAATAAAAAACCTCATTATATGCCGTACGATGCTGTCGATGTCGGTGATATCATCTAAATATGTTCGAGATACTTTCAAGAGGAATTCGCTCATCTCACTCTGCTGTTTAAGTCCATTACTCACTTCAGTTTTATGAACAGCCAACATAACCCAATCGAGAAAATTCTGCAAGAATAATGACTGAGACTCAATCAACTAGGCCTACCATATCACCCAAAGAGAGGACATGTTTCGTAAGCAAGGAAAATGCAAATGAATTTTTACGTTTGAATAATTCTTTCCATCTTCCTGGATAATTATTTTTTTTTGAGAAAAGAGGACAAATCCTTCTAAAAGAGGACGCCTTGCAGCTCTAAATCAACACAACTTAAATTCTGAAACATACCGGCAGCAACGTTATAATCCGTTTTCATCTAATAACACAGAGCTTTTTGTCTTAAACTGCCAGACTTGCACGCAACTTGCGTAACTACCAGTGACGTGCGTGAGGTTCCTAGATGGTGAGGCACTAATTTTTTCAAGTCACTTTTACAATAAAATTTTTTAACAACAAAAATGGTATCATACTAATCAAAAAAATTAGCAGCATGCTTTCACATTTATTAAAAATAAAATCCATGCTCCCATCCTTTTGGACTAAAACATTTGTGACTTTGTTGCATAGAGAAGACCCTTCTTTAGTCCTAACATTATCACTAGATATTGAAAACAAGAGACAGGGAAAGCAGAAAAGGCAATTTTTAAAGCATAGCCACACAGCTACTTCTTTTTTGTGTACCAATCAATTTGAAAGTTGCAAATTATTTTTTTTGTTCAGTCGTTTGATGCAAACCTTATAAATTTAGAACCGGTCTTCCTTTATTTATGACTTCAACTTTGGATTGAAAGTTTATTTTTTAAAAATCTCTCAGATTTAATACTAAATCTTCCTCCATTTTTTAGTTAAGTTTTATAAGAAACAATCCTTTACACTGCGAGAAGTCACATACCACGTAGGCTACTATGCGGGCATTCCAGCTGGACGAAAAAGGTTTCATAGCTGTGACGTCACATTTGAGGCAAGCTTCAAATCGTAGCTAAATCGTTCATGATGATTTCTGGGCGACTTTGCGAAAGAAAAAGGCACCCATAATGCAGTGTATGGAAGTTTTCTGATCAGAAGTGAGAGGCACAGCTTGGCGTTGCCTCTCCTCGCGTATTTCAACGATTTTGACCACGTGAACGCTTAATATGAATATCGCCACAGAAAAAATTAAAGCACAGTTTGGGTGTAGAAACACAAAATTTGGAGGAAAGGGGGTACGACTACAGCAATTCACACAAATAAAAGCACCTAAAAACGTGCAATATTTTCTACTTTTTAACAAATAATATTTATTCTGTGATAACCATATCTTTGATATAAATTTTGCTTTGCCAGATGTTGGCAGGTGAGGTACTGCTTCACCTGCCTCCCCTGACTGCACGTCCCTGGTAACTACAGAGTAACTTTGCCTACAAGATGTAATCACTACTATTTCTCCAGCTTAACTGACTAAAAATAAAATACCAATATCAACCAAAATCGTCTTATTTATTGCCTATGGTTGAAAGGCAAATTTCATGTTTTTTTTACAATAATAATTTAATTGTGATGTGATAGATACCTGAGCCATGGACTTCTAAATAGTAGCATCTGGACTGGACACTCAGTGGTCAACATGAGGCCAAACAGTTGGTAGAACAGTTGGCCAACAGTGGGCCAACAGGGTTAGTTACTTGGCTGTTGGCCCACTGTTGGCCAACTGTTGTACCAACTGTTTGGCCTCATGTTGCCCACTGAGTGTCCAGTCCAGATGCTACTATTTAGAAATCCATGCCTGAGCGATTGTTAGTGTTTCCGGGGTGTATGCTGCACCGTCCCAATTTCGGTACAGTTCTATTACACCAAGCAGATCTCCATTCGGCAGCGTTAATGGGAGGCACATTACGCTGATTGCACCTACAAAAACAAAAAAATTACATTTTAGTCGATTTCAGTAAAATGTTGGACTCGCGTTGGACAAAGTTTTTTTTTTAACCATAGAAAAATAAAACTTAACAACCAGACGGCATTTAACATAACAACATGAAAATAAACTAAAAATTACAAACATTTTCGGCTATACTCATGTTAGCCCTTTTTCGGCCAAAAACGTTTGTAATTTTAATTTATTTTCAGCATACACCCCGGAAACACTAATAATATTATGTTCGGCCTAAATGCCGTGTGGTTGCTACGTTTTATTTGTCTATGGTTCAAAAAATCACCTTTTTACCAAAATTGGAGTTTTTTAGCAATTAAATGTCTTGTTCACTGTTTAGTCAGGATTCATTTATTACTGGCGCAAGTTTCAAAAACAAACCAAGCCGTGGTGCTCCTCATTTTTGTTACTTCTTTACGACAATAGGCTAATGAATTAGGTATCATAGATATTTCTTCTTCGTGAAGCAAATTTCAGTTACACTTGACTAATGACTATATTGCATCACTGCTTAGTACTTATTCAAATCTGATTTGGAAGCAAAATTTGAAAACAAAAATTGACATCATTTGACAAAAAGTCCTTCGAAGAAATATCAAAACTATGGTTGAAAACCGCATGCTAAGAATAAAACATTAGTGTTTTGAGGTTAAACTTTCATAAATTTACCAGTTGTTGCAACTCCTTTTGGGAATCTTTCGTCCATCGGTAAGTCATCCACAACAACGGACTGCATTGTGTAAGCAACATGCGCGGCTACTGTGCTTTTCTTTCCAACAGGATAACTTGTCATGGTATCAATTCTGAACATTTGTCATAGTAGTAAAAATTATTATGATTTATTGTCGTTCTAGCACAGCTGAGAGTTTTTTGTGCGACAGTGTAGCCCAGGGGTCACCAACCTTTTTTGCATGCGGCCGCGGGCCACTTTGGCACTAAGGAGAGCTGTGGCGGGCCGCACTAATAAAATTTTATGTAGGTTGACTCTTATGCTAGAAAAGAACGCATTTCGTACCCAGTATCCAGCGTTACATGTTGTTTATATGTATGTTAGAAACCGCAGCAACAAAATTAATCGAACAACGCTACTGCCAGGCCAAGCTCCTTTTACAACACTTTTGATTTTTTTAACAATGCCTAATAAACAAGGCCACTTGTTTTGCGCACTTATAGCGAGGCGAGTGGTTTCATCAGAATATTCATCGCCAAGCAAGAGTGGTGTTGTCACTTCGCTTCACAAATGATATCTTGCAATTAACAATTTCAGTAAACAAGGAAATGTTTGACACGTCGCAATACAGGCAAGAGGCAACAATAGTGACCTGCAAACGTATCAGCGAAAATTAGGCTCCAATAACAGGGAAAAAGACACCAGGCACCACAGTAGCGTAGCCAGGAATTTTGAAAGGGGGGGAGGTTTTGACTACATAGCGGCGGGGAGTCTGGGGGGCCTCCACCAGAAAATTTTGAAAAATTACTTTGAATTTGGTGCATTCTGAGAGCATTTTTAACAAAAATGTGGGTACGAATATTCCTGTAAAATGGTGCTGTCTGGTAGCATAGCAAAAGGATAAGATCATGTTTTCTTCGGCATTTTTTGGAAATAAAGCTAAGTCTCTGTGTTTTCTTGTTGCTAATTCCTGGCTGAGATGTTTGAATGTTTGGTATTGGCAAAACTCGCTCTTTTAATGCAATTTTGTTTAAAACTAGGCAATTTTTTATTAGACTGAAAGCATCATTCTCAATATCGTGACGTCACACGCGTGCCAAAGGGGGAGGTTGTAACCCCCAAAACCCCTCCCTTGGCTACGCCACTGAGGCACCATGAAACAAACGCTTGTGGAAATCACCGCAAAATCGTAATTCTATCGTAACTCATGAACAGTTTTCCCTCTAAAAAAGCAATGTGTTGATTTTTCATCCTTTTTGTGAGAGTCTATAAAACCGTCTTTCTTTTATTATAGACAACTGTCACTTGCGGTGCTTATCAGCATGGCAAGAATTTGTTGATTAACAACACTTTGCAGTAGTTGCTTTGGCAGTACATATACTAAAATTGGAACGATACAGAGAAGATTAGCATGGTCTCTGCGTAAGGATGACACGCAAAATCGTGAAGCGTTCCATATTTCTTTAAAAAAAAAACATTTTGCAGTAGGCTACTAAGCTAAATATTTTCATAATACAATCAGAAAAAGTCTTTAAATTTATATATAATATTTTGCCAATTTATTATAAACTGAGTTGGCACACAGACCTATTTTGCCAACAAAAACTTGCATAAAGAGAACACTGCTCGTGAAACACAATAACGGTGAAACGCACACTAGTGTTTACATGACATTTGCAAACTTAAAATGAGCAACCCTATGCTCACAGAAATTCGAAAACAGATGTTTTAATCAACCACTGGGACAGTGTGACTGGACATCGCATTGGAATAACTTTAAGCAACCCCCACCTAGAATTAGAACTATAATCTGATTGGTCGGTCGGTGGAATCGTATGCAAAGCAAAAATATGCTTTCCGAAAAGTATTTTTTGCCTTCGTGCTCTTTAACTCCTCAAGAAAAGTATTTTGGTTATACTTATACGCTGATACCTTCCGCGGGCCGCTGCAATACAGCGTGGCAGGCCGCATGCGGCCCGCGGGCCGCCAGTTGGTGACCCCTGGTGTAGCCTACTCTTTTTCAATTTTGCATCGCATTGACGATACCAATAGGCTACATTAGGCCTATTAGGCTACTTGACTTATATCCACCGCTTTATGAAAGAAAGAACAAATAACCGGTATCATTTTTAAAATCCGTGGTATGACTCGATGTGAAATCTGATGCAAAGCAAATCGAAATGCAAATTTTGTGACAACAAATACTATTTGTGGTAGCCTACTGCTATTTTGCATTCATCAAATGCTGGCATTTGCACAACAAACTAACTATTAGCGTAATTTATTTACTGTATAATCAATTTACATTAGCAGTAGTAAAGTCCCGATGAGGAGCCTACCTGTTTCTTGGAAAAGGATTAATTTTCCAATGCGGTAGGCCTGGATTATATAAATGCAACGAATCCCCCGCGCCGTCAGAAGTGTAAAAACTTAACCCTGTGGACAGGGTCATATTTTGCAATTGTGAACAAAATTCATACAGTGGCTGGATGTATTGGCCTTTTTCAATCTGAAACGGATTAAATATAACAAAATTTAGGCTCGGGAGGGTATAAAATTAGATCTGTGCTTGTTCTTATGCAATCAAAGTCGTCTGGTTAGCTTGGTGGTTAAGCGCCCTACTCAAGATCATGCGGCGCTGGTTCGGCTCTAGTAGAGTTCTTGAGCAACACATTTCATGACTGCTCTCCATTCAATGGCACCTAGTGAATGGAATAATTTCCTTGCAACAACAAACAGAATAGCATCACTCTTCCAATTTCAGTGACCAACCCTGCGTCATAAAGCCTTTACAAGTAGGCTATGCGAAACTACCAAGACTAACCTATCAAAGGCTTTGTCAGTCCGAGGATAAAGATTCAAAACCAACCAAACCAAAGTATTTTGCACTTTTTTTTGCAAAGCCAAGAAACGTTTCTAGCTTGTGTAATGTGTATGATTTCTATTTCGGAGAAAAATTGCTTCTCTGATTGGCTCTGTAGCTCTCGTGGACTCTATGTAAGGATGTCCACTGCCCAAACAAAAAACATATTGGACATGCTAATCAATGCTCTAAATTGAAATGACCTACGAAAAATTGAGCCTAGGTATAAAATGGCTTACCCTTATTCATAAACCCCAAATTGAATGTATGATTTAATTTAGCTTACTGTCTTTACTTTTGCGCTATGCATACCTTGTATTTGTTGACAGCTTACCTTAGTTTTTAGCTTTTCGTAATCGTTTTCTTCATCATCCTCTTTGTTTGGCTTTATATTCATGGCCGAATCTCTGTCCACCTTTCCTTGATTATGGACAAGGGATCTTTTCTTAGTGAACCATCTGCTTATGGTCTCTAAACGGGTATTCTCTATTATGTATTCTTCAAAGTCTTGGGGATTTTGAAGAGCAAAGTTACTGATTCTACCTGTAATTTCCTTCTTTGACATGCCGTTAAACACCATTGATTTTGTAGGCAGGTTTGGCGAAGATGATGATTCATCGTAATTGTGAGAGTGCCTTCGTCCTGGAAAAGGAAGCCTCGGCTGAGATCTCATTTGTTTGTAAGCCCACGGAGACTCCATTGATCTTAGTTTGAGTTCTAATCAAACGTTTAACTGTTCAAGCTATATTATTTTTTTATTTATTTATTGATGAAATGCTATGTTGAGACGTGGTAAAAAAATTAATGGTTTCATTTCCAAGATGTCCATTATGACAAACCTTCAATTATGACGCAACAAGCTTGAACCACCACAAACCAAGAAAGCAAAGTTAACCTTTAACCTAGTTACCAGCACTTTGCGCAAAATCAATCTTCCCTGCTGCATCCCTGAGGCGTTTGGCAGGCAGAAGCTGTAGTGTTGACAGAAAAGTTCCAGAGGGTAATTTTGTACTCGAACCAGTATGATTTTAGGAGCCCGAATCTTGAAGAAGCCGCTGCGTATTATCAGGATATAGCGAATATTTTTTTCAGAAGAGTCTTGATTTAGGGCCAAAGGATTTTACTGGTAGGCTACTGGGCTCTAATTATCCTCTTATGGCCCTGGATGACAGTTGATACACAACATGCAAGTAGGCTACAACCGACGTTCAATAGCTCTTTCAATTTTGCTGCAATTCTATGTGCCTGTTTGATATCTGGTTCTATCAGAGATTTCTTACATATGTAAGTAAGCCTAATCCATGGATGGTTATACTGTCACAACTTCGGCATTGCCATGTTCATAAATGGCTTCCTGCTCACAGGTGTACAGAAACCGGATCCGGATTTTGTTGTTTTTTACGGGATCAGATCTGATTATCTTTTGTTTTGATATAGAAGCCGGTTCCGGATCTTAAATTTCATAGCTTTTTTTTAATTTTAAACTCAAAACGTAAATTTTAAATAAGCTCCTGGCAATAAGTCGTGGTGTGATCCTCCAATCATGAACTTGATGTGATAAATCACACTGAGATTGCTGGTTAAATCAGATCAATTTTTTTATTTAAATTTGTGCTGTGTAGCTGTGGACTACTAGTATTAGCAGGGCCTCGTGACTGTGAGCACCATCTCGCCCTCCCCCCGAAATCTACTAGTGGACCCCTAGGCCTATGTTTAAAGATGGCTCTTAAAAAAAAGAGCAAGAAAGCGTTCAGTTGTAATCGCAAGTTCTTTCAGTGTAAGTAAAAAAATTACTTTCATTATTTCAGCAAAGAGTAAACAATTCCAAGATTTTTTAGAAAATAATAGTAGCCTACGGTAAATATGCCGACAATACAGTAGCGAATCTAAAAAAAAAGTTTGCAAAGGGCCAGAATTTCAATAAACCAAAATTTGTAAAATAAACAGACAGTGCAAATCTTAATGTTTAAAAAAAGTAAAGGTGGATAAAAGAATAGCCCCCAGAAAATTTTGACAAATTTAATCTTGTTTTGGTCACTTTTAACGTGACATTAATCGTCTGCGTGTTGCCTTCAATAATGCGTTTAGAATTATACACAATTTGCCTAAACACTATAGCGTACGTGAACATCAAGTCTTGTGTAACATCATAACATTTGATGCATTACTTCGTAAATATGTTTTTTCTTTTGTTGGAAGATGCGAAGTATCGTCTAACTCTATTGTTGCCTCCCTGATGAGGTCTGATTGCCATCGTATATCAAATTACCGTCTTCATTATAATAATTCTATGTATTAACAGTCTCTCTCTGTTTTTAATTCTATGTATGCTATTATCTAGTTTTGATGGCTGCCATGTCATCTGATTGTTTTTATCGTTCTCAATACTTTCAGTTCTTCTAACTTGTAACGCTACCGTACCATTGTCTGTAAACTTGTAACAGTAGATAGGCCTAGCCTATTTATTGAGATTTTGTGCATTTGCAGTTTGTGTATTATTTTGTTATTTTTTGATGTTATTTCGTTGTTGTTGTTCGTTGTTTGTGCATTTGCAGTTTGTGTATTATTTTGTTGTTTTGTTTTGGATATGGACAGCTTTGTCTGATGCAAATAAATTATTATTATTATTATTAACATTTTTGGCGCAATAATGTTTTTTCTATCAAGATGCACACTTTGTATGTAGGCCATAGATCGCTTTGTGTCTAACCAAATTCATCAAATTAAAATTAGATTTGGGTAGAAGGTTTGGTTTAAAATAAGTTAGCCTACTGTATTTAAAAAAATCATTCACGACCACAGAAAGATTTCGATAAATTATTCCTTGAAAATTTGTAGGCTAGCCTATAGCCTATTATTGTGTAGCCTTTTATCAGGTTAGGGCTTCAAAAAGCTATCTAAGGTGTCCACACCTTCGCTGTAGGTAAGTATTTTCACGGTAGCCTACATTGCACTTTATAGGTTATAAGCTATCTATAAACCTTTCCTACAGATCTGTGCAATGAAGCGTGACGTGGAAAACAATCACGCTGGCTACTTCATTGGCAAGCACCAAACTGCTTAAGAATACTTGTTCAGCAAGTGATAAATTGTTTAGCAGTTAGTAGCCTAGAATCTTCGTAAAAACGTAAAATGAACCTTAAAAAACAAGGAACTGACTGTTTTATTTTATTGAAGTTACTTTTATAAGAAAAATAGGCCAAGTGAGACAGTGATAAGCCATTTATAATGGGCTCTCGTAACTGTGCAAAAGCTATGGCGCTTGAAAGAGCTACTGGTAGTGTGGTATACCGTATAGGCTACTGTGTTGGTGTGAAAGCAAAATGCTGTTGGTCTAGATTGTGCGTTACTGTGTCTTTATAATAATAAATGAGAATTTGGGTCTTACTTGCACTGAATATGAATCAGCTGCAATTGGATAATACCGGACATTATACTTTAAGAATACCATGCACCCACCAACCTCGCATATCAAGCCAAATTAAACAAATTTAGAATAACAATAGATAACGACTATAAAATTATATTTGAGGTAAGCTATCACAGCTGTAGAGTTTTCCACAGTTTTATTGAGCTGGACTGCTATTCAATCATGACCGTAGCCTAGCTTCTTCAGTAGGGCCCCGAACAATTATGAGGCTTCCATTTTTTTGTGCATAGGTTATTATTGAGCCCAAAAAGCTGGTCCTATGTTTTGCCATGCTGGACAGGTAGTCACTACCTGGTCTAGCCCCCAGAAGACGTCAGTCGTCTCTGATTGACGAAACGTCGGAATAAAAGCAGTTTGTCACTGTATACATCTTGTGATAGTTTAGTAACTGTTTAATTTGCACCGTTTCTAGCACTAGTTGCAGCGTTCATCTGATGAAATTGAAAGTAAATAAACAACAAACAGGATGGTTTATTGCTTCACTGACATTTCGCGCACCATGACAATGCGCAATGACAATGGTATCTTTCCTGATCAGTTATGATCATACCTTAGTTTGCCAGACCATTTTTTAGTTTAGTTATAAAACCTGATTTTGCCCAAAATTCAATGGCACTCTTCATAATTTCTGCTGTGGTGACAAATTGATTAACCTTCACTGCTTGTACGAAAGAGAACTGAAAACTATGCCTTCCATCGAAAACTCGTGGTTATACGCTTGGGTTATCACATGGAAATCGTGCTGTGACAACACGCCCCTGTGACAACACGCCCCACTTTGCCCTACAGTAGTCCCCGTTTATTAAGCCCACGAGATAAAGCCTAAAAAACACCTTGAGCCAGGACATAAAAACTCTCTCAGCTTATCTCCAGAACTTGCGACTGAAACTCAGCGAAACCAAAACTGTGGCAGCAGCTTTCCACCTGCACGATCGGGAAGCTTATCGTTATCTACATGTTCAGAACAAAGGAAAACCTCTGTCCTTCTGCCCCGAACCAAGGTATCTGGGGGTGACAATAGATAGATCGCTCACATACCGCCACCATTTGGTGTCACTGCGCAAGAAACTGACATCTTGCGCTGCGCTATTCAAGCGCTTGGCAGGCTCCAGCTGGGAGGCGAGAGCTGACACTTTGTGTATAGAAGCCTTAGCCCTTGTCTACTCTTCAGCAGAGTACTGTGCACCTGTTTGGTGCCGCAGTGCTCACTGCCACGACATCGACACTGGCATAAACAGCGCCCTACGCACAGTGACCGGGTGCCAGCGACACGACGACGACGCCAACGGTTTTCCACCCAGTTATTAAGGGCCAATTGGGTCTATTCTGAATTACTGAAGGTATAGGAGTGGTAGAAAATTGTCCCCTCTAAGTAAGCCCAAAATTGTCCGGTCCCGATGTGGGTTAATAAGCGGAGACGACCGTATTGATATTAAATTGCAAAGTATTTTGCACAAAATTATATGCTTCTGAAACGTTTGGGTCGCGAAGATTTCGAACGATTGATTTTTGGGTTGCGCCAACAAGTATTTGTGGACCCCTGATATACGGTAGCCTACTGCAGTGCGATTGAAGGCAAGAAAAAATATAAAAACACACACAATATTAAAAAAAATTGGCCAATGATGTGTGAGCGGTTACTTCTCACGTTAAATTATGTAAAAACTTTCAACAATAAACATAAAATTCGAAGCAGTGGAGACCAACAGAAAAATGCCATAGAAGGCAATAAAAATAGAACACAACATTATAAAGATTGGCTAATGATGTGTGGGCGGTTACTTTCCACGTTAAATTACGTAAAAACTTTCAACAATAAACATAAATTCGAAGCTGTGAAGACCACTAGAAATCTCGATTTCGATCTCGATCGACGATTTCAATTTCATCAGATGAACGTTGCAACTAGTGCTAGAAACGATATTTGTCCTGATGAACACCCAAACTTTTCAGTATTCAGTTTAATTTGTACCAGTAGAACGCCTCATGTTATTTAATCAAATGCCTGGTGAACAGCAGCCTCATTCAATTTTTAAGGTCAGCAGTGGCCGAGTGGTTAGCGCGTTGGGCTCGCAGTCGAGAGCCTGCATGTTCGACTCCAGCCACCCGCACACTTGCTGTTTTGTTTCTCTGGGCAAGAAACTTTACGATAATTGCCTCCACCCAGTGATTGATTTCGAGTAAAGGGTAGTACCAAATTTAAGTCATAAGTAGAGTAGACAACCGGAAACAGGCATTGCAGTCGGCTGCAGTGTGGGTCAGACAAACAAAAGACAGAACACCTTCCGACGTACACCGATGCATGGCGCTCAAGTCCGCTTTCCCGCAATGCAGGATAAAGATAATAAAAAATAAAAAAAAAATACAAATGCTCAATCTCATCTATCTTGGTTGGTTTGTTTGGTGGAAGGATGGATAGCAACGCAAAAAATTAAGGGTTGTCACTGAATCGTTCCTGAAGAAAGTTAGCCTACTCAATCCGTCGATGTATGGGACATACCGAACGTTGGAAATATTGGGAAACCGATTCAGCACAAACGTTAGCACGGTAAACTTGTACCTCCACTATTCTGGGCATTATCAGCTCTTGTACTCCAAGTACTTCACATGTTTCTTTTTATATGTTCAGCAAAACGTTCAGGTCGTTGCGGTTATGGTCGAAAACGCTCTATAGAGAAGTAGCCTAATCAGGCTCTTCACGCAAAGCCGGAATGTGACTTAAAAGTACTTCGTTCATTTGTTTTTACAAAATTTATTGTTGTCTTTCTCTGTGTCTAAAACAAGTTCTGGGGGGTGTTAATTGCCAGATGTCTTGGAAAACGATATAATTTTCTACAGATTTTGTTGTATTTTCAACAAAAGGCTCAACTTCGGAATCCAAACTTTGAAAATTTGGGGGGCTATGGCCCTTTTCGCCCCCTTCTGGCTGCGCCTATGTTTCTAACGATAATGAAATCGTTAAAATCCAATCAAAAATAAGAAAGCTACAGCACATTTGGTGGAGGCACTTTGAACATTTTTTTAAAAAGTCCATATCCATTCAGCTTCACCACTTCTATTCCGCGGTTTTTCACCGTTCTCTTTCTTCCCAAAAGTAGTTGCGCCTATTTGTATGACGTCACATCGTGTCCGTGTGATGACGTCATAGACAAACACCAAGGCAGAGTTGCCAGATTGGGCTACTTATCGCGAATTGGGCTACTTTTAATTCGCTTCGCGACTTGAATTTGAAGGTTTGCGATTTTTTGACATTTGCGACTTTTTGGGCTACTTTTTACTTCCCTTAAGTTATAATGCCCAACAAAGATGAAAGTGGAAAGAATCACAGAATAATCGACTTGCATCACGTCCCTCACTTTCGAGCGTTTTTATGTTTTTTCTCTTCTCTCTCTTTTTGGTAAAAATGGCGTGATGACCATGTATACTGTTCCTAGCCTAGGGGCGACTTGCTGAGTTACCCAGTAGGCCAAGCATTGTAGCCTCTGCCCTCTATTCGGTTCTATGCGTTTGTTAAAAGGCAGAAGTTCCTCCAGGGGTTTTTGTAAGTAGTTGCTATTGTTGAAGTGTGAATCTTGTGATAGACTTATTTTTTATGGTTAAGAGTTGGGTTTAGGTTTGAATTAGTAAACTTTAGACAAGATATAGTTTAATTAGACAAAGACTAGAGGTGTAGTGGGTAGTAATGTAGCAAATCTTATTAGCATAATGGAGGCTAGCTGTAACAGTCTTATAATATTTTAAGTCAGCAACAATGGTAGCACAATGAAGCTAATAGAGTGACGTTAAAACCAATTTTGTGACCAGTTTTCCTCTGGTTAGCGCCACCCAGCGAAATTGGGCTACTTTCCAATCCGTTTTGCTACTTTTTCTGACAAAAATCTGGCAATTCTGCACAAAGGTCTCAGTCGATTCTTTAGGATCTCCGTTTCTTCTTTTTAACGTTTTTCGTCTTCCACTACTTGTTGCTGGATGAGCAACAGAGGGCTCAAGGCTGTAGCTTGTGAGCTATCTTTGCATTTTCTCACCCCTAGTGTAAAACTAGTTGACAATATCAAGCAAATTACAGGAATAAAAAGCATGCCGGAAGCACTAATAAAAACAAAAGACAGAACAAAATGTAGACAGTTTATAAGGGAGATCACAACTGATCAAACATGATCAATCTGTTGAAGAAGAAGTGTAAAACTATAGGTGTCTGATCTTGCCGTTTTTTTGTTTGCAAAACCAAGCGCTTACCTAACTGATCTACTGATTGACAAATTTCCTGGACAAAAAACAAATACCCTGTAAACGTTTTTCGTCCTGTTTTGAAAGCAGTGGCAGATCCAGGGGGATTGGAGTGATTGCCCTTTAGATAGCCTACTATTTGGTGTGTCAAATTACACTCATAATTTTTTATCATAAATTTTTAATTATATGACAGTTCTCTCCACTGTGTTACAAAGTGAATTTCAGTTTGAAACATATCAGTGTGCAGTGCGGCCAGTGCCTGATGATGCAAGTACAGCGAAGACCCACTTTACAAACTCTTTTGTTTGAACAGGTGCACTGGTGTTAAGATGAAAATTTATATCATGCAATAAATAAAATACGGAAAATGCGCAATTAAACACTGAAAATTAATAAAATACGTTAAAAATTGCAATAAGCATGCAAAAGGCTCATCTTATATATCGACGGTCGAAAACAAGAAAGTCGTAATTGTGACATTTGAGAAATTCTCTTTTTTGCATTTTCAAAGCCTATGCACTAAAGGCTATCTACTACTATTTTACTAGTATAGTGACAGATATTAATGCTCAAAGTAAAAGTATTAATGAAATTTAAAAAAGAAAAAAAAATTGTTTTTTTGGCCTTTTACTGCAAAGTGTAAAAATGCACTTACAACTTTTTTGTTTTTGACCGTCGATATACAATATAACTTGCTGGTTATAAGTAGAAAATGGGTGTTTTTTTAATTTGTTTTTGTTTCGATTCCAAAAGCATTTTGAATGCCTCCCCCCCTTGACATTATCCTGCGTATGCCACTGTCTGCAGTATTACCATCAAGCATCTATCGTAATGAAATAGACTTTACTGGGAATAGCCCCTAAATGACCGGGTACCTCAGTGTGCACATCTATTTGGCAGGCACCTAACTGTCTGCACCTAAAAGATGTGCTCCGCGTTGAATTACTCTTGTTAATTATGAGTAATACGATGTGACTTATAGACACTTATGGGTGGTTCGACATGCCTCATGGGTAATTCGAGATGACTTCTAGGTAATTTGATGTGACTTCGGGGTGATTTGACATAACTTATAGATAATTTGTTGGTCTTGTTATAAAGCTGTCAACACTGGCTTTGTTGTTGAAACCTCAGCAAAAGAAAATGCAATTTTATGCTCAAGTGACTTGGGGACCAGAGTTTCTATGGCTACTATATAGTAGGGTGGTTCAAAAAAAGTGAAATTTTGAAATTGTAAAGTCTCACCCTTTCAAAAGTTTCCATTTACTACGAAAACACCTTGTGTAAAATATTTTTGAAAAATATTAATGTTTAGGGGTAGCTCAAGGCTTTCAAAATTTGGGGGTATTTGACGAAATGGGTCAAACTTTAAATACCTGTATTTCGTAATCCCTTAAAGCAAACATACATCTGTTTGGGTTCATTTTCATCAGGTTGGAGAGTACTATAACTTGGTAAAGTCAAACAATGGTAAATATGTACTTTTGAAAAATTGCGATTTTAAAATTTTTACAAAATGACAGCAAAAACACTTAATACATTTTTTTAAACATTTAGTGGTAGCTGAAACATGTTGAAATTTCAGTAAAATCTGAAAATTGTTGCAATTGATGTATGTGATGCACAGCACAATGCACATACAAAGTCAAGTGCCAGACAATTGATAGCCATGAACCATTCAGACTTTCTCAGGGAGTGTCTTTTTGTTGCTGTCAGGCTAAGCTTTTCTGTGTTCGTGCACACTGCACAACCTGTGACAGATACTGAAGTTGTTCCTCATCACATGTCAGTAGGCCACTCAACTCCTGAATTAGAGCTACTCTTTGTTCTGCGTGGTCGTTGACAACTTTTATGGCCTGCACAATGTCACACGCTGCTTGAAAATCTTCTCGCCCTTTCCATGTCTCTGGATCTGCTTTGAGAAAACCATCAGGAAGTTTTTTTCTCTCAAAAAGCATTGGGATCTTTGTGTGACAAAGTCTACCAAACAGCAAACAACTTCCTTGAATTTTTTTAGATTCGCATGAATTCGCTTCGGAGGATCTGTAATACAGATTCTGTATGTCCATCGTTAGCCAATACGAAAGTCATTTTTCGTTTCAGTGCTGCAGGCACATTCTTGTCAAACAAGGCCAGTCCAATCAACTTTTCTGATAGATACTACATGTGGCCCTGGGTTTTTTTTTTTTGCTGAGACTTTTCGGTCATTTGTCCAAAATGACTTGAAAAAATTCGGTCATTTTTTATTTATTTCGATCATTTTTGGTCATTTTTGGTCATTAATAGTCAATTGACTATATATTTTTTCGGACATTTTGACCGAATTGACTACATTTTTTTCGGACATTTTGCTAAAAATTCGGTCAATGACCGATAAATGACCAAAAAAAAAAAACCCAGATGTGGCCAACGAGCTTCACTGCTGCTACCTTAGAAATGGCTAGGTTAATGTGTTTGTACTGTACCAGGGGCTGCAAGAGCAGGAGTTCATTGTTGGCAGCACAGGCTGAGAGAGGAGCTGTCATCCAGGCTTTGAGATAAACCCGAATGGTAAAGAAGGTTATATCTCATAACCCTTCTGTTCTTTGGTAGTAAGCTTAAAATGAATTCCTTGGGTCTTAAATTGGTAAAATGCATGTTTTCATTATGAAAATCGTTCAAGGTAAAGAGCTATTGCCAAAAAATGAAGGCGCAAAATGAAAAAATGGTTGTGCTCAGCTCCCAAAATCCTACTAGTGGCCGAAAATTCAAAGTGCTCTATCTCGGCCCCCAATGAAGATATTTCAATTTTTTTGCTATTTTCATCATTTTTTAGTATGTATATATAAAATATGTCAAAATAAGCAAAATCTGTGACTAGTGGTTACAAGGGGTGTTTGATTATAAATGGAATGCCCCGGCTATCGATTGTCTGGCACTTGACTTTGTATGTGAAAATGTGCATTGTGCTGTGCATCACATACATCAATTGCAACAATTTTCAGATTTTACTGAAATTTCAACATGTTTCACCTACCATTAAATGCTTAAAAAATGTATTAAATGTTTTTGTAGTCCATTTGTAAAATTTTAAAATCGCGATTTTCCAAAAGTACATATTTACCATTGTTTGACTTTACCAAGTTATAGTACTCTCCAACCTGATGAAAATGAACCCAAACAGATGTATGTTTGCTTTAAGGATTTACAAAATACAAGTATTTAAAGTTTGACCTATTTCGTCAAATACCCCCAAATTTCGAAAGCCTTGAGCTACCCCTAAACATTAATATTTTTCAAAAATATTTTACACAAGGTGTTTTTGTAGTAAATGGAAACTTTTGAAAGGGTAAGACTTTACAATTTCAAAATTTCACTTTTTTTGAACCACCCTACTATATAGGCTAGCCATCGTGATGCAAAAATTCAAGTTTTTTTTATAGCTAAAGAAGTTAAAAGCCCAAAGTACAGGATTCAAAATTCAGACAGTGTTAAAACTGATGCTTGTACTGTGTGCATCGTCATTGCTATAAATTGCACTGAAGATAAAAACTGTGCTGGTCTAAAAATTTTGCCAAACACGAGTTTTGTTTTTGCATTTTGGGCTCTTATTTTTTTACTTGCATTCCAGGCTTTGGAGCAGGCATAAATGTGAAATTGCTCCAGCTCCGGAGCTCATTGATACCACAGCTCCGGCTCCATTACGTCAAAAACTGAGGTTTAAGGATGAACATCAGTCAGTAGGCTAGTCAGTACCATCGGTTGCAGCTATGAAGATGTGACTGCTCTGCTGTCAAATCCCCATCAACGTGGTTAGTTAGAAAAGATGGCGCCAAAGAATCAACAATTCTTAATTTTGTGAAGGGTTGCTGTTATGTTCAAAATATTGTGAATTCTCAAATTATGTGAATTCAGCCAATAGTAGAGGCATAGCATCTTATGAAATACATCGGAACCGGAGCTATTTTTCACACAACTGGCTCCAGCTTCTTTTGAATTTTACATAGAGCTCCAGCTGTGTTAAAAATGCATGGCTCCGGCTCCAAAGCCCTGCTTACATTGACATTACATGGCCGGTATAAATTATATATTATTTTTTCATAAAAATGTCTTTGTCAAAAAACATTACCAGCTGGAACAAGTGATGAATCTTACCACTTATGTCAATGAACTGGCGAAAGTGACAAACATTGAAAGGCTTAAAATCTGCATAAATAGTCGTTTAGTTGGTAAGTTACTCGTCTGTAGTGCCTGGCCAGTACAACTTAGTACAAACCAAAGCTTAAGCCTAATGTGCTGAGATTTTTAAAATAACAATATTTTCAGAAGGCAACTATTAAATTTAGAATTAAGTGGTATTCTTTTATTTGACTGTGGGCTATCTGTATTGGCTAATTATCAAAACATTTAACCCAAATTTTTAATCTAGGTTGTCAAGTGTTCACATATTAAAGTTATATATAACTTTGTATTATGACTGAAAGTAATAGATTGTCGAAGAGAAGAACTCCAACTGAAACTGATGAAAGGGAAACATCAATCGAGGATGTTCAAAACAATACAGGTATTGTTAGTCAAACAATCTATCTACCGGTTTTATTTTTGTATAATTTGTTGAATTCCAATTGCTGATAGAGCCTTCACAATAAGCATACATGTATGTCATTATCATGCAAAATCATTTCCAACATAAAATTATGGATTGTAAAGCTGCATAGGCAATTGTCAAAGTACAAATTCTGAGCTTTGATGTGCCATGATCCAAACTGTATTTGAAAAATTTAATGATTTTAAGTAAATTCTAAACTCATTTCACTTGTTAAGCAATATACAAATTTTAATGGAATAGATAGAGCTCGACCGATATATCGGTCAGCCGATATTTATCGGCCGATATCAGGAGTAGCCAATATATTGTATCGGCTATTTTTCGCCGATAAACATCAGCCAGCAAAAGCACACTCAATACAAGTTGATCAAACGCGCATTTAAACTCTCTTGTTTTAAGTACGTGCAAGCGGGTGCACGCAATCCATTTTTGCACGCAGCACGTGGTTATGCTTTTGAATGTCTTGTTTTGTGCACGTGGAAAGCCGCTCTTCTAGCTGCCTGTTTAATTGGTGCTGTCTGGTTGTGCTTTTGTTTATCAGGCTAGTGGCGGTGACACCGGTGTTTGTGCAAATCCTAGCAGAAACTCCTGTCGTGTTGGACTGATTTACGATGACAAAAGATGTTCTCTTCTTGGTATGAATGCCGAGAACCTATGTTTTTTGAGCTACAATTTGAAACTGTTGAACTTTGATTATTGAATTGAACACAAAACAGTAGGCTATTGCATTTGGTTGTTTCTTTTTTGCTTGGTGTTTTTTTGTGATTAGTGTTAAGAATGATTTTTCCATTACAGCAACCAATGCATAAACTTTCTTGGCCTGGTTTGTTGCTTAATAACTTTGTTGGTAACAAATTTTTCGTAGTTGATATATATCGGTATCGGCCTAAAATTTTCATAAATATTGGCATCGGCCTGAAAAAGTGATATCGGTCGAGCTCTAGGAATAGATAATTATCTATTAAAAATTCATTATATAAATAACTGTTTGATTTTTGCCTGTGTACAGTCATTGTTGCAGTCGATCTGAAATCTTAGCATCACCTAAAACAATGATGTACTAGGTAGCAATTTAATTGTAGACTTGCAATGTTCACATGAAATGAATACTGTAGCCTAAGCAGAATTTTAAGGTTGATTAGCAATTTAATCGGTCATTTTATATCATTGCGATAGTTGTTATTTGCAGCACTGGCATATGTTATTGCAACGTTTTGAAAAAAGGGCAGTAAAAACTATTTTTCATGTGTGCAAATTCCAACACATCTACCTTAAGGCATTGGCTTTGAATCAACTTTTGTCAAAATTTGAAATACTTTGGTTCAAATTTCACTCAGTGCTTGCACTCATTTGACCCACATAAGCTATCATCGTTTTGTACTTGGAATTTTTCAAGTCTTGCAAGTAAATTATTGTTGAATACTGCAAAGATTAGGTGTTCATGAGGACAATTGTCGTTTCTAGCACTAGTTGCAATGTTCACTTTCATCAGATGAATGTTGCAACTAGTTCTAGAAACGATAAATTATTGTTGTAGGCCTAATTTCAGCTGATCATTTTGTGTGTTCCCTGAACGAGTTTAAGTTTTACCTACAGACTTTTTTAGATCTATCTTGCTGCTTTATAAAATGACCTTCTTTGTAAGATTAAAATTGCAGGTACTGCATGACTGAAACACATTTTATGTGGACTCATGTTTTTGTACGGTACTTTATTTTTTATTTACCTGTATTTCTTATTTTGCTTTTACCTTGTGTTGTTTTTTCACTGTTAAAGCACTCCAAGACATTTGATCTAGCACTGCATTAAAAAAGTGCGCTGTTTATTTTTTTAGGTAATATCTGTACCTAATAAATATTGTAACTTACTGATTATATCCCAGACAGAAAATCAGGACAGATTTGATGTCTGGGCTAGAGTGGTAAGTTTGTTAACATGAAAGAAGTTTTATTACGTCAAAAAAACTTAACAAGTACACAAACGAAACCGATTGTGTCACTCTTAAAACAAACTACTGTACAACAGCGATGGTTCAATTACTCTGGGCAAAGTCCAGAAACCGCGGCTTATTTGTGGTTATCTTGCATAAAAAAAAATCCATTGTTGGGCCACTGGACTATGCACCTGCATGATTGTTAATCATTAGGTTGAAGATGCTCAGATAATGCAGAGTTCTATTTGCAGTCTCTATCTTGTTGATTAATAACTGATGAAAGATAATTGTTGGGCAGCTACCAACACCTAGAACATTTGTGTATTTGTTGACAGTTGAGAGTGATAAATAATTGGAGGTTTTTGGCAGTTTCCAGTGAGATGCAAGTTGCAGGCTTAACTTGAGGTTGTACAGCGTTCTATTCCGCTCAAGTTTAAGAACGCTTTATCCTGCATTTGATCTCTTGTTGTTAAATTTATGGTAGGCTCAACTTAAACTGAGTTTATTGTCGGTGGTATTGACTATGTCCAGAGGATCCATTGAGATTAGATGCAGTACTTAGCGTTTATTACAAAGCTGTAAAGCAAAGGCTGCTGTAAGGTCACATCGGCTATGATACTGTAGCTGCAGTAGGTCTTAGAACATTTTTGTTTTTTTACTGTAAAATGATGTGTTATGTCCGCAGTAAATGATTGTTTTTGTTCAAAAATGGAATTGTATAAAGACTGGTTGTGGATACGAAGTGAATCTATACTTCCAACAACCTTTCAATCTGCAAACAGTAACAATTATGCAAGTTTCTTTGACGGAATATCGTATCTCAGGCATCGAGTGTTAGGAATATCAAGAGATGCATCACCTTCGGAAGATTTCTCAAAAGACAGTAAAACTGTACCCTTTAATCTGTCAAAGATAAAACGGACACATTCGTACAAACTCCCAGCTATTTCAATGCCCTCTTATCTCAATTCGGGTGGTTGTACTAGCAGCTCTCGAATCCCAGAACATCGTAGATCATCTTTGTATGAAGGAACTGAACAGCTAATCGATTTGCTGACTAACAAGAAAGACCAACCTAAATTAACATTACCTAAAGACTCTCCTATTCAACGCAATGTTACGAAGTATCCTGACCACGCTCATTTACCTGTTCCTATTGTGCCTTTAAAAAACTTTAAGGTAGCGGGAACCTTGTATGGTTATCTTGATGAACATTCCTTCAAAAAAGGTAGGTCAAAACAGATCGGTATGTTTAACATGGCACCTTTCTCGTGTGTCAAACAGTGGATTTCACAGAGCAGCCAACCAGCGCTTGGTTTGCTGTTGAACTTTATCGAGTGCTAATAAGTACTGTACTCCATTTCAGTACAGTTTTTCAAAGCGGTGGGATGGCGCAACGGATAAGGCGTTGGCTTTCCAATTATGCAAACCTGGTTCGACTCCCGGCTTCAGCTGGTTGTTGAAAACACCGCTCACCTCTACCCAGGGTGTAATAAATTGGGTGGGCGTAGTTGCTGAAGTAAAGGCGGCCGAGAGAAAGGAACTGGCCACCCTACTCTCCATAGTGCCGAAGGCTTAGTACAATGAGAACCCTATCTTCTCATACCCGACACTTGAATCAAGTATGGGACCCCCTTTACTTACTTACTCCATTTCAGGGTTCCAAAGGTATTCTATTGTTTGCTCAGGGTGTTCACAGTCCAAAGAGAGTTATGTTATGAGTGTTGTAGCCCTAGCATTGCAGCATCACATGATTTATCCAACACTGATGTGCAAATGAATGGATCACATGAACGTTCAGTACAGTTTTAATTTAGTTTCTTTTTGACCACCAAAGCAAAAATAATAGCACTTGTCGTGACAAAGCGTGTGTCTGAAAAAAAGTACTTGTCGTAACACCTTAACATTGGTGATTTTCTTATTTGTTTAGATTCCAGTCGACAATCAACGAAGTCATCCATCGTTGCTATTGTTACAATATTTCTATGCGCGGCAGCTCTCATTGTGACGATTTATCAAAACTTTCCTGAGATGGAACAGTAAGTCGTTAGTGTTCATTATGACAGTGTTTTATGCTAGCATTGCTTTATTTTTCCGCGCGTGTTTGTGCTTTATTTGTCAACCATTAAACCTTGTATCAACACAGGGGTGTTTGACATTTACCATTGTGCGCATAATGTTTGCGTTTTGAAAACGCCATTTTGTCAATGGCTTCTGCAATTTTTAAAATGTGATCAACCTTTACTGTTTTTTTCCTGTTGATGAGTCGGCTGCATAGCCGAGTGGTGAGATCCATGATTCTACGTTCGAAAGGCCGCGGGCTCGACACCGCTCAAGAGCATGTGACTGTGTTTTCGGCAAGACACTTAAAAGGCATGCCGTTGATAGCGGAGTGGTGCCCCGGTTATAGCCTTGATTTTTCTCAGAGAGAAATTTCTATGACCCCCTTTAGGATCATAGCCTACCGAACTGAGTTGCTCCGAGCTTCTGAACAATGTTTGTGTAACTTAGTTTGAATAGATTACAACATATGATTGATCATATACGCTTGCGTGAAATATTACGCACACGCAATGATTTTTGTGACGTAGCAACGTCTGACAATTCTTGACGTAAAATCTCCCAAGACAAAAATTATGTCTGGAATATTTTGTCACAGGCAAGAGAAAGATAAATTGAAACTTCCAAGAAACATGGAAGACGCTAAAGAGCTGGGAAGAGTGTTATCAAAATACAAGGATTCAAATTACTATGAAGTTATGGCTGCCTTTTTTGTCACATACATCTTGTATCCTTTTTTCTCGTTCCGTTACTGTTGTTGTAATTTGGTCGTCGGACCACTTAGCAAGTGCTTCAACTCAGCAAGTACATTTCAGCTACTGTCCAAGTCAGCAAATGAGATTTTCAGCTGGCCTCCGACTTGCTTGGTCATCGCTTATGCTGACTTGAGACATGCAAAGTTTCGGCTTGCTCAGTTTGCCAATTCTCGTCATTTGCCAATTTTAGCCACTTGCTGAAAATGTAGCTAGCTCAGTTGTCACTTCCTCAACTGCCATTTGCTCAGTTCACAACTGCTGACTTATAGGAGACTCTTGTAGTTGATAATGTTCTTAGTCACTTTTGAGTGTGGGCAGATGTTACATCTATGTAACAATCTACGTTAGAGCTGTTTCAGATTTCGGTGCAAACGAATGTTTACTGTTAAATTCTTTAACAAGCCTATCTGCTGCAGCTTGCAAACGTTTGCAATACCAGGCTCGGTATTCCTTAGCATCCTATCAGGATTTCTCTACCCATTTTACATCGCACTATTTCTAGTCTGCATGGTAAGTCAATAACCAATTCAAGGTGCTGCTCCTTTCCAGGTTGTTCAACTAATTATCGCATCGATCTCATAGTTAGAAATTACAACGATTCGAAAATGAATTCTCTTATGACTTTTTGCTTACTGTTTGTACCTTTTGGGTGTATGATATTTTGCCCGAAAAACTTGTTACTTTTTTCACTTGAAAATCCATTGGCGCATTGTAGATTGATCGTCGTGTTTGTGGTTGTCGTCAGTGTGCATGTGCAAGCTTATTAACACTGCTTTTTTTCCGCTTCTCATAACTGACCGAGGAGCTGGCACCTCAAGAACAGAAATCGGGCCTAGCTTCTACTCGCTTAATGGATTTTCCCATTTTCGTCGTCTGCTGCGTATCCTGGCCACGTTTCTTGCTGTGTTGCATTATTAAACGATAATTTCTATCTTTTAGTGTTCAGGCATCGGTGCTACCGGTTGCTACATGATTTCCTATTTCATTGGCAAGCCTCTGGTCGACAGGTACTTGGCCGAGAGGGTGCGTCGGTGGATGGTAGTGGTAAGTCTCATGTAAATTTAGAGCGCTTGCTGGTTACATTTCTCTTCAGATTTCCCTTTTATTTCTCTTAGAGTAGAAATGGTCTATCGTCCTGTTTATCACGTCCTATCAAGGGCTGCCTTGAATTTGATGAGTGAAGCATTATAAATTTTGTCACAAAGGTTTCCAACTGTGCCTGATTAAAGTTTATACTGGTTTTATAAAGTATAGAATACAATGCTTACAATGCAATTCTGTACAAACACAGTGCCAATGTAGCTCTGTTTTAATGTGATTCTGTTCTGTGAACAAAATCGTCGCTATTTATCACGTAACAATTTTTCTGCAACATTTGTATGCCGACGCAGGTCGAAGGCCAACGAGAGCACATGTTCAACTATCTCCTTTTTTTGCGTATCACTCCATTCCTTCCAAATTGGTTTATTAATATCGTCTCTCCAGTTATTGATATTCCAGTATCAACGTTCTTCTTTGCAACATTTATAGGAGTTGCCCCCTTATCTTTTATAGCCATTCAGGTAAGATTGTGCGCAACATGACTCAGCGAATCACTGAGCATGACTCAGCAGCCTACCTTGTAAATCGCATTGTTTGAGTGATCTTTCGTGCAGTGACTAGTTTTGTAACGTTTATATTTGTGTGTATTCTATTTAAATAAGCTGAAAATGCTATTACGATAGAGAAATCGATTCTTAATAAATTACACTAAGAGGTTAGATTGTTGTGCAAATGCCAGCATTTGATAAATGCAAAGTGGCTGTCCTATCACTGGTCAATGTGTATCATTCTCTGATGTTGTAAGGGCTTACCCAGTGAGTTGGTTCACGTTTTGAAGCAAATATTAAAGTTTGCAGTTTAACTGTTTTTGTGTTGTTCAATATCAAGTTCTCTAATTCAAGTAAAATATCCATTAAAAAAAAGTTTGATGCAACTCGTTCTAAGTTTTTAAATTCGTTATCTAGTTTTCCAAATCCATTATTGATCGTTCCATCAGGGCTTCTCAGGCCTTTTTGTTGTGCGATCTCATTTAAGAAAAATATTTTTTATGCGACCCCTTGATGGGCAGTTTACAGTGCAAGTTACCTACTGCAGGCCCGTTTTTAATATGTTTGGCGATCCTTAAATTACGATTTGCGACCTCGTTTGGAGTTGCGACCCATAATTTGGGGAACTCCGATATAAATGTTCAAAGTTCACAAGTCATATTTACCTCGTATTTAGGGTGGAACGACTCTATACCAACTGACGGCCGCGGGCGACGCTATATCGTGGAATGGAATCTTTATTATGGCTGGTTTAGCTGTGCTGTCAATTCTACCAGTCATTTTCAAAAACACTTTGAAGAGGAAGTTTGAATAAACGCGCAGCCAGCTTCACCTTTCATGCAGCTCATCGCGAATTGCATGTTACCAAGTATTGCGTCAAGTGTTAGGCAATTTTTGTGACGTGTTTTGTTTGTTGTTTGGTCAAGCCATGACGCAAATCTTTTTGAATACTCTTTGTATTTATTTCTTGTTGTTGATTTATCTCTTCTGCGGGTCGACCATTGCAGTAAAGTCCATTGTAGAAATATTTATATTCTACGCAGGGCTCTGCGAAAAAAAACTTTTACAAAAAGATTTAAGCTCAAGACTTTACTCTTGAAAACCAGAATGAAATCGTCGTTGGTCTAAATTTTTATGCATGATGGCAAATTATTTGAATGACTCCTTACGTAATCTGTTTACTTTGCTAGATTGGGCAGACCGTGCAATAACGTCGAACGTTGCTTTCTGCTTTTAGGGAATTTTAAGTTGACTAGAAAGTTTTTGAGCAGTAAAGTAATTTGTAATTTTTGTCGCAAAAGTAACTTTTTAACCACACTGCAAAAAAAATTGGTTCCACAACAGTATGCTACACTCAACATGCAAATCAGTACTTTTATGTTGAATCAGCGTTTGCGCTTATACAACATTGCATCAATGTAGAAAAAGGTCTTTGCTGGCCTGTACTGTTGTCTATGCAATAAAGTGCTGCTGAGAAAGTTTGACTTCGTAAATGTGACGTCTTTAAATTTGAAATAATTTTTTCTTCAAGCTTAGTAGGCTACCGGAACCTATTTTTTATTGAATATAATTATTTCGCTCTTTATACTTCGCCATGGAACAATAGGTCCCTGCCTTTTTCACACCTAGTTTAGAAGCCATTTTTGGAGAGGAAGGGGCGTTAGCGTAATAATATTTTCAAACAAACATAAAGTTGTGTTTGCGTGCAAATAAATACATCACCTCGCAACGGTCTTTGACGAATTTGTACTGTTGCATAACAATTGCCCAGATTCTTTGTTTATATGTTTAAACTTTACAAATAAACAAGCATGTTCACATTGCTCAGTTTTCAACAGACCATCAATTACATGCCTATTGCAGATGCTTGCATCACACGTCTTTTTAGTATGGCTTGGCTTATGCGTCTCTTGACAGTTTGTATGCAAAATTCGAGTATTAAAACGTTTTAGTCTTCTGGCTTTTCTTGTAGGCTACTGCACGAAGTCGCCTGTGCAAAGTGTGCATATGCTCAAATTCTATAATGTGCGGTATGCAAAATATGATAGAAATTTAAGTTAAAGCATATAGTGCATTACACTTGCACCATATTTTACTGTATGTCCACTGAAACCCATGTATAAATTGTTTAAATCGGCATGTGGCGTCGGCTAAGTGTTAATACTTGATAGGTCCACTCTGGAAGTCTGTTATCAACATTGTATTGTACTGTAGTCACGCACATAGGCGTAGCCAGGAGGCGAAAGGGGCCATGGCCCCCCCAAATTTTCCAAGTTTAGATTCCAAAGTTGATTCCTTTGTTGAAAATATAATAAAATTTGTAGAAATGTATAACGTTTTCCAAGAGATCTGGCTATTAACACCCCCAAGGACTTGTTTTAGACACACAGAAAGACACCAATAAATTTTGCAAATCGTAAATCGCGCAAAATTTACGCGATTTACGTTTCTTTTAACTAATTTGTAAAAGCAATTTCAGAATGGCTTACTCTGTTGGGTTTTTTGTAGTTATTGAGTTTTTGTGTAGCTGAGTTTTTGGTGTTCTCTAATTTTAGCCGCAGTTTTTGCCCGTTTGTGTGTAAGTTAACAAGTTTTTGCCCGTTCGTGTGTAAGTTTCTACCTTTAATAAGTTAATAGCTGTTTATCTGCTAATAAATTTCATACAAATATTACCTTAAAAGTGTTTTCAAAAAGCGCTATTAATCCATTATTTGAGTGTAATTTTGCAAAAATTTTCCGGGGGAGCAAGCCCCCGGACCCCCCTAGAATACGCGTGCCTTCGGTACGCTCTAACCCCCACCAGCTTTATTGCTTTCCTTGCTCAACCCACCAGGATACACCACTGCACATCACGTGGCGATGGCTCAAATTAAACACTTTGTCGTTCTCTTCAATTCATCAAATATTTGGCCCCCCCCCAAAAATTTTTCCTGGCTACGCCACTGGTTACGCAGTGTAATCTTTGACGATATAGGCACATACTTGATATAATTTGAACCCACTTTGGTCGTTGCGAAAAAAGCAACTCGGCAATGATTGACCGGTTCGGTCTCTTTCTAAGTAGTAGCTTGGCCTGCTTTGTTTGTTTTTGTGTTTTATGTCAGATGAAAGTTTTATTTTTATTTGCTGGGACGTCCAATTTTGGAATAAATACTATTGTGTATTATAGCCTATTACCAACGGTTATTTCTTCAGAAGATTTGAAGCCGATGCAAGCTACGTTTTCATTACTATGTAGTCTTCGTTCTGACAAATTCTGCTTCAGCAGGTGACTTACACTACTGGTGACCGCATTTACAGGTAGGACACGTCTGTTAGAGGGTGGTGATATTATAGGACCCCTTCTTTCCACCCCTTGGCTATGTTGCAAAAAATTTGACGCTTTTGCCAACTTAGCCTACGTTAGGCTGAGGCCTACATGGCTTTATGCATATCATGATTTTGACCTCTCTGAAATATTACTTCACAGCCCCTTATATTTGGCTAGACATTTCTGGCCACTCCGCTTGCAACTGGTACCCGGTCAATTGGTCGACATGACGTTTGGTCGACAGACATTTGATCGACAAGACATTTGGTCGACAGACGTTTGGTCGACAGAACGATTCATTTTAGGGTTAGGGTTAACTAACCTTAACCTAATCCCAACTCTAACCCTAACCCAAATGTTTTGTCGACCAAATGTCCTATCGACCAAATGTCTGTCGACCAATCGACCGACCACCTTGCAACTGTAATGCACTAATGCAGTGTTTTGGCTACTGCACATCTTTATTTTTTTCGTTTGCAAAATTGAATGTCAACTTGTTAGCCTACAGCTTAATCATAGCGTGTGCATGGCTGAATGAATACGTTTTCGGAATTTTGCTCTGTTTCGGTACCGGCACCGCAAACCTAACGACTTCGCTGAGCAACCCTATATTGGGAGCAACGGGTTTGAGGACTAGTCACCCTCCCCGCGCGAGTTCGCCTGTCGAGGTCTATTTCACGCTTGAGGTGCAGGCAGTCATAGGCAATTTTTCTCGTAATACAAAGTCAAACAAATCTGCTGATAAATGCAGTGTATTTTAAATCGTAGTAGTCTGGTTTGGTGTAAAAATAAAAACGTTTTTTCTGTATTACGGTGAATTTCTATGTAGGCTAAACAGTGTTTAAAATCTCTTAGTTGTTTTGCTGATGGACGTCAGGGATTTCTATTCATTAGGCTCCATCGTTGAGAAGGATTTCTTGCTTAAATGTGCAGATGGTTTTAACACACAGTAGCTTACTAACAAAATCATTGCTTTCTAAGTTACTAAAATCTGAATAGGCTTCTGTTTTGTGATTTATGGTTTGAAAGAATGAAGTCAAAAATGGTTACAAAACTTCTCGTAGGCCTAAGTCAAACAGGCGTTGAAAGTTCACTTGTCTTATCAGTTCCGTTTGTTTTTATTTTTGACCATCACAACGTAAAACAATAGGTAGGCTACATGCCGGGTGCCAAACATAAGTTAGCAAAAGTAGGGTAAAGAAAAACGAAGAAGCGAGAAAACGCGGACGTTATTATTGCATCAGACAAAGCTGCCCACATCCAAAACAACGAAATATCGGTAATACATGTAAGTTACAAACTGCAAAGAACTCTTTTTGGTGTCGTCACTTCAAGAGCTCACTGAACGTTTACTGTTATAATTCAAATACAATGAGTGTTGTTAGAACGTGCTTGATACCAAAACAGGACAGTCATAATGAAATAGGCCTATTGCACGGTTGGAACACCTCATATATTTTCAAAGACTTGACCAATCGAAAAGAATCAGGAAAGTAATGCTTGAATAGTTTAAAGACAATCTTTTTTATTTTGAATTTTGACTAAGCTTATTATTTACCAAAACCATATTTTAATTCTAGAGTTGCTCATGCAATCAAACATACAATACCGTACGGTACCTAATGTAATAGCACCTCTGGTAATATGTAGTCATTTCATAAAACCCTAATTTGGTTTGTTTATTGCAGACATTTCCGAAGTGAGTACAAACATTGCGATCAAAACACAAACAACTCATTTTAAGATATCGCAAGAGAGACAGAAAACCAAAAGCATTAGGCCACCATAGGCTACGGTAGCTTAATACTTCAAAAGCAAATTATTTTTATATCAAAAAGCTAGGAAAGAAGGTGAAAAGACATAGAAACGATATTGGTTTTTTTATTGTTTTTGTTTTTTGTGGTAGCCTAGTGACTATTCTTGTCCTCTACATTTTAACTTTTAACTCCTGATACTGATAGGCCTACACAGGTTTGGTGGCTGTGCAAATTAAAAATATGATTTCCAAACACACTTTTAGCCAAGGCTTTGGAGAAGATGTAGCCTAAATGTTAAGTTGCTCCAGCTCCGGAGCTCTTTTTTATCATATATTAGCTCCAGCTCCTGCTCCGGAGCTTATTGATACCATTGCTCCAGCTCCAGGCTCCGAAAAGTGCCTTCATTAAAATAATGACGTCATTTGAATTTAATTTCTAAAGCTTAAAATTGCCTGCAGTCAACTGTTCTCAAAAAAACGGCACAATTTTATGAAATTTATGGTACTTTCATCAAAATGTCATGCGGAACTGCGTTTCAAAACACAATCCGGTTCTTTAATTTGACGTTTGATTACGCAAATAATTTCTTAACTTTGTGAAGGGTTGCTGTTAAATTATGTAAATTCAGCCAATAGTAGTTGCATTTTATGAAATACATCGGAACCGGAGCTATTTATCAAACAACTGGCTCCAGCTCCACTTGAATTTCATCAATTTCACTTAGAGCTCCAGCTCGGTTGAAAATGCACTGCTCCTGGGCTCCGGCTCCAAAGCCCTTGTTTTAGCCATGCGTATTTAAACCTTTTGGTTTGCCATCTTTTCCTTTTGTTGGTGCATTCGTGTTTTTTACCTTATCGTTCTTTTCATTTTCGCGCCAGCAATGAAAAATAAAATTGAATTGAATTTTCCTGATGAACACCCAAACTTTTCAGAATCAACAAGTGAATAAAAAAATAACAGTAGGCTAACCTCACAAGTACATGTAGCTCTCAAGTACATGTTACTGTTATTTTTTTTTATTCACTTTTTGATTTATTTATATCAGTTTGTATCCTCTGTGGATCCTTCTCTTTTATTATGAGCCAATCCCATAGAATTAGATATTTGTTGGCACACCCCATTCATACTTTGCAACTTTTACTTTTCGCTTCATTGCACGTCACGAACGTGACGTCATTTCTGCTGCGCAATTATCACAACAAAACAAAAACATCAGAGTGACCACTCACCTAGGCAGGCTATGAACAACTTGTGATTATTGAATTTATGAGATATGTAACGAAACAACTTGCCGTGATAAATTTTGTCGAGTCTTACCTGTAAAAGAATTCATGAGACAAAGGTCTTATCGAATGTAAGAAAGGCTGTGGCTATATTTACACTATGATATAGGCTAGTGGAGTGGTTCCCAACCTTTTTGTTGTCACGGATCCCTTTAGACAAATTATTAATTTTTCGGACCCCTACCTAAATTTTGTCTGAAACTCAATTAACATAGGTACTATTGACTGTTGTAATAATTATGCTACTCAACTACTGTACTGTGTTATAGGCTATTGCATTGCCGCTATGACTCCTGCGGCAAATAACAGGTTAAACAGTTGCTCAAATAAGAAATTGAATGAATTGTTCAAGAAATGTCAGCAGTATTTGAATATTAAGGTGACCCAAAGTGCCATGCCAAAGCTTTTTCAACGTAAGCAAATTTAATGAGAGGGCTGTTGTTGAGAACTTTTTCACTGAGGTTTTTCTGTGCCATCGCGATCCTCCGTAAAAGTAAAACCATACAATATAATTATAATTGTCATTATAATTCTGTTTTTTGCCATTTAAATTTATCTTTTGTTAAATCTAAAGGGCTAAATCCTAAAAAATGTAAGGTATTAACAATATTTCACTGCCACATACTGCTTGTCTACGAGCGTAAACCCATTAGTGGTAAATCAATTTTACCAGAGGCAGAGGATACGGTAAGTCCTCGATATCATGACAAATTCTCAATACATCAAAATTCATGCCATTTTTTGCCATTTAGTTCACATATTTTCGATAACTGTAAGCAAGCCTAGGCTGAGTGTCGTGCACAATCGGCCGTACAAGTACCGGTATATTTTAAGCCTCAAAACTTCACACTTAATCATTACTAAAAATTATTCCTCTGCTTTATTCCTCATATCTATTCAACCCCATCTTGGTGTTTTCATTCATGTATTGACTATGACTATGCATACCACTCACTTATATGCTGACCGGTAGGCTACATATCTACTGGCCTACCTGTACAGCGTAGTCTCCAACTGCAAGCAGTGGTGTCGTTCCCACCACTATGAGGTAAACTTTCGTTGCATCGCATGCTTTCTATTATGTAATAGACGAGCCAATCCTGATTTGACTGTAATCGACATGCGTTGTGGTAGATGTAGTTTAAGGTCAATGTACACACTGTAGGCAGCAGCATTGATTTATTTTAATGCATACCAGTACAGTTTATTCTCGCTGACTTGAGCTTGACACATTTGCATTTAAAGAGAGAAATGAAAATAAAAAGATCGCTTTTCGTTTTTTTTCAAAATTTATCAAGGTAGGCTAATCACGAACTCCCAAATGCTTTCTCACGGACCCCCAAGGGGTCCACGGTCCCCAGGTTGGGAACCACTGATATAGTGTAATAATAGCCTCTCCAGTGTTGCCAGATAAGGAATTCTTCCCTAATTTGAGAAAAGTTTAAAGCTGTTAAAAACAAAAACTTGTAATTTGGAAATTTTTTTTAGTCCTGGGAAGATCAAAACCCTAATCTTACTCCTAACTCTAACCCTTACCTTAACCCTTCCTAACTTTAATCCTATCTCTGGCAACACCTGATTGTGGAAAAATAGCCACTTCCAACTTTGAAAGACAAAGAGGATGGCTGTGATATGGGTACCCTACCTGAAAAAAGACAAAAGCAGTGTGTCTTTGTAATTTTTTATATAGGCCTGAGTTTGTTGTCCATAATGTGACTTGTTGGAAAGGCGGTAACATCGCTTTATTGTGACACATTCAAAGTCAATTTTAAAGTTAACATCATCAACTTTATATTTCTAACTTGAGCATGGTACTCATGTTGATTATAAATTATATTGTAATAGGCTGCTGTAATTTCCCGATAAAAAAGCAATAAAGATTTGCTGGTTCACTGGTGCTTGTAGGTTTTAAGCCATCCACGCCCGATGGTCGGCAACGTCTCTTTTGTATTTCTCTCGTAATATTGCAGGCAGGCTAAAACCTACAAGCCCTGGTTCACTATATACAATACATTAGTCTATTTTAGTTAAGCAATCAGCCACAGTAAAGTCTAAGTCTCAGATAAACTTTATTGCACATCAAACGTCAAAAAAACTTGAATAAAAACCTGTGTGCAGCCTGTTCCAAGGTGTTGGATCCAACTGACTTGAGCTTAATTAGCATATCATAGTCACCAGTCAGTTTGACAGCTGACAAACAAGCAAAACACCTTGTAAAAGCAAATCGGTAGTATTTCATCTTTTTTCTGCGGTTTCTCTATGAAGGTGTTGACTGAATGCTTCTTTCAAAACTATTAAACAGGCAAGCGTGTTACTTTGCACTGAATACATTTAGGATCATATATATATAGAACAGCGACTAAGCGGTGATTAATTCTGTCTTCATGAAAATATGAAGTACGATAATAATGATGCATGCTTCTCTGTAGTAATCGGATGAAAGTGGTGCAGATGACTCAAGGGAAGACAGGATGTAGGCGTCAGTCCTAACAAAAATTGACATCTACCCAGGAAGAAGGTGAAGCCTGCAATATCATGTAATTCTATGGATGGCTAATAATGAACTAGTCCAAGACTGATCAAGTTAGAAGTTGATAGTTGCCATGGAAATTAATGAAGGTTTTGCTTTTATGGACGTGTTGTTCTGTACAGTACCTCACATATTTTCATATGGACAACTTGGCCATAACTTCGTAATTTTCCTGCTGTTTTAGACTAAATGTTCAGAATTTCAGGATTAAGGAAGATATTTCTTGACATGTGTCAAACCCACAACCAATCAACCATGCTTGATATAATGATTTAGAAAAACTGAATATTGTTTTTTTTACCTGTACCCTACAAACAAAATCAGTTAATTGTATCACCTATTTGCCAGACAGGTTGATACGATTATCTGATTGATGTGTTACCAATTTACTGAAGAAAGAAAGTTTAAGTGAATGGACATTATGTTGCTAATGTGTGTGCTAACTCAGTTGCAGTAGGCATTATAACTGCGTGATACAATCCTACAAGTGTTTACAACTCTTGCTAAATTTAAGAGAGTTCATTGATGCTGTGTTGTGTAACACAGTGCATTGTCAGCAATTGTCTCAGAGCATGTACATTGTACAATCAAAACATTTCTCACAAATTGTCGCAATTGGACTTCTTTTCATTTTAGTGATATCTGTTACGTCACAATGCAAACTCTGACATGCATGTTGGTATTGGTAAGTGTGATCATTTCTTTTGTCTGTTCTTTTACTTTAAGAACAAAGTCCAGCTGTGCGAAGATTGTGTTCTGTGCATGGTGGTCATGAGTTGCACACTGCACAGTGGTCATGAAATAAGTGGCCTTGCATTGGATAGATCCTTGACGTTAAATTTAATTCTTTTCATTAGGTAAAATTCACTTTTGGTAGTAGTTCACTTGTTACTCATTAATGGGACAGCAAGTGGCAAAGAGGCTAACCCGCAACGAGAGTACCATGGGAGTTGGGAAATCATGGAATCTAAATGAAGAAAGAAGGAAACGTAAGTCTCAGTATATATGCTATACAGTATTCTGATGTGATTCCTATCAGGCTATTTACTTTATCAATTCAATTTGTTTTCAGACTGTACCATACCGGTATATATATTATTTTATTTTTTGTTATTGTCTAGCTTTAAAAATATGTCATATTTAGATATGTCAGTTATTTAAATTAAGGCAACTGTGCCTATGTTCTTCATGTTATTATCACTTCATTGTTTACTAGTAAATAAACTCTTCATGCATTTGTGTCTGCAAAAATAAACTTTTTACAAACAGCACTAATCATGGTCAGGTTAACAATCATTTTTTTTTATAACTTTATTGACAGAATGAAAAAAGTACCTTACTGCAATTCATTTTTCTTCACTAATTTTCAAGTGGATTAGCTAATGAGTAGGAGGGCTTAAGCATGAACTAAAAAGCAAAAGTTAAGCAATTAAGCATACTTAACACTAACAGAAACTTTGTAAAATATAATAAACTTTTTAGTTTTACTGCAGTAGCAATTATGGCAGAGATTACACGTTCCAACAGTTCAAACAGAGGCAAAACGGCGCAGACAAAACGGCGCCAAAGTCAATGTATAGAATGATAATACTCTGCAAAAGTTTATGTGTGAATAAGGATTTTTGGAGCTTGTATACAAGTCTCCCCCCCACCACCCTTGGCAACTCATGACAAAGAGGAATTGATCAAAACATGTGAAAAAAATAAGGAAAAGGTTCTGGGCTTGTTACGTTGACTTTGGCACCGTTTGTCTGCGCCGTTTTGCCTCTGTGCCATTTTGTCTCTGCGTCGTTTTTTCTGCGCCGTTTTGTCTCGCGCCGTTATGTTCGCGCCTTAATGTCATGGACCGAGCTAATGAGTAGGAGGGCTTAAGCATGAACTAAAAAGCAAAAGTTAAGCATACTTAACACTAACAGAAACTTTGTAAAATATCATAAACTTTTTAGTTTTACTGTAGTAGCAATTATGGCAGAGATTACAGGTTCCAACAGTATAATGTTCAATTCAGTTAAGGAAGTCTACAGTGTATTTTCATTTCAGTTGTTGATTTTGTAAACTTGAAATTTTGCTAAATGCAACAAAAAGCAGAAAAAAATCACCAAACTTATATTTAACAAAAAATGAAAGATCTTTAACTTCAGAAATTTGAATTTAAAACCCGAATTTGCTGATACAATAGCCTACGTTTTGAATTTCAATTGAAAAGCAATTGATTTCGCTGCCTTGAAAGCAGTTGTTAAAGCATTTACAGTTATGTAAGCTTTTATGTTATTTTAAATTTGTTGTTTATAAGACAAGGGCACAAGAAAGAAAAAAGGATTGCAAATATAGGAACACAGTTTTATGAAAAAATTGCAAGATATAATATGTTTTTGAAAGTCATCTTGGAACATTTGAATTTTTGTTTTTACAAATTTCTGTGCCTCTATTGTAGTCTTTCAGCAAAGTGTATTTCGTTTTCATAATGACTTCGTTTGTTTTCAGGTCAAAACATGTTCAACTGCGTTTCAAGAAACAAACACAGACATTCCAATCTCCCTCCTTCTCCAAACAATTTTGTTGATTTGAACCTACTCCCACCTGAGCTTGGTATTGAGGTGAGGATGGCAATCACAGAAAATAGGTTTTTGTGTGGTGTAAGCTTCCACCACATTGCAGCATAATAAAAAAGCTGCGTTTTAGATTTTGACGGTTTTAAACCTGTAAAACTCGAACAATTTTTGTGATTTGATTTTTACGTCTCAACTGTAGCGTTTGTTTCAGATTCTGAAGAACTTAAATGCAACGGACCTTTGTCTGGCATCGTGTGTGTGGTCTAATTTGGCGAATGATGAAAGCCTTTGGGAAGGGTAAGTGCCCTAAGTATCACTTTTAATGCCGTTGTGATGATTACTACTAAGCCATTAAAAACTATGTCTTGTATCATTAGACTCTGCATGGCAACGTGGGGGTTTTGCAGTGCATACCGAACCTGGAAACAAGAACGAAAATCATTCAAAAGACTTTTTTTGTTACTTGATGAGGGAAGTTTAACTTTCAACACGCAGCCAGAATGGGTTAGTGGCCTACTAGGTACAATTCACCAATATCTAAATATTTTAATAATGAAGAAAATGTATAGGCTTTACACAGTGTACAATACTTGTGGCTACTTATGTTTTCTTTATCATGACAAGTCTGTTTCTGTATAACTCAGATCTTAGATGTTGCTCATTCAATAGGCTACACATTGTAAAGTCTTGTTCACTACATCAAAGCACGAACAATGTGCCTTTGTATCAAGTAGTCTTCTTATTGGTATGTGATCGCAGGGTGTCAAATATCTGATTGACAACAAGGTATTGGATGATGATATTGAAGACATCGCACATTTTTTTCATTATACGAATCAGCTTTGCTGGCAAAAGGTTCGCCTCTATTTGCGAGACAGGTAAAGCATGGAATGTTGACAGCGTATTTTTGATTGATGTGTTTTTGTTTCAAATAGATATCGATACTTTTGTTGTTTCTGTTCAGGCAAGATATTTTGGAAGAGGTGATAAAGCTTCAAAGCTTCAAGAACCAGTTCCTGCCAAATGCTCTCAGGTGCACGTAGTGTTTTGCATTCAGATTCACATAATTTTAAAGCTAATTTCTTCCTGAAAATTTTGTATAAAGTTTGTTATGTCCCACTTTGAAGAAAAAATGGTTTGATGATCAGATCGACATTGTACCACAGTTACGCTTGAGATGCAGTAAAAGCGTTTATGTGTGGTGTATTTGCAAACACACAGTTTTTTCAATGTTTGTTCAATCATGGAATTCCGTGATCCAAAGTTGAATTAATATCTTTGTTTGAAAGTTGAGCTGATTACTTATTTGGTTGATTTTGAATCGTTTTACCACAATTATGTTGGATGGTTGTTTTCCTTCATTGGACTATTTTGCTGCTTTGTCAAGTCAGCAATCTTGTTTGAACCGGTTTGAGTGAGAATACAATTTGCATTGATGAACTCATGTAGTTTCAATCGAAGATTGATGTTCGTTTTTACAACGAGAAATTTGTTTATTTTAGAAAGTTTTTCAACGCCGTCGACTCACCAACCGCTCGCGGAGATTACCTGAACTTGCTCTTGGAAAAATTTGCCTTGAGATTTTGCGCCGACAACCCGGAGTTAAGGCTGTCTGCAGGTGATTAGCTTGGGGTAGACTTTTTTTGTTATGTGGTCGGTAACGATTTAAGTTGATGGCAACTCAAGGAAGCCAAGCTTTCACACCATTAAGCTGGTTTGATAAACTAGAACCAAAGATGCGCTTATGGTGGTGCTTTGGTTTTTAGCGATGCGGTATTTGAAATCGAAGTCTAAAGTAAAATGTTTTTAGTAATTTTAAACATTAAATTCAGTATTTTAATGTCGAATCCACATCGCAAATTAGCGTAATTTTTACTCTTGCGCTCACAAATTTATATGATGTAAAATCAACATATGCGAATAGTGTTCGAAACTTTTGTTTTCTTTTGAAAAACAAATTGCAAGAAACTGATGCATCACACCCATGCTGACCTATATGATGGCTATATTGATTATATCTGTTTCGTATATTTTGTTTCATTGTTAATATCTTCTGTAACGAACTATTGAAATGAAAGCTGGCTTGGTGACGTCATAATTAAGGTATTTCGCTTCCTCCCAACTCTCGACTTGTCTGATTATATGTAAATTTCCCACATAGTTTTATGAAACTTTCTGAATGATATCCAATCATGGTTTAATCTTGTTTTCAGATGTGATCACCATTGTATGTTACTCCCTGATATTGCTGTCAGTTGACCTGTCCAGCCCCCATGTCAAAAACAAGATGTCAAAGCGAGAATTTGTCAGAAACGTATGCCGCGCTATTCAAAGAGACAATATTCCACAAGGTGCCGCCCCTCAACCTGCGATCGATAGAGATTTCGCTGGACATTTGTACGACAATATTTACCTGGTTGGCCACGTGGCCCCCCAGCGATGGAACAATGATGACAACGAACGGAACTGACATTTATATCGTTTTTTTTTTCTATATTATTTTAATCTTCAACGTGTGTTACTGTGTTGCATTGCTATTTGGGTTGTTGATCTGGAAACAGAGGGTTACTCTTCTGGGAATTCGGGGACTTTTCCGATGGGTCGGTCATGGGACTACTGCCATGCTGTAACCATAATAGCTTTTGCTTTTAAAAGGAATAAGCACTCACAAAGAAAGATCTGAAAGCCTTCATGTTCCTTGAGCAAGTTTGGTTTAGTGAAGGGCCGTTTTAGTTTCAAGTGTTTGGGTTGAGGTTTTCCCTAACCTGCCTCGGAGTGCAAGGATTTTGGGATATCTTAAGTCTGAGTAAGGTATTTTAGATTCTACTCCATAAGCGTTTGGAGCTCGATGGATTCTAACATTCTCTTTCAAGAAATCGGAATTTGGTATTTTTTGACTTCATAACCCTGATTATTGTGATCTATGAGCTTTTACTTATCACTGCTTTGTTTGATTAATTATTAGCCTATTTCTTTTGAGGCAAATTTGCGGAATTGACTTAAGTGGTAGGCCTATGTGTTGAATAGCAGGTCTGTGATTGTAGCCTACCATTATTTGCAGTGAAGATAACAGACTGTTTGAGTGCTAAGAGCTTTTGTCTCAACCTGTTGCTTCTATTTAATTCTTCTTTAGTTTATGTAAATGGTCTTTTTCGCAGCACGTGGCTTTTAAAATTGGCTTGAAAAAGCCAAAAAAAATATATGTGAGATTTTCCTGCGTTTTGCGATTTACTCCTGTAAATCATTTACACTGGCATTTGTTTTGTTTTTAAGCAGTTGCGTAAAAATATTATATTTGCTTGAATGTTATCTGGAGGAAATGCTCATTGCAGTTATAAATTAACCAGAAAAATTTAATCTTTTTACGTTGATTCAACGTCTACTTCTTAGTGAGTATTCGGACTGGGCTTTTTGTGGTAATGTTGGCCGTATTCAGGACTATCCTTAGCTTGTTGTGGAAGTGGTGGACTAATTGTGATGAAGGAGACCCACTATCTTTGGCTGCCACATCTGTTCTCCTCCCAACGGAATAATTTACTTTCTGGTACTTGAACCGAGCGTAGATTTAGTAAGTTAAGCTTAGGCTACTATGTCCCCCGATCTGGGTCTAACTAACTTATTCTGCTAATTACGAACAGCCAATCAGTCGAAAAGGACTGATTTCCTGTTTGGATTATGCAACAAACGATAACGACGAAACGCACTATTGCTTGGACATCGAAACAAGACAACAAAATCTCGTTTTTATTTAAAAGTGTACCGTAGCCTATTGTCGAAACACAGTTTTTCCCACCTCAAGACAGGCAATACAACTTTGGGTAGGGGTGTGAAAACAGAGATTTTTCTTGAGTTGTAACATTTAGTTCACTATTAGCCTATTTATGTAATGTATCAGTTACCTATCTTGTGTTGTTAAAAAGAATATAAGAGTTTATTAGCGCTGTTCAGTTTTGAATTCTGACCATCAAATCGAAAATTAATACGTTTCATATAACACTGCGAGGGTTTTGAAAAAAAGTTGAAAAACACAATGCAAAAGCGTCCATGAGACTGAATTATAATGTTGTCAAAGGATTTGCCACGATGCCTACAGCCAGGCCATTGCTATGAGTTGTGGACAATGAAACAGACTCCCTCGACGCCCGTTCTCCCGACATGCTGCAGCTATGTGCAAATCGAACTTCCACATTTCCGAAGTTTGGAACCGTGAATGGAGAGAAGTTGCGAGACCAACCCAATTCACAGTCCTTCCCAATACCAACACCCCACCTGGAGCAGAACTACCCCGGAAGGAATGGGTGAAGCTCAATCGCCTGCGGACTGGAGTGGGCCGTTTTAGCAGCAACATGTTCCAGTGGGGCCTCGCCGATTACAAAAGATTAGGCTAACCTAACAATAATATCGATTGCTTGTGCTGTACTTTTATGTTTGTAGATATTAACAGCAAACGCAATACTGGATATCAAACCTCAATTGTCTTAGGCTACTGTGTGATGTGCAGTTTAACCATAGAAAGAGCTCAACACCTGCTCCCCTGGGCCACATTGAAACGGGCTTTTGCCTGAGGATGGGTTTCTTTTATGTCCGGTTTTCTTTCTCCATCCTATTATTATATTATGACTGCTCATCCACATCAATATTGGAACTGGCAAATTCAATCCACAACACTTTTCATTAGGCTGTCATTCATTACTACATGTGTGCTTCTCTCTGTTTTTGTTTTATTTTTTGCTATTTGGGTTTTGTGGCCGTGCTAACTACTGATATATAGCCTACTACATAATTTTTCATTCAGGCACGTTTTAAACCTTTCAAGGTTTTGCCACCTTTTCCCGTTCGTTAACGTGCTGGTAGGTTTATATCGATTTTTGTAGTTAGTATCTTTTTCGTCCCGGACGCGTTAATGACAAAAAATAAAATAATTGATTGATATGTGGACCTTACAACGCTCGATGAATACACAATCTATTGGCTGCAGCGCCTGGATGTAACAACGTAATCTGTGGCGGCCTCAAACGCAAGAGGAAGAATGAAACAGAACTACATTGGCTAGACGACATAAATCGCAGAATGAGTTAGTTAAATATGAAAAAAACTGTCAGAGTGAACACTTGAATTCAAAAGCCAACACAGCAAAGAGGCAAAAAAAATAAAAGATTTAAAACATTAGTGGAAACACTATCAATAAAATTAATGGCAAACAAAACAATCATCTGAAATAGAATGGCCAGATATGAAAATGTTTCCCTAATTTGATAGAAGTTTTTGTGACAAGGAAATTTCTATATCGGCGTCTGGCAACCCTGAATAAAGAGTTTGTTTTTGTTTGTGTGTGAGTGTGAAGTTTTTATTTTGCCCCAATAAAAAAAGGAAGTGTGGAGTAGGAGTAGGGTAACTAAAAAATGGTAAGAAAGACTTTTACAGTCAAAAAGCTCACACAATTCAGGCTAATAGGTAACCTAGAGAGGTCGATACTTTTACATGGTCAAATGTTCAGTGAACGCAGCTTAAAGCAAGGATAGCAAATAGGGTACCGTAGGGTAGCTTCTTGACCTTTTGCTTGAAACTGAAAGGGCTGTTTGAATAGAATTCCCAATTCAATTGCAATCAGTATTGATCAATACCAGCTCAGTGACCGACTGGTTTTGCTTTCGGCTCTGGTGCTGGTAGATCTGAGATTGATTCTAGGTCGGGTCAAAGTAAAGACTTTAAAAATGGTGCCGGTTGTGTTCTTTCTTGAATAACGCAGTAAGGGTAAGTCGAGCAATAATGTGATGATATAATAAACCTGACATAAAATTAAAAATGGAGACCTTCGCTAAAAGACCTTTGCTGTTATAGAGCGACAATAAATAAAACCATAACATTATTATTGATATTGATCAATTGTTTGCATGTAAGGAGTAGTAGTAGTAGTCCAGTTTTACTTCGGTCATGTCCCTGTTACCGAGGGCGGCCGGATTCACCTTCAAGTGCCGCAATCGCCTTTACATCGATCTGTCTAATGTGTCCTTTCTTGTCAAGCCCACTTGCTGCTTTCCTCCTCAACTTGCTTTTTCCTTTGCCTTTTTTTGGTTTTCCTTGTTTTCTACGACTCTCCACTCGCAATTCCAGCGCTCTTCTCAAAACAGTATCTTTATCACTTCTCAACATGCCCATACCACCTCACTCCATTCGTCTTCGCCAACTTATCAACATTCTCATTTAATCCAAGCAAGTTCATAAGTTCTTCGGTATTCCTTTTGTCCATCAGCTTTACACCACACATTGCCCTCACCATTGCTCTCTCAGTTCTTAAATCTTAAGTTCTTATTAAGAGTGAAAACATATATAATAATTCCAAAGCAGACAATATGCTTGTTTGTCTAATTGTCATTTCGGTTAAGTTGTTACTTTTCTAATCTTTTTAGGGTTACAAATGAAGCAACTTCTACTATAAATTAAGCTAGTGTTTAGAAAAGAAATCATTAAAGCATTTTGTTACATTTAGTTTCTGTTTGTAAAATTTTGCTACTAGCAAAGGAATGTCCATATACTCATGGCTTAAAAAAAGAGAAATTGGATGTACTGGTGCATTGTCTTCTAATGGTCACCAACAATATGCACGAGATGATGTTATATTTATGAAAAATTTGCTGTGGAAAAAGTTGTATAAAACATCCAAAGAAGTTGGTTTTGAATCTAATATTGGATATAATGGTGTATTTAACTTACAGTATTCTCCAAATGGGTAAGCATGAAAAATAGTTGTTGTTTTCTATATTTTAGTTCAGCAGTAGCTGAACTATGCTATCTAGGACCTAGATATGTACATTGTACCTATATCATATCAATATGATTGATGGTGGAAAGTTTTATAGATGATATTTGTTGTATTTCTCCAAGTTAATGGTCTGCAGAATATCTTGCATACTGTGGGTGAAGATTATGCACTTTGTAGTGACATCATTTTTAACTGTAAAAAGTCATTTGCTATATATTTTTTAACTAATCACCTAAAGTTAAGTTTGAAGCCAATTGTACCACTAAATGGAAGCCAGATCAAATTTGTGGATAGCATCAAATATCTGGGTATATTTCTTGGAATGGCAATGTGTGATGACAAGGATATAAACCGAGAAGTGTGATCATGCCACTGTTCTGACAACAAATCAAAAGTCATCAAGTGCTCCAGTGAAGTTAAAAATGTTCTCTTCAGTCCATATTGTACCTCAATCAATGTGTGCATGTCATCTGTGGGGAAATTATCATCAACGTGACATTTATCGCTGGCATGTTGCCTTCAATAACGCATTTAAAATTATCCACAATTTGCCCAAATAATAGTGTTCATGAACATCAAGTCTGGTCTTGTGTAACATTATAAAATTTGATGCATTAGTATGATTTTTGCTGGAAGATGCAAATCGTCGTCAAATTCTATTGTTGCCTCCCTGATGAGGTCTGACTGCTATCATAAATCGAACTACTGTCTTCATTACAATTATAAGACTGTGCATGCTGTTACTTAGCCTTGATGGCTGCCATGGCACAAAGATATCAACAGTCATCGTTTGCTGACATTAAATCTTATGGTTGGTTGTATGAACAAAATGAGCCTGTAATTTCATTTCAATTACTTTTGTGTCACAGCTGCGTGTGTACTACTGTAGCCTATACATACGGTACCTTTCATTTTTGTGTTTTTCTTTTTGTGTGATTTAAATATGGACGTTCTTGTCTGATGCGATGCATGATATGATGATATGATGCGATGCATGTCTGATGCGATGCGAATAAAAAATATTAGTAATAAATATACTTGGACTGACTATAACTTTATGCCGTCCATTTTTTATTTTTAAAGTTTAAGCGCTAGGTTATTAACACCATGTGTTTCTTTTCAGAAAGTTGTTGGTTGCAGCTTGTGAAAAAGATGCTGTTGTGATCATAGATCCATTGACAAGCAAAATCATAAACAAGCGAGAAAATGTTCATACCATGCGATGTAATATTATATCATTTATTGATGATCGCTTGTTTGCTACATGTTCTGATGACAGCAACGTATCAATTTGGGATGTCAGAAATATGAAAGAGGTAGTTCTTGTGACTGCTTCAATGCTTATTGAATTTCTCATGTAAGAGGTTTCTGAAGTTTTAGAAAATATTTGTCATTTCCCCTGTATTATGTCAAGCCTAATTATAAAAATTAGGTAATTTTATAGAATCACTTTAAAAATGACTGATGTGGTTAGATATGTCCATAACTTGTTCCTGACGTTTTTCACAATAATAATCAATCATGCATTTCTAAATTTGTGGTTATTTACTTTTAATTAATATTGTACACTGCTTTGAAAAGGTTTCATTGCTTTTTGCAGTCTGTATTTATTGTATTTTATAATTTATGTCCATTCATGGCCGCGGTCCATTGTATATTTCAATGGGCTCATTTTCCATTGTTAAAGTTTTATTCTTTTAACTATTAGTTTTTGTTGCATATAGAATTATTGATTATGCTTATGACTGAGATTACTTTTTATTATTTCGCTTCTGTTATAATTGTTTCCTGTGTGATTATTTGTGACAAGTTAGCATACTTTGTTACGCATATTTGTCGTTTAGTTTTTCTAATTTTACCAGTTTGTCCCATTCTAGTACGGTAGACCTGCCGATTCTTCCCAAAATGCTTCATAAATTCTTGGTTATTGCATCTCTTGAAGATTATAGTGACTTATTGGAATTGTTTTGATTTTAGGAAATCTTTCTCCTTAAAGGCCATGATAGTTGGGTTAAAAATGTTGAATATCACAAACCAACTGGAAAGTTGTTATCAGCTGGGTTTGATAATCAAGTTATGGCATGGGACATAAACAGGTAAAAGTCATTCAGAAAGAAAACGAAGTTCTAAGTTACATTTGTACCTGATGAGCATACAACTTTAAAGGAAGTTTTGTGTACAGTAGCACACTTAGTGTGGTGATAGTTTCAAATTCAATCATTTCACATATTAACCGAAAAGCGCAGTTAAAATTATTGTTATTCGGTGTTTTTGTAACTACTGTAGCTTGTTATATCTTCTACTCCTTTTCAATTATTGCGTCGTGGGTGAATGCTTATTGCTTATCCTATATATTTGTGCTGTCTATCTTTTCTAGTCCATTACAAAGCGGGAGTTGCAGCTCATCCGTGGTTCTGAAATGTTCAAATTTAATGCGGATGCGCATTTCGGTTGATGGGCAAAGCATGTTTATAAGCACAGCACAATCTGCAGACTTGATTGCCATTCACAACCTGGATGTAAATATGCTTATTGCTTATACCCTATAGCACTAGCAGGGCTTATTAAGCTTTTTTTCTGTGTGACCCCATTTCAGAAAACAATTTTCTATGTGACCCCTTTGTGGACAATTTCCAGTGTAAACTTCCTACTGTAGATCCTTGTTTGGCAGCCCTACAATTTCGATTTGTGATCCTTTTTTACTATTTTACTTACAGTTCGATTGCAGTATTGTAATGTCACTGATTTGTATATCATGAAAATAGCAGTAAAGTTTCTAATACTCCAGGCAATGACCGTGGGTGTAGTTTTGATAAACATAAAAATGTTTACTCCGTTTTGACGCAGAATTCCTTGTCTTTTTACGAGCTGCTTCTGTGGAGAAACAAAAGTTGCCTTCACTGAATCGCTTCAAACATTGAATACCTCTGAATACTCTTGTATTCGACTCGTGTGAACTATCAAGTAGCACGTTAGGAATTTGTACCATGCTTAGGTTCAATAGACCTTTGAATGCAAAATTACGAAGTACTTTTGACAGACGGACTAAATTCGAGTTTAGCTAGAATGACATGGCTTCGGTAATAAAGCGTCTGCAAACGACTCCGTGACCAAAACGTTTCTTTTAACTTTGCATCAACAGATTAACTACTTGTCCGAAGACGTTGAACATATCCACTCATCTGGTGGTGGCTTCGGTCACCATGTTAGTTATAGAAATTGTGACTTACCTTTTGACAGGAATGATGAACAGCTTCAATCTTCACCTATTTCGAGGTATGACATCGAATTCTCTGAAAGTTTGAAAATTAAGCATAAAGCAAACAGCACAAAAAATCACAAATTTTTTTTTGTGCTGTTTGCTTAACTGAAGATGATCTAGCAGAGCTGATCGAAATCGATTTTTAGCTATTTATGATCGAACTGACTCGTGTGAACATAAATTCCTTTGCATTACAAGACCTGTAACCGAGTAGTTCATATCAAGCATTGTTGTGGGTTTGACATAAGGTCAGTAGATTACCGGGACGAGCAACTCCGTTGTTCCGCCAACATTAGAAGGGTAAATTGCCAATTTGACATTTTTTTCACGCTTTGCTGCTGGCTTGCTTTCAACTAAAAACTTTAAATTACTTCAAAACCAACTTCACTCTTTTTATATAACCCATAAAAAATACATTATTTTGTAAATAAAAAAAAAATTACCCTTCTAATGTTGCGGATGAACGAAAAAGCGGATGTAGTTAACAATCCCGGTAATCTACTATCCCTAGTTTGACACCTGTAAGAAGATATTTCATTTTCTTGAGTATCAGCCTGTTACCTTTGGCTGCCGAATCTATGTTAACTGTTCAAAGCCTTTCTGCTCCACACGTAATATTTTGAATTGCCAGCATTAAGTATAAGAAACTTTCTCTATTTGGGGATTTTTTTCAATTGAACTTAGCCTATGTCTATCACTGTTATTATTAAACGTATATTTTAGACCTTGAGATCCATGTTAAGCGAAAAGAATAATTTAATAAACGTACCGTACTTGTATGCAACATGAACTATAAGACATAGGCTACACCAGTATAAATGTCGAGTCTTGTTAAGAGGGACGTTCCTGATTCAAAATGTCCCGATTTCTGCTCTAAATGACAAGTTCGCTGTCTTGTTCAACATGATAATCTTTGAATCAGAATATCACTCATAGTTTTGTATAGCGGCTTTTTCTTTCAGGCGTAACCATGTTGAGTTGTACTACGGCTATTGTGGAGATAAGAAGGGTGAGGATGTGACAGTTTTGTGCCAAGCTATTGATGTTCATCCTGAAAACGTGGCGGTGGCTTTAAGATACGATAGGTTGCCATACTACAATTCAAAAGTAAGTAAGCTAAAGATCACAGGCAAAGTTGGTAAATTTTTTCATTAAAAAAATGGTTTTCTCAGTAGGCTACAACGTAAAGGTTTGCAGCTAACTTGACGCGGGCGCTATTGAGTAATTAGCCTGCTGAATCTGAGGTACTGTTTTCCGCCATAAAATTGTATTAAAATGTTTCAAACCACGACTCTTACTGGCTAAAGATTATTATTTTACTTATCCTATAAAATGTATACTTTCAGTGCCTTTCGATTCACAACACATGGTCGTTTTACAATGGTGCTTGGCGAGGTAACAATTCATGGCCATGTAATGATACGGACATATCACAAACACAATCGTATTTACCCGTACCTCGTGGCCAACCTACGAACATAATCAAGGATTTTGGGCCTGAAAACATTGAATACATTCAAGAGATTTCTTTTTCACCCTGCGGTCGTCTTATAGCATCACCATGCGGTTATGGTGTTGGGCTGTTTGCTTACGATGAACATGCTCCTGACTACAGCTCCCATATGGCGTCACGCTTGGCCTCGGTCCATCAGTGGGAGGAAGGAACTGACTCAGTTTTTCCTTCGCACATAAATCTCGAACCGTCAAAACTTCACAACGTTGCTTATTGCTTTGGACATCGCAGCCTGGTTTTGTCGACTTGTTTTTCCCCAACCCACATGCAAGTAGCTACAGGTTCTAAAGAAGGCCAAGTGGTTTTGTTTGAAGTGGTGTTGTGATATTTGACATTGTTTGCGTTATGGCATTTTTGTGTCAACATATGTAATTTGAATCAGTGTTTTGCCTTCCAGCTGTGTCTTCATCAAGTTGTGTTCAAAGGTTGGCTGTCGTAGTGTCGTAATTCATACATCAACGTGTTTGCATTCTATCTGCGTATATTTAAGACGTCTTTGCTTGCGGTTCTATACACTTTTGCTTGGCAAAAATATCTTATTTGTTCTCTTCGAAAGTTTTCATCCAAGTGCTGACGTGGTTTGTGTAGAAATCAACGCTCAAATGAAATTACCTTTTGACTTTTACCGTCAAGTCAAAAGATCATTCGTTAACACCCGTAAAATGTATGTTTGACAACATTGAAACCTGAGCTTGTATCCTGTTATCTAGTGCTTACTGACCTATCTTGCCAAATACCTGCAAACACAGCTAATTCAGCAGCAAGATGGTTGGAACACCTGGTCAATCGCCAGAAACGTTGATACCAAACGTTTCGAAAATGAGAGCACTTTAATTCCATAGCACTGATGAACAGTAGGGTGTTTCATTTTTTCACCATTTTTGAAATTCAAAATGCCTGGGGTCCCATCTGGTGGTATTTGGGGAAAAAAGTTTACACCACAATTTTTTTTCAATTATGACGTCATATTGAGGTGGTCCACGAGGTTTGAAATTTTTGGGCCTCAAAATCTCGAAATTTGGGCGTATCTCCGGAACCACACATCATAGATCGACAAAATTAGTATCAAAATGCGCAGAAGGGTCGGTTTCCTATACCTGATGTAGAGAATATTAAGGTTTATCTGCTTGAGAAAAAAAGTTATTTCAAAAAATCTGATTTTCGGTCTATTTTCTCCTGATGAACAGAGATCAGGTGATCAAGATAATAAGTTTTTCTGTATTTTTCCACTCTTGGAAGCTGTTATTGCGTAGTAATAGTTGGTGTTAAGGTTTCAGTACTGGGCTTGTCTAGTCTTGCTATCTGGTTAAGCAAAGCCCCATCTTGCATTGCTCCGGGACCCTTCTTGGCGCCGTCCACAAAAGAAATGACGTGGGAAAGATATATTTCGTTTATGTGGGACATACATTTAAGGGTATGAATATCATGACCAATTTCATCATTAAAATAATTGACCAGTCGAGTATTGACTCCGGACTTTTTTCCTGTATTGAGAGCAGTCGTATCAGCCATGACTGAATATACTTGGGATAGGTGAACTCCGCAAGCCTCCTGGATGATGGTGTCAAAAATCAGTGCTGCAGTGACCGACACACTTTTGGGAAAATATTTAACAGCAAGCACACTTTCGTGCTTCATGCCATTATCATCAACAAGTTGACCCAAGAAAACGTATCGATCTATTTTATCGACAACGCGCCCATCATAACATAACTGCATGGCAGAAGCTGAGTTGAGAAGGTTCTCACTTTCCATCAGAGATTTTTCTCTTATTTTTTGTCGTTGGCGGTATACTGTCGAAGGTGCTGCAGCTATTTGATCTTTTCCAAGAACCGACCTCATAAGACCTGACTGTTGGCGTACCGAAGTCATCCTACGATCAGCAAGTAAACAACTTCTATCATTTATTGAAAAAGAATGTACTTTCTTGTACACTTTTCCCCCAATAGCTGGTTTCAGAGGCTCGTATTCCCTATCATCTTCCCAATTCATATCCCCATCAGAGTCGCTTTCGCTACTGTGTAGACATCTAACTGCTTCATTTCTTTTTCTCTGTTTCGAACATAGTAATGCCGATGCTTTGGCAGATTGTATGCCAGAAGTGCTCGGTTGTTCAACTTCACTGCTCGTTTCCCACCTCCTTTTATGATTTTCCCGTTCTAAAGACTTTTCTACATGGTTGACATCTACGCCACCGATAAACATTTTTCAATCTTTTTTCTGATCTTTCAAGAAAGCGATTTCTTTCTCCTGGACTCGGTTTTCGAGTTCACAGCTGCAAGAGAGTTTCTTTTGAAAAACAACCAGATTTTTGGAGATCGAACACTTCACTTACATGCACATATATCGAACAAGTTCTGTAACCATTCTTGATTAACCTCATTACCTCTGCGTTTCATTTCTTTCTTTCTTGCTGTATTGTACTTCTCTATCACGTCTTTTAACTTGGCTTCAATTCTCTGTTTGCTAAGCACTGGAAGACCAGTTTTATTCCATATGCCAACTACATCTTTCAGCAGTTCATCTTTCAAATCTTTGAAATAGAGCACCGTATTTTCTTCAAAAACTTGGGATTAGTTTCGGCTACCGTACTCTCTTCCTCAAGTAAAAATAGTGATGATTATATCTGAATTAAGGGGAAGCATGCGGTGGGATGGCGCAGCGGATAAGGAGCTCGCTTTCCAATCATGCAATCCTGGTTCGACTCCCGGCTTAAGCTGGTTGTTGAAAAACACCGCTCACCTCTACCCAGGGTGTAATAAATTGGGTGGGCGTAGTTGCTGAAGGAAAGGCGGCTGAGAGAAAGGAACTGGCCACCCTACTCTCGTTAGTGCCGAAGGCTTAGTCTAATGAGAACCTTATCTTCTCGTTCCCCGAGGCTTGAATCAAGTATGGGACTCACCTTTACCTTTTAAGGGGAAGCACATTTTTCTCCGATTCCTTGAAGTTTTGCATCGACTTACTAATACTTGGCCTTAATGCCACTTAATCAAAATCTAAAGCAGGTGAGCAACATACCTCTTCCTTAACGGTTACATTATAATATCCTCGACGAGGAATAGCCATCATCATCATTATAATAGTAATACCTTCAATTATTACCCTTTCGTCTCTTGCAAAACGAACAAGGACTATTATTACGCAATAACAGCTTCCAAGAGTGGAAAAATACAGAAAAACTTATTATCTTGATCACCTGATCTCTGTTCATCAGGAGAAAATAGACCGAAAATCAGATTTTTTTCTCAAGCAGATAGACCTTAATATTCTCTACATCAGGTATAGCAAACCGACCCTTCTGCGCATTTTGATACTAATTTTGTCGATCTATGATGTGTGGTTCCGGAGATACGCCCAAATTTCGAGATTTTGAGGCCCAAAAATTTCAAACCTCGTGGACCACCTCAATATGACGTCATAATTAAAAAAATTTGGGGTGTAAACTTTTTTCCCCAAATACCACCAGATGGGACCCCAGGCATTTTGAATTTCAAAAATGGTGAAAAAATGAAACACCCTAATGAACAGTGTAGTGAACGAAACATTTATTTTATCTATATTCTGGGCTTGTTATATCAAAATATCTCATTTTTATTCCCTTCCTGTTTTTGTGATCACGCAGATTTGTGGCCATAGTTGTGTCTTGTTTGTGTCATCGTTATCGCAGTACTGCACTTCTTGTTTGCCACTTATGAATACAACCGAATCAAGATATAGCAATTTATTCGTCCGAGTCAACATTGACGGTATGCAAGCCCTTGAATTTTGCAACTGGTACATGCGTGACTAAGGTGTACAGTTTGTTGGCGGAATCCTCATCTTCATTCCGCTTCCGCGCAAGACGAACTCGGATTCGATACGGGACGTTTCTGGAAATAAAATAAGATTTCAATCATCTGCAAAAACAGTACATGCTTTTTACTTTAGTCCCACACTAGCCCAATGCTGAAACTTTTGCTTATGGTAAGTTTTTGCTCGATTCCAGGTCGAGTGATACTTGACTTAGCGAGGCATGAAGTTATACATTAATACCAAAATTACTGGCAAGGTATCATTACCTCACACCATGTGCCCACACGGCTTTGTTTAATCTCGTGTCGATTCGAACATCTTTTGTTCCCATCATCTGGAGGGCAAATTTACGAATCTCCTTTATTGCACGAGGAGCACGTTTTTTGAATCCTCTAAATACAAGAAATTTTACAGATAAACATTTACAAATTCAAAGGTAACTTATAAATCTATTTTGCTTATATGGAGAACCAGCAGCGTACATGGGAGGAGGCATGCTGGTTACTGAGACCACATCTCTTTTTAAAGAGCACCCTTGTTCATATTTAGTTGGTGCAGCGTTTTTCAGCATTTCGATATAAACAAGTTACTATACACTGGCTGTTATACAAACTTCACATTTTATAGCTTAGGTTGCACCTATTTGGAATGACTATTATAGATTAGCAAATCTATGCTATTTTGTTGAATTTAAAGAAGAAATAATACTAGGGAACGTTCAAATATTACGTAACGCCTTTTTTCCGAACTTTTGACCCCCCCTCCCCCATGTAACGCTTTTTCACTACGAATTCAGCACAAAAAACTACCATTCCGTACTCGAAAGCGTTACGTAACGTTTTGCTTGAACCCCTCCCCCCCGATGTGACGCTAACGTAACGCTTTGCATAAACCCCCCCTCCCCCTCGAAGGCGTTACGTAATATTTGAACGTTCCCCTAGCCCACGCTTTCTTGGAAAATGTGTTTCAACAGTTGATCGCATTAAGACTTGTACAAAATTAAGTGAAGATGTTCAGTAATTGCATCCAAAAGCATGACAGGGATTATATAGCATATACTTTTGCATTTGCGATGATTTTTTCTATAATTCAAAAATATTTTAGGACGAGCCCGGGAGGGCTTGCAGACAGTTGCTCCAAAACCAAATATATACATGTTATATACATGAGCAATCGCTGAAGGAACATCAAATAATAACTGACACTGAAATTCAGCAATCTCACCTAGACATCATTATTACAATTTTATTGTAGAAGCAAATTAAGGAGTGCAATCCTTAATTTGTGATTACAAAAAAGTCTTAATTGAATGTTTTGAGTAGATCTGTATAAACAGTGTTATGTTGCAAAAAATATTATCACATCAAAATTTAGAGGAAAATTAATACAATGCTTGATATATACAGCAAACATGTTTTTTTTTCAATAGATGGTGGTTCACGCATGAAGTACTTTTTCTTGTGTTTAATAAGTAGAAAAAATTGACCTATCTAACACCAGTGCTTTCCAATATCCAGGCTAGGTTGACTTTCGGCCCATGATTTTAACATCTGGCAACACAATGCAACTTTTTGCAATAAAAAGCGTTGTAAAAATTAAATGTCCTTGTTCTTGCACTATTAAGATATGTTGATAAATATTCACTGAAAGCAATATTTGTTATAAAGTCTAAAGATATCTGAAGAACTTACATTCCATGAATACGTTTATGCATGTGGATGGTGTATTCCCGTGTCACTACATCTTTCATTGCCTTCACACCAGAACGACTCTTCTTTTCTTTTTTTGTCATCTAAACACATTTATGCACCATTCAAACCTTTTTTGCTTCATATGTGGCTGCAGTTTTCGCTGTATCATCTACACGACAATGTTCTAACTTGTAGCCTGAGCATGATAACAGGTACGGTAGGAGTACAGTAGTTTATAACGTTGGTTGTCGAATCTGAAAGCTCAGTCCAAAATTGAAGCATGAAAACGTGGTGCAACTGCTTAAAAACTTCCACCAAATAATTAAATGCTTTTGTTTTCAAAGTGATTATTTTAAAAAATAGAACAAAAAATTACCTTATCAGTTCGGACATGCACCTCAAAAAGAAATTTTCAATGGTGAATCTCGGGTCCATTTCTAAAATTACCATTTTACGCTAGATGTCTCAAGTATACATTTTACAAATGCTTGACAAGAAAGTATCATAATCTATTGACTTGTCTAGCAAAAATTTCCCTCAGGCAAATGTTGTTCAGACGACTAGGCAAATAGTTCCCCCTTTAATACTTTTAACTAGCTTCTATTTGAGTGATATTTCATATATCTGGAGCCGTGTTGACCCCTCCGTACCTTCTGCCTGGAAGAATGCACCACCAACTTCGGACTAACGTTTTTTTTTTTCAGCGTGTTTAGTCATGTGAAAAGGAATGAGATGGAAATAATCAAAGATGTACGTATGCGCCGCAAATTCTACGCCGCATACTTGCGACGTAGACTTTTTGTTTACGCTAACGCTTGCGGCCACATTTTTTTGGATAGTTTGCGCTTGAGGCTACGCCGTAAAGTTTTCGCGGATTTTTAGCGCATAGCATCAACGCATACTTTTTAATGTATTTTTTCGCTACAACACGCCAATACCTTCCAGCGTTGCAGTTGAAAGAATGTTTTCAATGGGCAAAGACATATTGAAACCAAAACACAGCAAAATGTCAGATGAACACTTTCAGGTGCTTGTGTTTCTTCATGAAAATTCAAAATAAACTTGTTTGTTTCGAGTGGTTTATACCGTGTGAATGTTTTGCACCTAGCAAACGAAATTAGTTTGCGCTTGTGTATGCGCTGACCGCTGATGCTGACACCGCCAACTTTTTTTACAAGTTACGTTGACGCATACGGCGTATGATTTTTCGAACGTTTGCGTTTACGCTGACGGCGTCAATATTTTTTGTATGCGCGTACATCACTGGAAATAATGTCATAAAATCTCGATAGTAAATAGCTTCACATGATAGAGTTTGGTTTATCGATTTTATTTGGTATAACGTTCATGCTTTAAATCAATTAAATCAGAAAAGTTGTGCTATTGCTCCTGAAATATTAAAGATGTTGATTTGGTCGTTGGATGTTTATTGACCTGTAGCGTTGACAAAAATAGTCTAGGCTCCGGGAAATATTTTTTGTTGCGAGATGATTTTTTTGGGGGATGGCTTGAAAACATACCAACGCTTCATGGGCTATTTCTGAAAGTAGTATATTAATTTTGCATCCATGTATGCGTCTGTTTTTTTTTTTCAAAGACAACTTTGCATTTTAGAAAACAGCTCTGTAGATTGTTGACAACACCTTTTTTTAAACCTTGCGGATGGAAAAAACGCTGTTTGATAAAAATTATGAAAACATGGTCATTAGGCTGTCATTCATCACTACATGTGTGCTTCTCTTTGTTTTTGTTTTATTTTTTGCTGTTTTTTGTTCATGATTTTCTGTTCAGGCACGATTTAAACCTTTCGAGGTTTTGCCACCTTTTCTCGTTCATTAACTATATCGACATTTAGTAGGCTATTATCGAGTAGGTAGGCTTAGTAGGCATTATCGAGTTAGTAGGCTTAGTAGGCATTATCGACAATTAGTAGGCTAATATCTTTTTCGCCCCGGAGGCGTTAATAACGAAAAATAAAATGATTGCTTGATTGAGATGAAATTGAAGACCAACTTTTGTTTTGCAGTTTGTAGATCGCGATGTTAAACTTGTAAACATTACTCATAATTTCGTGCAGCATATTATTTTTTTAATTGTTGCAACCGTGTAAAGACTTTTTACTTTTGTTTCTTGTTTCGTCTTCAAGCAAGTCATTGTGTCTGCTTTTAATCGTTCTACCATTTTATAGATTCTTGCTGTGTTACGAAAAAGTATATTAGGCTATTGTTTCAGGTGATTAGAAATAAAATCAAATTTGACTGAATCGTTTTTCGTTTGTTGAAAAAAAAGCCTGTGCAAAGTAATACTGTTTTGTTTTGTGTTATTTTTGTATGTAGAATTGGATTGGGGATATCTTTCTTCTTCAATGAATTTTTAGCATTCGTCTCAATTATTTTTATGCAATTATTTGTTATTTGTTATTGCAAAGCCTTGGCTACTTGGTTATATTTTATTTTGCGCCTCTTAGTGTTTGAAAAAACGTCATTGGCAACGGTGTAAATGCCACCGAAAACTCAAATAAAATAAAACAAATAAATTTTCTTTTGCTTGGTACAATAGTGGTTGAAGGCTGGCCTGCGATGCTAGGATTTGCTCGTTTTGTGGTAACTTTAAAAACTTATTGAGAAAATGATTAAGCTACTATACTTTTTAAACTTTTAGATGAAGTACAGACTACAGTAAGTCATTAGTAGTTTAGTTCAGTTTGTTTTTATTTCTGACCATCACAACGAAAAAACAATATATGACAAACATAGCAGGGGTCTAGAAAACATAGTAGAGGTCTAGTAGGCTACGTATATGGAGTTAATGCCAAGATTAGATTTTAGATCAACTCAGCTGTATATAAAGATTAGACTAATCCTCCACACTTCAAGTTTTTGAAAAACTTACGTAAGCCTTGTTATGTTCAAAACACTACAAACTGGCACACGTTTTTTGCTAATTTTCCAGTTCTTCAATTTAAGAACTGTGTCGGTTACCATCCTTGTCTTCTGATATAGGCTAGCATTATATTTTTTATTTAGATTTCTTTGGGCACAAGCATGCCAAATGTCACTGTAGGCTAAACATCATCAAAGAAGTAATCTGTAATTTTCGACCTGCGTAGGTTTACAGTTACTTGATGGAAATTGATTATCATTTCAAATAGAACACACTGACTTAAATATTTATGAAAACTGATTTTTATCATTCTGTTTGAAAGGATCATTTCACCATTATGCAGGTGAATATATTTTGTATCATTTGAAGTAACTATTATGTCTTTAATTTGGATTATTGTCATCAAAATGTAAATTGGGCTCGTGATAGAGTAGCCTAGACCTAGTGCAATGATTATATGTGTTATGCAATTATTGCCTACAATGCAAAGTACAATCGCAGAGTTTTAAATGATTTTATTTTTTATTAGAAAACCTGGTAGAGTTAACATAATTTATAGCCCACAGTTTTAGTATTATTATTTCGCAAATCGACATTAAAATATTGTAATTTTTCATTGATAACTGCCTTGTTAACATTTCACTTTTCTTTCCATTGGGATACTTACAATACTGATATTACATAGCTATTTACTTTTGCGGCATGTGCATCACTGTTGATACCAACTGTTAAGATCAATGAAGTTATCATCTTTATTATTTTGTTTACTGTATATATATAATTGAAGGATGAATAAGCACTTTGCTTTGCAGCATCTCATATGTTATTAGTATTATTATAATTACAGTTCTTAGGCCTACACCATTTCTATTAAAGGCAAAGTTTGTGTTCTCATTACTAATGACCATTTTAATTAATACTAATGTTTTAATTACCTAATGACCATTTACTTGCTAAGAAGCCAAAGCTTACCATACATCACAAGTATTATCTCAATTGATTATTTAAATCAGCCATGTGCTATGGAATGAAAGATTTCTACCTGTTACAAGGATATTAGAGCGGATGCAACCTAATTCGTACCATGAACAATTTGTATCGTCAGTTCGTACCTTGAAAAGTACGAAAGAAAAAAATAAAAAATGCTGAAGTCGCTGATCGCAGTTTCCGCAAACATTTCAAAATTTTCTGCAAACAAACAAAAACTCTTAGGATCATTACCAGAAATTTTAAAATGTTTGCGGAAACTCCGATCAACCCTAACCCTTTTAAAATGTTTGCAGAAACACTGATCAACCCTAACCCTTTTAAAATGTTTGCGGAAACTGCGATCAGCTACTTCTGCAAACTCTTAGAATCATTACCGCAAATTTTAAAATGTTTGCGGAAAAACGAAAGCTGCAATCAGCGACTTCGGCTTTGTTCTATTTTTTTCAGTTTGTTTGTTTGCGGAAACACCCTTACCAATTTAAAATGTTTGCGGAAACTGCGATCAGCGACTTCGCCAAACTCTTAGGATCATTACTGGAAATTTTAAAATGTTTGCGGAAACTGCGGAAAAACGGAAACTGCGATCATCGATGTTCTATATTTTTCTCTCGATCTTTTCATTTTGTTTGTTTGCAGATACCGCTAACCGATATTCTGATACCCTAACCCTTTTAAAATGTTTGCGGAAACTGCGATCAGCGACTTCGGCATTTTTTATTTTTTTCTCTCGATCTTTTCAAGGTACGAACTGACGGTACGAATTGTTCATGGTACGAATTAGGTTGCACCCTATTAGAGCTTTTAAACATTTAACTCACAAAAGATTAAAACAATTATAATTTTTTGTTTAAAGCGCATGTTCAGTTTAAAGGAGCGGATTCATGGCTCAGAATCTCCTCTGCATTTTCGTTGGCAACAGACCTTGGGAAATTATATTGCAACTGCTGGGCAAGACCATGTTGTACGAGTGTGGGATCGACATGGTCAGATTGAAGAGGAAATTCATCTTCCTGGGTATTTTGTATTAGTTCTCTGATATTTTTATGCCATAAAGGAATAGATCACTTCTTATAATTATTAAAATTGGTTGTTTTGTGAAATTTTTATTTGTTCTTTTTTGCCCAGAGGGTTTTCTTTGTCATGAATTCATTACTTGCTAGCCCATTCGTTCAAAATATTGACTGTATTGTGAAGAAAGTGACCTTTTGCCCTAAGCTAATATATGCAGTTAAGAAATAAAAGCAAAGACATTTAGGCATGTGTTTGTGTCAAAATGATTTAGATTTGTATTTAATGTTAAATGATATAGCCTACCTGACTTACTGAAAAGTTTAATCACCAAATTGGTTTTGTTTTTTTCTAAAAATTTACATCATATATTCTTTGTAGAAATTTTGTGGGCATGGAATGGGATAAAGACGGAGATGTTCTCTGTGTTGTTTGTGAGAAAAGTAACATGATGTTTATGTGGGACGCCAATCTAAGGAAAGTAATAAAAATAGACAGTGGTGCCAAAGACTCGATCACATTTTTGTCATGGTCGAAGACTGCTTTGCATCTGGCACTTGGTGAGAATACTGGTGTTTTTACTTTTGATTATATATGTTATTTTTGTGTACGTATGCAAATATTTTTTGAGATGGTGCAAACTAATACGAAGCCCTAAAATTAAAGTAGTGAAAAAGAGTTGGACACATGTAATATTGTAAAGCAGATGCTACTGCCATAAGTGAACACCAAGAACATGTATAATTGTATATAGACGGGTTGATAACGGACACCAGAAAGTTATGTATACTTATGTTATTAATATAAGTGAACTGGTGTATTGTACAAAATGCTTGATCACTGCATACCTATTTATTCTTGATTTTTATTGACAGCTCTTGCAAGGAAACTATATAAATATCTGTTATCATGATGAGTTCATAGCTTGCCTAAATGCCTAAACTGTCAAAAAGTATTTTAATTAAAGTTTTTGTTTACATTAATTTTTTTTTAAGTAGACTTCACTACTATTAATTAATACCAATAAAAATTAATAAAACTGTCATCAAAAAGCTAACTTGGCTCTCTGAACAGAAAAGTAATTGTAATGTGTTAAAAACACTAATTACCTCTCACCTCTCTGTTTGTGTTTGCATAGGTAACTTGCTTTTTAGAGTCTGTGATCAACCGTTGGAAACTAAATTTCATGCATTAAATAATTAATGAATGTTCTACCAAGGCGTGTATTAAGTACACTGTAGATTTTGTCAAAGTAGGGAGAGACCAAACAAAAATTTTTTTTTTAAATGTAAATATTGAAATCTTGTGTGTGCTATTTTCTTGTTTGTTTATTGTTTTTTAAAACAAACACAGTTGTATTGTTTGTAATTGTGTTTAACTATTCCATATTTCTGTTTGTTTTTACACAATTTGTTGACATGGTATAGTTTGTTTTCAGGCTCTACAAAGGGAAATCTTATTTTGTATGACCACAAAGTTGGTCGCAAGGTGCCTGTGCTCGGCAAGCACAACAAGAAGATCATTTGTGGCTGCTGGAGCCAAGAAAATATATTAGCTCTTGGTGGATCAGATAACATGATCACAGTGAGTTACTGTGTTGAATTGTCATAAAATTGTTGCTAAGATATTATTTGTCGTATGCTGTGAAGAAGTAAATGGTTTCAACTTGTTCACATCGCAAGCTAATTTAAAGCAATAAACATGTACGTGCTTTGATGAACCTTTAAGACAATTTATTAATGTTACAAAGCAATGTATTACTCTCAGCTGTATATCTTTAACTGCGATTAAAGTGTACCTATATAATTAATTAATTATGCTTTTCGTTTTTAATTCGCTATAATATATGCTTTGTATTTATTGCGTGCACGATCAGTAGTCGTTTCGATTCGTTAAGTATGCCGTAACTGTACCAATCTTTAAAAAAAAACTTTGTTTTATCTAAGATGTGTGTTTGACTCCTTGGTGTAAAATTTTCACTGTTGTGTTGTTTCAAACTTAAGTATTATAAATATAATATATATCGTATCTCAACAATCTAAAAGGATGGAAAAGCAGTAAAAATAAGTTCAAAAACAATTTTCCTTTTTTCCTTGGAGAAGAATAAGTTCTTCTCCAAGGAAAATTTTACTTGCATTGGCAGTCACCCAGCCAGCGAAATCGACGTGTTTTACATTGATTCACCGTCTTCCGTTTTAAATCAATTTAAAAAAGACGTCAACGTTATCAGTTCTAAATCAATGTAAAAAAGACCGATTTTATTTGCTGGGTACTACTCTAATGCTACTCGTTTTTTAATCGTAATTTTACTGTCACTTTGGTCAGGTCAGCGACGTTAGTGGCAAAACCTTGAATCATTTCTCTGTGCGCGACCATCCCAGCTTGATCCAGTTCTCCGAAATGAAGGAAACAGCGAAGACAGAATCCCTACAAAACACGGTATTATATGTGTAGTAGTTTGTGGTTTTATCAGAAAGTGCTTTGGTGGACTCGTCGTCCCACGCATCACCACATATGCCGTTTTTGATGAACTACAGTGCAATAAATCTCGCGCTTTCGTTATCCGCAGTGTTTTTGGCTGTTTACTTGATTCGTTTCAACACTGACAAAAGTGTTGCTCATATTCTACTACTGGCCCACTTTCGGACCATGCGTTTTAACATTAATTATTATACAGTAGTTACTCGTGATTGTGAAGAGCAATGTTAAGCTTGTATTTAAGCCTTGAAAAAAGCTGTTGACTAAATCCAAGGATTTGGTTAGATCCTAACGATTCTGCTACCAAATGCGATATATTTAAATGAAGCAGACACTCTGGAAGTTGTTAAAAAATTTCTATCTCAAACAAGTTGCAGTTTAAATCCTAGTATAGCATCATCATTCATCACTTGTTTGTTTGCATTGTCGAATACAAAATCCCAGGCAACTTACTTATTCAGCACATGCAGTACATGAAAACTTTGACCTGAGATACCATCTAATATGGTAGTTTCAAACTGACATTGCATGGCATTAACTTACATCTGTTATCATATCTGTCACTGACCTCATCAGGTTAGCCTCGTTGTTGGAAAGAAGACGTTGTTTTTCTACAAAATGTACGACCCTGACAACGTCATCGAGTTGGCTTTCCAGCCACGGTACGGGAAGATTGAGGCGTATCAGTGGTACGGAGACGGTTACATTATGATCGGGTTCTCAAATGGTTTCTTCGTCGTTATATCGACTCATGCAAAAGAAATCGGTCATGTAAGTTTGTTGTAATTTCTTTTCCTTATCCAGGCTTTGTACCGGTGGTTGAAGATTTAGCTTATGGGGCCGAGAAGGGAAGGAAGCCAATCTTTGTGTCATTAAGTATCCTGACACCAAGGACAGAGCCGTATGCTCTTGAGCGGTGTCAACCCGGCGCCCTTTCGAGCGCCGTACAAGAGCTATAACCACTCGGCTATATATAGCCGACTGTTGTAATTGACAGTCGTAAGGTGCCCAATACCCAAGTTACATATTGCTGGCTTGGAATGTTTTATTGAGCTGTTGCTACTTATTTATTTTCGATATGCTGACAACTACATGCCTTCTGGGAACATTTGTTCTTTTCAGGCGTTGCAAAACAAACACCAAACAAGCATCAGATAATGCAAATGCTTGTCATTGCGATGTGTGGTATATTTTCAAAAATTGCAGTGCAACCTTGCATTTGTCACAATACACAAGTTATGCATGTTTCGCTGTGCGTGCGAACGCGTGACTTCGTCTATAGTTTATCCATAATTGAGATGAGCAAACAGAAGCTTATGAATATTTTAAAGGAATTATTTCAAGTTCGCAACCACCACGACTACCTGTCATCCATCGCCATATCGCCTGCATTGAACTACGCCGCTTCTTGTGGTGACACGAGTATTCGTATCCATGACTTGAGGGAACTTGCCGAAATCAACGCCATCATAAACCTGCAAGATGAGCCCAAAGGTGACGTCGCCGAACCTGAAAGCTTAGTCGGGTTTACTTGTTACCCGCTACCGTTAAATGTTTTGTGTTTTTTAAAGAAAATGCTTGAATTTAGAGTCAATCTAAATTAAAGTATAGCGCCCAAAATGTAGATACGAAACTCATAGTTAAGCATTTGTTTTGTTTATGAACAATATTCTTAGAGGAAAGTAAATAATAATAACAATTTGTAGACTGTTAAAAGTTGAAATGTGTTCAATTTTTTTACTGAAACCCAAACAGTAAAAGTTGCTATTTTACATCATTTTGACGATTGGCATTGCATCGGCAACAACTTTGCCAGTCGTTGAAATGATGTAAAAATAGCAACTTTTGGTGTCCGAGAAGTCTCTTTGCTAAGAAGTGATCGCAAAAAGACATTAACGATGATTCCAACGCCTGTACAACAAACCGGAGTCTTGTGAAAGTGACAAGGTATAAATATCGACAATATTATGAAACACTTTAGCATTGCAACCTTATTAGTAAAAAAGCCATAATTCGAATTGAGCTAACGTTTGTATTGGTCATCCTTATAACGTTAAGTTTACAAATTATGGTGAAGTTTTTAGACAGGAAAGACTTTCTTGTTATCAGGATTAAAAGAAATTGAATGGACGGCGGATGGTCAACTCCTCGCTGTGTCCACTGCACGTGGAGGACTTCACTGCTACCTCACAAAGCTGCCCATGTTAGGTGACACCTGTGGGACTAAGTAAGTATCGAACGTCATCATTTCTTGTCTTATTGTGTATGAAACATTAGCAGAGATCAACATTGAACTAGCAAATCCGGTTTTTTTCGCTTAGATTTAGCGACGTCGTTGTGTGTTGTACTGAAGTAGCGGTAATAAAAATAAGTGTTTTTGTCGTATTCAAGTCTTTCCCGGTAGTTGAAGATTTAGATTAAGTGGACGGGAAAGGAAGGAAGCCAATCTTTGTGACCACGTTTCGCCATGTCACAGACACAGCCGCATGCTCTTGAGCGGTATCGACCCGATGCCCTTTCGTGTGTTGTAAAAAGGCTTTCTCCATACAGCCGACATTTTGTGTGCTGTACTGAGTGTACACTACAATATTGTACACTCTTGAAATAGAATAAATTTTATTTTTTTACCAAGCCCTATGCTTTCAGAATTGCTTATCTGACGTCATTACTCGAGGTGACAGTGATGAACAATGTTGAAGATGAACCACCCGTCACCGTGTCCATCGATGTAGAGCCGACGTTTATCGCCTGCGGCCCATATCACATTGCAATTGGGATGAACAATCGGGCGTGGTTTTACTTCCTCTCCGACACAGGTCAGTGTCGGATGGCAAGCATGTTAGGTTGTTGTTGAAAAGTATTGTTGATTTATAATTTAAGCATAATGAAACATTAGGCTAAATACCATGGGACCAAAATACAAAAAATTCTTTACAAGATGGATGAAAGAAAACTGATTCGAAATTCATAGAATCTCTTCAATCTTTTTAAAATGATCTTCTTCTTTAAAGCGTAAAAGGAAAGAAAACCTTCTCAATTTTACACATTTGGTCATTTGTTATTTGCTTGTGAACAGAAATTCGAACGTTATAAAAGCAATGCTATACTTATTTCGCAAACAGCAGAAGGATTATTAGGAATTGTTTCAATTTGTTTGGATTTCCAGAGACTCAAAAAACACGCGACCGTGAATACCTTGGAACAATTCAAAGCATGAGCTTGAACGGAGACTATGCTGCAGTGTTGTTTGAGGGAAAAGTGCAACTTCATATGGTTTGTTTTGTGCGATATGCTGCTTGTATTTAACTGTTAAACAAAGCTGACAGGTTGCATAGTATTTTTTTTACCAATACTAGTGCTGTCTGAAGCATTGAGTTGCAATCGCAACGGTTGTTTTCCCCAATCGGTTGCTTTAATTGTTCGAGTATGTAATACGCATAATGTGTAGCGCCTTGTTGCTGTATCATTTTGGATTCCTTTTTTTATGTGTAAAAAAATTGTTAGGTAAGTATGTATCAGACTTAACGGTGGGATACCGTAGCGGATGAGGTGTTAGCTTTCCAATAATGCAAACCTGGTTCGACTTCCGGCTTCGGCGAGTTGTTGGTAAACACTGCTCACCTCTACCCAAAAGTGTAATAAATTGGGTGGGCGTAGTTGCAGAAGGTAAGGCTGCCAGGAGAAAGGAACTGCCAACCCTGCTTTCGTCAGTGCCGAAGATCTAGCGTAATGAGAACCTTATCTCATTCCCCGAAGCTGAGTGACTGGGTGTGGGACAACCTTTACATAAGATTTAATTGCTCATCGTATGATCGTATTAAAGTCAATTTCTGGAGTGTTTATTGTCAGGTTGACCAAGGTTTACACGCCTCTGTTGAAGAAAGGGAAGCAAAGTTATTTCCTGAACGCGAAGAAACTGGAAAAATAACATGCTCTACTCTGACAAACGAATTTCTCATCTACGGCACTGCTGTAAGTTGCACGATTCAAATTTCCGTCATTTGTAGCCTTTATAGAAAGGTTTTATACTTTTAGGGGTTTATGAGTGCAATATAAATGGACCACGTCAAACAGTGACGTAGCTGGAAAGACAATCTTAAGGGGGGCGATAGAAACGGTTGAGAGGGAGCAAATATTTTAATGTTTGAAATAAAGAGTTTGTGTAGAAATTAATATAGCTACTGAATGCAGCCAAACATTTATAAAATCTCATCCCACATGTAATACAATGTCATCAAGTCGTTGTCATACTATTAAAAACCCATTTTATGGGAGGGGGGCGATTGCTCCCCCAAACTCTCCGTAGGTACGTCCCTAACATCAAATATGACATGCGGGTAGTTGTTACAAACTATACCACAGTTCAGTGTTTTAGTACGAACAAGGCAATTACAGGTGACTCTTTAAATCTGTTTGTATCATTGGTGGTTTATGCAATGTAGCTCATCTGTAGCCTACTCGTTTGAAGTGTCTCTTCTGATGGTTGTACTTTCATAATAAGTGATCCAATAACAACAGAAGTTGTTAATCACACCATGGAACTCTGGATTGAAATTTGGTAGACTTACAGAGCTTACTAACCTGACTTTAAAAAAATACATACTTTTGAAACTGGACAATGAATTGACTGTGGCCAAGTTATGATAGTTTACCTTTGTCAATATTTAGGGTTTTTTATACCGTTGTCTCTGCTACATCTGTTTGTGGCCCAACTTGTTAGTTTAGCCCAACACCTCCGCTGTTAGGCTAAAAACAAGGAATTTGCACTAGATAGATTAATTGTAACTACTCCCATCTTCGATTCCATCACTCGTGTTGTCACAGAATGGGTCCCTCCACTTCTTCTTTATTGAAGATTGGGTCCAAGTGAACACCTACCGACATTCCACCGGTATCCGAAGCATTCACCCGGACAGCAGCGGCAGCCATGTTGCTTTTATCGACGACAAAGGAGAAGGGTAAAAAATGCACTCACGCTTGTAGTTTGATAAATGTAATTGGCATGATATCTCCAGCTGTCTACTGCAGTGCAAGTTTCCAAGTTTGTTTTGACGGTTGAGTAACACAACCGTATGTTAAAACATTGACAACTGTGTTGAAAAAGGCAAACTCATTGAAAATAGCATTTTAAATGTTGTATCGTCGTAGAAATAAAATGTCTTCCACAAATAACATTCGACAAATTGTCACTGTCTTTTTTGCTAAAAAGTGCTCTTTTTTTCTGATATTTTTTTGCTTTCTCTCATAACAAACGACTAAGACTTCAACCACAGCATGCTGATCAACGTGTTACTTTCCAGGGTCATATATAATCCTGTTAACGACCAGACCTTCGTCATTCCAAACCTGCCCGCCAACTCTCGAGGTCTCTTATGGGAGAACAATCCCTTCGACAAAGGGGTTTTTGTTGTCTATGACGAAAGAACTATTTCCACATACATATTTTGCAGAGAATCAATTAAAGGTAGAAAAAATATTAGTTCAATAACGCTTAGAGTAATTTTATTGTGAAAATGTGGTGCATTATGACAAACTGTTGAATGTTTATCAATAATCAAGCAAAATTATTACCATCCACTTTTTGAAGTAGCCTAATACATAACAATACTTTGTCGAAAAACTTTTGAAAGGAAGTGAATTTTTTAAAAACTTGTAATCAAATTTTTCTACGTTCAACTTCACGAATGTAAATTATGTGGTATTTCAAGATATGGCTGCTATCCCTGATAAACTCTCTATTTTTCTGATTAGTTACATAATTCAACACTCACACGTACTCGAACCGTGTTAATAATCTTTTTTATTTTATCAAGGATCTCACGTCTCACTTGTGGGAAACACCCACCTTCCAATCAACCAAGCTCCATTGCTGTTGTACAGTGGTACATTAACTTTGCAGCTCGCTAGCGGTAAAACGACGCCTTTGCTCTTGGACACTCATTCATTTTTAAAGGCCACAGATGCTGATAAAGACACTCCGGTAAAGCTATCATACTGCATTCGGCAAGCTTGTCAAGTTTCTGTAATTTATTATGAATGGGCAATCATTTTACAGTGACTCAAGATTTGCGGACTAATCGCAAAGTAAAGTGGCGTTGGTTCGACTCTCGGGGTGTGCGCTTGAGAAACGCATATTGCGGACTGCTCTCTTTATGCGGCAGTACCTAGTGGATAGAATAATTCACGGACAACAACAAAGGGAAACTTTATTCTGTCCATTTCGGTAACCGGTCTGCGTCATTGGTTCAAAGCCTCTACAAGCATGCAGAATTTCTGATGAAGCTGCTTTCTCAGTTTGAGAATAAAGATTCTGACTATTAATCGTATCAAACTTTAGCTTGCTTGAAGTTTTTTTTTCTGTAAAATGCTGTGGTGGAATTCTTTTAACCTGACGACATTTCTCTCTTTAGAACTTAAGTCGTGGCTTCTTTCAGTTACTTTATTTTTTATTCCTCCGAGGGAGTTCTGCAGGGCTGACTTCACAGTCGATTTTTCAAATCTGTGTAGATTTCAGAAAAAAATTGAAATGAAAATTGAACACCTTGTCCATGTTTACTGCTATCAACCGTTTGAGCTGGGCTTGGTTATTTTATTGCTTATTAATTTGCTTTACTCTTTTTTATTAACGTCAGGGACAAGGAATGATATGCCACCCGCAATATACAAAGTACCAGTATGTCAATAAACAGAGTAGAAAATCCTTGCATAGAAATTAAGATGCGCTTGAACAAGTGTTTTGGCAATTAGGTGCATTTTTGGAGCCAGAACTGTAGCGAAACCTAACTCTTATACGTTTGCAACAGACCAACCAAGCGTTCCTTGTTCAAGCCATCGCCCTGCGCAGGTGGAGAGAGGCGTGGCTTGTCTGCACCCGCTTAAACAGCAAAGATTCATGGGCTCGGTTGGGTGCGGCCGCAATCAACGCATTGGATGTCGACTTAGCTATTCGTGTGTATCGTTGCCTGCAAGATGCTGGGATGGTCTTGTCACTTGAGAAACTTAGGTTCGTACTGGTTTGTTCCGGTTTGTTCCAGCATATTGTTATAATCAAGTTTTCGACTTGCCTGTTCGTGTGTATCTTTGTCTGCAAGATGCTGGAATGGTCTTGTCACTCGAGAAGCTTAGATTGGTACTGGTTTGATCCGGTTTGTTCCAGCGCATTGCTGTCTGCAAATTACTGCATTGCTTAAATTTTCCTGCTTTAAGCAGAAAAAATCTTATTTCTTATTTTTAAAACACATCATCCTTGATTTCCTAGGGATGTCGAAGACAGTAATCTTCTAGCTGGAACGCTGGCATCCTACATAGGTGAATTTGATCTCGCGCAAGATCTCCTCCTCGCATCGGGCCAACCTACTGCTGCTTTGGATTTACGACGTGATCTCATGCACTGGGATACCGCGATGAAACTAGCCAGCCGCCTTAGTCCTCAGCAGATACCGTTCATAGCAAAGGAATATGGCCAACAATTGGAATTCACGTTAGTAGAGTCACACCGTATGCCACTTTCGTTGGTGGATTTTCAAAGTAATAATTGGGGGTTTTAATTTGAATGTTTTTTATTACCTTGTTTGACTACGCTCGTTGTAATACTGCTCAACAATCTCAGATGATGCCCCCAGATTCTCTATTCTCATGTTTAAACTTACTTGAAATAGCACTGGAAAGTTATTAATAATAGTTGTGTGGTTTGTTTATTGTCGCTTTGCAACTGATCAAATATTTTTAACATCTGTGTGCTTTCAATTTTGAGTCAACTTCTCATTGTTATCGTAAAAAGAACTGACCATACTACTCTGGTTAGTGCCAAAGGCTTTATGTGAGGAGAACATTATCTTCTCATTTTCCCAAGCTTACTGATTGTGGGATCGCCTTTACTTCCGCAGGGGCAACTACACGTCTGCCTTGTCTCATTATGAGAAAGGTGTGACGCGCAAGCCTGAACACAAAGAACACGACGAGGCTTGTGCTGCTGGGATGGCACGGACGACAATCAGGCTCGGCGACATCCGAAGAGGAGTCAACATAGCTTTGAATCATCCGACCAGATCTCTGAAAAAAGTTAGTCTGCTTTTGTTAACTTTTTATACTTCCATAGACACATAAAACTTAGTAACTTCAATTGCTGCCCAAAACTTTCATCTCTGAAGTAACTTAATAAGATTTGTAAATCATACTTTCACTATCATGTGCTTGTAACTTTCCCGAAGGAATGTGGAATGATATTGGAGGGAATGCGACAATTTATGGAAGCCGCTGTACTGTTTGAGAAAGGGGAGTATTTCGACAAAGCAGCAGCTGTCAACATACGAAGCAAGAACTGGAGCAAAGTGGGAGAGCTGCTACCTAAGGTTGGTCATCATTGAAATACCTATGCAGTGCCTGCATTCTGCAACAGTGACTCCTACTCCTTTTGGCTCTATTATTAGGCTCTATTATCATTAATTAGGATTGATTATTATTAAGATACAAGTTTATTGTAGTTGTTATTACTCTTATTTTATTACATTACTTTAGTGACTGTTACTCTGTTAGCATCATTGTTCGGCTGCATGGCCGAGTGGTGAGAACCCTGGCACGGCACATCGCTCATGAGCATGTGGCTGTGTCTTTGGCACGACACTTAAAGGCGTGCCTGAAGGACTGAAGGTGGACACGAAGATTGTCTTCCTTGCCTTCCCGTCCACTTAATCTAAATCTTCAACTATTAGGCATAAGCTTGTGTACGATGACGACGACTATGGTTGTTATTATAACCATAGGCGTCGAAATAGAGTGGGCCGGGTGGGCGGCGCCCACCCAGCCGTGAAACTAGGGTGGGCAAAACATGTTTTGCCCACCCTGTTTTCATGACATTTATGAAGGGTTCGTTACAATTATTTCCGTCTTTGTTAAACGCTGAATTATCCAACCAACTGCAGCGCAACTTCTTGTTTTACGCTGTGTCTCTCGCTAGGCATCCGACAGAACAAAGCAATTCCGCAACAACGCTGCGTTGAAAAAAGGCGGTATTCACTGCATTGTTGTTGGTAGGGCAACTGCCACACGCTGAGAATTCCTGTTGAGAGAAAGCCACGTTTGATCTTTTCCCCGAATGGTCTCACTTTCGTTACGTCACAATCAAACTTCAGTTCCGGGTCAGCGTAAGGGAATATGAATATGACATCATAATGAACATGGCAATAAAATAACCGATACAAACTAAAGACGTACTGAAACAATCGCTTTTTACAAATCTTTCCTCACAAACTTGTTGCTGCGTATAAATTGGGGCACCGCGCGATGTTGTCATTTCATTATTGAAAAGTTAAACATAAAGCAAAGTCAAACATCTATTTGCGCATTCTTAAGGCGTCGAGATAAAACCAACTTTTAAAAGGCGTCACGTCCAGCACGAATGAACGTAGAGATGACATTGATGAAGAAAGCAGTGGTGATTGGTGAAGTCAATGTCTCAGGCAATGCACCGGTAGTTGCAGAATACAGCATGAGCCATGGAAATCTACCTGCTCCATTTGACGTTAGCATGCTGCCGAATCAGCTTCCGGCTCGGGAAGGTCGTGTGTTGCAAAGGAAGCTTTTTTCCGAATTCCAGTGGATGCGTCTTAACCATGATGGTAGCCTACTTGTTACTGTAGCTACTGTTTGTGGGCCTCGGAAAACAATCGGTTATCTGCCGCAGACCAACGGAAGTTATACTGCAGCAATATCAGCAGTCACCTGTCCGAACATTTTGCGGCAAATCCGAAAGCGCCACTTTAAAGATAACAGGTCACGAGTCACGCGCTTTTTAGGTCGTAAAGAAAAACATAAAAGAAGTTTGTTTAGTTTAGCAGCGCTCATAAGATCGCAAGGCGCAAGAAAGAAATATCAAACCTATTAAAGCTTAATTGCTGCAGCGACGCTAAACGCAGTCTTTGTGAGAAAGACTAACCATTGCAAATGTGCGAACATACACATTCAATGAAATCTGTTTGAAAACTCTCGCTCATCCAGAATTCCTCTCTTCTAAGAAAAAATCGACGCCTATGATTTATATTTATTGTTTGTGTTATTATTTTCCATTATTCACATTTTTTGTAAACTCCAGGTTACCTCGTTGAAGATCCATCTCCAGTATGCGAAAGCTAAAGAAGCTGACGCGAAATACGCGGAGGCGGCGGAAGCATATCACAGCGCAAAGGATTATGACAACGAAATCCGTGTCTATCTGGATCATCTCCGTGATCCTGAGAAAGCTGTGAAGATTGTTAAAGAAAGTTCATCAACTGAAGGGGCTAAGATGGTGGCGAGGTAATGGCAGTGTGTATGATTAGTTGTGCGCAACGAAAAAATTATAACCACTCGGGATTTCTTGTCGTAGTAGCAGCTGAGAGAATTATCCCCATTCCCCACCTGAAATTTCTTACCGTAGTAGTAGTTGCTGAGAGAATTACCCCCAATTTCTTGCCGCAGTAATAGCTGAGAAAATGATTGCCACTCGAGATTTCTTGCTGAAGTGGTTTTCTGGTAGTGGTTTATTTACTTTTGATTGACGTTTCGTTGACGCCAGGTTGGATATTTTATGTGTATTTGAACCTGGTATATTGTGGCATATTTACCTTTTTCTTGCTTATGAGGCAACAATTCAGGCAACGCCCCTCAATTTACCTCATTGATGTGCAACAAATTTTCAGGTTCTTCATCAAGTTAGGTGACTTCGGGTCCGCCATACAATTCCTTGTGCTTTCCAAATGCAACGACGAGGCATTCCAGATGGCTCAGCAGCACGGCCAGATGGAGGTAAGGAATTTCTTTTGTGAGATCTAGACTTGGTACGGTTCGACTTGGGTTGATCAGACTGGGAGGCGAGAAAGCAACTTTTGATGTCTAATTTCAAAACACGCCGTAAAGCGTTTTTCAAACAAATAATCGGTTGCTTTCATTGAGTAGTGAACCAAGGCTCTTCGCAGCGTCACAATATATTATACGAGCGGTTTCCAAACTTTTCCAAACGTTTTGCTTAGTGGACCCTTTGAAATTTTTTTATGATTTGCGGCCCTTTAAAAATTAACAAAAAGAAAAAACAAAAAAAAACACGGTAGGCCTGTAGAATAAAAATCAAAGAAAGCCATGAGAAACAAACACAGCGTGCAAAAATAATATCAAAAATGCCAAGAGCGTTTCTTTTACGGACCCTTTAAAAATTCTGTACGGACAGCAACAATGCCAACAGCAATCCTGCTTATCTTTTGTTTTCCTCTGTGATCTTCCACCACTGTAGGTTTGGAAAGTGTTTCAAGCATTTATAAGCTGCCAAATTCGTTGATAAACATACTTTTGTCAGCTAAATTTTCTAAAATTTAAACTGTATTGGCATAAGTGTGGCATTATGATTTTATCGAAATAACTATACCTTCCTTTTAGACATACGCTGAGATTGTAGGTGAAGATGCCACTCCTGAGGACTTCCGAAGCATCGCTGTTCACTTTGAAAACGACAAAAACCACTTCATGGCCGGGAAATTTTTCACCTTGTGTGGGCAGTACCCGCAGGTTAGTAGGTGTGAGTGCAACTTGTGAGGATTGCTTTACTTTAAATATATATATAATTTTGTATCAAACTTGGCTGCAAATAATGACTATTTGTTGCATGGTTGTTTTTGTGTATTGTTTATGAAGATTTGTGATTGACAAGGAATTTAAACCTTGTTTCAGTATTAAATATAGTTCATTTTTAGTGTAACGTCACATGAGAGTATCGTCCGCTTTGATCGCTCAATAGATAAACAGTGCATACCAAACACTTTAGAATCTAAACTTGTTTATTCATCTAAAGTTTAGATGAATAAACAAGATCAAAGAACCATGGTTCAGATCTCGGCGTGGACATTTTAGCAGTTGTAAGCTACAACAAAATTTCTTTCTTGCCGCGTCCGTAATTTAACCCTTTTTAACCCAGCTATTTTTTCAGGCTTTGAAACACTTTTTGAAATGCTCCCCCGCAGACAACGGTCAAGAAGCGCTTGACCTTGCGATCAAGGCTGTATCGCTTGCCAAGGACGACAAGCTCACCCGGCGGCTAATCGACTTCCTGATGGGAGAAAGCGATGGAATGCCACGGGTGAATTGGAATAGTTAATAGGCATTATAGAAAAAAACTTGAAATTCGATGTAATAATTTAGGTACCGGTACTGATAGTGTGGCTGTTCCCGATTCAGCTGCACTAAAACTGTCTGCTATATAAAGCGCTGACTTTAATGTGTACCTGTATGTTGTTAATATTTTCCCCATACCATCATGAGTACTATTATTATCATCATCGCAGGACGCCAACTACCTATTCAAGTTGTACATTGCGATGGAGCAATATCCCGAGGCGGCGCGAACGGCAATTATAATTTCTAAGGAAGAACAAAGCAGCGGAAACTATAGACGAGCTCATGACTTGCTTTTCAGGTAAGTTCCAGCTATAACTGCCAATGCTGGAATCAGTTTACCTTCTTCGAAAGGGCGCTAGTTCGAAATTTAGCAAGAATACGCAGTTGTGTCTTTGGCAGGACACTTAAGCTAGGTCTTCCCCGACCCGGTATTGGCATGGAAACAGCAAAAATATTTGAATCGCCAGCATGACTGACAACGAGGCTTTTAATGTTGCCATGCTTGTCAAACCTTACTTTAAAATGATCTTATTCTTAATTCTTCTCCAAACCTCAGAATTTTTTTCTTCAGCATGATGCGGGACTTGCAAAAACATAACATTAAGATCCCATCCGAGATGGAGAACAACCTCCTCGTCATCCATTCCTACATGCTGGCTAAAGCTCACTTGAAGAGGAGAGATCACCTCAAGTCAGCTCGGATGTTCATACGGATTGCAGAAAATATTTCAAAGTTTCCCGAACGTAAGTTTTCTATTGTTTAGTTTTTTTCAAAAAATTTTGACCCAGCTTGCAGCGGGGTTTATTTAACTCTAGACGTTTTTACGCCGTTTCAACGTCTTCGGCCATTGAAACTATGTGATACTGGTAACTTTTGCTTGCTGTGCCAGAAGTTTTGTAGGATTCAGCCTAATGACCTACAAAACTAGTCAAGTTTGAGATCAATTAGATATTGTGCTGTTAGCCTGGCATGGTGACCCAGGTAGTAAAATCTGTCATTTTTGCGTTGATCCAACGTCTGAAGACGTCTGAATTTTGCTGTATGGGGGGAGGAATACGTAATTATTTACGTATAGCGAGATTTCACTGCATTTTGCTTTGAAGATGATTGTTTACGTGTTTAATCACTGGCACAGATCAGAACGTCTTTGGTGATGTCACAACCAATGAACCACCACAAGTGCATTTGGCTTTTCTGTGTGGCTTTGTGACGTGACACTAATGCGTCATGATTAAAGCTGATTTATCTTTATAGTTGACTTCATTTAACGTCAGTATAACGCAAAAGAAACACTATCAGCCTAAAAGTTACTGCCAACTTGATCAGATGTTGCTTACAAGTAGAGAGGTAGATACTCTTTCTGTTAGCATTGTACAAGCCACAAAAACTACATTGTTACTTAACTTGACGTATACGAGACACTGTGGCTCATTGGGTTCCGCAGCGTTGCAATGCAATACTAACAAGTACATAGGTCAAAAATTCAAGTCTTTGTCCAGGCCTATTTTGTCAAAAAAATGAAGGTTTTCTTTTCTGAATAAAAATAAGAAACTTTAAAATCAGAAAACTAAACTGATTTGACAAATGTTTCGAACATTTAAACTGTTCTGATGTTAGTGCTGAATATGTAAAGAATTCGGTGTTCACAACTTTTGCTTAGCATGACCGTGCATTCAGTTTTAATACAGTAATCGTTTGAGTTAAAATAATATTGTTGATCACAAATGTACAACTGAAAGCGGTTTTGCTGTAACCAAATCGCTTCAAGGTAAATTTACGTTTGGAAGACGAACTGATAAAAGGACAACAAAAAGTATTCATATATGAAAATATGAATACGAATATTCATATATAAAAATATGATGAGATGCAACAATAGGTTATGAAACACACTTAGACTGAAATACATAGTTTGTTTTTGGCTCCCACTGGTGATAACGATTATACTTTGTTTTCGTCGACTGTTCGACCAGGTTGGTTGACTGTCGTATAGTCGACGCGCAGTTGTCCGCCATTGGCCGGGTAGCTGTTGTCGTTCTTGCAACAAAACACTTTCTGCCACATTGCCTTGAATGGACTGATCTGATCCAGACCGAACGCTTCTCCTTCCTCTATTGTCTCTGGCAACCGAATACCTAAAACCTCAGGCAACAACAATGCCACGATACCTGGAAAATGTCGAAAAGTATAAATACAGGAATATGAAAGGCGGATTAGGTTGGCAGCCAAGAAATACACGGAAAACGGATCTGACGGATTTGTTACGGAAAACATATTTATGCTGCATGGTTCCATACCATTAATCTTTTCATGCCCTTAAAAAACTTTATCAACGAAAAATGCTTTAACCCAGTTGCTTTGACCAAAGAAGTGTGACATTGTTTATGTGATTCCGCCTATGGAGATTCGAGAATACACTCACCCCCAATTATAGACATCACCCCGAAGACGACGTAAGGAAGAGGTTTAGCGACCGTGGCAAGCATAGCGATACAAGAGGACAGCACTGCACCGACCCGAGCGGATCCACTGCACACCCCTATACCGACGTTCCTAGCAGAGTTAAGGTGTAAGGTGAATAAAAGGAGATCGCTTTACAGGATGCGATATTCCTATTTTCCGTCCACACTACAAGTGTACATTCTCAATTTACGGCTCGTTACCAAAGCTGTTTTCAATAAGACACCTTAATTTGCTTTAAAACTGACTTGACTGTGCCTGTATTGTATACTTAGGGTCTTATAGTCTGCAAATAGCACATTATGTAAATCAAGTACAGTGACCCTACCCCAGTGTGACAGAGAAAACAGAAGAAGATGTAGTTTCACATCCTGTAGTCTAAAATTGTTAGATGAATTATTATGATGAATCGTCTGTAGGTGAAAATTGTGAAATGGTGCAGACTATCATCATCTCCGCTCGATTAAAACATTTGCTGATACTTTCAATAGTTCAGTTACCTTATTGGTGTTGGATAGAGTTCAGCGGCGTATATGTAAGCTGTACCAAACGCAGCGGAAACAGAAAACTTTCCGATCATAGACAAGGTTATATTCAGCCAAAGCAGTTCTGAAAAAATATTTAGCGTTAAGACTTGCGTTTTAAATCAAGGAGCATCCACACTTTAATCAAACTTAAACCTTTTCGCAAAAGGATTTGTTTATATTACTCGCGAATCATTCTTCAAGCTTGACCCTGCAAGTAAATCCGTCTGCAGACGTTAAATCAATGTAAATGAGGTCCAGTTTGTTGGCACTCACCTTTGGGGACGATATACATTGCCATGCACGAGCATCCGGCTACGATCAAGGTGAAAGATAGTGAGGGTCTTCTTCCCCATCTTTCGAGCATCGGGATGCAGAGGTAGACCGCAGGGATTTCCACAAATCCAGATACGAATAAGTTTATAAATGGATCTCCACCAAGATCCGCAGAGTTCAGAGTCAGGCCGTAGTAGACGCAAGAGCAAACAAACCTGCGTCACACGAAATGACCCATATTGGAAACATGAATTGTGAGCAGTGGCAGTACTAAGGATTCGTGAAAAAGCGGAAAATAGATGAAATACACCCTTCAACCCTATAGTTTGTGCAGGCATAGTATTTTTATCTCATAACCAAATACGAGATCCGCTTAGATTGTCGCCAAATTCTCAGTGATGTAATAAATCTATTTTAAAACCTGAAGATGGTTCTACTTCATATTAACACTCGCCACTTTACCAGCTGTAGCAGAGCTTCGAGGTTTTCGCTCTCATGTTTGGTGTGCGTATTGTATCCACGATGCTGTACTTTGAGTTCTCTTTTTCGGCTGTTGGTGTATCGCCTTCGTTTTCCGTTTTTCTACAAAAATTAAGAATGCTTGTTTTAATATACACGCAGTAGTTGTACAGCTGCATTGCAAACCTTCTTTCTGTATCTTCCAATTATTTGCATGATGTGAAATATCAGTTTAAGCAATTTTCTTATAGAAAATATGTTTCTATATGTAACGATCCGCAAATGGTGCATGGCAGGGCCGTAGCCACCGGAGAGAGGGAGCTTGGGGAGGAAATCACCCCCCAAATATATGTTTAATACCATTACAACGTTTTAATATCATTGTTATTCATGATGAATGACGTTTGGCCCCCAACAGTTGATTTTTATTCTAACTACGTCACTGGTTCATGTTCTTATTTCTGAAGTAATTTCAACACAAAGACATCAACAAATACATGTTATATAATAATGAAAAGAAATACACAATGAATTGAAAAAATACTGAAATTAAGTTCAATTCAAGCAATGGATTCGGGCCTTGCTGCGTCTGAGCAATAAATACGAATTGAAGAATTCCATCCTTACTTCTCAACCATTTGCTCCAACAATCTGGCTTCTTTAATATCCTTCTTGGTCCTGGCACTTTTTAAGAATTTTTGAATGGTATCGTTAGCTTCCTGGTACCTTTTGGTGGATATCAACCAACGCGGTGACTCGCATACCAACCTACAAGAACCAGCAAGATCAAGAATGTTGTTTGCTGTGTTATGGTAGACTACCATGGCACTGCATACCGGTTAGAATATTTCATTTTGTGATTGGTTGGTTGGTTTTGAATCTTCATTTTATTGATGATTTTAATGATTCGAGAATTGTAGAGGATTGTAGAGGCTTTTAACGCAGGGCCGGTTACCCAGATTGACAGAGTGAAGTTTCGGATTGTTGAAGTGTTGTTGATTGTTGAAGTGTTGTTGCCGGGGAATTATTCCATTCACTAAGTGCCGCTGAATGGAGAGCAGTCCTGAAATGCGTTGCTCAAGCGCACACCCCGAGAGTCGAACCAGTGTCACGTGATGTTGAGCCCGGCGCGTAACCACTGAGCTATCGGGGCGGACAACTTCTACAGACGTTAATCAATGTAAAAAAGATGGAGTTTGCTAGCTTAGAAGTAAAGCTATTAATAAACATAAAGTGCATTCCAACTTTAGTTGCTTAATTTTGATTTCTTAAATAATTTTTTTTTTAAACTTGTTGGTCTATGCTGTAAGTTGATCACAACAAAATAAATTTTCAACTCGGAATTGCGTTGAGTTGATTTTGTTACGAAATGCAAGCGATTTTGTTTCGTTGTATCCTTAAAGACAATCCTAAATGCCATAGAATCTGACATTAAAGGAAAGTGCCTTAAGTTTGAAGTGCGCGGCTTTCTGTCATCTTTGTCAAAAGTTCATTAGATGTTAAGGCTTTAGGATGCCCAAAACTTAACTTTAAAAAAATATCAATTTGTTCCTTTAACTTTTTTTCGTTTGATGTCAAACGATTTTTTTAAACGAAGATTGTCATTCCGAGTAACCGTACTTCCTCATATTTCCGGGTTATTTTTGCTATTTTTACCGTCTCAAAATAATATTTCTTTCTGCGACTTAATTGTCAGAAGTAACTTTGAGTATGCGCTTGTTAAAAAAGTTATCCAACAGACGAGTGATAAAAAGTTGTGCACAATTTCTTCACATCAATATTTATAGCTTTTCTAAGTTTAATTAAATTCAAACTTGCTCAACTTTTGCGCGGAAGCGATTGTACAGCCGAACTTTTGAATGAATCTTTTGAAAGTCATTATATTTTCATCCTTTTCCCTGTGGACGTGATGACATTTTCCTACTCTTGATCGTGACAATGAATGCTGCTGCGGTAGACTGCATAGGAATTTTCGTTATTTGACTTGAAATGAGATTTTGACGATGTAATGACATTTTGGCGTGGTTTTACAAGGTGGCAAGTAATCGATGTATTGGACAAATTCTAGGTAATCAATTCGATGCTGGCATTATATTGGAAGATTCTTTGAAGAGAAAACTGATTATTTCTCTGGGGACTGGTGCACTTTTTCCATGGCTGCTTGTTAACTAGGCTAGTTGTCTTGTTTTTTTTTCTATGTCAAGGTTTTGAGAAATGAGAATACAGTTTTACGTGGGTTTTAGCAAAAAATAGTTTTCCTGATGTAAATAGCTACCAAAGTTACATGTCACCATTGTGGCCGCACCTTCTAGTGACTCATTGGACTTCCTAGCCATAGGAGAGCCAACAAATGACGTGACTGAAGTTCTGAACTGCAATCGTTGTTTCGAAGTCCTGCCAGATTGCTTTTTTTTCTCCATTCTTTTACTCTGATGACTGGGATTTCTATTGCTTTAGCATATTCGAGTGGCGGGGCCCTCTGTACGGCGCTCTGAAGGGCGCCGGTTTAAAACCTCTGCAGAGCACGCAAAAACTCTCTTGCATGAAATGAGAAAAATATTGAGACCTGTAACCGATAAGCATCTTAGTCATGGAACTACTTCATTAACTTACCAATGGTAGGGTATCAGCAATATCCCTTGTAACGTGAGAGCTAGCTGGAGAGTTCTCCAATCTCGAATGAGCTTTCCGTACAGCGCCAACAGGCAGAACCCAAGTGCGAAGAAAGCTTGGCATGTCTGACCTATTCTGACCCGATTCCTTGGAGCAACAACTTCCGTGGCTGTGATAGAACAAGGGCAATTATTTTGCAATGATAAAAACTACGGTCGGAAAATAGAAATAATGCTTTATTTAGTGTGAAGCCTTGGATTTTGCATTTAATAAACATACTCCACTTTTGATACTGAAAACTTTGGGTGTTTATCAGGATAATTATCGTTTCTAGCAGAAGTTGCAACATTCATCATCAGATAAACGTTGCAACCTGTGCTAGAAACAATCACACTCTTGTTACACTGAATCTATTAAACTGTTTCTCTGTAACCTGATGCTGACAACGCATATTCATTTGTGTGCTACAAAACTAAGATGTGAATTTCAAGCGTATTGCGAATTGTATAAAACCGTTAAGGTTTTAGGGTCATTCGAAAATTATCTTAAATGGCACTGCATTCTCGGGGAAGTTATAGTTTGCATTTCAAGATGCAAAAAAGTTTTAAAGATATGCCACTATGTGTTGAAAGTATATTCATGTACAGGAAATGCTACTAATCAAAGTGTAAAATCATTAAAAGAAATCTTGCGAATTATTTTGATATCATTGATTTTTGTTATCCAAAGCCATCCACTCTCTAATATTCTCGCATCAACTAACTCAAGTTTTGCAAAGTTGTTACCTAGAACAAATGCTGTGGTGAAAACGGAAAACAAACAGAATCCACTCAGTGATCTTAGCAGAACAAACACGGTGTAGTTCGGTGAAAAGTAGGCAGCTCCAGCCAACAATGTGCCAGTAAAGGCTGTCACTTCAAATGAAACTTTACGGCCAAATCTAAAATAGTCACAAACGTTGTGTTTAGAAACAACATGGTTAGAGCATCGGGACAGAACATACTGTCTCAAAAACGTAGAGTTCGAAAGGTACTGAACAAAATTATGGTTCAGCAAACGTTTAAAGAACGTAACACATTGTGAGAGAGTATTCTCTCTTGCCTGCAACTCATCGTTAATTCGTATTGTCTTGTTGCATACTGTAAGTAAACCGTTCTCTGTCTTACAGTAACACTGTCTTTCAATAACACTGTTTAAACAGATTCACTGTTTGTTTTTTTCAGAACTAAATTTAGAGCATTAGAAGCAATTTTGCAAATTTTTTACTTTGGGCCACCTTAAAAAAATACGAGTCCATAGGCTTGATATAATTGTTTGGTATGGGTGAGTGACCATAACAAGGTTAAGGGGGTGCTGCTTTAAAAACACAGCAGGTGAATACACTGTATAATGTAGTGTATACTACAGAATACACTAATACAATTCATTTATAATAATTACAAATGAATTTTCACTCTCCTTTGTTAGGACTAGGTTTGCTGGACACACACAGCAATAATCCAATGTTATCTTAGGATACCTGTCCGATATTTGACCCCAAAACACACATCCCAATGTCACTCCGATCATGAATATTGATTGAGAAGTATGCCTTTGACCCGCATCTGAACACACGAGGTCAAACTCTGTCACCACCGTTGAAGTGAAGATCGAATCATTATAACTCCATGAGGTGCATGCCACCGTCTCTGCACTTGACCGAATGCTGATTGAATCGTTCAAATTTTCATTTTCTGGCCACCAAAACGAACAATTTTCTGCAGCGCGTAGCGTTGTTAAGTTATATCTGCAAACAACATAAGTTTTTGTGTCTTAGTGAAAAAAACAGATTTGATACGCGAAAACAGATTTCATTTTCGAACTCAGCGACCCAAATTTATCCTAAAAACAATCATTTGTTCATGCACCAGAAAGTTGGTTTCAGATTGTTGACCAATGTTATCGGCATATTTAGATTTTCACAATTTTCGATCTCAAAATGTTGCGAATTTCAGATATAGCATTAAGTACTACGTCATGTCAATGTTTACAAAATTCTGTAGATCCTGTCTTTCTCCAAAAGTGCTTGGCTATTCAGTATTCAATGAGGCGTGTTATGGCAGTATCGTGGTTAAAGCTTTTAAAGAAAAAAAAATGCTACTCTACATTTATTCAACGTTTTCAGACGCTAAGTCAATGTAAAAGGAAAAAATTTTTGCTGGATAAAACCTTTCGCATGAACTGAGTTCTTTTTTAACTGTATCCCATGGTACGGATAATTTCACTTGATCTTCTGTCCATGTTCTGTTGCAAGTCTGGAATGTTTTGAAGATCAATTGTCTTTTTAAATTGTACGCTAAAAAAGGTCCTTTGATCAACACAATTTTTTTGGCAAAGACTTCGGTTACTAAGCTAATTTCGAAAACTCAATACGAATCTAAACACAGATGTCTTCTACAAATTCATAATAAAAGTATGCGATGGCACAGGATATTTTTACGTTTCTTTAACGTTCGCAAATTATTATTGCATCAGAAAAAAGTAAATTTTTGAATGGAGCCACTTTGCCGCTCGTTTTCTACTTACCATGGCAAGTTCTTCTTCATTTGGAATCACACATGTTTTATCTACATCCGCTCCTAGAAAGACCATAGCTCCCATGTGGGCAGCCACGATGGCAGACGGTATCATCATCAGAAGCACTTGGATACGTTGTCTCCAACTCAGCTGACCCATCTCTTCCAGTATTTTGTCTAGCTCCACCATTTTGTAGAGAACTATGCACTTCCTGTGACTTGAAGCAACTTGCTATCTCTTGAAGCAAGGATTTGCTATTATTCAAAACTTCTTTATTGTATTTAAGGCTTACCTTGACCTAAACAAGCTTATGCAAATGGTCTGTGAAACAGTTTAACAATTGTTTCTTAAAGTGATTAAAGAATACAAATTTGCAGACCTGTGATAAATGATTCGAAATCTCCACTGCGAATACTGTAATATCAATTGACATAGGAGAGCGAATTAGTCTTTTGCTGATTTGATTTCCGAAAGGTTGAATTCATTTCTTGAGCTTTGCTACATTTCACAACGAGCTAAAATGCGGCAATCTGTATATACGGTCCACGACTTTAACCGCTGCAATTGGATGATGTTTTTTGCAAAGTTTCACTGAGCCAGCAAATACTGTTTTTGATCTTTCCTGTTGTCAACTTGCACTTCTGCTTACAAGGCATTGAAGGCAATGTTGCAACCTAGTTATCTTTGCTGCAGATGTTGGAAAACCTGAATGCACGTTTTAGTGACTGACTGCAACATGTGTAACTCGTACCAAAAAATTTAAAAAAGGGCACCATGTGGTCTTTAACAGTCAAGGTTAAGTCGAGCGGTTGTAATACACACCAACTTTAATCATTTGTCTTGCGCGAATCTCGGAGCTGTTTGTGGAAAAAAATATGTTTTGGAGGTTTTCATTGCAGGATTAGAAAAAGGTCACGTTTCCGACCATTGCGGCTTAAATTTCACGAGACTCAAAAAGTTAAATATACTTTTATTTCATTGTGCATGTGCAAGGCTCCAACTTTGTGCGAGCTGTGTTAGAAACCGTTATAAACGATCGAAAAAGATCAAAGGGTCGATACTCGTTGGCATGCATGGCTGTCATATTTTCCTCAGAAACAAGCAGTCGTCCTCAGTTATACCCGCTCTAAAACTCAAAATTTGTTTGATGTTCCGTGCTCAAAAGAAGAAAAAAAAGCAACAAATAAATAATTTCATCGACCAACTTTGTATGATTGCCACAAGTGAAAAATATGATGAACTGTATTCAATGTTATTGCGTTATCTTGACCCTTCATTATTGAACTTGCACATGATCAACCATTTCTATTTTGATATTATTACTAAGATAGATACACTGGATGCATATTATAAATTTCGCAAACTAACTTCACATAACTTTTCATTACTTTTTCCTTTGCGGTTCTATTTGTGCATAACTTTCACGCTTATACATACCAACTGCCCCACGTTTTGGTAATTAATCAATGGACAGGGGCGATGTTTTCCAGAAACATAATTCATCTAACTTTGGTTTCACAGGCAAACAGTTCAACTAATCTCATCTGAATTAAAACAAGCTAATTTTTCATCGCTACAGGCGCACCAATAATAATGAAGTCAATGAAGTGCACAGTGTTAAATAAACCAAACGCTGTAGCCTATGTTTTTATTCTGAAATGACAAACGCTGTCTGCACTGTTGCGTGAGGCCAACGTTTCAAAAGCTTGCATTTGTTGGTATATTTCAGAATAAATACTTTGTTGCGACAAAATTTCGCAAACTAAGTTCAAAGTTTCTTTACTTTGTTCAAATGAAAGATTCATATCCTTTGCAAACTCTGTGCTGAACTGGCACATTTTTGTATAGGCTACGTATTTGCTTTTACTAAAAGAATAAAAATTCAATTAATATTGAAAAATATTTAAAAATATTCAAAAACATAACAGTATCTTTACACGAACTTGACGAATAGACTGATCTCATCTGCATTCAACCAATTTTTATGTTCATCTAAATTTCATCTTCAAACTAAAACCGAATGGAATACAGTATTTCACCGCAGTTTCAGTGCATGAACATTGAACAATGACCATTGATTGATACTAAAGTGCATTGTTTAACTAAACACAAGATGTTTTCATAGCATCCGCAATCCGCATGCGACACCTCAATATTGCCTACAGCCCTACTCCATGAAATTACACGTAATATGTTACATGTAACTCTTCAGAGCTAATATGGGGTGTTACGCTTTTCTATGAAATCATTTTTCTGTGTTTGATTGTAAACAGCGGAAGTTCTGTGTAAGTTTAATTTAAGGCCAAACGCTTTCTTTGCTTTTTTGTATCGAAACACCTTATTTTTACATCTGATCATCGACTCCGAGGCATAGTGGGAAATCTTGGAAGAGAACTTAGGCTTTCAGCTTGCCAAAACAGCGACGAGTCACTTTTCTGTACAAATCAACAATACTTGTGCAATGTGCATTGCTTGTGCCTGGTAGTGGATAGTTCGCTCGCCCCACCCGAGTAGCCTCTGCCTCGCTTATCCTGACATCTCGATAGAGCAAATAAAGACAAGGGCAGACTCAGAGCTGTGATGAAACTATTCTAGTGATTTGCTTGCTTTGATATTTTCCTTTGTGCAGACTTTTTCTCTACGGTCGTTAAACAGTGTCATTTGACAACCTCAAAATTGCAAGTATCACCAACTCTCCAGGCAGCACAATAAGCACATCTGTCCTTTATACATTGATTCAACGTCTGCAGACGTAAAAAGGCCTGACTAGCTAGCTGGATCGGTCAAGAACATGCCAGTGACAAATTGCCGTTGATTTTGTTAAAATCAGCATTTGCTGCTGTGATGGTCTTGTTAAAGTTAACTGACTCTCGCCCCCCAATACGACAACAAGAACAAGCTCATTATTTTTCAACTTGGTCTTTCCATATTGATCGATCTGACATTAAAATCGATTTAATCGAAGCTGATTGTTCTCAATTTTTAGCCGTTGCCACCTGACAGTATTAGTTCCTATTTCCACATCTATTGGATTTAATTATAATTTGAAAACTTTGATCGCTTTTAATTGCTAAGAGAAGATCGCGCTTCATTTCTTTATGATTCATTGCACTGTTTCCTGACGTGAAAAGAAACATGAAATTTTTATATAAAGAATGGGATATCAATCTAAAAACCTGGCTGAAAATACCTATATTTTTTATCACTGATATTTCAACAATAAGCACCACGCAACTATAACACTGGCCAACAACTTTTTCTTTTGTTTAGCCAGATTTTGATAATAATCATCCATGTTGTTTGGGTCCGACAATTCCATGTAGGCGATATTTCTAAATGACTGCCACTGGTTCCTTTCTAAAGCTGACGTTTTGTTTTCTAATTTTATGGACTAAAGAATATTTCTACGCCGTTGCGCTATGAATATACACTTTATGTTTATACTTTTTCTTCTAAAACTTTTTGGAAACATTGCTGAAACATATTTAAGTTGAAAACTGCCTAATTTGAACATCTTTGTAATCCTTTGCTTTATGTTGATCAATGAAAACGAAATATTTGAACTACTGTGAAGGTTGTTGGCGTCAGAATCTATTTCAGTTTTTTGCCACATTGTTTCTTAGCTCTGTTATTTCACAGGGAATAATTTTCAAGTAAAAAAATCATTACCTTGAAATCCACTCACAACTCCCAATTAGGCTGCTATGTTTGATCAAGTATCATGTCTAACGATGTTTTTACTTTGCCATAACTCATTTTTTCTTTCGTATGAACAGAGTAGTCGATGCCAACTTACAGAAATTCCTTGCCGTTGTGAGGCAGTAGAACGGAATGAAATAAACAAACTCTAAAAACATGATAATGCAAATATCTCAGAAACTACTGACAATAAAGAAATTATCGACAGATTCGGATTCAGCGGCTGACAGCAAGTCAAGATACGTTCCAAACTGAACATGAAAAACATTTGTTTTCCGATGTAGATTTTAATCTGAATTTTCTATGATGATTGTTGTTGACGTTTATTTTTTCTACCTTGAATAAAAGCTTGAATCAAAAATTATTTGTTTCCTTTCCTCCCACGCTTATGCAGTTTCTCAATCTGGTAGATTTTTTACCTTTGTCAAGAAAAACAAGTGTGGTTTACCTAATATAACAATGAAACAACGACGTTGCAAGAAATTGAATCAATGCCAATATATGTTGTTATTGGGACGAGGGAAGAACGGCCAATGGTTATGCGTTGTCAACCTTTAAATCCTTCAACTTTTTGTTTTTGTTTATTTTCTGATTTTCTGTGGTATCTTTGATCAACAATTATTATCTCTTGTGACATTAATTCAACATCTCCCCACATCGTAACAACAGAAGGTAGAAAATGCTTCACTGGTAAGAAGAGTGGGTTTTGCAGTATCCTTTTACAACCCAGGTGCCCAGGTCAACCGAGTTGGTGGGTCAGCAGGGTTTTATTTGATCAAATATTGGTTTACTGGGCGCAGTTACAAAAGTAGTTCTTTTCTGCAGTGCTTCTGTGTCTGTATGAGATACAACCAAAAGGAAAATGTTGTAGCTTAGTTGCAACGTTGTCTCTTTGTTAAATGTTACATCACGGTTGCAGATGTTTATGAAGCATCAGGAAAAGCTCAAGGTACCCTCCACACAATACACACGTCAGTTGTAGGTTATTAGCAAAACCAGGACTTTTATGAACTTTTCAAGCAGAATTGTCGTTTTGTTCATTTTAAAACCGATTTTAATTCTTGGCTTTATCAATCAGGAAAATGAAATATTTACTGACAAATTCCTTTGCGTTGGCTTTATTAAGCGTCGTTTACTCTATTACAATGTAATATAATATACAATAAAACGTGTTTAAGTAAAGTGTCACGCGTGCGTCGAAATTAAGTCATCGGTTGATTTGCTGTTTGGGTCGTAACTTGACTTGTTTATTTAGACATCGTTGCTCTCCTGACATCAACAGTGGTCGAGTGCCAGAAAGCTGGGTTGAAGAATTCAAGCTTCAGTTATGCAGCAATGCTAATGAGGCCAGAGTACAGAAACAACATCGACCCAAAGTACAAACGAAACATCGAGCTCATCGTCAGGTTTGCGTTGTTATTGTTCGTTTGTATAGATGCTAAGTTTTCTTGTTTGACACTTTTGGCGTGTGACTTTTCTCGTTAACAGCCTGTAACGATTTCTTTATCGTTCATTAACACCACAGCTCTGTGGATTAAAAATCAAAAGAATACGAGCCGATCAATAATTTATTTAGTTTTTCCATTCTCGATACTTGTTTAGTGATATGGCACTTCTTGGACGAGATTCGTGCACACCCAGGAGACTCTGAAATGATTATCTCTTTTCAAGCAAAACTATCACATGATTTTGTTTTCATTTTTTATCGACTTTTCTATCAAGTATTATGCAAGCAGGAGTTCTATATATATCCGATCTTGGAACAAGTGGTTGTGTTAGTTGCGAGGAAAAGTCGATGTGCTTGATTAGTTTATGTATGATCGCATTGCGCCGTTTGCCATTTCATTTGTGTGTTTTTTTTTCGCATATTGCGACAGCATACCGTACACGGCAAGCACTGGTGCACCACAACCGACAACTAGATGCAGCATAAGGACATATAGTCATTAAGTGTCTTGTCAAGGCATTGCCGCGTGCTCTGGAGCGGTGTCGAACCGACATCCTTGCGAACATCGCACGGACGTTCTCACCACTCGGCCACGAAGGCGGCTTGAGTAGATTTAGTTTCCATAACAATTTCAATTCTAAACAGATTTCATGAGATGAAAATGCTGCTATTGTGCTACGACCAACATGAAATGACTATTTTTTTATAATGCAAAGTCCTGAAGTAAATGGAAAATGAAGCACAATCACTAATCATAGCAGTGAATTCAACAATGCCCACAAGAGTGTTCTTGTTTTCGGATGTAGCGCCACCTAGCGTTGTCAGTTTAGCCTAGAAGTGCTCGGTAGTGGGAGAACAAAAGCTATATTTTATTTTGTGGTAACCAGGCCAATGCTTGGTAAATGAGGATTTAATTTAAGTAGATAGAGAGGCAAGGAAGCCAATATTCATGTCCACCTTCAGGCATGCCATTATGTGTCCTGCTAAAGACACAACCGCGTGCCTTTGATGGGTGTCGAAGCAGCGTCCTTGCGACAACCACACATGCACTCCCACCACTTCTGCACGATAGCTGTGTAACAAATTATCCAAAAACAGTGCTGTTTGTCGGCAACTCTTTTGTCCCACTTCTTGAAGAGACTTATTATCTCCCAGGAAGTCCAGGAAGACCAGCCGAGAGATTATTAATGATGAACCTAAATCAAATGATCATCAATGATGATCCCAACTAAGGGTGAAACAGCCTGTTAAGGTTTTCAGTAAATAGTAACTGCATTTTGATGTTATTCGCTCTGCTTGGCATGACCACTTTTTGTAATACTGTGTTGATGATGATTATGTGCCTGATCTGATACAGACGTTGGCGATCATGGTCTTCCAAACTTTTCTTTTATTTGACATCCTTATAAAATTGGTAGTTTTGATTGTTGTGTTTGTGGCCCATTGGTTCAATCTGTTCAAATAACTTAATCTTTCCCAACCTCTGCTTCTTTTTTCTTGTGCCACGCATCATTAATGGAATTTATTGTTTTCTCATTATGTAGTTGACTTGTAATAGTGAAAGGCGAATAAGCAATCTCTCCCTGGAAAGGCAACTCCTGTGTCCCACTTTCTTGAAGAGACTTATTATCTTCCAGGAAGTCCGGTCGAGCTGAGGAGGAGGACGAGTCCACTTCTCCATGTCCTTATTGCGACTTTGATCTTGCGGATTCCGAACTCGTATGTCCCAACTGCAGGAACAACATCCCATACTGCATTGCTACTGTAAGTGAACGTGAACAGCATCATGTGTAGTGATTTCTACGTTGGTAATTGTTGAATTAAAATAGTGAAGCTGGTGGGTCACGTAAAAACTTTTCGGTATTTTTTTAAAGAATAACCACTTTTTACTTAAAATTTGATTTCTTTGATAACTATTTTTAGTCGCAGTCACTTGGAGCAGTTTTAAACTGCAATGCAATGTGAGGAATGTGGATGCGTGATACGTCAATTAAAATAATAATTATTATTATTTCTTTGCTCATCAAAGAAACTTTATCTGCCTGTGTTCATCTCAAGATAATCATAATAACCAATAAACAATAAATTACCGTTTAACCTTATGGTTTAACTAAGAACTTAAATATTTACATTGCATTTCAATTCTTTAGATTTCGTTTAAGTTGAAACGGGCTGTTTGTGTGTTGAGATTGCTTTGATGGTAATAATATCATTAATGCGAATTTTCTTTGATTGGCATTGGGCACTTTTTGTCGCGTTCATGCTATCTCTTTAATAACACAGACCATTTTAAAGATTGTCCTTTGAAATATTGAAAAATTAACGGATTAATTTGGAACCACAAATCAGAAGATAAATTTAATTTTTTTGTTTTCTCTCCCAGGGCCGGCACATCCTTCAAAACAACTTGACCTCGTGTCCGAAATGTGAATTTCCAGCAATTCACAGCGAATTTGAGAAGTTTCTTGATTTCGATAATGTATGTCCTATGTGCTCAGAGAAAGTGAATCCAGACGACTTGATGCGAGTTAAAAAACCAGAAAAATATTTGAACAAATCCTAATTATCTAATTATGTTAAAACCTGCAAGCGACGAGTGCTCAGCGTGAAAATCTCACCGCTCCAATTGTCTTTTCTGTCATGTTGGCGGTAACCAACGTCTGGTTTCGTCCCAGTTAGCAAATTAGTCATTTTTTACATTGATTCAACGTCTGAAGCTTTACTTCCGCGAGCAAAAGTTGTAACTTTTACATCAACGTCGTTGCGATGTTAAAACGGCAACGTGGTGGCGGCTACCAAGGGCTTTGCAGATAAGAACTAACCGCCCCTATTCGCCCGCCTAGTAAGCTTAATGTAGCAAATGGGCTCTATTTGCTAATGTTTTGCGTCAAAAACACGGCATAAACATGTTTTTAGTGGGTTTATTTCAGCTGCTTCTCTTTCTCGCGCAAACCTCTACTTGCGCCACTGAAGGCAAGTTTTATGCTCCTTTAACTCTTGCTGCTTGTAATAACCCGAGTTTCTTGGTAAGAAAAGAGGCATTTTAATTGAAATTATCGCCAACGCTAACAAAGGAGAATGTTTTATGTTATTTTAATATTTTTTGTACTAAAAGATATTTTCTGCCTTGTTTTTGTCACTCTTGGTTGACCTGACAGCTCCACCTCAAACGTTGGCTTTCATCCTAAAGCAAGTTTCTTCTAAAGCCAGTTGCATGTATCAAATGAGTAGATTTTATAAACTGAAAGTTATCACCTGGCAAAACTTCCAGTTTTTGACCCGAAAATACCTGAAAATCTATCGTCTGTTCATGCAGTTGTTGAAGTGATCGACTCCAGTAAAAACCTGACAAATCATTACTTGAAAAAAAGCAGTTTGTACTGTCTTTGTTTGTACGGTACGGGTATTTGTAATCTGCAGGCACTGCAGTGGATGAGGTTTATCAACCAATCAGAAGGTAAGATTTAAACCAGCTGATTGCAGTCATGTGACTCATGCACGTGATATTTTGAGCGTTTTTCTGATAGACAGTAAGTTAAATGAACGTTTCGCCGTCGACAGCGTGGCCTCGTGGTGTGAAGGTTAGGGTTAGTGAGGTAGTCATTTTAACAACTTGGCTCCTGCCATTTTTATTTTTTAATTTCTAAACAGGCTTGTGCGAGAACACTCACAATGCCATAGTTGGTTCATAGAGAAAATTATCCGATGTTGAAATGTCTACCGTTCAAAATACTCCATTTGTTGCAGCGACCCACAGATTACAAATACGCGTACGGTACACCTGGAATGTGAAGTGAGCAACTGTTCATGTCACCGTCGTGCTGTTCTGTACTTTGTTCTTAATTCACTGAAATGCGATCTTAACATTGTTTCAATGTTTAGTGCCATCGCAACAACGCTATCAGTGTGCCATTTCACGTTTTTAGTGATATGTTTATAATTCGTCGAAAAGCTGAGAAAACTTTGATTGGTCATGCTATTTTTTACAACGCTTTTCTTTCATATATTTGGTCGCTGACTGCACTGTGGGAATGAAAAAAATAGAGGATTTTTTAATATCTTATTTGTAAAAATGCATTTCACTAGCTTCAAGATTTCATATCTTTACCGTATTATAGAATTTATAAAATTTAGTTGAACTGTTTAGTATTTCTTTTGTAATATATCGTATTCTGCAACAAATGCTTGATGTTTTCTTTACTAGATATCGATCCAAAACACTGTGTAGACCTGGTTTGGATTGCTTAGTTTGCAACCGAATGGAAGGCTAGCTGACAACGTTGACAGAGGGTCTAGGGTTACTTTTGGACTCCGGCCCAAGATGACTCCTAAGATTGCGACGTGATTTGTCATAGAAACCAGGGTTAAATGAACCAATACTAGATGATTAGCCAATACTAGGCAATTATCGTAACTAGATGATTTGTTGATTGAGCAAACAGCTGATTAAGCACCTTAGCCTAATCTAAATACTAATATTTTAGTTTATGCACCAACGCTACTCCTGCAGTATAATTAGAATCGCATATTTTATTAATCCGTAAATGAATTTTGGGCAAATTAATTCTCAATGAACTAATCAAACAGTTACTTTAATCAGCCGTTTAAAAGATTCCGCTTTGGTTCATTCATCCTTAAATATTGAACTTGAAAATAGATTGGTAAATTACTGTAGCTTAATTCATATCTTGAAGCACCAGCCATAAATCTGGACTTGATATAAAGCTTGTGTATCAAACAGCAAACCGTATTTCTTAGAAGACTAAACATATAAAGATTGTAGGAATCTTTATCGAATTGAGTAAGATTTTTCAGAGAGCTTAATCCTGGCACTTCCGCATAGGTTACTTGTAGAGGCTTTGAACCACTCACGCAGATCCGGTCACCGAGTTTGACAGAGTAAAGTTTCTGCTTGTTGTTAAAATGTTGTCTGAATTATTCCATCCACTTTGTGTCTCAGAAAAGAATGCGTTTCGAAATCCTCAAGCCCACACCCCGAGAGTCGAACCATCGCTGCTTGATCTTGTGGTTTCCTTGTTCATAAAGTCGAGCACCTATCCAACTGAGTTGTTGGGATGGACTAAAGAGTGTCAAGATGTGACCCAAAAAAACTTAAACCAGCAGCTGTTGTGTTTGAAAGGACCCCATTTAAAATTCTATCAGTGGATTTTAATTCTAAATTTTAAATACAATTTCCAAACTACACAGTTGTGATCTTCCTAAAAAAAAGAATCAATCAAAGTTTATTTCCATATCCTACAGGGTAGCCTCATATTTGGTATGATGCACAACAGCAGCAAATATAACACTAGTTTGATTCATAGTAAAACCTCACCGCGGAGTCGCGCGGAGTTACCAAAATCAGTCGTGGGCTATTTCTAGTCTGCTTTCTGTGGAGGTATCAAGTCACTTTATGGAATGTTTATCTTTTGCGGCTAATTATGACGTAATCACAAAATTGCTAAATTAACCTGAAATCTTGCATTGCGATTTTGAACAGAATTGCTAGAATGTGGTTGTGATCTCATATCTACTACAATTTTACAGAAAAGGGTTAAATTGTGTCATAGGCTACTTGGCTAGTCTGCAGGTCAAAAGCTGAACTTTGTATAAGCTGCGCATTCTCCGTAAAATAAAACGTCTTTCACTAAAACGCCCTCGGGTATTCTTGTTAGTGGCAAACTGGTTATATGACAACCGTCAACTATCGAGTTGTTTGCACTATTATGCGCGAAATGGAGTGGACTATCACAAAAGGCGAGTCAGACTTAGGCCTACTGTGAACGCAAAAGCGGCTGACCACAGTACGGTAGGCCAGAACTTCTCAAAACACTGGAGTCCAGTGTCTTGAGAAGTTCTGGTCTGTCCAGTGACTGGAACAGGTTATAATTGCCATATCGCAGCATATTTAAAATAGGCCGACTAAAGTAGGTTACATTGGCTATGGCGAGAAAAGTTTGTTCATTTGAATATAAAAAATTAAGAAAAAAAAGTAGGCTATTTTGGCTATCAACACTTGTAACATCAAAGAAAAAATAGAAAAGTTAAAAGAAGTCTAAATAAGCTTTGTCTGATTAAAAAAGAAACAGTCTAGTTAACTTTTAAATAACACTTCTTTTTAATGTGATTATTCACTTAACCTACAGTAGGCCTACCCAAACACCCCATATCTTTGCTTTTGTAGTATAGGCTTAAGATTTATCTAAAGTAAAATTGTTTAAAATATCTTTCATTATGGCTACAAATATGAAATTCAGTGGATTCCTGAGAACATGCCTGCTTGTTACTCTTGTCATTGCCCCACTGTCACTATACGCTCACTGGAATCACATTGAGATTATTTCATCTTATACCAGCTCTGAATACAACACTGCATCTGGAGAAAAACTATTATTTGAATCGAATGAAATTAAGTTAATGGAAGACACTGTGAACAATAAACATAACGTTTTCAAACGATCTACTAAAAATGGTACCGGTAAGTTTACTGAATCAAAATGTAACTAAGTAGAATAGTCTGTGATATGGCCATATCTGAAACACATTTTTACGACAGTAACCTACAGGTTGATCATCTCTTTCCATTGCTTACCACTTCAGTCTTATTTCTCACACTTTTTCCCTAACCCATGTAAACAAAAAACAAATATAATTAATGTGTTGATCCACGCGGCCTGTTCTATGGTTTTTGTGGATGAAGTTAATTTTTTCCTTGTTTTATTACCAAATTGTCAAAATCAGTGACAAACCTATAGGAATGATACCAGTTTGATTGATTAAGAAAATCTTTATCCTCGGACTGATAAAGCTTCTTTGAGAACGTAATTCTGATGGTTGAGCATACTTGCAGAAGCTTTGAACCACCGACGAAGGCATGGTCACCGAGTTTGACAGAGTGAAGTTTTCAATTATTGTCTGTGAAATATTCAATCCACTATGGTTGCCGCGGAATGGAGAGCAGCAGTCCTTGAAATGTGGTGCTCAATGCACTTCATGACAACCGAACCAGCGCCGTTTAATCTTGTAGTTCGTTCAATCGGCACTGGTTCGACTCTTGGGGTGTGCGCTTGAGCAACGCATTTCAAGAATGGCTCTTCTTTCAGTGGAAACTTGTGGATGAAATTTTCCCACATCACTAGGCTAGGCTACTTTCATAACACACGAAGAAGAAGATTCACAGACAAATCACGTTTTCTTTCTTACTAGAATTTAGACTTTATCATAGTTGATTAGACCTCATATTTACAAACTATTTATGAAAATCATCAAGAACAGAATAAGCAGCAGTCTAAATGAAAACCAACCCCCTGAACAAGCAGCTTACAGACAAGGATTCTCTTGCATTGATCACCTGCATGCAGTTGGGCAGATCTTAGAGAAGATGAATGAATACCAACTACCCATATTTATGGCATTTGTTGATTATGAGAAGGCATTTGATTCCATCAAGCACTCCTCTGTTTTTAATGCAATTCAAGTTCATGGTATATCAGATAAAATAGTAAACATTATCAAAAATACATACACAAATGGCACTGCACAAATCAGAACCGAGAAATTAAGTGATAAAATAAAGATTCAGAAAGGGGTGCGCCAAGGTGACACTCTTTCACCTGTTATGTTTACAGCTGCAGTTGAAGAGATATTCAAGAGGCTGAAATCTGAGACTGGACTTGTCATTAATGGACAACTGCTGACCAATCTCAGATTTGCAGATGACATCATCCTTTTTGCACAGTCTGAATGTACTCTGCAACAATTGCTTGAGGAACTGAATCGAGAAGGGAAACGAGATGGAATGAAGATGAACAAGAAAAAGACAAAAATAATGTGTAACGAGATAGCAGGGAAACAACCAAGGACGGGTATTTTGATAGATGGAGAAAAAATAGAGGAGGTTGATCAATACAAATATCTAGGAAAAATGATAACGCCAGGAAACGACATGGAAACTGAGATCACCCAAAGGATAACATCAGGCTGGAGAAGATTTGGTCAATATAACACTTTTTTAAAGAGCAAGAATATTCCAATTAGCTTAAAACGAAAAATCATGGACACAGTAATATTGCCAACATTAACATACGGAGCAGAAACATGGTCACTCACAAAACAACAAACAAGAAAACTGGCAGCAGCACAAAGGAACATGGAAAGAATAATATTGAACATAAATAGAAAAGACAAGATTAGAAATGAAGTTATCAGAAACAAAACTTGTATCAAAGATGTCATAGACACAGCAACAAACCTAAAGTGGCAATGGGCGGGACATGTAGCAAGAATGAAAGACAACAGATGGGCCAGGATAACCACAGAATGGACACCAAGATATGCAAGAAGAACTAGAGGGAGACCAAAAAGAAGATGGCGAGATGACATAGAAGAAAAGATTGGCATCACCTGGATGAGAACAGCAAAAGACAGAATGGTGTGGAAACATATGTGGAGGCCATCTGCCAGCAGTGGCATGACCGGCTGATGATGATGATGATGATAGTTGATTTATTGAAATTAAGCTGATGTTATTTAAAGGTAATTTCAATCTAAAATATATCTTGTATGATCGATGAGACTTTTTGTTTAGACAAAGCCAATAAGACACACAAGAAGAACACATGCAAAGAAGCTACGCGCTGTTCAGAATGCACTAGTTTGAAATACTCGTGCATATGGTGCGAGGAGCATAAAACGTAAGGATACGTATTTCTAATTCAAAGTTGTTGTAACATTTTATGTGACCTCTTAGTGTTTTTCATCACTTCTCGGAGTTAAGCTTGTTTCTGGTGGAAAAAGATTTAAGTTAGATGTACATGAGGGTTGGAAACAAATATATATGCTCACCGGATACATTTCCATATATACTCTCTGTGGGAGTCAATCATTCTTTTAAGCCTCGTTCGAGACTTCCTCATCACTCAAACAAACATCTTCACGTGTTGCAGAATTAAAAAATAAAGTTTTGTTGAGGACAGTATTTCAATATTAAATGTTTAAATTACACATTGTTTGTTTTAATTTAATTTATTTGTATCAGTTTACCGTGCTGTTTTAATTAATATATTGTAGGCTATGTCAAATGTAGTTATTACTATCTGAAGCCTTTACAAATTGTTTCACCGAACGGATCATCAGAAGGTCTTATTCAAATAGAATAAGACCTTCGTAGGCTATGTATGTGTTGTTATATTAAATTAATGATTAATATGGTGATCGAATATTAAGTTTTTAGTTGTTGCCTCCACCAGAATTAACGTCAAATCACTTTATGCAGTTGCGCCGTGTCCTCGTTCGAAAATTTTTTCCCTGGGAAGTCGGATTGCGAATGGCAAAATACCAGCTGGGTGTCGTGCTCAATAGATTTTCGAGCAATGGTGATATCGGTAGCTTGCGTTGGTAAGCTGCATAATGGTCTTTAGTTCAGTAAAAACTAATAAACTATCAGCTTCATAATGAGACCTAAACTTTTTCTTTAGTCTTACAGTTTGTTTTCCTTATTAAATAACACAAATGGGCGACGTATTTTATTACTGCAACTTTTTAGTTGTTATGTATGTCCGACCAAAAATGCAAAAACTGGGCTCATGTGCAATACAGGTCTTGCAAGTTAGGCTATATTGTTTTCATCCTCATTCCTAGGATGGATTCTAAGCTGAAAATCTTATTCATTGTACCAACGTTTAATCTACGTTAAAATGAATTGATCAATCATGTATTTTTGTACCCATTGTAATAATATAGAGCAGGGGTCGGCAAACTTTCTGTACTACTGGGCCAAATCTACAAACTTCCGGTAACGTGCGGGCCGCATAAATTTCAACCTATAAACAATCGCCACATTATCCTTAAAATCATGGCGCACCTGCAACTCCTATTCCTGTGTCTATTGCACAATGAGACGTGTTTGTTGCCGTTTCATATTTATTATCACACACGTATTAAAACGCAATGCATTGTTTTTATTTACTTATCATTTATCAATGTGAAGGATGATGTTGTTTCTGTGTCATGGCCAAGGTGTTTAAATCAACTGGCAACTTTGTTGACGATATTTGCAATACGTCATTCAAATGACGATCTGACAAGCGAGTGCGAAGTTTATTCTTCGCGTAATTCATTTTTCAATTTTGAGAGATTTTGTAGCGTAGCCTACATAGGAGTTACCGAGTAATGTCGGGACACACGTTAAAGGGCTTTTTGTTATGATGTAAAATAAATTCATGCGTAGATAATGATGAAACTTTAGTTTATGTACTAAAAGTAAGATCGTTCGAGGGCCTCAAAAAGTTTGTCTGCGGGCCGCATTTGGCCCGCGGGCCGCAGTTTGCCGACCCCTGATATAGAGTGATGCATTGCGAAAATGAAGACCAGCAGGCAACTGGATGTAGCTAAGGACTACACAGCAGTCAAGGAGTCAACTGCTTCCAGTCTTAAATGAATTGTTCTACTTCTTGTTGTTTTATTGCTTTTTTCGGAAAATGTAGCCTACTTCATTTTCAACCTGATACAGACAAGTAGCCAAATAGAATTCTCTCTGGCTGGAACCGCAACAAGCTTTTGGATATTTTTATCTTTTCAGGTGGATTGGTTATTTTGTTGGTGTGCTGTTTCATTGTGAAATTCTTTAGATGTATCTGCGATTGCTTCCATGTGGTAAAAGAGTGCCTTTGCTGTAATTGCTTTTCAGGTATGTTACCGTACCCTAGGCTACATTGGCTTATCAACCAACCTGTCAAAACGTTAAGTATTTTTTCTTACTACAAAGGCTAATTGCGTAAACTTGCAAACTAGGCCTACTTCATTATAATCACATTTCACCATCGTATGCACCAGCAACACAGCTGAGCTTGTGAGAAGAATATTAAACTGATTTTTTAGCCTATGGTTTTCTGCATACCAAATGACTATGTTTGCTCATCGGCAATACAATAATATTTTCTCAACCATCGGAAGTCGATGGAACAGTTCAATGCGGGGAAGAGCTTCTGAATAGCCTACGTCTAATTTGCTATCAGGATGAATCACCTGTTGGTTGGTTGGTTTTGAATCTTCATTCTCGGACTCACAAAGCCTTTGATAGGTTATTTCTGGCAGTTTTGCATCCTTGTAATTGGATTTAAAAGTTGTTAAAAATATTGTAATTGAATGTTTAAGTTAAAGAACTAGCCTACTCAAATAAAATTAAAAAAGTGAGATTTAAAAAAAAACTACAAGATCCCAAAGCGCTAATCCATGTAAGCTATTAAAAGATATTGTAGGGTTGACGTGACTTAAAGCCAAGTATGAAAGCAAATTTTCACGGGATGGATTTGAAACTGATAGTTTAGAAATTAATCTTCAATTCCAGATAGGCCTACTGCTAGCTTTTTTATTCTTGTATGTGTTCGGCAGAGGGCAGAGCTCGTCGAAAGGAAATTCTTCAATTGAAGCGGCTCGAAAGAACATTAGAAGTTCAAGCGAGACGACAAGAGTTGATGCTTAAGTATGGAGCGCAGAAAGCTTTTGGAGCAAAAGGAGGAAGCACGACAAACTACACAACTTTTGAAAATGCTGACGAATCGGTGTGAGTCTCGTCGCCTATTGCAGCCTACACGAGGTTATGCTTGATGGTTGAAGATTGTGATCCAGTGTGCTGGAAAGAAAGGAAGCCAAAACTTGTATTTAGCCTATCTTCAAACATGTTATGTTTTGCCAAGAAACATCTTGTTGTCCCAACGAATTTGTGTAGCCTAATCTCAAACGATGTGAGCCAGAGGCAAACCCAACAAGTGACCTTGTGCCTTGTGAGGAAGAGGCAATTTCAATAACATACCGTACAGTGATGTATAGGTCTACATTAAGCTGACCTTGCAAATACACCATAAATAAAGTTACTTTTCTGTGTTTTAAGGGGGGCAATCACCTCAACTGCGCCCCCCCCCCTAGATCCACCACTGATGTGAGCTGGTTTCGCCACTCGGCTACAAGCCGACAAACTCCTTTATGACTAAAACGTTTATGACAAGTTGAAGTGAACATTCTGTTGCCTTGTTCGAGAGAAAGCACTTAGTGTAGCCCGAAGTCAACTTGTCTCAATGTTGTGTAAATAAATATTTGTCATCATTTTCCAAATGAAGTATTTATCCATCATGATGTTGCAAAATGTGTTTGTGTAGGCTGTGGTTATTCAAACCCAGAACTCCACGCAACCTGTAGAACTAACTGTTGGTTGCTTTGCTTGTTACAACATTTCATATGCTATACAGTATTTCCGGCTTATAAAGCCCACCTCGGGACCGGGAGATTTTGGGCTTTTGCGGGCGGGCCTTTTCAGCGGGAGACGAATTTCTACTACTCCGATACGCATAGTTGACAATGGTCGACTATACTGTGGTTATAAGTTGCTAAATGTGTTAGCAACCGCACACAATGATCGATTCTTTCCTGTTATAGGCCTACGCCAGGCGCGAATCTAAGAGTTTTTTTCGGGGGGGGGGGGCCAGAAAATTTGAAAATCAATTAAAAAGAAAGAAAAAGCTAAACAGATATGAACAATGATACTACGACATATACGATATGCTAGAAAATAGACATTAAAACAACCATTATCATCAATTGTGATGCCGAGGGACTAATATCAGCTGTTTAGAAGCATATCAAACCATTTGATGCGGAAACATACGATTTTTTACAAAATTTCGGGGGGGGCCCGGGCCCCCTGGGCCCCCCCATAAATCTGCGCCTGGCCTACGCCATACATTTTTGCGGCGCGCCGAAAAATTGCGTGTTTGCGAGTTGTGTCAGTAACCAGCCGTGTTTTATACAACCCAATGATCACAGAACGTTAGCAGCGTATTAAAGCGTGAAATTGTCGAAAGCAAGACGAAAAATAGTAAATTGTGACGCCTTATTACACAATCTCAAGCAAATGTAATCGAAAAATTTAACTTATTCAGCATGGTAGCCTGCTGGGCTTATTAAGCGCTTTTTGTTTATTACATGAATGAATAAAAGTAATTCCTAACCGGTCCAAATTGGGTTTATGAAGCGGGCGGGCCTTTTTACGGAAGGCTTAATAAGCGGGGACTGCTGTAGCATATTACGGAAGAAAGTAAAGAAGTTTACCAATTCAACATGCAGAAGCTTTGCCAATTTTGATTAGGGTTAGGAATTTTACCCAAAGACTTTATTTGGTGAGCTACGGTAAAAGCTCGTTTTACATCAGTGTATCTATAACTGTCTTTAGGCTACTTTTATGAGCTAATGTATTTCCAATCCCAACTTTGGTGCAATTCCTGCTTGAAATAAAAAAAAACAAAAAAAAACAGCCATGAATGGTTTGCGGGGAATTTTTGCTATTGCAAAATCATAACATAAAAATGTTTAATCATTATCCCAAGTGCCACATTACGATGCTACACTTCAAATTCAAGCGAACCAAGACGCTTTGTTAATAGAACTGTGGCCAACGAACCGAATCCACCACTGGTTGGTTAGTGAATAAATGTTAATGACGGTAAGGTGTAGCCTATGTTTCATTGCTTTATAATTTACAACTTTCAAGATTTTTGTCGAGGTAACCACATTTTGTACCATATCTACAATTAAATATTATTACCTGACTTGTCATCACTCATCATCTTTTCCACAATAACAATCAGCAATCTTCTTCTGTGAGGTCTTTGATATGGTCGATACGATATATTACTGTTTCTGGCAAATAAACCATTGATTGATTGATTGATGTGAATCGAACAAAGGTGCAGCCTTAAACAGTTTTTGGAAAAGTTTTTATGACTTGCGTGGAAGCTACACCGTTGTCAATAACAAGTCAATACTGGTATCCTATGGTTTATTTATTGTCGCTCTACAACAGCTAAGGCCTTTTAGCGTCACCGCACAGATTTATCCTCACTGCATTATGCAAGAAAAAACACAGTCAGTACCGGTTTTGAAGTTTTTGGTACGACCCAACCTGAAATCGAACACAGAGTCACAGACCTAGAGCCGAAGGCAATAACCACTCGACCACTAAGCTGACCGGTAGTATTGCCAAGCAAAATAGCTTCCAGCGTCTTACAATGATTTAATTATCTTGAGGTTGTTGCCCAATCTCAGGTTGACTACTGCTTTAGCCTACGTTTCAAATCAGCTGTTTTTGTTGTTTTGCTGGTTACGTCTTGTTGGCGTAGTTGCACGTTGCTGAGTAAACGCATTGTTTTATCGCGGTTTGCAGAAGTCGAAGTGTCTCTGATTTCTTCCTGCCGCAATCTCCTTTTCTGATTTTGTGATCGTATTGTCTTTCTTTTCAAGGCATTTGTTGAAAGACGTATAGTAAGTAGCAAGCTCGCTAAGCTTAGATTTTCTTCACAATCACAGCAAGATAGAGGGAAGGCTTACAGTATTAATAGAGTAAGCGTAAGCTATATTGTGCGGTCTCAGCAGTTAGCAAACTGAAAGCCGTGAACTACAGCAGTTAAGTAACAAAAACGATGAAACGTTGTTTCGTTTGATAACAATATTTCTAATGTAGGCTACGTTATATGTTGGATAGTTAGCAGTGATGAAAGAAAGAAAAAAGTTGTCCTTCGTTTGAAAACTTGGTCCATCACATTTCTTTATATTTTTATTTTGTGCCAGCTCAAAAGTTTAAGATTTGTGGCCTACCGACAATTTGACATCGGGCTCACTAATTTGTAGATCAGTCGCTTTTAAACTTTATAGCTTGAGTCAAACTAAAGTTCTTGAAAAACTTTCACGACACATGCAAAAAACTCTAGTTTCAAAATATTTACCTCAATTAAAAAAGCACCCATGCGAGGCATCACACCATGCATGTTTCACATACTTTCATCCAAAAAAACTTTTTGAAAAGAGAATGGTTATAGGACAATGTAAAAGTTGAAAGGTCCTTAGCACTCCTCAGAAGCAAAAAAGGATTAGTATAGAAAATCTAGGAGCATTGATTTGAGGAAGTTTTTCAATGTTGTTTTGTTTTTTTGCTTGTTTTAAATAGCTTGCTATTTTATTGCTTTCTAAGATGCACTTTGTGCTTGACGTCGGGAACGACGATCGTCAAACCAAAGCTAGATTCCTAAAATTAGATTTTGAAGTTTTGATTTAAATTTGAAGTCAATTTTAAAATCTCAAGTTTGTTTTGAATTCTGAGCTACTGTTGCAGCCAAAATTTGACAAAAGCACGGCTACCGATGCTTACCGCATGAGTGTGTGCTAATTATATCTCCATGCACTTCCCCTTTGTGAAGGGTGTCTAAATCCAGCTAAACGTGTATTTTCAACTAAACTCACGACTTGTTGCAACACAAGCCGTGGCCGAGTGGTTAGCGCGTTGGACTCGCAGTCGAGAGCCTGCATGTTCGACTCCAGCCACCCGCACTTGCTGTTGTTTCTCTGGGCAAGAAACTTAACGATAATTGCCTCTACCTAGTGATCGATTTCGAGTAATGGGTAGTACCAAATTTAAGTCATAAGTAAAGTAGACAACCGGAAAACAGACATTGCAATCGGCTGCAGCGTGGGTCAGGTGTATGTCGGAAGGCGTACACCGATGCATAGCGCTCAAGTCCGCTTTCCCGCAATGCAGGATAAAGATAAACAAACAAACAAGCAAACAAGGTGGTTGGTTGGTTTTGAATCTTTATCCTCGGACTGACAAAGCCTTGATACGTTACTCCTGGTACCGGTAGTTTTACATGTACGTATAGAGGCTTTTTGACTCAGGGCCGGTTACCGAGAATGACAGAGTGAAGTTTCCGATTTTGAAGTCGTGTTGCCAGAGAAATACCTTTGTAAAATGGTATCTTGCAGGAAAAGCTTCAGTTGCCCAACTGATGAAACATTATAATAATGTGATAAAGACTTTTTTAATGAACATGGAATTGAATGAGTAGCCTAACACATCAAGGCATGCAATTGAACTTTGAAGAGCTTGCGTTACTGTATTGAAGTATTTTTAGCTACAGAATGGTATACTTGTCGTCATAGCCGTACGAGCCAGGGGGCAGCCGCCCCCCCGGTTGTTTCAAAACGTCGCGAATTCGGGCAAAATCTTGCAATTATTAGGGCAAAAATTGCTATATGAAAAGCTACAAAAATGCATGAATTAAGAAAAACTATAAATTAATATATTTTACCTATCAAACTAAGTACAGCCTCTTATTTGCACAAGAAATGTGCCGCAAAATTTTCATTTGGCACACCCGTATTGATGTGTTGTATTGCATGGTGATCAAACTGCAGTACGAAATGCATTTAACCAAATGCATTTAACCAACTCAATTTGGGCAGCCACCAAAATATGTCTCTAATACTTTTGTGAAACTGCCCAAATCAAATTTTCACAAATGCATCGTTTTGATTTGGGCAGCTGAAAACATGAAATTATTTGATGAAACTGATTAGTCTGTTTATGCAACTGCCCAAATTAGCGTGAGGCAGTTTCCCCAAAATGAACAAATTCATTAATTTTTCCCATTTAGCCTACATAACTGTATCGTTTAGATTTGGACAACAAAAAATATGAAATTATCTGATCATAGTCTATTTATAAAACTGCCCAAATTGGCATGATGCAGTTGCCTCGACATCAAAATTTACAAAGTCTTTAATTTTTCATAATATCCATAAATGCATCATCTTGATTTGGGCAAGTACAAAATATGAATTTATATAAATCTGGTGAATACTTTTATAAAACAATTTGGGTGGAGAGGTTACAGTAGGCTACTTTATAGCTAAGCAACACCACAAAATTTAACAAAAACATTATACCAGTTAAAAGTAATGTTAAGGTGTTGCTTAGCTTTGTTTGGTTACTTTTACAAAAGGGTCTGCTACTATTCGGCGAGTTCCCTATTCGTCGAGAGCCTTTTCGGCGAGTTCCCTATTCGGCGATTTTTTGAAAATCCAACGACGCCTTCTGCAAATCCGACAATTGAATATTATTCAATATTCAGAGATTGAATCAATGTAAAATATTTTAATTGCCACCACGTTGATTGGGGCTACAACACCACCAACACCGACGGAGAAAGCCTGGCCTCATGGTCAGCCAATAACAACCTCACCCTACTGCACGATCCCAAGGGTGCAGCGAGCTTCTTCTCCGGACGCTGGAACACTGGTACAAACCCCGATCTGGCTTTCGCAAGTGATGACCCCGATAATTGCCAACCGGACAGACGTGTGCTAGAGAAGTTCCCCAGGTCCCAACATCGACCCTCGATTATCACGGCTCCAACGCTCATAATGCCTGTCCCGAGCAAGCCTGTTAATCGATGGAACTTCAGAATGGCTAACTGGGAGTACTATAGCCTCCTCACCAATGAAGCCACACAGTATCTCCCATCCCCTCACACCAACAACGTGGAAGAAGCCTACCAGGACTTTTGTGATGCAATAACATCAGTGGCAAAACAATCCATCCCCCGCGGCCGACGAAAGACCTACATACCGTGCTGGGATAAGGAGTGCGAAAGCCTCTACTCCGACTTCCTCCACGCCCCTCAGGGCAATGACACCAACAGCTCAGCCACAGCTCTGCTGGCAAGGCTGGACTTAAAGAGGAAGGAGCGCTGGACAGAAGCCGTTGAATCAATCGACTTCACGCACTCCAGCCGCATAGCATGGAGTACACTGAACAACCTAACTGGCAGATCACGTGCCTCTCGTCAACAATGTCCCGTTTCAGCAAACTCCATCGCCTCACAACTTGTGGAGAACGGGAAATACAAATCGAGAGACCGTGAATCTGATAGATCCGTCTTGCAAGAAATGACGGACCTCTGGAGGGTAACAACCCCAGACGGGGACAACATCTCGGGTGAGTTCACCCCGGAAGAATTTTCCGCCGCCCTCCAGCACATAAAGCCAGGTAAAGCCCCGGGCCCTGACCACCTATGCCCGGAGTTGATACTCCATGCTGCTGCCTCCTTAAAGTCCTGGTTAAAAGACTTCCTTTCCTGCTGTTTGCGCCACCTGAGAATTCCCAGAATCTGGAGAAGAGCCCTTGTGGTTGCAGTCCCTAAGCCGAAGAAGCCCCCAGGGGACCCGAAGAGTTACCGTCCAATCTCACTGCTCTGCATCCCCTTCAAGATCCTCGAGAGACTCATCTACGCCCGTGTCGAACCAATAATAGATCCGCAGCTCCCCCGTGAACAAGCTGGTTTCCGACACGGACGATCAACCGTAGATCAGGTCACACTTATGACCCAAGACATTGAGGACAGCTTCTCGGCTAAGAAGAAGGCTGGCGCCGTGCTTGTTGATCTCACGGCTGCCTATGACACCGTATGGCATAGCGGCCTTACCTGCAAGTTACTCCGTCTGCTCCCTGACAGACACATGGTCCATATGATGATGGAACTTGTGCAAAACCGCAGTTTTACCCTCACAACCGGTAGCGGTCGTCGAAGCAGACTACGCCGACTTAAAAACGGCGTCCCACAGGGCTCAGTCTTGGCTCCTCTCCTGTTCAACATATACACCTACGACTTGCCCCCCACCACCTCCAGGAAGTATGCTTACGCAGACGACCTGGCACTCCTGCACTCAGCAGGAAACTGGCAGTCAGTGGAGAGGAACCTCAGCCAAGACATGCAAACACTATCAGCATACCTCCAGAAATGGAAGCTACAGCTCAGCAAGCCAAAGACAGTGTCGGCGGCCTTCCACCTTAACAACCGGGAGGCACAGCGTGAGATAAACATCAAGATTGATGGGGAACGCCTGCCCTACTGTGCCGAACCTACATACCTCGGCATAACCCTGGACAGGTCACTCACGTACCGCCGGCACTTGAAGTCACTGCGCAAAAAACTATCTACACGCGTCGCACTTTTGAGGCGATTGGCGGGTTCCGGCTGGGGAGCTGGTGCTAAAACTCTTCGTACAGCTACCCTAGCCCTTGTTCATTCCACCGCTGAGTACTGCGCGCCGGTCTGGTGTCGTAGTTCTCACACCCACCAGATTGATACCGCCATTAACGACGCACTGCGTACTGTGACTGGATGCCTGCGTCCCATTCCAACGGACTGCCTACCCATCCTAGCAGGCATCCAACCCGCTGAGCTACGCCGTAAAGGAGCAACGATTTCTCTCGCTCGCCGCGTTTTGGACCCCGACCATCTCCTCCATGCAACACTCAAGAGACCACCACCTATAAAGCAGCGCTTGAAATCAAGACGCCCCTTTGTGCCTGCCGCACAACAACTCCTTAAGAACGCAGAAGAACTTAGTTTAAGTGCGGCACACTGGACGAACCACATGTGGAACACGGAGTGGCAAAATCACACCTCCACGCTCCGTGACTTCATACCCAACGCCGATCCCCGTCCACCAGGGATGTCCCTCGCAAGGCTTGCGTGGGTCAGGCTTAACCGCCTGCGAACTGGCGTCGGCCGCTTTCGTTCGGACATGCACAAATGGGGCCTGGCTCCTTCATCAGAATGCGAGTGTGGTGCCACGGAACAGACCCCAGACCATGTCATCCACCACTGCCTAACCCACCGGCCTCCACACGGTGCGCATGGTCTGAGAATCCTGGACGACGAGACTGCCGAGTGGCTGAAGATTTCCTGCCCTCCAATCTAGCCTGGAAAGATCGCTCATACGCCATCATCATCAATGTAAATACGAACTGTTAGGCTAATTGGGTTCTTTGAATCCTACATCACCGTCCGTATGCACACTTAGAATGTATTACCGTAGTTATTTTTGTTATCAAATTACCTAGCCTAACTATATTTTTAGAAGTAGTGCTGCCACACCTTTTTATTTTTTGTACTAAAATTCGTATCATCAAAACTACTTTAATTGATTGAACAAAGTTCATTTGAACAGAAGTAGTATGTTTGTGTTCTTTACATTTAATTATAATTTCTCTATTGTTATGTACTTTTTTTCTGAATCTGCATGGTCACCCTGAGCCGGTTTCCTGCAATGTTTATTTTTCTGAGTCTTTTATGACATCACAACTGAATATTTTAGTGGGGTTGTTTTTTATTTGTGGTGTGTAAAACAATATTTGTTACTCCTACCTACCATCCCAAAGTGCAGAAGCATCGAGCAATGCACAAGCGAGGTATCTTCAAAGATGAATCCAGTTGTTCTATCTTGATTACTTTGGTAAGAAATTCTAGCTAGCTGGTGATCAGTGGCGTAGCCAGGGGTGTTGCAACCCCCCCTTTGGCACACGTGTGACGTCACGATATTGAGAATGATGCTTTCAGTCTATGCCTCTAAAAGAAAGTTTGCCTAATTTTAAATGAAACATGCAAAGAGCGAGTTTTGCCATTACCAAACATTCAAATATCTCAGCCAGGAATTAGCAACAAGAAAACATAGAGACTTGTAGCTTTGTTTCTGAAAAATGCCGAAGAAAACATGATCTTATCCTTTTGCTATGCCACCGAACAGCACCATTTTACAGGAATATTCATACCCACACTTTGTTGAAAATACTCTCAGAATGCACCAAATTCAAAGTAATTTTTCAAAATTTTCTGTGGGAGGCCCCCCATACCCCCTGCCGCTGGGTGTTGCCATAAGCGAAACACGCCGTCAAAAAAACACCCTTTCAAAATTCCTGGCTACGCCACTGCTGGTGATATTGATATGTTAGTTTTTCACTGTTATCATGCACCGCATACATTATATTTGGGCAATTTCTATAAAAGCGTGCATATTTGGGCAAATTTACGTTCTGCCCCCCCCAAAATGATTTGGTCTCGTACGGCTATGCTTGTGCGTCCTTTGTCAAGTCAATGAGAATTTTTTCATTTTTTTTTGGATATTGAATACTATAGTCTATTCTTGAAACCTTTGATGTTATGTGTTTATTGCATTATTATTGCCAATTGCACCCAGGCATAGATCTATGAGATAGATTCGTCGATTAGTCTTTGCATATATTTATTTTTTATCTTACTTAAATATGCTTTCTCACTCTCTGGCGATGTACACGAGTGTGCAAAATGGTTACAGCATGATTTGTTTATCGGATTTACTGTCAGCACAGTGCAACCGCTAGTTATATGCACTGCAGGAAGCACACGATTGAAAGTTTCAAGTGACTCATTGTTGCGTGCAGTGTAACAGATATTCTATCCACTAGTAACACAAAAGTAAATTAAAAAACAAAGTTCATCTTGTGAGTTGCATCTCTAGCCAGATTCAGATTCTTTTTATTTGTCTTAGCACTACAGCACGTATACATCAATTAAGATATAGATAGAGAGAGTTATTACTATCTGAATCCTGAATAGCCTGTTTCACCTACTACACGGATCATCAGAAGGTTCTTATTCAAATAGAATCAAAATCAAAATGATTTAATTCGCTCTGCTTTGCTTTTTTGCTTAGCATTGAGCACTTTTTGTAGTATTAACAATTTCCATTGTTTTAGATAGAGAGAGTAGTAACTATATTTGATATAGATAGATAGATACATAAATGAATAGCCTACATTAAACGTGGTGCTGGTGCTGGCATGCCAAGCAGGCGAAAGCACTAACACTGTATGAAATTGAGTGTCGCAAGTCAAAAAATATTTTGTTTTTTCACCACATAGCCTTAACACCTTCATTTAGATGAGTCATAGAGCTAATCCATTATCGCCGTTTCCTATTTCTTAATTAAAACGTTCGATTTTTTGTCTATTTGTACCAATAGGCTAACACTTACCTCTATGAAGGCTAGCCTATAGGCTGCAAGGTCTCTTTTGCTGGTGGATAGTCAGTCTTGCCTGAACTTTTTTTCTAGTGCGGATATTATTTAAAGATGTATGAAAAAGTGATGAAAAGGACCCCCTGGACACAGCTACTTCCCGTGCAAACCTCCATCCCACTACAAGGCCCGTGCCCGGTTTGTCGAATTACTAACTTATGGTTCGATTTGAGTTCAAGTAAAATTTTATTTCGACGCAAGGTTCTTTCTTTTCAAAAAAAGAACAATTCTGTTTCGTTGTCGATCCCAAACAAAAACATTAGAAAATTTTTAAATATTTTCTTTCGGTGCAGAATTTGTTGTCTTCATTTCCAATTAGACCTTTTATGAAGATTTTGTTTCAACTAAAAACAAATTAACAAAGACAAAGACATGAACATTGAACAACTCTAGAGTTGATTCTTGATTAAACCTGTTCGGCATGCCATGAAAGTTTATTGATTGAAAAGTGTTAACTGATTGAGGAAATAGTTTTCTTTTGAAGAGAAATAGACTCTTTACGAGGTTAACACTGAGAGGTAACGCCTACAGCCCTATACATGTGAAGCTACAAACCAGTCGTTTTTTTTTACATAGATTCAACGTCTGCAAACGTTGAACCAATGCAAAAATCGACTGGACTGTTGTCTGACTTAAGCTTGGTCACTGAGGTGGGCATTTCTAACTTGAAGTATCCAAACGATGTTTCTAATAACCGTTCATTGCAAAAATGGTCAATGTTAGAGGAGAAAGAAATTATGACACTTTCTACATACCACCAGTAGCGTTGACAGGGAGGTCTACTCAAGGGGGTACTTTTAGACCCAGGCCAGGGGTGACTTTAGGGGCCCGGAGCCTTCTAAGAGACCTTGAAGCTTGAAGAAGTTACTTCGTATTTGTTGGATCGAAGATCTCATTGGTGTAGGCTACCCTCACTCACTGCATTAGGTATTAGCAATTCGCACGGCTGCAGAGGCTTCCGTCCATTGTATTACATTGAAGCCCAAGTTAACTTCGGTTAATGTAAATCTTTGCTGAAAAAACTGCATGTTTTTTAAATACAGCATTATGCTTAAAATGTAAATTTGCATAAAAAGTTGAAAGTTACAGTGTTTATTTTGCCTTTTCGGTGAATGACATCAACAATGACCTCGTCTTAATGCCTGTATGTATATTTCACACATGTCATGCTGTTTATGCATTACTAGGCATGACTAATTTCCTGTCAGAGTTTCCAGAACTACTCTTGGTTTTTGTATGCTTACATGCATAGTGTGGATAAGTTGCGTCAAAGCAGTGCAATTTCCATTTTGGTAGCCAATCGTACACGGAAGTGATAAGCTTTGGTGTATCAAGCCTCTGCAGTGAGCCCAATAGTTGAAATAATAAATGAACAGCAGGTGTACTGAGTTTTTGTTGATAAGAACAGGAATTAGATTAGTTTTAGACTCAGGCTTTGATTTAATAACATTTTGTAACTTTTTGTTAGGCAGCTGAAGACTGAATGATTTGAAACGTTAGTTACTGAAAAGAAAACGGCTACTGGGAATTTGTAGATGAGTAGGCTAAATGTTGATGCACTGTCATTGAAAATAACGTTTTAAAGGAACTTAATACTGTGTTGAAGTTATTTGGTATACGTAATAAATACCAGCAGTTTGATCACTTCGAACGCTTTCAACCGCAAAGGAGGGAGTGCACATTGATTCTGCAGCTTTCACCTTTGCTTGCAATGAAAGCTGCTCCGTTTGAATGCGTATTTTCTAAACTAAATATTTTTGCAGAGAGAAAAAAACACATGTAATTAAGCCTATCATTAGAAGCTAAACCAATACTGAACCTGTCGACGAAAAAGATAGCTTCATAGAAACAAATCAAGCTTTGTGAAAAGAAATTACTTTCTGAAACTGAAACAAAGTGCAAAACACTGACTACAGTTCGGAAGGCACGCAACCATCTGCTAGTGACGTCACTGACTAGTGACAACGTTCGCAGCAACACAGTAAGTTTTCTTTGCAACGGAAAGTAAAGCTTTCGAAAAAAAAGTTTTAGTTAATCAATACAATTGTTCTAGGAATAGTTACTTTAAAAATCAATTTTTTTTTAAAGTTTCGAAGTAATTTGTTTTCTTGGCACAACGTTCTGTGACTTGATTTTGATTCGAATTATATTCTTAATGTAGAATATTGTTTGGACCAAAAAGGATGTTTCAAACAGTCTTACGCAGTAGTTTATGAGCAGTTTTTGAAGTTCCTATTGTTTTAAAAGGTGGAAATAATAAGGAATAGTTCTCCCTGTTTATCTCTGATTCATTTTACTGTCTTCCTTTTCACAATACTTAAACAAAAAAGTTAAGCTAGATTGAAGACAGGGGCGGATCAAGCAAATAGCTGAGGTGGGGGAGGGGCGATTTTAACAACCCCGGTATGGTTAAATAGCCGAGGGGGGCGATTTTAACTAAACAAAACGATGTGTGAGTGTAGGTTTACAATAATCCCACCTTGCAAATACACCCTTAATAAAGTTACTTTTTTGTGTTTTGAGGCACTGATTGAAGATCATATAACAAATTGTCAATTCTGTTCAAACAATAAACCATAGTTGATCTGTATTCGAAACCATTCGTCACTACTTTTCTGAGTTTGACACAAAACTCACAATACCCTGAGCTCGCAACCCAGACCTCGATTGACAGTTCTTTGCCCGACGATCCTGTAACTATCAAACGTATTTTGATTGACGGTGGTGTTTTTATCAGTTTTGTCACGTAATCTTTTCTTCAGCATTTCTTATTTCTGTGCAATGTATAAATTATACAATTTGGGTAGAGAGGTAACTCTTTTAAACCATAAACAGACATAACTCAGCAACAACACTACATTTAACATTATAAAAACAAAAAACAAAAAGCGAACGTTTTCGGCTAGTCATATAGCCCTTTTCAAGCCTATAAGAAAATACATTATTAAAAGAAATGCTAAAGAATCATATAGTATCACAGCAAAAATATGGTCAAAGCTAAAACATTTGAGAAACTGCCTCGCTCACACAAAATGATAACTGAAAATTACACAGCACAACGGGTCAAGTATTTCAGAGGTAAAATTAATTGATTGTTCTGCCTGAGTCCTTGTCTGAACAATCAATTAATTTTACCTCTGAAATACTTGACCCGTTGTGCTGTGTAATTTTCAGTTATCATTTTGTGTGAGCGAGGCAGTTTCTCAAATGTTTTAGCTTTGACCATATTTTTGCTGTGATACTATATGATTCTTTAGCATTTCTTTTAATAATGTATTTTCTTATAGGCTTGAAAAGGGCTATATGACTAGCCGAAAACGTTCGCTTTTTGTTTTTTGTTTTTATAATGTTAAATGCAGTGTTGTTGCTGAGTTATGTCTGTTTATGTATAAATTAAGTTAACATACATGAGAATGCTGAAAATTGAATGAGGCTGTTCACCAGGCATTAAATTAAATAATTTTGAATGAGAATGACTAGATGTACCGTATTTACTTGATTGTAAGCCGCGGCTTATAAAGTTTTTTTTCCATCATGTTTGCGGCTTAAATTCAAGGGCGGCTTACAATCAAAGGCGGCTTACATTTTTTCTTTTTGCTTTGTCGACTTTGCCATAGATGTTTTGCCGTAGCCTACTGCGTTGTCTGATGCCGACAATTGTGAAGTTGTGACGTGCATTTTAAATTGTCACATGCATTCGAGAAAAAAAAAGGAGTTGTCAGTTTTATTTATGGTACTTAAAGTGCCCCTGACAGGTGGGATCCAAGTATAGTAACTTTTTAAAGCATTTCCTAGCGCAGAATTACACTTAGCGAACTTTTAATCTTAACCTCGTAGCTCGACTGGTTAGGGCGTAATTTAATCAAACGACTGCTCCGCAGCGCCACCACAGGCGAAACTCCATATTTCACTGCTCTGGGACGACTTTGGTGGTATTACGTCATCCTAAGTGGACGTCGTTAGCAACGGATGAAACAAACGCTTCCTAGATGTAATTGGTGGATCACAGTTTGGTCGGAGTTGGTACAAGCGGTTGCTTTTTTCGAAGATTTATTGTTTTTTGCAGTTTAATAAAACTGTACTGGATACGTTCCTACAAAACCTAAAATATACTTTAAGTGAAAAATGAAGAAATCGTACGAATCATCATTCATATTTAATTCATCATCACTATTCAAAAATAAATAAAAGTTCTCTCTCTCTCTCATAATGTGCCTTCAGTTGGCCATTGAAATCCTGTGTAACGGCCATCTGGATCTGGAAAATTGTTTCGGATACGCCAAACAATGCATGACGGCATCACAATCCGATTGTTGCTTCCGAGAGCATCACCTTGTAGTATACACTCCAACACATGCCTGTAGGCATTTTTACTTTAGTGGTATTAACAAAATCATCTTCAGTGAAGTGAACATATACGACTAGTTTTGTACGGCCCATCCCACTTTCGAACACTTGAAGAAAACTTTGATCATTTTCTTCTCAGTACCTTGTTTTGTGGGAAAGTGGGAAAAGAAAGCACACGGTCTTTGTCACTGACAATGTCACATAAACAGCAATTTGTAGGCATTGCCTCAACCACAAATCAAAGGTGCTGACTGCTGTTTGTGAAATACTGTTGTTACACTGCAAATGGCTATAGCCAGATTAGGACAAATAAAAAAGTATGAAAATTGTAGCCCTATGAAACTGCAATTTCAATTGAATTGAGATGCTGTTTGATAAAAGTAAACTCAACCTATTTGATCGAAACCTGATAGTAATAATAAGTTCACTTTTTCATTTCTGTAATTCTTAATTTGCGCATGCTTTTAGATCAACAGAGCCCCACACATTCACGTTTTGCAGTAGCCGTACCATACTTTACCAAGTCATCAGAGAGAAAGAATGTATCCTTCCCGCTTACTGTGACGTCACAGCGGAGTTGCCGTTTTTATTTTCGCAATTGAATGAGTGCCAGATTCGCCGATGTCAACGAAAGTTTGCAAGCGTGTAGGCTAACTTAGTAGCCTGTTGATATTTTTTACAATTTGCTGGTCAGAAAAGTTTGTTAGTGTCATCTTTTTGGTATCCTAGGTAAATTTAACGAATTTATTTTCCTGTCAGAGGCACTTTAACAGTAAACAGTTTCAGCTTTGCGTGTAAACAGTATTTGCGGCTTACAATCAAGCGCGGCGTACAATCAAGTAAATACGGTATAGACGAAAACATTACAATTTTTTTTATGTGCTTGGTTTCGTCTGTTTGAAGTTTGATAAAGAACTTCTGTACCAAAACTGCATTATAGTCAGTGGCGCCGCCAGACCTTCAACATTGGGGGGGCAAAATATTGACAGTGCAAGACAGTAGCATAGTCAAAAATTTTGAAAGGGGGGGTGTTGACAGCCGGTGGGCGAAGCCCGATGGCGTGTTCGCTGAAGGCGACACTTAGCGGCGGGGGGTCTGGGGGGCCTCCCCCAGAAAATTTTGAAAAATTACTTTCAGTTTGGTGCATTCTGAGAGCATTTTCAACAAAATTGTGGGTATGAATATTTCTGTAAAATGGTGCTGTCCGGTGGCATAGCAAAAGGATAAGATCATGTTTTCTTCGGCATTTTTCGAAAATAAAGCTAAGTCTCTATGTTTTCTTGTTGTTAATTCCAGACTGAGATATTTCAATGTTTGGTACTGGCAAAACTCGCTCTTTTAATGCAGTTTCGTTTAAAATTAGGCAAACTTTGTTTTAGAGACATAGGTTGATTGCTTTTTTTTGCGAGATTATTACAGCTTTATTAGGTCAATTTTCTCCTTGGTTGATTCAAAAAACGATCTTATTCCGGTAAGTCACTAACTTTTATGCTCTGAAGTCAACCCAAAGTTTAGAAAATGTAACGTCATAGAGGTCATACATCTTGATGAGTGTCAAACAAAAAACTTTGAGACAATGAAGTTACTTTAGGCTATTTCTGATATATTCAAGTTTTGTATAACGAATAGCTAGTGTTTAGATGTTAATCTAGATCGAACAAGCGATCTCAGCAGTTGCAGATGGCTTGCATCCTTGCACAGTTTGACGAGAAACTACATCATAGGCTACAACTTTTCTTGTAAACAATGTATTAACATCCGTAAATTCAATTTGAAAGGTTGAAACCCCCGAACCCCCTTCCCTTGGCTACGCCACTGGTACAAGACATGCAAGACAGTGGCATATTATTTAATTTCTCTTGTTTTCTACCAGGGCTGGAAAAAATGTTTAACTTCCCGGGAATCTGTTTTTTAGAGAAAAAATTTTCCGCGGCTTACAATCACGATAATGAGAACCTTATATTTTACTGATCTCCGGAGCTGACGTAAACCTTAAAAGTCATGTCGACATATTCTTGATGCCCCCCTTATCGAAAATTGTTCTTTGTAATACCGCTTTGAAGGAGGATTACGACTATGAACAAAAGAATAAATTTTAAACTTCATTTTGAATTGAAAAGACATGACGTAATGTTTTCCAACCTTAGTTATATATTTTTTCATTACGTAACGTCTTGTAGGAATAAATTGAAAATCAGTATGATCACTCAAAATGAAAGCAATGGGACTACGAATCTTCACTAAACCAATCAATCAATGGTCTTGTTGCACTGAAGATGACAACCTTATATTTCACTGATCCCCGGAGCTGACGTAAACCAGGCATAGATCTGTTGACTCAATGCAAACCCTTTGAAGGTTGGGGGGGGGGGCTGTCAATTCAACTTTTTTGTATCAACAGTTGTATCTCTAAAACCACTGAGGCTGCGACTACGAGATTTCTTGACTTTTCCTAACTTTTATTCACCTCTATTGAACTGAAATTTTAAGCGAATAAAGGTTATAAATTGAAAGATATACGGCATTTCTCAGCACATCCTCTGAAATATTTCATATTCTATTGTGAAACATTTTCCCACCAGCTGGATGAAAGTAGCCTAATTAATTTGGCCCATGTCTCGTTAATCCTAACTGTTTCACAGCGTGAAGGGCATTGGCTGTATGTAAAATAATGTAAAAAAAATTAATCACAACATTACTATGCACGTTCTTCATTACTCTACCAAAAAATAATGTGTAAACTCACGCTACAAATTACACTCATAAGTGACCTCAACATTTCAACGTATATGAGCAGTTCTAAAATTCACATAGTTTTAATTTTCGGATATGCTCAGCGTGAATAATTTTACAAAGTGAATCCCAAATTTTGAAACCATGCCAAAATAACGGAGATATCACTTCTAAAGCATAAGAAGAATTGACAGCCCCCCCCAAACTAAGCAAGACTTCAGGAGCCCAACCTTCTAAGGGTTAAAAGTCATGTCGACTTATTCTTGATGCCCCCCTTATCGAAAATTGTCCTTTGTAGTACCGCTTCGAAGGTGGATTACGACTATAAACAAAAGAATAAATTTTAAACTTCATATTTGTATTGAAAATACATGACGTAATGTCTTCCAACCTTATCACATTTTTTTCATTACGTAATATTTACCACCACCAAACCACTTTTTACGATCGAATTTGTTAATTTATTATTCGGTAAAATGTTTAGATGATGTCACGTCATTACGCTGATTTGAGATATCATTTCATTCATGACGTCGTATGGATGAAAAACTTTTACAAGTTTTATACTCTGCTGAGATTAAAGAAGAAACATAAATGATAAATATTGGAGAAATTGAGTCTCCTTTACAACTTAAGAATCGAACAACGCAAAACTGCTGAAACAAAACGTTTTGTTTAAGTGAAAGAATCACTGCAAGCAACCAATGCCAAAATGCGCGCGGAAGAAGTCATGGGAGTGTGAGGGATCAAAATTTTAACAGGTTGTTATTTTTCTACATCAATGTGACGTTAGTTAAAACTTTAAAAAGTCTATATTTTTGCTTCTGTAGAAAATCTTTTAATCTACTGTACAATTTAGTCATCAAGGTTTTCCATACTTTTTTTAAAGAGAGAGCTTTTACCCCCCCCCCCCCCCCTCCTTACAACTTGAGTTGACTTACTTGAGGTTGGGATCCAAATATAAAAAAAAAATATTAATATGTATTAATAAAAATAAAAAAATTAAAAAGATGATGCCCAAAACATTGGGGGGGCAGCTGCCCCGCCTGCCCCCCCCCTGCCGGCGCCACTGATTATAGTATTTATAACAAGACAGAAAAGTTAGCCTATAAGCTAGTTTATTTGATCTGCACGCAACAGCCGAGAAATTTTAGAGAGGTAATCTTAATGTAGGCTGTGCTGTTTTTGGTTGTCAAAAAAACTTAATGAGGATTAAGTAAGCCCGCGTTTAGAAATATGCTTTTTAAGATATTTTTCAACGTAAAAATGTAGCACCTCTTTTCAGATTTTCTTGTTTTAAAACGTTTGGAACGAAGTTTGCTGTCAGCGGGATTCATCGTCATTATACTTTGTAACATAGCAAAATAATCACATGAGATCGATGTGTAACCTTCGCCTATTTATCATAAACCTTATACCCTAAGCTCCTTTAAAATGCTACTGGAAATTCAAAAATACAAACCAACATTCGTCCCTCATGAAGTCGGATTCTTTCTTATTGTCATCGTTTCATGAACACTACAAACAAACAATGTATCTCGTATAACATAATTCTGAATGTTTCTACTTGTTTATACTGGCATGTGGCATAGCCTATGTCTTATAGTGCAAGTTGCATGCAATTGAATTTATCGAATTGTTCTTTTCGCTTCATGTGGATAGCAAGGTCTGAAATAAACCTTTAATATTAATTGTCACATTCTCCAAAACTTTTAAGCAACTTTAATTTTCACGATCTATGACATTTAACGTGCTTCATCAATATGTATTTACAGGTTGAGGCAATTCTTCTCTCGACACACTGAACAGTCATCGATTGCATTGTTGCTCCTTTGCAGTAACGCCTAAGGTTGCCAGCTAGCTAGCAGTTTGCATCTGCTTATAAAAAGTTAAGCGTTTCGAAACTTTACAATGGCGACTGTCATGGATGACTCCAACATAAAAAGCCAGAGCACTAATCACAGTCATGTTGTGCCTTTACCAAGAAAGATGCTTCCCAATCCTCCTTGCCCTCCAGTTGCTCAAAGAAGAAAATCAATGCCCAAACCATCAAAATCACCACTGGCCTCTACTCCGGACGCACTAATTGATGAAGAAGATGCAAGTAAAAATTGTAAAGACACTGCAACAAAGCTTTCTGAAAATTCGGATACACTAGCAACTGGTGATTGTGAGCCAATACCTGGCGATAGCGGAGATATTAATTCAAACCAAACAACGGATCCTGCTCCTCCAATAGAACCACCATATGCGTCTATCAAAAAGTCTTCCATGAGGAAAAAATCATCATCATCAAAAAACCCACCTGACATTGAATTGGATGCCAAACAAGTAAATGATTTTGAGAACACACAAACAGCGTGTCAAGAGACTTTGGTAGTATTAACCCCTCCTCCTATCCCGGAGTCTCGTCCACCACCAGAAGATTACCAGGAAATCTTTTCACCTAAATGTGAAGATGCTACTACCGAAAAGAAAAATGTCACAATTACTGAAAGTGATGACGACGGTCATTCAAACGAATCCCCGTATGAACAAGTGGGTTTCAACAATGCCTCTTCTACTGCTGAAGATACGCGTGCATTAACTCCTCCTGTTGTTAAGCGCACAAAACCACCTCCTCCAAAACCAAAGATGAGACCACCACCTTTACCTCCATCTGAAAATAATGATCTCGGTAGTTCTAATGAGTTGAAACCTCCCTCTGGAAATGGCAACACTGCGCCTGTCGCTAAAAGAGAGAACAGGAGCGGTGCATCAAAAGGAATTAACATAATTAAAAGAAAAAGTTTGAATTTTACAAAGAAATCGATTCAAATTTTTAAACATCACAATACTGACGACAACAAAGACAATGCAAATGCCGCCTCTGAAGCAACGAAAACCAACAGTTCCAAATCTGCGCCACCATCTAAAGCAAAAAGTTTCTCATTTCCTCATCGCAAAGACACTACTTCCCAAACTGATAGCACAGCTACCACTACTAAACCTATCAATTTAAGTCGTCACCAGTCCACTCCAGAAAGGACTGATAAACCAAAGCGTGTTCCACCACCGCGTCCTGCCATGCCAACAGTTTTGCAAAATAGACTATTAAGTCCCACATCTCCTCCAGAACAAAAAAAAGTGCCATTGAGTAGCAATAAACCTGATCTTTTATTGAGTCCGGTTTTTTTTCCTGATGAAGAACGACACGTTAAAATACAAGATGAAACCTTTTCTTACCCTGAATCAACGCATCTTGATGGCCTCAATGATTCAATGGAAAAACCATCACAGCTTCCACTATCGCCAATCAAACAGAAAAAGCTCTCCAGTCTATCAGAAGATCTTTCTTCTCCCAATACTAATATGCCATGCACTGTAGAAAATGATTTATCTGAAATGAATTCTAAATCTGTTTCAAAACCAGCACGTCCTCCACCAATGAAAAAATCACCAAACAAAAAAAAGGATGACGAAGAAGATAAAGAAAAAAAAGAATCTTTTTTTGATGTCATAAAGAGCACCGACAATAAAAACAAAGAAAAGGTACAAGTAGATGAACAAATGAAACACTACATCACTGACGAGTCGTATTACGTTGCTACACAGGATTACCAACCTGTGAATTTCACTGATCTCGCGTTTACAACGGGTGAAAAAATTCTTGTTTTGAAGCGCATTGATGATAATTTACTGTTTGGTAGAAACGAAGATGGAGAGGAAGGACCTTTTCCAGAAGAATATGTTCGCTTGGAATGAAACGAACGAAAGGACGTGAACTCTTTTTTTGTGAACTGTTACGTGAACTGCCATGGGCGTAATTGACAAAGAGCCGAGACCCCTACTAGATGAGGGAAGTTTCTCTCCCCAGATGAATAACAAAATTGCGACTTCTGTATCATTTGGTAAAAAGACGACATTCGTAAACGATAAACGATATCCGTAAACATAAAGTGATAATCGACAGTCGTAACCGCCTTTGACGCAAGCTCATAGCTACACCGGGAAGGTAGCTCGGAGAGAGGGGTCATCCAAGGTGCAGTATAAGGGGGCTATCAAATTTGCTATATATTCTGCGTAGTAAGAATGTTTGACATATTACAATTATTAAAGGGGAAGTCTCATTGCCTCCGGGCGTTAGAAATCTATGTTAAGAATAATACTGGATGCTTAAATCCTACTACATTTGGACATGAGAGAGGTGATGCTGTATTTGGTTTAAAAGGATTTTTAGAGAAGATTTATCATGTAGCTTGCAGAGCTTTTATTTTGTGTAATGCATCATTTTAATTGAAAACCTTGTCGACGAAACGTTTCAAGGCGTTGATGGCACTACTTGACGCCTCAGGATAGGCTACTGACGTCGATAACTTTTATACCTTTATTACATATCTACTGTCACAATACCGGTACTCAAAAATGCATTTTTTTCTGTAAGCCCTTTTGCACTCTATATATCAAGCAGTGGCGGATCCATAAGTGACGATTGAGGGCGATCGCAATCCCTAAAACACTGAAAAGTAACTTTATTCACTATGTATATTTGCAAGGTCGGATTAATGTAGACTTGCACATTGTTGTGTTTTGATGAAATCGCCCTCGCCCCCTAAAGCTACTTGCTGGATCCGCTCCTGATATCAAGTTGTTTCTTTCTCATTTCCAACTTCCATCAGACTGATGTGGCTATTCAGTTTGATGCTACATGTAAGCGTGGATAAGCCTATGTTGCATTCAAAGTTTATTCCCACAACCTTTTATGCATTTATTAGCTAGGGTTGTTGGACACTGAGCCTACAGTACAACAATGATCAATAAAGTGTGAATCCTGGTAAGATGATGAGTTGCCTTGAGCTAATGATATAAAGTTGTAGACTACTGTAGCTGCTAAAAAATATATTTTTCGTGAATGGGTGTTGTGATTAGGCCTATGTAGCATTGTGATTGATTACGATGCAGCAGATTCTGATAATGTGGCTGCAATTACGTAAACAATTTGCTTATCACAGTTTTAAAGCGCTTGGTTGATTTTGAATCTTTATCCTCGCACCGACAAAGCTTTTGATAGGTAGTTCCTGGCAGTTTCGCATACTTGCAGAGGCTTTGAACCACTGACGCAGGTCCGGTCATCGAGAATGACAGAGTGAAGTTAGTCAATCTCGGTGACCTAGCCTGCGTTATAGTAGTTCAAAGCCACTAGTTGTGAACGTCGCTATAATAGCATCTGGACTGGAAGTCAAACGCTAGGCCTCATCCTGCACGCAAACAAGATTGCCGTATTGGCGGTTTTAACGCCTAATTTTAGAAATTTGAGAGTTTTTTATGCGTTTAGCAGGCTACTTTGAATTTGGCATTTTGATATATTTTTTGCATTTCCTCATTTTTTTCAGCATTGTAAGTAGGCTAGTTTAAAAAACTCTGTTTTGTCAATGCGCAGTAGCCTATTTACAAAACATTAGATTTGAAAAGGTAACAAGGTAACTTATCCCGAATTTTGATGATGCTTTTCACAATATTGCTTTTTGTGTTGATTTTGTCAACACCATGATTACTACCACACTGTGACCGTAGCCTACATAGGCCTACCATATTTTAATCTGAAAATGTATCAAAAAAAACGTCAAGTTTCTAAAATTGGCGTTAAAACCACCAATACCCTATACTCCTATAGCAATCCTGTTGCCGTGCAAGATCAGGCCTAGCGTTTGGCTTCCATTTCAGATGCTATTATAGCGACGTGCACGCACTACTCTACACTAGTCGCACTGGCCACGCGAAACTGGTAAAACAAAGCTCTCAAAAAAGGCTTTCTCAACTGGAGCATAAAATGTCCACAATTCATTACTCACATATCCAGAAAGAACACCAAATCCACTACATGCCAGTTTATTTTAAAATGCAAAATCCGCTTTGGTAAACCTTTGGTATCCACAGCCAACTAGATCGAAAAAAAAAATCCAAAAGTTTTGCCGATATTTTATAATTCATGCGGCCCACGATAGTGAATATGGGTTCCCCACTGCCCCTGGATAAACTATCGTAGGACAGGCCTTAGTCATTAGTCTTTGTTTCTTGATTTTTAGATACATTAGGCTTTACTGTAGCAAATGTGATTGATTACGATGTAGCAGATATGGGCTATACATAACCAATGATTTTGTTTATATACGGTATTGCTGTGTTTAAATGTTGATTGTGATTTAATATCGTAGCCCAATCATAATCGCTATTAGGCTGCAAAGACCATTTGTTTGTAGACTACTTGAAATTTTTCTTCACTGTATTTTCACAAATCTTTGTCTGCGAATATAATTAAGCTTTGCGCTTATTTTTAAGAAACGTGCTTGCTTTCAACTAGCCTATGCAAAATTTGTATAATAATGTCATTGCAACAACACCGGTAAAGAGTCCAGTCGACAAATGCCGGTTTTCAGTTGGTTTTACATCTCTCGAGTCTTACTCAGCTGAGGTGGCAGTCATGAGTTTTGTCGTATTCAGGCTTAAGCTTGCTGATTGAATATTTAAGTTAAGTCGGAAACGCAAAAAAACTACAATTACGGTCAGGGCCTCTGAGAGAAATTTTCACTGGGGTACGAAGAGTTACTCCGGGCCCCTCCTCTCACTCCGGGCCCCTTTGTCTTGGGCAAAACGATTGTCTTTTGCTTAGGCGTACTACACATCATACAACATTCTACTGTTGATATCTGTGCGCAATAATAGTATCAGGTGGCAAAAAACCATTAGCCTATCTAGTGCTTTGAGTTGTGCACATCATGTGATCTGTCCCTCGCCAATTTGTGTATCCTGCATGTCAGTTGTTGATAGTGCTGTTGAGAGGTGTTGCTCGTAGGCTACAGCTTTAATGTAAAATTTTAAAATTCATTTATTTATTACTCTTATATGTAGCCTATAATTATTTCTGATGAGGACACTATGTGGTGTCGAAAACGTTGGATTTAAGCTTAGTAGTTTTTTTTCTTGTTTTTTTTGTGTGTTTGATCCAGGGATAGTTTGATCAAAAATGTTAAATCTGTTAACGTTACTGAGTGTTACACGTATCTGGTACAAGTCAAGCTCTCTACCAAGGCTCAAACATAACATCTTGTAAAAACATAAACAAATTAATCATCTGACCAATAACCTTTCTTCATTAACTTTTGCATCCACCACATGCCTACCAGAGGTGAACGAAGTAAGTTTTTTTACTCCGGCTCCGCTTTTGCTCCGAAAGTATTGACTCCGGCACCTGCTTCAACTCCGAAGTTTATTTGAAGTGAAATAAGCGTGAAACTACCTTTTCAAACAGTTTTTAAAAAACACAAAACCCCCGGGCTTTTCTCAAAACTGCTTTTTCTACACTATACCCCCCCCCCCCCCCCCCCCAGACAGGAAAATAACCAACATAATGATTTCATTTAGGGTGCTTTTAACAGGACATTTTTGCACGTAAACCATTAAATCACCACTTTGGGTTCTTAATTTACTCGCAATACATTCAATTACCTTTCCGGGCCCTTTTGCTACACTACGGGCCCTCCCAGGACTAAACAATAGTAACTTTTATGCTTTAATTTAGTCGTTTAGGATGGTTTCAACCAAACATTTTTGCGCGTAAACTATAAAATCACAATTTCGGGCCCCCCAACAAATACAGGCCAGGGCCCTCAAGGGTACGCCGTACCCCCCTCTCATAGGCCTTGATTACGGTAGGCTACGTGTCCGCTTTCAGGCGTGCCAATAAAGTGTCTTGCTAAAGACATCCGCAGCTCTTGAGCGGTGTAGGCTATTCCTATCGTCAGGGCCGTAGCAACAAAGAACGTGGCCCCCTCCGAACATACATCCGAGGCCCCTTACAAAGCAAAAAATGGAATGTGGTATTTATTCTACACAACATGCAGGGTTGATATTATGTATACATAGTAGAGGGCACAGTTCCGCTAATTAGCGAAGCTAACCCTTTGGTTCGTGGATTAGCATTTCCGCTAATATTTAGAAATTTTAGCGGACTCGTTAGCGAAAGTAAATTTATTGGAAATCCGCTGATTTCTTTGTTGAAAGCTAACTTTTACATTAGCTGCGCCCACCACTGCGTGTACACTCTACAGTGACAGTGTGTATAGTAGGGCCTACATAATTATATTATATTCCATAATTACGCAAAACGCTTCTTTCTAGCCTTGTTCTGCGCAAATTGTACTGGATCATAGTCCAGGGATCTGGCAATCTTGTTTTCGATAGTAATTGCAAGAGCAGAAAGCCTGTCATCTGTCATGGTTGAGCGCAGGATATTCTTGATCAGTCTCATTCTGCTGAAGGTCCTTTCAACGCTGGCGACAGTAACTGGTGTGGTCGGTTAGAAGAATTCTGATGCAAATGCAAAGATTCGGATATATCTCCTGAAGGCTGTTCTTGTACCGTAGCCTACTTAAAAAAATGCTTGCCGTGACAAGTCCTCTCTCTTTCTCAATGACATAAATAAAACGATTCAATTCCATTATTAGTCCGTTGGCATCAATGTCTCCCATTTTTATTTTATTTTTTTGCAGTGATTGTCCAGTTCCATTGTCCGCCCTGTTAGCTCAGTGGTTACGTGCACGCTCAAGACCACGCGCCACAAGTTTGACTCTCGGGGTGTGCGCTTGAGCAATGCATTTCAGGACTGCTTTCCATTCAGCGGCACCCACGGAATGGAATAATTTCCTGGCAACAACACTTCAATAATCGGAAAGCTTCACTCTGCCAATCTCGGTAACCGGCCCTGCGTCAAGAGCCTCTACAACTATGCGAAACCAGGAATAACCAATCAAGGCTTTGTCATTCCGAGGATAAAGATTCAAAACCAACCAACCCAACCATTTTCTCTGAGACACTTCTTCAGGCTGCTATAGCGTTGTGCAGAAATTCAAACAACTTATACCACTCCACGAGTTGGTCAAAGCCCGAAGAAACAGAAAACATGGCCTGATCAGTAAGAACAAGAAAAAATTGAGATTTGAACTTTTCTTCAGCAGAAAGACGACTCAAATCATCACCACATTCGTAACCAAATATTCTCTTTCTACGTCGCACCGTGTTTTTTGAAAACACCTGCTCAATACCAATAAGCTCTGCTATTTCGCGTGCATTTGTGACCACGTGGTTATATCCTGTATTTCGATAGTCTTCCAAAACTTCGGCGGAGGGGCCCTCATTCCTTGCGGGGCCCCCTCCGATCGGAGGGCGGTTGCTACGCCTCTGCCTATCGTCGTAGGCTAATGGGGCTCTCGCCACCTGGCTATGTAAGCAATTAAGATGTTCCGAAGTAGAGGTAAACTACGGAGATAGACGTCATATTATTCTTCAGGTTTCAATTTTAGAGTGTCCTGCAGACAAACAATCTATGACAGTCAGGGGCGCCGGAACGATTTTTGACTGGGGGGGCAAGATTACAAAAAAGGGCACGTTTGTTTACTAAAAGGCCAATTTTTTTTCAAGTTTTAAGATAAAATATAGCGATAATGCTAATCTATCAGCTCACTATGTGGGCCATTGAGTAATGATAGCCTACAAGTGTCCGGTAAAAGAAGGGCATCATGCTATGTTATAGTGATGTAACCTACTGTTAAGCCTTAGAGCAGCCTGCGGCCATGGCCGCTAAGTAGTGCTTGAATGACCGCCGGTGCTACCTCCTCAATCGACCAACTTTGGCCGCCGGTTTCTTCTAGCCAATTATTTAATTTCGCAATAGAATGATCGTGGATTAACTGTCGAAATTATGTTGTATCAAAGAATGACGCAAAATTAGGTCAACGCCTCATAATCGCCACTGTTGCATTGTGTGGGAATATTTGTTATTGATGGAATATATCCATCTGCGATCACCAGCGCTGAAGCCTAAGTCTTGTTTGTAATTCCGGACGCTTATTTTAACAAAGTCTTAATCCGAAGTGCTACTTTACATCGGCTGGCAATATTGTCGTTTTTATGTCTATTACTCTATTCGATGTTGTCGGACATTGAATCGTTGTTAAAAAGGAGAACTAGGTTAGTTGACATCCGAAGGAAAAATTTTTTCGATTAGGCTATAAGTTATTTTGCAAAAATTATGCTTCTTTTAGTAATGTCCTTCACATCATTGAAATACTTATTTTATTCAGGGCCGGATTAAGGTTTTGATGGACCTGGGGCTGTATGGAAATCTGAGGCCTATATTTCATTCCCCTCATTGTAGGCTACGGTACCAATCACAATTAAAATGAAATAACAAAATTTATACCCGAAGTGCAGTAGCCTATTTAGCCTACTTATTAAACACATTCAAATGCATGTTTTTTGGATTTAGACAAAGCTAAGCTGTTAATAACATTATCGGTGTCTATTTGCTTCAAAATTTTGTTTTCAATGCAGAGAAGAGCTAAGGAATGCAACCTTTTCTGGTCCATGAATGAACGCAGTTGATTCTTTTCTCTTTTAAGCACTAAAAATAAGCGCTTGCTCGAACAATGAGAAGTCATCAGACAAAGATACATTCTTATTACAACAGATACGTTAAGAAATGCATACATAAACTCATTTCCATTGATGAATCTAAACATTTGAGTTTCTTTGCTGCATTCGCTGTTAAAATAGTGTTGTTTTAGCAGTGCAGAAAAATGAATCATGTCTTCAGGCAGTGATTCTTCTAGAGTCTAGATCATCTGGATATTAGTGAAGCAATGTTTTAGCACTCTCTTCAATTTTACAGTTTAATTCCGCCCGAAATGAAAATCTTATTTGAAGACGATCGTATGCTGCAATTCGGGATTTCATACACAAAATAATTTGGTGAATGATTGGCAAATATGAGTCTACTTTGAATCTGCTCGATGGATCAAGTGATGTGTCTTCAGATCCGCCTTCGCTATCCAGTATCCAAGCATACTTTTCTTCTCTTCTTTCTTGAAATTTCTTCAATATAATGATGATAGCCACTAATACTCTACCCTTTTCTTCGAATTCTTGAAATTGGGATCTTAATGTTTGAACAAAAGTCATGTAGACCCTGAAGCAAATTTGTTGCCTTATTCAAAGTAATTTTGCTATCCTGCAGCGCCCGACTAGTTTTATGAAAAACTATGACATCATAAATTCTGCTTATAAGTACATTAATTTGTAAGTGAGATGTTTGCGTGAGTTAAAACCAGAGATAAAGTTGTAGAGCACGCTAGGTCTCGTGCCCCCTTGGAAATTAGCTGACGCCCCCCTGGGGAGGCGTGCCCTCTGGTTAAAAACCACTGGTTTACACAGTTAGCATTCGTTCCATGATTTTCGTCCTTTATTCTTTCAATCCTGCTAATAACTAAGTACTATGTCAGTTGCTCTTAGTAAGTTGTTATCGGTGGGCCTATTTTTTTTGGTGAGCCTGGGGCTGCAGCCCCATCAGCCCCCGCCTTAATCCGGCCCTGATTTTATTACCTTGCCGTCATTGTCAACACATGTCGGACGTTGTTTTTCGTTGCTAAAAAGAATTCTAGGGGAGTGGCGAACTTCTTTAAAATCAGCCACATTGGAGACACTCGTGCGAGTGTCGTTAGATGGTCCCGCAGTACTGGATTACAATCCCGATAAAGCAGTTACTGCGTGGTGCAACGATTCTATTGTATGACGTCGCCCAGGCCCAGACTTCAACAACGCTAAGTGATCATTTTAGCATTGTTGCAAGTTTAATTTCATTTACTTGTGCTATCGTTATTTTGGCCTCCAAGCACGCAGATTTGGCCGCCGAGAAGGAGCTCCCGGTAGGCCACGATGGCGGCCGAAAAAAAAACGAGTTTTAAGGCCTGTAGTGTGTTGCAGTTGCAAAATTTTGTGCCGTAGGCTAAATATTATTTTGAGGCAAAAATGAAAGATTATAAATAGGCTAAAAGCGAATAGCAGAAATTGTTATATTGCAAAATGTCCAGTAGCTTACATGACTTTAAAAGGGCACCATTGCCTCCCTGCCCCTCCATCTGCAGAAAAATTGAGGGCAGGTGGGGCATCCGCCCCCACCCCCCTAATAATAATGCCTGTTTTTATATGGTACTATATCCATTGCAGAATGCATTGCTCTAGAGCGCTTTACAAAGCAGACAGTATCAATGCAGCCGCATAGAGGCGCAACTGAGTACATTATTATCCTAATCCATTCCATTGCTGGGAGCCAAGCAGGAATAAGATTCAGTACTCAGTACTACTCAAACAAAAAGTCTTTGGTATGACCCGACAGGGTATCAAACCCATGCCTACCGATTCAGAGGCAAACGCACTAACCAGTAAGCCACACAGTGTACAAATTGGGGAATCGAAAAAAGGCTACACCAAATTTTTTTATAATACATTACTTAAAACGGGTCTGCTACTATTCGGTGAGTCCGATTCGGTGAGTTCCTAACCTCTAACCCCTAACCCTAAAACAGCAATGATAATTAGGCTACGGTACCCGATAATTAAAAAAAAATTGAAAAAATCCCCCGTTAAGGGATTGGACTCACCGAATCGGACTCACCGAAACGGGCCATTCCGACTTAAAACAGACAGTTTGGGCAGAAACCAGTTCAACAAGCAACTATTTAATAGTTAAGTTGCAGAGACAAAGAGCCTTCCAGTACCGGTATACAAATGATTTCGAAATCATGAAGGCATGATGCTATAAGGGAGTAAACAATAAATTGAGCACTAAAACCTTGTCAAAAGCTTTTATATTTTTACATTGACTGCATTGACATAACAAAACACAGTTTTTCTGATATTTTTCTATGATCGTATTTCCATCAAGAGCAAATGAAGCTTATGAGACATGCCTGTCTGGTTGTTTGTACCATTGATAGCATAATGCAGGGTTTACAAGTTGACACAGGCTACACCATTTACAGTAATAAAATATTTTCTTGAGTTCTTCTGGCGACTGCAGTCTAGGCTACCACAAGATGCTGATAATAGTCATAACCAGTTTTGTTTCTGACATTTGGTCAGTAAGCAGTCACGACCAACTTTGTGAAGAGACTTGAACAGATAAAAGGAACCTGGTTATCATTTTCAAGGTCTTGTGGTAGCCTAGCCTGCAGTCACTAGAAGAACACAAGAAAAATTTTATAATTAGATTTCTGGTAAGCAGTCTCATTATGCATTTAATATACTTTTTCAATAAAAATTGCAAAAAAACTACTCACAATCATATACCTTGATCATCAGGTTAATAAAATTAATACTGGTATACAGTACAAGTTGATTTACCTTCACATACTTAGTCCATAGAAAATACTAGACATTCTAAGTAACAAAAACATCAAAACAAAGCAGTACATAGTAATTGCCACCATAAAAATGCACTATACTGTACTATTAAAATTAGCAAATATGAAGCAGAGATTTGCTGTCACAATCACTTGTGCACACAAGTACATATCTTTAGATACTTATAAAATTCATGTTGTTGCAAAATTTTGCTCCATGAAAACGTGATTCAGCAATCCCTTGCCTCTGAGTACAAAAACATAAAAATACGTATACTGTATTACAGTTTGGTAGTTTTCAAGAGCACAGTATATTATAAAAACAATGGTTTAGGTTGATTGTAGTATTATTTGTTGTCAATTTTATATTTAAATCGAAATTTATAATTTCTACCAACACTTAAAAATAACAAATCAAGCTAAATCAATCTATGTTGATGTAAATTACAATGAAGTATTTTTTTTACAAAACCAAAATTTTCACAAAAAGACTTTCTTTCAAATGTATTACTGGAAGTTAAATGAGGTTTGATTTCACTGCATAAAAAAAAAGACTTGTATTCCTTTGTATAGAAAGAGTGATATACTTGGCAGTCAGAATAAGACTGAGTAATAAGACTAATTACTAGAGATTTTTGTTACCCTATTTGCAAACTTATCACTTTACTGTATATTTATAAGTTTATATGAGGATAAAAATCTCAGTGAAGTAAATATACTGTAGTTAAATTGACAATGCTGATGTTAACGAGAAGATAGACCTTTACTAAAATTAAGAAAATAACATGGTCAATGTTCTGCTGTGTCATTAATATACAAGAACAAGCTGCCATGTTACAACCTATGAAAAAATATTAAAGATTTTATGTGAATTTTTGGCAGTTGCTAGAATTTTATGCAAATAATAACAAGTTATGAGTGCATCAACTCTATTGCGAACCCATAAAGTCGAGTGCATACTTTGGGCTAACAAACAACAGACATTCACTAAATTATTGTCAATGATAACACTCATGTTTGATTTTCTTGTAATTGCTAACTAGAAAATTGTATTACTAAACAACATCACCATGAGAAACCATTAAATCAAACACTGTAATTCCACATAAATTGGAATGCTATATGTTATGTATTATATAGAAATCAAAACGTGAGTCTTATAGGTTTCAACCTTCTTACGATGTCCAACATGAAAAGTGTATGACCTACATCTTAAACTATATACATAATGGGTTAAAATTCTAAATGAATAATCCAAGAAGATGTACTTAAAAATGAATGTTGCTTCTTTATTGAGAAACAACATTCAGTATATAATTTGACACACAAAATTATAATGTTACACAATGTAATAAAAAAATACAAATAATATACAAATAATGCATGTAAACAAATAATATGTAGCCTAAATTCATATTTAAAATTTTATATAATGGGTTGATACAATCCAGGAGATAAAAATAGAAATATTTGACAACAACATAGAAAATTCAAAAGTACTGCTACAATCATGTAACTTGCTAAATTAGCAGTGCTCAGTTTATTCTAGCATTGAATATTAAAATTCTGCAAGATTTTAATATGAAATTGATAAAACGGATGTCACATGATGATGATGTGAAAGACTAATCAAAAGAATCCATGAAAGTATATTGTTCATTCCCTCCGTACATTGGATTGTCTGTTGAATAATAGCATAGCAGCCTCACAAACAACTTTCTGAGAATGTGAACTTTTCAACATGAGAAATATTTTCGTAACCGAGCTTGTTGTGCTAATATTGTGTAGCAACCAAGTGAGTTAAACTATTCCTTTTTCTGCATTAGTAGTTGAATCAGCTTCATATTTTGCAAAAACAATTTCCACACAATGAACCACAGTATGGCAATGAAAATTCCAACTATGAGAATGCACAGGAAAACCAAGCCGACTCCAACTCCAATATCAAGCAAGGCAACCATTTCTTGCTAATCACAAATAAAATCTTTGTCATTCACTTCTCAATCTCACCAAATCAAACTAACTGAAGACTGTTTTCTGGTAAAGAACAACAAAAAAACAGCTGTTTTGGAAATTTGAATTCCATGTTGCCACGTGAAAATCTGATTTTTACAATGCAAAATGTGGTGGTGCATTACCCATATTGTTTAATTTTCAAGCTGGAAACTAAGCTGCCATATGTGCATAAAACTACTGTTAAAAATTTATGAAGTCAAACTTAGTCAATATTTATGTCATCTAATTGAATCATAAAAATGATTTGAAATTCAACAGAATCTTTGACACCAAAGTATTTTTGTTGACATCAAAGGTGCTGCTTCATTTCAGATTAAATTTAAAACTCTTTGTTGAGGCTGTAGAGTCGAAACAAAAATATCAGAATCTTTCTGAGAATTTCTTTTTCATATTTTGTGTTCTAGTATTCTTTGAAAGGTGATAGGCGTGGTTTTTTGTCTAAATTAAGCTGCACTCCTGCCATGTTTTATACCAAAAATATATATAGCCGAAAGGCTTAACACCGAAAAAAAGCAGGTGGGCCATGTCCTTCAGATGTTAAACTTACAGCAATTTCTATGATTATTATAAATGATTGAGTTAGCCTTTATGTTTTGTCAGTTGTCACAGGTCTTAAAAATATTCGCTTTCGATCTAACAGATCTTCAGCCTATCAGACGATTATTTTGATTTGATTGGTTGTGAAAATCTTTATCTTTTGAAAGGGAAAACCTTTTTGGAGGCTCAATCCTGGAAGTTTTGCATAGGCTTGTTTATGAGGTTTTGAACCACTGACGCATGTCCAGTCAATGAAATTGCCAGAATAAAGTTTCAGCTAGTTCTAAAAGTGTTGTTGTTTATGAATTATTATTCTTTGAATTTCTGAATGAACTGTTCTATGAATTACCGTATGTTTATCAATTATTCTTCACTAAAGGTCGCTAAGTGGAGAACAGTCCTTGCCCAGTCAGCAAAGCTGGTCCTTTTTAGATTGATTCAACGTCTGCAGACGATAAGTCAATGTAAAAAGGACCAGTTTTGCTGGCTGGGTGAAGTGCGTTGGTTAAGCGCACACCCTGAGAATCAAACCTGTTTTTTAACTACTGGTATAGTTTAGTTGAAAAACTGTTTAGTTTTAAAAGATTAATAGTTATTTGCAGCATTTTGATAAAACGCTATGTTTTCTTTGAAAATGTTTTTTTTTTTGTAAAATGTTGCAAATAACAATTAATCTTTTAAAACATTTGGTTTGGTTTTGAATGTTTATCCTCGGACTGACAAAGCCTTGATAGGTTATTCCTGGTAGTTTCGCATAGGGTAGAGGCTCTTGACGCAAGCCCGGTTACCGAGATAGACAGAGTGAAATTTTCCGATTGTTGAAGTGTTGTTGCCGGGAAATGATTCCATCCATTAGGAGCCGCTGAATGGAGAGCAGTCCTTAGAATGCGTTGCTCAAGCGCACATCCCGAGAGTCGAACCAGCGCAGTGGCGTAGCTAGGGGGGTGGACCGCTCCGGGCGGCACGTCTGGGGGCGGTACTTTCAGAGTATGATTTTTGATTTTGATTATAATCTGATAAAAAACGCATTTCATTTTCACATGCTTTTTCTTGAAGGGGCGGCAAAATCTGAATCCGCCCCGGGCGGCACATTTCCTAGCTACGCCACTGAACCAGCGCCGCGTGATCTTGAGCCGGGCGCCTAACCACTGAGCTAACTTTGCTTCATAACTGCAAAAAAGTTTTTAATAATGAACACCTTTCAGTTTTTTTGTCATATTTTAGTAGGCTATGATCCCACTTAGCCTAGAATCGAACAAATGTCTGCTTAAATCCGCAGTGGTGCTGTCAGGGAGTCCAAGACGCTGTCTGGCATCATTTTAGCGCCCAAATAATTCTAGGGATTCCGCAATGAAAAAAACATTGTTTTTTTTGGTACCGGTGGTCCTGTTGTTTTTTGAAGATGTCGGATTTAGGGAATCCCAGACTTCTATCGATATCGGACTGGGCCTAAATTATCTTCTAAACGATTCTGTTAACCAGAAGCGAAGTCACTTTTCTTCGCCTCCAGCTGAGCTGAAATGAGGCTGTGGATCTCGTACTCAACCAAAAATAAAGTAAAAACAATTAGCCATTTTTTGTCTTGCATTTTCAAAGTAGCCTAATCAACGTATTGTGAGGACTATGCTAGTCCTTGGCAATTCACAGAACTTACACTAATTGATGCAAATCTTTTGAGTTGCAATTGTAGTTTTCAGTTGTATCAAAAAATGTAATTTGCATCAAATTTTTAGAGTAGGCTAACCAATTGATGATCTTACAATAATTCTGTTCCCAGCTTTATAGCCAAACTTTATAAAAACCAGGGAAAGAGTAAATTTAGCACCTACAGTAACCATAATGATGTCAGGCGATCTAAAGCTGATCTATTCTTTTGAGCTGAACTAGAACAAGGTGAAAAAGAGTTGGTTTTCCACAAGAAGATTATATGTAGCCTATAGCCTAGACAATACAATTTATTGCCTATTGTTGAGAAGCTGCAAACTGGCCACCTCGATAGCTTAGTGCCTTAGTCGAACCAGCGCCCGACAGCAAAAACGCAAGATCAAGTAGGCTAAATTTGGTGCAACTGTCGGAGTGTGCGCTTGAACAGCACATTTCAAGACTGCTCTCAATTCTGCAGCACCTAGTAGAATAGATGGAGTAATTCAAAGGCAATAACACTTTGAATTACTTATCTGGCAATAACACTTATCTGGATATTAACAGACTACCTGAAAAGTATTGTACTCCACTAACCAGTGGCGTAGCCAAGGGGGGGGGGGTTGGGGGTCACAACCCCCCCCTTTGGCATGCGTGTGACGTCACGATATTGAGAATGATGCTTTCAGTCTCTTTATGCTTGAGAATGATGCTTTCAGTCTAAAAAAAAATTGCCTAATTTTAAACAAAATTGCATTAAAAAAGCGAGTTTTGCCAATACCAAATATTCAAACAGCTCAGCCAGGAATTAGCAACAAGAAAACATAGAGACTTAGCTTTATTTCCAAAAAATGCCGAAGAAAACATGATCTTATCCTTTTGCTATGCCACCGGACAGCACCATTTTACAGCAATATTCATACCCACATTTTTGTTGAAAATACTCTCAGAATGTAACCTACCAAATTCAAAATAATTTTTCAAAATTTTCTGGGGGAGGCCCCCCAGACCCCCCGCCGTTGGGTCGTCAACCCCCCCCTTTCAAAATTCCTGGCTACGCTACTGCCACTAACCATGGTGACCCAACCTGGGTGAGTGGTCAAAGCACTTTGCCAGGATTGAGCTTTCAATAAGACCTGTTCAATCTGAAGATAAAGATTCAACGAACCAACCAACTGATTTAAAAGCAAAATAAGGTAAATCAATAATGATCTGATTGTTTTTATCGTTCTGGATACGTTCAACTCTTTCAACGCTCATTGTATTTAAATTTGTAACAGTAGATATTTAGAATTTAGTGAACTCCTAAATTAACGACATCCAAAGTGGCTCTCTGTGACCTATGCGCATTTGCAGTGTGTGTATTATTTCGTTGTTTTGTTTTGGATATGGACAGCTTTGTCTGACCATAGTTAATAAATATAATAGGTATATTTATTAACTATGGTCTGACGCAAACAAATAATATTAATTAATAAGCAACGTTTAGTCTATACTAGCCGCAGGAACAATACAACAACTGAGTTTTGATGAAATACTTATTTCTTTTTCTGTTGTTTTCAGTGCCTTTTTCAATAGCTTAGCAACTTACGCGGTTATAATACCGAGAGCATATTTGCTCCTCGGATATTACGTAAGGAACTCACAAGAAAGAAATTTAATGGCATCTACAAAATAAGGTCGATAAGTGTCGTTACGTCATATGAAAAGAAGTGCAAAATTTCCTATCGGCTACGCAAGGTCAGAAAGCCGGTTAGGATTTTTCAAAGTATCGTAGATGAACAGTGATGTACTTGAATTTTATGTCAGTGGACAATGTCCACTGGACATACTCAGTTAAAATACACACCGCTAACAACACTGTGAGAGAAAAGCGAAAATTTTGACTTCAAAATCGCTAAAACAGGCCCAGGTGTTACATTTAGCTGATTAGTGGACGATTTTGAAGCCACCTAGGACTTACGTCTCTGTTGTACTGTAGTGTATGCTCAGCAGCTCATTGCTCAATTATTAACAAGATAATTCGACAGAAGATTTCCCTGTTTGACGACATGTACCCTGTTCTACAATAGATAAATATCACGCAGAAAAAATAAATTGGGTGTAGACTAATCTTGTGTATACTTGGTAGGCCTAGGTTTAATGCAAATAATAGTAGTAGTGATTAAAAGATGATAAAATGCCTGTAATTGCTATGTTTCATGGATATAATTTTATACTATGTAACTTGTAGATACGATTTTTAGCACCAAAATGTCTGAAACAATACGTAAGTTGGCTAATAGCTTTTCGTTCTCTGCTTTGCAAGACAAAATTAACAATTTGAAGGACAACTATGCAGTAAGTTGTGAGGTTTAATGTTACATACTTTCTGACTAACAATCGTCCCAATAACTAAATTTGTTACTTTGGCTTGTAGTCAGTCAATAAGGCATGATTAGGCTTAGCCTACGTGTGAAAGTTTTTGTGACAAAATTAATGGCATGGTTTTGTTTTATGACATTTATTTACAATGCTTTGTGTTATTTGGTACTTCAATGCTATTTTGTTCAAGTTTCCTTATGATAGATGGCGCATGTTTTTGCTTTTATTAAATAAAGAAGGATTTTTGCATTTTTAACACGTAATAGGTCTTGGCATGAAAGAATTTCTCATTGTAAAGTTTGTCGGTCTACCTATTGTTTGCATTGTTATTGGAAAAACATTCATAGCATCACTCATATTCAAGAATTTTATTTGATTTCCTGCTTTAAAGTACACAAGATAGCGTCTGTTTCTGTAGTAGCGGGCACTATGCGCTATTCATAACCAAGGACTTTGTATTTGTCATTTGTGAAGTTGTTAATTTTATTTATGAAATAGCTAAAGGAACAAAGGGAACTTATAGTCCTATAGTAAAAACTTATTCTGTCTCTGTAATAAAAACAACATATTTCGCCACAGAATATCCTGTACTAATTCTTTAATGCCAAGTTTATTAGTTACTCATAAGTGGTAAAACAACATAATACAATTTTTCAATGACACGTTTGCACTGTAAAGTGTAGCGTAGAACGAGATGGCCAAAACTCTTGAGACTTTAGTTGTAAATTTTTTTATTTTAATTGTAGATCAGTAGCTGCGATACAAACCTTGGGCAACTATGTGAATTGATTGAGGTCACTTCAAAGATACAAAATCAGCTTTTTACTGCGATGAGCCTGGCTGCTTCTGAAGGTGGTACTTACGGGGGAGTTGACACTTTGAAAAGTCGCTTGCTTCCGTGGCTTGGGGCCGGATTTATGTCTTCAGCGTCCAATGTCACATCCGATACTAGCCTTTCACTCATCCAAGTACGTTTTATAAATTGACCTAAGTCTGTTCTACAGTACTCAAAGTACTCAAAAGCAAATGTAGTCAAAGCAAATTGACGTTTTACTGCTTTTCATGCTGTTTTATTCGTAACAAGTACGCACATCTTGTTCTCATTGAGAAATTGTGCATAGGTTGGTTGGTTGGTTTGAATCTTTATCGTCGGACTGACAAAGCCTTGATTGGTTATTCCTGGTAATTTCGCATACTTGTAGAGGCTTTTGACACAGGGCCGGTTACCGTGATAAACAAAGTGAAGGTTTCCGATTGTTGAAGTGTTGTTGCCGGGGAATTATTCTATTCACTAGGTGACGCTGAATGGAGAGCAGTCCTGAAATGCGTTGCTCAAGCGCACACCACGAGAGTCGAACCAGTGCCACGTGATCTTGAGTCGAGCGCGTAACCACTGAGCTAACGGGGCGGTTGCTTCGTAGTTTCCTACTTCTTTTTGGCAATCACACTTTAATAACTGGTTTCCAAATGTCCTGTTGTGAAGGAGCGATCTTCCTGGCGTCGGGACTACCTGACTACTCACTATAGAACAACGAGCATTGTGTTTCGCTAACCATACCGATGTAGCCTCCACACTAGCCATTATTTTTTTTTAAAGTTCAACAGTGCCGACTAAAGTTTAGTCATTTTACCATTTGGCCACGCAAGCCTCTTTCGTTTGGTTGTTTTCTTTCCACTACTGCAGTAGTTCGGGAAGGGCGGTGGTCGATCATCTGTCGCATAAATTAGTGGTGCGATACTGATGAGCTCAGCCTCATGGGCGAAACACCTGTCTATCGCTGCGAATTCTTGCAACTGTATAATCGGCTGCCCAGAAACAAGGCTCTTTTAGTTACGATTGCGTCGTCGTTTGGATCTTTAGGGTCATAAGGGTAGAAAAAGATTAGTTTTGGGGGCGAAAAAGAATTCTTACCCAAACATAATCAATTGTGTCAAATAATTTTAGCGACAAATGGTACACTACTTTAAACTTTTCCATTTCTACCAGTAGGCTATATTCGTACCAGCATAAATACAACATAAGTTACATGCATTCTGTCAACTACTTTGCCTCAATTGTTAAAATGTTAATTGAATTGTAGATCTACGTTTAATATTATTAGGTCACAATTTTGATCATTTTGAAGTTTTAAAGCCTGAATTTTTATGCTTAAATGTTTAAAAAATTTGCCTAAAAAGCTAAAATGTGAATAGGTCAAAAACTATTTTCAGAATTTTACAAATTAAAACACGCAAAGTTTCAGTTTGGCATGTATGACCTTTGTACATATTTAATGTAGGTTACTACTTTTATTATTATTAATATGAGGCCACAACTTTGATAATTTGAGAAAGAAAACTGAATATTAAACTTTTCTGCCCAAACTTTTAGCACGTCTTGCAAACAAAAACATGCACATTTTGAGTTAAGTACGCCAATAACTAATGTATTTCAATGGTAAAGCTGTGGTAGAGCATAATAATTACTTAAGTAAGAAACAAAAAAAAATCATGAAATTTGTAAAACATGCTGACGTTTCCTGCCCATATTTTTGTCAAACTTGTTCGAATCCTTGACAAATTGAAGAGCTCACTGGGTACGATTAAACCCCGTATATCTCTTGCTCTTACACCTACGTTTGGGGCTGAGGGTTTGTATTCTTGTCAGCTTTTGTCATTGATGTATCCCTGACTACACCGGAAAGTTGCTAAACAAATATCAGACTTCGCTCCCTTTATTCAAAACAAGCAGATTTTTTGCATCATTTACTGGCCAAAGTGTAGCATAATCTTTAATGATATTGTCTGCTGTTTCTTACTTTATGTGGTATGAAGATTTAATTAATTAGATTAGACAATTGTTAGTGAGTTTAAAAATGTGTTAAAAAATTGTAATTTCTAATAAACAATGCACTTTAGGAATCGATTGAAAAGGATCGGAAAATGTCTGACTTGAAAGCAAAGCACAAAGACGACGTTTCGAAGTTGAATAGCGAACTTGATTCTGCCCAAGAAGAACTAAATTCAACAAAAGAAGAGTAGGAAGTGTACTTTTCAAATTTCGATTGTCTTGTGAGCAAGCTGCACGTAGCCTACAAAAGAAAGCTGTCGACGAATTTTTAATGTGACACGATGCTTTGTTGATTTTAAAAGTACCACATTGAATTACTTTTAGCTGCACCCGGTCGATATCTGGTTTCACTGTGTGCATTCATATGCTGCAGCTGCGACATGATTTTGAATTACTACAATGGTACATGTACGAGGTGAACCGCTAACATATAGACTACGAACTGACATCCGATGTGCAGTTCAAAGGTCATTTAAATGAAATAGAAAAGGGGGCGTTTGTTTACACACAGAGTAATACACAACAAAATTACTTTTGTAACTTGATACGAGTTTTAAATTCAACATATTTCTTTAGTCTTTGTTGAAAGGGCTTGTCAAAGCTAATATTATGCTCGGTTTACAACCGGCCTGTTCATTCCAGGTTGAATAGCAGTCAGGTCGAGTTGGAGAAGGCTAAAGAAAATTCTGAAGAAAGTATGTTGGCCGCGGAAGAAATCATAATGCTGCGTGCAGAGTGAGTAGGCCTAGTTAGTCCACGATTGTTTTGCTATGAGCTGCAATAATGAAACATTCTGCTGAACTGACTAATCATAATTTTGTGGTTAGTATAGCAGCAAACTACACAAGAGTCACCTTTCGTTTTTTTATGTTTTTGCTAAACTCATGTTTAGCAAAGGTTTCAAAAACTAAACTGTCATGATCATCAGTGCGATGGATAGGCTATGCATCTAAAGACAGTTTAGTATTTGAAACGTTTGCTGAACATGAGTTTAGTCGCTACATTTTGGTCTCTTTGATAAGGTGATTCGTGTTTATCGTTAAATAAAACACAAGTGCTTTTTAAAAATTAGCTCACATTGATTGCAAAATTTAAGTCCCCCGCTTGAAAACTCCCTTATTCAGTGGAACTCTTAAAGCAAAGTGATGTAAAGTCGCAGACAAACCGCTGAACATGTGTGTGTTATTTTTGAAGCTTGCGCAAGGCGAGAAGTGAGGCCGCCAGATACAAATCCCAGCTGGAAGTTGTCGGAGATTACGAAAGACAGGTTGATCGGCTTAACGATCAAGTTAGTCTTCTTCGCAGCGAACGGGATATTTTGGAAAATCGGTGAGTTGATGCTGTAACCGCATTGAACCGCTTGCACTGCTTAACCGCATTAACCGCTTGAACGTCATCTTCGGAGGAAAAATTGCAAATCGTCATACTGGGGTAAAAATCTGGACGATAAACCTCATATTTTGAGTCAATGAATGAGAGTTAAGAAAAGCAACAAAATGGGGTGATAATTAAATACCTCCTTATAGCGTTTCCATTTTTTTTTTATCAGTTTGGAACATTTTTATACCCTTCTCCCCATTTTCAAAAAGGCAGTAGAATGCGCAAGTTTAAATACATTTCTTACAGTTTTGAAATAAATGTGATACTGATAATCCTAGTGTACTTGTTTGTTTATGTTGGCTTTGTAAAATACTAAACCTACTTAACAGCAGATAACAACAATCACGCGGCGCTGGTTCGACTCTCGGGGTGTGCGCTTGAGCAACGCACTTTCAGGACTGCTCTCCATTCAGCGGCACCTAATGAATAGAATAGTTCCCCGGCAACAACACTTCAACAATCGGAAAACTTCACTCTGCCAATCTCGGTAACCGGCCCTGCGTCAAGAGTCTCTACAAGTATGCGAAACCACCAGGAATAAACCTATCAAGGCTTTGTCATTCCGAGGATAAAGATTCAAAACCAATCAACGAACAAAGTGAATTAGGCTACATGAATAATCTAGACTTTACAAAAAAATTAAATGAAAAACAAATTTTTTGCGGTTGGGAAACACTGGTTGGAATAGGCTACATGGCTTTGAGATAACCAATCACGTTGTTTTCCAGGCTAAAATTTTACACATTTGAAAACCTTTTTTTTTCTCAGATGTTGGCTTTCGTTTCGTTTGTTAGACTTGTCAAAACGTAACTATCCTTTCAGACCAATTGAATGCTTTCAATGATTTTTGAAATATTTTAAAATAGTTCTGTAAAGATACTTGCTAAAACTTGTTCGTAAGCGAGTTCAATTTTGCATGTTGCTTTCACGGAGGTCTGGAAAGCATTTAAAAAAATCTATTTTAAAACTTTAAATTGCTTGAAATGTGTAGTTACAACGAATTTTTCCATATTAATTTGTAGTGATGAATAACTTGCGCTAGATTTTTTGCAGATAGCCTACGTAGGCTACTAACTTACATATATTTACTAATCGTTTGTGCTTTTGTTTAGGCTTCGTCGACGAAATCGCAGTTGTAGTCCACCACCGCGTCGTAGTTCTAGCCCACCGCGTCGCTGCTGCAGCCCAACTAGATTATCCGGGTAACTCACTAAGTAATGGTTCTCTAAATTGTTAAGATTTGTTTTAAATCACCAATCTGCGCTCTTACATTTTTGCAGGACCACCAGTAGTCTAGTGGCCAATAAATACAACAGCATAACAGAGATTCCACCGAGAAATAAAATAGTTGCGTGACCTTTTACTTAATGCAGAAATGCGTTTTGTCCGGGATGTTCTTTTTGCAATATCTTTCTAGTTAGAACAATTTGTGCACTGTCAAGGAACTAGTTGGATTAAAACTTTTTAAATGGTTGGTCTTTCAACATCTGCGCGGATACGCCTTTCATGACTTTTATCGTCAAGGACATTCAGGAATGACGCGTTGATATCGAACAATAAGCTCCAGGTCCTTCCGCAAAATCAAAACAAATGTTTAAAAAAGCTAAACATTGGAACCTATTTAATTCCATTGTGTGGTGAGGCTGATAATTTCTTTTTGCTATTGTGTTTTCCTTCCCCTCATAAGAGGTCGAGGCTATTGATAGATATCCAACCAATCATTTGCGACATGTTGCTTTCCCTTTTTCTGCTTTCGTCCAAGCGCGAAAATTCAATGCCTTGGCACTTTGATTTATTGACGTCACACATATAACGCTGTACTAAGTACACAAAGGATGGGCATGAAGAGACCAATACTTTTAGGCTACTATTCTTTTTATGTTATAGTAAGCCCGATATTGCTACCGTGGTAAAATTGAAATATGTTTAGAGATACCTTGAACATTGTTGCGTAAAGGAGATATCAGTGCTTACCTCAGGACCACAATAGATTTTTTTAGCATTAATCCCACGTCTTAGTATAGTGGACCATGGCCACCTGGAGATGCGGCCTGATTTGTCACATTTTGCAGATTTTGATTACAGCTACTGCTAGTGCTTGACTGACATTTTTTGAGATGTTTTTACTTTTTGCGGTTTCCTAATGACATAAAACTTTTTTGCTGCCTTGGGGAAGCAGTAGCAAATGAGAAAAAGTAAGTTGAAAAACGCAAAATCAGACTGTTATTGAAAATTAACAGTCTGACTAAAATCTTCGAAATCAAAGTTTCTTTGTTTTTCAACATGTGAGAATGTTAAAACCTATTGTGTCATCTGGGGAAAAGAATAAAGAAAGCGTAAAAATCTAATTTTTAGAAAAATTTATTGGCCATGAGTGGAGCTAGAAATAAAAGTTTGGGTGACACCGTAGTTTCACAAAAACATAATTTTTAAGAGAACAGGAAACGTACGAAGAATCAAGGTTCAAAAATAAAATTGTGACAAATTTGCCTTGTTTTATTTTCGCCATCTCGATCTGCTAGCAACACCGGTTTACACGTCGATTCAATGGTGAAAATACCGATTTGCTGTTTCCTGTTTGGAACCAGCAAACGATCACCGCTCAGAAAGGAACCCATTTAGAAATTTAGGCTGCCGACATGGGTAGATTATCCCAGTTGCGTCACAGCGAATGATGTAATTGAAAGCTTGTGATGTAATTAGAGAAAGTATGCTAAAATGAATCATGTGATCACCTTTTTACACAAAATATTCCCGGTACCAAAAAAAGATTTCAAATTTAACTTACTAAGGGATGGATTTTCCATAGCGCTGTATGTTATTAAAACGTTAGTTATATCGTTAACAGAGTTTGGGTCGGTGTTTAATCTTGGCTTGGGTATTTGTGACGCGGCTTGGTTCACAATACGATTCTTGTCTAGAATATCAAAAAGAATCCTATACTGGTATTTAAAGCCCGCTGCCGGAATAATGCCAACACAAAGAAACCGGTATTTAACTCGCTTGAAACAAGAGTATCAACCACGCTAATCCGTTGGGTAGACGCAGAACAACAATATTACCAAACAATCAATGATTTGATCAAGCGCGTCACAGATTAATATTATATTTCGAGAAAGCTGTTCTTAAGTTGCAACGATCAAATTCCTTTTCGAGCAGGCTACCTTGCGTAATTTTCTCCAAATATTTGAAGTTATAATTTACGAGCATTGTAAAATCGTGTTTGATTTCTCGTGTATTGTAGCCTGCCTTGGCATAACTCTGGTGGGTGACATTTAAATCAAACTGCAACAGTTTATATGTTTGCAGCTTCGTTTGTGAGTGTAAAAACAAAAATCCAAAAAAGACTAATGCTACTTACACTTGTAATCAAACAGGTAGAAACCATTTGCTAATTTGTTTGAGCCGAAAGGACTAGCCTGCATATTTTTGTGATTCTTTTGATATCTTTTGACGCTAAAGTAACGTTAGTTTGATAAAAACGCAAGGTATCTATGTGTTTATTTTTCAACGCTAACGTGTTACAGTTGTTTGATTAACTTTTCATAGGCCCATACTACTTTGTTATAATATTTGAGTGGATATCGAGTGCCCTATATGATAGGATAGATATAAGTTGGACACGATAACAGTTTTAATTGTACCACAGATTGGGCGATTATGACCGACCGGTTTCTCGGCCAACAAATGCTGAACTGACCAACTCCATCCGTCACTCTCGCTTGGTGGCGCGCTTCAACGACCTTTACGCCATCAACCGACTTGACATGCAAGTACGTGCCTATCCAGACACCACAATCCGTCATTTTTACGATGGATTTTGCTCTCTGCCTCAGTTTTGCTCATTAAAGAAAATATTGCATTGCTTGTCAGTAAATCAAACATTCTACTGTAACTGTCTGTAAAATTGTAAAAACCAAAAGTGATGAAGTGATGACAGCTCTCGATAAAATTGCGGTTTTAACAATGTTATTGGACCACTTTATGAGAGCAGTAGCTCTTGCAAAGGTCTGAAATTTCTAGTACCTTAGCTTAAACCTACTTTTTTATGTCAGATTACATTGCTACACTAACTGCTTGTAAAAGTGTCAAAGCAATGCTTCTGCAGCATTGTAGCCTACTCTTATAAATGTTTGCTCGGACTTACTTGCAGCCGAGCACGATCGAAAATTGTTTATACAATCAAAACTTCTGGTTTGGACAGTCCACCGACGCCACCGTCACTATCTTTATATTGCATTTGTTACAGACTTTAAGCTATGAAAACCGCCTGCATCAATAATGTATTTGTGGTTTGCAAGAAAAAAATAACATTCACTGAGTAAAATTTTGGCCAACATTGATATCTAGGTAGGTTTGGCATTTAGGAAACAGGCACTGACATTAACAATATGAACATTTGATGACGTAGGATCGCCTCCGTCGGTTTGTCGATGATGACGACACGATAAAGCGAATCATCTTCATCTCTGTGTGCGAGTCCTTCCACGTGGCGAAAATGGCTTACCGCGCTTTCCGACTTCGTGCTCGGAAGATTCTCTCGCCCGTACACAGTGGACCAGGGAGCTTGGATGAGGCAGTGACCGATTACGTCGTGAGAAATCTCGATCTTTATGACGTCGACAGAAGCGTAGATGTAAGCAATATGTCGTTTTGGCAACAGTACGACATTGAAACGATGTAAAACTGACAACTTTCGGTGGCCAGATGTGATCATTATTCTGTTGCTGGCAAAGCAACACACGGAATGTTGATCACATCTGTCATGCAAAAGTTGTCGGTTTTGTGTTGTTTCAACGTTGCCAGACAGCAAATACAGTAATAACTTTTGCTGCCTGGATCAGATTATATTTTTTTGAAATTATATCCTACCCCAATAAACTTGAACCATATCACTCCAAACAGCTAAATTCGTTATTTTTACATTGATTTAACGTCTTTGTAGACGTTGAATCAATGTAAAAATGACAGAAATTGCTGTCTGAGAAACGTATAAATTTTGCGTTACAAAAATGTTAAGTTAACTTACACATTTCATATTCAAGGACGTCATTCGAACAATGAATGTCAACCCGAAGATATCGTTCCCCCCAGAGTGCGAGTTCATTCTTCTCGCTCCCTTTATCCGGGAAGTATGCAAGGTTGCATATTCGATGCAAGCTCTCGATCCTCCTCTGGACATCCCCCTTGCCACTGATGGTGAACTGATGAGTGAGACAAAGTGAGTCGTCAAAGACAATATTACGCCGCTCCATGCTTTTTATTTTATTGTAGCTTGTGTTGCATAGCGTGTGTTCGTAGCTTAAAGGTTTATTTAAGTGAACGAAAAGGCAGTCTTAGTGCCAACCTTCAAGTAGCCCTAGGGGGGCGATTTCAACAGAATACAACGATGACTACATTAATCCGACTGTGCAGCCACACCAAAAATAAAGTTATTTTTCTATGTTTTAGGAGGGCGATCGCCCTCCTAGATCCGCACTGCCTTTAACCGTGTCATTGTGTGTTTTGGTTGGTTTGAAGCTTGCTTTCGAACCGAGAAAACTTTTGAAGCTTATTCCTGGCTGTTTTGCAGAATATCTTGTAGAGGTTTAGTGTAGAGGCTTGAACCACAGGCACAAGGTCGGTCACCGAGATTGACAAAGTGAAGTTTGCATACTTGTTGTTGTTTATGGATTATTCCATCCACTAGATGTCGCTGAATGGAGAGCTGTCGTTAAAATAGGTTGCTCAAGCACACACCCTGAGAGTCAAATCAGCGCTGCTTGATCTTGCGGTTTCTTATAAATTCGGCCACTTAACTAACTGAGCTGTCGGATGGCTCATTTGCCAAGACACAGTCCCGTAATCTGATTTGGCGTCAATATAATTCATTAGGTGTCACTGTTCTCTTCTGAGACATGAGGCATGTGATGTTACGATGGAGGCATATGACGTCACCATGGCACCTCAACAAGAACAATATTGTAGGTCGAATTGTTGTGACGTCATAAATGGTGGCTTTTTTCCAAACCTTTCTGGCTGCGCTGCTGCCAGTTATTTGCGGCATGAAATGTCAAGTTGTTAACGCAACGATACCAATTAAAGCAGTTGTTGGTTGTCTGTTTGATTAAGAAGTAGGCCAAACCTGATTGTTGGGCTACTTGAGACCAGACAAGATAATCAATGCTGTCACTGTCAATTTTTATAATTTTACCGACTATTGTGGCAATCAATAGACACAACTGCTTCTATGAATGCTCTCTTCCTGAAAGGAAACGACTTTCAAGCACGCTGAAGGCTACTGCCTGTTGACAATAAGTAACGTAAGGCCTACTCAAGAAATTCTTATGCCGTTGAATCGTATTTTAACTCAAAGAAATGTCGCAGGTACCGACGAAGCTATGACAGCGAGTACTATGCACCACTGGTGGCCTTCCATGTTTGGCCAGCCTTGATGGAAGACTACAATGTTCTCATCAAGGGAGAATGTGTGACACGCCGTGGTGCTGTAAGTAGCTCATCTCAGAAAAACAAAAATGGTAGCAAATGTTGTAGACTAAATAACAATCAGCATCATTTCCGACGTTTCATCAGTCAGTACAACTGACTTAATCAATAGGGTTAAATTACTTGTATAGCAGCAATACCGTATTCATCTTGTCAATATGTTTTGTGCTGTTAAACTGGTAGTTGTTGCGTGTTTATTACTTTTAGCCCACTGGATAAAGTCAGTTGTGCTGACTAACGAAGCGTTTGAAATAAAGCTGATTAGCATTTACATCTTTTCAGTTTAACCTCCTGTCACTAAAAAAACAAAATATCTTGGGCTATAATTAAATACCTGATAAACAGTCTCATTCTGCTTTTTTACGTGAATTGCATGGCGTGAAACTCACAAGATTTTGAGTCAACTGTAACAGAAGTGTGCAGTGTTATTTCTTCAGGTTTATAGCCTTTCAATTCCACTAACACTAATATTGATCACTTTAAGCTTTCATCGCCAGTTCGCAGTCGCTCACCAAGCCCAGGCCGATCATCTCGCTTGTCTAGGAGCAGTTTGGTAAATACTAGCCTACATAGGCATACCATATCTGTTGCACTCAATTTATTTAACTTGCGGCATTTTTATAACACGATTTGAAATTATCGTTACGCATTTTGTTGCCAACATAAATTTGACATAGGCTACTGTTAACGCAAGTTTATATTCAAGAAGACAGCTCAGAAAGTACCGATGTTGAAACATACAACCGCTCGAAGAACTGAAAGTATAATATGATACTTTTTGCTGTAGGCGTGATTAACTGTCTGTATATTTCGATCTTTTTGCTGGCGGCTGTTAACTAAAGTAGCAGTTCATGATGATTCCTTGACATGCCACTTCGGTGAAGCAATTGAGTCTCAAAATTTAAAATGGTAACCCGGTGGTCTTTGAATAGGTTAGTGTTGCAAAGGTAAACGGTTGAAGATTTTCTGCATTTTGAGTGTTTATTTCAACAAAACTAAACCACAGAGCCCGACAAGAAGCCGGAGCCCTACACCCAAGTCCTGGCGATATTAACATTGTGAGTAGTTGGTGTTGTGGATTTCATTAACTTTTACTCACCCTTGGCTTGTGATAATAGTTAATCACTTAATCTATTGCCGACTTTGTTGGCGACTTCAACACACTGCACTTGTAACAGACAGCAAAATCTGTCATTTTTGCTGTCTGGGAAGCAACCACAAATGGAGCTGTTCAATAATGAAGTCTTCATTTTTACTGAACGGGTGTGTTCGATTTTTTTATCGAAAGTTTCAATGTTCAAACGCCTAGAGACCACGCAAAAAAATTCGCCAGCTGGTAGGCTACGTTGTACAACACTTCTATTTGTGATTATATTTCAGACGTACACGCCGCGCTACAGGAGCCGATGCTAATCAGAGCTGGAAACGACACCTCAAGCTTCCTCCACAAAGATGAGCTATTAAAATAACTAGAGATGTTTCTCAAAAAATATAGAGCCGAAAATGTAGATACTAAACCAACATTTAACAAACGTTTCTCTTCACTCTTCATCTTTAGTGCTATTAAATGAATAGCACTGAAGAGTTTGCTGAACATGAGTTTAGTATCTACATTTTGGGATCTTTATTTTTTTGGTTAGATTAACCAGACGTTTGCACCATTTTGCGCTTAACCTGAGATGTTTCTTAAAAAAAGAACCCCTCCAATTTATATTTTGGTTAAGTTTTGTAAATAGGGTATGTTGCATTTTCATACGTAGTAAATTGGCATATCAATTTTATTAGTTTTAGTATTAGGGAACGTTCAAATATTACGTAACGCTTTTTTTCCGAATTTTTGACCCCCCCCTCCCCCATGTAACGCCAACGTAACGCATTTTTCAATCCCCCCTCCCCCACGTAACGCTTTTTCACTACGAATTGAGCACAAAAAACTACCATTCCGTACTCGAAAGCGTTACGTAACGTTTTGCTTGAACCCCCTCCCCCCGATGTGACGCTAACGTAACGCTTTGCATAACCCCCCCCTCCCCCTCGAAGGCGTTACGTAATATTTGAACGTTCCCTTATGTGTATCGTAGAGATTTAAGGCGACTTCAACACACTGCACTTCTACCACGGTAGAAAATTTTTTGTACATAGTTCTTACATATTTTTGTACTGTAGTTTTTTTCATATTCGATTTATGCACTTGTTTGGCAAGCTTAAAAATTGTCCACGCTTAACTCACTTCGAAGGCCTTTTCGATTGCGCACTGTGCAATATGAAATTAAATAAGGTCTTATTACATTTTATATTTTCTCAAAGGATTGATATCCAGCGTTAAACATATTCCGATGCACTGACGAACTTCACTGTATTTTAAAGTAATAGCGTTTTTAGTTTCTCACGTACTTGTTTTACGATTATATTTGTGCTTTAACTTTTGGGACACTGATTCTGAAACATACATTTGTTTAAGGTTGTGTCAGAGCCACTTTAGTAAAATTACAGTAGCGGTGGAAGTAGGACTTGCTGATGAATCAACAACAGGAATTTTTGTTTTATTGAAAATACAGTAGGCCTACTACACTTTATTTGCGTTTAGAGAATGTTCTGAAAGCAGCGTCTCAAATTGTAAATAAAAATAACTTTTAGTTGATTTGATCTTTGCACTCTGGAGGTTCCTGTCCCACTCGTACAGTGACACGCAAAGTTGTATTGATGGGTTATATTATCTGACGAGCATGAAGAATAGATATTAGATATGGCTATTGCACGGAATCACGAGATAAGAAGGTTTCCAATCAGTACAATAAGAAATAACTGACAGCACAGAAGTCCGGTCGATCGCACGAATAATGTTCACCTGCAGATTCGCCCAGAAGTTTTCTGATTTCGCAGACGACATACCAGGCTGCATCTCCAGGCAGCCACAATTTTTAACCCGAGCTGTGGAATCGGAGGAATTTGAGAGTCCGGAGTTGTTAAAAGGTCGGCTGCGGCTTGACACAAAACGATAAATAATTTTTGTTGCCCGTATTGCCTTCTAAAACTTTACCAGAAAATAGAAACGCTGGTTGGTTTAAAACTCGCCATTTCAAATTGTAAGTGAAATTAAATTTAAAAAAATCTGGCAACCCTCAAGTCGGAGTAATATAATTGTTCCGCCCGACTCCACAGCTCTGTTTTTAACGAACATACTTTTCATATAAGGATTGTCTACGCCAACTATTCGCGAAAAGCTTGGAAAATCAGTTGTGTGATAATACAAAACATGCATTGATTGACAAAGAGTATACTTTCTCTGTCCAAGGAAGTACTTAGGCAACGTAATAAACTAAAATAACCGAACGTAAACCTATATCATATACTCTAGGGTCAAAGAACGCATTGCACTTCGCAACCTTGATAACCACTGCTAAAAGTACACGTGCAAAATTAGTTTAGATGTCCATTGTCCAATGTAAGACTGTGCATCTCACATTACTGACACGTTAATGCAGCAACGAAAATTGTCAACATACCAGCAAACTTATTTCAGAACAACGCCTACCCAGACAGCAAATCAGTCGTTTTTTTTTACATTGATTCAACGTCTGCAGACGTTGAATCAATGTAAAAAAACGACTGATTTGCTATTTGGGTAATGATCAACTGCAGACACGAAATCGTTTTCATTGGTTTTCGAAAACAGCTTCTTGCCCCAAGGATTACGCAGTTAAATGGTAAACCAGAGGATGTGCTTTATAAAGCGACGTGTAAACAACCTGTACGAGACGAACACTGTATTTGAAACAGCTTCATTCGGACAGAAACGTGAACCACTAAGTTATGTGAATATTCAACACTGCAAGTCACTACCTTTTAAACCTATATTGATAAGCTTGTAGCAATCAAAATGTTACAGTCAGTTAATTAAGCTGACCACTGCCTCAGTGCGCGAAATTGGATCTTTTAGGTTACACTGATTTAAAGGTGCAGATAGTGAATACAAGCGCCTAAATGTCGTGGACCTGATCTTGCAAGCTAGAAGAGTACGGAATCAGAGGCTTACGCCAATCTGTACTGCAACGCAAAAAGAATACATAATGTCAATGCAACAAACACGTTTCTCAAAAAGAAAAATTTCTTATTTTCAACTGCCAGGCTCGACAAGTTAGTGAAAGAGAGTGAACTCTTGCTGGTTGTTGTGAGTGACAATGACTTACAACACTTTGACTTCGAAAATACGCTCGTCCTGCTACAACATAGAGCACAATCTGGAAGAACGTTGAAGGCAGACAGTAAAAATGTGCTGTTCAATGTCAAGAGGATGGAAAGAGTACACGGATACAAAATGAATAAATACAAAACTAAACTGGCCAAGAAAAGATACAAAGGTGAGATAGGATTCTACCATATGAAACAAAGCTAATAAAAAAAAAGTCATACACGAGCATCATAACATTGAGCGACGACTGCAGATAGACAAAAACGATAACTTAACTTATTTTGTCACGTGGACGGAGCGGAGCGTTGGTGGATACAAGATAGGGAAGTAGATGACGATTCAATTGAACATTATCGAGTCTGGATCTTGTTCATTTAACTGGGCGATATGACGCAGGATATCCTTCTTCGTTATCACACCCAGCAACCGCCTGCGACAAGGAAAAGGTTAGGATTGATAAAATTACAGAAGCTTGCAACAAAGCTCTTAGTCTTGTGCTAAAAATTCTCTGCTACATCTACACAGATCGTATTATTCAAAGACTAAAATGACCATTAAAAATAGCTTCGTGTGATTAGCACCACCTTACAGCATGGTGCGGAAGGTTAGCCTTGAAACTGAAATCTAAATCTCAAGCTGGAACATCAAATCTTTGATAGATCTCATACTATACCGGCACTACTACCTATGAAAGCTCGAGTAAATTGCTTGTTTATTCTTGAGCACCTAGCGAAAGATACTTGGTTAAAACAATCCAAACCAAAAAGTAAGAATATACGTGTTTTTGTCTATCTGGGGATACGTTCGGTAGTTAAAGATTTAGATTAAGTGGACGGGAAGGTAAGGAAGCCAATCTTAGTGTCTACCTTAAGGTATGCCAATCAGTGTCCTGCCAAAGAAACAACCACATGCTCTTGAGCGGTGTCGAACCGGTGAGCTTTCGAGTGTTGCACCAGGGCTCTCACTATTCGGCTATGCAGCCGACAATGGAAGTGTTAATGAGAGTAGAACGTGTCTCACCCATTGTGTGTTACCAACGCCTGTCTGATGCCGAGTTTTGAGAATATTTCGACAACAATTTCCATTGGCGTATGATCGGTGACGGTGATAGGGCTGAGGTCAACGATGTTGAAGAGCCTAACTGGATGCGGTCCTGATGAGCCACTTGTGGACGGCGTTGGAGCGTGGAGTGTGAAGTAGACTTTTGAATTGCTCAACACATGCTCGCTATGTGATCGTGCGCCTTCTGTGGGCAAAAAGCACAGACTTTCAACAAAGGATGTCTGCAGTGGTTGAATCAATGTAAAAATGACCGGTTTTGCTACCGCATGAAGTTCAAAGTTCTAAAACCGGTGCATTCTATTTTTGAACAGTATCCGAAACTGACTCATGTATATCTTCAAACGAGTGCTAGTTTACCCAACAAACGTTAAACTAAACCAAAACAAATTCGAATTCTTTTACAGTCGAACTCGCCTATTGTGGCACCTGAAGGGACCGTCGAAAACGTGGCACTATAGCAAAATGTGACTATAACCGACTTCTACTGTATTTAAGTGGTTTTAAATTGGCAACAATATAAAATTAATGTAGTAACACTTAATTGTTCGTTAAGCTTTTTAACATTAAGACGCCGTTGCTTTTGTATTTTAATAAAGCCTGCTGAGTGCTCATACAAGATTAACGGAAGTGCGCGCTTCTGCAAACAAATCAACCGTCTTTTACATTGATTCAACGTCTGGAGTACACAGAACCAAAGAAGACGTCACATTACCTAATGCAATGGTTAAATCTCTTTTGTAAAGATATCCCACAAGCCTTTGTGAGTCAGTTGACGTAATGACCGGAAAGCCGTTGTACCTGGTCGTTTTGACCAAGGTTTCAAGGTCTTCAACTGTCATCCCCTCTTGCACAACAACCTTCAACGGGGGATCTCCCCTCCGAGGCCGCATCACGTCAGTCGCTGCAAGAAAGCAGAGTTTTTTAAATGTAGAAAAAAGCGGCTGAAACCGGTATAGTCTACCAGTTAGAATTGTTGATTGTTGAATATGATACTTCAAAAGGAAATTGAAGATAAACAAGTGAAAGCTGAACTTCCTCTAGTGCAGGGGGCTGGTCTAAAAAGCCGAAACAACACACGACTGCTTTCTACTGTATAGTGTGGAATCATAGAGCAACTGAAGTTGCAGTTTGAAGAAAATTGTTTGCTTGCAATATGCATATCATAAACATAGACATACTCATATATTGCAACTAATGACAGCATCAAATCTGATAAGCAATCATAGGTGCTATCTTGAGTTCTTGTCGGGGCAGCTAATAAACATTTTTGTTTGCAAATGCTGCAACATGTTTCTGAAACAACCAAATGCTGTACATAGATGCCGGTGAAACACAGTAGACCTTCGCTGAAGAAATCAATTGCTCACTCGTGGCATTTTTTTGATAGGAATTCAAATTTATGAGGCACAGCTACTTACCTAGAGTGGTATGCGTGAACTCATCCTTGTTGTCGAGGAACGGGTAGCCATTGAGCCTGATATGTCCGTCGTAAATACCTTCTTTTCCGAAAGCATCGCCAACCCATTTGCTGAACATGGCGGCGGCCATCAATGGAACAATGTAAGCCAACCCGCCGGTCAACTCAAACATGATAACCACTAAGGAAACCGTCATCCGGGTCACTCCACCTGTAACAAAGAACACTTTTCCGTCACAAATTGATGTATGTGAATATGTGATCAGTATTTTGGATAAGTTTCAACCGTATCTAAACTAAATTTAAAAAAACGATTTCATTTGGCAGCCACACCCTCATAAATAATTAAAAGCTATCAATATCTTGAAAGCACAATACAGTAGATATACGAGCTCACTATCTACATAGTTCGTAAAAAGCCGCATTGGCAACATACATACGACGACGACAATATGATAGATGACCACGATGGTAAAACCTTATCCCATGAGATACGGTTTTCACTACACCAACACCAAAGTGAGACAAACTAGAATAAGCCATTATTACCAAGGGTAGCAGCTGCGCCGACCATTGCGTAAAGTCCAGGGGTGACGCAAGTGTGGTCCGATACACAGTTGTTCTTCCACAAAACACAATCGGGGTAATTGAATACGAGTTGCTCCACCCCAATTCCTATCAACCTGCCCATGATTGCACCTACTGCCATGCTGGGTATGAACAAGCCAGTGGGCAACTGAAAGATTAAGAATCTTTATTCAATTTCCTGTTTGTCTGAAGAAACTGGAAGGTAGAAACACCCTGAATAAAGTGATTATAAAAAAACGCCACATTCTACTCTCATGGGATGAAGTTTCTTGGAAATGCGATAGAATCAAGCATGGCCACCTGGAGATGCGGCCTGATTTGTCACATTTTGCAGATTTTGATTACAGCTACTGCTAGTGCTTGACTGAGATTTTTTGAGATGTTTTTACTTTTTGCGGTTTCCTAATGACAAAAAACTTTTTTGTTGCCTTGGGGAAGCAGTAGCAAATGAGAAAAAGTAAGTTAAAAAACGCAAAATCAGACTGTTATTGAAAATGAAATTTATTTAAACGTTTGCCCAAAGTTAGAAAAACCTGGAAATTTCTGCAAAATGTGACAAATCAGGCCGTATCTTTAGGTGGCCATGAATCAAGCATATCCTCGTAACTTCACCCCAGACAACAAAATCCGCCATTTTTACATTGATTCAACGTCTGCAAACGTTGCAAATGTAAAAATGACGGGTTTTTGTTGTCTGGGTGTATACATTCTACCTCCGATCAAAATTCACACATTAATAATTCATTGAAATCTTCATGATAAAAACGAGATAGCCAAAATAAATAGTGTGATGAGTTTTGTTGTATCAAAGTATATGTTCTGGTGGTTGAAAGTACCGACCAAATATCTACGTTAACTGTCGACAAACAACAAAACTGCATTTGCTTGAGGTTTTCATCAACATAAAATAATGTTTTATTTCGGAAAGCGTATATGTTTTCACCGAATCAAAGCTCACCAACCAGTGGGTTTGACAATTGACTATGACAATGCTTGAGATTCAATTGAAAAAGCAGCAATAACGCCAAGGCGCAAAATGCAACAACTGAAACATTTTGATCGATATCAAGTTAAAATGACACTCGGCCGACAAGACACTTCACAGCAACACATGAGAACTCACCTTCACGCCAAATGTGAACACAGTAATAACAGATTTGAAGATAAGGGCAAGCACAAGCTGCCAAATGGCAGTAACAAGTCCGTCACCAATGGGAGCGGGCTGGTGTTCCCCATGCGAGTTGTAAGTTAGGTGCTCCACTGAAGTTTGGTTCTGTCAATCATAGGTGCTTCTTGAGAAAAGTGACGTATATGGCAGAATGCATGTACTTTAATATTATGTAACAAATACAGAGCCGATACGAAGCCGCTTGCGGCAGTTGACTTAGTTTCATATATCTCACTGATAATTAAAGTAACTTGCGTTCTTCTGGTGTACACCAGAAGAACGCAAATTACTTTAATTATCAAATGCCTGGTGAACAGTTTCACTCTATCTTACTGTTGTTATTGAAAGGATTCGCGTGACCTCTCTGTTTAATTTGCAGAACATATCATTGTGGTGTGCGTTTCTTAATTTAAGTTATTAAGACGTCACCAAAAGCAATGAAAAAGCAACAATGGAACGTAACGAATGAGATGAAGCCTTTTTTTGAATAATGTTTTTGTCTTGGCGTTTGATAAATCTCGCTGTTACTTCATTTTGCTATCATTGCTACGTACTTTTGCAACACTACAGTATCAGTAAAAATGTCGGCATCAGCAAAAATATTGGTGTTGGTACACCTTTAATTTTGAATAATTCAAGATAACTAGTTAAAAACTAATTTTAAGAGTCTTTAGCAGTTGAAGAATACTCACGACACGTTCATTGATTTTTAAGTTGAAAGTCATGAGTTTAAAGATATATTTTTAACTCTTTACAATTTAAACGTTACAGCTGTTAGGAAAGTTTGCAAATATCTCCACAAGCCTAATAGTTTAGTTAGTTACCACTGGAGCGTAGTCGCATAGAGAGCTATTGATGGTCGGGCTGCATTCCTGCACAAGTTCAGCTATCATGGAGCTGGCATCGGTTCTTGTGTATGGATTTGGATAGGACGCAGCGGCGGTTATTATAGTTAGGACAATGATTTCTGCAATTGGATACTTCCCAAGCTACAAAGACAGAAAAATAAAGTTGGTACAATAATAACATATATTTAATAATAATAATAGAAAACCAATGACATCACAAAACCAATATGATGGTCATAGATGCAATGGCAACACAACTTTATGACCAAAAATTATAAATTTGGCTGTTTTATTAAAAATAATTGTGAAAAATACAGTTACAAGCGATAGATGCTTTTTAGCGGTAGCAATTCTTAGTATAAGTGGATTGTTGCAAACATACAAACCTTTGATGTGGTCCGAAATTTGCACCACTTGAGATTGGCATGAATGAAGGCAGCCCCGAAGAGTCCTCCTAGCACACCGATGAAAGCGAATGGCACGAGCTCAAATAGGAACCAAGGTCTGTTGTATGTGACGTAAAACATAACGAGATGGGAGTTTCCGAACGGGTTTATTGAGCGAAGCACAAATGCAGCGGTCAATGCGCAAAAGAACGATCGCCAGAGAGTTTTCATCGGGAAATAGTAGCTGACCTGACACAAGAGTATGTTATAAGGGTTTCGTTTTTTATGTGCATCCAACGTTGATTTCCGCATCGAACACTATTGTCTTCTGTGCTGTGCAGCAATACCGACTCTTTCGTCGGGTAGCGCAGCACACTTCTGCGTGAACTATACGTTTTTCTTTCATATTTATATGTTTATTTTCATCATTATATAAATATTACTTTTAGGAGAAGTACAGTAGCGCAAGACCAAATATTGATGCTGTTTTTGTAAGGTTTGTAACATGACCACACAGGGTACCGAATTCACATGTAACTGTGCAGCTACAGCAGATGTTTGTACTTGTAGTTGTGTGATAAAATACTACACTAATAATAGCTACATTGTATTAATTAATAATATACTCGGCTGCGCCTCTATACAGCTGTGCTATCACTGCCTGCTTTGTAAAGCGCATAAATATGTTCAATGGATGTAGCGTTATATAAAAACACACATTATCATATTATCATAAATCTAAATCATATTATCATATAAATCATATTATCATATTATCACATTATCATAAATATGTAAACGCCATATCTACAAAACTTACCTCTTCAAGACTAAATAAAACTCCGCCGACAGGGGCGCCAAAGGCAACCGATACACCTGCCGCTGCGGCTGCTGACAAAACCTCGCGCTTCTTCGCTTCGTTCTTGCCATATTTTGGAAAGAGATGAGCAAAGACGTTGCCGCAGCAAGCAGCAATGTGAACCAACGGTCCCTCTTTCCCAAGACTTAAATTTGAAGCCACAGCGAGCGGCGCGGTGACTGACTTGATCAGAAGTGTCCACTTTCCAAGATAGCCGCGGATGATAAAACCACTTAGAATGGTTTTAACCTTAAAACAATGAAACCCGACATAAAAACCATGCAAAACTGTGAAAAAAAAATCTTACAATGAAGCAAAGCCTTGCAACATTTCAAAAGTCTTCTTCAAAATTACAATTCAAATGTCTTGTCTGACAAGTTCGTTAAATAAACTTCCGCGTTAATATTTCAAGTGAAGTCGTTAGACCTGAAAAATTTCTTCTCACAGCCAACATGTTGCGCCGTCCGGCAACGGAAAAATCCGGCAGTGTATCACAACATAAGTTTACTATGTACACATCTCCAACCTTGCTTTATATCTCCATAATGCGTTTGTTTTCAAGATCAAGGATTATCTTGAGGATTTGCATAAAAACTTTTGTTTTTAACATCCAGCTATGACAACGTAAAATTTTCTGCACCATTTATCTGAGTGAGCCCACGCTACATTTTACTACATTTCTTTAAAATATGTACAATTGTACATGACTACTTAAACATAAGATGCACCGCATTTTGATGCATAGTTTTATCATTGAAAGATGTTTCTCAAAAGAATATCTAAAAAATTATAGCTACGCTAAATTCGGAGTGTCTTTGAGTCTCGGACATTTTAAGCTTCCATTTAAAAACACTTTGCAAGATGCCAAAACATGCAACGGAATGAACAATCTTGGAAATTTTGTGAAGATTACTCACTTCTGGAATACCAGATCCACAGGCATAAGGGGCAAAGACTTTTATCAAAATACCAGCCAGTGACGAAAACAACACTGCAGTGATGACATACATGAAGAAGTCGACAGCATAGCCTGAAGCATCAGCCTAAATCAAGTTTAAAAAAATAAAACAATGCGGGCTTGCAAAATCCATTATTTTTACATCAATTAAGCATTCACAAACATTGGTTCAATATCTACAGCGGGACCGATTTTGCTAGCTGGGGTAAGACCAGACAAAATTTCTGCTTTTTTTAAGTTTTTCTTGTGTGTAAAAGTAAACAACTGGGAGCTACTCTACCTAAAAGTATAAAAGAATTAAACTTACATCAAAACAGCAATTAAAATACACCTAATTGCACCTTGCCAAAAACCAACAAACCTCGACAAGCGACTAGTAAAGTGGCGTTACTTCAAAGCATTAAGTCAACAACAAAAATCATATCTGTTGGTAATTGCACACATATGGTGTAGGTGAGTAGCCTACAATAGAAAAAATCTACACTTTCAAAACTCGTTCAAATATAAAAAAGGACGTCAATTTGTAGTAAAACGGCTATTTTCCGCATGTTTACTCACTGCACATACAGTTCTACCCCTAGGTGCAACGTTCATATGAAGAACGCTGCACTTCGTGCTAGAAACGATAATTATGCTTATTCTGTACATACAGTGTTCTCCATCCCAAAAACTTGACTCCAACTTTGCCAAGAGCAATTGTGAACGACGTTTGAGACGATCGTTTGATTGTTTAACGTCCCATTTGACCAAATCCCCCAACAACAGGATTCCTTGTTCAACCAGAAGCGATTTCGGCAAACTCCTAACTTGATGTCAGCCAACCACTTTGTGACAATATCAATGATACCGGCGCAAGTACCTGGCAGAAGACGAACAATGCCATGAAGTTAAAAAGTTATTATTCTGAAAAAAATTATTCTGTTTCAAAAAGAAAATTAAGGATTTAAAAGTATAGACAGCTAAAGCAGACGTATAAAATTGGGAGATTGCAATATGCAGCACGTAGTGTGACTTATATAGGATATTACACGAGAATCATACCTGCAGCCAATCCGACAAGCAAAACAACGAGCCACCCTGACCAAGCATCATGAAGACCTTTGATAGTTTGAAAAAAGGACTCGTCTTTTCTGTGTAATATTTGACGGTGCCGTAGTCGATTACGTGACATTTCTCTCAACCAATCAATGGTATGGAAATCTTCATATGTCCCTAATTCATCAGCATGATCTTGAGAACGATCAAGAGACTCAAGAAGATGGCTGGACGTGGTTTGTTGATTTCGTCTGGACTTTCCAACTGTTTTATAATAATACAAATGAAAATTTTTGGTCGACATACGTTTTACAAGAACTATATCTGCGCACTTTGATGATCTTTTTAAATTATACAGTATGTGTTGTTACTTGTAATGTGCATTAAACAGTCCAACTTTGCCCAAAATTTGTGAGTTAAAGGCATACTAAATGAAAATTTCAAACGGGAATTAAGCATTAAAATGAGTAAACTGAACATTCAAGAATACATTTCAAAAAAATTACCGAAAAAAATTCGTTTTCAAAGGCGCTGGCAAGGTCCAAAGTCCAATGTTTCATTTATTTTCAAAATAACCAAAAGTGCAAACACTACTCGAGAATACGTCACTAAAGACAGCAATAACAAAAGCCACGTTACCACATCTGATGTTTTGAGCAAACTGTCTGATTTTTTGATGTTGAAATGTGTTGTTTTGATGTACATACATACATAGCCTACAGTCAAATCGCCCGCAGTAACAATTATTGCGCGATTAGCTGATTGCTATAGTCTGTAGTGACGTAACTGTACAGTCGCACGCTTCGCTGCTCAGGCTAATTTCGTTTTGAAAGTTCTGACAAAAGCACGCGCGCAATGGTGGTCAGACCGCAATGGGGCAAAAATTTATTGAAAATCGTTTTATGGTAGTATGTTAAACACAAAGAACGTGGAAAATCGCCAAGTCAGGTTTTTCCTTTAGTATCCCTTTAAAGTCTGACCACAATATGGTCTTTATGTTTCGTTAGGTTTGTCTAATGGATAATTATGTGATCTACACGCGAAAATGATCCACAGCAGTATAAATATTGAGTTGTAGTGTTTGGTCTTAGGATTGAGGTACTCTATTTACATTGCAATACTTTATATATTTTGTTGACCACATCACAAATATATACACCTTAAGTTGTACTACAAACTTACACATAGATCACACACTATGCTGACACTGAAATTGACCAAACTTTCAATGCTTGGCATAGTAAATTTTGAGAGCATTATTACGTGCTAAGTAATTGTTTAATCTCATGCATTAAATAATGTTTGCAGAACTGCCTGGACAGATGCCTGTTGGTAAAAACATCGTACAACAAGCAATAAGCACAATTATTTCAACACCAGTACATTCACTCATTGCTGATGATTAAACTTTCATGTCAGATAAATGTCTGTCATCTTTCCAAAAAAATGTCAATAGAGAAATAGAAAAAATTGATGTGTGGATAAAAATCAATAAGCTGTCATTAAATTATAGTAAAATTGATTCTCTGCAATAAACAAAGTGCAGCAGAAAATTTTAGTTTGTCAATCAGTAGCCAAAGTACTGAAAGAAAAGTATAAACTATCTTGGTGTAACTTTGGATGAACGATTGCAATGGAATAGTCATATATTATTAATCTTAGAAAGCAGCTTGCAAAGGTCTGTGGAGTGTGGTATAACATTTAAGCTAAGATACATTGCTCCATTGACAATACTACAAACTTTATATAACGCTTTGTTTCAATCCAAAATTCAATACTTGGTTATAAACTGGGGAAGGGCAAATTCTACACTACTTGCTCCAATTCAAGTGTTACAGAACAAGTTTGTCCAATCGTGTCTATTTTTGCCAAGATCAGCAAATGCAACTATTTTTTATCATAAATTTAATGTGCTCAGAATTAAAGATAAAGCTTCAATGGAGTGTTACTATGGAATCAAATACCCGAAGAACAAAGGAACATCTTACAAGGATGGATCCAGGGGGGGTGTGGTGGGGGTGCGCACCCCCCAAAAAAAATTCAAACTGCTATTATTTTAATAAACTAATGGGATTAAGATCTACTAGTATTACTTTATATTTTGATAGATCATAGCATTTTATATCAGCATGTAACGAATTGATGCTGTGTAGATTATGGAATGTGTACCAATGGAAATAATCACGTGTTTTGTACTGCTCATGTTTTTAAACTTTAGAATATTTCCCAAAATTTCATCACGTTCTTGAATTTTGTTATACCCGGTACTATAAGTGGTTTTTATTGATGATTGTTTTTAAGACTTGATTTTTCATGCACACTTTCTCCATTTTCAGGTCTTTATTAATAATTAATATTAAACAAAAACATCTGTATTAACAACATGAATGCTTATCAGTATGCCAAATACAGCAGACACATTTTGACAGTGCCACACTGATGGACTTCCTTGAATAAAAATAGATTTCAGCAGCACCCCCCCAAAAGTTAGAGGCTGGATCCATCCCTGACATCTTACAATACTTTTAAATTTAAATATAAATGTTTCTTAAAAAATTTGTACAGTAATCATTCCTAAAACATATCATCTGCTTATCTCCTTGCACATAGTCTGTATGTCGCTTTGCTTTTGTTGTTTCCTGTATTATGTTAAGTACCGATATTATGTTACTTAATTTTTGTGTTTTGCTTATATGTACAGTAGGGTGGGGTGAAAAAGTACTAATTTTGGATTTGAGCATTCTCTCGCAGATATTTCTTGTGGAGGTTTGAGAAAACATCACACAAAAAATTTCAGCGATTTTTGACAACAGGAACCTACCCACTTTTTGAGTTGAAATTTCATAATATCCCTAAAATTTCAAAGTTTTTTTCGCATTATTTAAAGTTGATATAATATTGTAATATTTCTTTTATACCTAAAACTATTAGTTTACTTATGTGTTTTTCCCAATATGGGGCCAATAGATGCAAATTAAAGTAGGGAAATGAATCATAAAAAGTGTAAAAATCTTGGATTTTTTCTAAAAATTTACCAAAGTCAAAAGTTACACTATCTAGTTTTGTATAGGCCAATAATTCCCGCATTCAATAGTTTCCTCGTCGAATAGGGCCTCGTCGAAAAAGTGCCGGGTCGAATAGCCGTTTACCTTTTTGTGATTGTCTGACAATTTGATACAGACGGTCTTCTTCTTTCGTTTGAAACTAGATCAAATTTCAGGACAGGTGGTGGAGAGCCAGATGAGTGTAGCTTCGTCCAGCGTTGCTATCCTACCATGCGTTCCATTTGGTGCCTTGTAGATGGGACATTCGAGAACGACATGGTCAGCAGTTTGTTCCTCCGCTCCGCATTCGCTGGCCGATGAGGGAGCCAGACCCCACTTGTGCATGTTGGAGTAGATGCGATCGACTCCGGTTCGGATTCTTTTGAGCTTGACTCAAGTCGGCCGAGGCAGGTCCATACCAGGGGGGCGCGCCACCGGGTGGGGTATAAAACCATGTAGTTTGATGTCGGTGGCGCACCACGCTGCTTTCCAAGTATCTTCCATGAAGTGTGCTGCGCTGATGGCATGATCGCTGAATAGATGTAGTAATTCAAAAGCAGCTGGCACAAAGGGGTGTCTTGACTTTAGTTGCCGGGGAGATTCCTGAGGTGGGATGTTGAGTTTTGCATGGAGCAAGTGGTTAGGATCTCCCGCCCGGCAAGCCAGGTGTATTATGGCTCCCTTTCGGCGGAGCTCAGCCGGTTGGATGCCTGCAAGGATTGGTAAGTACTCTGTTGGAGTTGGGCGCAGGCATTCAGTCTTCAGTCACAGTTCGCAATGCGTCGTTGATTGGGCTGTCGATGAGACGGGTGTGGGCACTGCGGCACCAGGCAGGGGCGCAGTATTCAGCAGTGGAGTGAACCAGAGCCAGGGTTGCAGTGCGTAAGGTGTCAGCACCTGCACCCCAAGTTGTGCCTGCCAGACGTCTCAGCAGGGCGACGCGAGATGTCAGCTTTTTGCGTAGTGACTGTAAATGGTGACGGTATGTGAGTGGCCTGTCAAGTGTAACCCCAAGGTATGTTGGTTCTGGGCAGGGCGGCAGAATTTTGCCGTTAACGGTCACTTTCAGGTCACGTTTTGCCTCCCTGTTGTTGACATGGAAGACTGCCGTCACAGTTTTACTTTCGCTGAGCTTCAGTTTCTATTGAAGGTATCCAGATATTGTCGTCATGTCTTGGCTCAACGTCGTTTGTAATGATTGCCAGTCTTTCGCAGAGTACAAAATGGCCAAGTCATCAGCATATGCATATTTGTCAGATGTTGTTGATGGTAGGTCTGCGTATAGACGTTGAAAAGGAGGGGAGCCAAGACTGATCCCTGTGGGACACCGTTTTTGAGTCGCCGCAGTCTACTTGGTTTTCCGCTTCCGGTGGCAAGGGTAAAACTCCTGTTGTGGATGAGTTCCATGATCATTTTGACCATGTGCCTGTCAGGGAGTAGGCGGAGTAGCTTGTAGACTAGGCCACGGTGCCAAACAGTGTCATAGGCTGCTGTTAGGTGGATAAAACAGCCCCCGCTTTCTTTTTTGCCGAGAAGCTCTTCTCAATATCTTAAGTTAGTAGTGTGACTTGGTCTACAGTTGACTTCCGGTGTCGGAAACCAACTTGTTCTTTGGGAAACAGTGGGTCAATTATTGGTTCAACACGGGCGTAGATCAGTCTCTCAAGGATCTTGAAAGGGATGCAGAGCAAGGAAATGGGGCGATTTGCATCGTCTAGTGGTTTGTTTGGCTTAATGGCTTAGGGATTGCGACGACCAGAGATCTTCTCCATACTTTAGGAATCTTGAGGCGGCACAGGCAGGACGACAGGAAATTGTATAACCAGGACTTTAGAACATAACCAGCGTGCATGATAAGCTCTGGACATATCCTACCTGGACCAGAGGCCTTTCCAGGTTTTAGGTGCTTGAGGGCAGCATTGAATTCGCTCCGTGAGAAGGAGCTAGAAATGCTCTCCTAGTCTGGTGTGTTGATCTCCCAAAGCTTTGTCACTTCTTTGGTAACAAACCGATCGGAGATATGGTTACACGGCTTATATATCCCATTTTTTATTACCTGCGATGCGATCTTATTAGCAGGAATGGGACATTGTCGGGGTGATTGTCTTGATCGTCCGTAAGGTTAATGAGTGTGCTCTACGCTGCACGGCTTGAGTGCGAGAGATTGGATGGTCTCTGTCCAGCGTTCTTTTTTTTTGCATCGAGTCATTCCAGAAGAGCCTTGGCGGCTGAGGGTGTTGTTTGACCATCTGAAGAGCTAACAAAAGATTGGTAGAGGCGCTCGCACTCTGCATCCCTAACACGGAGTGTAGTTACTTCTACGACCGCAGCACACTCTGAAAATGTGATAATGGCAATGCTTGCGGATGACACCAGAAAAGTTCGAGAAAATGCAGTCATGGCAATATTGAAAATTCGCAATGGGGCAAATATTGGTGATAGATCCGTTCGGAAGTTTGTTGTTCCAACGATAAATTATGAGGCCAACCATTATTCGACATCACCGTATATTTATGTTATGAACCTATCTTCACAACCACAATTACATCTAATTACATCATCTCATATCGTGAAAGCAAAATAGAAGTGAAAAGCTATCCAAACCACTCCCAATCAGTAGAAAGAATTGTGAAAATGGTGACTGATGCATCGTACAAAGTGTGTGGGTTTGATAGAAGACATGGATTCATCCGTGCTGGTATAGCTTCCAGGAATCTGATTCCTGCTGCAGATACAAAGGCGCACTACAGCCAAGCACATTTGTAGATACTGTTAACACTAAAATCAAGTGTTAGTATATTTGTGTTACAATTGAATTAGTGACTGTTGAATCCAATTGATTTTGCATGACTGTCATTTTATATTCCCAAACTGAGTTTAAAATGCAATGGTATTCGATTTTTGAAAAAAATTGCATGTTTTTGCAAAAAAAATTAAAGCAATCGAATCTCAAAACCTAAACAAAACTTGTATTAGAAGCTAGTCCAAGTCATTATTAGTGCAATGTAAAATAGTATATTGAACATAGCCAAAAAAAGTGTCTTTAAAGTTCTATTTTCGTAAGCATATGTTTTGCATATTTTTCGAAAAAGGCAGAATTTTCAACCCAAAAAGTGGGTAGGTTCCCAAGGTCAAAATTTCCTCAAATTCGGTTTCTGGTCGTTTTATGTTGTTCCACAAGAAATATCAACGAGACAAAGCAAAATTTTTGGTTCACCCCACCCTAATGTACAGGTGGCAGCTGACTTTGGTGACCTTTTGGTCTTTCGCTGCCATCCTTGCTGTGCGAATTATTTTTGTTTATTGTGTTGTGTATAATTATTTTTGTTTATTCACCAGCAGAAAAAATAAATTAACTGAACTAATACCTTGAAACGATCGATCTCCAAGCAGTGGATCATCTTCCGAGTCATCATGATAGGCAGTGTTGTGTGAGAAACTAGTCATGTCAAGTAACTCGTCGTCTGTATCACTCACACCACTGCTTTGTCTTCTCCCTGAAAGTTAAATAGCAAGTACGTAACTGATCATGAATCAACTGTTACTTTACTGAATGTTGCATGTATATTAACCTGGTTGCAAAATTAAATACTTTTTTCACCTTTGTACTTGGTGACAAAAACATACTAACATGACCTTTCACTACAACTAAGAGTTTTAGAAAAGTATGGTAGTTATATCTAAGCACATTAAAGCTATATAAAAACAATAAAAACTATTAATACTACAAAAAGTGCTCAATGCTAAGCAAAAAATTCTATTTGAATAAGAACTTCTGATGATCCGTTAAAGATGAAACAGGCTGTTAAGGATTCAGATAGTAATAAGTATAGTTGATTTAAAGCTATATATATATATATATATTTTACAAAGTTGCCATGTCAATATAATATAATAAGGTTAAAAATTATTTATTGAACCAGGAAAAAACCACAAACATACAGTAGTTGCTAATTTCATGAGATAGAATAAAAATCTTTCTACTCTTTTCTTATCTGCAAAGATATCTTCAAAACCCTGGGCTTACTGAAGTGCAGTGCCATACATACTGACTTGTAATCAATCTTTTGCCCCAGGGCTTAAACATGTAAGGCTGCCAATCCTGCCATACCTAGTTCAGTAGATTTAAATCTAAATAAATGCCAAGCCTTATTTACGTTTGAAAACCAAGACTGTAAATAGCAATGCAATCACTTAAAATCGTATTTTATTTTAGTATCTGAAGCAATGAAAACAAACAAGTCAAACAACCAACAAAACTTCCAAAATTAACCTAAACATTACCAAACCTATTAAGTGATATTGCACAAAGCAATGGTTAACAATGGTTAAATGCTGTCTGCACTTGCCATTTAGTTGGTATGACTGAAAATAATGTAGTCAGCAGTTTTCAAAAATGAATATAGTATTCTCTCAAATTGTTTAGAAAAAAATGATTCAACTGTACTTGTTAATAATTCAATATTTAAAGTTCATAAGTTTGTATCTAATTAACACTGTGTCTAATTAAAGTGCACGTATGAGCTAAAGTTGGTAAAATTTTATTTGCATTCTGTTTCAAGACAGATATCAATGGCAAGAAAGGATTCAAATAACAGAACTTTACCGTATTTATCCGTGTTAAAGTCGCATTCGTGTATAAGTCGCACCCCAAAATTTGGCTCAAATATTGGTACAAAATTTTTTTAGCAAATTTTATTGAAAAACAACAATCAAAATTTTAATAGCCTTCAAACTCGTTTTGAAGCCTTTGAACTCACATGCGAGATGTTTGCGTTAAAATTCACATGCATGCTGTGCAGTGAGCATGTTAATGCGATGCTTGCAATCCCCGCACGCAAAATACAAACGCTTAATAGCAGCGCTAACGAGCGATATGTAGCATTCGTTTGTCAGAAGTTCAGAACCTTGTGTAAAAGTCGCACCCTCGTGTATAAGTCGCACCCCAACCTTTTTGAGCAAGATTTGGTGCAAAATTTTGCGACTTATACACGGATAAATACGGTAGTTTAGGATATTCAATTATTCATTGATCTTGAACCTTAATTGACTTGGACATTTGCAAACTACATCTGTTCTAAATAATTAGGTATATAACTCTTAAAATCAGTAAATGCTTTTTTACTGATTTTATACGTTTGGTTGAATCCTTTTACATGGATCCTACAAATAATATATGTCCTGCAATTCTCTAAACACCGAGAAGCCAGAACAGAGGTTAAGAGTCTTCAGATTATAACTCTTAAACTTGAATACTAAATCCTATTAAGATTATTTCAATCAAAGAAATGAATTCAAGTCATAACTTCTTCTTCGTCGTATGAGCTGTCTTCTTCCGGACGATATGTTTGGGCATGAGGTCATCAGCCACTCGACAGTATCGTCATCCAGGGCCTTCAGTCCAAGCGTTCCATGTGGTGGTTGGTGGATTGGGCAGTCATGGACGACATGGTCCACTGTCTGGTCTGTGGCACTACACTCACATCCGGTGAGGGAGCCAGGCCCCATTGGCACATGTCTGAGCGATAGCGGCCGACACCGGTTTGTAGGCGGTTAAGCTGAACCTTCACGTGGTCCCCCCCGGGGAGGAAGACAAGCACCTTCACATGGTCCCCCCGTCAGTAACACACTAAATGTATGCGAAATGAAGCTTGTCAAACAAGAGCTCACGAGACTGTTCAGCGCAGGGTGGGTAGGGGAATGCCCTTTTCAGGGCACGCACTGTTGAAAAGTGCCGACGACCCACCGTACTGCAGCTGAACACTGAGGGCATTACGGCCAGCAAGCTCAGCACAATCCCTGCTCAGCATCATCGAGCACCTGGACACCAAGCATCAAGTCAGAACGAAGTCGTGGTTTTGTTTACACTTTACAGCAACAAAGTAAACTTTTCAGTATTCAGATTGATGTAATTATAGCACAAATTTATTATTATGCAATGAACCAAGTCTTTCCGAACATCTACATAACTGTTAAACATGATCATATTTAATGTCATTTAACTCTACACTGGAAATACTTTCTGTGCAAACTTACGGAATACAGAGTTACAGACACTGCAAGCTATCACTACCAAATGACAACCAAAGCCATGAATCCCATTAATGCAACATCTACTAGCATGATTATTAAATACTAACTTACAACCAGTCAACCATTGTGCAATCAGTATCAATAATTATTAAATACAACAAAAATAAAATATCATAAACTACTTGTGCTGCATTGCAATAGGAACAGTTTAGAGATGTACCGATATATCGGTATCGGCATCGGTATCGGTGATATCGGCCATTTTTTGAGTATCGGTATCGGCAAAATTTGGCCGATACTGTGGCCGATACTAAACATGTAAAAAAAGGCGTTTGCTGCGGATTTTTGCAGAAGCAAAGATATTACATAGATTTTTTAAAGTAGTAACTAACACCACATTGATATAGAAAAATAACAACCTGTTCAAATTTTTGATACCTCACACTCCCATGACTTCATGTGCGTACCTCTTGGCATTGTTTGCTTACAGTGATTCTTTCACTCAAACAAAACGTTTTGTTTCAGCAGTTTTGCGTTGTTCGATTCTTAAGTTGTGAAGGAGACTCAATTTCTCCAATATTTATCATGCTTTTCTTTGTGTTTCTTTTTATTTCTCAGCAGAGGATAAAACCAGGCCAAGACTACCCAGGTAGCAAAAATGTATACTTTTGCATCGTTTTTACGTTGCTAAACGTTTAAAAAACCATGTAACTTGGTTGTTTTTAGTAAGCTGGTTTTATCAGTTTGTGATTTAATATCCACACATTTCGTTGTAATAAACTCACCAAGCTTAAACAATGTCATGGCAGAGTAAGTAGGCTTAAAATGATAGCAATGGGACTACCAATCCTCACTAAACTAATCAATAAATGGTCTTGTTGCGCCTAAGATGACAACCTCATTGTGAAGAAAGGAGCGTTCTTCCCGGCTATCAGCACAAGGCTGAGCACTCACTAGTACAGCGAGCTGTTGCGATTCGCTAACCATAACGGTGTAGCTTCCACGCTAGCCATTTAGACCATTAAATCAACTATATGTTTCTCGGCAGCCGTTTTGTAGCAAGAATTGACATCGACAAGAATTGAAATGGCTAGTGTACGCCCGGACAGCAGAATAACTAAGTGTTATGATTTAATTTAGGGTGCTTTAAACAGAACATTTTTGCACGTAAAGCATTAAATTACCACTTTGGGCCCATAATTTGCTTGCAAAGCACTCGCTTACCTTTCTGGGCCCTTTTGCTAGATTATGGGCCCCCAAGACTAAAGAATAACAACTTTAATGCTTGAAATCAGTCGTTTAGAATGGTTTTAGCCAAACATTTTTGCGCGTAAACTATAAAACCAAAATTTCGGGCCCTCCCAACAAACACAGGCTTGGGCCGTCAAGGGTACGCCGTACCCTCCGTACCCCCTCTCATAAGCCTTGGTCATTTTAGGCGCAACAAGACCATTTTGATTAGTTTAGTGAGGATTCGTAGTTTCATTGCTTTCATTTTGAGCATACTTATTCTGCCATGACATTGTTTAAGCTTGGTGAGTTTATTACAACGAAAGGTGGAAATTTAATCAGAAACTGATAGAACCAGCTTACTAAAAACAACCAAGTTACACGGGTTTTTTAAATGTTTAGCAACGTAAAAACGATGCAAAAGTATACATTTTTGCTACCTGGGTAGTCTTGGCCTGGTAAAAGCTTTTCAACCGAACGACAAGCGCCATTAGGTTGCACATTACTTGTCGAATAGTTTTTGTACGACTACACAAATTACTTGGTTTACATTTTACATCTTATTATCAATTATGATAGCCTATTTGGAGAGTTTGCGCAAACATTTTATTAATTTTTCAGAAACCCCAATTATGATGTAATGTTTCTTCCCTTATACCCCAGTCCTCAATTATGGTGGCCTTTCATTACTAAAACCTACTATTATGACACAACAATGCAGTTGAGATAGGATTCTTGAATCTTTAATAAGTTATGCCAATTGAAAGCTTTTTTCAATAGTTTTATGCAAATAAGGTAAAACTTAGCATTTGATATGATTCCTTGCAAATACCAAAATTGCTTTGTAACATCAAAGTATCGGCCAAAATATCGGTATCAGTATCGGTATCGGCCTAAAAAAGTGATATCGGTATCGGGATCGGTATCGGCCAAAATATTGGTATCGGTACATCTCTAGAACAGTTGCTTAATGAAGAATGCTTAGCTAGAATCCTAGGTATGACATAGGCTAAACATCTTGTCAGACCACATCTATAAATGTAAACTTAAATCTCAGTGAAAACAAAGCTGCGCAGATCACTAACACATCACCGTCATGGCTCAATTTTCTGTAATATTGTCCTAAACACTACACAGTATGTAAGTTACCAACTACAAAAAAGGTTACTCAAAAGTATAGGTTATAACAGTAACATATCCCATTGAATGCTTCTTCATATTAAGAAAGTCATGTACGTTTCACTGCCAGTCATGCTGCAATATCTTGATGAATTTTAACATGGTATGCATCTGCAAAAAGTTACCATAACTGTGCAAGAAAGGTAGGAATTTTAATAAGACTAAGTTAACACAATAATTTACCATTGGTATGTGTATTCCAGGTTGCAACAGAAGTCATTCCAGTAGCCCGAAACCAGGAGAACAAAAATTTTGTTTTTTTTGTTTAAGGAATTACAGTTCTTATATACGGTACATCAAACAGTATTTAGTCCATGAAGCCTTCAGCAATGATATGGTATGTTAAAATAGCTTGCAATAGCTGGAAATAGTATATAAAGTAAACTGTGAGTTTGTAATATTTAGGCAGTGGCTATTTGACCGGCGCCGGTCTTTGAATCTGAAACACTATTTGACCAGTCATGACGTCACTATACAGTCACTTTTTTTCTTTTTCTCTTTCAAAGCAAAAGACGAGAAGCACGTATATATAAGTTCTAAATCCGACCGTTTTATTCAACTCGTTACGTGGCGCGAGCGTTACGTCGCCGGCTCCTGTTCTAGAGGGACTAAGTTCGATACTACCCGGAAGCGTTCCTTTTTCTATTATTTTTTTTTAACTAAATTTTAACCCGAAGTGCATTTTTGTAGTTAATTTTTAAATTGAGTTGTCTACAGCCCAATTTTTTATGTCTTTTCAAATGTGAGTAATAAAGTTAGAGTTTTTTTAATTTGCTGAAATTTGAGAATTTCTCTGGGTAATTTTCCGTTTGGGGCCGTGCTAACTATAGCCTACTACATAATTTTTCATTCAGGCACGTTTTAAACCTTTCAAGGTTTTGCCACCTTTTCCCGTTCATTAACGTGCTGGTAGGTCTATATCGATTTTTGTAGTTAGTATCTTTTTCGTCCCGGACGCGTTAATGACGAAAAATAAAATGTTTGATTGATTGTTGTGACCGTATTTGCCGAACGAAACATTACATTTTTGCTCTCAACAACAAGTAGTTATATACAATGCTTCTTTTAAAAAATTGTAATGGTATGTAAATGTAATGCAACTCAAATTAAAAATTGACTACAAAAGTGCACTTCGGGTCAAAATGTAGCTAAAAAAACAAATTAATAAAAAAAAGGAACGCTTCCGGGTAGTATCGAACTCAGGCCCTCTAGTATAGGAGTCTGCGACGTATCGCTCGCGCCACGTAACGAGTTGAATAAAATCGTGGAATTAGAAGTTATCCCTACGCGCTTCTCGTCTTTTGCTTTGAAAGAGAAAAAGAAAAAAAGTGACTGTATAATGACGTAATGACGGTCAAATAGTGTTTCAGATTCAAAGACCGGCGCCGGTCAAATAGCCACTGCCTAATATTTAGGTTAGTGGTAAGTTATAAAGTAGTGCGGTAAATATTTTCAAGTCAGAAATCAAAGCTCATTGTAGATGTAAGGTACGGTAGCCTACTCAAAACTCATTCAAAGCCTTTGCAAGTTACTTTCTACTGCTGCAAATTCGTCTAACTGTGATGATGTGTCTTGTTGCACATTCTGAACCTGAACAATTCTTTGACACATCACCACAGTTAGACGAATTTGCAGCAGTAGAAAGTAACTTGCAAAGGCTTTGAACCTCTAATGCAGACCTGGTCATTGAGATTAACAGAGTGGAGTTTTTGCTTGTTTAAATTAAACTCCACTTAACTGTCGCTGAATGAAGAACTGTTCATAATGTGCGTTGTTTAAGCACATGCCTTAATAGCACAACCGTCACTTCTTGATCTTACCATTTCTTTATTCACAAACTCGAGCGCCAATTAGCGATATTACCAGGCTATTGTGCCAGACTGCTGGCGATGTGTTTGCTGTAACCTGACAACATGAAAAACACAATCTGATTCCTGACACAGAACACTAGGCTATACAGTAGTGTATATCAGCATGGTGGGGAAAGTAGAATTGACAAAAACAACAACTCAATTTATGTACAAACAATGGTTTGGTTCACCGAGTCTCACTCCACAAGTTTCAATTTGCCTTCCAATCAGGGTTGCCAGGTCCACTTATGGAAAAAAAATGCCAAACAACTGGTCAAAAAATGCTAAATGACCTAAAAAATGCCAACCTGGCATCCCTGCTTCCAATTCATTGTTGTCAAATGACAAAAATAGGTTTAACCATTACTATTGCCTATGGGGTGTAAAATTCAAGCAACGGTGAGTGTGAGGAAATGCAAGTCAGCAAGTTGTTCCATGTTAATCTTGCCAAAACTTGCACTAAAATGAAATACTACTGTTTTTCCGTGTGTTTAATATACCAAAACATGTATAAAAAAGGAAATAACGAAACGTTGTAATCTAAAGTTTTGAACCATGTCTTGTCCAAACCTTTATTTGAAAAGAAAGTAAGCTACCGCACGGTACTCGGATAGGTGCACCAAGAAGCCTCAAGATCAAACGGTGCAGATTTCGCTCTTGGAGCAAGCGCTTGAGCAATTGAGCATGTCAATGACTAGTCTCCATTCAGCTGCACCCAGTAGATGAGTGGTTCCCAACCTGGGGTCCGCGGACCCCTAGGGGTCCGTGAGAAAGCATTTGGGGTCGGTGATTACCTTGATGAATTTGGAAAAAAACGAAAAGCGATCTTTTCACTTTCATTTCTCTCATTAAATTTGCTTACGTTGAAAAAGTTTCGGCATGGCACTTTCATATTCAAATACTGCTGACATTTCTTCATCCCTGCATTTCTTGAACAATTCATTCATTTTCTTATTTGAGCAACCGTTTAACCTGATATTTGCCGCAGGAGTCATAACGGCAATGCAATATGACACAGCACAGTAGCATAATAAGCCATGCCCTATAACGGCCAACTCCATAGCGAAACAACTTCCCGCAAATGGCCAATATCAAGGAGCTGATAAAGCGCATGCCAGAGCAGTGAAAAATGAAATCAATCAACTATGGAAGGTACCCAGTTCAAGCTGTTTCCTATCTACCTCTTTTAACATCTCTGAGTTGGACGCAGCCATCAAACACCTAAAAACTGGCAAATCACAAGGCCCAGACAAGATCCCACCAGAGCTAATTAAACATATTGGACCACTCGCAAGAGAGTGGCTGCTGCGACAGTTCATGTCATTCTGCCTAAAGAAGTTGCTCCTCCCAAAGATCTGGAGGAAAGCTAACATCATAGCCATTAGAAAGCCCAACAAGCCAGCTGATAACCCTAAAAGTTACAGGCCCATTTCCTTGCTCTGTGTACCATACAAGTTACTTGAGCGTCTCTTATTGAGCAGACTCGAACCAATCGTTGATCCAAAACTGCCAAAAGAACAAGCTGGATTCCGACGCGGCCGATGTACAACTGACCAGGTTGTCAAGCTTACGGATGACATCGAAAGTGGTTTTGAAGCCCGTGAGAAGGTGGGTGTTGTCCTAGTGGATCTTATAGCAGCCTATGACACTGTGTGGCACCGCGGTCTTACTATGAAACTATTACAACTCATTCCTGACCGACACATGGTTAAGTTTCTGGTAGAGACCATCTCGAACCGTACCTTCATACTGCATACCAACGAGGGAAAACCCAGCAGACCACGCCGCCTGAAAAATGGCGTCCACCAAGGGTCAACACTATCGCCACTCCTATTTAATATCTATAGGCTATAAGTGACCTCCCATGCACTACATCGCAACAGTATGGCTATGCGGATGATCTAGCTCTTCTATACGCTCACAGAAACTGGCACGAGGTGGAAAGAAAACTTGAAATTGACCTGAAACTGGTGGCTGACTATCTGGACAAGTGGAGGCTCAAACTGAATGCGTCGAAAACAACAATCTCCGCTTTCCATCTAAATAATCGGGAATCCCAGCGTCAACTGTCTGTTTCGCTAAAAGGAAATCCTTTACCATATACAAACCCAATATCCAAACCAATATCCAAACCCAACTTACCTTGGAGTAAAACTTGACCGACAGTTGACCTACAGACCCCACATCGAGTCACTCCGTGCCAAAGTTACCTCGAGAAATAACCTCTTGAGAAGCCTTGCAGGAACAGGATGGGGAGCCCGAGCATCAACCTTGCGTACAAGTGCACTAGCCTTGGTCTACAGCTCAGCCGAATATGCCACAGCTGTGTGGAACCGTAGCAGACACACAAAAAAGATGGATGTATGCATTAACGACACCTTGCGCATCATCACTGGCTGTCTCCGCCCCACACCTACTGCTTATCTGCCAACTTTGGCTGGCATTGCTCCTGCTCATGTCCGTAGGGAAGAAGCCTCTCACAAACTGGCTTTGCATGCAAGACTCGATCTTCAACACCTTCTCCACAGTCACTCCCAAAGATATGGACCAGTCAGACCCCAACGCCTGTCATCAAGGCGCCCATTCCATCGATATGCTACACAGCTTGTGGATAAGAACTTCAGCTGCATGGAGACATGGGCCCAGGAATGGAACGAGCTGCCACATATCCCTCCCCAGTTTTCAGTTATACCAGCACTCTCCATCCCTCCTGGAGCAGACCTCTCAAGAAAGGCATGGGTCACATTGAACAGGATCAGATGTGACGTTGGCTGCACTGGAGCTAATCTATTTAGGTGGGGGTTGCATAATACGCCGATATGTGTCTGCGGAGCGGTAGAACAAACAATGCAACACATACTCCACGAATGCCCTATCTTAAGGCCCCCAAGTGGAATCATTGGTATTCGCAAACTGGACCCAACTACCGTATCATGGCTACCATAAACTACTTGTGCTGCATTGCAATAGGAACAGTTTAGAGATGTACCGATATATCGGTATCGGCATCGGTATCGGTGATATCGGCCATTTTTTGAGTATCGGTATCGGCAAAATTTGGCCGATACTGTGGCCGATACTAAACATGTAAAAAAAGGCGTTTGCTGCGGATTTTTGCAGAAGCAAAGATATTACATAGATTTTTTAAAGTAGTAACTAACACCACATTGATATAGAAAAATAACAACCTGTTCAAATTTTTGATACCTCACACTCCCATGACTTCATGTGCGTACCTCTTGGCATTGTTTGCTTACAGTGATTCTTTCACTCAAACAAAACGTTTTGTTTCAGCAGTTTTGCGTTGTTCGATTCTTAAGTTGTGAAGGAGACTCAATTTCTCCAATATTTATCATGCTTTTCTTTGTGTTTCTTTTTATTTCTCAGCAGAGGATAAAACCAGGCCAAGACTACCCAGGTAGCAAAAATGTATACTTTTGCATCGTTTTTACGTTGCTAAACGTTTAAAAAACCATGTAACTTGGTTGTTTTTAGTAAGCTGGTTTTATCAGTTTGTGATTTAATATCCACACATTTCGTTGTAATAAACTCACCAAGCTTAAACAATGTCATGGCAGAGTAAGTAGGCTTAAAATGATAGCAATGGGACTACCAATCCTCACTAAACTAATCAATAAATGGTCTTGTTGCGCCTAAGATGACAACCTCATTGTGAAGAAAGGAGCGTTCTTCCCGGCTATCAGCACAAGGCTGAGCACTCACTAGTACAGCGAGCTGTTGCGATTCGCTAACCATAACGGTGTAGCTTCCACGCTAGCCATTTAGACCATTAAATCAACTATATGTTTCTCGGCAGCCGTTTTGTAGCAAGAATTGACATCGACAAGAATTGAAATGGCTAGTGTACGCCCGGACAGCAGAATAACTAAGTGTTATGATTTAATTTAGGGTGCTTTAAACAGAACATTTTTGCACGTAAAGCATTAAATTACCACTTTGGGCCCATAATTTGCTTGCAAAGCACTCGCTTACCTTTCTGGGCCCTTTTGCTAGATTATGGGCCCCCAAGACTAAAGAATAACAACTTTAATGCTTGAAATCAGTCGTTTAGAATGGTTTTAGCCAAACATTTTTGCGCGTAAACTATAAAACCAAAATTTCGGGCCCTCCCAACAAACACAGGCTTGGGCCGTCAAGGGTACGCCGTACCCTCCGTACCCCCTCTCATAAGCCTTGGTCATTTTAGGCGCAACAAGACCATTTTGATTAGTTTAGTGAGGATTCGTAGTTTCATTGCTTTCATTTTGAGCATACTTATTCTGCCATGACATTGTTTAAGCTTGGTGAGTTTATTACAACGAAAGGTGGAAATTTAATCAGAAACTGATAGAACCAGCTTACTAAAAACAACCAAGTTACACGGGTTTTTTAAATGTTTAGCAACGTAAAAACGATGCAAAAGTATACATTTTTGCTACCTGGGTAGTCTTGGCCTGGTAAAAGCTTTTCAACCGAACGACAAGCGCCATTAGGTTGCACATTACTTGTCGAATAGTTTTTGTACGACTACACAAATTACTTGGTTTACATTTTACATCTTATTATCAATTATGATAGCCTATTTGGAGAGTTTGCGCAAACATTTTATTAATTTTTCAGAAACCCCAATTATGATGTAATGTTTCTTCCCTTATACCCCAGTCCTCAATTATGGTGGCCTTTCATTACTAAAACCTACTATTATGACACAACAATGCAGTTGAGATAGGATTCTTGAATCTTTAATAAGTTATGCCAATTGAAAGCTTTTTTCAATAGTTTTATGCAAATAAGGTAAAACTTAGCATTTGATATGATTCCTTGCAAATACCAAAATTGCTTTGTAACATCAAAGTATCGGCCAAAATATCGGTATCAGTATCGGTATCGGCCTAAAAAAGTGATATCGGTATCGGGATCGGTATCGGCCAAAATATTGGTATCGGTACATCTCTAGAACAGTTGCTTAATGAAGAATGCTTAGCTAGAATCCTAGGTATGACATAGGCTAAACATCTTGTCAGACCACATCTATAAATGTAAACTTAAATCTCAGTGAAAACAAAGCTGCGCAGATCACTAACACATCACCGTCATGGCTCAATTTTCTGTAATATTGTCCTAAACACTACACAGTATGTAAGTTACCAACTACAAAAAAGGTTACTCAAAAGTATAGGTTATAACAGTAACATATCCCATTGAATGCTTCTTCATATTAAGAAAGTCATGTACGTTTCACTGCCAGTCATGCTGCAATATCTTGATGAATTTTAACATGGTATGCATCTGCAAAAAGTTACCATAACTGTGCAAGAAAGGTAGGAATTTTAATAAGACTAAGTTAACACAATAATTTACCATTGGTATGTGTATTCCAGGTTGCAACAGAAGTCATTCCAGTAGCCCGAAACCAGGAGAACAAAAATTTTGTTTTTTTTGTTTAAGGAATTACAGTTCTTATATACGGTACATCAAACAGTATTTAGTCCATGAAGCCTTCAGCAATGATATGGTATGTTAAAATAGCTTGCAATAGCTGGAAATAGTATATAAAGTAAACTGTGAGTTTGTAATATTTAGGCAGTGGCTATTTGACCGGCGCCGGTCTTTGAATCTGAAACACTATTTGACCAGTCATGACGTCACTATACAGTCACTTTTTTTCTTTTTCTCTTTCAAAGCAAAAGACGAGAAGCACGTATATATAAGTTCTAAATCCGACCGTTTTATTCAACTCGTTACGTGGCGCGAGCGTTACGTCGCCGGCTCCTGTTCTAGAGGGACTAAGTTCGATACTACCCGGAAGCGTTCCTTTTTCTATTATTTTTTTTTAACTAAATTTTAACCCGAAGTGCATTTTTGTAGTTAATTTTTAAATTGAGTTGTCTACAGCCCAATTTTTTATGTCTTTTCAAATGTGAGTAATAAAGTTAGAGTTTTTTTAATTTGCTGAAATTTGAGAATTTCTCTGGGTAATTTTCCGTTTGGGGCCGTGCTAACTATAGCCTACTACATAATTTTTCATTCAGGCACGTTTTAAACCTTTCAAGGTTTTGCCACCTTTTCCCGTTCATTAACGTGCTGGTAGGTCTATATCGATTTTTGTAGTTAGTATCTTTTTCGTCCCGGACGCGTTAATGACGAAAAATAAAATGTTTGATTGATTGTTGTGACCGTATTTGCCGAACGAAACATTACATTTTTGCTCTCAACAACAAGTAGTTATATACAATGCTTCTTTTAAAAAATTGTAATGGTATGTAAATGTAATGCAACTCAAATTAAAAATTGACTACAAAAGTGCACTTCGGGTCAAAATGTAGCTAAAAAAACAAATTAATAAAAAAAAGGAACGCTTCCGGGTAGTATCGAACTCAGGCCCTCTAGTATAGGAGTCTGCGACGTATCGCTCGCGCCACGTAACGAGTTGAATAAAATCGTGGAATTAGAAGTTATCCCTACGCGCTTCTCGTCTTTTGCTTTGAAAGAGAAAAAGAAAAAAAGTGACTGTATAATGACGTAATGACGGTCAAATAGTGTTTCAGATTCAAAGACCGGCGCCGGTCAAATAGCCACTGCCTAATATTTAGGTTAGTGGTAAGTTATAAAGTAGTGCGGTAAATATTTTCAAGTCAGAAATCAAAGCTCATTGTAGATGTAAGGTACGGTAGCCTACTCAAAACTCATTCAAAGCCTTTGCAAGTTACTTTCTACTGCTGCAAATTCGTCTAACTGTGATGATGTGTCTTGTTGCACATTCTGAACCTGAACAATTCTTTGACACATCACCACAGTTAGACGAATTTGCAGCAGTAGAAAGTAACTTGCAAAGGCTTTGAACCTCTAATGCAGACCTGGTCATTGAGATTAACAGAGTGGAGTTTTTGCTTGTTTAAATTAAACTCCACTTAACTGTCGCTGAATGAAGAACTGTTCATAATGTGCGTTGTTTAAGCACATGCCTTAATAGCACAACCGTCACTTCTTGATCTTACCATTTCTTTATTCACAAACTCGAGCGCCAATTAGCGATATTACCAGGCTATTGTGCCAGACTGCTGGCGATGTGTTTGCTGTAACCTGACAACATGAAAAACACAATCTGATTCCTGACACAGAACACTAGGCTATACAGTAGTGTATATCAGCATGGTGGGGAAAGTAGAATTGACAAAAACAACAACTCAATTTATGTACAAACAATGGTTTGGTTCACCGAGTCTCACTCCACAAGTTTCAATTTGCCTTCCAATCAGGGTTGCCAGGTCCACTTATGGAAAAAAAATGCCAAACAACTGGTCAAAAAATGCTAAATGACCTAAAAAATGCCAACCTGGCATCCCTGCTTCCAATTCATTGTTGTCAAATGACAAAAATAGGTTTAACCATTACTATTGCCTATGGGGTGTAAAATTCAAGCAACGGTGAGTGTGAGGAAATGCAAGTCAGCAAGTTGTTCCATGTTAATCTTGCCAAAACTTGCACTAAAATGAAATACTACTGTTTTTCCGTGTGTTTAATATACCAAAACATGTATAAAAAAGGAAATAACGAAACGTTGTAATCTAAAGTTTTGAACCATGTCTTGTCCAAACCTTTATTTGAAAAGAAAGTAAGCTACCGCACGGTACTCGGATAGGTGCACCAAGAAGCCTCAAGATCAAACGGTGCAGATTTCGCTCTTGGAGCAAGCGCTTGAGCAATTGAGCATGTCAATGACTAGTCTCCATTCAGCTGCACCCAGTAGATGAGTGGTTCCCAACCTGGGGTCCGCGGACCCCTAGGGGTCCGTGAGAAAGCATTTGGGGTCGGTGATTACCTTGATGAATTTGGAAAAAAACGAAAAGCGATCTTTTCACTTTCATTTCTCTCATTAAATTTGCTTACGTTGAAAAAGTTTCGGCATGGCACTTTCATATTCAAATACTGCTGACATTTCTTCATCCCTGCATTTCTTGAACAATTCATTCATTTTCTTATTTGAGCAACCGTTTAACCTGATATTTGCCGCAGGAGTCATAACGGCAATGCAATATGACACAGCACAGTAGCATAATAAGCCATGCCCTATAACGGCCAACTCCATAGCGAAACAACTTCCCGCAAATGGCCAATATCAAGGAGCTGATAAAGCGCATGCCAGAGCAGTGAAAAATGAAATCAATCAACTATGGAAGGTACCCAGTTCAAGCTGTTTCCTATCTACCTCTTTTAACATCTCTGAGTTGGACGCAGCCATCAAACACCTAAAAACTGGCAAATCACAAGGCCCAGACAAGATCCCACCAGAGCTAATTAAACATATTGGACCACTCGCAAGAGAGTGGCTGCTGCGACAGTTCATGTCATTCTGCCTAAAGAAGTTGCTCCTCCCAAAGATCTGGAGGAAAGCTAACATCATAGCCATTAGAAAGCCCAACAAGCCAGCTGATAACCCTAAAAGTTACAGGCCCATTTCCTTGCTCTGTGTACCATACAAGTTACTTGAGCGTCTCTTATTGAGCAGACTCGAACCAATCGTTGATCCAAAACTGCCAAAAGAACAAGCTGGATTCCGACGCGGCCGATGTACAACTGACCAGGTTGTCAAGCTTACGGATGACATCGAAAGTGGTTTTGAAGCCCGTGAGAAGGTGGGTGTTGTCCTAGTGGATCTTATAGCAGCCTATGACACTGTGTGGCACCGCGGTCTTACTATGAAACTATTACAACTCATTCCTGACCGACACATGGTTAAGTTTCTGGTAGAGACCATCTCGAACCGTACCTTCATACTGCATACCAACGAGGGAAAACCCAGCAGACCACGCCGCCTGAAAAATGGCGTCCACCAAGGGTCAACACTATCGCCACTCCTATTTAATATCTATAGGCTATAAGTGACCTCCCATGCACTACATCGCAACAGTATGGCTATGCGGATGATCTAGCTCTTCTATACGCTCACAGAAACTGGCACGAGGTGGAAAGAAAACTTGAAATTGACCTGAAACTGGTGGCTGACTATCTGGACAAGTGGAGGCTCAAACTGAATGCGTCGAAAACAACAATCTCCGCTTTCCATCTAAATAATCGGGAATCCCAGCGTCAACTGTCTGTTTCGCTAAAAGGAAATCCTTTACCATATACAAACCCAATATCCAAACCAATATCCAAACCCAACTTACCTTGGAGTAAAACTTGACCGACAGTTGACCTACAGACCCCACATCGAGTCACTCCGTGCCAAAGTTACCTCGAGAAATAACCTCTTGAGAAGCCTTGCAGGAACAGGATGGGGAGCCCGAGCATCAACCTTGCGTACAAGTGCACTAGCCTTGGTCTACAGCTCAGCCGAATATGCCACAGCTGTGTGGAACCGTAGCAGACACACAAAAAAGATGGATGTATGCATTAACGACACCTTGCGCATCATCACTGGCTGTCTCCGCCCCACACCTACTGCTTATCTGCCAACTTTGGCTGGCATTGCTCCTGCTCATGTCCGTAGGGAAGAAGCCTCTCACAAACTGGCTTTGCATGCAAGACTCGATCTTCAACACCTTCTCCACAGTCACTCCCAAAGATATGGACCAGTCAGACCCCAACGCCTGTCATCAAGGCGCCCATTCCATCGATATGCTACACAGCTTGTGGATAAGAACTTCAGCTGCATGGAGACATGGGCCCAGGAATGGAACGAGCTGCCACATATCCCTCCCCAGTTTTCAGTTATACCAGCACTCTCCATCCCTCCTGGAGCAGACCTCTCAAGAAAGGCATGGGTCACATTGAACAGGATCAGATGTGACGTTGGCTGCACTGGAGCTAATCTATTTAGGTGGGGGTTGCATAATACGCCGATATGTGTCTGCGGAGCGGTAGAACAAACAATGCAACACATACTCCACGAATGCCCTATCTTAAGGCCCCCAAGTGGAATCATTGGTATTCGCAAACTGGACCCAACTACCGTATCATGGCTGCACGATGAGGCATTGTCAATTTAAGCTACTACAAGTCAAACGAGAGAAGAAGTAGCATAATAATTATTACAATAGTCAATAGTAGCCTATGTTAATTGAGTTTCAGGCAAATTTAATTAGGGGTCCGCAGAATTAATAATTTGTCTCAAGGGGTCCGTGACAACAAAAAGATTGGGAACCACTGCAGTAGATAAAAGAATTTAGGTGTTTCGGCTATGCTATATTTTAAACTGATTGCCCTGCTTTGGTAGGCTATCATGCACGTTATATAACGTTCGCGTTTGTCGCTTCTACGTTTTTCTAGACCTCTGCTATGATTTGCATACCGTACTCGTTTTCATTGTGGTGGTCAGAAATAAAAACAAACTGAAACTGATTTATAGACATCAACACTTTGACAACAGGAAACTTCACTCGTCTAAAGTTTTTAATCAGGCCTGCGTCATTTGTTAAAAACCACTGTCATTCTGAAAAAAAAAATTTAATAAAAATAGAAAAACTTGAAAAAGAACACGCCTATAAAAAGTGCAAAACAAAATATAATTACAAACGCATTTTGCATCAATTTTTCCGAGACAGATAGGCCATGGATGAAACAGGCTAACATTTCATAGGCCTACACTATTTTCTGGTTTGGTTTGAATTTTCTTTTAAATTTTGATTTGAATTTTTATCCTTGGACTGACAAAGCCTTGATAGGTTATTCCTGGTAGTTTTGCACACTTGTATAGGCTTTTGAATGTCCTTAGAATGTGTTACTTACTCATGTGCACACCCCGAGAGTCGAACCAGCAGCGCCGCTTGATCTTGAAGTTTCTACCAGGAATAACCAATCAAGGCTTTGTCAGTCCGAGAACAAAGAGTCAAAACCAACCATGACTAGTGATAGAAACCTTCAAAATTGTCCCTATTCAGCCCAAACTACGATACCGAAAGATCAGCTCTAACGAAATTACTTAAACAAAATATGATTGAAATTATACATAGCCATTTTAAGATGCTAAAAACGGACTTAACTTAAAGAATATTTCTTTTCTTACATTGTATCTCCCTCTCTACACTTCAACGAAACCTGGTTTTTATCCCGAAGCTCTTGCAATTTTTTGTGTTTAAGTCATATTTTCTCGCAATTTAGCCTACCATATAAATTACGTTTACAGACGTTGAATCAATGTAACAATAACGAATTTTGCTGCCTGCAAACAAATCTACAAAGTAGGGTGGGTAGCCTACGCCAATTTTTTGGAGAATCTACGAATCAGGATGTTATAGGCTATTAGTGCAGAAATGTTTTTTGGAAGTCAAATACAAGCCTTCCCCGAAATGTCACATATAATAAAATCCTGTTGAAAATATAAGCAAGAAAACTCAAATGCCAAAACAGAGGACATTTGAGCATTTTTGAGTGCCCTGGGAGGACCATCTTTTTTTCCTGTAAAAAGGACAAATGACTGCCTTACTTTAAAGCACATCATCAGTCTGCACTGTGTTCCAAATAGTAGCATACAACTTATTACAGTAGTTTTCTAGTAGGTCATTTCAAATTATTTTTCTTCGGTGTAGCCAAGAGATGGTGTAGCCTGGAGTTTAATCTTTTCGCCTCTCCCTGATAGGATTAATTAACCATGAGTACTGTAAGTGTAGCGCAGGGGGTGGTCTGTATCATAACACTGCTCAAAATTTCCAGTTGAACACATCGTCGTAGGCTAACAACGAAAACCGCAGTTTACTTGAGGAATAAACTTTCTGGTACCGGTATTACAATTTAGGTTTATTGCACTAAAATTAACAGGATGCAAGAAATGATTTACTACCCAATAACATAATTGGATCTCAATCACAACCTTTAGAAGACAAGTGGTACCACCATTGGGATTCAAGTGATAACTTACCACAAATGACAGATAGACATACCATAGGCTATCTAATAGGTATTTTTGGCCAAAGCTAATATCTGTATTAAGAATATTTAAATAAAACCACTTTTTTCATGGGATTAATTGCACTTCTTAAATAATAGCCGAATGCCATGAAAGTTACATGGCAATACATGGTTCACAACTCCATTCAAAATAACATATAAGGCAACTCAATGATTAGTAGGATATGGGAGATTTGTAGTAGCCTAAAACGAGAACATGTGCAGCTAAAGAGCACATTTGTAATGAACAAGTAATCCAAGAGTGGGTAGTTACTTTATGGTGGAGAACACCAATATTGTCAAACAGATTAGCGTTTTGAAATTTGCAAACTACACTTGACAATTAAAATTTAGCATGCTGAATCTTTAAGCATGTACCAGAGTTAAAAATGCAAGCGATACGTGTGACGTGATACGTGTGACGTCGTGACGTGATACGTGTGACGTCGTGACGTGATACGTGTGACGACCAAGTTAATCCTAACATCTATAGCAACAAGCAGTCTTCCGCGCAAAGAAATGGCAAGATGGAGCAACAACGGCTCAATTCTCTGAGAGAGCAGTTAAACAAAACACTTAAAGTACAGCTTTACACCAGCAGCACTTAGCAGATACAATAATGCACACATACCACCGTTAGATTGCATGCACAAGCAGTTTAAACTCCCTGCAAGTGCAGTATCTAAAATTGTCCAGACTAGGCTGCTGAAAAGCTTTTTTTTAACACGACGAGTGTGAAAATTCTAACCATCAACAAATTGCTTAAAAAAAATACATGTAGCTTCTGAAACGACAAGTATACAAAATCTAAGTGATGTGAAACACCTATAAACAAAACGATTAGTTGTAACATGACAGAAGCCAATTCAAAAGCAAGAAAATAACAAAAAGTTTTGCATTCTTTTTTTGGCTAACGTGCTTTTAAGACGCAATATAGGTCTACTGGAATACGCTGTTTAAACGATGCGTTTGCTTAGCCAAAACGCCAGTCCTTTACACATTGTTTTAACGTCTACAGACGTTGATTCAATGCAAAAAGGCTCATTTGCTTGCTAGTATACAACTTCTAGCTTTCATGTCCCATACAACAAAATTCGTCACTTTTTTTTTCTCTAACAATTTTTATATTGATTTAATGTCTGCAGACGTTGAATCAATATAAAAATGACGGATTTTGCTATCTGGGGTTGTACAACATGTTAAACGCCGGCTGCTTAGCCAAGTGGAACTTATTCCTACGTCGGAGGCTCTGTGGTAGGCTACTGATATACTACTGTGCGTTCTGATGAGACCAGCCGTGTGGGCGAAACACGTGCCTTTTGTTGTCAATTTTTGCTGCACTCGACTGCCCAGAAACATAAAACGTCGTTAGTTCGACACCCACCGAGGACAGACGGTTATGCCTTGGCAAGGCACTTAATGACATGCTTGAAGGTGGGCACAAAAGCAAAACTTTTCTTTCTTTCTGCACGCTTAATCCAAGTCTTCGCTTCCGGGTACAACCTGAACTCGATTTTATAAAAAAAGGACGTTGTAGAGAATAAACGTGTGCTGATAATATTGCTCAGTGAGCCTCAAGGGAAATGAACGGTTGGTACAACTTTGCTTGAAACGATATAAGAAATTAACGTAAACGCAAGTATTATTGAATGAAATAAAAAAAAGTCGGATAAAAAAACAGTTCAATTTGACGGCGGTGTTTCCTCCGTCACTTCAGCAATTGGTCGTCCTTTGGCAAAGTCATCTTTGTGTAAGCTCACCCAGCTGTCCGTAGAGGCGGATTTACTCGGTGGCTGATCGTCTCTTTGGCTTTGGTTGGTAATGTCAGTTTGATTTGAGCTAACGTTGTGTACAAGTGATAAACCGTCTTCAAGCGCCGAATCATGGTCAGTGCTTTGTTCGTCGTCAGACAAACAGTTCGCAGAGAAGGATACCGTGACTGAAGGTGACGCTTTATCCTCGTTCAAAGACAAGGACGCCATCTTTTTGTTATTTCGCGCTATGTTTGGACTGCTATGCGTAGCCAACCCCAACACAGGCTGCTTCTTGACGGCTATTAGACTGGTGACGTCATCGGTGCTGGCAGGGCGACGAGGCGTGACCGGGAAAGAGGATTTTTCGATGCGTGGCGTGAAGCGTTTCGTGCTGTTTTCAGTTTCGCCTAAATTAAAAGCTGTCATTTGAAACATGTTTGAAATAGTCGATTTAAAGCAGCAGTTAGTTACCAACCAAGCAAGGGACGTTGTTGCCATGAAAAGTAAGATCTAGTGTTTTCGGAAAAGGAAAACTGTCAAAAGACGTAAGATATCCACTAGATGACGATGATCCAACGTCTTGTAAAGCAATAACCACGGTTTGAAGGACGTGGAGTGATAACGCACCATGGCCGATCTTTATAGCAACTGTCCATACAAATCTTAAATATATCAGCTAAAGCTATGTGGGCTAATAAAGCTATAGCCTAAATATATGTTGTTTATTTATTTTTTTTTTGTTTTTTTGTAACATTTTCTTTTTTTATTTTCCCTTTATATCTTAATTTTTTCTGAAGGTGTTGCGACCGTGCCAAATTTCTTTCAAATCAATAACTTACTTCGGTCTCAAGCACGTTTTAACGTTCGCGTTTTGTCGCTTCTACCCTTTTCTCGACCTTTGCTATGTTGACGTGTATTGTTTTGATATGATGGTCAGAAATAAAAACAACTGAACTGAGTGGTAAAAATTTAAAAATGTCCTGTGACTACATCATTCCACCAGATTCTCCATAACATTAGCAGTGTATAATTCAACGTTCAACTATAATGTGGGGGATAAGAAGGGCTCAGAGTAAGCACATATGCCCATGGCTTTGAAAAAACAACTAATTTTACAGTAATAGTATTTACACGGCGCATTCTTTGCTTACGATTATCAAAATTTGCAGATCTGGTGACAATAGATAGCGATTGAGAAAACCAAATTTCAAAACTTGACACTGAAATAATCTAAAATCTTAGCTCGTTAAACTAAACTAAAAACTTCCTCACAAAAACGTAAGACTAGTTATGGTGACAAGGAGCTAAAGGGTCAAAATTATTTTTCTCCCACTCACTGCTTTCATTCGGGATTTCGGTGTCATCTGGGACTGTCATTCCTAATGCTTCCAGATACTGGTCGCGAAGCTTCTTCATGTCTCTGACTCCCTTCGCGAGCTGCATCGCTTCCCCGTGCAAAGCTTTGACGGCAGAAGCGACATTCTCCCGAGGCTGAAGCCCACCGTCAAATCTGCCACAAGCAAATCAATTGTGATTTAACTACACACAAACATGTTAAGTCCACTGCTCCTACTTGTGAGGTTAGATTTATGGGGGTCCTTTTGCATGTGTTTTCATGACAAATTCCCAGTGATAGCCTTTTAGCTGCATTGCTTTCCTTACCGCAAATTGTAATAATGCCATGGTCGTGTACTCGGTGAACTGTAGTGCAATGACACAGTAGAAAAGACGCTGCTTTTATATTATGCAACCTCGTTTGCCTTGCAGCTCAAGTTGGGTGTTGAAAATCACCGCTTATCTCCACCCGAGAAAAAGTAAATTGTTTGGGCATGTTTACTAAAGAAAAGATGACCTAGAGAAAGGAACTGACCACCCCATTTCCCAGTAGTGCCGATGAAATAAAAGCACCTGTTGTACATTCCAGTCCAGAGCCTGACAAAATGTGGGGTAGTAGGAGGGAGGAAAAGCTGGTTTTCGCTGCGATGCTGCTCGGCAGCTCTGTACAGAGGGTTCGTATAAACGTCCATTCGTTTGATCATCCAACCCCACAGCGAATGTGTCCGAGTTTCAAGGCTAGAAAGGTGAGATAAATTATTGAAGATTGTGAAATTGTTATTATCTGAACGACCATGATAATCCTGGGTTATGTCCAGGCCTTTGACGGCAAGTGCAAACCAATGGGCTATTATTAACAGGAAATATATTGAAGGATAAATGAGAAAACCAAAAAAATATTGTTAAAAAAGATCAAGGTATTTTTACCTCATGCACTGAACGAGTAAGAATTCGAAGAACGTATAGAAGTATTTACTGTAATAATGAGCTCTGATTAAAGCATTTTAAATCACAGAAACCTGGTCTTACTTGATGTCCTGTCGTACTTTTGGACAATTTCCTAAAAAAGTACCAAACTGGCAGGAGTATGCGTGATCGTGTAAATCAAACAGCAACTGTTGGTTGAACTGGAAAGAGCACGGTTTCAATCTCATCAGCTGCCATACTGCGTCCAGGAACTGAGTGAAAACTGGCGACGTTTCCTTAATGTCTGTGTCAAGGTGGCCGCACCTGGAGTGGTAAGATTTCGTTGATGCTTTAGCGCTGATTGTGTTGGTTATAAGCGGATGAAACAATCACTTGAGCAAACGGAAAAAAACAACAGAAAATTGCCACAAACAGGCATAGATTTAGTCCAAAATGAAAAGTCCAATTTCAAAATACTTTGCTCACCTATGCTCGAATTTATGTCCAAAATTCAACCATTCCTTTTGAATTAAAGCGAGAAGTCCGTCTATTGTGCGGTAGTGTGGGTTGAGCATGATGGAGGCGAGAGCACAAGTCTGGGCAGTTCTATCCCAACCATCACTGCAGTGTACCAGGACACTGCGGTTCTCCACACCAACAGCCTATTGATTCAAGTACAATTGTAGTCATAATCACATTGACATTCATCAGATCAACATAACACTAAAACGCTTGGTCGCACTAGTTAGTAGTTAGTGTCGATAAGACAATTATACTTTCTGCAATATCTGTACTAACCATCCATCGCCAAACATTGCAACACTTTCGTTTTCGATCAGGTTGACATTTTTGTTTTCGCAACAACGTAATATTTTTGTTTTTTACGTTCATCCTACGTGACAAAAGTTTTGAAACACCTGTTGCCTGAAAAGGTCAGCGGAGTATAATGAACTGAAAAAACTGAGGTTTTTCTGACAACAAAAAATCAATAAATCTACAGGTTTCACAGATCGAAAGAGCTAAATTACTTCGTCAACTGAAGCAAGCACACATCAAGTATATAATCACAGCATTTCTTTGTTTGGTCATTTTGGATGACAAAGTGACACGGCTCACTGGTATCGATTTCTTGAAGATTGATCTGATCAATTTTTTGAACAAACAAAAACAGAAATTATTCCCATATCACACTTAATACTGAATTACACCGACTGTTTAGTTCACCCAAACAGCACATCAATTCTTTACGTTGAACGTCTGTAAACGTTGAAGCAATGTAAAAAGGGACTGATTTTCAGCTGGGAACAACTATTTTTGAGCTTGTCAGTTGCTGACCATTGAACAGAAGCAAAGGTGCCGCCATTCCAAAGCAACGTGATGATTTTGGGCCCGATGTGTACCTTTGATAGAACCAAATATTATATATGTGGACATCACTACTTTGTTGGGAATTGAGTTCTTAACCTCCAATACAAAATGTTGCTATTTAAACCTTGTCGGTTTTTTTTAAAGTAAATCCTTGTTTGAAGATCTCCTCCGTCAGATCTTTTTGTGTACCAATGTCGGAATTTATCTGCGACCGCTTAGTAATCTTTCCAGATGGTGTAGTACTCTAGTTGGACGCTTTCAACCGTAAACAACTTGTGACTTAGCAACCGATTATAAACAAGTTATACTCACGTTGGCTATGAACCGGGATACTTGAATGACGCTATGGACATGCTTAAGCCATCCGCTACTGTTGATCGCCTCCAGCCAAGCCCCCATGCTGCTAGATGAATCTTCACAAGCTGCGCACAAGAACGTGGTAAACATCAGCAGGAAGTGCTACAGTCACAATTAGTGCACTTAGACACAGACGTTTTTACACTAAAAACACATGACGCAGCGATTTGATGGCATATCTGCGCAGTTTTCGAAAATAAACGCTAGAAAAACTTCATACGTCATTGCACAAATGTTTTTGATATGAAAGTTGTAAAAATATAAGTTTAAAATAAGCTTGAAATATGCAAATAATCCCAACCACTTAAACAAATTAAATTCATAACATTGGATAAAAGTGAAGCAAAACTAATTGTTTCGTTGCATTTTATGAAACCTATACATTACCTTCAAGCATCTTATTCAAACTATTCCTCATCACATGAATATTGTCGATGCCAATGAAGCGATATTTGATATTTTCGTACAGATCAGTATTTTCATATCCTTTTCCTTGGGCGCGATTGGCAACAGCGTTAATCTGAACATTGCAACAACGAGCTGGGAATTACTTCTTTGCGCAATGTACACTTACCCAGACAAAAAATCAACGGTTTTTACATTAATTTAACATCTGCAGACGTTAAACCAACGTAAAAAAACGATTGATTTGCTGTCTGGGAGCTATAAACGCCAGGCAGGTTGCGTGGCCTAGAGTTGGTCGAAGTTTTGAAGGTTTTCAGTTTGACTCCAAGTCTCCAACAAAAAGCAAGCGATATATCTTTGGCAAGGTATTTAATGTGGGGTTGTGGAGTCGGACTCGTTACAAAAAAGGCCGACTTCGACTTGATACAAAACGATGAACACTAGAATTTTCGTTAGCAATCTTCGGTTTTTAAAAATATTATTTCATGTTCTCTGTATTACGCCTTAAAACTTTGCCAAAAAATAGAAGTGTTTGTTCTTGTCAGTTTTAATGAAAGTGGTTGTTCCAATTTCGATCACAACTTGAGCAATATGAAATTTAAAAAATAAAATCTGGCAACACTAAAACCGGAGTCGTATATTTTTTGCCTGACTTCTTGATTTAATAGCTCGCTTGAAGGTAGAGGTAGACGTATAGATTGGCTTCTTTGCCTTCCCGTGCACGTAAGCTAAATCTTCAACCATCGGGCGTTCGCTTAAATTTGATAAAAATATGAAACGGTACATCAAATCACGTTAATAAAATTTCAAACTGGAGTTACCTACCATTGGCCGTGTATCGACAATATACATGAAATCATTATTGTCAGACTTTGAGCGACGAATCAAATCAACAAAAGCTTCATCTTCTACCGAACGGGATTTCAAACCAGCCATTGGTTGGCTACACCTGTCAAAGTAAAATCAGCCCATGGATACGAAAAAGTTACGAAATGCACAATCCAGGTTTTTCAACGAACATTTCAGGGATTTCTTTACAATATTGCAAAGTTGTTCTTTTTGATTTTGTTAGCCAAAACACCAACCCAGACAGCAAAATCCATCAATCAATGTAAAAATGACAGATTTTGCTGTGTGGGAAATGAGAAGTTTCTCGGAATGGCCCGTTTCGGTGAGTCCGATTCGGTGAGTTCCCTATTCGGTGAGAGCCTTTTTCGGTGAGAGCCCTATTCGGTGATTTTTTTATAAATTATTGGGTACCGTAGCCAAATTATCCTTACCGTTATAGGGTTAGGGGTTGAGGTTAGAAATTAGGGTTGGGGTTAAGGGTTTGGGGTGAAGGATTACGGGTTAGGGTCTTATTTCAACGTTTAGCGACGTTAATACGATGTAAAAGCGGCAATGATAATTAGGCTACGGTACCCGATAATTTTCAAAAAAAATTTCAAAAAAATCACCGAATAGGGCTCTCAACGAAAAAGGCTCTCACCGAAAAGGCTCTCACCGAATCGGACTCACCGAATAGTAGCAGACCCGAAGTTTCTACCGTAATAAAGAAAATGGTACGTGGAAGATCTTAAAAATCGGTCACTGAGAATTTTATGCAGCTATTCATAAAAACAAATACAGCAAGCTTGCATGTATGCATTTCCATTATGTTGACTTCCTCTTCTATTCGCCAATCACTTTTCATCCACAATAGTTCATTCGTTTCTTTTGTTTAATTTAATTCATTCATTTCGTTCACAGGGCATAAGAAAAAAAGGAGACTCGAAAATTCCAACATAGACATGGGTTTAGGGTGTAAGTATTCCACAACAAAACTGTGCTTTTATTGGCAGCCATACAAAATCGTTATAATATAGCCTACTCCCAATCAGATATCATTAGGTCACAGTACCTCACAATGACTGATCCGTTAGTGTGTAAATATGACATTACAGGAAGGCGTCTCCTACTACGAAATGCCGCGCTACCAAACATTAGTGCTGGGCTCGCAAGCGAAGGAACGCAAAGAAGCTTAGGATATGTGTCGCACAAGGCTGCATAGAAAGAACAATATACTTTTAATAAAATAAAAAAATACAAATTCTTATGATACCGTATAATAATAGATATTCTTGTTCTTTCAAGCCTATTCTCATCCTTTCTGATACAAAGAACCCTTTACTAAGTTCACATGCACCGAAGTACATGCACATGTATCGCTCCGGCAGAAGTTAGACTACTGAACGTTGTTGATTAGATCAATAGATAGACGCCCTTCTAAAAAAATTGATGTTTGCTATCGTTCGATGTGACGAGAGATGATGAAGTTGCAAGCTCCTATTGTGGATAGAAATAAATGTCTATTAAATGATTAGACAGAATTAGAAAAACAATATGCTTAGATACGGTACACAATAAGTTAAAAAAAGTTGTGAAGAACGAGTTTACTGGAGAAGCGCTTGAAAACTAGGAAAGACAATGAAAAGAAATTTATGAGCAGAGCAAGGCATCTGGTAGAATAGCTTGCAATACTGTATGGCAACAAAACATAAATATTAAGAGTGAACTGGCTATTCTGAAAAGAATGGAAAGGGCAATTGTGAGAGCAATGTGTGGAGTGAAAACCAAAAGGAAGAAAAAAACTGCAGAACTGATGGATATGCTTGAGATGAGGGAGACTAGCCTATTGAACAACTTGCCAGGGCAAACGGAGTAAGATGGTATGGACATTGGACAATGGACATGCACTACATGGGGAGGAAGTTTTCTTCAAAAGGCATTGCCTTTGAAGGTAGATGAAAAGAGGAACGTCCAAAAAAACATGGAAGAAACAGGAGAAGAAGAAGGCAGACAATGTCGGACTAAACGAAGATGATGCGATGATCAGAACGAGATGGAGAATAGGAGTGAAGGCAATCACTGTAAGTACAGAATCGGCCACCCCCAATAGTGGGAAAAAATCGAATTTGAATGATGATGATGAGTATGTTTAGCTCAATTACAAATATCAACCAGAGAAATCGTTTCGCTCAATTACAAATATATATCATATTGTTTCACTCACAGAATTTTTTTTTCTCACTTACAAAAATCGTCATTTATTCTTGACACTCTCCAGTATTTCGTGTTCAATCCCATTTGCAAGTAATCGTTATTCAGGCTGAACAAGTCCCACCCTTCTTTCTGTGTAAGTTGGGCTTCACGCGGATTGTAAGAAAACGCGTATAACTCTTCCATCTTCACTGCAAAAACATTATCAACTCAAATGACGATTGTACAAAAAAAGGAATTAGAACTGGATACAAAAAATGGAAATATACACTTCAATCCAAGGATCTTACAGCTATTTTCATGTGAATGATTGAAAAACATCTGGTTCAAACTAAACATGAGCAAATGTTTTGGGATGTTTTTGCTCTAGACCTGAAATCAACTTAATTTGCATGTAAAGGAAAACACAAAGTTTACTAAAGAGTAAATTCATAGTCTACGATTGGCACAAATAAAAAATGACTGTAAAAAGGATACCATGGTATTGCATTAAATAATATTGAGTTAAAATACATGGTACCTAAACAGACTACTTTTCTGAAATAATAAAAAAGTGCCTATTGTTTCGCTGAAGTATTTTAGTGTCACATCAGGTTTTGATGAAATTATTTCAAGACAGATCTGCAAAGTTATTGTGTAGGTGTGAAATTAGGGGTTGCTGTGTCCTTTCTTAACCTAAAAGTATCGCTAAATGCTGTAGATAGGCACTGCTTTTAGATTTTTCCTTTCCATGTAGTCTAAGCATAGGCGCCGACTCCGGGGGGGCGGAGGGGCGGCGCCCCCCCGTGAATTTAGCTCGGGGTGGCTGCCCCCCCGCAAATTATTTTAAAAAAAATCCTAAATCAAATGTTTATAAGTTCAGATTTGCGTTAGTTTGACCTTCATTGCGGATCGATCTCAATTAAAAGATCTACTTGTTGCAACAAGAACGCTGCTCCTAAGATAACAAAAGAAACAGAAGTACGGTAGCTGATAAACGCCAGCATGGTGACGTTGAAGCATATTAACAATGATTGAAAAACGTTTTTCTTGATTTCTTTCGCTTTGCTTTTTCTTGGGAGTATCAATAACGAGGTGCAGTTTGCAGTTTGCTCAGTTTAGTATCGACGCGTATTAAGAGCTAAAGTTCAAAGTGACCAGCATATAATTCGAAGTAGCCTACAGGCCTCGAAATTCGTTTTTGTTGACGGCGGATAAACGTGTCCAGTCTGAGCAGCCATCTCGGCAGATAAATCAAGTCTCACGGCGGACACACCAGTTTCAGCCGTCGATCGTCATGCTTAATCACTTAATCTTGAAAATAATTCTTCGCCAATTCAGAACTATAATTAGTTTAATTACGGTTTTAGACAGGCTTTTTAAAAAATCAGTAAAGTCACTTTGAAAGGCTTTCATCATACCAAGGACTTGCGCTCGAAGAGTCAAAGCGGCGCGTAGCTGGTCAATACGTCACATAACTTATTAACTTCCACCAAACGAGGTCGTGTGGCTTATTGCGTCACAATGCTCTGAGCAGGAGTCGGAAATTTTCTACACCAACGCTACTATTTTCTGCTGTGCAAAGTTCACAGGCTTTTATCTTTAAGTTTATTTTTGCGTGTCATGTGAGCGAAAGTGAATTTTCCTGGACCTTTTCTTTTTTACTGTAATACCAAAACTTAACAAATTTTGTTGCATCTTGCTGTAATAGCCTACTCGTATAATCTAATTCAGGAACCAACCTTGCCGTATCAATATTACTCGGAGATCAAAGCCAGACATTGTGACGTAAAACTTGAACTAAATTGCGCGTGATTAGTGTAGAAGTACCTGTACTCCTATCGATTCTTAGCGAAGAATTCACCTTTGTTACGCTGATTCAATGTCATCAATCGTTGAAGCAACGTAAAAATCGAAAGTTTTCCTCCTTGAATGGAAGCTAAGGGATACAGTATTCACATTTTCTAGATGCGTGCTAGAATGCGCTGGAAAATATATTATCGCAACAACTATTTGTTCGTGCTATGCAATGACGATTTGTATCGCTAGTTCCTGGGTTATTTCTCGGCGGACAAATATGACCGATCTAGATGGTACTTCCCGCGGACATCACATGCTGTGACGGCGATGTCCGCCGTGAATTTCGAGGCCTGAGCCTACATTATAAAGCTTAGCGATATACAATGGTCGATAGACGCAAACAAACATCAATGCTGACAAACAAACATCAGCTTTTTGAATGTAAACAATCGGTCGGCTAGAAAGTTTGCCCTCCCGGCAATTTTCAAAACCCGGCGCCTATGAGTCTAAGCATATGTTTAGGTTTTGGTTTCCAACTCCAAAGATGTTTTCATTTTGCCACTGGAATGCTTTAACGTTAGTTGGAAGAAAACTTGCAACATTCCATATGTAGCATAATTGTTGTCACTTGTGCAACGCTTTGCCTTAGGCTTACACATATTTCTGGGCAGTATTTTGCAACTGAAAACGTTCATAGGTTTAAGACATAAACTTGGATGCAGGGCTATCAAGATCAAGCAACTTCGCAGGATTCTTCAGCATACCATGCAGTAGGCTACCAGTACATGAAATGCAGGTATCAGTTTTGAGTCAGCCTATGTGGTATCATCATCATCTATTTGTCTCTTCTTTATTAGATAAAACCTGGCGTCTGTCCACACTAGCAGGAGTCCACTAGTTTTTGCAGCCCTTTGTCCATGCTTTTCGGTTATTGTAGTTAATTCTATCCAGATTCCTTGCAATAATGTCTTCTATCACCAACTTTAGCCATCTTTTGTTCGGTCTCCCAAAATTTCTTCTTGTGGATAGAAACATTTTTTGCCATTGCTAAAGTCTCGTCATCAGACATAGCCTATGTCCCACACACCCATGTCCCACACACCCATACCATCGCAAACGGTGGCTTCTAAGAAACTCAGGGATTATTTTTACTTGTGTCATCTCACGAATACTTTCTTCCTAATTTTATCTTTTAAGATTTTTTTACACATCATTCACACTATTCTCATTTCTGTTGCTTCCAACTTGTTCATCTTCATAGCCAATCTTCCAGCTCCATAGCACATTGTACTTCTTATGGATATATCTTGTTGTCTTATGAACAATGCACGGACACAAAATCCTGGACAGTTGGACATGTGATTGAATTTTTTTCAACCAGCTATTCTTGATATCATTGAATTTTGCACTTTTTCATCCATACTCAAAATATCTAGGTAGCAAAACTTTTTAACCACTTCCAGTTTGTCCTCATCCAGAGTGTCCCTTCATGTATTTCGTTTTCATTTCCTGGACAATGTTTGCTTTTACAGTCTTCTATTCTTACTCAATCGATATTGGGAGACGGTTGGGATTAACACAAAGACAACACCAAATTAAAGACATCAACCAGACAACATGAGCTACTACCCCTTTGTTGCAACTACAGTATGGTACTATTTCAGATTCCAATAGACTAAAGGTTAAGTATTTTACCAAAAGCTGTAGCCTATTAGAACAGCTTAGACTAAGAACTATTATTCATGCATTCAACAATGACCTAGTTGGTTTGTATTATCACTAGCACCAAACTGCATCAACAATGAAAAACTGCAATTTTGCATTTTTCTAAGCAGAACAGATGTTGCCATTCTTTGTGGTTAAAGAAAACTCTTCATACCTATAGATTAATCAATTTTGTAAGACAAAAAAGGTTTAAAAGTGATAATGTTATTTTATACGGCAACACTGCATGAAAATATCTGTAATCACTAAGTGGTCATCTTCAAGGGGATAAACAACGGTCCAGAGACATGAATTTGAACATGTTGGAATAGTCATGTCATGGTCCATTTTTTCAGCCTATTAGAGCATAACTTTTCGCCAAAAACCCTTCTAAGTCATCCGCTCCTTCTAACCATCACTGTAAAGTTGCAGATTCAACAAGTCAAAATCACAATATGCACAAGGATAATAATTATGCAATGACACAACACATGCTACTATACTGTCTTCCATACCAGGCTTTGAAAGCTTCATAAGTGAAGAATACAGGTCGTGGCAATCTCGCTCTTGGGATATGAGAAATGTGAGCACCTGGAAGGTCTTACACCTACAAATTAAAACAGCATTTAATCCTTGGATCAAAAGTAAAATACATTTTCTGCATAGTTTCATCAAATAAGTAAAACACAGCAACAATTGAATGTAGAAATAAAGAGCAAAATACTCACACAGAATTATGTGGAACATCAGGAACTCATCTTATAAAACGGATAATGAATATGAGTTTACTGGTATTTGAATTGTGATAGGGGCACAATTACATGACAATAACTTAAACTTGAGATTGAACAAATTTATGAGGTAGACAAGTTCAAATTATTATTGCTAACCAAAAGTAAAATTTCAAACATATCTGGGATGATTTTCACATCGTGTTTTAAGAATTTAATCCCAATTTTGTTACAAATTAACAAGTATTTTCAATAGCAAAAAAAGATCAACGTTTTTTAAAACACTGGTTGCATTGCTGATTTAGTACCTTATTCGAAGAGGAGAACCATCTTGGGTTATGCTGGACTTTTCAAGCGATTGAATATGACTGTGCAATAGCCACGTCTCTTTCTTGCGAGCAAGGTCAACAAAAATTAGATGGGTTGCCGTCAGATAAAGTGTACCACTAACAGCATTGCGTGAGTGGTTGTCTACCAAACGCACATTTTCCACCTGGACAAAAATATCAATAATTTATGGTCTGGTAGAGGAATAAACCATTAGCTTCAAATGACAACAATTTCATGCAAAACACCCTATTCTTGGATGCAGAAGGTCTGGAAAAGAATCTATCACATTTGAAATTGTCACAGTAGTAAAGCTGTAAGACTGACGCGCTGAGTGATAGAAATCTATTGAAATCACCTACAACAATGTGTCGCATCTTGAGGGTGCCACCTAGAAGATAAAATCTTCAAAACATAAATGTGTCAAATGGCAACATTTTGACTTTGAGATGAGGCAGCAAATATTTTGCTTGCTCTTAATTTTGGTTTGTTTTCCTTATTTGAAGTGGTAGATTTTTCTTTAAAAACCCTGTATATTATAATCTTTGGCTTCTATCTCACGTCTTGGATAAAAACATTGAAATGAAACTTTATTTTCAGAGCCAAATTTGAACATATGGAAATTTTTCATTAAATTCAAACTATGCTTAAACATTTCAAATGATTGTATCGAAAAAATTTGTTAATATTAAAACTTAAAGACCATAAATGAAAAAGCTTTAAAATAAACAAAAAAAGCATCCAACATGACTATTAAAATAACTAGGAATATTATTGCAAATAAAAAAATAATAAAAAAAGAAATGAAATATGACAAAGTGATTTATATAAAGTGCACCTATTGCATTGATAAAATCTGAAGATCAAAACAATGTCATTGTCTATAGCTAGTGACACATCTCAATGGAGCATTTCAGCAAGGTGTGTAAAGGTACCATATGTGGATATTGTTTAAGCACCACAAACAAAAATTCATCAATATTATCAATAGGCTAAATAAATTGATCTACCCAATGCACTGGGGACCTAATGCGTTGGTATCACTGTACGCAGACACTAGTACGGTATGGTAATATAAGAAAATTCACAAATATAAAATAATTTCCAACTTTAAAATTTGTTTATTGTGATGTCTATTTATGTAAATAATCTTGTTGAATTCCGATACTCACCTTTGGTGTTCGTATATATTCCATTAAATAAGAATGGGATTGCCTTGAGAGTTTACTTTGTACGAATGCTTCTGATGAAAAAACAACAAACTTACTTTGCATGAAAGTAAGTTTAACACACTTTTAACTACATGTATTCTGCAAAAATATATTTATCATAAGCTATTGTTTAATATTAGCAGAACTTAAATTTGTCTCATCAAGTTATTCTGAATTTGTATTTATTCAAGATAGGATATTGGGAGCTGGTATACAAGTCCCCCCCCCACCACCCTTGGCAACTCATGACAAAGACAGGACTCAACCAAATATATAGGGTGAAACTACTTTACCTTTGCTTTACTGTTCACACACTTCAATTCACATGTTTTGGTCAATTCCTCTTTGTCATGAGTTGTATACCAGCTCCGGATCTTGTATACCAGCTCCGGATATTGTACCAAGGTATCTTTTTTCCATTGGGTAATGTTAACCTACAGAATATTATAGTGTTTCAATACATTTATTTTAATCTCAGCATACCTCTGAAAAACTCAACACTTAATTTGTATGATAAATAAATGTAATGTAGACATAAATAATTTTAAAAAGTACTTCCTATTATCTTTCCAACTTTAGAAGAAAAAACATTTCAACTGGAATTGCTTTAGAAAGAACAAATGGTCTGCCAAGGTAAAATTTTTTAACGTTCTGCTCAAACATAAATTTACTGAAGTGACTAACCTAGGTCTTGTGATAATTGAGCTTAGATATTTTCAGATACATAAGGTACGGTATGGTAAATCTGGAAACTATATTATAATAAAAGAGAGAGAGAGAGAGAGAAACCTTTTATTTTGTCTGTTGCGACAATAGTACGGTACAATTATACACAATACGAATAAAATAGTACCATAGCTATCTAAATACCACAACAGACAGGAAGCAGCGAAAGACTATATCAGTCATCGAGTCAGCTGCTTCCCAGTTCTCAATGTGACAAATGTCAAGCATCGGCAAATTACGTTGAAACAAGATAGGCTGATGTTCAGTAATATTAATGAAAGAAAAGAAATCATGTGCTGCTGCGATCTTCAAGTGAAGTCCTGTGGTTTTATTCAAATATAAACTTATTCCGGGTGACTAAAAATAGGAAAAACTTTTGAAATCAATAAACTCTTGTAGCAAGGGCGTTTAAACTTCAGTGCAACCAAGAAAAGTTCAAGCCAATAAAATAAATAGTACAAGGCTACGAGAAATTAGACAATGTAAAAGGATCATCACTGGTTCTTGATCAAAGCCAGGAAAGACGTAAATATTGATACAAATATTGATTCTTGACAGCTAAGCTAAAACCATCTGATGATGAGACTCTTTCATCACACAAATTCTATTTTAGAGGCAGGGCTTTTCCAAGTCTATTAGCCTCAGAAGATTTTTTGGAATCATCCGTCACACATCAGATGGTGTCAACCGGTGTTGCCAAATGTTTTCAAACTTCCAACCCAACCACTCATTCAAGTTTTTTTTTTTTTGACCATCAAATCAAAAATCAATACATTTTCACTTGCCATAACATAGCAGAGGTTTGGAAAAAAACAAAAGCGATAAAACGCGAACGTTGATACGTGCTCGAGAAAAAAATGATTGATTAAATGCAAGGCTTTTGGCACGGCCCATTATTGTTTCTAATATGTGTGAACAACTTTCTACAATGATTGAACGAGGCACAGCCATTATGTTTGCTGACGATACCATCATTTTGTTATTTGTACATAAAAAACATATCCATAATCAGCCCTCAAGTATTCCAACCGTTAGCAGCTCGAAACAAGCCCAAAATTTGCACAAAGTAAAGCAAATAAAAACAAAAATTTCAAAGGAAATTGTTTAAAATAACGCTAAACCAAGCTAATCAAACAGTCCACGTGTAAGTGTTAAAGTTTTTCTGCAACTTGCTTGATTCTTAAATAGCCCAATTGTTTACCCAACCCCGCTGAAAACCAGATCCATTCAATTTAATTGCAGGAAAAAAAATTACATGCAAACACAACAAAGGTCCAGAAAAAAATAGAAGCGTCAGAATGGGGTTGTGCGATCCACTCGGTGGCGCTACAACTGGGTCCTAGCAACACGCACGCAGTGATTGCTTCAAGCTTTAGCACGCTTTGCGTAACGCGCGTACAGCTGATATGGGTGGGATGGGAGTGCAGTGTTGTGTTGATGTGAGGGTAAGAAGGTGCATATTACAAAGCTGGATACATTTTAGGCTTGATTTAACGTTGCTGTGGCTATAAAAGCAAATAAGTAAACAGGCTTTTCGAACACATTGCATGACAAGGTATCGACTTGTGGTGACAGGCAGAGAGGGAGACAGAGCAGTTTTTGTAGCTTTTACTTTTTGTAGTTTTTACCGTACTTTGAGAATGGTACTCCTATACAAGTTTATTCAGTTGTGATCCACAAATGTTACTGATTAATCCTTGCCTGGTTCTGTGTCTGTCATGCTACTGCACTTTTGCCTTACACAGCAAGTTGTATTATACAGGTTTAAAGCATCTTAGGCTAATCATAGATAATTGTTAAAATGCCACAGTATTGCTGTGTTCCTCTTTGTACGAATCGTAAAGGTGGACATGTGTTTTCCAACGATATGTCTGTGCGACAACAATGGATTACCGCAATTAAAAGATCATCATCTTCGAAAGCAGTTGGGAAGAAATGGGTGCCTGGCGAGCATGATAGAGTGTGCTCAGAACATTTTGTTCAATTTGATTACCGTGAAGGTATGCCCACTTGTACGAATGCATTCTTGCTGGTTGTTTATTTAGTATGACTACTGTTGCATTACATTATTTTCTTCCTTGGGTTCTCAGCCAGGAGTACAAGATATGCTTAAGCTTCAACTGGTACATTAATCTATTTATAACATGACAGATACACTGTTTCCCGAGCACAACTGGTGCAAAGCTAGCTGGCTTGTTTTAAACAACAGCTAGGGGAATATGAGCATTAAAAAGAGCTAAGAATCCCCCTGGTTTACCATTTTCTGGAAGCATTTAACTTTGCAGTATTTTCAGGCACAAAGATTGAATGCAAAACGATGGTCACCAGGTGACTACCGTACTATTATTATGCTGCTTAATAATACAGTAAAATATAAACACGACAAACTTTTTGTGTTGAAGACATATAACAGTAGAACTCGGTTAATCCGGATTCGATTTGACCGGCGATTCCATCCGGATTAACCGATGACAGTTCTATCAAGCCTGACGTTACCTAGATAGAAGGGTATCGGTGAAAATCACCGAAATTGAACGCATTAGTGTGGTCATCTGCCAATTCCGAGACGCGCGATCACCACATTAGCGACCCAGTGATAGAGTTCTTTTGAAATGCAGTATGCATGTAAAATGAATGTATTTGTAGACCTGCGTCTAGCGCAAGAACACACTGGCAAAAGTTACATCTTCAGACATGCGTGTCGGAACATTCTGTAGTCACTCAAAACTTTTGAAAACAGTTACCAAAGACGAGTTTCTATGGAAAACTTACAAAAAATCGGGCAAATCCGGATAAAGCGATAGAGAAAGCGCAACTATTGTCCGGAATAGGCGAAGATCCGGATTAAATAATCCGGATAATCCAAAGCTGTTTCTCAAGAAAAAGATTACAAATCATTTGTACTTCCAGTTTTATCCGGATTAGGCGAGGATTCGGATTAACCAAGTTCTACTGTATTTTAATGTCTTATTTCCTCGTTTTTTTATTTGCTTAAATTCTGATTTCGTTACAAGTTTCCTTTTTCATGAATTTGTTGATCAATTTCCTCAAAAGTCAACTCACAGCTCTGCTCGATCTCACAGCATTCCATATGAGAACCGCAAAGCAATGCTCGTCTAAGGTTGTTTATATTATTACAGCACAGCGACAATTCAACGGTATGAAAAAGGGAGCGTTCTTCCTGGCTATCTGAGGCACGGTGTTAATTCTTGCTACAATCGGCTGCCGAGAAACAGTTCAACAAGGCACGCGATTTTCTTGTCGTCGGCTCCAGCTCATGTTCGATCATTGGTTTTGTCTTTAGATGGTGATGAAAGATGTGGTTTTGGAATGCCCACTGCCCAGTCTATGATGGAAAAGACGTGGGCAAAAATCACATTGTTCGGAAAGTGGGGAACGGGGTTGTTTTAGCTTTTCGTTTCTAATGTTGAGATATGTGTGTAGGTCGACTGCTAAGTGGACATTCCGCCAGCCGCGCCCAGGTGAAAACTCAAAATGCCAAAAAAGAGGGCATTTGAGCATTTTTGAGTGTCCTCGGAGAACCATTCATTCTTGAAAAAATAGGAAAAAAGAGGAAATATGGTAGCCCTACTAGACGAGTGCAATTGTACCATACATTGTCACTACGTATTGTCATTTCTGATATTGTATTTTCAGCGTGAAACATCAACAGCATTTCGAAATCAATTTTGTTTTCACCGTGTCGGCCTACTCAAAATATCGAGAGAAGTTTTATTTCATGATCGTAGAGATGAAATAAAAGTTTCGTGATCAAAGTTTGACCACGAAAACACATCATTAAATCGGTTCCACACTTTAACTGTATTTGACCAGTCGCTATGTCCCTCATCGTTACTTAGCCCATGTTGTTTTCACAAAATACATTGTATATTGTATAATCATCACAAACACAGGGCTTGCCCAATCGTTGTAGGTACTGTACAAGAAGATCATAAATGCAGTTAGAAAATAGGAGAGAGTTGATAGACAATAACAAATTTGAAATCATAGCAAGATACCGATACCGGCACCCAACTCGAGGGGACTTCAAATACCCCTACATATTGTCATTGTAGAAGTGGTTGACAAGCGGTTCAATATGACACAAAGCGTGTTTAAGCCTCTTCCATTAGTTCTTCATCTTCTGGAAGAACTTCCATAATTTTCTCTTCTTCTTTCCTCTGAAGCAATCCGGCAGCAGGAGATTTAATCAAGTTCACATTTACCTTAACTTCTCTTATATCAGCTTGCCTTTCAACTTTCTTTCCAACTTTCAATCTGCAAGAAAGCGTTGATGAATCATTAGTAACAAGAGAAACAGTCATGTCAAAGTGTTTTTTACAAGTGGAACAAGACAACTTTCTTTTCATCAACGTTATGGTTCTTTTAGTCAATGATTGTATTCTTTTGCAACTTCTTCTGGAGAAGTTGAGGTCAAACAACTCCACGATATAATAGAAAAGTCCTTGCCCAGGGACGATGCTTTATTATTGGTCTTACATGCTCTTTACGTATACCCTATCATATGCATGACAGTTAGAATGAATACAAAAATTTCCAGAAGTAAAAAACTATCAACTCTTCATCTATCAACTTAATATGATATGCTGCAGACGTGTGTAGCCTTGGACATGTGATTCTCCAATACCGGATACCACATTTTAAAAATGAAAATTCTACAGATGAAAAATTTAAACATCATGAGCGGAAGCAACCAATCTCTTAATGAAGAACACAGCTTTCTACAAGCGTAAGATTTATTATTCATAACGCAGATAATGAAACATTGCTTACTGAAGCCATGCATCAGAGAAGTCTACTTAGCCCTTACCTGTTCATAATAAATTGACTGTGGCGTTTCAATTTGATTTCTTCAACACGACGAATGGCACTGACAGTTTTCTTCCACGTTTCTCGATCATATTTGATTGGTCGATTTCTCCTTTTCTCGAATTCTAATGAAGCATCATTGGTCAACTCTTTTCCTTGTGCCCGCCTATAAGTCTTTGTCCATCTTGTCTAAAAATAAATAAAAAACGTTGGCAATTTTATGAAGGTGGCCTCATAGCAAGCACAGAGAAAATTGCATGATTAGAAAGTGAGCACCTTATCTCATCGCTGTAAAGAAGGATATACCGCCATACCGTAACAATCATTATGATATTGGCTTTCTGTTGCTTGATTTTAGCTGTACTTTTTAAAACCAATGTATTATACGATATTTCACTATACTGTATATTAAACAACAAACATAAAGCAGAACTAAATTGAGACACTTGCATAACACCCTTTTCCATTTGTTGTAATATCTTTATGTCAATTGTAAACTTACTGCACAAGTGCACAGTGCACACATGTACTCCAAGCCAATATATAACATAACACTCCAAACCATATTTTATACTGATTGTCCTGCTTTAGTTTTATTCACGTTATAACATCCGCGTTTTGTCGCTTATAAATATAATATACTTTTTTCTAGACCTCTGCAATGTTTGGCAAATATTATTTTTTGTCGTGATCATCAAAAATAAAGTATAAGTAACTAAAGTAAGGCTGTGTGTGTAAAGTAACAATATTGTTTAAAAAAATAGTGTCATCAATGTTCAGTTCAGTTTGCTTTTATTTCAGACCATCATAACAAAAAGCAATAGCCTAGGGCCCTAGGCTATATACGTATATCAAACATACCAGGAGTCTATAAAAGTAGAAGCGACAAAACGCGGATGTTACAACGTAGGAGCCGAGAGAAAAGGCAATTTTGTGCTTTCCCCAGTACATTACTGCCTCTAGTGGCCAACACATAACTGACAGTATCTCCTGCAATGTTTGTCCAAATGATGTAAAACTGATGGCTACACTCCCATTTTCAAGGGTGAAGAATTCATTTTTGGTGTTACTTTTTGTTTTTTGGACACTAGAGGACAGTAACTGTTATTCATCATATTCGATAACGTTAAACGCAATTACCATATTTTCTTGAATAGAAACCGCACGATTTGATTAAAAACAAACAATAGAACCAGCAGAAGACAATGATGAAATCTCTTCTTTCATTACTGATAAAACTAAAAGAAAACAAAGCAAACATATCTAACAACACGCAAGAGCTTGCACATGCGAAAAAAAGCAGTTAGCGGTTTTACAAAAAGAGACATTAAAATTGCAGCTGATTTACTGTTTCCGTTTTCTTGTTACTGGTACTTATGGTAGATAAACTCAAATGCCCACTGAGCACCAATTAAAAGACAAAAACGTTCAAAAAAAATAATATAATACTAAATAGTAACCACAGAAAATACGGTAGGCCTATGTAATTTGGAAACAGTGGCAAAATGCAACTTCATATTGAAATAAAGTGATAAAACATGCAAAGTAAAAACAGCAAATAGGTTGCACTTTAGTACAGAGGTAGCTTTCTAAAACTGCACAGTATCATGTTGACAAAGCTTGTGTGGGAGTTGTTTGGTTTGGTAAGTAGTTCCTAGAATACTCCACAAGTTGTAAAGTGTTTTGAAACCGCTTTTTCTTGAGAAAACACATGGAAATCCTCAGCCAGTTGGACTCCATGCTCATTGCTCAGCTTATGTCATTAACAACCGCGATGTTTTCCACAACTTCTTTCACATTTTTGTAATGTAATGGGTGCACTTAAAAGGTGGATCGATTTTCAAAATATAAAAAAAAAATGGCCATGAGTCTTCTCCAGTATAGTTATGAAGCTTTCCACAGGTGTCTTCTGGCACTTTGGGAAACAAGGCTTTCCAAAGCCAGAGCCAAATCGCTTTGTGTACACACAATTGTTCTTTGTAGACATTAACTATTTTGCAATCTGCAGCTTGGTAGAACGTATTACACTTTCACTAAAAATGCCAGTGGGTTTACAAAAACGTTATTTTTTAAGCTAACCTCACACACACAAAAAAGGTAGGGTCTATTGTTAAGTCGGGGAAAATGATGCACCCTAACAAGGCTAACATGTACCATAGATCATAAATTTCATATGTAGTGGTTAACGTCAGGTGCATAGATTTAATTTACAAACACTTTATCGAGTAACAGCATTAATTTACCTTTCTTGGATTTCTCTTCTTTTTGAATGCTTTTTTGCACTTGCTTCTACAAAATTTAAATTGTTTGCAATCATTTCTTACAAATGTACTCCCATGGCCAGGATACACAGGAGAGGAGCAAAATGAACAAGTTTCAATACGCATTTTACAACCTACAAGAACCTGCACACAAATTATACTTTTTTGATTAGTTAGACTAATTAGTAATTATTCATCCATCTAGCATTGAATATTTGAAACAATGGAACCACAAGTTTCAATGAAAGTATTTGCTTTCAAAAAGTTCATAATAGATGTGATGGGATACTTAAGACCTGGGTTTTTTTTTTCGCTCATTTATCGGTCATTGACCGATTTTTTAGCAAAATGTCCGAAAAAAATATAGTCAAATCGGTCAAACTGTCCGAAAAAAATATAGTCAATTGACTATATATGACCAAAAATGACTAAAAATGACCGAATTAAATAAAATTGACCGAATTTTTTCAAGTCATTTCGGACAAATGACCGAAAAGTCTCAGCGAAAAAAAAACCCAGCTTAAGACCTTGACAACTGTTTTTTTTTTGGTTATTGCTTTAAGCCTACTGATCACAAGTTGATTGCTCTACCCAATTAGCTTGTTTTTGGGTATTTAAAATCTTTTGTCTACAAACCTAATAAAATTGTAGTAGTGAAATTTAAGCTAGCTCAAAGCTGTGTGAAGTTAGCCTATACCTGGTAGTGGCTGACTAGATGAGAACTTGTGGTCTTTTGCTATCGTACCATCTTTATTGAGCCATAATCTACCAACAGCTATAACTTACAATTCGCTATAACTTACAACTTACAATTCTATAACTTACAATCAGCTTTTTTTAATTTTTTCTCTCGATCTTTTCAAGGTACGAACTGACGGTACGAATTGTTCATGGTACGAATTAGGTTGCACCCAGTTCGATACTACCCGGCTGTAAGCGTTCTTTTTTTTAAACTAAATTTAGACCCGAAGTGACTCAATCATTAGGCTGCTGCATTTTTGTGGGCAATTTTTAATTTGAGTAGCCTCCAGCCCAATTTATTTATGTCTTTTCAAATATGAGTAGCCTAATAAAGTTAGAGTTTTTTTAATTTGCTGGAATTTGAGAATTTCTCTGGGTAAGTTTCCGTTCGTCATAAGAGGATGTGACCGTGTTTGCCGAACGACATATTACACTTTTGCTCTCAACAAGTTAGTTTGGTGGCTGTAAAAAGTTACAACACTTTTTTAAAAAAAAATTGTATCAATGTCAAGTTTTAGGCAGTGTTTTTAGCAGGCAATTTAGTTTGAAATAAAACGCTTCCGGGTAGCATCGAATTCATACCCTTGGGTATACCAGCATGCGAAACATTGTACGTGCCGCTGATTCGGTTGAATAAAACTATTGAATTTAGAACTTATATAGGCACTTTTTCTTCTCTTCTTGTCTTTTGCTTTGACAGAGAAAAAGAAAAAAATACGTCATGACCGGTCAAATAGTGTTTCAGTTTGAAAGACCGGAGCCGGTCAAAAAGCCAACTGCCTTAAGGTAGGGAGGGGCACAAAATTGCAAAATCAACAATTCAATAATGAGTACACCTGAACTTTATGCTATGGATCAATGTCAAAGCACTAAAAAAATTTTTTTTTTTGGTTGCAAAAAAAAAACCCTCCGGATAATCAGATATCAAAAATGTGGGGGGGCGCAGATGGTTTTTCAAAGGTAATTCCAGAACCACTTGTCAGAAATGCTTGCAGTTGGTCTTAAAAGATGCAGAATAACAGTCTGAGCAGTTTGAGACCTTATTTTTTAATTTAACAGAACATCAACATGATATTTTTTTTAAAAAGTGACATTTTTTCTTTTTCTCATCCCTAAAAAATGTTAGTTTTGCATTTTCTCAGAGTTTTGAATAAAAAAACATGCTTACAATTTACCAAATTATAGGTTAGTGATGGAGTACGGTAGTTATAATAACAGTTGCCAGTCTTCTTCTGTAGGTTGGAAGAAACAGGTAAAGTTTTCTATGGTCTTAAACTGAAGGAACATAATCAAGTAAACTGGGTGAAGTACGCAAAAATACATAGCCTACAAATAAGTACCGTATGCAAAATGACCTCTAAATACATGCATTAAACACAGGAAAGTGTTGCAGTATGTAAAGAGATAGAGTCCACAAAGTTGCAATACCGGTACTTCGAACATGTTCTCCCAGAAAGTTCATTCAACATTAGATACGGTTAACGTTTCAATGGCAGAGTCAAAATCTTCCTATGTTACGGTTGAGGAACACTGAAGTTTACTCCGAAGGTAAACTTTCAGATTCTGGGCATATATTTGCATCAGCAAACATACTCTCAATGTCACTGATGACTTGCAAAAGTTTCCAGTTGAACATAAGGCAAGGATGTGTGTGACAAGAGATGTTGAGGAATATGGTCAACACTAAGATCAAAGATCAATAGCAACCATTTCATCCACATGAAGATTATGTGTAGCTGAATCTGTCATCTGAAATGTAATTTTCTTGAAAATTTCCTCAACTGCAACACCACTCACAGTGGATAAAATAGCAAGGATGATTTGCTTTAATAAAGCCTAGTTTTCTCTGTATTCATTGCTCACAGGTAAAGCTGGGAGCCTTCTATAAGTACCATTAATGGTGATACCCTCCAGTACCCTGGACCTTACAGTAGAGCCATCAGTGTGATAGGTTACCACAGAATCACTGCTATCCATAATCTCCTCTACCAAGCAACCTAGAGAAAAAGCATGTATGGCACCTCCAGCTCTTTGAATACTTTTGCAGTGGGGAGCTGTATCAAGATCAATCAGCTGTTCATTTTCGTTATGATATTTCCAGTTTTTCCGATCAAACATTATTTCGACCAGTTTCAATCACTGCAGGTGTTGCTTGCATTTTGGAGCAATGGTTACCTACTAATCATTAATCAACACATCAACTGTTTTGTAAAAAGTTTGCCTTACAGTGTTTGAGCTCTCTCGAATATGTCTGTATTCTTTGGGAATGCAATCACTTGAAGATTCATCAGTAATAATGTGACTATAGGGCCTTTTTCTTACTTTTAGATTGTTCCATTTCTGGAGAATAATCATCATGGTCATCAGTTTCCATTGCAACATCTCGTGCATCAATAGCTTCAACAGCACTTGCTGTTCAAAGCCAATTCTTCCCTCCTTTCTTTCTTCTTTTGCTGCATCTTCCAGGCCTTAAAACTCGTGTTTTTTTCCGGCAGCCATCGTGGCCTACCGAGAGCTCCTTCTCGGCGGCCATATCTGCGTGCTTGGAGGCCAAAATACAAATAACGATAGCACAAGTAAATAGAATTAAACTTGCAACAAGGCCAAAATGATCACTTGGTGTTGTTGAAGTCTGGGCGACGTCCTGCTATAGGGTCATTCCATGTCAAATCACCCAAAAAAAAGTTAAATCTTAACCCCTACCTCTTCGATTTTGCTGAAATTTGGTATATAGGGAGGTCTTAGCATAATTAGCCCAAATCCAAAATATTAGCTCAATCGGACCAGTGGTTCTGGAGATATAGGCCCTCGAATTTTCACATTTTGGCAAAAATGGGCGCGGCGGCCGATTTTTAGGGCCCGATATTTTGGCAATCGGTGGGCTGATTTTAATGAAACTGGTGTCATTAGAAAGGTAATTTCGCAAGGAATCCAAATCTGTAATTCTTTCCTTGATAGGAGCAAGTTAAATATGTGTGACCTTTTGACCTATTGTTTGACCTTGAATATGACCTTGTGGCCCACGTGACCTTGAAAATAGATTAAGTGCAAATTATACCCCAAGATGTTACCTACAACATATAAAAAATCCAGAGATGTAAAATTTTTGGTTTATTAATAAAATACACTTTAGTGGACATAGACAATTAGAGAGAGACCACATACATATAATACCGGTAATGCAAAGAAATTTATTCTCACATGAGTCAGTTCAATCATAAATAGCTAAAAATCGATTTCGATCAGCTAGTAGCTAGATCATCTTCAGTTAAGCTTATTCAAATAGAAAAAATAGCTCTATTCTCAGATCTGTGATCTCATGATCACAGACCTACAATACTATCATTCCCCAGACTCAGGCAGTCGGCTGCTGCCCTTCGAATCGCTCTAGCTTGTGACGTCACGCCAATGGGCGTACTAGTTTATCTTTAACCTTTAACTTTAAGGGTGTTTGAAATCTTCTGTTCATGACCTTATGAAATTCTGTGTGTGCTGTACCGAGAACGAAATGTGTATGATGGCCGATGGGTCATTGTAAATGTAAGGACTGCCCTGGTTGTGAAGGGCTTGTCGATCACCTTTAAAACTCTGAAGATCTGAACGATGTTGAGGACGTGACATACCAGCAATGGATTAGCACCGATCGCACGAAACTTGCCGTTATTACTGAATCAAGAGAAGACTTCATAGACAACTTTTCCTCGCAGCTATTAAAACTCACCCGCCACAGTTTCACTGCAAAATCTCAAACTACATACATGAAGGACCTTAAATCATCAATGAAGCCATTGGAAGAGACTATTCTACAGGGGGATTTCGCTGAAAATTACTCATACGTTGTTCAGGATGAGATCCAAAGTTTTCATTGGGAAAATAAACAAGCTGCACTACATCCATTCGTTGCCTACCGCAAGCTCGATGATGAAGATGGTACGCTAGAACACCGAAACATTTGTGTAGTAAGTGACGTAAAGGAACATTCAACCTCGACTGTGTATGCTTTCCAGAAAGTGGTGATTGAATTCATTAAGGAGTTCCCACAAGTAAAGAAAGTCCACTACTTCACGGATGGCTGCGCTGGACAATATAAGAACAAACATAACTTTATCAATCTTTGCAACCACCAGAAGGACTTTGGCCTGGAAGCCGAATGGAACTTCTTTGCCACATCACATGGCAAAAGTGCTTGTGATGGTATTGGCGGAACTGTGAAGAGACTCCTGACAAAAGCTAATCTCCAGCGACCCTACACGGATCCGATTCTGACAATAGAAGCCATCATGGAATTCTGTGTTGAAAGGATTCCAGGAATCAAATTCTTCAATGTCCCACCCGAAGAAGTGACAAAAGTAGACACAGACTTGAGAAATCGATTCGATATTGCTACAACTATTAAAGGAACTCTTCAGCTTCACAGATTTGCACCACTTTCGCAAACCCATCTTTCGGTATATAAATTGAGTACACAAGTGGATCCTCCTGTTGTGGTAGCCATCACAGAGCATGTCGAACATGACAGAATATCGGAAGTGCCGATTGACATTGCTGAACATTTGTCTGCTGTCTTTATGACAACGAACCATGGATTGGCCTGGTGGAGGATATTTCAGACGAGCATGGAGACTACAGTATAAAGTTCATGCATCCCCATGGACCGGCCAAGCTCTTTCATTGGCCTAGAGATGAAGACAGATGTTGGCTTGACAAGAAGAACATCCTTTGTGTCATCAACACACCATCTCTTACACTTTCCACTCGGATGTACAGCATCGGCAAGCCTGACAATGTTAAAATAACTGGACTATGTAAAAAGTGGAAATGTTAATATCAGGAATATTATCACAGCCAATATTGTTAACAGCCTACTTTTACATGGATTTGTATAGCCTAGATGTCAGTTTGCATTATTTTAATGAAAAACATCGTGAAGGCCTAATTAATTAATTGAAATACGTCAATTAGTATGAGCAAAGCCTGTTATAGTGTCAATACAATATGACATCATAGCCTACTTTGAATAAGGATTATAAGTTCTGGATTTGTACTAAACTATGACATATCTCCTGTAGTGTATTTGTGTACATTAATGCATTATAAGTTTGAAAATTGTCATTTTGTGGTCAGGTATGTCCACTTTAAGTGTATTATATTAATAAACCAAAAATTTTACATCTCTGGATTTTTTATATGTTGTAGGTAACATCTTGAGGTATAATTTGCACTTAATTTATTTTCTAGGTCACGTGGGCCACAAGGTCAAATTCAAGGTCAAACAATAGGTCAAAAGGTCACAAATATTTAACTTGCTCTTATCAAGGAAAGATTTACAGATTTGGATTCCTTGTGAAATTACCTTTCCAATGACACCAGTTTCATTAAAATCGGCCCACCGGTTACCAAAATATCGGGCCCTAAAAATCGGCCGCCGCGCCCATTTTTGCCAAAATATGGAAATTTGAGGGCCTATATCTCCAGAACCACTGGTCCGATTGAGCTAATATTTTGGATTTGGGCTAACTATGATAAGGCCTCCCTATATACCAAATTTCAGCAAAATTGAAGAGGTAGAGGTTAAACCCATTGGGTGATTTGACATGGAATGACCCTATAGAATGGTTGTACCACGCAATGACTGCTTTATCGGGATTGTAATCCGGTATTGCGGGACCATCTAATGATACTAAATTGTTTCAACTGCATACCGCCTTTCATAAAACCTGACCATTTATACCGTTATGATGTCACCATTGAGGGTGTGAAGTCACTAACCCACAGCGGGAACATTTCTCAACTATGAAGATACAACATCGAATCGACATAAAAACGACAATATTGCCAGCCGATGTAAATTAGCACTTCGGATTAACACTTTGTTAACATAAACGAGAATTACAAACAAGACTTATAGCTGGTGATCGCCGGAATGGCCCGTTTCGGCGAGTCCGATTCGGCGAGTCCGATTCGACTAGTCCGATTCGGCGAGTTCCCTATTCGGCGAGAGCCTTTTTCGGCGAGTGCCCTATTCGGCGAGTTTTTGAAATTTTTAAAAGGAAATTATCGGGTACCGTAGCCTAATTACAATTGCCGTTTTTACATCGTTTTAACGTCGCTAAACGTTGAAATCGTGCAGAAAGGAATAAAAATAAAATGTTTGAACTATTAAATTAAAATTCGTCATGTCAGTTCAGTTATTTTTATTTTTGACCATCCTGTCAAAAACAATACACGTCAACATAGCAAAGGTAGAAGCGACAAAAGCGAACGTTAAAACGTGCTTGAATTCGTCATGTCAGTTCAGTTGTTTTTATTTCTGATCATGATATCAAAAACAATTCACGTCAACATAGCAAAGGTGTAGAAAAAGGTAGAAGCGACAAAACGCGAACGTTAAAACGTGCTTGTGACCGAAGTAAGTTATTGAGTTGAAAAAAATTTGGCACGGTCGCAACACCTTCAGAAAAATTTAAGATATGAAAAAAAAATAAAACCAAGAAAATGTTACAAAAAAAAATCATGTTTATGTCTATAAGTTAGTACTTTTGAATAGTTAAAATGATTAGTTTGGATCAACAAATGTGTGACCTACAGCTTAGATTGAAAGGAAATTATCGGGTACCGTAGCCTAGTTATCCCGACCAGCAAAAATTTATTCCAAGAACCCAGTTAGCCTAACAGTTCATTTTTACATTGTAGTAACAGAATGAAAAGGCTAACCAAATGTGTGGCCTATCGTTTTAACGTCGCTAAACGTTGAAATCGTATAGAAAAGAGAACTTTGCTGACTAGGATACGTTGAAACTGAGAAACATTCACAGAAGCCCTACGATACGTTGCATTTTTAAGATAATGTATTCAGACGTTGAATCAATGTACAAATCAAATGTTATGCTAAATTGGTTTTTGGAACAAATCTTAGGGCTTCTGTGAATGTTTCTCAGCTTCAACGTGTAACATCCATTTATTGAGTTTTAAAAAACTAAGAAACGAAGTGTACCTACAAAACACAAACCATAAATATAAAGCGAACAAAGTAGGTCTGTTTCACACAATGAGAAAACTGAGAACTGAGCGCTAACCTGAGAACTGAACGCGTACTGAGAAAACAATCAACGTGAAGCGCTCTAGGCAAGGAAACCAGAACGTAGGAACATAATGTAGACTAAACGTAATTTTACAACACAACGTATCCTAGTCAGCAAAGTTCTCTTTTCTACACGATTTCAACATTTAGCGACGTTAAAACGATGTAAAAACGGCAATTTTTGCTGGTCGGGATAACTAGGCTACGGTACCCGATAATTTCCTTTCAATCCAAGCTGTAGGCCACACATTTGGTTAGCCTTTTCATTCTGTTACTACAATGTAAAAATGAACTGTTAGGCTAACTGGGTTCTTGGAACAAATCGAAAGGCTTCTGTGAAAGTTTCAAAGTATCCTAGTCAGCAAAAGCTCCCTTTTCTATACGATTTCAACGTTTAGCGACGTTAACACGATAGGCCACACATTTGTTTAGCCTTATCATTCTGTTACTACAATGTAAAAATGAACTGTGTTTTTGGAACAAATTTTTGCTGGTCGGGATAACTAGGCTACGGTACCCGATAATTTCCTTTCAATCCAAGCTGCAGGCCACACATTTGTTGATCCAAACTAATCATTTTAACTATTCAAAAGTACTAACTTATAGACATAAACATGATTTTTTTTTGTAACATTTTCGTGCCAAATTTCTTTCAACTCAATAACTTACTTCGGTCACAAGCACGTTTTAACGTTCGCGTTTTGTCGCTTCTACCTTTGCTATGTTGACATGTATTGTTTTTCATATGATGGTCAGAAATAAAAACAACTGAATTGACATGACGAATTTTAATTTAATAGTTCAAACATTTTATTTTTATTCCTTTCTGCACGATTTCAACGTTTAGCGACGTTAAAACAATGTAAAAACGGCAATTGTAATTAGGCTACGGTACCCAATAATTTCTTTTCAAAAATTTCAAAAACTCGCCGAATAGGGCACTCGCCGAAAAAGGCTCTCGCCGAATAGGGAACTCGCCGAATCGGACTAGTCGAATCGGACTCGCCGAATCGGACTCGCCGAATAGTAGCAGACCCGGTGATCGCAGCTGGATATTTTCCATACAATGGCAAATGTTTCCGCACAATACAACAGTGGTGATAATGACGCGCTGACCTAATTCTGCGTCACTCTTTGATACTAGATATTTTCGACAGTTGATCCACGATCATTCTATTGTGAAAATAAATAATTGGCTAGAAGAAACCGGCGGCCAAACTTGGCCGACTGAGGAGGTAGCACCGGCGGTCATTCAAGCGCTACTTAGCGGCCATGGCCGCCGGCTGCTTTAAGGCTTGATCTTCTCAAATGTACGTTCTTGAGCAATTTTCCTTTCCATGTATTTTTGCCATCTATCTGTTGCTTCTTCACAGTAGTGCTTGCGAACTGTTCTCATATCATCCAGAAACTTCCATTACATTTCTCCCATCTTTATTCCATACATATGTTCCAAAGCCACTCTTCGTTCCTTATTTTCACAAAATATATCAAATAACTTGGTCATGGATGCATTGAAGTCAGTGAAGATGGACTTCTTTGCTGGTTGCATATAAAATTTTTTGTTTTGACTTTTCATGGTATCTTTGAACAAACTATAAAGACTAATAGCATGCTTTACACGTTGCAATACATCCAGTGATCCATTAGATTACCTACCATGATATGACATGCCTCATCTACAGTTCTTAGTGCTTTGCCAGCACGGTAATCACGCAGCAAATATATCATACATTGAACAATATCTTTTTGGACGGCAAAATTCCTTTTCTCGGACAACACTAAAAGGCGGAAATGCGGAAACGCGGAATTAAGCCGAAATAACATTAGAATTAAAACAGTCATAGTATTTAATAGAGATGTACCGATATATCGGTATCGGCATCGGTATCGGTGATATCGGCCATTTTTTGAGTATCGGTATCGGCATCGGTATCGGCAAAATTTGGCCGATACTGTGGCCGATACTAAACATGTAATAAAAAGGCGTTTGCTGCGAATTTTCTGCAGAAGCAAAGATATAGATTTTTTAAAGTAGTAACTAACGTCACATTGATGTAGAAAAATAAAAACCTGTTCAAATTTTTGATACCTCACACTCCCATGACTTCATGCGCACACCTTTTGGCATTGTTTGCTTACAGTGATTCTTTCACTCAAACAAAACGTTTTGTTTCAGAAGTTTTGCGTTGTTCGACTCTTAAGTTGTGAAGGAGACTCAATTTCTCCAATATTTATCATTTGTGTTTCTTTTTTACTCTCAACAGAGGATAAAACCAGGCCAGGACTGCCCAGGTGGCGGAAATGTGTATAATTTTGCATCGTTTTTGCGTTGCTGGACGTTTGGGGGACCCGTGTAACTTGGTTCTTTTTGGTGGGCTGGTTCTGTCGGTTTATGATTTGGTTTCCGCATTTAGTTATGGTGGATTCGCCAAGCTTGGGCAATGTCGTGGCGGAGTGGGTGGGAGCGGTGAGACTGCGAGTCCTCGCTGGGCTGGTCAATAAGTGGTCTTGTTGCACCTGGGATGGCGGCCTCGTTGTGGGGGGAGCGTTCTTCTCGGCTGTCGGCGCGGTGCTGGGCACTCACTGGTGTGGCGGGCTATTGCAATTCGCTGGCCATAGCGGTGTGGCTTCCACGCTAGCCATTTAGACCATCCAATCAACTATATGTTTCTCGGCAGCCGTTTTGCAGCAAGAATTGACATCGACAAGAATTGAAATGGCTAGTGTGGAAGCTGCACCGTTGTGGTTGGCGGGTCGCAGCTGCTCGCTGTGCTGGTGGGTGCTCGGCCTTGTGCTGGTGGCCGGGAGGGGCGCTCCTTTCTTCGCGGTGGGGTTGTCGTCTTGGGCGCGGCAGGACCGTTTTGATTGGTTTGGTGAGGATTCGTGGTCCCATTGCTTTCGTGTTGGGCAGCCTGCTAGTTCTGCCGTGGAATTGTTTGGGCTTGGTGGGTATGTTGCAGCGAGGGGTGGAAGTTGGGTCGCGGACTGGTGGAGCCGGCTTGCTGGGGGCAGCCGGGTTGCATAGTTTTTTTGGACGTTTAGCAGCGTGGGGGCGATGCGGGATTGTGCATTTTTGCTGCCTGGGTGGTCTTGGCCTGGCAAAAGCTTTTCAACCAAACGACAAGCGCCCTTAGGTTGCATATTACTTGTTGAATAGTTTTTGTACGACTACACAAATCACTTGGTTTACATTTTACATCTTATTATCAATTATAATAGCCTATTTGGAGAGTTTGCGCAAATACTTTATTTAATTTTTCAGAAACCCCAATTATGATGTAATGTTTCTTCCCTTATACCCTAGTCCTCAATTATGGTGGCCTTTCATTACTAAAACCTACTATTATGACACAAAAATGCGGTTGAGATTGGATTCTTGAATCTTTAATAAATTATACCAATTGAAAGCTTTTTTTAATAGTTTTATGCAAATAAGGTAAAACTTAGCATTTGATATAATACCTTGCAAATACCAAAATTGCATCTTTTTGTAACACCAAAGTATCGGCCAAAATATCGGTATCAATATCGGTATCGGCCTAAAAAAGTGATATCGGTATCGGGATCGGTATCGGCCACAATATTGGTATCGGTACATCTCTAGTATTTAATGATCTCACAATTGCTTCCAAATAATATCTTTCAATGATATTTCAACATAAGAAAATGTTCGGGATTGAGTTGTGGCTAAAAATCGCATTTCCGCTTTTTTCCTGTTTAAATAAATTCCTTTTAATTTTCGAAATTTACTCCAATAACTGTGGAATTAAAGCAGTCAAAGTATTTAATGACCTCACAATTGCTTCTAAACAATATCTTTCAATGATATTTCAACATAAAAGTAGGTGCGGTGATGAGTTGTTGTTAAAAATCGCATTTCCGCCTTTTTCAAGGTTGCAACATTTCATTCTTTCATGATGAAGTTATCCATATGTTAAACAATATGGACGCCAAGATCGTACTTCCGCGTTTTCTACATCGGCATTAAATCGCTACTTCTGCGGACAATACGCCATTTCACGCCCGGCATATTTCCGCGTTCCGCATTTCCGCCTTTTAGTGTTACCCCCTTTTCTCAACTCTTCTGCTTCAGTGTATGTTTCCTCTTCAACTACCCTTTGGCTTTTTGATCTTGTGGTACATACCCCACTAATAGATGCCATCTAATTTGGTTGATTACAATACATATTATATCTGTTTTAAAAGTTTTGCTTACAATATAGCATATTAAAAGGGACTGCATACTCACATTCATTAAAAAAGCATTTACATTTTTGGGTCTAATATTAGTTTTCTCTTCTTAATATAGCCAACTATATAGCCCATGGAGTATAGTTAACCTTTTGTTTTTATTAAAGCACTTCAATACTTAATCATTAACAAGTATATAAATGTAATATTAAAATGTATTTTCTCATGAAAATATTTAAAATCCTTGTTTTCTGGAGGAAATTAGTCAAAAAATGTCATATATTTTAGGCAGTGGCTATTTGACCGGCTCCGGTCTTTGAATCTGAAACACTATTTGACCGGTCATGACGTCACTACAAAAGCATTTTTTTCTTTCAAAGCAAAAGACGATAAGCGCCTTAAGTTTTAAATTCAACACGGTATCTACAACTGAGTCCGTGGCGCATACGTAACGTCTCGGGTTACCGTTCTAGAGGGAATAAGTTCGATACTATCCGGAAGTGTTCTTTTTTTTTTTAATTTTTTTAACTACAAAAGGATACAAACTGATATGAATGAATCAACAAGTGAATAAAAAAGTTTCAAAACGAATTAAAAAAGTTTTTTCTAGTCTTTATTTTTAACAAATTCCTTTCATTTCTTAGCACAAATTCTCTGAAAAAATCACACCTTCTAATAGGCTGTAAGATTACGTTTCGCTGAAGTCCGAAGTTAAAAATTAAATCCAGTCTCATTGTCGCACCACAATCAGTCAAGCTTCAAATCATCATCTCAACCAACCCTTCAAGACAACTTTCCACTTTCACTTTACTACACTAGGCTGAAGAGGTCGGGAGATCGAAACACTGGCCTTTGTCCGTAGTTGCTTTTCATAATGTCTTTTTAGACATTCTTTTTTGGTCAATAATGTCTTTTTAGATATTACTTTTAAAGAAATAAAAAGGAGTCAAAAGGCATGTAAATTTCACTCTGTGAGGAGCTACATGTACTTGAGAGGTTAACTGTTATTCTTTTATTCACAAATTAAAAAAACTTAACTTTATTACTCACATTTGGAAAGATTTAAAAAAATGGGCTGTAGGCTACTCAAATTAAAAATTGACCACAAAAATGCACTTTGGGTCAAAATTTAGTTAAAAAAAAAAAAAAAAAGAACGCTTCCGGATAGTATCGAACTCATTCCCTTTAAAATGGCAGTCCGAGACGTTACGTATGCGCCACGGACTCAGTTGAAGAAAACGTATTGAATTTAAAACTTAAGGCGCTTATCGTCTTTTGCTTTGAAAAGAAGAAGAAGTCTTTTGCTTTGAAAGAGAAAAAGAAAAAAGTGCTTATGTAGTGACGTCATGACCGGTCAAATAGTGTTTCAGATTCAAAGACCGGAGCCGGTCAAATAGCCACTGCCTATATTTTATGATTATAGAATAATTATGTTCGTTGGTTAGAGCTCCAAAAGTGGTCGTTAACCACTTACCTAATTTTTTTGCATCTTTTGAGACCAATTTGAACAGTTTCTGACAAGTGGTTGTTGAATAATGTCTGAAAATCACATTTTCGCCAGCGCTACTCCCCCGGATTTTTTAAAATCCCATTATCCGGGGGGTTTTTCAAACCAATTTCAATTTTTTTTCTTAGTGCCCTAAATTTGTCTTATAACATAAAATTAAGGTGTACTCATACCAAAGTAAATTTTAAGCCCCCCGCCCCCCTATGGTAAAGGTTAGGGTTTTGATCTTTGCCCAGGACTAAAAAAATTTCCACTGGCAATGCTGTTGAGGCTATATTTACACTAATATAGCCACAGCCTAGTATTTACATTGTGAATTAAGCCGCATATTTCTACAAAAAGAGCAGAGATTTTGTTATCACTATCACTCAGTAACCTATCTAAATTTCTCGTAAATTCTCTTATTTCTTAAAACAAATTTATTTTTCTTACATAATAGAAGCAAAGCCCTGCTGAAAATTGCACACTCCACTTGAAGGTCATATCATTTTGATGAAAATCATGTCACATTCAGGGTTGCCAGATTGATAAAACAAAAAAGGCCAAATGCATCCCCAAAAAAGGCCAAATTATAGAAAAAAAGGCCAAACCTGAGGTTTTGTTCTCTTTGTTGAAACCAGTGGTGTTTTTGCACTTACTTTTAACAACAAGTTAGATAATATTTACCCAGTTTCTATTGTTCTACATGTTATCTGTTAAAGAAGAATTGCTTAGTAAATTTCCTGAAAAAATGCAATCCATAAAATACAAACAGATACGGTAGGTATGGAAACAATTACAATACAACATTAGGCTAAGCATCATCCTGTAGACTAAAAAGCCATTAACGTCCACCAGTGAGACCCTGGTGACTAGTGAGAAGGAGTAAATATTGGCATATCACTTAATGCAATATGAAATAGTATGCTTGATGTTGTGTTAGTCTGATATTTTGTGTGATGACTGGTAAAAATTTGAATTCTATGGACTTTGAGTCTGATTGCAAATAAATAATAATAATATATACATACAATATTTATACCCAATACAATTACTTGTAGGCTACATTAAACACCCAACACTGCAAAATCAGAGAAATTAATTGCATTTATGTCCAACATTCTTCCACAATGAACACTTCTTATTCTAGGAATGCTAGCGCCCCTGCCATTTCGTTACTGCTAGTTTCACCATAAACAATATCAAATATGAAACGCCTTATCATTATGGCACTGGCATCAAAGTTTGTGCAACATTTTCCATTCAGCGGCATGTCCGTTTGTATTCGCAAAATCGCTTCCAAAAGCTCAGTTTGCATTTTGTTTCGTGGTTTTGTTTTCACTGCAGTAAGTAATGAAAAAATCCTCTCTACTACTGCTTTACTGACAGGGATGCAGAGACATGTTAAAGCATAGCTAGCAAGGTCTTTGAAATGTGCATGATGTAAAACGCTACACCAAAACTTTTCACTGTTGCTAGGGATAACCAAAAGAACTATGAAAACCACAAGAAAAAAAGGCCAAATAATGCCAATCGGGAAACTAAAAAAGGCCAAAAAAAGGCCAAGCGGCCAAACAAAAATTGTCCAGCCAAACACTTTTCAAAAAGGCCAAATTTCTGAAATTTGGCCGTAAAAAGGCCAATCTGGCAACCCTGGTCACATTATATTTGATGTAAAATTGTAGAACAAATTATTGTCTAACACAGAAATCAGAGAAGCTCAGAAGCTGACTGATCACAGCTAAGTTGCCAGAAAGTTTTTTACATTTTCAGCCCAATTTACTACTAAACAGTAGCCCAATCAATAAACAAGTTAAAATTACAGTCAAAAATAAAACTTGCAGCTAAAAATAATATTTATTTTGAAAAATTTGGTTTAAAATCAACCAGCACAAAACCCGCAATTGCGAATTTTCTCGCGACTCCTAACAAAACTAGCCAAATTTCGAGGAAATTCCGCAGAACTGGCAACTTTGGATTATACACGCCAATTTTTACAATTGTAGTGGCGGCAGTAGAGAACTGATGAAATATGGAATGAGTGGATCATAAGCTGTGATCATAAGGTTATTGTTCCGGGTTACTATTCACATTTTGCAACGGTACATCGTCGATGTAGGTTAATTAAGCTACTTTTACGTTCATAATGTGGGAGGTGTGTCATGTTTTGTGGCTCCGAAACGTGGACAACATTAGCAAGCGCCTACAGTGCAGTGACAGAGCGATGATCAAATAAAAAAGTGAGAAACCCAAACTGTTTAGTTTGTTTTTATTCCTGACCATCACAACGAAAAAACAATATATGACTGTTCCGGCGGGTCGATTGCCCTCTTGATTGTAATTATGATAAATCTTGTAAACGTTGAATTTGCGTTGTCCCTGTGTTCTACCTGACGTGGCTTGCCTGACTACCAAGACATTTCACTTCTGATTGTCACGTTTTGTCGCGTGCCGGGAGCCGTTGTTTCTGGAGACCATTTGCCTTCTGTGTTGGGTTTCAGTATCGGTAAAGCAAGCTAAAGATATGCCAGGCCAACTCTGCGCTATGTTTGAAATTCGGATTTAAGTGTAGTCGTTATTAAGAATTATAAGTGTGTACAAAAATTCAGCTTTATCCCTACTCACTAAATCAATTCAGACTTGTAACATGTAACACTCAACACTCAATAAATAAAAAATACAAGAAATGATTGCAATTTGCAAGTATGGTTGAGGCAGGAAGAGGGGTTGTAGGAAAGCAATGAGCGCCTACTCTTGTAACCAATGACAAACATAGCAGAGGTCTAGAAGAAAGTAGAAGCGACAAAACGCGGACGTCATAAAGTGCATGATACCAAAGCAGGACAATCAGTTTAAAATATGGCACGGTCGCAACACCTCAATAATTTTTTTATAAATTTAGAAAAGAGAAAAAAATAGGCTAGTGGATTTTTTTTTAACAATTTATATGAGTAAAAAAAACAAAGACAAAAATACAAACAGACCCATCAGTCAAATGGTCAAAGACATGAATGTGAGCAACACTTCAATGAGAACCATTGTGAAAAAGGATCTTCAGTTATATCCTTACAAGATGAGAAAACGCCAGTTCCTTACACCTCTCCAAAAGCAAAAGAAACATGAAAGACCACAAAGAATTGAAGGTAGGCATGGCTGGACAAGAGATCATTTTTCAGACGAAAAACTCTTCACAGTTGAAGCTCAGTTCAATAATCAGAATGTTAGAATTTATGCAAAGTCTTCACTCCTCAGCAGATACTAAAAATTTTGTGAGAATTGTCTTCTGTCATGGTGTAGGCCGGCATCTCCAAAACTTGGAAGTCTCCTCTGATTTTCTTGGAACAAATGGGCAGGGAGTCGAACCGTTTGATTTTTCCGGTTCAAAGATTGTTTCAAAATTAGGTTCAGTTCCGGTTTGGGTTCGAAGAATCTTAAAACCGGTTTTATAAGTTCCGGTTCGGGTCCGATAAAATTAAGCCTAGGCCTACTGTTGCCCAACTACTAACTAGCCCAATTGGGCGTGAAAACCGTAAGGTTGGCAACACTGATCTCAACACTGCTTTGCTCAATTAACTTGCCTTTTTTGTTTGTTGCACAAGTTTCAATCAAACTATATTGTCTATGATGTCACAGAACAGAAGTTGCTTACCTCAAAAAATTCCTCTCCAAAGCATCGATGATAGTGGATCGTGTATTACGGAATAGGCTATAATTCATCCGTACAATGTGGCCTCCGAGATAATAACATGCTACGTACAACTTCACTTAGCCTACCACAATGCGAACAATGACGTAATGCTGGAGTGAACCGCTTTTTTCAACCGGTTCGGGTTCGGTTAGGGTTTAAGCTAACTCAAATTTTCGGTTCAGTTCCGGTTAAGGTTCAGACAAAATCGCACCAAAACCGGTTTACAAAAATCCGGTTCGGGTTCGGTTCGACTCCCTGCAAATGGGTTAAAATCAATTCGAATCGCTACAGCAACAATATTTTGATTCCAGCCCTTAAAGAGATGAGGAAACACTACAAAGATCAGCCCTTCACACAGGGATCTCTGAAGTATTCTGAGGTCCCTGCCTTCACATTGAAACAAAATGGTGCACCATCTCACACCTCAAGAAAGACTCATCACTGGTGCTCACGTCAACTTTCAAGATTCTGGAGCAAGGAAATGTGGCCTCCCTCATTGCCTGATTTGAACCCCATTGACTTTTGTGTGTGGTCGCCATTATTGGAGGCCTGTTCCGTTGCTCACCCAAGTATTGATGCTCTGAAACAATCATTCCTGCAGGAATGGCCCAAATTACCCAGGGTGAGCTATGTGTCTCGGTCGAAAACTTTCGACAAAGAATTGAGAGAATTAATTATGCTTATGCATGTGAAATGCGGCCACATTGAAAATAAATTTATTCCTAGTAGGCAATTGTAATTTGTAAGCTCTCATTGTGATACACCTTCAGTGTTTTTATGACATTTAAATCATATAAACTAAAGCCTGTTGCAAAATTTTGTTAAATTACAAAAACATTTTGTAGGCTACGGTAGGCCTACTTTGTGAGATCTATGAAACTCGTTGGCCAATTCACCTCCAAAGATCTTTTGTTTACAGATTTGTTCATACATAAGTTCTTCCAACTAGTACAACTCCCAATCATGCTTCTATATATCAGTTATGGTGTCATACAGGCCCGGATTTAGGGGGGGGGGGGGCAGAGGGTGGAGGTGCCCCGGGCCCCCCGACTTTTGAAGGGCCCCTCTACGTGAAAAAATGTGATTTTGTGTTATTTTTTTTCTTTCAGCCTTTGAAGTTTCTGCAAAATGCTGGATTAATGGTACTGTAGACGTGGAGGGGGTTTTTGCACGGTGGCCCCCTGATCTAAAAGTGCCCCAGGCCCCCATCAGCTAAATCCGGCCCTGGTGTCACATAGTTTAATGAACAAATTATTATTTAAATACGGTATGTGAAAAACTTCAGCTCGTTAACTTGCATGTGCGCACTTTTAATAACGTTATTTTAAAAATATAGCCAAACACCCCCTTCTACCCTGGTGAAGTCCTCTAATTGGGTAAAATGAGATGGCTTGGACACTTTGAGTAGCCTACAGCACTAGTTAGATCTCGCAAATCAGATCCGTCAGTATTGCAGTAGCCTACAGCGGAGTCAAGGTAGCTCAAAACTTTCCTGGGAAGAAGTCGATCGATCGATAAACGTGATTTAGCAGCCCGAAATACGGCCTCTGCCAACCTAACGAACCGCGAGGTGTGCAAAGGAAGACTTCGCTCTTAACAGATAGGCCGCACTCTCAACATACGAATTAGCCTAATTAATGGCCTGTGCCATCAGTCATCACAATTTGTTGATGATGACAAATCGTATGGGATCAAAAGATGCTTAGGGGAAAATAGAGCGGTTGTATTGAAATTTCTCCACACATGTCGTAACATTTGAAAACATAGACATTAGCCTAGCCCAGGGATGGCGAACCACTGACCCGCGGGTCACAAAGTGACCCATCACAGATTTTAAGTGACCCACTTGTCTTTTTTAAATAACGAAATTTAAACAAATATTTCAGCAAAGAATAAATGTTTCACTAAATATTTGTAATAAGACCCCACCCTATTTTAATCTAGTATCGTACCGAATTGCCATATAGCAGTCTGACACAACTTAAGTTGTGGTAATGTTTTACAGCGATTTGTTGAATTGTTGGAAGAAGTAGGCTACAACTTTTTTTAGCTGAAAAAAATCAAAAATATCCAGAGTTAAGCGAAAGTACGTGGATGAATGATTTACATTTTTTCGCTGATTTCACAATGCATTACAATAAGTTAAATACTGAATTGCAACGCTGTGGAAATATTGTATTATCCATGTTTGGGCACATTAAAGCATTTGAGAAGAAACTCGTTATTTTTTCTGTAGACCTTGAACAAGGTCAACTGAAATATTTTCCTCAGTTTTTGAACCACTTTACCAGCACCAATTTAACTTATGAACAAAAGCAAACTGCACTCAACAAGTATGTTTTACTGACGAAAGAGGCCAAAAATGTAATGTCAGAAAGATTTACCCAGTTCCGAAAGCTAGATACTACATTGCAGTTCATTCTTTTCCCGCATGCACTTCAATTTGAAAATCTTGAATTATTATCAAACTTTGAATGGCTTCGTCTTTACAATTTCGAAATGGAAATGATGGACTTTCAAGAAAGTGCAGTTTGGAAAACAAAATTTGTAGACTTAAATCATCTCCTACAAAAAATTGAAATGAAAACGGATATGGATGGTTGTGACTTTCCTGCTGTTGAAAACCATGCTGAAAATATAATTCTTACAGAGTGGAACTCCTTGCAAAATTCGTTTGAAACTATGAAAAGATTTGCGGTAGCTCTGCGTTGTTTGGTTCTTCATATTCGTGCGAATCTTTATTTTCTCACATGAATTTTTATACAATCAAGCACACGGAATCGTCTCAGCTCAGATATGAGTGCTGCATGTGTGAAGTTAAACTACGGATTACCAACCAAGGATAATAAGACTTGCCGAGAAGATGCAGCAGCAAGTTTCGCATTAACATGTAATTAAATGTATGACCCACTTTTGCTTTTTCAAGAATTAAGGTCTCTTTTGTGACCCATGCACTAAAAAAGGTTCGCCATCCCTGCTAGCCCAAGGCCTTTTCGGCAGGAATATTATAATGCGGTCATGGCCACTTTGCCATGGCCAATGGAAACTCTGCACTTTACGTTGACTCTTTGTAATGGGCCACTAAAATCTTTGCAAAATGTCTGCTTTAAATCACAACAGAAAAATCCTGCACACCTCAAAATGGTACAAGCGCCGTAACAAAAAACGAACCATATCTCGCGGACCGCACAATAACTTTGTTGCAACGCTTCTATAAAGCAACTGTCAGATAACAGATCCGGTATATTCTTGAATAGAAACCGCATGACTTGATTAAAAATAAACAATAAAAGCCGTCCTCGAATAGAAGCAATAGAAGCCGCACTTGCATAGAAGAGGCAGAAGACAAGAACTCAACGATAGACAAGTGTGGAGGCTACATCGGTAGCCTATGGTTAGTGAAACACAATGCTCGCTGTTCTATAGTGAGTAGTCAGGTAATGCTGACGCCACGAAGATTGCTCCTTCTCAACTATCAAAAACAACTCAAGCATTGTAGCTACATGTGTTTTATTTCACGAAGTGACTATTCTTACAACATATTGTAAAACTAGCCTCTGAAGCTATTCTTACAAGCACCACTCAAGCAAGACGTTGTTTACTCGAGCAAGACCTTAATGCGCTCAGGCGTTTCATCCGACGACGCTCATACGTAATTTCGCGCGCATGCGTATTGGCTTGTGCTGCACACTTGATCGTAGAGTGAACCGCGGTAGTTGCTGATTTTGCTGATCGAAACTACACGTCAATGAATCCATTGTCATCATGATTACGAAGGGAGCATTATATTACAGTTTTGAGACACTTTCTTCGGCTATTAAACAATGGGAAAAAGAAAACTTTGTCAATACAATACAGTATGCTTGTGTGCATGGAGGAAGAACACCCAAATCATGTAGTCAAGGAAAAAGACCAAATCAAAGGTAAGTAATGATGGTTTTGTCCTTGGTGCCCATAGGTTGAGCTACTCATGTAGCCTATATGCATAAGTTTTGCTAATAGATTGAGTTTTGCATAAGTGCAAATTGCCTACATTCCTTATGAATGCTAAGAACTTAGCAAAATGCATATATTCTACTGAACCATTCCCGCATGCTGTCTATTGTAATAAGTTTTGCTAATAGATTGAGTTTTGCATAAGTGCAAATTGCCTACATTCCTTATGAATGCTTAGAACTTAGCAAAATGCATATATTCTGCTGAACCATTCCCGCATGCTGTCTATTGTAATTTCCATTGAATTGTCATGCCCAGAATTATTCCTAAGTTGCATTGAATTACCCATTAGTTTTGTCAATTTACCCATATGTTACGTCGAATTGCTCATCAGCACAATTCGTCGAATTACCCGTAAGTCTCATGAAATTATCCATAAAGACATGCCTTATGGGTACTTCAACGCAGCTTTTTGGCAATTTGACGTCACTTATGGGTAAATCGACTAGATTTATGAGAATGCTCGGCTGAACTTGTGGTAATTCAACGTGACTTTATGGGTAATTCAGGTGGGCTTATCGGTAATTGGATGCAACTTATGGGCAATTTGACATGACTTGCTGTATGGCTACTTTAACGTGAGTTATGGCTAATTCAGGTGTACTTATGGGTGATTCAACACGGCCTATGTCACCTCATCTTTGTTGTTTTTCAGTACTTTTATCAAAGGTTGTCCATTTGGAATCAAAGTAAATGCAACGTCAGATGGAAAAGCGCTATGCATCACTGAGATTAGTAATGTCAATGATCATAATCATGATTTCAATGAAGTAAGTGGAAATAACCCTTTGTAGTAGTCATAGCCTTTGAGCTATGGTCACACTAGCCCTGTATATGATAAGGAGGCTTTCATCAGAAATTATGTGAAGGATAAAAAAGAGCAATAACATTAGGGGGGGGGGGGGGGGTTAATCGGCTTTTTTTTCAAATTCAATTTTAACCCAGGTTTTAGGATACAACAGTACATTCTAAGACCACTAGTAAAAAAAATTGAAATTTCCGTCCAAAACCCCCTCTATCCAAAAAATTACTTTTCGTGTATAATTGCATTTTGATTATGACACTTGAAGTTCAAATATTGTTTGCTACTGTACTAAAACACGTTAAGAATGTTGCAAGACAGTTTTTCTGATCTTGACTTCATCGTAAGACACGGTAAAGTGGTCATTTCACTTTGCGCGCATGACTACGCACATGCTGAATATGACCAGTTTGTGCGAAACTGGTCATATTCAAGCCGCCGATTCACCAAACCTGGTGATCTTGCCCATCTCTGTGGGTTGGACACCTGTCAAAAGATATGTCGTTTTCTTGATTATGTGCATATAAATTATTTTTCAGAATGCATTTAATTTGATGCCTAAACAACGAAGATTAAATGAAACAGAAAGCAGTGTGATCGGAGAAATGCTTGCCACCAAAGCAAATAAAAAGTTGGTACAAAAGCACATTCCAGCTTCTACAGGAAAAACAGTTATTCTTGAAGATCTGCATAATATTGCCGCAAAACAGAGACCTTTGTATGAAAACACCTATGATGAACTTATTAATGAAATGAACAAAGAAAAAGGTTAGTCGACAGACAAAACTTTTTTGTCTGTTATACAGTACAAGATATGTTCATGCTAAATAGTAGAGATGACTTTCTAATTTCTATGTGCAGTATGATAAGTAGTGATAGAATGAGCTCCGGTTCCGGTCAAATTCTGGCTCCGTACTGGAGGTGATGTGACTCCGGCCTAGAGCCGGATGTGTGTGTGCAAGCTGTGGTCAGGGTCATGACCTTGGAAAAATCTAATTTTTTGCATCATTGTAGTACTGCAGCAATGCAAGAATAGGCTACCAGGTTGCCTGTAACATTGGTCAACACCGTAGGCGTATTTGCAATCTACAGGTCGCTGCTGCAGATTGAGTGTCACATGATATTGTGAGCATTCTTCTTAAACCATTTCAGATATAATGTCAATTAAGCAATTCGCGATTGACCTCTTGCCGTAATGGTTTAGACTGCAGATGAATTATTTCGATGACGTGGGTTCAATCTCACCATTGCCAGTTCAATTTAAAGTGTTGACCGCCTGGTTTACCGGTCAATAGACTCCGTCTACTGCAGCAAACTGCGGATTACCAGTACGCACATCATAGTAGGCTACACAAGAAAAATATCTAATTTTCAGACGTTTTTCTATTCAGAAAACGTTTGTCTAGTATAACCAACACAGAACATTAGCAGTACCCTACAACGTGTGGAAAATTTGCAACATTGAGCTATAAAGGGTCAATTGAGAGTATTTTTTGCTTCATTTTCTTCACAAGAATTCATTCTACTTTCCCAAACTCATGCTCCAAAGATTTTTGTTGCAACATAAGGCGCTATGGGGATTGTAAGATTGAAAGCGGGATCAAGGAATTCAATCAAAGGTCTTCAATATCTTGAAACAATTCTACTTTGAGTGGATAGAAATAGAAAACATTGCTAAATTTGAAATCTACGTAAAAGTTTACTCCTAATGGATCCTTTTAACGGACCCTAAGCATTGCAATGTGGCATCTTTTAGAGAATGGGGTGAGAGTGGTATACAACCGCTCAGTTGGAACATTGATTATATGATGTAAATATTACCAAAGGCCTAAACATCCTTCCTCTGGCCAATAATTAAAATAACATAGAATAGAAAACAAATTTCACTAAAAGTTGATGTTTTTGCTTTTAAATCTGATGGAGTGCCTAATAGGCCTAATTGTTTTGCGCTATTTTAGTCTGGCCCAGGATTGTCAAGATTCTTGCTTTGTAGGGTATACTAATCCTCAGTTTATTTTCATTTTAGGTGCTGCAGTAGATGTGTTTGCAGATGATGACAAACAATTGCAGGCGATATACTTTCAAACGAAAGACATGCGGGAAACCTTTGCGGCATATCCCGAAATGCTGCTGATTGATGCAACCTACAAACTTAATGACTTGAGAATGCCATTATATGTGATGCTGAATGTTGATGGCTTAGGTCAGAGTGAAATTGTGTGTCTGTGGCTTGTAGCCACTGAAGACAAACTGACCATCAGCAAGCTGTTAACTCAGTTTAAACTCCACAATCCAGCTAGGGATAAAGTGGAGGTTGTAATGGCTGACAAAGACATGGCAGAGCGGGATGCCATGATGAAAATGCTGCCTACTGCAGAAATTTTAATTTGCTATTTTCATACCCTTCGCACTTTTCGTAGAGAAGTTTCCATGGAAAAATTAGGCATTTCTTCAGCCCAAAGGCAGGTATCACTGGAAATTTTAGGAAAACTGGCAAATGCCAAAAATGAGTCAGCTTATAATTTACTGTATAACCAATTCGTTGACACAGTCCCAATTGCTGTCACAACATATTATAACGATAACTGGCATGCTATTCGACATCAATGGGTGGATGGACTGAGCAACTTGAAAGCTAATTTTTTGAACAGAACTAATAATCGACTGGAATCCATCAATGGAAAGTTGAAAAGTGTCATAACAAGATACTCAGGAATGACCATGTTTTTTAAAGATCTGATGGCATGTATCCAATCTCTTTCCACCGAACGTGACCACAAAGCGTCAAATGCTTTCCTTAAGGTTCCAATTGATGCGATTTCAAGTGTGGCGGAGAGACAATACCAACAGCTACTGACACCATTTGCATATATTCATGTGCAACAACAATTCAAGTTAGCGGAAAAGGTTGCCATGTCAGAGATTTTGAATGATTCTGCCATAGTAAAATCTCGTGTCCATGGGGAATTGGCAGTCACAACAACAGCATGTCCTTGTGGATTCACATCATCAATGCTGCTACCTTGTAGGCATGTCTTGGCAGTTAGAAGGCAGCTCCATATGTCAGAGTACAATCCCAATCTTTGTTCAGAACGGTGGACAATGCAATATTTTCTTAAATCCCATCGCCTGACAAGAAACTCACTGGACAACGGTCCTGCATCCACATTACCAGCTGTTGAGATTCTTAACAAGCCTCAAAGAAGATGTGTTTTATCAGAACAGCAAAAGTATCGCCGTGTTCAAGATATTTCCCAGAAGATTGCGTTAATGATATCTGAACAAGGAATGGATGAATTCCAATACAACCTGGATAATTTACGACAAATTGCAGAGTTCTTGCAGGAAGGAAAGAAATTCCAAGTTGTGAACTTTTTGGGTCAAACTCAGAAAGGTAGGCCTATATGCTAGCACTATTTACTAAATCAGAAAAACTAGCCTACTTTTTCAAATATCTGAAGAGATATGGGTTAGTTACTGCAACTTGCGTCGTGATTTTGCAGTCAATTTTTTTTTGAGCAATGATTTTTATGGCGTTGAGCTATCCAATATGTGGGCTAATATGTACTGCATGCGCAGTTGCGCACTAATTTACGATTATACAAGGTTGCAGATGCTCAGTAATTCTGCTTTTGTGAACAACTGCATGATCCTTTTCAGGCACTGATACTGGAAGTGCTGCTGCAACATCTTCCAGCAATGATCCTGGAATTGTATTTCCTACGGTCTCAAACAGTACTTTACAGCACACACCCGGTGACGTCTTGTCGACCGTTGATACCAGTGCGATTATGATGCAGACACCGTCCAGTTCTATTCAGTCTTTTACAAGTATGTGCTGTTTCTGAAACATTCATTTCTGATTAGTTGTTTTTTCTTGCATTGCATAATGCATTATGTTTATTAATTTTTTAATAAAAACGTTGAAATAGTGATGTTTTCTACGTTGTAGCCTATATTCGATTCTCGTTGTGTTTATTAACAGATGATGCAGGATCAATTAAATTTCCACCGAAGATGATGAAACGTGGCAGGCCAAAAGGAGCTGGATTGACAGTCATTGGGTTACCACGCAAGAGACAAAAAAAGAGCGGACCAATTTCATTCAGACTGAAGTCGTCTTTTCAGAAAGAAGCAGGTTTGTTGCATTTATGTTTGTGTGACTTCATTTTTGTTATAGCCTACGTTAGTTTAAAAAACTACACTTTGACTTCTGTGGGTCTGCCTAGCCGATAGGCTACGTCAAAGCGTACGTAGGCTACATCAAACAAAGTCACCCATGGTCATATTTTTCAGCAATACTCAGTTGGTTTGTCGATTCTGAGGTAGTAGAAGAGGTCTTGCGTCCATTCAGCGATCGACTGATCGAAGAAAATGAAATTGAAACGTTGCCCGAAAGAATTCCAATGAAGTGTTTAGATGAAAACATTGCCATTGCTTCTGTGCGAAGACATTTTTCTTTTGACGGTTGGACGTTGATGGAGAACCTACTGACCACTTTGCGAAATAAAGGCCGCTGGTTGTGCATCTCCTGTTATTTAGATCTTGATGCAGGCGACAGCATCATGTGCGACTCGTGTCTGGATTGGCACCATCTGAGATGTCTTGGTAGAACAATGCCGCCAAAAACGAAGTCTTGGTTCTGCAGGAAATGCAACCTTATGGAGAAGTGACATTGAATGTTCAGGTGATACTGCAATCTCGCTTTGTCAATTAAACCAAGGTTATGTAAACCGTGAACTACGAAAAGACTTATTGGCCTTGACGCGTTATGCTTGAAACTTGTAACATTTGATAAAAATCGTTTCTTCAATGGTCCTCACATAAAACGCTAACGATGTGTTCTTGAATGACTAATGAGTCCAATCCTGGCATTAAAAGTTCTGATGCATTTAGGACATTTAACATTCTTTGGGAGAGTTGGCTGAAAGTCATGGACTAGTACAGGTTTGTAATGTAGTTGCTGCAATATACTACGGTCCAACAAGACCTTCAACAGTTCATCAATATTCAACTATTTTACTGTTTCCAACTTAACACAATTAGTATACGTATGTTGAACTCTTTCATAGCAAATGGTGGTACAGAACTTGAAAATAGCAAGTAAAAGGTAGCTCGAAGCTGCAGTTTTTTTTTTGACTGACTCATCAGGAGCTGTCATCAGAATAAAACAAACCTAAATGTGGTGAAGTACTTATAGTAGAAGGAAAGAAGAAAAACTGGAGCTTCAAACTATCAGCTACCTTATACTCGCTAAATCCAGATTTGTTGCATGTGTGTAGTATTTACATTTCTTCACTGTAATCTTAGGCTATGGCATAAATGCTTTGATTTCTTATGGCAAAAAATGGGTGATGAAGATCCATAAGTTTATAACAGTAAAAAATCAATTGTTTATTGTTGAAAGTGGTTGGCTTCAGTTGAAGATGCCATGAGATCCATTGAAGAGTACGAAGCAAAAGCAGGAACGAAGCTTGTTGTTGTTCAGAAACGAGCATACGGTGCCATGTTAATGTTGATTTTTAACATCCTGTCATTGTAATTCACTAGTGTACTAAGTGTTGATATTCATACTACAATAATAAGCCTTTTCTTTGTTGACAAAGATTCTGAAAAGGTTTCTGCAAAGCACAGTGTTTTCACCAAAGTGGAGGTTAGGCATCATAAAAGAGGAAACGGTTTACTAACTGCAAAAAATGCTATAAACATATGTAAATGTGTTCTGTTTCATCAACTTTGCATCTCGTTTCTTAAAGACACTCAGTTTTCAGGTGTAAAAGCTTTGTTGATTCAGAGTAGCCTAGCCTACTTCACTGACCTCTTTTGTATTTTTTCCATCTAGTGTGCCAAATCCATACGCCTATGTGGTGTTATTGATTGGACCAAGTGACATGTCCAGCGGTAACCAAAGGCAGGGTTTGGGTCACAACCAATCTTTTTGAGACAATTTATTTTTTACCATATTCACGTAGTAGGCTTGGTGGTTTTCAATGTTACGTACAGTACCGTATATTATTTCTGTAGGCTACTATCATAAGATGAAAATTTAGTTGATTGTAACTCATCTTAGATGAAGATAATACGATTGTTGCATCGTTGCGGCCAAGGCATTTGCCTCTTGGATGCAACTTACAAGACGTCCAAGTATTCCCTTCCTCTATTTTTTCTTTGCGTCAGAACGAATGTTGGTTACCAGGTTGTTGCTACGTTTATTATCCAAAATGAACAAGCTTCGGACATAGCAGAAGCACTTTCTGTTGTAAAAGGGTGGTCAGAAAACTGGAACCCTTCGTTTTTCATGACCGATAAATGTGAGGCGGAAATCAAGGCCATCGAAAGCGTTTTTTCAAGTTAGTGAATTGCATTAACATTTTCGTTGCTTGTGTGCTGTCTCCATTGCTCATGCATTTGTGTCGTCACTGTTAAGTTGCTACTGTACTTTACCACTCAGTGCCCACGACTTCTTGTTCCGCAGATTGCTACGTGTTACTCTGTGCCTTTCATCGCGAACAAGCCTGGGAAAGGTGGATGAGGAAAAGTGACAATGGCGTTCGCGATGATAAAGCAATTGTGCTGACATACTGGACGCAATGAGGAAAGCAACTACATAGAACAGACTTGTTTGCAATCAAACCAGGCGACAATGAGCGAATGGCAAACGCGATACCCCCCTATTCAGGGATAATATGCGTGTCTGTGACCGCAGGGGACCTGGAGCCGAGTTGTTTTGCACGTTGATAGCACCATGCAGTTGCAAGCACAGTAATAGGCTACTGAGCTCACATTTTGAACAATTCTGTGATCTTCACACCAAGGCTTTTTTTCAGTTGCTAACACGGCCACAAATCGCAGCGCATATGCGTGCTTAGTGTTAAGTAACAGCCTAGTGGAAAGTGTTGTGGATTGAATTTGCTAGTTCAAATAAGTATATTAATTCCGGTACCCAAAGCCTCAAATGAATTCACGAATATCGCAATTGTTAACAATGGCATATAAATTAGGATGTTAGTGCACACAAAGTAGGGAAAGTATTGCTTGAAGAGTTGATTCCTGGGACAAAAATTGAACACTGTAGGCTATGTCGAGCAGAAACTGGTTTAGTGTTTTAAGGTGGTCAAAAATGTAAGCATGCGTCTATTTGCATCCAACAAATAACGAAACTCTAAACTTCTCAGTTTGGTCGGGAAACAAAAAGGGTTGCGAGGACAAATAGCAGGTCTCATCTAGGCAAGGAGAGGAGGGACACATGGGTGATGATCTGGCCTAACAGTTACTGTGCTGTGCTCAAAATATGTACAGTTTTTGTTTAACATGTGCGGTATTCACTTTTTGTAAATAGCCTAGCTTTTCGGAAATGCAACGAGTCATCTGGCGCTATTTGCTTGTGTTTGAAGCCCGGTTGCTCGCTTTGTGAAAAAGCTATCAACCTCAACTTTTGCTTGTCAATAGACAGAGATATGTTGTTTAGATTAGCGTTTATTAAATGCTGTTATCTTTAAAAATATTTGTGGGATAAATGGTTAAAGTCGGTCAAGTTCAACTCTTTACCTAAGAAATATTTTTAACTTTTAGAGTCTGGCTGACCTTAATTTGGATAGATGATAGCTTGTGCTTTCCAGCAATGGTTCAATTGTTAAAATCGAAGCAGAAACAAGCAACTTACAACTAATTTAATAAAGACATATAATGATCGCAGACCGGGGAGACTTGTATACTTGCTTCGATTCGGAAATGCAACGAGTCATCGGGCGCTATTTGCTTGTGTTTGAAGCCCGGTTGCTCGCTTTGTGAAAAAGCTATCAACCTCAACTTTTGCTTGTCAATAGACAGAGATATGTTCTTTAGATTAGCGTTTATTAAATGCTGGTATCTTTACAAGTATTTTTGGGATAAATGGTTAAAGTCGGTCAAGTTCAACTCTTTACCTAAGAAATATTTTTAACTTTTAGAGTCTGGCTGACCTTCATTTGGATAAACGATAGCTTGCGCTTTCCAGCAATGGTTTAATTGTAAAAATCGAAGCAGAAACGACAAAGATATATTATTGATTAAATGCTGGTATCTTTAGAAGTATTCTTCGGATAAATAGTTAAACTTGGTCAAGTTTAACTCTTTTCTAAGGAGATATGTGGTGTTTTTCGGGCCTGTGTTACATAGCTATTAGGTAAAAGCGGACACTTGCATGCTTTTTTTTGTCATGGTTGACTATTTTCACCCCACTTTTCCACCATTTTATGGTGGATTCCTCCTGTGTGACGTCATCGCCTTTTTAACCAGGGTGGCGACTTGTATACCAGTTCCAGATCACGCATGAGCGCATATTGATGTCAAACGTAATGCTTGAGTGGTGCTTGTAAGAATAGCCTCTGAGGCTATTTTTACAATATGTTGTAAGAATAGCCACAGCCTTTATTTCAACTACGGTATTGTATCAATGGTCGTTTTCATTGGCAATGATTGTCCTGTAGTCGTTCGCCATCCGATTGACAAATTAAATCTGTTCATGAAGTTGAACAACCAACCACGAGAAGCCATAAATTCAGTCAAACCAATTTCTTCGGCCATTTTGGTGGCCCAGACCATGATTAGTTTAGTGGAGACATGACGCTGTTCAGCTCGTTCTTTGGCAATTTTCTCTATTCACTCGTCTTCTACTGAAGAGAGGCATGGCTTTCTCCCACCTCCTTCAAGCCTAAATCTCTTTTTCGATGGTCCTGGTTTCTCGTAAACTTCACTTATTTCTTCCTTCTTTTGCAACCATCTCCGTACCATTGACTCGTCGATTTTAAACTTTCTTCCGGTCTCTCGATTTGAATGTTTTTCTGCAAACTTAATTACTTCGGTCTTGAATTCCATAGAATATGCACGTCTTTTGCTCATGTTTACAAGTGACTTTTTATAACTTCTCCAAAACACCGCAGCTTGCTTAAGGTACGACTATTTCAAAATAAAACGACAGAGTGCTGAGTCCGGTGTAATACAAAGGCTGTCATTGAGAGCTTGCACAAGCGAAAAAAAGCAGTTGTCACTTTACAGTAGTGGTTGGATAGTAATGAAATAAAAAAATTGACAAAAGAAAGCGTAGAATTTTATTGTCACCTAATCAACTCTACCGGTAGATGCGACAATAATAGCAGCTGTCGGATCAGCGGTTTTACAAAGAGACATAAAGAGAGATTAAAATTGCAGCTGACATACTGTTTCCGTTTTCTTGTTACTGGTATGGTAGATAAACTCGAATGCCCAGTGCCCACTGAGCACCAATTAGAAGACAAAAAAGTTGATACAAAAAAAAGAAGCCGCCCTCGATTAGAAGCCGCATAAACGTTCAAAAAAAAAAAAAAATAGTAGCCGCGGTTGCTATTCAAGAAAATACGGTTTCATTGAGATAGATCAAAACCGAAAACGATCGACTTGAAGGTAACGGCGTGCAGTGACCAAACTTCCTTTCTCAATGAAGGTTTTTAGCTCCGCCAGGCATATGTCATCACAAACGCAATGTCTTTTTTTCTATTCATTGACACACAGCAAGTGAATAGATATTCGACAACGATGGTGCGATGTTTTTGAGTATGGATGAAAATAAAATGAAGCACGTCAATCAATAGCACTGCTAAATATAGTACAATAGGTACTACTCATTTATAAAGCACGAATATTGTTTTGGTTGTGCTAGCAGTAGCTAACTTTCACCTTGTTGCCCAAAGAACTTTTCCTGCAAAATGCACACCAAGTCTTTCAACATTTTGTCACATTCCACGTTCATTGGTGTGATAATAATATCATCATGATATAACCTATCGTATATTCTGCCTGCTAGCTGTTGCTTTCGCTTCAGTTGTGGAAAACTTAAGACGAAAACCACATGATGTGAACCATTCAACGTTTGTAAGCAAAAAGAATTGTCCAGAAATACCTCACACTTTACTGTAAAAACAACCTTCCAACAATCTTCGATGGTGGAGCAAGCTGACGTTTATACTGCAGATATTTGGTGATTCAATCCAGTCAAAAATTCAAAATTTATCATGAAAGCTTATCCATTAGGCACCGCTAAATTAATGAATCGTAGCTTAATGAGATAGCTTGTTTCACCTCAAAGGGCATGTTAAGATCCCTGGTTTTTGAACTTAATATGTATAATTGTACAGCGAAACCATGCAATTGATAAACACAAATAGAAGCACACTGAGGAGATAAATTCAAGTATCAACATAACCACATTAGTCAATTAATTAAAGCATTAAATAACACTTACAACAGTCGTTGGCTTGTGCTTGCAATAATAATCACACACGATTTTGTCATTTCTACGACCGAGTTGTGTACAAGTCTTTATCTTCTGGTGAGCTTTGACCAAAATCTCCCAGTGAAGGGTTTGGTGAAGAAAGAGATTCTTTCTTTGCGTTTGAATTCACTGAAGGGAGCACAAGCTTAAGGATTGTCGAACTAGTGGCACGATTTTCAGGCACAGTGCTTGAGATTGAAGTGTTCTCACGACTTTCCTCCACTTTTTCAAACCGTTCTCCTCTATCATCTATGGTTAAAACCTAACAAGCGGTAAAGTTGGATTGAATAATGATGATGACAAATAGACCTAGACCAGGGGTCACCAAACTACGGCCCGCGAGCCGGAACCGGCCCGCAAACTGATTTCATCCTGCGGAAATAACAGCTGGACTACAACTGTTAAGAAAAAAAGATACCAAACTGTTTGTAAAGGACTAACGTTGCTGTTTATCATTAGGCCACCACAAATGGGGACAGCCTAGGCCAAATTTGGAAAGATGTAATGTTTTTTCAAGAGCACGATGCCCTGTAGTGTATCACAGCAGGGGATAACTTTTCCAGCAACCTTTCGATTTTCATCACAACTTTGCTATTCCACAGCTGACATTGTTATTTATTGTGCTCAAGTCAATGGAGATTCTAAATAGTTGTATATCTTTTCGCAATTGGCATCCGGCCCGCAGCTGTTAATCTCGCGGCAATCCGGCCCTCAGAGAAAAAAGTTTGGTTACCCCTGACCTAGACTGTCTAGTCTAGGACAGTGAATAAAATTAATCTAAGTTTTGATTGATGTTGGTGCAGCAGTCCAGAAGTTTTAGTAACTGTTTTAGTTTTAGTACTAAGTTTTAGTATGAATTGATTGGTTCAAATCCAAATAATTTTAACGTGTGCTAGTTTGCACTAAAGGTCCTTCTTTAACAGAGACTATAAATAATGTCTCCTTCTCTTCAAATTAACACATACTTTAAAGGGTAGACGTTAATATCTTAAAATTGATTCAAATATTTTTTTCACTGTATACAAGTAGTCTGGAAATTATGCCAGACCAACCACATGCCATTTCACTTTTTGCTTTCAGAGTTGGGAATCATTGGTTTGAAAGAAACAAAGCTGGTCAAGTGGCCATGGTTGAGCTAAAACTTAAACTACAAGGAATAATTAAGCTTGGATTAAGAAATTCACTCTCAGAAACCACAGACCAATGAAACAATATAGTATATCCTTTTTCATCACTATATATATATATTACTTTTGTCATGTCTAGGCTTGAGGTTGGTGGTTGAAAATTTAGATTAAGTGGACAGGAAGACAATGAACTTCAGGCATGCCTTTTTGTGTCTTGCTAAAAACACAGCCACATGCTCTTGAGCGGTGTCGAACAGGTATTTATTCGAGTGCTATACATTGGATCTCACTACTCGGCTATGCAGCCGACATATATTTCTGTCATTACACATTAATCTTATTTTTAAATGACTATTGTTCATCTACATTTTTAGTATGTGTGACGTTTTTCACAAAAATAATAAATCATTTTGAATCACATGCAACTTTTGAATTGTTATACTGAGGTTGTCTATGATCTCTTTAGTAATAAACTAATTAATCTGCCATTGAATTTGCAGCACTGATGCAATGGTTTGAATGCTGCTATAAAAATAACAATGATTTCTATAGCTTTCTTTTTTTAGCTTCTTTATCCTTAACTTGAAAATAACAAATTTCTACAGTTTTTCATTCATTGACAGTCACATATGGTCATCTCTCAATTTACATTTGAAAGTCCATAAAATATTATTATATGCTGTTATATAACCATATATATAACTTCGATTAGTTTTGACTAAACCTATTGAAACAGAAGAAAACCAATGTATATATGAGGATCACATTAAATTTATCAACAAATGATCAATAAACTTTCAAGATAGTACATTAAATTTATTGTAATTTCAAATTAATCACAAATAAATTACATTCTTATGAAATGTTTGTTTAAATTACCAATTCTTTTTCTTTATCATTCTGCACAGGCTTGTTTTGCTCCTTTTCTTCATACATTGCCCCCAAAGCATGATAAACATATGACACTCCTCTGGCAGAAGCACCCCCAACAACAACAGAACCTCTGTAGATATGTTTAGAAACTTCCCAGGCTGTGTAAGGATAACAAACTGATGCTGCTAGAGTTAGTGTAGTTGTTGGAATGAGACGCTTCAATAATATACTTCTTGATTTAGACCTGTATGCCAAAACACAACCACCAGAAAAACCAACAAACATTACACCAAGCTTTATTTTTCCTTCAGTACTGGTAACATAGTTTTTAAAGTTTTCGATCGTATGAAGAGTAGTATGGTATTTTTCTTTGACTTCTGAAACTAAACTCATGGTAGTAACTCCCACAGTTTTAGTTGATTCTTGTTTCCACTGAGTCTCTTGAAAATCTTTTCCATCACTCACAATATTTTCATCAGGATATATTGATAAATTTCTGATCTTTTTTGTATTCATTGCAAACATTGATACTATCGCCGTAAATAAAAATTAACTATAGTATAGCATAGAAAATCATGGCATGAAAATAAGCTATTCTGCGCTATGAAATAAAAACAAGTCTCTTCAATATGATGACTTGCACACATAATGTAAGCCTAGCTAGATACTAAGTAGGCATAGTGGCCTTTACGCACAACCCTTGCTAATGAATGATGCTATAATTCTAACTGGGCTACAGGCTAATGTTATTTTGATTGGAAACTCTAACTGAAATGTATATCTTACATCTCTTTGAAATCATTGATAGTCTATGAAAGAGCAGTTTGCCCAAAGGCAAGCTTTTGTTGCAGTGAAAAAATTGCACATATTTAACAAAAATTAAGTAAAAATTTGCAATTATGCACGAGAATTCTAAGCTGCAGGAGCACCTCATGTGATTTTTTCATACACCGCAACCTACAATGCAAAATGTTTCCAAACTTTCTCTATTGAAAATTGACAGATTTTCAACAATCTTTTGCAGAGCATTCATTGCTGTGGCTTTACACAAACACTGCATGAAGTTGCTTGGCAATGTAATAATTTGAATATAACACTTGAGTAGTATTTGGCTGGGATACTTTTGCAATCACTTTCAGGTCACTATTCGTTGCAAGACGATGATCCACATACCGGTACAAGTTTATCCAACCTGATCGTTGTAAAGGTCAACACAAAATATTTTATTTTTTCTGTTGGCTCAATATTTGAAAAACGTTGCAGTTACAAAACAAAAAAAGTTGCATTATAGGTGAAGGTTCTATACTCAGTTACTGAGCTTTGGGGAGTGAGAAGATAAGGTTATCGTCATACTAGGCCTTTGGCAACAACAAGAGTAGGTGAAAAGTTTATTTCTCTCGGCTGCCTTTCATTCAGCAATCATTCCCAACCAGTTGTCTCCTTATAAGTTTATCAACATTGCATTATAAAATTCTTGGAAGGAGCTCAAATATCTTCCCGTGAAAATCTTGTTTGTTTTGGAAACTGGGAAAAATCGATCTAGTGGACAGTATAGTGTTGCCAGATATCTACAAATGAATTTCCCATGGCCGTCGCGGTTCATCGACCCAATTCAGTTCAATTTGTTTTTATTTCTGAATTGTGACCATCACAACGAAAAAAAAACAATATGTGCCAAACATAGCAGAGGTCTAGAAAAAGGTAGAAGCGATAAAACGCGGACGTTATAATGTGCATGATACTAAAGCAGGACAAATCAGTTTAAAATATGGCAAGGTTGCAACACCTTAATGAAATTTTTAAAAGTTTAGAAAAAAAGAGAGACAAAAAAAATTTGGTGAATTTTTTTTAACAATTTATATGAGTACCATATCTCTGCTGCAAGCAGAGATAGCGAATGGTTATTATGAGTACCATAAAATAATTAAGACAGTTGCTGTATAGCTCAGTTGGTTAGCGCGTGACTTCCGGAACGAAGAAGCTTCAAGATCAAGCAGCGCTGGTTCGGCTCTCGGGGTGTGCGCTTGAGCAACGCACGTTAAGGACTGCTCTCCATTCAGCAGCATCTATCTAATGGATGGAATAGTTCCCCAGCAACAAGACTTCAACAATCGAAAACTTCACTCTACCAATCTCGGTGACCGGGCCTGCGTCAGTGATTCAAAACCTCTACAAGTAGGCCATGAGAAACTGCCAGGATTAAGCTCTGCAAGAAGCTTTTTCAGTCCGAGGATAAAGATTCAATCAATCAATCTATATTAATATATTGATCGACCCGCAAAAAGCAAGGTGGGTTTCGTGGTAGAAAATTCACTGGTAATATCAATTTACTTGTTGTTACTTTCTCCAAAAGAAATTCATTCATGCGTTTATTCCATTTTGAATGATGTTGGTATTGTATTGGAAAAGTGTTATGATTTTTCAAACGTACCGTTCCATAATATTTGATATTTTAGCGTAGTACTTGCAGAGCCGCTATATACACATAGTGGCACTGGTACCAGTGTAGTTTTTTTCTTTTGTTTTCAAATTGCATGAAACAAATAGGCTAGGATTATTGTGTGGAAAAGCGACGTTAGTATCTTATGGACTAGCTTTGTTGCAAAGCTTTCAACTGCAATTCCTATTACCTTTGTGTAAAAACTCGAGTGCTCGAGTTGCTTTGACTAGAATTTTAAATGCATGAACGTTCTTTTGAAATTATTAAATAGATGTACCGTAGCCTAATAGAAGTAGTAGCCTATTGACACAAAAATGAAAACTGTAACTTACTAAATCTATTTAAAGACATAGTAAATTAAAATTTAATTTTAGTTCAAGGACTTCGTCTGCACCCTGTAGTCTTCGAGTCAGCTGCTCCCCTTATTTTGGCTTGTCATTAAGTGCCTTTGCCAAGACACAGCTGGTCACAGCGGTAAACCATAATCTCTTCGTGGGAAAATTGTAACATAAAGTTCCCGAATCCGTTTGTCTGCATATAGTGACCGAAAGGAAACACTCCTTGAAACGTCTATTCTTAAAGTGTATTCCTGTAAAATTAGCCCGCGGCTATCGAAATGGGTATGCAATGCCTACACCTCTAAAACTGTCACTACGATACAGATTACTTGGATAAAAGACGGAGAATTTGTCCAGCTAGCAAGCACCAAATAAACCAGTTAAATGTGCGACCGACTTCCAACAAACAACTTCGAGAATGAATCAGAAAAATTTGTGATAACTCAAAGGCGACGCAACATTTCATGTTTAAACCGGTTTCAACAGGATTGACACGAGTCTTACGGACGATGGTGCAATTTTGGCTCATGTTTTAGGAATTTCCATGACGTAATATTCAGTAGACCCGAACGGTTTCTACATGACGTTTGACCAGGCGAACAACCGTCTGTAACAACAGCCGCGTGCTCTGGAGCGGTGTCGAACCCACGTCCTATACGAACGTCGCGCAGACGTTCTTACCACTCGGCTACGCAGTTACTAAGCTAAGTAGACTATGAAGCAAACGCTGTCCTATTTATTAAAGCTTATATTTACATATCCACTGGTTGGTAGGCTATGCTATAGCCTATAGCTTACGTGGCTATATAGCCTGCCTTGAACTCCCCACTAACTAAATCGATAAATCTATATGCATTTGATAAAAAAAAACGTAACTTTGGTTGATTTTGCATGACCACCTTATAGCCCTCATTATCAGTTGGCCTGCAATTACATTGCCTTTGTTTCAGCCGCAGAATAAAAGTAGGTTACCGGTAGGCTACTGACAATATTTTTTTTTAAACTTAACTCATGGACTTAGCCTCATGGCCTACACATCTTTTTCAACCCCTGATCACGAACGTTTTCTACATACACCACTATCTCGATAACTTCATGGCGATTCTGCTCATTTTCAAATTGCAATACAACGTCATGCACTTTATTGGTTTGGTCTTCTCCTAAACAGATACTGGCTTGTGTTCTAGTGCATTGTTTCACACCGGTTTAGTGCTACTACTCGCTTTAAATATAGTGTAAATTACCCTATCTGATTTAAATTCCATTTACCTTACTAGTTAGCCTACTAGTTAGTAGTTACTACTAACTTGTAGCCTACGTATTCTAGCTTGCCAAATAGCCTGCATTTATCTACAGATTAGGTCTTTGATTAATCTAGCAAGTTAATTCAACAGACAAAATATACCAAATGTTGAAATAAAGTTATTTCTTTTTAGCACAAATAGACAGGTCAAGTGGTTCACAATTAAAACCTTCCATACTACTCTCAGTATTCTGCTCTTTTTTGACGTTTTTGTCTGGAATGTTTTCTATCGAAATTACTTTTTTGATACTGGAGGAGTGACATATTACACGCTTCGTCTGGCACGGAATAACCAATGGCTCGTGACTAACAGCTCTCAATAGCTCTTCATCTCTCCTCACTACAGATTCAGCAGCATTTTCAAATCGGTCTTCGTTGGACGTAATGTAGGCATCTGATATGAGGGAAGAGGATTCATTGGAAGCAGAGAATGCAGAAAGATGTCCAGTGGAACTTTTGCAAACTTCTTCGCTCGTTGTCTCAATTGTATGAGTGCCTTTTTCCGGAATGGAGCTGTTGAGTTCACTTGTTTCGTTTTCAATAGTTGATGGGATTCTTAATGTTTCATAAAGAGCAGAGTTCTCAGGTGCCTCAGAAAAAACTGCACTGCTATACATTTCTTCGGCTCTGCCTTCGCATCTCTCATTCGATGAATATTTATTATCAACGCGGCAACACTTCTTTTTTCTGTCAAGTCTGCTTGCAGTTGCGTTTTGATTTCTTCCTTGATCAGCAATATTGTCAAAACTCGTTGGTCTTGGAAAAAAGTTGAGCAACGAAAACAACGTATCCTTGTGTTTCCTGCAACAAGAAATAATTTCATTATATATAGGCTACACTGCATACACTACACTACACTACACTACACTGCATATATAGTAGCTACACTACACTACACCAGTAGGGTCACTTTTCTTTGGGCGCTGCTTTGATAAATAATCACATAAATTGACCTCAAAGGGCAGCAAGTAGTAGGTTAACAAACAACCAAAAGTGTAACAATCAATTCACATGCAGTAAATTGTAAGGACTACGCTTGCCTGGTTTGTTTATTTGTTTGTATTCCGTTAGTGCAGTCATGATGTATTTTGTTTGGTGCTTAAAAAATTTCCAGAATGGCTATTGGTTTAAGTTCTGATGACATCGTAAACGTATTGGTTTCGTACTAGATTGGTCTGTGAACAAGTTGATGATACAACAGCATATTTCACTGATTGCTGAACACTCCTCATTTACTTCTGATCCGATTTGCAGCACGCAAAATGCTAAAGAACAACAGTAGGTGGTTTTTGGACTCGTTGCATTCTTTCATTTTTTGGATTCATCATTTTTTTTCTAGCAGCGTAAATGTACTTTTATAATCAATTAAGCTTTAATGTGAATGTAAATTTTGTATTATTATTGTAAAATCGAATTTTGTATATCTTTTAGTCGATATTTTATTTTGTTAATCTTTCTGTAGTCGTAGTAATGTGATGACCCTACTGATGTATAGCACTGGATAGAGTTTCCAATCCCGTAGTTATAGATATCCCTGTTAGAATCTTTAGAGCGTCGTGCTAAATGCTGTGGCCTATAAATGGAAGGCGTAGTAGGCTACAGTAGAGATGCAGCAAACCCAAAATTTTTATCCGCACACCGCACCGCAACTGAATCACCTATCCGCACACCGCAATTTATCTGGAACTTTAACACTGCACCGCACCGCACACCGCAAATTACAAAATTTTCAAAAAATGTTTTACGCGTTATTTTTTAGAAAGTCAATTATGGCAAAAAGTACCCAAGGCATATAACTGGTACCAGTAACCTACCAGTACAGTTGTGCACTATAATGACTAGGCTAACCAGATCATATTCTCTTACCAGCAATGCATTTAAGTTCTAAGACATCATGCTTTTTCAAATAGAATGTTCCTGGATCCAGTATCAGGACTTTTGAACAGTTTTTGTAAGCAATAATGCAATTTTAATGTCAGTGGCTGTATGAACTACACACTACACCAGGGGCGGGCAACTTCTCCAGTCGGCGGGCCAGATATGGGAAAATGAAGTACTTGGCGGGCCGGATTCACGAATTGCTACATTAATCGCGTATTTATCTACTTAGACAAGAAATAAATCGTATGTAATGTAAACTTGAAGTTTAAAGCATAGAGATCAAAAACAGTATTTAATGAATTTATCAACAATTAGCGTAATGTTCTTCAATAGCTGCTGAAGTTAGTGAGACATCTGTGGTCGATTTCGGTAACACTTTCATTGCAAAGCAAACATAAGGCCTATACTGCTTACGTTTCTTGGCAAAATCAATGGGAAAATATTTATTGTAAATTCATAATCTAATTTTAACTGAAAACAAAGAATCTAAAAACACAAAGAACTGAAGAATAACTAACAGTCACTATTATTTGCATACGTTCTCCGTTTAATTATTACACTACTTAGCCAAATTTCACTTTGATTTATTTTTCCGGCTTGAGGCGAGGTTTGAGACTGAAGGAGATTCTTACAAGAGACAAAGAAAAAGGATGGAAGGGCCTGTTTATGACGTAACATAATATGCTTGTCACTTGACTAAAAACCGAAAACAAAGAGTCAAAGAACACAAACAACTAAAGAATAACTAACAGTCAGTATTATTTGACGTAGTAAGCAAGTAGTGAGTGATTGCGGCAGAGTGTGGCCGCGGGCCACATTATCAAGTAAAGAGAGGGAACTGTTTGCGGGCCGCTCAAAATCCCGTCGCGGGCCGTATGTTGCCCGTCCCTGCACTACACAGACAGACAAGATGTCAAGAGTAAAACTTATAGCCTGAACTCACTAGGCTAACTGTTACAGTAACTAATGCGGTAGTTGCGCTAGGCCTATAGCCTGGTAATTGAGCTTATCAGCTAGGCTATTAACCAAAAACACTCGTACAGCTTCCTCACAAGCCAGCCCCAAAAACCCTGTCAACTGCAAGCCATTTGCAGCATAGCTTTGAGCTTTCCAGCTTAGGGTTTCCGAAAAAAAACTGATCCGTGTTTCCAATTTCAATTTGAAGTTTCATAACTGATTTTCTTGAAAAGTTAAAAGTTTACGAAAGTTTAATTTCTTGAAAGTTCACGCGGCAAACGGTGCGGCGCGGCTTTTTCATTTCAACTTTCCACGCGGCGCGGCACGCGGCGAAAAAGTCATAAGCGGCCGCGCACGCGGCGCGGCGCGGCTTGCATCACTAGGCTACAGTATAACTGAAATCTACGTCACTTAAGCGAAATTGCGTTTGTTTTTTATAATTGCCTACAACAAAAGGACACAAAAAGCAAAAGACTCAATTATATCGGAGATTCCATTTAATTCTTCACTAACGCTTTTCAACATGAGAATGAAAAAACACCTGGCAGAAAGTTTTTATTGTTGCCATTACATTTTTTCTTCGTTAGACAACCTTATTAGATTTATGACTGTCATCCTTTTCGACATTTTCTAAACACGTCCTTCCTACAGTAGATATAGCAAACATCAAATCACAAAAAAATGCTTTCAAAGAGTGGGCAAACCTACTAAATATTAGACCTAGCCACTTAGGCTAGGCTACTTCAAACAGAACGGTTTTAAAACCTAATTTCACTGATGCAGATTTCAGTGATGTACGCGCATACAAAAAATATTGACGCCGTCAGCATATACGCCGTATGCGTCAACGTAACTTGTAAAAAAAGTTGACGGCGTCAGCGTCAGCGCATACACTAGCGTAAACTCATTTTGTTTGCTATAGGTGTCAAACATTCACACGGTATAAACTACTCGAAACAAACAAGTTTTATTTTGAATTGCCACGAAGAAACACAAGCATCTGAAAGTGTTCATCTGACATTTTGCTGTGTTTTGGTTCCAATATGTCTTTGCCCATTGAAAACATTTTTTCAACTGCAGCGCTGGAAGGTATTGGCGTGTTGTAGCGAAAAAAATACATTGAAAAGTATGCGTTGACGCTATGCGCTAAAAAACCGCGAAAACTTTACGGCGTAGCCTCATGCGCAAACTATCCTAAAAAATGTGGCCGCAAGCGTTAGCGCAAGCAAAAAGTCTACGCCGCATACATGCGGCGTAGAATTTGCAGCGTATACGTACATCCCTGGCAGATTTTAAACATTTTATTTTGCTTAAATTAGCCTACTCGTGTTTTTACTATTTAATTTTCCAGATCTTTTTACCAGCAGTAAAAAATAAATTAAATTCGATTCAAGTAGGCTACTGTTTATCAAATGTATCGTAGCCTACAAGAAAACGTAGTTGTTTTTCAATATCAACCCAACCTCATGGGGAATCAGACTTGATGATTCACCTGGGAGACTTATATTAAAGTTACGTTGTTTAATAATATTATTTACTCAAAATAAATAACGTCGGTTATTTATCGTGGGGTAAAGAGGGGCTCACCTTATTTTGAAGTAAAGAGTCGTTATCACGATTACACTCAAAATAACAAAGACAATGAATAAAACAGTAGGAGTGGAGTCGTAATTCGTGTTTTCCGGTTTTGAATCAACAACTTGACCTAAGCTGTCCACTATTTCTCCGTTTTGGTTGTACAACACTTCTTTGTGCTTCTCGATTACTTCATGGTGATTCTGCTCATTTTCAAATTGCAATATGACGTCATGCACTTCATTCGTTTGGTTTTCTCCTAAACAGATACGGGCTTGTGTAAAAAAAACTTTTATACTAATTGTTTATTGAACAACTAAGTTTGAAAAACTTATCAGTGCAGTTACAGTGAAAATACTGACTGCGCTTAACATTCCAAAAAGCTCTGCCCAGCAAAATATATCTAGCCTAATACAGAACAAACATCAAATGGTTTACGTAAAGAAATCTTGCCGCAGAGCTCATTCCTGGCACAATTAGCAAGAATTGTTGTAATAACTGAAATAGAACCCATTAAAATAACCAGAAGTAGGCTAAACTAGATGTTCAAGGACGTGTTTTTGACCATTATAGAAAAGGTGAGCAAAACTAGGTCGGTGCTGTACGTGGGCTAAAGTAGAGGCCTAGTTTATGGGAATGCAAATGACATAAGTAAAAGCAAGCTAATAGTAGAGACTTGGCCCTCTTTTGCTTATCTGTAGCCTACTGAGTGTCAAAAGCTCGGTATTTGCATTAAGAATTTGGTCCACGGGCCCATTTCAGCTAAAATTGTTTTCTGGCAAAAACACAAAGCTGCTGTAAGTCTCTTCTGACGATTGTGATAGGCTACTAACGTTTTAAATGTGCAAGTTTTTCGGAACTTTAATCAATCATTTGTTTGGTGTATTATTGCCACGTTCTAGCATCCGGACACGCAAGTGATTCTTGTCAAAAATGCAGTCAAGGGATAATCGCCATGACTTGCAACTTACGGAAAAAATCGTGCGATAACTGCAGACTTCAAAGCAGAAATTTTGGTCAATTCACACAACATCTTATATATTTACTGCAAACTCACCTGTACCACTCTTTGTACAGAATGCAAACAAGTATGTTAGTTGAAAATTGGTATAATAAACCAACTCTGACCAGGGAGCATGTTCCGGAATGGATACCACCGACAAGCGAATGGGAAGATTGATTAGCTTCAGGTCAACTTCAGGGCAATGAAGATTTTTTATTTTTTGCAAGCAGTCGTAAGATGATTCACTGGTATACATCACATATTTCATACATATGAAAGGCTGTCCATAATAGAGCGTTTGCTTTGGCAATACAGTTGCTAAACAAATGAAGTATGACTTCAATATTATGGATAAACCATAGAAGCCAAGTTTACAAAGTTAGGCTATCACCGTTTTTCCCTCAAAAAGCAAACTCAAATTGTCTCTTAGCTTCGTGAAAATCGACATCAGTAACGGCTCGTAGTCCTTGGCAATGGAGTGACTGGAACCTTGGTTCGACATGTTCACTAGCGACGCTTTTAACTCTAAATGGAGCAAGGTACACGTGCCCCCTATAATTTTAAAGTTTTGAAATTTTTTCATTAACACAATTTAACCCTTAACATACCAAGCCTAGTTCACCAACGTCGTTTACCAAGGTGGGGTCCTCCAAGGACCCCATCATTTTTATTGCTTAAAGTATACAGTATATACAGAGTCATCAATAATTAACATTAGAACTTCAAACAAGTGTATTTAACAAATGGTAGATAAAAATTGAGTAATAAACATATAATATTATTGTCAAATAAATAAATATTTGAAAAAAACAAGTTTTACTCATTGTGTCGGCTATTTGCGTCGATAATAAGTCGGAGACGCTTCGAAAAGGACCTGCAAGAGTCATGAATAGCTTTTTGAGGTATTTTGGCTCATTCTTTTTTCAGATTAGCCTTCAGCGCTTCCAAACTTTGGTGGTGTTTAGTCGAAACCCTGCTCACCAGGTCAGACCAGATGCCAAAGTCTAGGGGGTTCAGGTTTGGGGATGAAGGAGGCCATTCTTCCTTGGAAATGACAAACGACAAATTGGCTGAGCCAGTTTTGCGTTCTCTCACAATACATACAATCAGTATACTGGCACACTAAAGCACAAGAGCCAACTTGTAGTCTACTTTCTTCATCCTTAGGCTACTTAGATTACAGTTTATACAGCCTATGTAACAAAGGAAGATTGCTGAAATTGTAAGTAAAGCAGATGCCATTTTTATGACACTGTAACAAATCCCTGTTTTTACCCCAAGTGTTATAAAAACTAAAAGTTTAGCATCACACATCTTAGCATCACATACAGTATAATATATGTGTTTCTACAAATTACTTAAACAAAGGATCATATTCATAAACACACAGTTCATTCACTGTCATCTTCACATTCTTTTGCACTTGTCACAGTTGTGTTGGTGACTCGGTGCTGTTCGCAAAGGAAACGTTTGCATTTGGAGAATATAATGTTAACTTTTCTATAGTTGTTTCAAGGACTTTGAAAACATCTTCTTCTCTTCCGTCTCACTAGCTGCCTTGACGTTAAGAATATATTTGAAGCTTCGATCAGTGTTTCGAGTTACAGAAACTCCCATACCATCAATAGCTCTAACGATGTGAAGCTGAAAACCAGATGGATTACATGCTCTGTGCAAGACATTAGGTTTCGTCAATTCTTTGCCTAACTCCATCAAGAAATAATATCCTCGATTAGATTTTCTACTGTTCTAGTCTCTGTTTTTGAACACCCCCAAGTGATATAGGAACTCAGGACTCCAATGTCAAGCACGTTCATAAAAAGTCGGAAAGGCCATCTTGACATTCGTCTGCGCACAAAAATATTCACTCACCAACTTGTCTGCATCATCCACTCCGCCTTTTGTGCAGTTATATTATTCAAGTATCATGTTGGGTTTCTTGTGATCTTCATTAGATAGTGAATCATCAAGATACTGAGAAGATAGTAAACGAACCGTCTTGTTTTTTTAGGCACATAGCTTACAACTGACAGTTTATCTGAAAAGATAAAGTTTGACGATAAAACATATCGTCCCTTCGCAACTTCCGGAATATCTGACTTTTTTGCTCAGTGTTCCTGTCTTGGTGATATTTTTCTAGAGCAAAAATTCTGCAGTTGGCACTGATGTACAAAAAATACCTGTGGTAACACTTCTTGCAGTTGCAAACAGTGATTTCATTATGTCACACAGTACACACAACCCGACGTCCTTGATTTTTCTCTGGTGCACTCCCAAGAAGTTTTCCAGTATAGACTTGGAGATTATACAGGTTAGTGGTTTTCACGTCTTCAGCTGCCCACACTTTAATTCCCTATCTTGCTGGTTTTGATTTCATGTACTCAGGGCCGGATTTAGCTGATGGGGGGCCCGGGGCACTTTTAGATCGGGGTGCCCCCTGCAAAAATTGTTTTCAAGCCTACGGCGCGAAAAACCACCTCTGCGTCTACAGTAGCATCAATCCAGCACTGCACAGCATTTTTCAGAAGCTTCAAAGGCTGAAAGGAAGAAAAAATAACAACACAAAATCACATTTTTTCCACGTAGGGGGGCCCTTCAAAAGTCGGGGGGCTCGGGGCACCTGCCCCCTCTGCCCCCCCTAAATCCAGGCCTGCATGTACTGTCTCATTGGAAATTTCCCTCGGAAAGAGACTAATTTTTCATCTACCGTTGCTTCTTCAAATGGCTTATAGATTTTTTTTCAGTTTTCTACAAATCCATCACAAATTTCCCGAAAAGCTGCAAGTTTAGCATTTTCATTTCTTTGACCACGTGTTGATTTGTCATCAAATTCTCAAACTCTGGCAAAATGTAAGGCCATTTTTCGCGTGAAGTTAACTGGATAACATTCAGCATTTGTAACCTAATATACCAAGGGGGGTCCCATCAGGACCCCAGGTAACGTTATGCTGTTTTTTGCATATGTTTCAAATAATTTTTTAATTTTTGTTGCACTATACTGAACTTGCTTAAATTTATGACACATACACAGATAAGGAGAAAAATTGTTGCTATAGATAAGGCGGGAGATAAAAAAATTCACCTCTGGGGTCCCTACGAGACCCCGCTTGGTATGTTAAGGGTTAAAAAAAAAAATGAATAAAGTTAGGTCGAAATGTTTTTAAAATATGTAGAATGAAAGAAGATGGAGTAGCCAATGGTTACGGATCACTTAGACTGTGCAGCTTATAAGTTAGGCTATATTATGTTTTAAACACTCCACTCATTAAAACTTCGTATTTACTAACGTGATCATGAAATCATTATTAACGTCTTTTGGGATCATCAAAGTTTTGCTCGTTTTGCGTTTTTTCTGTTGCTCAGAAGGTTGCACAAACAAACAAAACCTAGCCTACAATCAATGTAATGCACAAATAAAGCACAACCAAATTTTAAACAATGTAGTTTATCAATCATGCTGCGAACTCGGAAACTTTCACGAACCTTCTGAAATAGCTTCGCCCCCCCCCCCCCCCCGGTTGAGAACCGCTGGCTATAGCTTACTTTGGAACAGGGTTGGAAAAAATCATGATTTAAAAAAAAAAAATCAAAAAAATCGGATTTTTTTGATTTAAATCGTTTTTTTTTATTTAAATCAGATTTTTTGGATTTTTTTTTATATAAAAAAGCGTCGAGTCTACTTGGGGGAAGAGATCATTTTAGTAAGATAGCAGAATTATTTTTAACCCCTTGATTGATTAAAAGGCTTTGCTTTGCAAGTGTTTAATCATTTTTATTATCACATTGTAGGCTAGCCTGTCTAGTGTCTATTGCACGGTACTACGACAGTTTATAGAACGACAGTTTATCGAACTACAATTAATCGAACCACAGTTTATCGAAACGACAGTTAATCGAACAACAGTTTATCGAACGACAATTTACCGAACGACAGTTAATCGAAAACCTAACCCCTAATCACTAAGCACTAACCAGTAACCCCTAAACCCTAACCATTATCCCCTAGCCCCTAACCCCTGAGTATTCCATTGCATATGTGCTTCGTCGTTCGATAAACTGTCGTTTCGATAAACAGTCGTTTGATGAACTGTCGTTTCGATAAACAGTCGTTTCGATGAACTGTCGTTTCGATGAATTGTCGTTCGATGAACTGTCTTTCGATAAACTGTCATTCTATGAACTGTCGTTCGATAAATTGTCTTTAGATAAATTGTCGCGTCACGCTATTGCACATATTTTTAAGTAGGTGTGATATGTTGCTTTATACCAGGGGCGGATCTACCGGGTGGGCCTGATTGGTACAGGCCCACCCAGATTGACAGTGGGCCCACCCAAAATCAGATTCTTGAAACAAAAACATATTAATGTTTAACCCTAGAATAACCAAGTGGCACTAAATTGTCTGGTGTAGCATCACTATTTCACAGCATTTGTAAGAGATATTCGGTAACACTAAGTTTTTGTATGCTGGCCCGCCGTGGCATTACTGGTGAAGGCCCACCAAGATATTTCCTAGGCCCACCTGTTACGGCCAATCTCTGTACAAATCAAACGTCATATAAAACCGTTCAAGTCTACTGAATATTACGTCATGGAAATTCCTAAAGCATGTGCCAAAATTGCACCATCGTTCATAAGACCTGTTTGGACCTGTTTGGGCCTGTTTAAACAGGAAATATTACATCAGCTTAAACACCTGTTGGAATGACTTCATAATTGTCTTTCATTTATTGCGTCACAGTTACTTTCTACGTGAATTTGAGATATTGATATCTATTCTGGTCATTCGTAAAATGATTGTTTGAAAGTTGGCCGCACATTTAACTGTTGGCTTAGTGCTTGCTAGCTGGACAAAAGTTCCGTCTTTTATCCAATTAATCTGTATTGTAGTGACAGTTTTTTTAGAGGTGTAGGCGTTACACCTATTTTCGATAGCCTCGGGCTAATTTTACTGGAATACACTGTTTGAATAGACGTTTCGAAAGTGTGTTTATTTTTGGGTCATTGCATGCAGACGAACGGATTTGGGAATCTTACGTTACAATTTTCCCACGAAGAGATTATGGTTTACCGCTGTGACCATAAAAAATAAAAGACGAGTTCTTGTTAGCTGGTAGGCCAAGAAGCACTAAAAGCATAAAAAATAAAAGACGAAGTTTGTAGTTGGTAGGCTAAGAAGCACTTAGAAGCAAAGAAATAATAAAAGAAGATCTTATTGGTTGGTAGTCTAAAGAAGCAAAGAAAATTAAAGACATTTCTTCTCGGTAGGCAACTGAAGAACTTAAAGCTAAAAAGTAAAGACATTTCTTCTCAGTTTGGTACAGAAGAAAAATAACTTTGACATTTATTGGCAAGAAAGAAGATTAAACGCAATCCATCTGTGCTTGAAGATTCAAGTGGAAGAATCCAAGCAAGTTTTGTGGACGTTTGGACTTCACATACTCGTACAGCTACGGTATCGTGCATTTAAATTCTTTTTTGTATTTTTACGGTCTTTGCAGTTAAGTTTTTTATAACTACTGTAATTTGTGTGTTTGTGTAACTTAATTTTTTTTAATTGTTAAATTTAGCCCTAACATTTAATATGTCTACACTCGGTGGCGACAGGGACTCGACCGCCGTAGACTCGACTGAGTTTAAGCCTGATGATGTTCTTTGCGGTCGGGCAGGCCATTCTGGGGAGGGGCCCAATAACGATGAGGCCAAGTCAGTTCGAGAGGCCCGGCATCTTAGACGGGATATTTTGACTCAAATTGGGGAACTTTCTGTAGCCCTAGGTTCTTTGAGTGATAAGCAGGAACTGTTAATTTTTAGATCTAAGTTATCTACTTTAGAAGAGGAATTACGGCATTTCCATGCTCTCTTGAGTAAAATTTTTAACTCTGCAATCTTGGCAGAACTTCGTGATAGGGTAGATCCCGAATTTAACTCGTTAAAAAATAACTTCGAACAAAAAGAAAGTGAGTTCTCAGATAGGTTGGATGCTGACATACATCCTGAGGATAGCGCCTCAAATGTAAGCACTAGGATGTCTGAGAGCTCGTCACGGATAGTTGCACAAATTAACCTACAGCTAAGACGAGAGGAGCTCCAGATACAAGCCGAGGCCGAAGCAAGAGCTGCTGAGGCCGCCGTGAGAGCTGAGGCCGAAGCGAGAGCTGCTGAGGCCGCCGCGAGAACTGAAGCCATACGAGTTGAGGCCGCCGCGAGAGCTGAGGCCGTACGAGCTGAGGCTGCCGCGAGAGCTCAGGCCGAAGCCAGAGCTGCTGAGTTCGCACTCAAAGACGCTCAGTTGAGGGCTGAACAACGTAAAGAGGTAGTTTTAGCTGAATATCGTTCTGAGTTGGGCTCCCGGCGTAGCTCTAGGAAGGGCTCTTCTAGGCATTCCAGAAGTGAACATCAATCGCAGTTTAATTTACCTAACCTTTTCCAGACGCCTGTTCAATCTGTAAGTGGACCAGTACAATCCACATCTTTTCAAGCTGTTTCAAGAGGTCTCAGGGCCGCGGCTAAGGATCTTCCGAAGGCTGTAGAGCCAAGGTCTGCAAATTACAACCGAACTCCTCCCCCAGAGCGTACAGGTCACGGGGCCGCCATTAGCAGTAATGCTTTGCCCCCTTCACAGTTTTCAGCGCCGCTAGTTTTTGATCGCCCAGCTACACGTAATTTGGGTGGTTGTGAGAGGCGTATCGTGTCTCCTGATTTTAACGTATGTGAGGATCGTGATCGGGCTGTGCATGTGACTGAGCCCACTCAGCCCATTAAGGGATATAGCTTGTCTTCTCCCGCTAAATCGAGTTCTCAACAGAAGGATTGCTTTTTTGAATACCAAAATAGTAGGACGTTCTTCGATAAGGCGGCCTTGATTGGTTACGATGGTAATAATATGCCATTTGTCTTCTTTAAAAATCGTGTTATGGCCTTGATGGCAGCTTCGCCCTTTAAGGGAACTCGTTTGACTTTGTTGCAAGCAGCTTGTGTTAGAACAGCTGCACAAACGATTGCTAATTTGGTTTCTGACACTCCTGGCTTGTCAGAGGAAGACAGGATAGAAATGTCGTTAGCTCGCTTGTCCCAACGTTTTGGAGTTCGTGGAGGTCTTTTCGCAGAACCAGAAATTAGAAAGTATCGCTATGGTAGCAAATTGACTTCTATCTCTTCCAGTGATTTGAAAGAGTTTAAAGATGAATTGTCGCAGTGTTTGCTTTACGCGAAAGCTTATGGTCAGCGTGATAAATTAGAAGGACGTTTTGTTTTGGATTTGGCTAAGCGACTCCCGTTTGACGCTAAGCAGCGTTATCTTGACTTTTTAGGTGATCAGTATGGTAGCACTGAGGAACCTACTTTTCAGAGTTTGTTTGATTTTGTAGTACGGGAGGAAACGCGCAAGTCGACTGATTTTAGCATTATGCTAATGGGCGATTCTGGTGAGTCGCAGCATTTTAAAAAGTTTGGCAAAGGAAAATTGCCTTCATGTCCGGTTAGGCAGACGTCGGTAAAACCCCATGATAATGTGATTTCAGGGAGTTCGCAGTACTCGACTGCTGTTGGCGCACCGCGCGGCGGTGTGGCCAGACGTAGTGACATACCGGCATGTTTTTGTTGTTCGTCACGTGGTCAAGTTGAATATCATTTTTTGTCTAATTGTAAAGAATTTTTGCGCTTGACACCTAAAGGTCGGAGAGATGTCATTGTGAAAGCTGGAAAATGCTTGAACTGTTTGCGCCAGCATATGGTTAAGGACTGTAATCATGCAAATAACTGTCGTAAGTGTGGACCTACCAACGATAGGAAACACTATTTTCTTCTGCATGATTTTTATGTGACGTCACGTGATTCTCTGGATTCGGTCGGTAAAGATGATGCTGGTGCCAGAGTTCCTGTGCGTAATGTTAAGATTGGAAATGTTAAAGCAGCCTTTAACCGCGTTACTGCTGCTCGTGTTTTGAATCCAATGACTGGCAAATCGAAGTTGGTGTATTGTCAGCATGATCCTGGTTCGCAGTTGACCTTTGTTTCGAGTGACTTGGTGTGCGAACTTGGTCTTAAACCGTATGATAAAGCGTCGTTTAAAATAGATACTCTGGCTGGTCAGAAACCTACTTGTGCTGACCTTGTTAAACTCAACATCCAGTCGTTAGAGACTGATGAACTGTTTTGTGATATAACCTCGGTGGTTAACCCAGCTTGGGCTGACGATGTTAAAACTTTACCTCATAAACAAGATTTAAGTGGTTTCCGTCATTTTCATGACGTGAATATGTTTCATTTGAATGATTGTAGTACTGTAGATGTACTGATTGGCAATGACAACGCTTATTTGATGTGGGCAAAAGAAGAACGTGTTGGTGAAAATCGCAGTGAACCGCATGCTTTACTCACTCCTCTCGGTTGGTTGGCTTGTGGTGGTAAGTCACCCTTAGTTGAAAGCGTTGCTAAAGTGTGCAGAGTGCAGACGTCTTCAGAGTCGGATGTCATCTCTGGCTTTCAGCGTAAAATTGAGTCTCGTGATATGGAAATAGCAGACCTGAATAAAGTCATTCAGGATTTGACTTTGCAAAATGAAACCTGTGAATTGTCTCGCAATGATAATTTGGCTAGAGAACTTGTCGAACCGAATATTGAGTTGAAAGATGGTCGATTTGAGATACCTGTTCCGTTGAAGGAAGTTATTGATTTACCTAACAATTTTGTGTTGGCGTCAGATAGAGCTGCTGATTTAAAGAAGAAGGCTTTAAAACAATCTGAATTCCGAGGAACTTGTGTAAATGATGTAATGTCTTCTTGTCCTGAATTGTCTGACTTGTTAAACCCTCTGGCAGATGTCTTGGCTAGATTTCGGCTTGAAAGATTTGGTTTCATGGCTGATGTGACCAAATACTTTTTTCACATTTTGGACTCTTCAATTCGTAAGCCCAATTTTATTGAACTGCTTACGTACACAGGCAGTGCCGTTCGGATCGTGAACGTACGCCCTTTGGTACCTTTGAGTGACGACCCTAGGGATTTTACTGTCATCACCCCTGCCTCACTTTTGACCCCATACTTAGACCCATACTGTGCTGTTGGGCAACCACATGATCGTGACCAATTAAGAAGGGATTATCGGTTCAATTTGTCACTTTCTCAGCAGTTTTGGAATAAATGGATCGATTTTTACTTGCCAGGTCTTCAGGGCCGGAAAAAATGGCTAAAAATGGCCGAGAATTTGGAGCCTGGTCAACTTGTAGTGGTAGGTTCTCTCCAAGACATTGGTAAACGTGGGAAGTATCAACTTGGGAGGGTGCATGAGGTAGTTCCACAAATTAAGAAAGGGAAGCCTATGGTTCGTAGAGCTAAAGTTGCCGTCTGCAACTATGATGAGAGTACGGGGAAAGTAAAAGTAGACTACGTGTTGAGGGATATTTCGTGCCTCGCCCCCGTAAAGAACACCTAAGTGTTAGGGTTTGAGCCTGGTTTTGTCTGCGGTGGCCGATACTTGTCTGAGCCCGGAACAGTCGGTTATTATCGCAACTATTGTATATAGCGTCATTTTAGCGTGTACCTATGGTACCAATTTCATGTATCGTCGTGTTTATTCTTATTGCTGTTCATTCTTTGCATGCCCTTTGTATTTGCGTATTAACTTAAACGTGAGTGATTCAAAAAATTTGTGTATCGTGTGTTTTATTCATTGGCTCACGATTGTCCTTCAATTCTTTTTTAGTTATGCCATGTTAGACTGTCATAACTAGGGGCCGCTATGTTACGGCCAATCTCTGTACAAATCAAACGTCATATAAAACCGTTCAAGTCTACTGAATATTACGTCATGGAAATTCCTAAAGCATGTGCCAAAATTGCACCATCGTTCATAAGACCTGTTTGGACCTGTTTGGGCCTGTTTAAACAGGAAATATTACATCAGCTTAAACACCTGTTGGAATGACTTCATAATTGTCTTTCATTTATTGCGTCACAGTTACTTTCTACGTGAATTTGAGATATTGATATCTATTCTGGTCATTCGTAAAATGATTGTTTGAAAGTTGGCCGCACATTTAACTGTTGGCTTAGTGCTTGCTAGCTGGACAAAAGTTCCGTCTTTTATCCAATTAATCTGTATTGTAGTGACAGTTTTTTTAGAGGTGTAGGCGTTACACCTATTTTCGATAGCCTCGGGCTAATTTTACTGGAATACACTGTTTGAATAGACGTTTCGAAAGTGTGTTTATTTTTGGGTCATTGCATGCAGACGAACGGATTTGGGAATCTTACGTTACAATTTTCCCACGAAGAGATTATGGTTTACCGCTGTGACCACCACCCATAAATTACTTTCTGAATCCGCCACTGCTTTATACTAAATCATAATGTGCATATCGAGATTGAGGTACGTCTCAGACTGTCATCTCACTACACTAAAATCTTTCCTTACGTTTGAGCACAAATTACTTTGCTTTTTTGCTCAACTGATGCATAGCCTACAACAAGACTTTTTGCAAAGAAAGTTTAACTGTGTAATATAATTATGTTACCGACGTACCATACCAAAACAATAAAAGTTCAGATGACACAAAATTGCAGTTTATTTTGCATTGAGAAGTTTGTACATAAATACAAGCTCGCCAGCTTTTGCAGTGCCCAATCGATTGCGAACTTCTGATTGAAGCAGACCAAAAGTGGAAAAAACTTGCTCAAAAACTATGTTTAGTGAACAACACTGTTTGTGAACTGCCAAGTAAACTAAGTTGCCTTTTAAAACATGCATAGCCTATAGCCTTAAGTATTTAAAGATAACTTTTGTATTACAGAGAAGCAGTGAAACGTTTGTTGATGTATTTATTTTTATTTTAGCAAATAAAAAATCATTTGATTTTTTTAATTGACTTTTTTGATTTCTATTGTTTGATTTAAATCATGATTTAAATCAATGATATAAATCATTTGATTTAAATCAGCCAACCCTGCTTTGGACTAACCTACCAATATGATTATGTGGAATGTTGTAGGTAATTATTGTAACTTGTTTTGTTTTTCATATGATTCACAAAAATTCTAGATCTAGAACTACCAACTTGATAAACTATTTACTCACAGTCTGGCAAGGTAATGATATCATTTTGGTTGTAGGAAACAACATAATGCAATTTAATAATCAAAATAAATTCGTCAGTGCTGGGTGGCTTGAATTGCCAAGAGCAAGTCCTTCTTTCATAGACTGCTGTGTATATCGGCAGATAGCTTATTTCGCCGAACAGTTTGCTTATTCCGGTGTTTATGCATTGCGCAGTGCCTTCGCTGAATAGCTGCAAACCTGAAGTAAAATACCAATTATTTTTTTGCGGCAATGCAGTAAAAGAATAGGCTACTTCCACTTGAATGGGTGAATCTATATTACTAATAAAACAATATATACTAATAATAATAATAATAATAATAATGATGATAATAATAATAATAATAAAAATAATAATAATAATAAAAACAATAATAATAACAATAATAATAATAATAATAATAGTAGTAATAATAATAATGAATACTAATAATAATAAAATAATAATAGGCTTTGTGTTTTTGCAATTCGATTTTTCATCCAGTTGTTAATACACTCAGCCTATATAACACAAGAGTGTTACAAACAACTCCCACTTTCCAACAAAGCGTTTACGACATCACTAATCTACAATAGTGAAATTGTTGTATTTTTTCATTATCATAGCCTTTAAAGTTACATGTAGCTTTAGGACATTTTAATAATAATGTCTAAAACGTCTATTCGTTTTCGCCTTTTCGAAAGTAACAAGTTATAGTGCTTGTTAACTTTCTAACATTTCAGTGAACTTGGGTTGTTTTGGTTACATACAGTAGCATTACCAAGGGGTACGTTTGGACCCGGGCCCGGGATAAATTTAGGGGCCGGAACCTTTTCAAGGGGCTCGGAAACTTGAAGAAACCATCGGGTATTCTTTAGATACATTGCGTTTTTCATTGGCACCGGCCTAAAATATCCTCTCAACAGGTTACTCAGCTGGTTACATATGCAGAGCTTTGGTAGAGAGTTCACTTTGTTGTACTAGCCTACAGGCATATAAAACGTATCAACGCCAATGGGTTTAACACATTTCTTATTTCCTTTTGTTAATTTTTGTTAATATATTTAACACTTCATTTTTTATTTTTGTTAAATTAAATGCATTAACAAAAATTAACATGAAAGAAAATGTAAAACCCATTGGCGTTGATAAGTTTCATATGTCTGTTAGGTACACTTAGTTATACATAACATTTAAACAACAAAAAAGTGGAGCCAAGAGGTAGAAACGTATTGTAGAAATAGCTTTAATAAAATACATCGTAGACATCACTTATTGTATGTAGCCTATACATAAATTGTATTTAACCTATATTTTGAGCCTTTAACAGTGCGAGCACCATGGCAAGAACTCCTGCTTTAAAGTATTGAGCTTGCTTGTCCAAATTAAAAGTTAGTAGGCTACTGCTTTAGTAGCCATTAGACTATAGTACACGTTTACTGCCTAAAACCCGTGCACACACTGTGTAAACTGGATAAGTCTAGTGCACAACACTTACACAGAAGCACCACTGAAATTACTGTAAAGTTCATGCACCTAGTTAAAAAAGCTTTAATTCTTCTCTGCATAGTTAGTTGTTCTTTTTTCTTGTTCGCAATGGTTCAACTTGTAATTCCTATAGCCTAATGTTAAATTACCTATTTATTAGTAACTAAACTAGAAAACAAGACGCTTTAATTATTTTTTATAATTTTAATTTCATGCTGTCCTGCATTATTACTCGATGCTGACGTAATAATAAAACTTTTCATGCGCAGTGTTAGATATCCAAAATAGCTAGGATAACTCTCACTTAAATACGCAAATGCGACTCAGGTTTAGCGCATCTTTCGACAGCAGTTTAATCGAATGTAACATAAAAAGCGATTGCAATTAGTTGGCAATCTATATAGACGTACAAGTCGTAGGCCTAGATCTTGTTGAAGAAAAACGAAAATTTTAATCTCACCAAACAACACAAATTTACTTGACAAATCGTGAAAAAATACTGCAAGTCGCTCATACAATATTCTAGGTAAAACCTGACGCCGAATGTAATGTAGCTTACAATAGTGCAGGGGGGGTCCATGTTCATTACTTGTTGCAACACTGTCAGCATTAAATGAAGAAAGTAACATTACAGACAGGGGCGGATTTACCTATGGCGCCGCGGCGCCCCCTAAAATTCCAATTTATTTTTTATGTCTGCATGCAAATTTCCTTTTTATGCTATACTTTAACTTGTAAATTTCCATTTTACTAACGTAAAACAATGCGTGATGTTTAGTCTCGGCAAGTAGACCTATTAACCCCTAATAACCGCTGATAACGGTACAAGAGACAATGGACATTATATAAAATACTAATAACTAATAAAGAAACTTTTTTTAACTCAAGTTTAAATAATATAATGCATGGTAGCAATCCAGATTTTATGGCAGTTTAGGCAGAGAGATAGGATGGAATGCCATACATCAACCTTTTGAACAGTAAAGCTGGATCTGGTCTTGAACACATCTCTGCTAAATTTATTACGTATTTTATTCAAAACATGTTTGTGATCGAATTACTTGTTTGAGGAAATCTAATGTCATTTTTATACGTTGTTACAAATTACAGTTACGTATTGAGACGTTTTTGCAACATTATCAGCATGAGTAGTTTAATCGTATTGTTCTTTTGATCAATTGCATCATTGTCAGTTCACAATACAGTATTTTGTTTTGCTGATAGGGCATAGGCCCGATTTCGCTTATTCTACAAAATAGAAATAGTAGACTCTTATTGCTGCAAGCGCTTTGTTCATATTTTAATTATTTTTTTATTCGCAATATGTTAGCTGAGTACCACTCACTTGTACTAAGTACACCTAGGCCTCACCGTTTGAATGTTTTTTATAATGCATTTTTCGGGCTATGCACCAGTGAGCTTCAGGCACTCTAGGTTGATGATTTATTGAAATGGATTTTGGTAGTTAGTAGTTACCCCTTTTCATTCACTTGGAGCAATCACTGTTGTAGCCTATAGCCTAAAGTTTTTGTGGAAAATAGCCTATCTAAATTATCATTTCAAGTTCGTTATTGCTTTTAATTGCCACGAGCGGCATTATGGCATTGCCTCAACTTTACAACTGATTGTCACTTGTGGCGTTGATTTGTGATGTGGGAATGACTGGTAGCCTACCTGACTTAGATAGGCAATTTTATTGCTAAAGACGCAAAAAATTTTCCCAAGCCATTTGCGGCGAGGTTGTTCCATACTTCTTTGGTGCCCCCTAAAATTTTGCCCTAAATCCGCCACTGATTACAGAGTTAATTAAACACCAATGTGAAAATGAATATCAGCGCAACTCGAAACAATTTGCCACTATCTACCAATTGGCTATCCAAATCTAAATAATACTGACGTTCAAAAGCTTTAATAATGCCCAAAACCAATCAAACTTTTGTAATCAAGTTCATTTTTGAAACAGCAGACTGTTCATTGAATTCCAGATACCAATATAACCTGATGACAAAATCTACCCATCGTGGCCCTAACATGCTTTGAAGTCACCTGTCGGACTATAGAAGATCTACCGTATTTGAGACTGGGCCGTTTTTCGAAAGTTAAAAATAAACAGTATTTTGCAACCGATTTAGTCCTTTGGTTCATTTCATATACAGTAACTTATGATAGCAAATCACAGTAAATTGAAAAATCCTGGGATCAATACAGCACTCTGTCACAAAATAAATGCTGCATACGTCTACACTAAAAGTTTTTGTCAGTGAACACTTGTGGCAATGACGTGTGGTGACGAGGAAGTTCGTTGCTGCTTTGTTTTCTTTCGCTTGGTCACATGAGAATGAACCGTCATGAATTTGTACGCATCCCAATTGGTTTGGTTTTGCATGTTTGCTTGTAGAGTGTCGTCTGAGGGATAAGGACTGATCTGAAGACACAATTAAATCAGGCTATTTTGTATAAACCACAAGAAGAAGAAGGTTACTTTTAAATCAGAAGAGATCAAAAACTTAAATAAAGAACACACTAAAGACAAAAGCTTAGAATATTACTACTATAAACTCGTGTTTCGTGCTTTTTAGAGGTATAGACCATTCTATACGCAACAGTAAGTGTAGTAGCTGTGACACAGTGCCGTTCTTAGGGTATTTCAGGCCCTGTGCGGAATATGCTTTGCGGGCCCCAATGACAATGATCCAATTCAGTAGCGTAGCTAGGTATTTTGAAAGGGGAGGGGGTGGTTTGACGGTCGGCAGACGAAACCTGACGGTGTGTTCGCCTCCGCCATTGAGAGAAATTTTGAAATGTTTGCGGCAACTCCGATCAGCGACTTCGGCTCTGTTTTTTTTTCTTGATTTTTTCAGGGTACGAAATGTTCAGGGGACGAAATAGGTTGCACCCATTGAGTCTTTATGCTGAGTCTCTATGTTTTCTTGTTGCTAATTCCTTTGTTGAATTCACTTGTTGAATTTTTCCATTGGAAATGACAAAAATTGCTGCATTTTCTGGGTAAATTGCGGGATCCCTAATTTGCAGGCCCTGTGCAATCGCACGGTTTGCACACCCCAAAGACCGGCACTGTGTAACGGCATTAAACTTTTTTGACACGCTCATTTTTGTTAGGATGTTTGACTTTGAGCCCGCCCCGTTAGCGCAGCAGCCCGCCCCGTTAGCTCAGTGGTTACGCGCCGGGCTCAAGATCACGCGGCGCTGGTTCGACTCTCGGTGTGTGCGCTTGAGCAACGCACGTTAAGGACGGCTCTCCATTTAGCGGCACTTAGTGAATGGAATAATTCCCCGGCAACAACACTTCAACAATCGGAAAAACTTCACTCTGCCAATCTCGGTAACCGGCCCTGCGTCAAAAGCCTCTACAAATATGCGAAACTACCAGGAATAAGCAATGAATAGATTGAGTTTCGATTTAGCTGCACGATCGTTGCTTACTTCACAATGTAGATCGAGTTTCGCTTTAGCTGCATGATTGTTGCTTACTTCACAATGTAAATAAGCAACACTGTTCTCTGGTCATGTGCTATGACGAATGGCGTTGAAGTCATAAAATATAATTGGAAGAATAATTTCGCGGCAACAATACTTTGACAATTGGAAAAACTTCACTCTGCCAATCTCGGTAACCGGCCCTGCGTCAAGAGCCTCTACAAGTGGCCTATGCGAAACTACCAGGAATAACCAAACAAGGCTTTGTCAGTCAGAGGCAGGGATGGAGGAACCATTTTAAAAGTAGGTGAGTCCAGAGGTGCAGCAGTCAAAGTCAATCCAACCTCTGGGGGGCGAAGCCCCCCAGACCCCCCCATAACATTCTTGCATTCCAAATATTTGAAATCGTTTACACCAGTAGTCGGCAACCCACGGCCCGCCGTTCCTTTACAAATTATAATAATATGTGGCCAGGCCAGTGCTGGTTTATTACAGTATAATCGAATGGAAGAACAAGTACTTTTCATTAATCATTTTACTAGGCCCACGTCTTTGATTTGCAGCGTTTCTGTTTGTATAAACGAAGAACTCAACATAAAGCGCCATTATGATACAAAACATATTATTTTTTCCACGTTAATGGGTCAAACAATAAGGAACGGCAAAGTGAATCTACTCAAAAATAGCTTTGAAACAGCGAATTTCTCTGTTAAAAAGGAAAGAAAAACCAGTGAATCAGAGAATTCTTTTGCTAGTTACAAGGTAGCACAATCAATAGCAAAAGACAAGAAATCGTATAGTGATGGAGAATTTGGGAAAAGGTGTAAGATGGATGTTATTGAAAACATAAGTCCAGAGAAAAAAAAACAAACTACTTTTCAGATATAGGCCTCAGTCTTTCAACAAGAACGGTAACTCGACGAAAAGAAGAGATATCGGAGAACGTAACATCTAGCAAAAAGTTATTGTATATCTACAGTTCTTCGCAATGGCAATAGATGAAAGCACAGACACGACAGATAAGCCTACAGCTGAGCTGGCAGTATTTGTGCATGCAGTATAAGCAAAGATTTTGATGTTTAAGAATTTGCTCAGCTGATTCCCGTCAAGGATATTACTAGCCGATATTCTGAAGGCATTAGGCTACGTCAACGCCTTGAAATCATGCCTCTGAATCTATCAAAATTGGTATTAATAGGCTACGGCCCGCCAAGACCATGTACAGTTTGGCTTTGGCCCGCTGTTAGAAAAAGGTTGCCGACCCCTGGTTTACACATTGCGTTTTCATAATTGCTTTTCGTGCCAACAGGGAAAATTTTCCATTTTCGGGCCGGATTTGGTCAAAAAAATTTACAAAATTGTTGAATTGCTCTATAGCGCTGTACAAAATGTGGCGATGTACACACAAATAAAAAGGCAACAATACACACACAGTTATAATACCACCTGGGAGTAATAATATGCAACATTATACAGTACGTGCAATCGTGCATATTGTGTGTAATGATATCACTGTTCTAACCATAGAGAGCATAGAGAATAATTAGCCTATGTTGATTGATATATTGCTCCACCAGTCACACGCAATCACATCCACAATGCTGCACATCAATAGTGGGATCAACAGAAAAGTTTGAAGATTGGATTTCATCATTGAGCTATCAAAGATAATCAAACTAGTGTGTATCAAATGAGTGAAGATCTTTTTTGGAACTCCCTCTCTGATTTTTCGTTTTGGCTACTTTTTCAAAGAAATTTGGCTTTCAAAAGTGGGTGGGCCAGGCCCACCCAGAAAATAAAGTAGGTGGGCCCAGGCCCACGAGGCCCACGTGGTTCCTCCATCCCTGGTCCGAGGATAAAGATTGAAAACCAACCAACCAACGACTGATTGGAGAGGAGCGAGAGTGTTTGAATAACTCTTGAAAGGCTACCGGTTCGACTCTCTTAGAGATCAAGTAACTGCGTGTGGCCAGGACACTGAATGACATGTATGAATTTGGAGTAAAGTTTTGATTCAAATACTGATTGACAACTGGTTGAAACGTATTCACATCAAAATCGAAAGCTTCTTTTGCTTTAGCAAAGTTAGCACTTTAGCACAGGATTCGCTTTTGCAAGGATAAAGTTTAGGTTTCTTTAAAAGGTCGAAGCTATTATCATTTCTTCTACAATTGTAGATAAAAAGTCTGTTTCAGCCTAATGCTGCATGTTTTCAATCATAGTTTTCATATTTTGTCTGCAACAATAAATAAAATTTTTATCGTACCATTCGAACAAGCCTCTCTCTTTGTTCGTCATCAAAATGTTTTATGAAAAAGTCTTTGTTGATCAAAATGCATTCAGCTCCATCAGAGATCAAAGATACAGATGTTGCTCCCTCAGACTTATCGAACACCACCGGCAACAGTCCCTGTGTAACAAATGGTGTAATAAATGCAGTTTAGCGACGTTTGATGCGATCAATTGTTACAACTACACTGCACAATACTAATTCATCCTTATCGTCATCATGACACTAATTTCTGCATGCTATTTTTTGATCTAGTTTTTCATTCTTTGATTAAGCATCTTTTACGAGAGCGCTCGTCTGTGACGAAAATGACGCAGATAATGATGATCGTCTTTGTCATTTTCAACCATCAAAAAGTTAAACCCGAATACAATAAAAAAGAAAGCGATCTTTTGTGTTTTCATGCTTCAAATAAACTTACAAAAACATCTTTTTCTCGCAACGTTTGTACATGAATGTATACGGTCTTGTTGGAAAGCTTTCTAGCACTGGACAGGTTTGAGCGAGCCGAATATGGCAAAATGTGCTCCGTCGACTCCCGAAAGTTACTGCTCAAAGATGGTGCCTATGTTTATAACACAATAATAATAGTAGCCTATTAATAATAATATTTTCATAGTAGACCTACTACATCCATAGTAAATGCCTACAAACAAAACCTATTTCGCAAATTACTGGCTGGTAAAATAAAACGTTTCCGGGGGAGACTTCATATAAATTTTCTCCTCATTATAATTTTCATGAAAATGCACAATTTCCACACCTTTTAGAAGACCCAATGTTTTTAATTTGTGTGAAGTCAAATTCTTGTAAGCAGTAGCGTTGACAGGAGGTCCAGGGGGTATTTTTGGAGTCGGTCCGGAATGACTTCAGAGGCCCGTAACCTTTTTAAAGGGCCATGGAAGTTAATGAAACCACCGCGTTTTCTATGGACACAGTGTTTCTTATAAGTATTGAAATTCAAAGAAAATGAATGGGTGTACCAGCAAACATCTATAGGAATGGCCCATATCTATAGGAATAGGAATGGCTTGATAATTTAAATTCATCTAAAAGAGTCAAAAGTCATGTAAATTTCACTTTGTGTGGAGCTACATGTAGGCTACTTGAGAGGTTACTGTTATTTTTTCATTCACTTTCTTATAAGTGTCTTGATGTGGGGGATGAGGATCACATTGGTACCGGGCCAAATTATCCTCTCAACGGGTCTGCTTGTAAGTCGTGAGATAAGATATAACTATTTAAAGTGGATCACCTTTGATGCGCTAGGATAACTCGCCCTGCTTCGTTTCAGTATTTGAAAGTTTTTCTTCATTGATGTTTGGCCACATCGTTCATCGTCTTTAGGCAAAACTGCAAACCACAGTTGTTGTATCAACAAATTAAACTCTTTGTTCTTAATACAGGCTGCTTTGAATAATCACGAATGCATGTACATGTAAATATAATATCTCACGGTAAGTTTAAAAAAAAGAACAATTTCTGTTGTTCATTGGTATCGATCTCATATAACATCTGCAGACGTTGAATCAATGTAAAAAACGACTGATTTGCTATGTGGGATACATAATATATTATACTAAACTCAAACCGAGTTTTTCTTCGTCATGAATTTTAGTGTTGTCTTCTTCTGATTTCCTTCCATTCATCAAAAGAGCAAAAGTTCCTCGAGACTTTGGATGATCATTTTGCCATTTTTTATAATCTTCTCGAATGTTCCTCTCGTGTTCGTGCTGGTCCTCATCTAAGCATGATGATACAAAAGATGGTTAATTTGTCAGCTTCTACAAATAAAAATTATCGGTTTGACACTAATCATATGGTAATTGATTTTCTAAATAAATTATTCAGGTGCAGGACAAATATATGCAAAGCAAGAGAAACTTTGACTAATTTATTGTGTATTGACGTATAGGCTAGTCTATAGTTTTTATTTCACCGTGTCATTATAAAGCTTACTGTGAATACGAAAGTTTTTCTCTGACCACGACTTCGTTTCGATCATTAAACTGTCATTAAATGACGGACTCCTTCCAAACCTAGTAAAAGCATTATTGTGTAAATTATTATTGTGTAATTGATATTTGTAAAAAGTAAGTATTATTTTTATTTATAATTATTTTTGTGTCAAAAGCAAATTAGTTTGTTTATATTTAGACTTTATTAACAATCTAAATTATTTCAAAACAATTTAATTTTTGAAGTAGAGTAATGCATTACCAAGCAACAACCAACACGTCTTGCACAACACAAAAAATCAACCGTTTTTTATATTGATTTAACGTCTCCAGACGTGGGGCTTTCTTGTTGGTGTTGCCTATAATCTAATTTTCACAATAAACGGAACATTAAATTCCTCAAAGTTCATGGTCTTTTTTTCTATACTGAATTGTACAGCAACTATCTGTATAACACAAATGTATACAGCATACATTGTAGTATAGCCTACTGTAAAGCAAATGAAATAATTGTAAAATAATCACCCATACCGGTAACATAAAAACGCTATTTGTAAGATTTACAACAACTTTATTTCAAAAACCATTATTTCTATGGATCGGCCAAATCGACTAATATTTCATAATTTCTAAGAATCACCTTTCATGCATATATGAAAAGTTTTCCTTCTTTAGCAATGTTGAGTATTTTGGTCCGGTGAGTTGTGGCAAAGGAAATGGTAGTGATTTTGATAAAACAGATTGTCCGATCCCAGTGGAGGAACCTGATAAGCCTATAATCGTAAATAGTAAAATAATACCGAGTTAGCTTGTATTTCAAACGTGATGTAAGGTTTATAGGGTCACTCATAATCAACAGCATATTGGCCTGAAGTTATTTGTACGAAAGACCAAAGAAGCCCATGTTGGGGCACTTTATTACGAGTTTTCAATCCCTACTTTAACATTAATAACCGTAAAAGTAAGTTACAGAAGCATTAAAACATGTTTACAGCGCGAAAATTAGTAAAAATACAACAAAACTAATAAATTTCATTGATATTTAATCATAACAAGCCAAGTAAAAAAAAGGACTTTGTGAAAAAGAGTTATGGCAGAGAATTTACTTGAAATTCGATGAGACTTCGGTGTTTCATAATTAAGATTGCTTGAAAGTGCTTGCAACCCTGGTAGATTAGGCTTTGTGGCGTTAAGACGTTTCACTACCCTGCAGACACCCTGGAAAAAATCAAAAGGATGTTTTTACTCAAGCCTTAATTTATCTTTTCAGCTTGGACAATCGAAAATGATAAAATGGTTAGGCTACATGGACGTCATCAGTATTATAGTAGTCTAATCACTAACGTAACAACACACCAATAGGTCTATTGTTGTTACATGTTGAAACCACAAGAAGAAACTTGTGACGCTGAAATATTTCAACTTGGCCTATAAACTTACCGATCTCACAATAACAATAGTATCACTATTATTACTGTCCGGACATATAACCACACCAACGCGAAAATATGTGAAAGCGCAAATTTTCGGCTTGTTTCTGGGTATTTTTCCCAACGGAAAACCTTTCAATTCAGGAAGTTTCCGCAAAAAGCTAATAAATTCTGGTTCGCCACCGTCCATCCTGGATAATCAAATGCATAACGTAAGCTTTAAGGCGTAACTAATAAGCACAAGGCCTATGAAAAGGGAGCATAGGGTAACCCTGCCCCTAGTTTGAAGGCATAAAAGGACGGTAGATAATTTGCGCTTGAACCTGGTTACTGGTTGCAGTCGAGATGATATTGATTTAATTTATTCCACAGGTTGCTTGGACTGAGCAGAAAGTTGTTCGTTTAATCTTGCTCCCTGATTGCACACCGAAAAGTTGGATCCTTAAACTGAGCTGAAACACCATGTGCTGTGCTACTACCTGTTGCTTCATTTTACCGGTTTTTACTTGGAAAAAATTCACTGAACTATCGAGGCAGAATTTTTCCAACTCGCTGCCACACAGATGTTTTAAAATCTAAAGGAAATTCTAGTCTATTGGTTACCTGTGCATAAAAATTTCAACAAAATCTTTTCGACCAACGGTAAGAAGCGATATGTGGGTTTGGCTCACCACATTGTTTGTTCTCTGTTCATGGCGCATTATAGCAAGCTCGCCAAAGCTCTTTCCTCTCTTCAAAATGCTCACCTAAAATGCATTTTTTTTTTAAATTTACTATTTGTATATCATTCATAAAATATATCAAGCTTCTTCATTAAAAGACAATTAAAAGACATTAAAAGACATTAAAAGACTTCTTCCTTCCTTTCCTGCTGTTTGCGCCACCTGAGAATTCCCAGAATCTGGAGAAGAGCCCTTGTGGTTGCAGTTCCTAAGCCGAATAAGCCCCCAGGGGACCCGAAGAGCTACCGTCCAATCTCACTGCTCTGCATCCCCTTCAAGATCCTCGAGAGACTCATCTACGCCCGTGTCGAACCAATAATAGATCCGCAGCTCCCCGTGAACAAGCTGGTTTCCGACACGGACGATCAACCGTAGATCAGGTCACACTTATGACCCAAGACATTGAGGACAGCTTCTCTGCTAAGAAGAAGGCTGGCGCCATGTTTGTTGATCTCACGGCTGCCTATGATACCGTATGGCATAGCGGCCTTACCTGCAAGTTACTCCGTCTGCTCCCTGACAGACACATGGTCCATATGATGATGGAACTTGTGCAAAACCGCAGTTTTACCCTCACAACCGGTAGCGGTCGTCAAAGCAGACTACGCCGACTTAAAAACGGCGTCCCACAGGGCTCAGTCTTGGCTCCTCTCCTGTTCAACATATACACCTACGACTTGCCCCCCCACCATCTCCAGGAAATATGCTTACGCAGACGACCTGGCACTCCTGCACTCAGCAGGAAACTGGCAGTCAGTGGAGAGGAACCTCAGCCAAGACATGCAAACACTATCAGCATACCTCCAGAAATGGAAGCTACAGCTCAGCAAGTCAAAGACAGTGTCGGCGGCCTTCCACCTTAACAATCGGGAGGCACAGCGTGAGATAAACATCATGATTGATGGGGAACGCCTGCCCTACTGTGCCGAACCTACATACCTCGGCATAACCCTGGACAGGTCACTCACGTACCGCCGGCACTTGAAGTCACTGCGCAAAAAACTATCTACACGAGACGCACTTTTGAAGCGATTGGCGGGTTCCGGCTGGGGAGCTGGTGCTAAAACTCTTCGTACAGCTACCCTAGCCCTTGTTTATTCCACCGCTGAGTACTGCGCCGGTCTGGTGTCGTAGTTCTCACACCCACCAGATTGATACCGCCATCAACGACGCACTGCGTACTGTGACTGGATGCCTGCGTTCCACTCCAACGGACTGCCTACCCATCCTAGCAGGCATCCAACCCGCTGAGCTACGCCGTAAAGGAGCCACGATTTCTCTCGCTCGCCGCGCTTTGTACCCCGACCATCTCCTCCATGTAACATTCAAGAGACCACCACCTATAAAGCAGCGGCTAAAATCAAGACGCCCCTTTGTGCCTGCCGCACAACAACTACTTAAGAACGCAGAAGAACTTGGTTTAAGTGCGGCACTCTGGACGAACCATATGTGGAACACGGAGTGGCAAAATCACACCTCCACGCTTCGTGACTTTATAACCGACGCCGATCCCCGTCCACCAGGGATGTCCCTCGCAAGGCTTGCGTGGGTCAAGCTTAACCGCCTGCGAACTGGTGTCGGCCTCTTTCGTTCGGACATGCACAAGTGGGGCCTGGCTCCTTCATCAGAATGCGAGTATGGTGCCACTGAACAGACCGCAGACCATGTCATCCACCACTGCCTAACCCACCGGCCTCCACAAGGTGCGCATGGTCTGAGGGTCCTGGACGACTAGACTGCTGAGTGGCTGAAGATTTGCTGCCCTCCAATCTAGCCTGAAAAGATCGCTCATACGCCATCATCATCATCATTAAAACACAAAAAATTAATGCTTCAAAAAAAAATCACAAAAACATTTGTCTGGAGAAAATTTACTGTGGTTTTGATGTGATGCGGTGTACCTATACGTCATGAAAATGTGGCTTGAGAGATTTTTATCCATAGATTGTTTACTTACAGTTGAGAAAAAGCAAATACGTACGGTAGGCTATGCTTTAAAGCCTGTTTTTCTTATACATTTCAACTAAACGACGTAAACATTGATTATATAACGTAATAGCCTACAGCGTATTAAGAAGTCAATTGTAATCCTCTAATATAGCCCACCTCTATGATGAGCAGTAGAAGAAAAACTACTGTAGGCTAAGCGTAGAGTTTCATTTAATTTTTTATAGAAATCATTTTGCAGCAGCTTTGCTCACCGTCTCTACGTAACCTTCTCCATTTGAGTTGATTCGGTTTTTCGTGACCAGTGCTGTGCCAGAGATTATGAAGTAGAACGTTTCAGCTTTGTAGCCTTGTCTGATGATAATTCGTTTTGGTTCAAATCTGAAACACAATGTGAAAATATTATATCATCAGAAACGCTACTGATAACGGGTCAGAGTGAAACCGGTCGCTCTGGAAAGTCAAAGCCTAAATTAGTTCTTATCTTATCTAGGCCTTGCTTAGGCTTTGTCTAGATTTTTACCAAAAAAATACAGTTCCAAATTGCGCCGGTGCTATTTGTTTAGTAGCCTAAATGAATTTCAAATTTTGCAAAAGCGTCTACATACTTACTCATTGAACAGCAAACTAGCAAAAACTCTCTAATACTAACAACATTATATTTTAGTACCGTATTAATCATACATATACTGTATTTAAACTCATAGGCCACATTATACGAATCAGTGCCTATGATGGAACAGATTAGGCTACTTACTCGTCTAGCCATGCGACTTTTACCAGCGCGTGTTGCATGCTGAGAGGGAACTCAGCAAACTCTTCCACTCCTGCCCGGAGGCATTTCAGCGCCTGGGTAGAATAATATTAACAGTAGTAACTAAGTTAGTAAAACTTTGCCTGTTCAATATCTATTAAAAGCACATGGCTATGTCCTGGTAATAGAATTAAAGACATAGCATACGTGAAGGTGATCCCGAAGAAGTTTCCGATCTCTCTTTTTAACTTTAATTGTCGTCAACAGAATGATTAGGCTACATGGGCTTAATTTCTATATAAAACAAGGCAATGACCAATTGACAACTTGTGTTAAATTGCTTCAATTTTTACTACAATTGGCTACTGAAAAACAAGTACTTGCAATGTTGCAAACAGAAAACATACTTGGATTTGACTTACGTATTCTAATTGCTGCTTTGTTCTTTGGTACGGAACAAGAGTAAGTATAGCTCTGAGTTTGTCAGTTAGTGGAGTCTGAAAGTATCATCAAATATTTTAGTTTAATTGTAATATCAATTCACTGCCGTAAAAGAGATAATCTCTAGATTGGAATATTGATACTGCATTGTTGATTGATTGATTGATTGATTGAATCTTTATCCTCGGACTGGGAAAGCTTCTTGCAGAGCTTAATCCTGGCAGTTTCGCATACTTGTAAAGGCTTTGAATCACTGACGCAGGCCCGGTCACCGAGATTGACAGAGTGAAGTTTCCGATTGTTGAAGTCTTGTTTTCTAAAAGCTCCCTAAGCAACCACATTACTTTAAATTGAGGCTTCCGTATTGAATCAGTACAAAGAGATCTGATTTTGACTACAGTGATAGTCCTATGCCTGGAAAGTAATTTTTACTTGAGCTGTTACATCTCCCTACTACAAATTTAGTTTCATGCACAATGAGAAAGCTCGTGGCCATTCTCTTCATCGACCCAAACTGTGAAACATCTCACTGGCGCCTTCAGTGGGAATGATTCCAAAATCACATGATAGACGTTAGGATGAAAAACGGAAGATTCAATCAAGTCTAAGAGATATTTATTTACAGAATCTGTTAAAGGACAACTTATAGTCAGTGTTGTACGCGTCAATGAAATAAATTGACGGCGTCAGCGCGAATTGCCTAAAAACTTCACGGCGTAAAGTACTGCGTCAGCTCTTTAAGAAATTGTCAGCGTCAGCGCTATTTTAGCCAGGGTCTCATAAAACAGAAGTATTTCAACCAAGTTTAGGCTAACAATAGCTATAAATAAAGAGCAGGTAAGTTATAATGTTTTGAGACTGTATTGTAATTGGCTGCTTAGCCTATTAGTTATTGCCTTGTAGAAACACAAGCATTTCAAAATGTTTGTCCGACAGTCTGCTGCGTTTGGGACTCATAACGTCCTTTCCAAGTGAAAACATGTGTTCCACAGCAGCGCTGGATGGTATTGGTTTGTTGTATTTCAAAACAATCCTTGAAAACGTTTGCTCGGAAAGGTATCACGGTTCCAAGCGTGCTGTGATGTAGCACATACATATCTTTTAACGAGGTCTACTGCACCAATAACGCTGTTTTTAGGGGCATAGAGCTCTTGAAATAAAGTATCTTCAACCTCCGACATTCATTGATTTTTCGTTTTGTCTCTCTCTCTGATCCCTCGTTCTCGATACTGTTCACGATATGAGTGATCACCATTTGGCGAACTTCTTCCGCTTGTATTCCAGGTAGCCATTCCAACCAACGCGAAAGCCGGTAATTCGGATGAGACGCGCTGGTCAGAATACATTGTGAAACTCTCATTGTGAAATGAGATTTTTCATGAAAATTGAAAACAAAAAATGACGCATAGCGCTTGACGCTTAAAATGGGAAAAATAGTTGACGGAGCTACTGTATCACTTCCGTCAACTAAAAAATGAATTGACGGCGCTAGCCTCAGCGTCAACAAAATGTTGACGCCGTCAAATGACGCCGTCAAACTTTTTGTTGACGCCCACTACTAGCCAATATAAGCAGTGACATTTCAAAAAAAGTTTTTAAGTTGTTTTAATGATCTAGCTGTCAGTTTTTGACTAAAACTTGTAATATTGTGAAATAGCTCCAACAGCCGAATGTTAAAAAATAATAAAATGGAAGAATATACTTCTTTTGCCACTTTGTAGTCGTTCGGGTCAAAGGTCAATCCGTGTCTGTAGGATCTTGTCGAAACTAAATCGGTGGACAGCATAGCAAATGACATTTGGTTGACATGAGAAACTAAAGTGATCCTTCGATAGTCAAGCAAACATCGAATCAGCAAACGAACCAACGAAACGATCCGTCGAAACCGTTCAAGGGGCTGGAAAGCAACAAGTTTTGTTGAGGGAAAATTCTGTTATTGAAACTGGTGTTCACCAATTAGGCCAGTGTTTTTCAACCTTGTTGGAACCACGGAACACTTTATGCATTAAAACAAGCTTGCAAAACACCAAACAGGATTTTATATTGATGCAATAAATCACCACAACACAATACCGATTAATTACTTTCAATTTTTGTCAGTAGCCTAAAATATCTGGCCTGTTTGGATGAGCACAAAGTTGATATTCGGGCAGGAATTGGAGAAAGACAAATACGAAGCTCTTGCGATTTTCGACCGGTATATGAAACACTAGTCAAACCAATAAATTTCTTACGGAGCACTTGACGGTTAGTCTATTTACGATCAGTAGTGTATTGTGGAACGCCGGTTGAAAATCATTTAATTAGGCTACGAAGCAAAGCCTGAAAAGCTAAAACTTGTCACTGTTGTTTTTCTGATCAAAGCTATTTTCAAATTCAACAAAGCTACCGTACCCAAAAGTAATGTAGTCTGTCAGCTAGCTTAGTTGTGAAAATTTAACAACTGGCTTGATATTTTAAATGTGCACTGTGCAGGCCCGTTAACGTAGTTACTTGAAGGTAAAAATAACCAAGATTAACTGCAAAACTTACGGAAGAGACTTTTCTTTGAGAGGGTCGACGTTTGTTTGGTCGAATTTTTCTTCTGTTTCTGAGTTCACTCAAAAATTCTTGAGAGTGACTTACTCGAAGGCGATTTTGAGACATGCTGCAGAAATTTATTGATAAGTTTGATTGTGGACGTTCGCAAGACGTTGAATCAACGTAAAAATGATGGATTTTGCTGTCTGAGGAAGGACGTCGGTTCGACATCTGTTGAGAGCGTGTCGCTCAGCCGACAATTCATATGACATGCTTAAAAAAAGTCCATAGAGCAGTGACGTAGCTAGTAAGAAAGTTTTAAGAGAGCAAAAGCAATTGTTGGGAGAGGCAAATATTTTAATGTTTCAAATAAAGAGTTTGTTTAAGAATATAGATACTGAATATGTTACAGCTAAACATTTATGAAATGTAATACAATGTCATTAAAACGTTGTAACAATATTAAAAACATTTTTTTGGGGAAAAATAAAATTGTAGTGGACCATTGCTCTCTCAAGCTCCTGTGGCTACGTCACTGAAACAGCAAAAAGTAAAGGTGAGTCCCATGCTTGATCCAAGCATCGGGGAATGAGAAGGTAAGGTTTTCATTATACTTAGCCTTTGGCACTAACGAGAGCTAGTTCCTTTCTCTCGGCCGCCTTTCCTTCAGCAACTATGCCCACCCAATTTATTACACCCTGGGTAGAGGTGAGCGGTGTTTTTCAACAACCAGCTTAAGGCGGGAGTCGAACCAGGATTGCAGGATTGGAAAGCGAACGCCTTATCCGCTGTGCCATCCCACCGCTCTCTGACAAAGAGATTGTCTTTTTCACTGACCTAATTCAAACTTACAACAGCAAGAATAGCGAACTGTAACTGGATGCCTGCGCCCAACTCCAACAGAGTATTTACCAATCCTCGCAGGCATCCAACCTGCTGAGCTTCGCCGAAAGGGAGCCCTTATACACCTGGCTCGCCGGGCGGGGGATCCTATCCACTTGCTTCATGCAAAACTCAACATCCCACTTCAGGAATCTCCCCGGCAATTAAAGTCAAGACACCCCTTTGTGTCAGCTGCTGTTGAATTGCTACATCCGTTCGGCGATCGTGCCATCAGCGCAGCACACTTCATGGAAGACAATTGGAATGCAGCGTGGTGTGCCACCGACACGAAACTACATCGTTTTATACCTCACCCGGTGGCGCGCCCCCCTGGTATGGACCTGCCTCGGCCGACTTGGGTCAAGCTCAACAGAATCCGAACCGGAGTTGGTCGCTTCCATTCCAACATGCACAAGTGGGGTTTGGCTCCCTCACCGGCCTGCGAATGCGGCGCGGAGGAACAAACTGCTGACCATGTCGTTCTCGAATGTCCGATCTATAAGGCACCAAATGGAACGCATGGTATAGCAACGCTGGACGAAGCTACACTCACCTGGCTCTCCATCACCTGCCCTGAAATTTGATTTGATCTAGTCTCAAACGAAAGAAGAAGAAGACAGCAAGAATAAAACAAATCAAAACTTTATCATCAAAACTTACCGATTGAGAGAGTGCGGCTGTGAAAAAGATTTATTTTTCCATCGTTGTTGCGAAAAGACGTTCTCTGAAGGCTGCGTTAGTTCTCCAAGGAAAGCGGAATGTGAAGAGTTTCTTGTGCGATTTCCATCTACGCTCTGGCTGGAATCAGTGCTTGAAAAGTTGCTCAGCGTTGTCACACTACTTCGACGGCCTAATCGTTTCGTTGGAACGTTTGACATAGCTTATTTGATCCGCTCACTGTTTTTTGGTAAAATTTAATGTATAAATAAAGTGCTGCCCTGAAACATTTTATGTATAGGCTAAAGTTCAAGTTATGCATTAATGGCGAAAATTTGCACAGGCTATAAATGTTACGAAATAATTCACAAATAAAATGTGTTTTTACAGCACCAGTAGAATTCAATTTCTCCCTTCACAAACCTATTTAATTTCTCATGTTGCGGTCAAAATCAACGTAAAGTTTTTAGCTTTGTTTCTCACATTATCTTCAGTATCAATGTAATGAAGAGATAGCCAGAGAGAGTGGTTCCTAATCCAGGCTTTTATGACGCCACAAATATCTTTCGATTACGCAGCCTACCGACATTGCGGGCCCTAAAATTTTACTTGTCCAACTGTTCATTAGTAACAAATTTGCAAAAATATCGTAGACTTATAGGGAGGCTGCTCATTAATATTTACTCTACTGCTTGAGTTTTATAACTTTGTCTAAGCACAAATGCATTGAATGAACTTTTTCTATGAGAGATTACAGTCGTGTTAGCTGTCCTACATGTAAGCTTAACACATTAAAAACAATTACATAGTATTAATGCGTGTTTTAAATTTTGAGTTCCCAAGTTTTCTATTCTTTGCTGTTCATCGGCATGCTGATATAGCGCACACTGAAGCTAGTGAACTTTCATTTTCGTTGCAGTTGCGTTAGTGGCAAAAAAATAAGATAAAACCGTAGCCTAAGTATTTATTTTGACCTTTGACAAAACGCATTCTTTATTCTGTTGAAACAAGAAAATAATTGATACGATAGAACGTCAAGACAAGACCAGATATGATTGTTGAAAAAAATCATTAGTCACGTAACTTTGACAATACTGGCTTTTGTGGCACAGAACCCTTTTGTGGCACACAGGCCTTTTTTACTTTATGTACTTTACACGCTCGTTTAAAAATACTAATCCAAAGAATTTGTATTCACAACGCAGATGGTATTTTCCGGACAGTAACTTTGACTGTTGTTTTTTTCTATTGCGGTAGCCCTTATCTAAAAAACACATGATCATCAAAGTAGTTTGTATTGTCGAACTGCTTTGTTTTTGTTGCTAATAACCTACAATGTAACTGCGAGGGACAGCCGGCGTGGTGTAAACGTATTTAGAGACTTGAATAAGAAAGTTTGTTTCCAACAGAACTGAAACTGTTGTTCTACCAGAGTTGCAAATTTGACCTTCAAGTCAGTTGGTTTTGAAAAGTCGCAAAAACAAAAACCTCCGAACAAAATTTTTTGGCGCGTAAGTAGCTTCCCAGACAACAAAATTCGTTCTTTTTACATTGATTCAACGTCTGCAAAAGTTAAATCAATGTAAAAAGATGTATTTTGTTGCCTGGGCCAATATATTCTACACAGCTGGTCCAAAGGACGTTTAAAACATCTTTTATTGCACTGTTTGTGTTAACAGCTCCTTTAGCAAACTTTTAATCGCATTGATATAACAATCTCTTTTGTGAAGTTTTCTAAGCCTTACCACTTAAATACTTAAATACACATATCAGCAGCGTCAATCACGCTTTTGTATTCTATGTCATATAAGCCTACCACTGTCCCAAGTGCTCAACTTCAAATACGAGCACAGGTATTCTTCTTCTCAAGTTTAAGACATGTATTTGACGGTCAAATCTGAACTTTAGCCTTTAGAACTCAAATTTGAACTTTGACCATTTAAATTTTAACGATAGTTTGGAGCTTAGACAATTTGAAACTAAAATTTTCAAGTTCACTTTGATAGCCTATTTGGCATATTTTTGGGCGATCACTGAACGAGAGTGACAGTAAAGTTTGGGCTAGTTGCCTGTGAATTATTTCATCCACCAGATGCCAATTTACAAAGAGCTGTCTTTGAAGTCGGTTACAAATGGGCCGACGGAAAAAGCTGAACCAGCATTGCTTCACCTTGCCGTTTCTTTTATCCCTCTAGCTGTACCAATAGGGACGTAGACACCTGGACGGGTCAACCTCACAAAATTTTATCTTGTCTCTCCCAGAAAATGTTTTATTACTATGTCAAGGTTTTAATATCGTTATTATTCATGTTGAATGATGTTTGCCTCTTCAAATTTCCCCTTGGCCAGGCTACAGTAGTTTACGAGACCAAAACAGTTTGAGGGGGCGGCAGAACAAAACTTTTCCCAAACTTGCATAATTTTATTGACATTGCCCAAATCTGTAGTCTGCATTGAGCTTGAGAAATTACATTTAACCTCCAGTCTACCACAAAAACGGCGTTGTGAACCAGTAGGGTCTTCTCGGCCGCATGCAGCTTTGCTACAATTTATGCGACCTATGTTTGCATTTTGTATGCAAGATAGCTAAATACAATTGTGGTAAAGAGGTGACTTTCTTCAACCATAGACAGATAAAACCAAGCAACCACACGGCATTTAACATAATACATTAAACTGAACATAAACTATAAACTACGAACGTTTTCGGCCATACACATGTTAGCCCTTTTCAAGTAACAAAAAATAACTGATTTTTACATTACATCCTACATGGCGCATTAAACTATAGTTTAGTGTTACTTTTGGCATAATCCTTTACAAATAGACAAGCAAAACAAAGTAACCTTAGCGGGTTTAACATACAGTAATGTATTACACACAAAACAAAATATATAACATAATAACTCAAACGTTTTCGACACGTAGCCTACGCGTGTCCTCATCAGGAATTAAATCTGAAAAAAAAAACATAAAATGAAGGATTGTAATAAGATAAATTTGACTTTGCACTACAACTGTAATGATACACCGGACTGAAAAGTACAAACTGAACAAATGATACAAGCAGTGGCGCCGGCAGGGGGGGGGCAGGCGGGGCAGCTGCCCCCCCAATGTTTTGGGCATCACCTTTTTAATTTTTTTTTTATTATTAGCCTACATATTAATATATATTTTTTTAATATTTGGATCTCAACCTGAAGTCAAGTCAAGTTTGTAAGGGGGGGGGGGAGGGGGGGGGTTAGGGCTAGAAAGCTCTCTCTTCTATTTTAACTTTTTCTTTGTGCTGCAGTTATTATTATGATTTTGTGATTCTAGTCGCAGCCCAGCAGATTGGTTCTTGCTTAGGTTGGCTATTTCACTTTTAGTTGTGTAATATATCATCTTTTATCTCATGCGGTTGTAATTCTTTAGCTCAGTTTAATTTGTTTGCTGCATAAGCATAAGGGTCATTTGCTTCCACAGTGTAACATCACTTTTGTGAAAATAAAAGTTGTGTGAGCGAAATCAAAACTTTCCTATCTGGAAATTAGGTTGTCTGTTGGGTTACAGAAAAACATTTACATTCTCCCTTTGTCTGCAGCGTCCGGAAAAAACAAGTCTATTAACTATTTAAGTTATTTTGGCAGCCGATTGTAGCATCGAATAGACAGCGATAGACACGTGTTTCGCCCATGAGGCTGGGCTCATCAGTATCGCACCGTATTCTTGCCACTTGAGTAATCGACCGCCGCTTTACCAGTCAGTTTAACTCTTATCTTTGTGGAAAGAAAGAGCCAACAAAACCAGCAGGTGCCAGGGGTAGGTCAATGTGAAGAAAGGCGTTCTTCCCGGCTATCAGCACAAGGCTGATTACTCACTAGCACAGCGAGCTGCAGTGACGCTTCGCTAACCAGAACGGTGTAGCTTCCACGCCAGCCATTGAGACCTCCAATTAAACGTTTAAGTTATTTTGGCAGCCGATTGTAGCATCGAATAGACAGCGATAGACACGTGTTTCGCCCATGAGGCTGGGCTCATCAGTATCGCACCGTATTCTTGCCACTTGAGTAATCGACCGCCGCTTTACCAGTCAGTTTAACTCTTATCTTTGTGGAAAGAAAGAGCCAACAGCTGTCTATTCGATGCTACAATCGGCTGCCAAAATAACTTAAACGTTTAATTGGAGGTCTCAATGGCTGGCGTGGAAGCTACACCGTTCTGGTTAGCGAAGCGTCACTGCAGCTCGCTGTGCTAGTGAGTAATCAGCCTTGTGCTGATAGCCGGGAAGAACGCCTTTCTTCACATCTATTAACTATCTTAGATTCTGACAGTTTTCAGACTCAAAAGGAGTCTATGCCGCTTTTTTTCATACAGTGGAGCCCATATTTCTGAAATTGTGTTATATTTAACTTTTAACGCATCGAAAATAGCCTGTGTTGTCGGATTCTTTCCAGTTGATTAATTATTGCGAGATTACATTTGTGTATACATTGGCATAGCACAGTTTGACGTTGATTCTAATTTCTATGCTAAATGGGTTCACTTGTTTGTAAACGTAGCCTATTTCTTTGTGTCAATTTCTTGAAAATTTGTTGTATTGTGAAATATTCAGCATAAACGTTAACGAACGCCTTTTTATGCATCTGTAACGTTTTTACATTCAGCATCAGGAATAGCCTTTTTCCTAATCCATCGCTTCAAATAGAAGAACTTCGCATTATTTCTCAAATTCACCAATAATAGCTCAGCTAAGCGAACATTCCTTTGGGTCACGTAGTAATGGATAGAATTGTTTAGCAGTTTAGAAATAGATTACTGCATTTGTTAACTGAGCTATTGAAATGAACTCTTGATCGTAATTTAAGAAAGGTCATGTTAGATTTTCTGGAGTATTTGTTAATTATGATTCTATTTGAATAAGTCGTGATATAATGCTTAGGCGTATCACCTTGTAAATGAATTCTGGAAAAAGGTTTGTCAAATGTCAACAAATGAGAATTTTGTTAAATCGTACAATCAGTGTTCTTTATTTAGAGCAGTGATTCAGTAAATCTTACTATTTACCAACTAAAATTCTACAATGGACTTAAAAGATTATAAATTTGATCCTGCCTTCCCTTTGCCAAAATGCCGTGAAGCATGTAATTATGTTATTAGTAGAGGACGAATTAAAACTGTCAAGGCCAACTATCCGAAAGTTAAAGGTAGAAAATTTCGCTCACAATGGTTTGATGACTATCTCTGGCTGGAGTGTTCAAAAACTAAGGATGCCGCATTTTGCTTTCCTTGTCGAGTGTTCAACAGCTTGGTATGTTATAGTCCTGTTAAGTGTTAATATTATTTAAAGTTTATTAAACTGCAATTATGCTCCACCGGTGTTAAATGATTATTTGTTCTTAATATTTTTTCTTCCTATCCACGAGGATTTCATGCACAATTGTATAAATTGTAAGACCTGCATCCCCGTGAAGAAGATTGTACATTTTTTACATCGATTCAACGCCCTACAACGTTGAATCGATGTAAAAAGCAGCAGAATTAGCTGGCTGGGGTTTGTGTTTTAATTGATTATTTTTACTATAAGTGAAGCTTGTTTTCACGTCTAATAAACGAAGAAACATGTTGACTTTAACTGTAGCCTATTGTTCCGTCATACTGCATTTTTGGCATCTTAATAAGAAATATAAGAATTGTTCGCTAACTTTGTGTTTTAAACTTATCATTTGATATTGTGCATTCTCCTGATGAAATCTTCGTGGAAAGGAAAAAGAAATATTAAGAATAAAAAATAATTTGCAGAGCATTTATTGCAATTAAACTATGCCTGGTGGCCGTCACAGTAAATTTGTTCTATTAACTTTTGTTGGCCTTAATGCTCGCAATGTCATAAGGCTACGGCTACGCAATACGCATATTGTGGCCGCCTCTGTGTTTGATATATCTTGACATCTGTATTTTGTAAGCATGGAAAAACGTTTTCACAGCGTTTCAGTGCAGTATTTGATAATTTTTCTATCAACTGACAGACCACTCCAAATCATGAGGCATATTTAACTAACAGACTGTTGGATAATCAGAAAGTGCAGCTACGCAGAATTTCGCTAGCAATGGCAGTTGCAAGTCCCATACGGAATCAAACTGTGATTTATTTTTTTCAACAGATCAAACATGTCAAAAATGTAGGACTTTTGGTAGTCTATATTACAGTAGACTATAGCAGTAGAAAACAAGAGAAATTAAATGATATATCACTGTCTTGCACCAGTGGCGTAGCCAAGGGAGGGGGGTTGGGGGTTTCAACCTTTCAAATTGAATTTACAGATGTTAATATATTGTAAAGCTTTGGTAGAGAGTTTGCTTTATACTGTTTGCTTTGCTTTATATCGCGTAGTTTAATATATTGTTTGCAAGAAAAGCTTTAGCCTATGATGTAATTTCACTTGTTCGAAATTCGCTTGTTCGATATAGATTAACGTCTAAAAAGCTATTCGTTATACAAAACTTGAATATATCAGAAATAAAGTAACTTCATTCTCTCAAAGCTTTTTGTTTGACACTCATCAAGATGTATGACGTCTATGACGTTACATTTTCTAAACTTTGGGTTGACTTTAAAGCATAAAAGTTAGTGACTTACCGGAATAAGATCGTTTTTTGGATCAACCAAGGAGGAAATTGATAAATAATAAAACTGTAATAATCTCGCAAAAAAAAAGCAAATCAACCTATGTCTCTAAAACAAAGTTTGCCTAATTTTAAACGAAACTGCATTAAAAGAGCGAGTTTTGCTAATACTAAACATTCAAATATCTCAGCCTGGAATTAGCAACAACAAAACATAGAGACTTAGCTTTATTTTCGAAAAATGCCGAAGAAAACATGATCTTATCCTTTTGCTATGCCACCGGACAGCACCATTTTACAGGAATATTCATACCCACAATTTTGTTGAAAATGCTCTCAGAATGCACCAAACTGAAAGTAATTTTTCAAAATTTTCTGGGGGAGGCCCCCCAGACCCCCCGTCGCTAAGTGTCGCCTTCGGCGAACACGCCATCGGGCTTCGCCCGCCGGCCGTCAACACCCCCTTTTCAAAATTCCTGATTACGCTACTGTCTTGCACTGTCAAAATTTTGCCCCCCCATTGTTGAAGGTCTGGCGGCGCCACTGGATACAAGAATGGTTATTAGGAGTAAATTATATGGTGGGAAACAGATCACATGAGGTGTAAACTACAGGCATTTGACAAACAATTAGAACACACACAAAAAAAAAACGATGAGCCATTGTTGAATAACTGCCAGTTGAGAGATGGATTGTTACGTTTGATTCTAAAGCTTGGGTTTCAGTTCTCCCCGGCAGTGTTACGTTTGATTCTAAAGGCTTCGATGATTTTAGTCTGAAAATCAGATCTGCCTCGTAAGATGATTTTAGATTGGTGGATCGAGACATTGTCAGTGCACGTTTCACAAGCGGCGATGTGCTCTTTAATTGCACTTTTGGTTGTTAAAGCTTGGGTTTCAGTGCTCCCCGCCCTTGTCAACAAATGTCTGGTTGACATACCAATGTATGTCTGGTTTGCGTCACGCAAACAACTAAATTTATACACAACATTCGAAGAAAGAGCAAAGGGGGCAGGCGACTTCCATTGAAGATATTGGTGCACTTTAAATGTTTTATATACAGAAGGAATGTCACATGAAAATTTCTTTTTTATAAGTTTAGCTAGGATTTTTGCAAAACTAGTTGAATCTTTTCCTAGAAAGGGTAGTCTATACTAATAAAATACGGTAACTAAAATCTACTTCTTCAGCCGTGTCTTTTGGTTTATCAGCCAAAGAAGGTGTAAGTTAAAAAACATTAATTAACTTAGGCTACAGAGTCAAACAATGTCACAAGTGCATTTCTGTCGTCTTTAATCTGAGGACAACTTAGCCTAAACTTGGATTTTCCTTACGAATTAGGCCAACGAAATATAGCGACACAGCCAAAACATAAACTCGAGCAAAAGCGCAAAAAATTGTAAGTAGTCCAATATAGCATGAACTTCATCATCCAGCCAACCAGGAAAAAACACTAATTTTTAATGTAGTTATCGGCCAGATACATGGAGCAGTTTTGAATGTTGCAGCACAAAAGCTGCACATGCGCCGAGTCCGGCTCACAGGTTGCCCACCTTTGACTTCGACAGTTTTATTCATAAAGGGTGTAGCGGACGTGGCGTTCTGCATGATCATTGTCGACGTGTGAGCCTCGGGTCTATCCTTTTACCACCCCAGATTCACAATGTTCCCGGACTACACTGGAAGGCTACTAAAGAGTAGCCAGTCTTTAGTTTCATCATCCATGACGTGCAGACCTTCCACTCCGTTTGGTGGCTTGAAGATGGTAGCATACAGTCATTCATGATGATCTGCGGTCTGAAGAAGCCATTCCCCACCCTCCCTCTGCATGATCAGACGCCCGCTCATACACAGCCGTCGTTAGAACAACAGCACGACAAGAGTGGGTGACGTCAGAGAGCTCGCGGGAGCTATAAGGGGAAGAGTCAGATTCGAATAATTTCATATTTTGTGGCTGCCCAAATCAACATGCCACAGTTGCATGAATAGCCAAAAACAGTGCTTTTTCTACCCGTGGGATGGTACGTACTTGTGTTGATGAAAAAAAATATGTAGCCTATTGTTAGAGCTGCCCATGTGTCTTTGACGCCTGTGCTCAAGCGCACACTCCAAAAACTAAACCAGAGCTATTTGTTCTAGCCCTTAACGGTATCTTTTTGCGCAAAATCGGGCGGTATTGACATACTCTGTCTGCTTAATGAGCTCAACACCACTCTACAAGGATGTGGAATTGATACATTCAAAGCCGATATCCAAAATCCCATCGTTTAAGCAAAAAATTCAACGTTGGAAAACGAATTCTGCATAAACAACCTAGAAAGTTGTCGCCCCGTATGTTCAAGACTTGTCTGCTCCGTTAGCTCATTTGGTTAGCGCGTGACTTCGTAAAGGAAGAAGCTTTAAGATCAAGCGGCGCTAGTTCGACTCTAGGGGTGTGCGCTTGAGCAAACGCACGTTAAGCATTGCTTTTCATTCAGCGGCACCTAGTGCTGTGAATAATTCTCCGCAACAAGACTTCAACAATCGTAACTTCACTCTGTCAATCTCGGTATCGGCCCTGCGTCAAAAGCCTCTACAAGTATGCGAAACTATCAGGAATAACCTATCAAAGGCTTTGTCAGTCCGAAGATAAAGATTCAAAATTCCACCAACCAAGTTTGAAGATGGTCCAGACCTTTTTTTCTATATAAAAAAAAAAAGACTCTGGAGCAGCGTATTTAATTTATTATCAAGGCAGCAAGCTCTCAGCATTTGTGGCCTACGCCCTACATGCTTGATAGTTTTGAAGCTTATTTTTCCAGCCATTAGAATAAAAATCAAAGGTATGGATTTTGAACCTTTTTTGCAAACAGAAGGCTACCCTCTGAGAATTTCAGCCGCCGTCCGCCCCGTTAGCTCAGTGGTTACGCGCCCGGCTTAAGACCACGCTGCGCTGGTTCCACTCTGGGGGTGTGCGCTTGAGCAACGCATTCTAAAGACTGCTCTCCATTCAGCGGCACCTGGTGAATCGAATAATTTCCCGGCAACAACACTTCAACAATCGGAAAACTTCACTCGGCCAATCTCGGAAAACGGCCCTGCGTCAAGAGCCTCTACAAGTATGCGAAACTACCAGGAATAACCAATCAAGACTTTGTCAGTCCGAGGATAAAGATTCAAAACCAAATCAACTTTAGGTCATATTTTTAAAAACGATTTTATCAGTAAGTTTTTTAAACGTGGAAAACACGCTGAACTTCGAGTCGGAGCTGTTGATAATTCTTATAAATACTGGCGACACAAGCGTTTAAAGTTGTTATGCGAAATCCCACTGGCCAGTGGTTCTCAACCGGTGGTAGGGGAGAGTGCCCAACAGTGCCCCGGGTGCCTACAGTGGCCCTCCCATCGTTTTTTGTAATCCGTGACAAATTATTCACTCAACTGTACATTACCATGGTCACGTGGTCCGTAGAAGCTGCTGAAACTAAGTTAGGCAGAAATAAGTCATTGCTTGTTGTTGGCAGAAATGAAAGTTTGTTTTAGGGGGTAAAAAGTAAATTTTCAGAACTTTATTGTTGCAGTTTTTACGGTGGCTTCAGGGATGCTTCACAAGTTTTTCATGCTTGGTCAGTCACTAGACTAGGTTTCAGTAATAACGTTTCAGATCGTAGGCCTCGGTAAAAAAAACTGACGCCATCTTATCTTGTAGGCCCGTGGTTCCAACAGTGCCCCACCCTGAGGTCTCCTACAGTGCCCTGGTGGAGCACTGTTGGAAGCCATGAGATTTTATTAATCAATATGCAGTGCCAAAATGATTATCAACATTTTATGTTATATCAACAATATTATAGGTGTTGGGGAGTTTTTGGTAGCCTGTGTTTCTAAGTTTCGGCTGTGGAAGAAGCTTCGTGCCTGAACTATATGTAGGCCTATTGTTTAGTAATTTTGTCTGTTAAATTTGGTTATTTTGCTCCATAAACCAAGCCATTTCTTGTGCACCACATGCCAATATAGGCCTACCAAAGTGTGTTGTGTCTGTATCTTGTGTTAATCATACCTTCCATGTGGCCAAATCAATGATGTCTTTAATCTTCTGCATTGATTGAATTTTTATCCTCGGACTGGGAAAGCTTCTTGTAGAGCTTAATCCTGGCAGTTTCGCATACTTGTAGAGGCTTTGAATCACTGACGCAGGCCCGGTCACCGAGATTGACAGAGTGAAGTTTCCGATTGTTGTTGCCGGTGAACTATTCCATCCATTAGATGCCGCTAAATGGAGAGCAGTCCTTAACGTGCGTTGCTCAAGCGCACACCCCGAGAGTCGAACCAGCGCCGCTTGATCTTGAAGCTTCTTCGTTCCAGAAGTGACGCGCTAACCAATTGAGCTATCGGGGCTATTATTGCATGTTCTTTCACTGATTGACTCTTGAATAAACAACTTCCTTATTGCAATTGGTAGTTAGGGTTAGGTCATAACACCAAAGCTTTTAAAAAAGTAATTACAGCAACTTGGGCTGTTCTATAAACTACAGCTCAGTGTGTTCGCATGGTTCCTTGGAACCTATTCGCATTATTTCGTTTAAGCACAGTCACCACGACGGGCAGATAGCGTGTCCTACATGTTATGATAATTGTTGCTGTTATATTTTGTGTCTGTGATAATTGTGTAGCATATGTACCACTTTAAAAGGTTTTGTCTTGACCTGACCAGCTCAGTGACATCCATCATGTAAAGGATCCAACAGTGCCCCACTTTGACAGGTGATTTTTAACGCCTGATTATGAAGTTTGTGTAAATCTTTTAAACTTTTTTTTATGTGGAAATACTAAAGAAAAGGAGGAATTTTCATAATAGAAAAAAAAAATTGAAAAAAATTTTTTTTTTGATGTCTAAACCTCAATTTTCCAAAAAGCGGGGCACTGTTGGACACTCTCCCCTACGCAAAGCGTTTTTTAGGGGGTCCGTGAAAGTTTCCAAATTTTCAGCATAAATGATTAATACGATATTTAAAAATTGTTTATGGTTTATTTGCGTATAATAGTACAGTTTCAGTTTTGTTTTTATTTCTGACCATCACAACGAATCACAAAAAATATATAGAAAAAGATAGAAGCGACAAAACGCGGACGTTATAACATGCATGATACCAAAGCAGAACAATCAGTTTAAAATATGGCACGGTCGCAACACCTCAAAAAAACTTTGTTTATCATGTAGGTAGATAAAGATTTTTAAAAATTTAGAAGAAAAAAAGAGAGATAGGCCTGCAAAGGCTAGTGAATTTATTTTTTTAGTGATTCATGGTAAGTAACTTCAATAATTCAGTGATTCTCAAACTGTGCTCTACGACGTCATGATGCGTCGTTTTAAAATTTCAAAGGACGTCGCACAAAAGTTTAGTTTCCCAATCAAACATTATTTTATACAAAAGAATTTTTTTTATAAGGCTATGTAATATGTATGTTCAAGTTCATTCTTACAAGACAGCAGATTGTTGATCAATGCTTAATTTAGAAATAAAAACGTTAATCAGCAGCTTATTAGGCTAACACTCAGTTTTGCAATAAATGTGATTACAACAAAATATTGATTGGGCTACAAATTAAAAAGAGTGAAACTCTAAGTTAATTGGTTATAGGCAAATTGTTCGTAAGCAATTGTTGAATTGTTCGTAAAGCAATTGTTCGTAAAGCATTTCTTCGTATAGCCTACATCAAATTTTAACTGCATGCACGAAAAAATGCTTTAGGAAGAATTGTTTTACGAAGAATTAATTTTACGAACAATTGCTTACGAACAATTGCTTACGAACAATTGCTTACGAACAATTTGTCGGACACCAAGTTAATTGATTGCGAAAAAAATCTATCAATTTTCAATGAAATGAATAGAAAAAAAAGCGTTATCTTAAATTTTTCTGAAGGTGTTGCGACCGTGCCAAATTTCTTTCAACTTAATAACTTACTTCGGTCACATGCACGTTTTAACGTTCGCGTTTTGTCGCTTCCACCTTTTTCTAGACTTTTGCTATGTTGACGTGTATTGTTTTTTGCTGTGATGGTCAGAAATAAAAACAACTGAAAAATCAGCTTCAGGATTTTCTCTAAAAAAAATTTTCTATTGAGCAGTATGTTTTTCAGTTAGTAACTTATTAATATTTCAGGACTGCGTTTGCAAGTGAATTACAAACTTAGTGAATTGTTAAAACTGATCTTAAAGTATCAAAGAGCACAGAAAAATTACAAACTAAATTGAAACAGCTTTTAAGTGGAGGTATGAGAATACAGTATATGAAAATAGCCTGGGATCTGGATGCCTGCCATAAGAAATTCGACAAATTTTTATCTTATATCGGTCGATTTTTGACTTTGATAATGCTTTTTGTGTACATTTTTTTGTAGAATTCAGCAGATGACAGGTACGTTTTGCAGAAGTTAACTTAAAATAGGGGGGGGAGGTAATGTTAATTTCAACTTAGCCCTGGTTTTAGAATACAATAGGACATTCTAAGACCTCTTGAAAAAAAAAATGAAATTTCCGTTTTTCATAGAAATATTTACATGGAATTTTTTAATGCAGCCGTCTTGTCATATAGCGAGGTGATCAGATTGATTACAATGACGAGATAAATGATTGCATGCAAGTAAGTTGTTGAAAAATGACATGTCATATAACAAATTTCATGAGGAGCCCACATCAAACTCACACTGCTGGTGAAGCTGGAGTCTCAAAGCATTTCTTTCACAACACAACATTGCAAATTTAGAACTGATAATGTTATTAATAATTTTTAGGATTCCAACTGTATCGTATAAACCGCATTGTGCATGCCACTTCAAATACGAATTAAAGACGATCTGCACAACAACAAACCAATTAAGGAAGGCCTACGAGAAACAATTAAAAATGCACGAATTAGTTTACTGGAACAGAACACAATTTCACAAGATAACAGGGAAAACACATTCTTGCAAAGCCACGAGATTACAAGTTTGTAAAATGCATTGCATAGCAAAATTATTCAATTAAAAAGTGCATTTATTTAATATCCGATAATAAAAAGCAAACATAAACCAAATTTTTTTTAAACGTTAAACTCACGTTTCGCTCACGGCGGCAACTCGCATCTTCAAAACATATGCAGTACAATGTCACAATTTCCAAGGTACCTATCTAGACAGTAAATTACTCGTTTTTTTACAGTTTTTATTATCGGATGTTCTGTTAAGTCTGCAATATTTTTTAATTTGAAATAAAATCAGTGATTTGCTATCTGGCACACGCTGCAAGTGATGGCGGGAGATGAAGGTTTAGACCCAATGCTGGAACTATGAACTGTTAAAACTAAAGTCAATGATGTATTCCCAACTAGTGAATATGGGAATTGACATGCTTTCTAAACGTCAAAAACAATAAAATAGGTTTTTATTTTCCGCTCGTACTTTTCCAGTCGTCAGATCAGTATTGCGAAAAAGTTTAAGCGCTTTTCTCAGTCTTGATCTTGTCGACTTGCGGGCGAAGGTAATCGAAGATAAGTTCCACTACTTCTCGAGGAAAGAACGCACTGGAATATAATTAAATGACCCTTGAAAATTGAGAAAAGTTGTAAGTTATTCTTTCGTTTCCATTGTTTCGTTGGTAGGTTCAATCTACCAAGTGGTTAAAAGTTTGCAACAAACTGTTTCACGTGTGACACAAAAAACTGCAGGATGACTTACGATATTTTGTGCATCGTAGCCATTGAAGGAACCTCAACATGGCACTGATCGGTAAGCATGCCATGCATGACTGCATCCACAACTTCATCTGGCTTGAGTACTGGCATCAGCATGCTATTCCGGGTAGTAGGATTCTTTACAAAACCGGTGGTAACAAAAGTCGGAAAAGCACAAGTTGTTTTAATTCCTGTCTTCCCTTGCCACCGCAACTCACGCTGCAATCCGTCCATTAAACCACACACAGCATGTTTCGAAGAGCTGTCAGGCAGATATGTTATGCAATAGACGACATTGCTATTGGGCAATTCCACTAAAAATCAGAATCATCTTTAAACCACACCATTAATATTTTCGGTGTACACTTGCAGTGAAGATTTGGTAACACGAAAATAATTTGAAATTATTTTGAAACAAAGGAGTACATGGATGTCTGTTAATCGTCTGATTAGAATAATTACGGTAAGTAATCAAGTCAGTTGGCAGCACCCAGTCGCAATCGATCTAAAAGATGAAGTCACAAAACTACCAAATCGGCAAATGTGGTCTCATACACAGCGTCGTGCTGTGCCAGTCACTACATCAGTCCATTCTAACATTGCACCAACGTCTGCAAATATTGAGTCCATGTAAAAATATTGATTTTCCGACTGTGATAAGCCAATGGCACCAGTGACAGAGTGGTCAATGCCTTTCCCAGCTGCATTTCTGTGACCAACTCCAGCCAGCCAATTTATTACACTAGGGTAAGATTAAGCATGTGACGTCTTTAGATGTTTAATCAATGTAAAAAGAACGCAATTATTGGCTAGACAACGACTTTGCCAAAAGAGAAAGAAATTTTATGAGGAAGTTGTGACAGCAAACTCGCAATCAAAATTATCAAGTACCGTACTGTATCTACTAATTTTTCAACATGAAAGAATGCAGTGACAAGGAATGACTCAGCAACTATCGTCAGAATCACAACATGCGTTATAACACCAATTTTACACAATTGAGACGCCAATTTACCTATAATCTGTTAAATATGGTGCTCCCTGTTTAGATGAATATGAACCCATCGCCAATATGTGGCCATGATTCTTTCTTTTCATATTGGGAAGAAATTCTCGAATTAGCTGAAACAATAAAGTGTGTGCAGGACAACGAAAAGCCGCCGATTAACAACATATAAACTGGGAAAGCATAATATTTTGATCAGCCATTGATTGACACGCCACATAGATTGATTATGAAAATCTTAATTCTCGGACTGAAAAAAAGTTAATCCTGGCAGCTTGGCATACTTGTAGAGGCTTTGAACCACTTAAGCAGACCCGTCCAGGAAATTGACAGAGTGAAGTTTCCGCACACTGAAGAGTTGTTGAGTGTGAATTATTCCATCCATTAGGTGCCACTGAATTTAGGGGTCTGCTACTATTCGGTGAGTCCGATTCGGTGAGTTCCTAACCTCTACCCCCTAACCCTAAAACGGCAATGATAATTAGGCTACGGTACACGATAATTTAAAAAAAAAATTGAAAAAATCCCTCGTTAAGGGATCGGACTCACCGAAACGGGCCATTCCGTGAATTTAGAGCAGTCCTTAACGACTTAACGTGCATTGCTCAAGCACACACCCCGAGAGTCGAACCAGCGCCGCTTGATCTTATCATGCCTTTATTTACAAGTGCAACAGCTATCGGGGCACATAAATAGTGACAACCACTACAGTATCAGACGTTGGTCATTAAAAACAGTTTCAGTTCAAAAAGTTTACTCTGTACTGACTCTATGGAAAGTTTCAAAACCAAAAAAAGCCCTTTATAATTTTATGTTTACAAATATGGGTCTGCTACTATTCGGTGAGTCCGATTCGGTGAGTATGATTCAGTGAGTTCCTAACCTCTAACCCCTAACCCTAAAACGGCAATGATAATTAGGCTACGGTACCCAATAATTTAAATAGAAAAAAATAAAAAAAAATCCCCCATTAAGGGATCGTACTCACCGAAACGGGCCATTTCGTACAAATATGGGCCCAGCAGAAGCTCATCTAACGCTTAAGTAATTGGATATTTCTTGTGATTGGATGAATGTGGCTTACCCAGAAATGAGATAAAATGTTGACGTCAAAAGTTGTAGATATCATTTCGTCAGACAAAGATAAAATATCTGTACTGAATAATACACCTGCATTATTCACCAAGATAGTAACATCACCCACTTCTGTTTTCACTTGTTCTGCCAACCTAAAAAAATGCACGTTTTTAAAATACTGTAAACCTTCAGATGTTATTATTAAAGCCTATACAAGTATACAATCAACAGTATCCCACAAAGAATATTTGGTGTCAAGTCAAGTATAATTGCTCAACAAAGAGAATTTAAATACAGTGAATGATATAAAGTGCTAAACTCTACAAGTATATATAGTAATTCAGCAATATGGTAGTAGAACATTTGTAATAACTACTCAGGTAAGCAAGTAAATTTTATATACAGAGTGGCCCAGCAAAGTGTGAACTTAAGTTCATATTAAATTTAAACACATTTCCCAACCACTAAATTATTTGTATTTATTACACATTTATAGTATATTCATCCTAGATTACTAATAGTAATATTCTATAAAGTTTCTGGAAAATTAAAGTTACACCAATGGCGAAGACTTTGAATGAGATCACTGAAACACAATTTTAATTAAACACTTTTAATATTGCAATGTTATAAAAACAATATATGAGAGAAAGAAGATTTCATCTTCTTCATCTATTTTTCTTGACTGCACATCCATTGCCCATGTTTTGCTTGCTTGGTAGAAGCAAGATGTGTCAATGAGTGCCTAAGGATGTTGGATAAGCTGCTAAGAGCTGACCAATGCTATTTAAAGTTGCGTGAAAACTGAAAAGTTGTCATGAGATATGGTAGGCACTTTAACATGCAGATATCCAATCCAGCACGAACCAATCAGATGTTACGTTGTCTGTCCAATTGTGACCATTCCAGCATTCAGCCAGAGACTTGACTATTACTTTGAACTTTGTTCGGTAATTACAGAAGAAAAAAGAGCTATAGCAGTGGTGAGAATCAAACCCACGTCAATGAAATGACTAGCCTACCACCGCCCTAACCCTCTGCGCTAAGCCAACCGATGGCAAAGCGATGACTTAATTCAGCTAGAATTTGCGTTTTTCCTTTGTTCTTTCTAAACGCAACCTTGATGACGTCATGAACAGCGTAGCTTCTGATTGGTTCGTGCTGGATTGGATATCTGCATGTTAAAGTGCCTACCATGAGATATAGCCTAATCACCAGCATGAATACATTGTCTCATAATATTTACACTATGTAAAAAGCAACATCTAATGGTATAGAATAACTTGCATTCTTCCAGAAGAATGCAAGTTATAGTGTAATGAAATGCATGGTAAACAGTTTCATTCTGTATCTAACAGTACCGGTATGTACCTTTTTATATCGTCTTTACATCTTAAATCACATGTATAACTGTGAAAAACAGCTCTGGATTTTTCAAGCAGTTCAGCTGTTTCTTGATTTGCTGTCGCATTGATATCTACAATCTCAAAGAAAAAATGTAACAAAAGTCACTAGCTTTGAAAAGTAGTTGTGGTAAAGTAAGTTCAGAAATAAATCTTGACAAATGTATCAGCTAAGTTTAGCATATAAGTTAATGCTGCGTATAAGAGGATGAGTTTACAGAATGAGCATAACATACAGTAGATATTGTTGTACATTTCTTTACTGATTCAGATAAGTTTCTCAGTTTATTGGTTAAAATTTTGCAATTTGTCAGGTTGAGATCATCAGTGTGGAGTGGTACCGGTATATTTAGAAAATTTGCACATTTTTGCCTATTCTGTATTGTATGCAGTGGCTATGGTTGCTATTATATGGCAGCCTTAGTCTATACACCTACGGTCCTCTGGCACTTGAAACTTTCTAGCCTAGATTGGGCATATGACTGTTTATATGCCCTACATATTTTTGGAATTGTCAATCGTACTGATGGATAAAGCATTGAAAATAAAGCTAGTTTTTATCCTTTTTGCTTGTGGCAGCTGGCTTAGCCTGCAGTGCATGCAAACTACTTCGTCCCTGAAAAGGTTGATAAAAACTAGAATGGCACCAAAGTCGCTGTTCAAAGTTTCCACAACATGTTTTGAATTTTGTTGGAATGATTAGGAAATCTTTATTTGTCTAAAATGGGTTAGAGTTAAGTGATCAGCGAGATCGACGCTGCTTCATTTTAATCTCATTTTTTTTCATGGGACAAAGTAGTTGTCATCTGTCTGGGCCTGAAGTCACCAGAAAAATGCAAGAAAATATCTCATAATTATATGCTTGGTGAACAGTCTTATTTTGTATTTACACTTTTATTATCAACAAGTAGGTTTGGTGGCTGCACAAATCAACAAAATTGAATATTTAAAACAGTACAGTAGAATTCGCCTATAACGGCACCTCTAGGGGATTGCAAAAACTGACGTTATAGCCAAATTGACGTTATAGACGAACTACTGCAAACTATTCCAAAACTGTCCTTTGATTAAAGAAATAGTTGTATAATCCAGTCAGGTTTACTGTGTACCAACAAACTGACAAAAGTCACGCAGAAAATACTGTAAACAAAGAAATTGTTTAAAAAAGAATATTGTGCTTTCGCTTTCTTTTTAGTTTGGATTGCGTCCTGCTTCAAACTCAGCTTCTAGTTTATACAGTACTGCACGTACAACTATTGCTTTGAGTTGTTTAAAGGTCAGCTGTAGAGCTGCTTTTTACACGTGATAGTTTTTCACGCGGGAAAAAAGTTAATTCAGTTAATTAAAGTCCCTGCTGCGAACGACGTAGCAAAATAAAGGGGAAGACATTTTGCAAGCAGCAGCGCTAACTGGATTAAAAGACTGACCGCTCGTGGTGAAGGTGATGGCTTAAAGTGACGTTATAAACGAACAAAAGACGTCTAGAGACCAAAAAAGGGTGCTGTTACATGCGAATTGACGTTATAGGCGATGCTGTTGTAGCCGAACTACAATGTACGTAAAAGATAGGAATTCTGCCGGGACCGAGCGAAATGTGACATAATAGGCGAATTGACGTTATAAACGAAGCCGTTATAGGCGAATTCTACTGTATTTGGGTATAGTTTACAAAAAGATACGCTTGAACATATGGTAGGCTATAATGCTTAAGTACTGTACGATGACCATTAACCATGAGCCTCCGAGGCACACTATTCTTTCTATATATTGTAACTCTACTCAGACATTATCCTATTAATAAACAAAAACTCACAATAACTTCAGCACCCAAAACAGCAAATCTTAAAGCAAATAGTCGCCCCATTCCATGCCCAGCTCCAGTAATCAAAACCGTCTCACCAGTAACTGACTTTTCAGATGGTCGAAATAGAATTCTGTGAAGTATTAGTTGATTGAAGACAAATGTTATTCAATAAAAAATGTTTATACTTTTGTATGCATAATTCCTAATGTGCATTGTGCAAGTGCTCTCTTTACTTTATGCTTGCAATAAATTATAATTGATAATGATTATCAATTGTGAAGTCAATAACTGTAACAAAAATCTTTTAAAATGATAGTCTATTGCAATTTCAAGACTTCAAGGCCAAAATTTAACAAGCACAAGCCTTGGCATGGCCTGTGCAATAGGCCGGAATGGTTAACTACTACCCCACATGCTGCTAACCAATGAATACTGGTATTATCAAAACTACAAACATTGCTCAATGGGGTGCAATCTGTGTCATCCACTGAACACTTCGTCTCTCAAGCGCATCCCCTGAAAAGATCAGGAGAAAAATACAGCAGTGCCGAAGTCGTTGATCGAAAATTCCGCAATTGACCACAGCGTCCGCTACAAAAAGATTGAAATAAAAAATCCATAGCGCCAAAGTCAACGATTGGAGTTTTCGTATACAATTTTTAATTGCACTAAGTGGTGAACTTCGTTGCTGCTGTATTTTTTTTCGATCTCTGGAGGGGGTGAAGTGTTCAGGGTACGAAATAGGTGGCATCCTCAGTTCAGTTTAGTTTGTTTTTATTTCTGACCATCACAACGAGAAAAAACAATATTTGACAAACATAGCAGAGGTCCAGAAAAATTTAGAAGCGACAAAGCGCGGATGTTATAGTATGTATGCTACCAAAGCAGGACTATCAGTTTAAAATATGGCACGATCGCAACACCTTATCCTGCTCAATGCAAGGCAAGAAAGCCAAGCAGAGCGAATTATAACAAATACCGGTATAGTCGCTAGCCATTCAAACACCTTCACAGCCTGTTTCAACCAAATGGGATCATTAGAAGGTTATTATTCAAATAGAATCCGCTTACGTTGTCAAAACATAGTGTTGGTGGCTGGTGCATTTAAGTCTTCATGGTCAACAAACCTATTTGAATACAAAAAAACTTACCGGATAAACGACTTCAAAACTGCTGCGAAGATATTAAATGATAGAACCAATAAAGCAACAATCATGATGTCGATTTAAAGTTTCACAGATTTTAGAACCAGGCGAGCAAATGAAAACAAACAGCGCAATTTTCTGCGAAAAACAGCTGACACCACTTTAATTTAGTGTTGCCAAACACTGCCAAATGAATTTTCAAATAGCAATTGACCTTTTCGAGAGTTTTGTGCAATGAAGCGTGACATGGAAAACAATCATGCTGGTTGCACCGAACAATTAGCATTGTCACAATGCTCGCTGTTTTATAGTAAGTAGTCAGGTAGCGCTGACGCCAGGAAGAATGCTCCTTTTCAACAGCGATCCATTTGCTACAAGTTGTCTTTAGCACCTGTTAAAGCCGCCCCGATAGCTCAATTGGTTAGCGCGTCACTTCTGAAACGAAGAAGCTTCAAGATCAAGATCGCTGGTTCGATTCTCGGGGTGTACGCTTGAGCAACGCACGTTAAGGACTGCTCTCCATTCAGCGGCATCCAATGGATGGAATAATTCCCCGGCAACAAGACTTCAACAATCGGAAACTTCACTCTGTCAATCTCGGTGACCGGGCCTGCGTCAGTGATTCAAAGTTTCTACAAGTATGCAAAACTGCCAAGATTAAGCTCTGCAAGAAGCTTTCCCAGTCCGAGGATAAAGATTCAATCAATCAAACTCCGGTGCAATTTCCATTTTTGGACATTTTTTTTTTGCTTTAACTGCATGGCCTTCTTCTAATCAAGATATACTATAACTACAGTAGGCTACTACAAACAAACTACATTTAGACCTTATCATTTTTCTAGATAAAGCCTATATTCATTATTCCAGATTATTATTAGTTCAGTTGTCATTTTTTACATTCTTTTTTCTCTCTATTTTCGTTCTCTTGGTTTCTTTTAACTTTTCAAAATTGATTGTATGAATCTTTATTCTCGGACTGGGAAAGCTTAAGCTATTTAAGAGCCTAATTCTAACAGTTTGCATAGCCTACATTTAAACGGTTTGAACTATACTGATGCAAGCCGGTCACAGACATTGATAGAGTGAAGTTTTCGATTGTTGAAGTGTTGTTGACAGGGAATTATTCTATTCATTAGATGTGCTAAATATAACCACCACTTAATCTTGAAAAGCTTCTTCGTTCACGAAGTGACTCGCTAACCAATTAAGCTATCGAGGCAGAAATTCTACTCAGGTATTGTGAGTGTGCCATATTTTAAATTTATAGTCTTGTTTTAGTATCATGCACGTTATAACGTTCGTGTTTTGTCGCTTTTAAATTGAATCGAAATTTACACATTTCTAGACCTCTGTTATGTTTGGCATGTATTGTTTTTGTTGTAATTATCAGAATAAAAAACAAACTGAACTGATTAGAACTGGCAACTCTGACAAACTTTGTTCAGACTTCAGAGTAGTGTTGCCAACCAACAATTATTCGCAAGTTCGGGCTTGTATTTTTTTGATTATGCGTTTTGTTTTACTGGCGGGCTGCTTGTTTTCGAGGTTCTTTTTTTTTTTAAACTGTTTGAAGTCAAAAATTTTTAATGACAAGGCAGGGCATAGAGAAGATTTACAATGATGGTGAGGACCTGCAGTACTTTTATTTGTGTAGATTTGTGTACATAGTCGCCTCGACACCTCAATTGGTAAGTGCGTGATTTCGTTAATGAAGAAGCTTCAAAAGCAAGAGGTGCTGGTTCGAATCTCGGGGTGTGCGCTTGAGTATCGCATTCTACAGACCGCTCTTCATTCAGGGGCACCTAATAAATGAAATAATTCTGCAACAAGATTTCAACAATCACAAACCTTACGTACTTTGCCAAGCTCGGTATCTCGCCCTGTGTCAAAAACCTTTATAGAGGAAACTTTTATTTGGTCTGTTGCAAGAATAGTACAGTACAATTATACACCATACAAATAAAAATAGTTCCGTTGCAATGTAGATAACACAATAGACAGGAAGTAGTGAAAAACTATTAGTCATCGAGTCAGCTGCTTCACTGTTCTAGTGTAAATGTATCAAATGTCAAGCATCAGTAAATTACGTTGAAACAAGATAAGCTGATGTTCAGTAAAAATGAAAGAAAAAATTCATGAGCTGCTGCGATACTTAAGTGAAATTCTGTGGTTTTATTCAAATAAAAACTTTATTTCGGCTGTAAAAGCAAAGAGAAATCACAAGAAATGTTTTTGGCCTTTTTATATTCCACCGAACCGTAGTCAACCTTCATTCTCACTCAACCAAGTTCAGACCCTACCCAGGCTTGGTGCTGCAATCATCGACTCAAAAGAATGTTTTTTTATGATTACCAAATCAAATTTCTAAAGAATTGAGTTTGGACTGTTCATTGTACCGTACTGTATGTTACAACTCCGTTTTTGTTTCATTTTTTTGTTGTTGGCCAATAGTTTGTAGTTCTGCACAATTTTGAATTTATAGGAATGTAATCAACTCGGTCTGACTGATTTTATAATTTTTGCCTAATTTTCATATTTTATGACGCAACAATAATCTTTTTGAAAAATTGACCTTTCGAGCTGTTTTTTCTCTTGTATTTTTGTTTTCCCATGTTACAGTAAGCCTACGGTAATTGATGTCTTAATTAGGCTACTTGACCCATTAATTAGGTTGTCCGCCCCGATAGCTCAATTGGTTAGCGCGTCACTTCTGGAACGAAGAAGCTTCAAGATCAAGCGGCGCTGGTTCGACTCTCGGGGTGTGCGCTTGAGCAACGCACGTTAAAGACTGCTCTCCATTCAGCGGCATCTAATGGATGGAATAGTTCCCCAGCAACAAGACTTCAACAATCGGAAACTTCACTCTGTCAATCTCGGTGACCGGGCCTGCGTCAGTGATTTAAAGCCTCTACAAGTATGCGAAACTGCCAGGATTAAGCTCTTCAAGAAGCTTTCCCAGTCCGAGGATAAAGATTCAATCAATCAATTAACTGCAACAGACCACTTTTCTATTTTCTAAGCTGCATATGTTTATTTGCATAGCATTTTAACCTAATTCACTTGTTTTAATACCACTGTTTTAAACTGAAATTAAATGATTAAAGTTTGTCTGAATAAAAAGTAGACCTACATCAATTACAGATAGGCTAATATTCACTAATCACCTTATACGTTATTGCGCTCAATTGTATCTCTGCTTTATTTTTTCTACAAGTCGTGCAGTCACACTATTATTATTATTATTTGCGTCAGACAAGTTGTCCATATCCAAAACAAAACAACGAAATAATACATATGTAAACTGCAAATGCACGAAGGTCACAGAGAGCCACTTTGGATGCCGTCGGTTTAAAAGTTCACTATACGTCGGTTCTAAAGTTCACATACAATGAGCGTTGGAAGAATTGAAAGTATTCAGAACGATAAAAACAATCAGATGACATCAGGTCTGACATAAAGCGATTTGAGGAGTGAATGCAATGGTTGATAAATGAAAACATGTTTTTCCTCAATAAAGCATCACACGTTGTTATATTATTCATTAGGCAAGTTGTGCAATATTCTAAAAGAATCATAGTAAGCAACACGTGATCATTTTATACTGGGAGATCTAAACTTGTTCCACAACTGGGATGCGTAAAAGGACATACAATAAGAGCGAAAAACAATGCTTTTTACAGAGGGTGAGCATTTAGCGAAATGAGACTTTGCATTGTTTGCAGCACAGTACTGAGAGCGTACCTGCCTTGAAATATCATTTTCATCTGAGAGAGAACTCTCAATAAATACACCCAGGCATTTTTCAGAGTCTGTGAACACAATTTCAGATTTACCTAGATGTAGCAGAGGAGCACGTGAAAGATAAAAGTTTTTTTGGGAAAATAACATACCAAATGACTTTTTAGAATTGAAAGCAGGGTTGGCTGATTTAAATCAAATGATTTAAATCATTGATTTAAATCATGATTTAAATCAAACAATAAAAATCAAAAAAATCAAATGATTGTTTATTTGCTAAAATAAAAATAAATACATCAACAAACGTTTCACTGCTTCTCTGTAATACAAAAGTTATATTTAAATACTTAAGGCTATAGGCTATGCATGTTTTGAAAGGCAACTTAGTTTACTTGGCAGTTCACAAACAGTGTTGTTCACTAAACATAGCTTTTGAGGAAGTTTTTTCCACTTTTGGTCTGCTTCAATCAGAAGTTGGAAATCGATTGGGCACTGCAAAAGCTGGCGAGCTTGTATTTATATACAAACTTCTCAATGCAAAATAAACTGCAATTTTGTGTCATCTGAACTTTTATTGGTTTGGTATGGTACGTCGGTAACATAATTATATTACACAGTTAAACTTTCTTTGCAAAAAGTCTGGTTGTAGGCTATGCATCAGTTGAGCAAAAAAGCAAAGTAATGTGTGCTCAAACGTAAGGAAAGATTTTAGTGTAGTGAGATGACAGTCTGAGACGTACCTCAATCTCGATATGCACATTATGATTTAGTATAAAGCAACATATCACACCTACTTAAAAATATGTGCAATAGCGTGACGCGACAATTTATCAAAAGACAATTTATCGAACGACAGTTCATAGAACGACAGTTTATCAAAAGACAGTTCATCGAACGACAATTCATCGAAACGACAGTTCATCGAAACGACTGTTTATCGAAACAACAGTTTATCAAACGACTGTTTATCAAACGACAGTTTATCGAACGACGAAGCACATATGCAATAGAATACTCAGGGGCTGGGGGATAATGGTTAGGGTTACTGGTTAGGGGTTAGGTTTTCGATTAACTGTCGTTCGGTAAATTGTCGTTCGATAAACTGTTGTTCGATTAACTGTCGTTTTGATAAACTGTCGTTCGATTAATTGTCGTTCGATAAACTATCGTTTCGATAAACTGTCGTCCGATAAACTGTCGTAGTACCGTGCAATTGACACTAGACAGGCTAGCCTACAATGTGATAATAAAAATGATTAAACACTTGCAAAGCAAAGCCTTTCAATCAATCAAGGGGTTGAAAATAATTCTGCTATCTTACTAAAATGATCTCTTCCCCCAAGTAGACTCGACGCTTTTTATATAAAAAAAAATCAAAAAAATCTGATTTAAATCAAAAAAATCTGATTTAAATCAAAAAAATCCGATTTTTTTGATTTTTTTAAAAAAATCATGATTTTTTCCAACCCTGATTGAAAGTAATTTTATGTTCAACAGCACACTTGTGGCAAACATGTAACAAATTTTGTAAGCCACACAAACTAGGCGAGATGCAGCAAATGTCATCAGCAAACATAATGTGATTTAGACAAGAGTTGCCAACATAGCAACCAACTTTTGTTTTATTGAGCTCATAAGAAAGCTGATCAATATTTACTACAAAAAGATAGGGGCTTAACACCCCACCTTGTCTGACTCCATTGGACACATTGAATGATTGGGACAGGTGACCTCCCTACCTCACTTGCATGGTGTGTTTTCTATACCAGTATTCCAATAAGTGAACAAAATACATAGGCACGTTGCATGTGATAAGCATTTTAAACAATAAATGATGATTGACTTTGTCGAAGGCTTTCGAAGCATCCAAAAAGACAGAATATACAGGAGTGTCATGACTGATATAAGAGGACACTGCTTGTTTTAATAAAAAACACTCATGTCAGTACTATGACTAGACTTAAACCCAAATTGATTGTCACTGGTATTCAAAAAAGGCAATAGATGATTCAAAATAAAACGTTTAAACAGTTTTGAGATTACTGTAGCTACAGCAATAGGTCTATAGTTACCTGAATCTTGAATGTCGCCATTCAAATTCTTTACAATTGGGACTAAGACAGTGTCCAAGCAAGAATTTGAGTACAGTACCATGACTAAGACACATATTAAAAAGTACACTAATATAAAAACGAATAGAATAATCAGCATAAACAAGATGTTCAGCTGAAATTTTATCAGCACCAGCAGCGCGATTTAATGGCAGTTTGGCAAGCAAGGGGCCAACTGTGTCCATGTTGCAACGAAATATTGAAAGATTATAATATTTATCCCTAGAAGAAATATACGAGTTAACAAATTCTTTTTCAGTGTTGGTTTTGCTGGAATTTAGCAAAGCACTATAATGATGCTTCCACATCTCAGCAATTGCTACAGGACCTTTTGCTCCACCAACATTTACAGCAAGAGAACTAGTTTTGCAAGTAGACTTTTTTACTTTCTGCCAAAATGACTTTTGTGAGCTATCCAAGTTGAGTGCTGAGGCAAGCGCATTAGCTCTATGTTATTCAGTAGCATTTTTACAACAGCGAAAGGCTTTTTTAAACTCCTTTTGTTTGTTCTGCATCAACTCATACAGATAACCATTTCATTGTTTTCCATTTTTCACCCACATGATGTAAGTTTCTCTGACAATAGCATGAGCCTGCTTAACATCATTATTCCAACCAGGGACAGAAAATTTGTTGCATTTCTTCTTATCAACAAAGATTTGATCAGAAGCTGCTTTGAGAGCAGCAGTTATAGTTATACTATTATAAAAAAAGTCTATTGAGGCAAAATGAGAGGCATCTGAACAATGAGAATTATTACATTCAATACTTTCAGTTGGCAAAAAAATTTGGATAGATATTTTTTAGATTCCAGACCAAAGACATATTTTTGTTCAGAGGAGACACAGTTCCAATTGATCGTATTATGAGAAGAGACATTTGAAACTTCTTCAGGAACAGGTAGATTTGTACAAGAAACGTACACAGAAAGTGGTCTATGATCCGAAGAGATGAAGTCATGCAGTATAGTCATTTTGGAAATTGATTGATGAACAGAAAAAGAGGTTAGGCAGTGATCAATCCAAGAAGTTGAGCCATGGTAATCACTTATATATGTGAAAGAGTCTCTAGGGAGCAGCTCTTCATCAGATATACAATAGCTGTGCTTCGTACTAAAGGTTTTCAAAAAATTTCCAAATGCATTTGATTTTTTAGCAATGAAATCACCTAATATACAGAGATTAGAGTTGGCAAGGTTATCACACATAAATTGTAAACTGCTTAGATATTGTAAATAAGCATCTGTATTGGAAGTACTACAATAAGGTAAATACACATTAATGAAAGAAATTTTACAAGTGGAATGATCAACATCTAGACCAACGGTGGGCAAACCGCGAGCCGCATGCTGCTCTTCAACATAAATTTTGTGGCTCTTGTATTGAATATTACAAGTAGGCTAATATCATATTACAAAAAAATTAAGATTATATTTTATAAATATGTTCTCTCGCAAATTCAACCAAGCAGTGGCGTACCTAAGTTATGGCAGGCATGGCTCAAGCCATGGGGTCTGCTACTATTCGGTGAGTCCGATTCGGTGAGTCTGATTCGGTGAGTTCCTAATCCCTAACCCTAAAACGGCAATGATAATTAGGCTACGGTACCCGATAATTTAAAAAAACAAATTGAAAAAAATCCCCCGTTAAGGGATCGGACTCACCGAAACGGGCCATTCCGCGAGCCATGAGCGCCACATTGACAGAGGCGAGAAAATCGGTTTGTAAAAATTAAAATTTCTTACTTATACTTTCTTCAAAATCTAATTTGCACTCAATACAAGACAAAGATCAAAAAGGAGTCTTTCACTGTAGCCATTGTTAAACAATAGAATTGTGACGTTGCAAAAGCAACATTGTGCCTCTCCTGGCTCATTTTGCGTTCAGTCAGCAACAATATTAGAAGTTTCATAAAGTCGCTGAGCAGCAAATTAATTGAAGCTTAGAAGTAGCACCAGAATTTATTCATTCATTTTTGTAAGAATTTATAACTTTGTAAATTCAAAACATCGTGCAACCTTGACAAATGAACATTTGGAAGAATTAATTTGCACAGCATTAACAATTTATCGTCCAAATTTTCAGAGATTAGCGAGTCAAGTACAAAACTGGTATGGATAAACAATCATTGTGTTTTTATTGCTGTTACAGTATGTTATTTTGTGTCAACTGATTTTGCGGCTCGCCGATGTTTATAGTTTATTCGCAAGCAGCTCTTTCTTTGAACAACTTTGACAACCCCTGATCTAGACCAATAATAGTGGCATTTTCATTTTTGATGACAGAGGCCTGTAAGGATTTATCCCACAAGATAGCAGTACCACCATGTGGTCTTCCAACTAGAATACCAGACTCATAGTCAATGTTAGAGATACCAAAGATATTGTGGGAATTACTAATAGTGGATAAATACATCAGATTTTGCTTCGTAAGCCAGGTTTCCTGTAGAAATATGATGTGATACTCTTTGCATAACATTGTAACATCATGCAGGGATGAAGATAAACCCCTACAATTATTGGGTAGACTACTATTTGGTGAGTCCGATTCGGTGAGTTCCTAACCTCTAACCCCTAACCCTAAAACGGCAATGATAATTAGGCTACGGTACCCAATAATTAAAAAAAGAAATTGAAAAAATCATCGAATAGGGATCGGACTCACCAAAACGGGCCATTCCGACAATTATTATAAGACACCACTTTTAATTCATTCAAATTGAACTTTTTTCTGTAGTCTGCTTAGAGCCACTTGTTCCAACTTCAATAGGGTTTGAAACAAATCTTTTCACCAAGGTATTTTTTGGCCAGTTGTCTAAGTTCAATGAATCCTTAAAAGCAATGCCACTCAAGGAAACTCTGAAAGAGGCATGACTTGGGAATTTGGTTGCAAGTTTGACACAGGAAATTTTGCTTGCTTTTGGAAATTGACATTTCACAAATGACTCAATTTCCTCTGCCAAACTGTCAGGATGAAGTCGAGAGATAAATACTTTGACTGGTTTATTGTAATTGGTAACTGTTTTGATAGAACATGTTTCCAGCTTACCTACTTTGGGCCTTCTCTGTTTTTTATTTTTTTTCACTTGTCTTCAGCAACAACATTTTGTTTTGTTGAGGTGGATGAAGGTTTCAAAGTCTGAGATTTTGTTAAAATCGATTTTGTGTTCTTGGCAGCTACAGAAGCAAAAGATTGAACTTCTACAGTACCTTGAGCATTTTCAGGACTAGGTGAGTCTACTGTATTTGTGGGTCTGCTACTATTCGGTGAGTCCAGTTCGGTGAGTCCGATTCGGTGAGTTCCTAACCCCTAACCCTAAAACGGCAATGATACTTAGGCTACGGTACCCAAGAATTTAAAAAAAAAAAATTGAAAAAATCCCCCGTAAGGGATCGGACTCACCGAATCGGATTCACCGAAACGGGCCATTCCGGTATTTGTAGCACTTGGCTGTGAGCTGGGTAAAGCAGGTTTACCACAACCAACACTGTTATTTTTGAAAAGAGTTTTTAGCTCATTCAATGAGGAGATGTCATTTTCCAATGAGGTGTTATCCTTTTTCAGTAAGGCAACATCATGCTTAAGTGAAGCAATATCATTGCTCATTGAGGCAGCATCTACATTGCAAATATCCAGAGAAGGAAAATTAGTTGTTGCAGTCCCAAAAGTCGGGGCAATGAAATCTTCTTTTGCAACTGCCATTTCATGTAGTACTTCTACAATGTCCTTGACAGTGTTGTCAGCTTTATCCTGACCCTTTCTCACTTTTTTCCTCAAGTGCTTTGGCCGAACATTGTCATTGAAATGACTGAAAGCAGTTCTTTTGCAGCTTCTATTTCCTCTTGGGGATAATGTTTGTAGTTTGACCAGCATATCAATAGTCAAAGTTTTCATTCTCTGATGCAAATACCAGAGAATGGGGGAAACAACCAGTTCTCCCATGCTACTACAAGAGCCAAAATTTTACAACTGAAAATTATTCACAGGTAAAACAAAATGAAGTCAACACCTACTCCAGAATAGCTAGGTATTTCGGAAACTTATTCAAATAGAATGAACCACTGAACCGGTTTCCTAAATTTTTTATCTTGCGGGGTCTTCTGTGACATCACAACTCATTTTTTAACTTGCCTATGAAGACTCTCAAAGTAAAAAGTTCAAGAAACTTGTAATTTTTTTAAAATTTTATTTAATTGCTGGTGCAAACACGTAGCAAACGGCAAACTAACAAAAGGGAAACTGGAAAAATAACTAAAACGTAATTTACCGATGCTTAACATGTGTCACATTAAGAGCAGGGAAGCAGCTGACTCGATGACTGATATAGTCTTTCGCTGCTTCCTGTCTGTTGTGGTACCTAGATGGCTATGGTGCTATTCTATTCATCTTGTGTATAATTGTACCATGCTATTCTTGCAACAGATAAAAGTTTTCTCTCTCTGTTTAAAAATAGTAAAGAAAAAAAATTTTTGAAATCGTGTAGCGAGGACGTTTAAACTTCAGTGCAACCAATAAGAGTTCAAGCCAATAAATAGTACAAGAAAACACATTTTTAATACAGTACCGGTGTTACAAAATTAATCACAATTTAAAAGAAAGTAATGATCTGTTATAAAACATATAGTCAAGTTAATTTATTTTGTTTTAACAGTTTTACAAGTATGCAAAATTACCAGGAATGACCTATCAAGCCTTAGTCAATCCGAGAATAAAGATTCAAAATGAAACCATTTGTGTACTGTAGATCCAAGTGAACATACAACAGTTCGTACATTAAAAATTCACGCTGTAGAGAGATTTTAAGTTTAACTGAATTTTCACTTGTGACTCAACAACTTAATTTGGCTTGTTTTTTGATTTACTTGCTTGTTTTTACAAAGTAACCTGGCAGCGCTAATTTAGAGTTGCCGAATTTCCAACTTGTCAAATTGAATTCATATGTTGAATAAACAATAATTGGTGTCGTTTTCTTTTTTTCATTACCCTATTTGCAGATATGATTATCGTATTACTTGAACAACAATTTGAAAGCTCTTGCAAATTCAATCAAAACTTGAAAATCTTGTGTAAGGCGATAACCCTTTGCAGTACTGGTAGATGTTTTAAAAATTTCAGACTTGTCACATTTAGACCGAAGCAGGGGTCACCGCCACTCGCGGAAGGCATCAATTGAACGTTTGTTGTTACTCACTGACGTTGGTTATTGATCAACGATTGTGGCTTAGTGGTTAGTGCGCCGCCTCTGAATCGGTAGGCATGGGTTCGATACCTTGTCGGGTCATACCAAAGACTTTTTAAAAATGGTACTGAATCTAATTTCTGCTTGGCACTGAGTAATGGAGTGGATTCGGGTAATAATGTACTCAGTTGCGCCTCTATACGGCTGCATTGACACTGTCTGCTTTGTAAAGCGCTGAGGAGCAACGCATTCTGCGATGGATACAGCGCTATATAAAAACTAACATTATTATTATTATTATTATTGGTCACTGTTGTTAAAAAAATGGCAAAGGGCCTGTCTATGTAAAAAATACCGCACCGTAGGGTACCCATTTGGGAAGCAAAGAGACAGTATATACTGCTTTTGCTTGACAATTGCCTTGCTATCAGTACACAAAACAAGTGCCCTTGTTTATTAGGCATTGTTAAAAAAGTCAAAAACTTTTTAAAATTTCAGCAAAGTCACTCTGAAAGACTTTCATCAGACCAACGACCTACGCTTGAAGGGTCAAACGTTTCACTAGGCTTTTTCCTTAGGTTTGTTTTTGCGTGTCATGTGAGCGAAAGTGATGAAGAGCAAGTAGATTCATCGTATTCATTCTCATAGAATTTTTCCTGGACCTTTTCTTTCTTACTGTAATGCCAAAACTTAGCCTACTCCCTACTCCTATAATTTAATTTTGTAACCAACCTTGCCTTATCAATATTATTTGGAGATCAAAGTCAGACTTTGTGATGTAAGACTTGAACTAAATTCCGCTGATTATGTGTAAAAGTAGGTACTCCCATCCATTCTTAGCGAAGAATTCACCTTTGTTATGTTGATTCAATGTCATCAATTGTTGAAGCAACTTAAAAAACCAAAACTTTTCTGCTAAATGGAAGCTAAGGGATAAAGTATTAACGTTTTCTAGGCGCGTGCTAGAATGCGCTGTAAATTATATTCTCGCTACATTATTGTTCGTACGAAATCGAGGTACGAATTGTTCAGGGGACGAAATGGATTGCATCCAGCCAACGACACTGTATATATATGAAATGTGCAAACTAAACAACTCTACATACTACCAAAATATGAACAAATACTGATTTATCTGCACTGTGTATTATAGATAATTGTTATGTATAAAGTCTTGCTAAATCAAGCAACTTTTAGCCATATATATTTCAGTAAGTATCATTTATCTTCACAGGAGTAGCGAAATACTTTGCTTTAATGTTTTAAAAACCATTGTTTAATAAAATCAAGAAGGAACTATGCAAACAGAAACTTCAATTGTGCAAAGTGAAAATTCTGTTTTTCTCACAACTGATGTCGGACATTTGATTTTGGAAGAACTTCGTTTTATTCGAGAAGATATGAAGCAAGAAATGAGATTAATTGCTGATAGAATTGAATTGTGTTTTCAAGCACAGCAAGGAATGAAAACTGAAGCGCTAAAAAAAATTCAAAATTTACCAGTTGAGGTGACATCAAACACTGACCTTATATCATGTAAACAGATTCTTGACAACAGAGCACAAGTATTAGATATGTGCGGAGAAAAAATTTGTGAATTCAGGAGCAATTTTACTTCAAATCACCAACCAAAAAACATTTTTCCAACACCAGTTTATGATAGCAATGTTGATAAAAGTGATTTCTCATTGGAAGAACGGCCTCTTTCCAGTTTTGATTCAAGTGAACATCTGTGTGACAGCAGAGACTCCTTAGAATGTGATATGAATTCACCAATTAAAGAAAATGAGATGCAAATTTCAAGACGCCCTATGATTGATAAACTTTTCCAGCCCCATAACATTAAAAAGATGACAAAAATTACATTCAACAAAAGTTTAGGAGGTAAAGTTGTTCATAAATGTCAATTTTGCTCCAAACATTTTGCTAAACAAATAGATTTAAAAGAACATATGCATTCTCATTCCGGCAAAAAACATCATAAATGCCGATTTTGCCAAAAATCGTTTCCTCGTCAAGGACACCTGACGATACACATGAGAACGCATACTGGTGAAAGGCCATATCAGTGTGAATTCTGTGACAAAGCTTTCTCAAGGTCAGATGGTTTGAAAATTCACATTCGCATACATACAGGCGAAAAACCTTATCGATGTGCTTTGTGTCAAAAAGGATTTGTGAAACAAGGCCATTTAAAAAGACATTTTGATAGTCATGCTAACGAAGGGCCATGTGAATGTTCTATTTGCTTAAGAGTATTTTCTAAAGTTAGCAGATTAAAAAAACATATGGAAACACATGCGACTCAAACAGATGAACAGCTAACGGCACAAATACAAGCATGCACTGCTGAAAAGCCCTATCAATGTAAATTCTGTGGCAAAGCTTTTTCTAGATCGGATGCTTTGAAAGTCCACATTCGCACACACACGGGAGAAAAACCCTACCAATGCGAATTATGTCAAAAGGGTTTTGTGAAAACAAGTCACTTGAAAAGACACCTCAAGAGCCATGCTAATGAAGGTCCTTGTGTATGTCCTACTTGCTTGAAGATTTTTGCAAAAGTCAGTACATTGAATAGACATATGGAAACACATTTCGATGAAACAGATGAGAATGGGCTGGACAAGGAAATAACAGCTTCATCTAAAATCAACCAAAGAGTAGAGTCTGTTGGCATAAAAGCTTTGAGCGCAGACAATGGTTTGATGACTGCTAGTGTTACAAAAGAAGACTCAGAAGGATGTTGAATGAACAACTGGGTGATGGGTGCCCTCTCACTTTTTCCCATTTTACTTTAAAGAAGCCTAGTGTTAATTCTTAAACAACTAATTTACCTTGATGATAGATATCCCATCGTTTCGGGATGAAGATCAGGCTTCTTAGAAGGAAAAAACGAGAGAGAGATATTAATTTATAGCAGAGCTCTCTGAGTTTGCTTATCTGTTTTTTTTTTCAAGTGCAAATGCATGGCGTGTGGTTGTTGTTAATGTTTTGTCTGAAAATGTTTGGTATTATATATTGTCTTCAGTTGTGACAGAAAAAGTTGGCAGTTAAACCAAAAAATTAATCCATAACTAACTTTGACGATTAACATTTTTCATGATGTTCTAGAACAGGGGTTCTCAAACTTTTTTAGCTACGTACCTTTTTCGATTTATCTGCATGTATAGCGTGTCCCTTTGCTGTATTTTTAAACATATATAATAAAAATGAAGTAAGTAAGGTCGCAGTGACAAATAAACTGTCGACATACAAAACTTAGTGATAATCTTGTGCTTACTTAACTGAGTGTACAACAGCTACGCAATATATGGCAAAAAAGAAATGCAACGCATGCAACTGAGGAACGTGGTACAGAACGCTAATTGATTACGATGCGCAGTGCGGTGGTAATCAATGCCAACGTCTGTACCAGAAAACACTGAAGGTAATTATGCAGTGACGCTGGTCACGAGTTACATAATATGAACATACATTAAATGGCGACTACAACACCCTTACGAAATGTAGCATAAAGTAAACGCAATTGAAAAGACAGAACACAACAAACTATCTGTTCACACTTACAACCATTATTACACACATTTAATGACGAGGTTGACGTTTCTCCACGAGTAAATCTGTTCTTGGAAGTGTTTTAGAAAGGCCCACGCGCAAATGTTTAACTGAAAGTTTGGCACGAAGTTTGTTTTGCATCATGCACAATGCACAGGCTTAAAAAATCTTGCTCACAAAAGTGAGTGAATTGGAAGAGCAAAAGACTCTTCACACTCTTGAGTTAGCACTGTCCTCCTGCTCTGAGCTCTTGGCAGAGCAAGCACAATATTCTGGTGTTTTGTGGATTAGTTATTAAAGTTTACCAGGGCTACAAAATCATTAAGAACGTATTTGAGTGCACTAGGTAACCTTTTCGTACTATGTCTCATGCAATGAAGCCTTTTTGCATAGGGGTTAACTCTTGATATTCTTTCTATAAAACCGAATTGACGACCCAACATTGCAGGAGCTCCATCAGTGGTGCTCCCAACCACTGTTTTCTATGAGAGATCTTCTTTTTTGAGGAAACGAGATACAACGTCATAGATATCCTCTCTCTTAGTTGTACTTTTCATGGGCTCACAAAACAAGGTTCTTTGAATTTGAAACGAGAATCTTACACATGCAAGCAGCTGAGTATGGAAATTAAATATGGTGGAAAAATTTAACAGTTTGCCGCTTTGCTTAGCATTTCAATAACAGTGATTTATTAATGTGTAGCAGCAAGCCTTAAACATGTGCAGCGTGGTGGCTTTGCGGTGCACTTAAAAGCATAAACTTTTTTCTCGCTCATCACATAAAAGTTGGCAATTTCTTTAAATCAATATTACGAAAACTCGTCACAGCACCGGTAAAATCAACTTGCTTGCGTAACCCCCGAAATTTCTCTTGCGTAGCCTTAGGCTACTATCCTACCCCTGGAGGTAGCCTACACGTACCGGTACCCTAGTTTGTGAACCCCTGTTCTAAAAGAACAGTTTTCAATTACTTAATCTCGAATATGGTCATAGTTCAGTTGTTTTTATTTTTGACCATCATATCAAAAATAATACACGTCAACATAGCAAAGGTCGAGAAAAAGGTAGAAGCGACAAAACGCGAACGTTAAAACGTGCTTGTGACCGAAGTAAGTTATTGAGTCGAAAAAAAATTGGCACGGTTGCAACACCTTCAGAAAATTTTAAGATGTAAAGAGAAAATAAAAAAAATAAAATGTTACAAAAAATAAACAACATATATTAATTAGGATTAGCCAACATAGCTGTAGCTGATATATTTAAGATTTGTATGTATGGACAGTTGCTATGAAGATCGGCCAAGGTGCGTTATCAAGAGTGCTGATGGTCTGTTTCCACATTGGCACGAAGTTACTTGCTTGCGCAAGTCGCAATCCAGTTTATCAATGATCTCATCATTAGTTGTATCAGCTGGCGAAACTTATATCTTGTAAAAAAGACATTAGATTTAGGTAAAAAGTAATGATACAAAACTGTTAGCGCACCTACAACCGTAGTAGCCTACCGTCTCAATTTTTGTTTACGGGGCTGAAATAATCGTCTTTAGTTTTTTTTGCTGTGTGTAACAAAAGCGCTTGTTTTTGTTCACGTCTGTGATTTATTTATCAGTAATGAAAGTGAAAATGACCTTTTTCATTGCTTTTATCTTCACTCCAAACCAGGTCGGTACCCTGCACGTAGAACGACTTTACACTGCCTTGTTTGCAGACCAACCTTGGTTGCGTCCGTAACCCCTTCAGACATTCTTTGACATTGAATCCTTGTCACCATTGTTCTATTTTGTCTCATTTAACGTAGATTTTTAACTCCGACAGATTACACATGGAGACAGTTTGAAATTGAAATGTAATAATAAGTTCTATAACGAAAACCGCATTGCTAGTTTCTAAAAATTGGTTTTTGTGAAAGAGTGCTGCATGATATCAAATGATAAAAATTACCTGCATTCAATGAAGTTGCTCTGATCATTAAGAGTTGAATGTGGCGTGTTCGATGGTGTTTTTGTCAATTGCTAAGGAGTATTTTTTATATTTGTGTTTCGCTTTGATGGCTAGAACTGAAGCTGAATTAAACTGGGCACACATAAACACATTTCTGCTACTGTAACTTATTAATAACTTCAGTTAGATGGATGGAACTATGGCTTTGGGAAATGTTTCTAAAAGTTTATGGATATAGGCTACCGGGACTGCAATATTAAGTTCCGGTCTGAACCGCAAGTTTTTCAAAGTTTGTTGTTTCGTTTTATACGCGACGTTCTTCAAACAAATCCTTAAACCAATCACTTTGTTGAACTCTATCGTCATTGCATAGCCAAAAAAATATTTATTGTCGATTGCTGTTTGCAGTTGGTTTGGTTTTGAATCTTTATTCTCGGACTAACAAAGTCTTTAATAGGTTATTCCTGGTAGTTTCACATAGCCTACTTGGAAAGGCTTTTGACGCAGGGCTGGTTCTAAGATTGACAGAGTGAAGTTTATGATTGTTGTTGCCGAGGAACTATTCCATCTACCAGGTGAAAAATTATAATTAGGCTAAAAAGGAATAGCAGAAATAGTTATATTGTAAAATGTGAAGTAGCTTACATGACCTTAAAAGGGCACCATCGCCCCCCATCCACAGACAAATTGAGGGCAGTAGGGCATCCGCCCCCGTTTCCGGCACCCCTGAGTTTACACCGTCCCGCAAAACTGCAGTAATCGACTTAGCTAAGAATACGCGTCTCCTATTAACACAGACTGAATGTGAGATGAGTGTGACTAAATACAATGCTATCACAGCATCAGATGAACTAAAAATATCATCACAGTTTGAATGCACTTGGCGTGTAGCTTAATTTACGAAAAGAACGTGTGATGTTATTTTTCTGAATAAATGATAAATTGATTGTAGGTTTCTTTATTGTCGGGCTGGGAAAGCTTTTTTGAGGGCTTAATCCTGACAGTTTCGCAAACGTGTAGTATCTGTTAAAACTTCACTATTGGGTTGGTTTTCCTTGATTCGTTTCAAGTAGGCCTACACCACCTTGGACTGTTTTAAGCAGTCAAGGGTCTCATTATTTTTCATGTCTAAAGACACATCACATAAGAAAAAAGCTAGTCCAGTGGCGTAGCTAGGGAATGTGCCGCCCGGGGCGGATTCAGATTTTGCCGCCCCTTCAAGGAAAAGCATGTGAAAATTAAATGCGTTTTTTTATCAGATTATAATCAAAAATCGTAGTCTGAAAGTGCCGCTCGGGGCGGTCCGCCCCCCCTAGCTACGTCACTGAGCTAGTCTAACTTTTCGAAAAATAGCCTACAATGAAAACACAACTACAAAACAACAGTGTCTGCTTGCATTGAACACTATTCTTTCTTTGCAAACTTATCCTTGAATACAAATATTTGAAACTGGAAAGCGAAAATTGGCTGCTAACTTTAAAAACCGCAGGAAAAAAGTAACCGAGAGAAAAAATTTGCAGCGCACGTTAACCAATAATGGTTATACCGTACTTACCGAAATATGCAAATGAGACAGAAAGTTCGTGGGAAAATATTTCGCGGCCCGATTACCGAGATTGGCGGAGTAAAATTTCGGATTGTCAAAGTGTTGTTGTCTGTGAATTATTTCATCCTCTAGATGTCGCTGGTGGAGCACTGTCCTTAAAAATGCGTTGCTCAAGCGCACACCCCGAGAGTCGAACCAGCGCCGCTAGATGAAATTTCGGTCCATGACAATCGTTTAGGCCAGACCAACGGAACTCTCAATCCGGTCCTACGTTTAGGCCTAACTATCTTACAATAAACGTGTCTGCGATGTCATAACCAGTGACGTAATTAGAAAACAATTTTTGTCGGGGCAAAAGTAATTGTTGGGAGAGTAAATATTTTGATGCTTGAAATAAAGAGTTTGTTTAAAAATAAAACTACTGAATGCAGCCAAACATTCATGAAAATTTTTTCAACATGCAAAGCAATTTCATAAAAACGTTGCAATACTGCAGTATTAAAACCTACTTGTTGGGGAGACAAGATAAAAATCGGAAGGGGCGAACGCCCCCGAAGCCCTTCCTCCTCCGTGGTTACGTCTCTGGCCATAACAAGTTGTGTGCTGTAGATAGTGCCAATGACTCATAACTAACTTATTGATTTTGTTTTCTATAAATCTGTTCAATTTGTTATCTTCTTCCTTTCACACGTTAGTTATGCTAGTAGCTTCCACTCCCTACAATATACACTGTATCATCATCATACAAATTCGTTTTTTTCCCAACTGGGTGTCCGATTCTTTCCTTGCAGCAAGTGCCCTCACTCCTGTTCTTCACCTCGTTCCTGTCTATCGCATCTTCTTCCTTGGATTTGCTAAAATCACTTGTATTTCAAACAATAGTCGTTATTGCAAAAAAAGAACGAAGTCGGAGGTAAGGAACGTTCATAGAAACGAAGTAGTGAAAAATTGAAGCAATTAACAAACAAACAATATAATCAAAGAACGTGAGGTATGGTCGAGGTTTTCCGTGCGGTATTTAAATAGTTGTCTTAAAAATATTAGGCCATTTGATAATGACGTACCGTAGCCTGTATGCCTTCGTTGGTGATTTCGCTGACATTGAAAACAAGAGTTAAATTGACCTGTTTTATATCACTGTTTTTCATTATGTTGTTGACAATTCAATGGCACACGGAAAGGGGTGGAGAGAGCGAAAACCTCCCGTTTAAAGCTTGGTATTTTTAATTCAACTTTTATCGAAAAAAAAAAGCCTTATCACGTAGGCACTTTTACGTTTACTTTAATCAATCAATGTTTGCGGCCTTATTTTTTTTGTTTAACCAAAAGTTGCCTAGTTCTGTACGTGGCGGTAGGCTACGATCAAATTATGCGTGATGCAACTGAAATATAAAATACAAAAAACTAAACACACAACTTGGTAAGGCAATATCTGGGTATGTCATATTTTGTAGTTTAGTGACTTGATGTACTCACCAGCGAAAGCAAACTACTCAAACTGACCACGCAATAGCAAGCTGCGATAATTACTTTTCGTAGTACCCTCTTATCTTTTTGCAATGAAATAAACTCTTCATCTCACCCCCTCCCATTGGATGTATTCTTTCTCAACCAGAAAGCCAAAGTCAGTCCTTTTTGTAGACAGATTCAACGTTTGCTGACGTAGAATCAATGCAAAAGGGGGCTGGTTTGCCGCCCGGGTGTAGGCTTCTGCATTAGTTGACACAGGAATATCTTAGGCATCGCAATGGTTGCGTTTGATAACTGTGCATGGTAAAAAAAGTGAATGTGACGTGACGGGCGGGTCACGTCACGTCACGACCTAACTTGCTCTCTTATATTCAACAGTTTCCCGGTGTTATTTCCCGGAGTTGTTTGCTGATGGAAGTTGAGCGTTTACCAACCTGTTGAAAATACATAACAAAAATAACAGTTTTGCATATATTAATCCAGTTTAGTTTACATTCAATTCTTAGATGTAGCGATTTTTTGCACCAATTAAATTGGAGACAAAAAAGATACGTTCAATTAAACGATCTTTTTAGTTCAATCAGTTGTCGGTTTCAAATTAGGCTAACAATTTTGTGACAATTTTAATTTCCATATTCGTTTTGCAAGCAAGCCTAGGCTACTAATGCAACATCACCACAATATATACAGTAGCAAAATGGTTGGTAGCGGGATTGCAGCAATTTCATCACAGATCAAAAAGTTAAAATCTTTGAAAATATAAACTCATAGAATGTAAGTTAGGCTAGATAGCTAACAAAACTACAACACTACAGTATAATTTTTCACCAAGATTTTCTAGATTGAAAAATCTTATTTGCTTTAGGTTTTAAAAGCACATACTTATAATAAGCTCCTTGCATCGCAAGCAATTCCTTATGCGTTCCAACTTCAGCCACATAACCATCTTTAACCACAGCTATCTGGTCAGCGTTTTTAACAGTGGAGAGTCGATGAGCAATGACGATGCAAGTACGGCCTTCTCTGGCGCCATCTAACGCTTCTTGAACAATCTGCATGAAATAAGAGATGTCAGAGTACGCTATTTAAACAATGATATGGCCCTGGGTAATTGAAGAAATGCTTAAAACTCGTACAAACAAAAGATATTTTAAATTCGTTGTCGTGGTTTGTGGTAGGCAGAAGTTTGAACATTTTTTTGCTTTGTATCGTTTGACTGACCTTTTCACTTTCAGTATCAAGAGCAGATGTAGCTTCGTCCAGAAGTAAAATCTTTGGATTTCTAATCAAAGCGCGTGCGATAGCTACTCGCTGTTTCTGTCCGCCAGACAATTGGCTTCCACTTCCACCAACGTTCGTGTCGTATTTCTAAAGAAAAGGGCTGTATGACTAGCCGAAAACGTTCGCTTTTGTTTTTTGTTTTATAATGTTAAATGTAGTGTTGTTGCTGAGTTATGTTTTGTTTATGGTTCAAAAGAGTTACCTCTCTACCCAAATTGTATTTCTAAAGAGATCAAAAATAGCATTGAGAATACAAGAAATGCCGAGAAGATTGCATTTAACTACCTTTTGATTTTATAAAGTGAAGATTCACATAACACAGCTATCAATTTATTTAATACAGCTATCAATTTATTTACACGTGACGAGGCTGAAAGCAACGTGAAAGAGTAAACACAATCAATCAATAGGCTATATCTTCAATAATGAGGATGGAACAATGCATATAGCCTACTAGGCATACTCAATACTTATCCATTGCAAATCTTCATGAATACATAAAAGCCGAAGTGTACAAAAATTACAATGCACAGCACCTGTGGCAAGCTTTGAATGAAATCATGGATATTTGCTTTTTTTGCTGCAGAGATTACTTCGTCCTCTGATGGCTGACGCGAGTTATCACCAAGTCTGTTAAAAAAAGAATTATTGGTAGTTTTTTTGGTTTTTGTCAAATCTAAGTTTTTGTCCGGTGATTGAAGATTTATCTTGAATTGTCCCCAAAGCAAGGAAGCCAATCTTCGTGTACATCTCCAGGCATTCAATTAAGTATCTTGCCGAAGACACAGCCGCATGCTCTTGAGCGGTGTCGAACCAGCGCCCTTTCGAGTGTTGTACTAAGGCTTTCACCACTCAACAACGCAGCCTTCAAGTTATCACAAATGTAAAAAGTTTTAAACGAAATGCAAATTCAAAGATTGAAATAACTTACAGAATGTTTTCCTTTATAGAAAGGTCGAACAAAGTTGGTTCCTGAGAAACGAGACCAATTTGTTGTCGCAACCAATTCACGTTGAGATTCTTTATGTTCTCGTTGTCAACAAGCTGAGGAATTTAAATATAGTGAATGTGGTAGCTGACACACACGTGTACAAATATTAGGCTATTTATCTCCTGACTTGTGTTGTTGTGTGAGCAAAACTACGTAAAGTTCATTGCCAACGGCAGTAGTTTCCAAAATCAGATTTACCGACCTCTGTGGGAGCTAGCATATAGTTTCAAGAAAGTTCGTAAATGTAATGACTGCAGAAAAAGTGCAAAAATTTAAACTCTAAAACTCGTAGATTCACAGGCCTATGTACAATTGTACATACATACATAGGCCTATGTACTTAAAAAAAACTGCACGCTGTTCACTTAGGGTTATTCTATTGTAAATCTAAACGGTTTTGGAGTTTGCCAGATGATTCTTTGAAAAGGGTTAGTGACGATAAAAAGATTAGCTCTTGTAGCCACTGGGTTAAGATATGCGGGAATGAATCTACTGGGTGCCGCAACCAATGCATATAAACATGTTTGAAAAGATAACTACATTATCACACAGATTGTTGCTTGGAAAGAATACAATAGGTGTATAGGCAATGACTAAAAACTACCGCCACCTTTAAAGCCAATGACGACGTAGGCCTAGTAGGTGCCATCATCATCATCATCATCATCATCATCATCATCATCATCCGTTCAGTCGTTTACGACTCTCGGTCACTCTATACGTTATCTTTCTCCACATCTCTCGATCCCACGCAGCCTCTTTCAATTCATGCACTCCCATGCCACTGTCATTTACAATCGTGTTAAGCCATCTTGTTTTCGGGCGCCCCCTTCCTCTTCCTCCGCTCACCAAACCAAGCATGATGTCTTTTTCCATTGATTTGCTTCTCATTATGTGGCCAAAATATGAAAGTTTCTGCCTGACGATTCTAGCTTCTAGGGATATGTCCGGTTTAATTTGTTCAAGAATTTTCTCATTTGTTATTTTGGCTGTCCAAGGAACACGCAGTAAACTTCTCCAACACCACAATTCAAATGCGTCAATCTTTCTTCTGTCTGTTTTGTTCATTGTCCTAAGTCCAACTTGTCCTCTTCCTAAGTCCAACCGTTCTCCTCAACGTGGTGGAGAGGTGGCAACAACGTATGTTATATACGTTGGCTAAACGGCTCTGGCCTGGGGAAAGACCTGGCAACCTACCCCAGAACTTTTGCCAAAATACTCTATGAGTAGGTGCCATGCAAGTAAAAATGCACATGCACAAATCAAGCCACAAAGCGAAAGCTACTTATGATGAAACAAGAAACGACTGACCAACTCAATACATTAACATAAAACGAAGTTTACAAACCAGATCTCCTCTGTCTACGTCGTAAAATCTTTCTATCAGTTGTACTGTGGTAGACTTTCCACTTCCTGACTGACCAACCAGAGCCAATGTTTGTCCAGACTTGGCGATTAAATGCATCCCCCGAAACACAGCATGCTCTGGTCTGGCGGGGTAACGAAACTTTACGGCTTTCAATGCCACTTCACCTTTACAATGTGCCTGAGAACAAACAAGATTTTGCACTGGGAAGAAACTTAATGACAAAAGTGACACAGTAGTCTTGACTCTTGAAAATATGAAACTACTGTTTCAAATTTAGTTATTTTGGTGAAAAAATTACAGCCACATTCATGGTGTAACTTGTTTAATCTATACGTACATTAGCACAAGATGTTAACAATAAACTGCATAGTTTAGCCACAAAGTAAAGTGGGGACGAATAAAGTAGCTTAATCTTTCAACAACGTCATTGCTAAAATGTAACAAAAAACACTGGCACTTTGTTTTAGATTTTTTGTTACATATTTTGTTCTGGAATTTAATCAAATCTCTCACCGGCTTAAAACCTTGATCACTGTACGAATCGATATCGGGTACAGTGTTGATCATGGCGATGATACGATTGGCTGAGAGCTTTGCTTCATTATAATCAGGTACAAATGAACTGCTTTGACCAACAGCAGCGGCTCCATACACGATTGCCATCATTACCCTAACACAAAATGCGGCAAAGTGTTATAGTTTTTTATTGCTTGTGAAATATGGGAAGGTGACGAAGCAGATTTTACTTCTGGCTTATGTCTATGATACCAAGCACAGCACAGTGCCGCATGAAAATAATAAATACAACAAAATATAGCTGACATTTGGTAAGTCTATGTAGTAGGCAGCTTCGATTTCCGAGTCGCAGTCTAATCGTAGCAAAGCTGTGCTATCAAAACATGAAAGTTGTTTCAAGTGGAAAACTAACACAAGAGCAAACAAACGAAGATGTACTTGGTCCTAACAGAGAAGACACCTTTCTTCAGCAATTTGCAAACCCACGTTTGAACTGGAATGTGAGAGGATAATGGCTACGTTGGCCAGTTTACGCAAAAACAAGTGTTAATTTCGTATAGGAAATTGTTGCAATAATCCAATTAAAATAAAAATACTATTTGGAAGAGTTTTAAAAGAGTTTCAAAATGTGTCTAATAGACACAATAGTGTTTCCCTACCCATCCACGAAAACCATACAGCAGGGCTACTCAACTAATGTTAGCAAAGGTCCATTTTGACAAGTTGAATATTTTTGTGGTCCGGTGAACATTTCATATGTAACCACGCAGAGATATACGTATACGCGTAGACTTTTTGTTTACGCTAACGCTTACGGCCACATTTTCTTTTGGATAGTTGTCGCTTGAGGCTACGCCGTAAAGTTTTCGCGTTTTTTTAGCGCATAGCGTCAACGCATACTTTTTAATGTATTTTTTTCGCTACAACACGCCAATACCTTCCAGCGCTACAGTTGAAAGAATGTTTTCAATGGGCAAAGACATATTGAAACCAAAACACAGCAAAATGTCAGATGAACACTTTCAGATGCTTGTGTCTTTTCGTGGATATTCAAAATAAAACCTGTTTGTTTCGAGTGGTATATACCGTGTGAATGTTTGGCACCTCGCAAACAAAATGAGTTTACGCTTGTGTATGCGCTGACGCCGCCAACTTTTTTTTACAACTTACGTTGACGCATACGGCGTATGGTTTTTCGAACGTTTCGTTTACGCTGACGGCGTCAATATTTTTTGTATGCGCGTACATCACTGCAACCACGAAAATTAAACAACCAGTAGCCTACGAGCACCGAAACGCTTTTCAGGTAGTATGTAACACGACTTGGATTTTTGTCTGACACAAACAAAGAAATAAAAATAGAAAAAAATGTATTGTGTTTCTATGTAGTGTAGCTGTGTGAATCGCACATGAGAAGACGGCAAAGGGTTGGGGGGTCCGGGGGCAAAGCCCCCATCTCTTCGGATAATCACAAAAAATTGCTTTTCCCTAATGGAAATCTGTTTAAAGAGGCCCTAAAATCTGGCAATGAGGTTATTCTTCCAGAAGCCCGAGGTCCACCTTCAACACCCAGAAGGTCCGAATTCGGACCACGGTCCGCCAGTTGAGTAGCCCTGCCATATAGGCCTTAAGAACTGGCCTAGAGGAAATACAAGCTACCTAGTGTCAGTCTGCGTAGGCTAGATAAAGATATCTTGCTTTACAATTTAGTTACATTTTGATGGAAATGTTCACATTAAGGTATAAAAAGCTGTAAACAAAATTGTTGTCATACTTGAAAACGTTCTCAAAAGAAAGTCCGTCATTTTCCACCAAATAGAGAGCTAATCGAAAAGTAGATGCAAATAAAATGAAAACAGTGATTTGCGAATATCCATACGCCAGGGCTGCCAGCAACCCTTTTCTTCGACTTCGTCTAAAAACACAAAGACACTGACTTTGCAAAAGCGAGTAATCAATGCACACGTCTTCGACCTCAGAAATGATTGTTGAATGAGAAACTTATTATACTTTTAATGATGAAGAATATTTCAAAAGCTTGCTCTATCGTTTTTCAATTGTTTCTTCTACGCAAAAACTACTATAAAAAATACGTATACCAGAATACATACCTAGTGGGAATTTCAAGACTTTGCTCGTAAATTTGCAAAACTTCTTCTTCTTTGGCGAGAGCAGCGATGGTTCGAATGTTATTTATGGCTTCTGAGGAGATTTGTGCTAACACAAAAATACGTTTAACTGCATTTCAACGTAGTTTTCAATTGGAGAGCATGTATATCTTATGATGGAATGATTGAGTAATGTAGTTACAACGTAATGATGTGATGTAGCTACAACGTTTTAGTTATGGTTATGTGATTTTTATTCAGCCACCGGATGGGTTGGTAGTTGAAAATCGAGCCTCAGAGCTTACGGTGCTGTGTAAAAAGTCAACCTTGCTGCAGAAAAAGCCAACATAACAAAGATCGACTGAAGTACTCACATCATTGGTAAAGATCAAATGCAGTTTCAAGTTTGTTATTCTAACATTATGACCTTTAGCTTTAATAAATAAAAGAAATTGCTTTAAGTTTGTTGTTGTATCAGTTAAGACCTTTTACCTTTTGGTTCAGCAATGTCTTTAACGGTGTCTGCTTTGCCATACAAAGTAGCAGATTGAATTATTCCTGCCAGCACAAATAGAGGCACCAGTGCAAGCATGAGCAGAGTTAGTTTCCAGCTGAATACAAACGCAATAGCAATGGCCACCCCTGCATGCAAAATAGAGCTATAATAATTTCAATGATCCCTCAACAATATTTTAATGACTACCCCTTCTCTTGTGGGCTATTGCCGCAATAAATACAAAGCACGTCATTTAACAAGTGTCTATTGCCATCCACACCATGACCCTTTAAATTGGAGGAATTAAGATTTTCAAAGCTAGTATCATAGCACTGTTGACGTCCAGCTATCGCCCAGGTCCAATCGGAGAGGAAGCCGTCGCTTGAGAAATTGCTTAGGGTGGTTGTAAAATGTGGCTTCTACGCATACACAGTTAGCCAGCTATTTGCCCTCCGCGGTCCCACAACGATCGCAACGTGCTCCTTCCACGATGCTGATTACACCGGGCTACCTGGTACAGTGTTTTTTCAACATTCGTCTTACAATGGGCTACAATAGGGTGCCTACACTGCCCTTTTGGCTGAAATAATATTCACAGTTGGAGATCTCTGGGTTTGGACCGCCACATGTCGATGAAGACCTATATGCACTTCGCAGCATATAGATGTACGGTAGCACTAGCCAGCTTACAATAGCTGTAAATTCTGTTTAAAGTGAATTGATTTGATATGTTAGGTTAAAGGTGTCAATGCACCTTTTTCGCTATGCTGCATAGTTACTCACCTAAAGAAGTTATTGTCCTCACAACAGCTCCCATTCTTATGCCAGTTGATCCTTGTACTCGTAAAGCATCAGTAGAAAGGTTATTGATTAAAGCTCCAGTGCTGTGTCTTGGATCATCGAAGTAAGCAATGTCTTGACGGAGAATTGCTTTAAAAGCAGCTTTCCTCAAGCGAATGGTCAGTTCCATTCCTGACTTGGCAAAAAAGCAAGCCTGTAATACAATTACAAAGTGAGAAATTTATACAATTAGCCAGAGCTAATTAAAACAGATTCTTGATCTCTGAGAAGTTTAATTTTTTAGCAAGATTATTTACTTTCAAAGCTACACTCAACAGTTGAAATAGAAGTAACAAAATCTTGCATTGAAAATAATATAGCATTCAACTGCACCTGTTGCATATACTGTAGGCTACAGTTGGACTTGCCTATCGGCCTTGCAAAGGGCTTTTGGTTAGTAGTTAAGAATTCAGATTAAGTGGACGAGAAGGCAAGACAGACAATTTTTGTGTCTACAGGAAAATTGGCATGCCTGAAGGCGTGTTTTGCTGAAGACTCGCCCGAGTCTTGCCAAAGATGCAGCAGAATGTCAAGCGGTATCGAACACACACCCTTTCAAATGTTAAAGACTGAGGGCCTCACGTATTTACGAGAAATACAGTAATATTTTATACGAAAGTAACCTACTCAATTGTGTTTTATGTAGCCTATTTTTATGGCGTTTGAAATCCAAAGTTAAAGTGTCAGCGATTCACCTCCATCGCGTATCCAAAAAAAACGGCAACCCCCAAAGCAAAAAACATCAGGCCGTAAAACCTTGCTCTTTCTAATTGCTCTTCTTCCGAGGTTAGAGTGAAGATCACCAACACATCTCCAAAGACTAACCCAAGTAGAGGGTCCGCTGCTCCGGACACAATAGAGAATAGGCATCCAACTGTGACGTCAAATAAAGTAGTAAGTTAAGTAGATGAGATTTAGTCAACAATTCACCAATAAACTGACATACTTTCTCCAACAAAAGAGCTTTAAAGCAACAAAAATGACTGAATTAAAGATTGACTAGGCCAGCAATTGGTAGCGATGTTGAAGACGAAAAATGAATAAATTGCATACGCAGCCTACTGAGTCACGTTCTAACAATACAATAGGCCTGCTGTAGCCCGCATAGGTGAAGATAAATTGTCACGTGAAAATAATAGCTATAACGAGTAAGAGCACAGTTCATTTGTCTGTTACTACAAGTGATAAGGGTTTGAGCATACTAGCTTGAGAGGCCAAAGTATTGTATTTTATAGTACACGTCAAAGAAAACGAAATTAGAGAAAAATCAACTTCTTACTTGCAATATAACACCATTCCCGCTTATTGTAAGATAAGATTGTCCAAAATGAAACTTCAGGAAATTCGTTCTCTTCATCAACGCTATCATTGTCTTTCCCATCGATAACTTTCATTTCGTAATCTTCGTTTTGACTCAGTCCTTCTTTTGAAAAGTCCGATTTTTTTCGGCTACTTCTAGAGAACTTGCTACGTCTGAAGAAGGAAGACTTTTTGGAACGCCTCTTACTTGTTCCTCTTCTTCTTGTTGGAGAAATTTCGCGATCATCATCATCGTCGATTATGTCAGTTTCTTTCATCTCTGCCAATAAAATTTAAAAAATCAACTTAAAAAAGCAGCCCAACAATAAACATTCTGCGCTTTTTAACACACAACGTGTATAGTAAGAATGTTCATAAGAGCCATATATATTTAAGAAAAAGAAAGGGCAGTAGGTCTACTAATTATTTAAACGCAAAAATTTTGGGTCAATGTAAATGTTGATATGACAAATTTGAAACAAAATTATATTCAATGCTTTATGCCATTTTTGAATTCAAGTAAACTAGGTTACAATATTGTAGTTTAGTTATCGTCATGAGCAAGCATTGGTGGCACTAACGTGCCATTCCGGAACAGTTTCCATATACTTATTACAGCTGCTAATTTGTGATGTAAAAAACATAGAACTAAAAGTTGAAACAAAGTTCCAATTGTAACTGGGGTTTCTAAAGGTTAAATGTAAGGCAAGGGTAAAATGTAACCTTGATGGGGAGTTCCCCATTAGATGGAAACAAAAATGCCATCTCAAAACTAGAGAAAATTCGCCTTCAAAATATTGTAAACACAGTAAAGTTTGCTTACCATTGCTGTCCTTTGCAGCTTGTGCTTCTACAAGGCTCTTGTATATGCCACTTGGCTGCGCCAATAGTTCGTCATGTGTAGCCTGTTCCACCACTTCTCCATGGTGGAGACCAATGATCTTATCCGCGCTGCGGATGGTTGAGAGTCTGTGTGCGATCACAATTGTTGTTCGACCTAAGGTTTAACAGAATAAATTAACTTTACGTCAAGTTTTAATAACGTCACTATAGACATTAAAACCTAATCGCATTTCATCTCGGCAACTTGTCGGCGTCACGCAAAGTCCTCACCTGCTGAAGCCTTTTCAAGAGCGGCTTGCACAATGGTTTCGCTTTCTGTGTCTAGAGCCGAAGTTGCTTCATCCAAAAGTAAGATCTTAGGATCGGTGACGATAGCTCGAGCGATGGCTATTCGTTGCTTTTGTCCTCCGCTCATCTGAGATCCCTTCTCGCCAACTTGAGTGTCAAATTTCTAAGTTGGATACATTATTAAGATTAATTAATAAATTTCACAATGCAAAAGTAAAACAATTCACTCAAGTACTAGATATCTTAAGTTAATCATGATATATATTTTTGTTTGCAACAATGCTCCGGATAATGGGCATCAGCGCTTTTGTTGAGTTACTTTCGTTAGAAAAGTTCATTCAAAAAACATTAAAACCAACCTCTGGAAATTGCATGATAAAATCATAAGCATTCGCTTTCTTTGCTGCTTCTTCGATTTCTTCTTCTGTTGCTTCAGTTTGTCCCCAGCGGATATTCTCTCGAATCGTTGTAGCGAACAACACTGGTTCTTGGGATACAAGTCCAATTTGCTTCCGTAACCAATGAACATTCAGAGAACGTATGTCATGACCTCCGATGAGAACAGACCCGGACTAAACGACAAACATTGAACAGTATGACCAAATGTGAGCGGTCACTATCAAAACAAATGTACCTTATTTTCATTTCGTATTATTGGTTGTGGCATTAGAAGAAGCAGACATTTTTTTAAATTTATAAAAAATTGCAAACTATTCATACAGAAGAAATACTGAATATTTTTACGTTATCAGTTCATCTGCTACGTTTACTTTTCTTTGTATAACTGAATTTTTTTTTTAAATACCTACATGATGATATGTCATACCTGGGGATCGTAGAATCTCTCTACAAGTTGAACAATAGTGCTTTTTCCACTGCCACTCTGTCCTACCAGTGCTGTTGTTTTGCCAGGTTCAACATTAAAAGTTGCGCGGTTTAACACCTGCATACATTTATGATGAAAACTAACTTTCAATTTGAAAATATAGCTACGGTACATGTCCAACATGGCCAAGTGTTTTTTTGTTTGCCTATCTAGTTGTTGTTGTTGGTGGTGGACAACAACATGACTTTACAATTTTGATTTTGGTGATATCAAGGCGTAGGCTATGCCGGTTTGTTGAAAATTAGAATGCAATGGTCGGTAGGTGAATAGTCCACCGACAAGCGTATCATGAACTGTCTTTCAAAAACACTGATGTACTGTATGTTCTTGAGAGGTAACAAATGGACTACATGTTGAGCGTCGAACGTACGCTCTCAGCTGACACTAACACTACATAAATCATATCAATAATGAAGTGCACACAACAATGACATACATCTAGCTACTTACCTGAACTGACTCTCTAGTTGGATAGTAAAAGGAAACATCCTTAAATTCGACACGGTGAGTCAGATCTTGAGGCTTGTCACCTTCTTCAGAAAACACATCAATGTCTGGCACATGGTCAATTATTTCATAAACTTTTCCGCCAATCACTTTCGCTTCGTTTAAATATCCCAAGTTACTCCCAAACTGAGAGTTTCACAACAAAGGGAATGTTTAAGTATGTAAGATAAGAGGTTCACCAACATAGCCTATAGTTATACAAGATACGAATATTTGATTTTCGTCCTAGCTTTCAATGCGCGTATAGCAGCTGATGCACTATTAGGTCCAACATTGCTTTGCAATACAACACAATTTGTACCTTCAGCTGGTTCATCGAAATATAGAAAAAAGTTAAGCCCCTAATAACCGAACCTAAATTAAGTCAGTTGGCCATTGGCAAAGTGTACAAACGAACACCCTATGTGTATTGATGCATAAAAAATATATTCACCTAGTCCACACACTTATGCATTTACTTTTTATGATTTTAATTTAAAGCTCGGTGGGCTGCATTGTTGAGAACAAAACTACAAATAAACTTAAGTGCATTAAGAATTTAAACTCAGCCAATACAACGACAGTTGTTTTCTTTCCATTATTACATCTAACGTCAACGAAGTAAGACAATCTAGTTGGCCGTCGGTTCGATATCGAGAAAGAGGCTAAGCGCTTGCAAAAAATCACTTTTCAAAATTAAAAAATAATAATCGACTTGTTTATAAAAACTAAGTACTTTTGTTTGATAAAGTATTGTAGTTTTTTTTATCTTACCGTTCCAAGTGAAAACGACATGTACACAATAGCGAAAAACGACGTGATAAAATCCCCAGATTGAAGCTCAGAGTCCATCAGAACAAGCGTAGTCCCGTACCAGAACGAAATCCCGTACAGCCCAAACACCATGAAGCGTATCAGGCCCAGAGTGCTGCCTTTCAAAGCTCCTTTTAGTATTCCAACTTTCTTTGCATCACTCAAATTATCTCCATATCTAATGTATGTATAGAATTAGTTGGCAAGTCCAAGAAACTAAGTACAAGATGGAACAGAAACAAGAATATTTAATAGAAGTCTAATAAAGTTTTGGGCCACTAAACGTGACGTGCCGCAACAGATTTTGTTGCAATGAAATTGTGGATCTACTTTTATCTTTAAATTCGCATAAATGTGTAACGCAACTTAAATTCAAAACAAGCTTGAAGTAAAAATTAAAATAATCTTGACACAATAAACATTCCCACTAATACCTGTTAATTTCTTTACTCTGGCACGCAAACGCCGTGACAGTTCTAATCGATGAAATTGCTTCTTGTGCGATCTTGGAAGCAGCAGCGTATGCCGATCTCTCCTTTATCGAATACGATTTATCGACCTGAGATAAATTGTTATTGGATAATCATTGATCATCACTTCTAACCATTCACACTGGCTGACGTCGGCTGCATAGTCGAGTGGTGAGAGCCCTGGAATGGCAGTCGAAAGGGCGCCGGTTCGACACCGCAAAGAGCATGCGGCTGTGTTTTTGGAATGACACTTAAAGGCATGCCTGAAGGTGGTCACGAAGATTGGCTTCCTTGCCTTCCGGTCCACTTAATCTAAACCTTCAACCAACAGGTGTAATCCTGGATACAAACATACAAACAATCATTCACAAAAAGTCATCTTATGTTGGCCAGGCAATAAGTCCTGGACCAAATGCTGATCTTGTAAATCCAGATAGCGCCAGCACGTCATCCAATCCTTTTCATTGTTGATTTCATCCTTTTCATTGTTGATTTTATTTCGTCTTAGAAATCGCTTAAAATTTCAAAAATTTTATTAAACTATTTAATCGCATTCTGTTGCAATCCCACCTGTATGAACAAGCCACTGACGAGGCCAAGGAAAGGTGCAACTGCCAAGTTAACCAGGGTGACCTTCCACGAGTGTAGAAATGCTACAATCAGACACCCAACAATGGTGCTGATAGTTTGTATGCAAATAGACACTTTGTCTCCAATTCCATCTTCAATTTTGCTCACGTCACTAAACAAAAGTAATTTTACACATGACAATAAAGCCGTGTATGACAATCCGTGTAAAACAAAACTAAGAGAAAAAAAACTAGAAAAACGTCACTTTCCAAAACTCTTTCATTTGTCAAACAGTTTTTTTAACGAAAACACTCACTCTGCCATTCTTGAATTCAGCTCCCCAGCCGATGTGACGTCATGAAAGGAAATGTCTTGTCTCAAAATCGCACGAAAGTATTGGATTCGTATGATTTTAGATAAGCTGAAAAATCGTTTTAGATAAGCCAGATTATAAAAGCAACAAGCAAGAGTACAACGGAAGTGGAGTAAGTAAGATACAGAGCAGTCTGCACTTGGTGACGTAAGTTGAGGTTTGAAGTGGAAGCTGGAGTACACAGTCAAAATGGGCCCGGCCGATAGTCACATTTTTGGTGAAAATGATTTCCTTCTGCCAAGATATATATGCTAAGAAGTAGTCCAGTTTTACATGCAGCAGCTTTTCAGGAAACCGTGGTCCATCTCCCTGCCAGTTAAAAATCAATGTCTGGTCACAATGCAGAATGTATGCATGAGCATCGATGGAAAATAGTTTTTCAAAAATACTTTCATCAAGGTCGAGGCGTCAGTGGTCGGCTACATAGCTCGATGTTTCTTGTACAATACTGGAAGTAACAACCTAAATCGAGCTATCTTAGCTAACTTTAGCTCAAATTAATTCGAGCTGTGAACCACTTATTCTTCGTCCTACTCAAGTTTTCTACCATATACATTTGTCAATGTCTCCTTCGTTTTTCAACCATTTCAACTCTGTGGAAGTGTAAATAGACACAGTAGGATCGTATCCGAAGCCATGAGACTAAGTGTATAAACTGAACCCGAAGGACAATTTCGAACAGGGGCGGCTCGCTAGTGTGTGCTGCGGTGCTGCAGCACTTCCACAAAAATTTTCGCAAAAAGTTTCTCAAATATCTTAGCGTTTCTTCAGCCCAAAATGTAGCTTATATTTTCTGTTCACAGAATTGCTGACTGTGTAAATTATATTTGGCAACTCTGCGTGCTGTGATATATTTTGCGCAAGGTTACAATAAAACAAACACTCGATGGTGACGTCAACGAGCCGCGTGTTTTCTTGACTTGCCTACACAAACGAACAGCAAACGCTTGTGCTGCGTTTCAAACAGCACATTCTGGATTGCCAGGTTGGCATTTTTTTATGTTGTTTGGCATGAAAAAAATCCTGTTTGGCTTTTTTTTCAAAATTTGGCAGTTTTTTGGCTTTTCTTGTTATTTTTTTGCCGAAAATTTTTTGTTTGGCATTTTTTAATTTGGCCTTTTAAACGTTATTCACATGGCCAAACCACTTGTTTGGTTTTAGGCTTTGCAGCTGTTGTTTATGATTGACCAGTCAGGCCTGCCGCCTGTTAGCCTACTGTAATGAATATTAATATTTTACTAATAGGCCTACTAACATTGTTTTACCAAGTGAGTAACATTACCCTGTCGTGCTCAGATGCTGTGACAGCACAATAGCTGAACGTGTTATTCACATTTGTTTGTTGATCGTCCCCTTCAAAATACTACACATTTGCGAAACTCTTAAATAAGCCAGTTTTATTTTAAACTTTTATCACAATTTCGAGCTGAAAATACGCTCAGAATGTACCTAATCAAATGTCATTTTTCAAAATTTTCTGGGGGAGGCCCGCAGACCCCCCTCTGTTGAATTCGCCTTCGGCGAACACGCAGCACCCCCATTTCTAGAACTCACCAGCCGCCACTGATTTCGCACAACTGTTAAAAATGTTAAATTCAACAAGCGTTCCAATTTTTTCACAATGCTAACGATTCCGCAAGTTCAGAGGCCCCAAAAACTGCCTTAATTGTTTTTTAAATATTTTTGTTTATTTAACTTGGCTTACTTTGTCGCCAAGGCAGACCAACAAGCAACTTGTAAAGTGCTGGAGACAAGGACACCAGCAGAAACATATAAAAGTTGATAAACAACTTCCAGTCCATCGTTTTCAAACTGATTGAATAAACTTGGCACACTGGCATTCCATAATCTGAAAATCAAAAAGCAAAAACTCAAAGTGAAACATAGAAAAGAAATTGAAATTGGTTATCGTGTGCTTGAATAAAATGATAAGGTGCCCTGTGGCGTATTAAGGGCTACATTTGTTGACAAAGTGTTTCCTATAAACATTGGCTGTTTGACTACTTCATAACAATGAAGGAATTTGAAACTTGCAGCATATTCACAGATCATTTCTTAATCGCTAGTGTATCTAAAAAGAAAACAATGAAAACATATTTTAGATTGTTGATCATATTCTGAGCTGCAAAGACGATAGGCTACAAAGCTGACCATATGACATTATGCGTTATCCTACGTTCTGGGCTGGCATATATGTATAAGTGCCTTACCTATACACAGCAACGTGCTTTCAAACAGTATCAAACCAACGCAGCTTTCGAGCATTGGCGAATGTTCTTACCACTAGACCACGAAGCCGACACAATTTTATCAGATTGTCAAAAAGGAGCGTAAATTTTAAAAGCTTGAAAACATCTTGTATAACTTACACATGATCTTTATAAGCCTATGCCTTATGTACTAGTAGTAGTAGACCATATTCTCAAAACTCGATATGGGTATGACATTAGTTCTGCTTACTCCTCTGTGAAATTGTCTGGTACAACACCTCGATCTTGACACAACAGAAAGGAAAATTGACAAGCAGCAAGAATTCCAAAATTTGTAAATCGAGAAATTAAATCTCCGAAGAAAACAAAGAGCAATGGAAATCCTGCTCCGTTAGCTAACGCTGCTACTGTGCCAATAAAAACGAAAATCCACTCCTTGGTCTGAGCGTAGCGATACTGCAAGCAAAACAAAATAATCATTTTAGAAAAACTCAAAAACTAACTTTGGTAAGTTTTTCAAAACTCCCAACCTTGAAATCAAAAGCTGTAGTGCCTTGGGACCAGGGTATTTTAATTAAAAAGCAAGTGCTCGCGTCACATTCAGGATATTAGGTGTTTGACACGCCAGAAAAGCAAAGTGTTACATTCAAGTTGGAGCGTAGTTTAAAAAAAGCTTTTATCACAAATTATTTCGAAGTAGCCTACAGTATCAATACATTGAGTTACTTACTAGCAGAAAATACGAAATGGCAGCTTCCGTCTCCTTATCTTTATCATTTTCTTTTGCCGAAGACTTGTTGAGAGAACGGTTTTTGTCATCTTCTAGTTCTCTGCAAATGAAGGTAAACCAGTGAATTATACAGAACATAGCCTACGTGTAATGAAGATATGACAAGAAGTGAATCAGAGACGTAGCCATGTGGATTGTGGAAGCAATCGCCCATTCACCCCAAAATTTTATTTTGCCACCTCCGCCCTCTCAAAAAGGGTTTTGAATGCTATTTCAAGGTTTTAATGACATTGTATTAGGCTACATGTTGAACAACGCTTCATAAATGTTCAGCAACATTCAGCATTTTTAAACAACTTTTTATTTCGAATTTTAAAATATCCTCTCTTGCGTTTGCCACCCTAAAGTTTTCTTTCCAGATACGTCACTGGAATAAATAAAACTGACTTACTGGATGTTGGCGGAAATAGTCCCATTTTCAACAGTACTTTCCATGCCAACAATCCCTTGGTTAATGATAGGTTAATGATGCAGTATTAACTATTAACATTAACTTAAGCCTTAAGTTAGGCTACGCGACTGATAGTCACCGGGAAAAATAGATTTTCGCAACTTAGCAATCCAATGAATTGGGTAAGTGCTGAAGGGGTCTGATTAATAATAACAATGTTATGGTTGTTTTATTGTTACTCTACACCTTTTAAAAGTTTTTTTTGGCAGCAGAGCTCATTTTTAGAGTTTGTATCATATTTACAATGTCATCACATTATTACCCGACTTATCCTCATTGCGTTATGCAAGAAAGAGCACAGTCGATGCGGTTTTGCTTTTATAACCCGACTTTTAACCAAACCCAAACCAACCAACATTAGAGTCAAAGACGACAACCACTTTGCCACCACGATGTCGGCATAACAGAAGAAACTAATTAACTTCTCTTTCCATTTATTTACAATTGAATACTAGTATCTACTGTTAGACTACTTTCCTTCAAACAAGGCATAAAATAGAAACTTCACCGCTACACCGTCAATACGAATTCCACATGCAAACGTTTTCCTGTACTAATATGTTTATCTCCCGCATAGCCGAGTTGTGAGCGCCCTGTTTCGACATTCGATAGGGCGCCGTTTCGCGTACTTGCAATTTGCAGGTCGCTGCAGTAGATGGAGTGTTTTAACAAGTAGACTTAAGTAGTACTTAAGTAGACTTTAAACTTAAGACAATTTTGTCCATAAACCAGCTCACTGCTGTCATTGGTGACACTTCTAGCACTCAGCCAGAGAGTTGATTCTTGCTTTGAACTTTGTTTGGTAATTAATTGCAGAAAAAAAATAGTAACAGGGCTGGGAATCCAACCCACGCCATCGAAATTACTATTACCTAGCACTAACTATCTAGCCCAGGCTGCCAGAACATTCAATTACTTTACTTTTTAACGTGCATAGGTGGCATGACTGCAATCAGGTGATTTAAATCTTGCCGTTTGATTGATAACTACCAATCAATCAAGTAATAATCCTCATTTGCTGCAAGCAAACTGCAGATTACAAAAATATGGATTTAGGGGGCAGAGGGTGCAATTGCCACGGGCCCCTCTTTTGAAGGGCCCCCGACGTGGAAAAATGTGACTTTGTGTTGCTATTATTATTTTCTCTCAGCCGTTGAAGTTTCTGCAAAATGCCTCCTTTTTCTTTCAAGGTTAATTTTTAGTCACAAGGTTGCGACTGAGCTGGACGTAAAGGCATTAGCAACGGTATGGGTGACTTTCAAGTTACCTTGCAAAGGTTTTCAAAAGGGCCCCCAGATCTAAAAGTGCCCCGGACCCCCAGCAGTTAAACTCGACCCTGGCAGGATGGCACCCTTTCGATTATAACTCTTGATTAATATTATGATTACAAACAGTACACTGCTTTCAAAAAAAAATGCCTACGGCTCTTCTTAGGGCTATGGCCTGCTAAATTGAATACAATGCATAACTTCCCGCTTATGACGTTCTCAGCCCAAACATCAAAATCAGTCATTTTTACATTGATTCAACGTCTGTAGACTGAGAAGATGTCTAGGAGATAGCAAACCAATCTTTTCTACATTAATTCAACGTTTTTAGACGTCTTGTTGAATCAATCTAACAATAGTACTGATTGGCTGGGTGCGTGAAGGCTACTACTCTTAGCTTGCTACTAACTTCAATGACTATAGTATACAGTCTATCAGCTATACTCAAATCTGCCGTTGAATAATTTAAACCCCTTGTAATAGTAACACCTTAGTCACTTTTTCGTCAGCAGGCGCTTTTCAAAATGCAGGAAGCAAGACGGCATCAACCGCCTTTTGAAGCAACTGTCTATTCAACTGCGCAGCAGTAAATTACTGCTGGCTGTTTATAGCTGCTGACAACAGTCTCACTGCATGAAGTTACTTTGGGGCAATAGACAGATCAGCCGATGATTACAGACGATATGACATAATAATAGGTCACGTAACAGCGGTAACATAAACAACAGTAATGTAGTATTGTAGCGTATTCTGACAGGAAACGTTACATTTAAAGTCGTGAAATGCGTTTAACTGCGGTTAAAGCTTTGTAAACCAATGATACAATCATTGTATAGGCTATCAATATGTAGCTAAAATAATGAAATCATTGTTCTATATTTTTGACCTTATTTTTCTTTGGAAAGATCAAAATCGGTTCTTAAATTTCCATAGGCGACAAACAATCAATAGGTACTCCGGCTTCTTTGTGATTATAAATACGATTGTTAGCCGATAGCAGATCTACCAATTAATAACCAGCTCAGTGGCCGAGTGGTTTCGCCTTAGGCTCTGGTGCTGGTAGATCTCAGATCGATCCCAGGTCGGGTAAAACCGAAGACTTTAAAAACAGTACCGATTGTGTTCTTTCTTGCATAATGCAGTGAGAATAAATCGGATAATAATGTGATAACATCGTAAAACCTGATATAAAATGAAACACGAGCCCTGTCGCTAAAAGACCTTAGCTGTTGTAGAGCGACAATAAATAAAACCATAGCATTATTATTATTATCAATTAATTGGAGGGACCAGAATTCAGTCCAAAAAAAATGTGTGAGATACAGTGGACCGGTGACGTACACAGAAAGAAAATCTTAGTGGGACGAAAGCGACGAAGACTAAAAGTGATTCAAAATGAATTATCATGATATTAAAAGGTTACAATAGTATTAAAACATCTTTTTCGGAAGAAAGATAAAATTGGGTATGCAAAAGTATGCAATGGATGTATGCAAGAAAATTACGCAGCTTCCCAGCCAACAGAAATTGTCGTTTTTACATTGTTTCAACATCTGGGAACGTCGCCAGATGTTGAAACCATGTGAAAAAAAGTTTTTTTGCTTGCTGGATTACCGTACCAGTGCTTCACAACTTTTATCACGTTGCAAAGACATCGTAAACGCTTAAATGACCAAATTGTTTGCATCTGTAATGCTCAAATTTTCAAAGAATAAAAAGTTTTTTGATTTGTTGTTAAAAGTATGTTCAGACTACAGTTTATCCTACGGCACACATCGTCTCACGGTACACCGGTTGCTGTGCACTGAGCCAGCCCTAGGTCGCAGCAGTTTATTTTTTTCAGTGTCTGATTGATCTGCCACTTTTTCTTCAGTTTGAATGCTGTAGCGTCATCTAGCGGTAGAATAAAAACAACCTTTGGGCCAACGTTAACTCGAACAGACGGCAGAAAAATAAATTTGATGCAATAAATAGTATTAATATAACTTTTGCAAAATCTCTACTCACTCAGAATTGCTTGCTTTAGCGTATAAAGCTTCAGGTTTCACATAATCATCCAATAAAGCCCGCGTTGTCATTGCATAGTAAAGTTGATTTATCAACTCTACCAAGCCAGCAACTTGAAAAGTATATGAACTGTATCAGCCAACTTGCAACTTCCTCCCGTACGCTTCACTATAAGCTATAAAGCATCGATAACAGTTATTGTTGCTATGGCGGTATGATGATATCTAACGGCAACAACAATGTTTTATGCAGAAAAGAGCGTTCTACCTGGAAGCTAGCACCAGGATGAGTAATCGCTAGAACAGCCAGCATTTGCAATTCGCTAACCATAACGGTGGAATCTTCACGCTAGCCCTTGAAACTATCCAATCAAATATATGTTTTTCGACAGCCGATTGTGCAGCAACAAGAATTGACAGCGATAGACACGTGTTTCGCCCATGAGCAGGCCTGGATTTAAGGGGGGGGGGGGGGGGGGGGGCAGAGGGTGCAGGTGCCCGGGCCCCCTACGTGGAAAAAATGTTTTGTTATTTTTTTCCTTTCAGCCTTTAAAGTTTCTGCAAAATGCTGTGCAGTGCTGGATTAATGCTACTGTAGACGTAGAGGTGGTTTTTGCACGGGGGCCCCCCGATCTAAAAGTGTCCCGGGCCCCCCATCAGCTAAATCCGGCCCTGCCCATGAGGCTGGGCTCACCAGTCATCAGTATCGTACGTCCACCCGTTAGCTCAGTGGTTACGCGCCTGATTTAAGATCACGCCGCGCTGGTTCGACTCTCGGTGTGTGCGCTCGAGCAACGCATTTCAGAACTGCTCTCCATTCAGCGGCACCTAATGAATGGAATAATTCCCTGGCAACAACACTTCAACAATCGGAAAACTTCATTCTGCCAATTTTGGTAACCGGCCCTGCGTCAAGAGCCTCTACAACAGTGGCGTATCCTGGTTGGTTGAGCAAGGGAAGCAATAAAACTCGTGAGGGAATAGAGCGTGCCGAAGGCACGTGTTTTCTAGGGGGGTCCGGGGGCATGCTTCCCCGGAAAATTTTTGCAAAATTACACTCAAATAATGAATTATACTGCTTTCTGGAAACACTTTTAGGGTAATTTTTGTATGAAATTTATTAGCAGATAAACAGCTATTAACTTATTAAAGGCAGCTCTTACACACGAACGGGCAAAGGGCAAAAATGCGACTATAATTAGAGAACACCAAAAACTCAGCTACAAAGTCAAGTCTAGCTTAGACCTCACATATCCTGTCTTATTCCAAAGTCTATCCAGCCAGGATAACAGTGTAAAGCCAACATTTGGCTCAAACTTTTGCTTACAAGGCCGATATTATAACCATAACAGTGCCCTAGATTTTCTCATTACACAGCTCACTGGCACAACATCCAACAGAGCAGAGTTGCCAGACTATGAAAAAGTCTTAAAGCCAAAATAATACAAAGAAAAGGCCAAAACAAGGAAAATATTAGACAAAAAAGGCCAAATGGATATATTTACCTGTTTCTATCAAAAATAATAAAATTTACACATATATTTTATAACTTGTAGTGGATTTTAATAAATTGTAGCAAAAATAATTCTGAAAGTAGCCCAAAAAATAGCAAGTTAGCCTATAAAAGTAGCGGATGAGTTTTGATCCGCCACATTACGAGTATTAAACAAGTATAGAACATGTATTGAACAATGTTGAATATGGTTTCATCTGGTAAGGTTACAATATTAGAGAAATATTGATTATCATGCATTTTGAAAAGTTATTTAAAAAAAAACTAATTCGCGGAATTTGGCTAATCTGGCAACTCCGCGACTGGAAGCAATTTTTAAATCGCTTCCAGCGATTAGTTAAAAGAAACGTAAATTGCGAAAACTTTGCGCTGCTTTTTTCCTTTCTTTCAAACTTGTTTCTTCTTATTGCAAAAACGAGAGCAACGGATGCAATACGAATCTTCGCTTCCGTTGGCTTCCAACTTTTTTAAAATTAAAACCGAGTTCAAAATCATACGGGGGGCATGAGTTAAAAACCGTTCTAAATCGCATTTAGGTAAAGAAATTACGAAATCGTTTTACTGAAAAATATCAGCTTCTCTTTTTTCAATTTTGACAGGGGAAGCAATGCTTCCCTTGCTTCCATTGAGGATACGCCCCTGCTCTACAAGTATGCGAAACTACCAGGAATAACCAATCAAGGCTTTGTCAGTCCCAGGATAAAGATTCAAAACCAAACAAAACTTATCTCATCTGTTGTATTAATAATCACCGCACCAATAGCAATAACAAAGTTTGTTATAAAAAATAACGGTGTATTTATTCTATAAATATGTGTTTCTCTCAGGGCTTTAGAAGACAGTTTCAATGTTTATGAAACAACCAAAAGGAAGAGTGAGAATAATAAAATCGATTTGCATCTCTTACTTAAGACGACCAATAATGTCTACTTAAATTAACGAATGGTGTTGAAGAGAATGAAGTCAATGAGTTGTTGTTTTAAAAGCAAAAACAAAAGCCAAATAAAAGAGCCGCATTAAACAACGACCCACTGACTTCAACACCCAGTGGCGTAGCTAGGGGGGGGCGGGGGGGGCGGACCGCCCCGGGCGGCACGTCTGGGGGGCGGCACTTTCAGACAGGACGTTATTTTTTTGTTGATAATGCAAAAGTACACGGAAAATAAAAGCAAACAGAATGGCAACGTTCAAAACAGTGGCGTAGCCAAGGGGGAGGAGGGGTTTGGGGGTTACAACCCCTCTTTGGCACGCATGTGACGTCACGATATTGAGAATGATGCTTTCAGTCTCTATGTCTCTAAAACAAAGTTTGCCTAATTTTAAACGAAACTCCATTAAAAGAGCGAGTTTTGCCAATACCAAACATTCAAATATCTCAGCCAGGAATTAGCAACAAGAAAACATAGAGACTTAGCTTTATTAAGTTACCGAAAAATTCCCAAGAAAACATGATCTTATCCTTTTACTATGCCACCGGACAGCACCATTTTACAGGAATATTTATACTAGGGGATTTATACCCACATTTTTGTTGAAAATGCTGTCAGAATGCACCAAATCCAAAGTAATTTTTCAAAATTTTCTGGGGGAGGCCCCCCAGACCCCCCGCCGCTGGGTGTCGTCTTTGGCGAGGACGCCGACGGGCTTCGCCCGCCGGGCCTGAAAACTCCCCCCTTTCAAAATTACTGGCTACGCTACTGGTTCAAAACATACAAAAAATCTACTTTCAGTCAATTAACCCTTTCCTTCCCGAATTATTTTCCCGTGGCGGGAAAATTTTTCTAAAGCTCTCATGGGGGTAGTAATAACTTAAAAACAAAAAAAATGAAAAATTTTTTTTTTGTTTGTTTATTTTATTTAGTGTTGCCGAACGGCAACGCTGGGAAGGAAAGGGTTAAAAAAAATTTCATTTTCACATGCTTTTTCCTGAAGGGGCGGCAAAATCTGAATCCGCCCCGGGCGGCACATTCCCTAGCTACGCCACTGTCAACACCATTCGTAATAGCACATGACCAGAGAACAGTGTTCCTTATCTACATTGCGAAGTAAGCAACGATCATGCAGCTAAAGCGAAACTCAATCTACTTTGTGAAGTACCGTACCATAAGCAACGATCGTGCAGCTAAAGCGAAACTCAATCTATTGCTTATTCCTGGTAGTTTCGCATACTTGTAAAGGCTTTTGACGCAGGGCCGACAGAGTGAAGTTTCCGATTGTTGAAGTGTTGTTGCCAGGAAATTATTCCATCAATTAGATGCCGGTAAATGAACAGCAGTCCCTAGAATGCGTTGCTTAATCGCACACTCTGAAAGTCGAACCAACGCCGCTTGACCTTGACGCATGTTCGTTCACGAAATGCCGCGCTAACCAACTGAGTCGTCGGAGCAGACACAGTTTACAAATCACAATCACACTAAACGAGCTATGAAGTCCTTTCCAGCTACCTAACATGTAAATGTAAGCCTAACATGAAAACCACTCAGAAAACGGATACTAGTTTACATCAAACAGCCATTTTATCGAATCTTGAAGCTTCTTCGTTCACGAAGTACCGTACCGCGCTAAATAACTGAGCTATCCGAGCGGACCAGTTTACAAACACTCTAAACGAGCTAACAAAGTATTTTTTCAGCTACCTAGCTTGTAAATGTAGCCTAAGCCTAACACGAAAACCACTCATAGAAAACGGACACTAGTTGACATCAAACACCATTTCCATCTTATCGAATGGAAGCAACAAAGTAAACCATATCAGTGTAGAATTGCCCACATTGGAATGCAGCAGTCAAGCATATCAGGATACAGTTACGGTGTATTTACCTGTCACGGTTCATTAGTTTAGTTTGAAGTGCCATCTGTGCTGCCATCTTTTCAGAAATGAGAATTCTTGATTTTAATTTGTGGAAAGATTCATGAGCATCACAGTTCGAAAAAATTTCACAAAATATAGGCCTAAGTCATAAAAAAAAGTTTAAAATGAAATAATAAAAAACATCAAGGGACGCTACTTCAACTCTCGGAGTGTGCGCTTGAGCATCGCAATTTCAAAGACAGCTCTCCATTCAGCATATTTGGTAACACCAATAACACTAACAACAATAACAACAATAACTAACAACAATAACAACTAACAACACTCACAACAATAACCGGAAACATCAGTTTGTCAAACTCTGTGACCTGGCCTTCGTCATAGCCTAGTGGTTCAAAACCTCTACAAGTATACAAAGTATCAGCCCCCCGAAATTCGAAAAAGCTTGATGTAGGGGGGGCTCAGGGGGGGCTCGTTCAAGCTTCCATTTTTCAGCTTTTCTAGCTGAACAACAAGTTTTCGACTAAACAAGTAACACTTTAACAGCTTTCTCACAACAGAACTGCAAAAAAACCCGAACATAAGTTGATAGCAATCGCCAATTATCACTTTTGTCAGAAACTCTCCAGACTGGGAATATCAACTTCGTAGTAGCTAATCGTCATGTCAAATGGACTGTTAATTCTCTACTTCAAATAAAAAAAGCTATTCAAGAAGGAAAGTATTCGTTTAATGAAGTTGTTAACTTGAGTCCCGGAAGTACAAAAAACTACTCCTTTAAAGGCACAACATTGGACCAGTTCAAAGCTCGACGTAGAGACTATACGGTACCCTTCTTTTGATCGTAATCGGTTTATTCAAGCTTTGGTTGACAACATTGGAAGCAGGATGGTGGACACCAACAATGAAAATTCTGTGAAGAGCTTGGAAATTATTGTACTAGAATTGTGGCCTGCTGCAGTCGAAGTTCCATGGCAAGAAGGGGAGCACAGATTACGAAAAATAGAGGAGAGATTTCATGTCATCACTCCTATTTCCGATTGTATGTTAACAATCTTTGTCATATACCAGATACGATAAAGTTGCTCAAGAACGTAATACTAAACATGATTGCTATAAGTTCTGCTGAAGCCAAACGTGGATTTTCACAAATGAACTTGGTCATCACACCGCTACGATCACGGCTGACCATACCACTTGTTTCAGCATTGTTGTTCATCAGCATCAATGGACCACCTCCTCATTTATGGAATGGCACTGCGGCAACTCAGAAGTGGTTGCAGACTCATCGGTCGGCTGTGGATATTCAAGTTAAGCATTCTAAGCTGCCCACATTGAATGAACTCCGATCTGTGCAAAAACTGTTTGCTGGCTAAAATCAAGGACTGTCGTGGTGCTTATAACTTAGCTCATAAAACCAAAGACCTGGCAGACAGGCTATTTGTTTTGTGTAATCTCGTTTGCACCAACTTGAAATATGCTTTTGCTGTAATTGGAGTTTTTTAAACTGTTCGTTAATAACTAAATGAGATTTTAGTGTAACTGTCACATTGGCAGCTTATTGGTTCTTATAGCCTATAGCCAGAGATGTACGTATGCGCCGCAAATTCTACGCCGCATACATGCGGCGTAGACTTTTTGTTTGCGCTAACGCTTGCGGCCACATTTTTTTGGATAGTTTGCGCTTGAGGATGCGCCGTAAAGTTTTCGCGGTTTTTTAGCGCATAGCGTCAACGCATACTTTTTAATGTCTTAGTTGTTGTTTGCAATTTTTTTTTGTCAAACTGCAAAATGTTAACGTCTTGCAATTGCCCATTGTTCTAGTGTTGTGTCACAGTGTCATCTATTGTTCAGTCAGCTGGAGTTTGTTTGTATATCGCACTACTGCCTTTGACGCTAGAGTCCCACGTGGAGACTGAAGTCTTGCAGAAAAAAAGAAAGAATTAGTTAAAACAACTTAGGCCTACTGAGAAATTACGGGTCAAAACAGGAATGTAATGTAAGCAAGCAAGTAGGTAGGTTGGTAATGCCGCTCCATGTAAAATGTAAACAATGACTTAGCTTCGTAGTGTGAAGTTTTTTTAGGCAAGCAGTGTTGAAGGCGTTTGTAAGCAATTGTGAGCACTTTAATTTATATTAGTTAAGTCTTGCATTTTAGGGCAAATCAGAAACTTCTCAGGCAATGAGCAGTGCAGCCTATGTATCTAAACAAACTCAAATATTTGGTCTCCGACCGTGATTGCTTGCATGATGTTGTACTCTGTATGTTATATGTAGTACATTACTTTGCCGATTATTCTTGTTGTAGGCTAGGCTATGTAGCGTAGACTGCGTAGTAATGTGTAGGCCTACATACAGTAGGCTATCAAGCTAAGGTAATTTTTACTTGACAATTTATACATTCTGTTGCGTAAGTATGTAATTATATATGTTTTGTAACTTGATGAGCAGTTTAGCAAAACATGCATCCAGGGGCCAATTGTGAGAGGCTTTTGAGTAGCCTACTGCTAATAATACTAGTAATGCTAACTATCCCTGAATGCTAATAACAAAGAGTTGTGCAGTTCAGAATCTAAACTTGCTTGTGTCTGGCAGTTTTGTCTTCCATTAACCCACTTTTTAAAAATCTTATCAGAAAAAAGCATAGAGCTTACTGAGAGAATTATGGCATTAAAAGCAATATTAGTCTTATTCAAACGGAATTATTTTAAAAAGAGTGTTTTTTATAATGGATTTTTAGGGAGCGACAGTTAGTATATTACTAGGAGCGACAGTTAGTATAATACTAGAATTTTCTTGATGGGCGTATGCTACAGTTTCTTACACTACACTATTGTATTCAGGGAATAACTTACGGTAATACTAATCTCCAAGTGAAATGGAGCATGATAATACAAATCCATGGCCCTACATGGAAAAGTATTTTAAGCTCTTCTTCGAAAGGCAAAAACTTATATTTTCAATGCCAGATGTGCCTTCCGGCCAAAAAGATAATTTCTTGTAACGAGAAATCGCGAAGTGGCTTGAAAAGTGTGTTGTTTCGAGTGGTTTATACCGTGTGAATGTTTGGCACCTAGCAAACAAAATGAGTATGCGCTAGAGTATGCGCTAACGCTGACGCCGTCAACTTTTTTTACAAGTTGCGTTGACGCATGCGGCGTATAGTTTTTCGAACGTTTGCGTTTGCGCTGACGGCGTCAATATTTTTTGTATGCGCGTACATCACTGCCTATAGCAAATCTGCAACCACAAGCGCTCATTTCAAGAATTGCATTTCCTTACTTTCCTATTGCAGTCGATGTTTTTGCAAGTGTGCTTAGGATTGGCTCATACAAATAAGTTTACAATTGAGTTAAAAGATTGGAATTAGCTCATGCAAATCGAGTTTCAAGTGTAGGCCTACGCAGTAAAAAAAAAGCAAAGGAGATTGCAGTGTAGCAATCAAGCCAAATTTCAAACTTATAATTTTATATCGGATTCAACCACGTTTTCACGTTTTGTTGCTTCTACCTTTTTCTGTACTTCAAACTATGTTTTAGCATGGGTTGTTTTTCGACATGATGTTCAGAAGTAAAAACATACTGAACAGTGTTTCCTTTTAAAAAAGGTAAACATTGTTGGCAAACCTACACCGATTACTTATACATACTTTGTCTATAACAACACAGCTAAGTGATAGAGCCCCCCCCAAAAAAAATTTTAGGAATGCACCCCTGGTCGGAAGGCGTACACCGATGCATAGCGCTCAAGTCCGCTTTCCCGCAATGCAGGATAAATAAACAAACAAGCAAGCTGACTCAATGACTGCATGTGCCTGTTCTGATACCAGATATCTGTTGTGCTGCATTGTTTATTCGCAGTGCACCCTATCTTGTTGCAATGGGGGCGAAATAAAACATGATTATTCGATATTGCCTGTGGACTGATGAGTCTGGTAGCCACTTTAACAAGTCGAAATTCTGCCACTGAAATTGACTACAATGCAACCGCCAACCAATCAGAACGTGTTATAAGAGGCTACCGTCCAATTGTGACCCTTCTAGCACTCATCCAGAGAGTTAATGCTTGTTTTGAACTTTATTTGGTAATTACAGAAGAAAAAGAGCAATAGCAGTGGTGAGAGTCGAACACGCGTCAATGAAATGACTACTTTCTACCCCTAACCCCTAAGCCAACCAGCTGACAAAAAAATCCATCACTTAATTAATTTGCTTTCTATGATCTTCTTTTCGCTATTTTTACGTCACTTAAACCGTAGCTTATGATTGGTTGGCGGTTTCATTCTAGTCAATTTCAGTGGCAGAATTTCGACTTGTTAAAGTGGCTACCGATGAGTCTAACATTTGAGACTCTGAATATAAAGTTCCCCTTGGAAAATTTACAAATTATGAAAATGAAAGCGAATTCATAAAATGGATTTTCCTGTACTGTATTTTGAATATGAAATGTAGGCTATAATGTTTCAAATGTGGATTTATTATTTAAGTTTAACTTCAGTACCGTACTGCTACTGTATTTTACATTCATCAAATGCTGGCATTTGCACAACAATCGAACGTCTTAGCGTAATTTATTTATTTTGAAAACTTTTGTAACACTTGAACGATTTATAAAAGAAATTTGTATTTATCACGTGACTACAGAATTGCGCTTCAATGAAATGATTTGGTTGGCGCCAAATTGAATAGAGGCAGGCGTCGTTCTCTTTGTAGTACAAAACATTTGGTTTATACGGTTAGAATAAACTGTGAATACTGAGGTACGAAAGTAAAATTTTGAAGCATTTGGAGGCACTAGCATAATTGTTTAAGTCGAGATTCAGAATGAGACCAATTGTAGGATAGGAAAACAAAGATGCTAGGGTACCGTAGCTTTCTAGATATTTACCTGCATAGCAATCAGTTACGACCAATCCAGGACCTACTAAAAAAAAGTGGCTATTTTTCCACAATCAGGTGTTGCCAGAGTTAGGATTAAAGTTAAGAAGGGTTAGAGTTAGAAATAAGATTAGGGTTTTGATCTTTCCAGGACTAAAAAAAAATTCCAAAATACAAGTTTTTGTTTTCAACTGCTTTAAACTTTTCTCAAATTAGGGCAGAATTCCTTATCTGGCAACACTATTCAGGCTATTATTACACTATATAGTGTAAATATAGCCACAGCCAAAAGGAAAATATTGTATAAAATATAGTAACTCCAAGTGGACTCATTTAAGATAGTTCAAATTTGCCAACACTACCGTAAGTGTTTAGATCAAAAAAACATGTTAAACTAAGCTAATCTTCGAAAACTGGACAGTCCCAATTAAACTGGACCGGTAGGCTATCGATAATATCTATTTTAACAAGATTGTTGCAAATTGCCCTATGTTTTATCACTTTTTAGGAATTTATCCAAGTTGACATATTTTCAAATAGCTTTGCTTTCTGTGTAGTGCTTCCATTTGATTTTCTATAAACATCAATTTTGCTGCAATATGTATGTCTACAAAAGAGGTAAGTGCTAATGTTATATGAATCTTTTCAAGCAGTACCGGTACAGTACATGTTTAGGCTAGCTAATCAGATTAATTTTTTTGTGTGTACACAGCCTTCCTCCTGCTTCTTTTAGAGGCATTTTTGTATTTCTACACCTAATTGCAGCGCATGTGTAATAAGCCTACTGGCTTTCTTTTTTATAATGTAGATGGACGGAAAGAGAGAGTCATGTTTGACAAAATTACATCAAGAGTTTCAAAACTCTGCTATGGACTTAACATGGATTTTGTTGACCCGGTAAGCTGTTTGAAAGGCTGGTTAGTGGTTACTACCGGTATTGTTTACATATTTATATGAAAGCAGTTGCCTGATATTAATTTTCCTGATGTTGATATTTTATGACTTAAAGATTTGTTCTGGTGGTTCGACTGCCCTCTTGATTTGTGATTATGCTGACGTGGAATTTGCTTTGTTTTATTGTGACACGGCCTGCCTGAGGACCCAGACGTTTCACTCTTAATTGTTTCTTTTTCTGCGAGCCGTTGTGTGGAGAGACTCTTTACCTTTTTATGTTAAAATTTACTGTTGGTAAAGCAATCAAGAGAAATGCCAGGAAATCTTTGCGATATGTATGTGCTTCGGATTTGAGTTTAACTGTTGTGAAGGATCATAAGTGCGTACAAAAAATCAGGTTTTTATACCCACTTCAGACTGAATAAATAAACAATTGCAAATTAGTATGGTTCTGACAGGAAGAAAGAGGGGTTGTAGGCAAGCATTAAGCTTCTAATCTTGTAACCAATATTTAAGTTTGAACTGGACTTTGTCGATCTTATTTCTGCAATAGACAATGGAGGAATTTTATTTGCTTAGGCTTAGGGTTTTACTAATTTCACTTGTTACATAAACAGTCTGTTATCTTAATAACGTTTGGTATCTACCGTACCAGTACATGACAAAGAAAAAATTTTCAGGCCCAGATCACAATGAAGGTGATTAGTGGAATCTATGAAGGTGTGACAACTATTGAGCTTGATACACTTGCTGCGGAAACAGCAGCTCACATGACAACCACTCATCCTGACTATGCCATTCTTGCCGCTCGACTGGCTGTTTCAAATCTCCACAAGGAAACAAAGAAGTCATTTTCGTGTAAGCTCTTTGTTAATTCTATTTTGTACTTATTTGTCACATTCAATAAGGTCTAGCCATTGTTGGCAGATATCATCTACATAATTATATATCCACATCATTTTTTCTATTTTCATTCAGGTGATCAATCTTTTTTTCAATATCATCCCCCTCTTCTGTTTTTTTCTCTATTTCTTTTCAAATCTCTTGAAGTCTACTTCATGATTGTTTTGAGCCATCTTCTGTTCTTTATTGTGTCATTCTATGGACAACTTGTCACCACTTCTCATTTCTGACACTTAGACAGCAGATGGCTTCATGCTAGATTGTGTACATTGAAAAGTTAGTGTTTTATAGTTTGTTGTGATAAAATTATATTAAACCGTGGTGTGTGCTGTGTACTCAAGGGGTTCATTTAACAGCCATGGAAATAAAGGCAATAATTTTGTTGTAAAATTTCCTAAACTGATTTATGTAAAATAGTTTTGTGTTGATCTGAGTCTCTATTAACCGTATTTATTCCTTTATGTAGTTATGTGTTATTGTGTAGCCTCCTATTGCAAAATCTAGGGAAGGATTCTAGAGTTCTATGAACAGTAGAACACATTGTAACCCAACTAAAAGTTCATCATGATTCTCAACTGGTGCTACATATGATAATTTTGTCCAAGCGACTTGGTAAAACTTATTTTATTGCGTTAAAATGTTTGTTGTCTTTTCAGCTGTCATGCAAGATCTCTTTGATTATATAAACCCACGAAATGGAAAGCACTCTCCACTTATTTCAACAAAGACTTTTGATATCATCATGAAGAATAAAGATGTAATTTACTGAGTTTTTTTAATAAAGTACTTTTGATGAGCTATATTATAATGCTGTGTATTTGTGTGATAAATGATTTTCTATTAGACTTTTAGTGCTCTTGCTAATGTTACGCTTCCAACTACAACAAAACTGGTGAAATAGTATCATGTGCTATTATTTGATTGTCATTTGGTGAATAACTACTTTTTTCAGAAATTGAACTCTGCCATTATATACGACCGGGACTTTTCCTACAATTACTTTGGTTTCAAGGTAATAAAAGTTTTGACTTGTTTACAGAGAACTCGATAGGCAACTTCATGTATATTAATTTATCATTATATTTGATTGCGTGATCATGATTTAACTTTGAAGTGTAATGTATATGTTTCTACTTCATAAAAATGTTTAAAGTGTATATATATGATTATATATGCATGGAACAGGGCGAAACAATGATTTCTTGGAGGTGATTTTTGAATTTCAGACAACTAACTGGCATTTCATTCAATGCTAAAACAGTTGTTTGTGCACTTAACCTAATGATACCTTTTCATAAAGAAATTCATCTGTTATTTTGCTTTAACAATTAGCCTATATACCAATCTGGTTTACAGACTTTGGAGAGATCCTATTTGCTGAAACTGAATGGCAAAGTTGTGGAACGGCCTCAGCACATGCTCATGCGTGTTTCTGTTGGCATCCATGAAGATGATCTTGAGTCAGTTCTTCAGGTAAATGAGGTCTTCATTCATAGCATTAGTTTGTTGTAACACACCACTGTAAGTTGATTTGTAAAAAGTTAAACTATATTTTTTGGGTTTTTATAGTTTTGACTGTTTCTAACATGTAGATTTTTATTTAAAGGGAAAAGTGTTTCCTTTTTCATTTTGACACAATGTTTCCTTTTTGTGTTATTTACAGACTTACAACCTTCTCTCTGAACGATGGTTCACCCATGCCTCACCTACACTTTTCAACGCTGGAACAAATCGTCCGCAATTATCCAGGTTTTTTATTTAACATGTTATACAAAATTGTTCTTTCAACACTAAACAGTTTAGTGTAAGAGCAAAGCCTTATGACTGGTCTCAATCAGTTTAGTAAAGAGAAGAACTGAAACATAATAAGCACCCTGTTTTGACGCACTAAAATTAATGTGCTTCAGATATACGGTACTGCATTTAAAGTTCTATACAACGCATGACGCTTTTTTCACAGGTCATTTTTTGTTAACCAATGAGATTCAAAGTATTTGGGCCGTTGTATTTTGCTTGAGGCAGCATCATAGCTTACGGCATAAACTTAACAATGTCTTTGTTTTACACAGCTGTTTTCTACTGACCATGCAAGATGATAGCATTGATGGGATTTATGAGACTCTGAAGCAATGTGCTCTCATATCAAAATCCGCTGGTGGAATTGGTCTCTCGATTCATGGCATTCGTTCCAGTGGCAGCTACATAGCTGGCGTGAGGAACTCTGTTGATATTTTTTGTCTTAATTAATTTTTTGTTAATTCATAAGAAAAGGTATATATGTTTAAAGCACATTCGCTGCGGTATGGGAACAAGATTTCAAGGTCCTTGAATCATTTTTTGCGATAAAACATTTTGTTAAAATTCAATGTCTTCATAAATACAAAAGTGTGATATTAAGGTTTAGTTTTCTACTTCCAGACGAACGGAAATTCAAATGGTCTTCTTCCCATGTTGAGAGTTTACAACAATACTGCCAGATACGTAGATCAGGGTGGAAACAAGGTAAAGTATTTTCCTTGTCACTTGACATAAAAACAATTTCTTTTATTCTGCTTTTTGTAAACCAGTTACATACCCAATTACTGGGTCGACACTGCTTTTTTAAGAATAAAGAATTAGTATAGTCATATCTAAGCTCACAATCGGTTGTTAAAATTTTAGTGCGGACGGGAAGGCTAGGAAGCCAATTTTCTAGTGCACTTTCTATCGCAACAATATCAAAACGAAATTGTCTGTAACGTGTTTTTGCAGAGACCGGGGGCCTTTGCTATTTACTTGGAGCCTTGGCACGCCGACATTTTTGATTTTCTTGACGCCAAGAAGAATACAGGTGCACCTCAATAACAATTATATATTTGTTGTTTTCTTTGTAACTTTCACAATTCTATTTTCTGAAGTTAAACTTTCTTGATCCACGCAACAAGAAACACATGATATGAAAAGCTTTCGTTAGATGTTTTTTCAATTACAAAACTTTTATTGGTCAAGTTGGCGATTTTTCGTTGAGAGAGCGCAAATGGCAAAAAGCTAACAAGAAGATATCCAAATCTACGGCCACGAGACTTAACCAAATCAAAGGCTCAGTCAAAATATGTCCATTGTCATCTTACAGGTAAAGACGAATCGCGAGCTCGTGATCTTTTTTATGCATTGTGGATTCCTGACCTCTTCATGAAGCGAGTAGAGAGTGATGGAATGTGGTCTCTCTTCTGTCCAGACGAGGCCAAAGGATTACAAGATGTGTGGGGAGATGAGTTTGAAGCTCTTTATGAAAAGTATGTATCGTATCTGTTACTGCTACGAATGTGTATCAGCAGTCACGTTACTACTTATTTAACCAACGTGGTCGTAAATAACGTCGTGTGTTGATTTCTGTGTGGGCGACTCGTCATCAGTTGTGTCTTTGGCAAGTCTCTTAAAGACATGCCGAAAGGTGGTCACAAAGATTGGCTTTTTTGCCTTTCCGTCCACTTAATCTAAATCTTCAACCATCAGCCTGAAAAAAATTGTTTCCAGCAATGTTTCTACTGTAAATCCGGATTTTGCGGAAACTTCCATTTAATTGAATCTAATCCTTGATCCATTATCTTATGCTTTAGATACGAAAAGGAAGGCAAAGCAAGAAAAACCATCAAGGCCCAAAAGATCTGGTACGCGGTCATTGAGTCACAGATCGAAACCGGCACGCCGTACATGGTTTACAAAGACGCTTGCAATCGCAAGTCTAATCAACAGAATCTTGGAACAATCAGATCATCGAATTTGTGCACTGAGATTGTCGAGTACAGCAGCCCTGACGAAGTAAGTCTGTTCATGGAAAAATATGATTATCTGTTAGACAAAGACCGTCAACGGCCAGGCCCCTTGACTAGACGTTTGTCACCGGCCCGTACAAAAAGAAAATTAATCTATAGGTTACCTTCTTTTTTTGAACAGAGGTGTATTAAATTTACATGCAGTCAAGCATTGTTTAAACCAGTGGTTTCCAACCTGGGGGTCACTCATAGGTTTTGTGAAGGTCGCGGCCTTCGACATTGATCTTGCTGTTTTGAAAAGATAGTTGGTCGAGGAGAAGGGCGGTTGCAAGATATTTAAAGTCAACATAAGAGAACAAGAGGTCGTCGTCCAAAATTGGGAACCACTGGTTAAATACAAAAGTAATGAGCTAGACAATATAATGTATAAGTGAACAACTGCACGCCCAGCAAGCTGGTGCTATAAAGTTATACCGAGAAGGATTTGATATCCAAAACCGCGATATGCAACACGATAACTGGATGTAGTTTGGGCTCGTCGTACAACTTCCTTGAATATAAAACATTGTTTACTTTGTTTTCCTTTAATAATATGCCACACTATGATGACCGGCTTGTGGAAGTAATGTCTACCTTGCACCGTTCGTCAGTATGAAATAAGGTTATCGACCCTGTGCTAAATTCCAAATTTTTCACAGAGGATGACTCTTAGAATATGAATTTAATACGCTTTGGAACTTATCAAAATCAATTTAGCATTTCAGTCGCGTTGATGAAGAAGCTGTATTTTTTGCATAATGTTAAATCAACTCTTTACAAACGTCATTATTTTTCCAGGTCGCAGTCTGCAACCTAGCCTCCCTGGCCCTGCCAATGTACGTCCGTTCAGATGGCACGTTTGACTTCCAGAGGCTGTATGACGTCACAAAGGTGGTCACTGTCAACTTGAACAAGATCATTGAGATTAATTACTACCCCATACCACAGGTGAAGTCCATGGCCTTGTTGTTTGTAGTGTATGATAATAATGAAATTCATCGCAACGAAATTGAAAAAAACTTTGGACTTTTTATCTGAACAGTTATATGTACTCATGACAAATACAGTACCGTATTGTTCTTTTTCTTTCAAAGAAATGATCTTGTTATGACGACCCTATTTGTCTTTCTCTGTTGGCTCAAAAGCTTGCGATTTTTTATTTTGAGGAAACAAAGGTATCACTCACAATTGTTGCCACTTTTTTATGGTAGTGACATTTCAAGAACTGTTTGTTGTAAAAGCTGCTTTCTTGTGCTAGCAAAGAATTGCATGCATTAAAAAAATCTTACACTGACTAAAATCAGTTTTTTTGTTTGTATTAAAGTTACGCAAACCAATGCATCCATATAAGACAAGTGTTAGTCCTTATTTCCCCGAGGACAGTCCACTCATAGAAGTGAAATAGATAAGGAAACCCTACCACTTCTCAGAAAGAGATGTTGGAGACTACTTGACAATTTGGTACTTTGATCATTCTTCCAGACTGAAACCAATTGCTTCGATCAGCAACACAAATATGAATAATCTAAAGTACAAAAAATCGATGAACATATTTTATTATCTCAGTACCACGTAATATCTCAAGCACTCAGATAAGTTGATGAAGATGTTACTGCTTCGAATAAGGTTTTGAATTCATATATTCTAAAATAGATCGTTTTTAGTTTTGCATTTTTTCACGGCCGTTCCGGCATGGGTAGCCTTAATTTAACCCTTCCCTAAGTGCCCTATTTAACCCACACGTCGACAACTTAACAACCTTGTTCATGGAGGCTTAGAAACTTAATTGGTGATTTTCTTCAGGCAAAGCGATCGAATTTCAGACATCGACCTATTGGTATTGGCGTTCAAGGCTTGGCAGACACATTCATCTTAATGCGTTTGCCTTTTGATTCCGAGGAAGCCATGAAGTTGAATGTAAAGATCTTTGAAACTCTTTACTACGCAGCCCTGACTTCGTCATGCGAACTGGCAGAAAAGTACGGACCTTATGAAACATATGAAGGTTCGCCCGTCAGCAAAGGGGTAAGTTAATTTTTTCAATTTATGATTATTTTGTCACGTTTTCTTTGACTGCTGTAAGAGTAAGTCCAATTCAGTTTGTTTTTATTTATTTCCATCACAGCGCACCAATATGAGTGGTTCTGTGATGCAAAAGTTTAAAAGACAGGTGGTGAAAGCGATTACACAGGAACCCTAACCCGTGCCTGAGGTCGAAAACATACTAGAGAAGACGATTTAGCACGTTTTGTACATAGGAAAGTGGATGTTTTGTTGAATAAAAGTAGTAAGTACAATTTAACGAACATATTCATCTATCAACTTGTATATCGTTTGTAGATTCTGCAGTACGATATGTGGGGTGTCACTCCTTCCGATTTGTGGGATTGGGGCAAACTTAAAGAAAACATCGCCAAGTAAGTCAATTGTCACAAACGTGCGATTTTTCACTTTTTTATTTTAAATAACGAACGTTCCCACAGGCCTCGAAATTCGCGGCGGACACGGCGGTCATGTCCGCCGTCACAGCATGTGATGTCCGCGGGAAGTACCATCTAGATCGGTCATATTTGTCCGCCGAGAAATAGCGATAGAAATCGTCATTGCATAGCATGAACAATTGTTGAGAATATATAATTTCCCGAGCTTTCTAGCGCGCATCTAGAAAATGTTAATACTGTATCCCTTAGCTTCCATTCAAGCAGGAAAACTTTCGATTTTTACGTTGCTTCAACGATTGGTGACATTGAATCAGCGTAACAAAGGTGGATTATTTGCTAAGAACCGATGGGAGTACCGGTATTTTTACACTAATCACGAGCAACTCAGTTCAAGTCTTACGTCACAATGTCTGGCTTTGATCTCCGAGTAATATTGATATGGCAAGGTTGGTTACAAAATTAGATTATACGAGTAGGCTATTACAGTACAGCAAGATGCAGCAAAATTTGTTTAGTTTTGGTATTACAGTAAGAAAGAAAAGGTCTAGGGAAAATTCACTTTCGTTCACATGACGCGCAAAAATATACCAAAAGAAAAAAGCCTAGTGAAACTTTGCACAACAGAAAACAGTAGCGTTAGTGTAGAAGTTTTCCGACTCATGTCCAGAGCATTGTGACGCAAGCAGCCACACGACCTCGTTCGGTCGAAGTTAATTATAGTTATGCCTTATCCGGCGTATTAAGCAGCTACGCACTACGCAGCGCTTTGACTCTTCAAGTGCACGTCGTTGGTTTGATGAAAGCTTTTCAGAGTCAGTGAATTCGCTGAAATTTTTAAAAGCCTTCTAAACCGTAGCTATAGTTGTCATTTCTCAAATGGCGAAAAATTATCAAGATAAAGTGATTAAGCATGAGGATCGACACTAAAACTGGTGTGTCCGCCCTGAGACTTGATTTGTCCGCCGAGATAGCTGCTCAAACCGGACACGTTTGTCCGCCGTCAACGAAAACGAATTTCGAGGCCTGTTCCCACTTACCCAGACTTGCAAAATTCATCATTGATTCAACGTCTGCACACGTGAATGTAAAATAATGGATTTTGCTGTCTGAGTAACAATCTTCACTTTTGTCAGGCACGGAGTCCGTAATAGCTTACTGCTAGCACCAATGCCAACCGCATCAACTGCCCAGATTCTTGGCAACAACGAGTCCATTGAACCGTACACGAGCAACATTTACACACGAAGGGTCCTGTCTGGGGAATACCAAGTGAGAAAATATTTGATATTGAGTGTATATACTATATATATATATAATATTTTACGGTGGTCGGACTACTCGGGTGGGACAACTCAGCAAGTGCTTCACCTCACCAAGCACATTTCATTTTCTGTCCAAGTCAGCTAATGAGATTTATGTGCTCATGTCGGACTTGCTTGGTAAACTAAATTTGCTGACTTGTGACATGCCAGGTTATGGCTTGCTCAGTTATTACTTTCTCAGTTTCATAATTTACTAACTTCAGCCACTTGCTGAAATGTTGCTAGCCCAGCTGTCAGTTGCTCAGTTCACAACTCTTGAGGTGTAGGAGACTCATATTTTACTTTAACTGTGCACAATTCATCAGCCTGTACTTTTTAGGAACAATTTAGTTTTCCTTTGTAGTTTAAAATGTTGAAAATGCGAAAAATTTTTATGGTTCATACAGATTCTGTACAGTTCAATCTATAATTGCCCAGTCAGCTCAACACTTCTTTTTGCATCCATTCCACATTTTTGAATTGGGCACAAGTTGTGTTTTTATAATAACTTTTATAGTAAACCTGTTTGTGTTAATACGACTTGACTCTGCTACAAAGAAGCATGCTTTCTGCCAATTGTTTAGCCTAATTCCACATCCTTTGGTGAATTTAGATTGTCAATCAGCATTTGCTGAAAGACTTGACAGAAAGAGGGATCTGGAATGAAAAGATTAAACTTCAGATGATTTCTAGCAACGGTTCCATTCAGGTAAAGTATCGCGGAGCTATCTTGCGTTTTTGATATTGTTACACTTAATTTTACTGAAAGGAATTGTTTTTATCAAGTTTTGCTTTTTGTAAGGTTCTCAAAGCTTTGCGGCAATGGCCCCACAGGACGTTTTGTACTGTTGCAAGAATTTTTTGCAAAAGTTAGGACTGTTTGAAACCGAAATATTTTTGTTTGGACTCAAAATTCTTGGTTTTCTTATGAACTCGAGACAACGTCGAAGATCTGTCGGTTGTTTTCGCTTTCAAGAGTTCGGCGAGAAAACATTTTGTATCGAATCGAAGTTGTTTGCCTTAATTTCATGCTAACTTGACTTCCTTTGTAAAGAATTTCACTCCGATCAATAAAAATTGTTTAAAATATTCTGCAAAAGGTTATTAACAAGACCTTTTCCTGCGTTGCATGTCCATTTCACTAACAGAAACTCGATTTTTTTAGAACATTCCACAAATCCCAGACGACTTGAAGAAGTTGTATCGGACTGTCTGGGAAATTTCGCAGAAGAACGTAGTTAAGATGGCGGCCGACCGTGCGGCGTTTATTGACCAAAGCCAAAGCCTGAACATCCACATTGCTGAACCTAACTACTCCAAGCTTACCAGCATGCACTTCTACGGATGGAAATCGGTAAATGCACTGGCAACACTGCTTAGTAATCTACGTCCATTTCTGCTGATTTAATAAATAAAGGTGTTGTTCTGACTATGTGATGAACATGCTTTGCCCCATTTCGGCAACGGTACTGTACCGGCTTTGTACACGCAGCATCATTGAGAAGATCATATTGGCCGGTACCAATGAAACCCTCTGCCCCCAAATCCACACACTTCTAAAAAAACGAACAATATCCCAAGAATATGCGGTGGTTTCTTTAAGTGTTCGTAAGTTTCTTTAAGTAAATTCTTTAAAATTACCCCCTGTAAACGCTACTGGGTCACTACACCATTTATTGTTTCCAAAAGGCATATGCAGCCTGTTGGCTAACGCTAAACAATCACGTTAAAAGTGTGACAGCGAATTGACTTTGGTGTCACCTTCAACGGATTTACTTTACACTTTTGATAGCTTTAATATTTTTTCTGCGACAGGGTTTGAAGACAGGCATGTATTATCTGCGCACAAAACCAGCGGCCCAGGCAATTCAGTTCACGGTGGACAAAAAGAAACTTGCAGCCATCGAAGCCGAAAATGCTGAGGACCAGGTAAGACGTCGAAGTGACGTAGAATTTTTACTATTTTGTAAAGTGTGCTACTCCCACCCAGAAATCCGTCCTTTTCACATACAGTACTTGCTAATGTATGAACTGTTGCTGAAGCAACATAAATAAACTGATTTCTATCAGATACGATCAAAGAAGCAACGATAAAATTTATTTACGAACTACTGCTCTGCAATATTAGGTGTTATGCTATATTTGACTTACCATTCATCTTTGATTTTCTTTACTACGATGTCATCAACAAACAATGGCTACAAGTTTTTTTTTGTATTAACAGCTCAGTGAAGCCGCCATGTTGTGTTCTCTCCAAAACAAAGAAGGTTGCATGATGTGCAGTGGTTGAAGCTTGTTCGATGCCTCTCGCTGCTTATGCGCTCACAATGCCAATTGCAGCTGCAAACAATGTACTGTTGCGTGAGCTATTGAAGTAATTATGATCGGTTTCGTGGTTTTTTATATTGTCAAATTATTGTAATAACTGTTGAGCAAGTCATATGCTCACTGCTCAGTCTTCACTGAAGTATCCCTCTCCATGAATTGGTTTTATAAATCTTGTTTTGTTACAAATAGGTGCCTCAATTTTGTCCAACACTGATTATTGAGTTGGCGTTAGACATCTGAAATTGTCAAATCATGTAGGCCTACATTTCCTACAGTAGCGTACGCACAAATTGTTATTTTTGTTTAAGGATAGGAAACTTCTGCATTAAAAAATTCCTTTCCTAATTCGTCACTTTTTTGTCAATATTTGTATAGAGACAACGTGTGGCGAACTGACCAATAAAAACAAGTGAAAAGTTTATAACGACTCAAAACATGTTTTAACTTCGACTGTTTTCTCTTTTTCAACGTAACGTAATAGTGTAAGCTTGGAAAATCTAACACTTTGTCAACATTTGCTTAAGAGTTGAGGTGCTTTGTTCAGCAGATGCAAGCAAGTTATATGCAGATTTTGTTACGCTGCTGTGAAAAGCAGCAAGTTATAATCAGACTAGCTTACGCCTAATTCAGTATCCTTTAATAATTGTGCAGCTTAAGCGCAAAACATGTTTTCCAGCCATATGAAAGGTGTTGACACAGGAAAAATTACAAATATTGAAAGAAACATTTTGTCTTCGTGAGAAACGTGTTTTTTTAATGCTATACCATAGGGCTAGGCAATGCGTTTTATTCGAAATGAGTACGATGGCTTTCAAACGATTTGCAAAATGCTTTTCAAACGTGTTGCTGAACAACAAATCAAGTTTGCAGAAGTTATTGGAAACACGTTATATCGAGTGTCGAAACAAAGAAATAGTTTACTTATCATTAAACCATAAGCCAAATGTAGGCTAATTATTTAAAAGGTGTGGCTTCTGTAATTGTGTATCGATAACGTTGATTGCTTGTGTGACATAAGATAGGAAATAAGCCACACAGGCGACAGAAAATTTAGGCTACACAATAATCTCCCCTACCCCAACACAATGAAGCTGTTAAAAAGTCCCGAACTCAAGTAATTTTGTTTTGAAGAAGTGCAGTTTGCGAATGCATGTTTCTTAGGAAAGTTAACTGTCCGAAATTAAATTTGTACAATAATATCTTATGATGGCAGTGCACTTGGCAGCAGTAGTTAGCGCGTTGGGCTCGCAGTCGAAAGCCTGCATGTTCGACTCCAGCCACCTGCACTTGCTGTTGTTTCTCTGGGCAAGAAACTTTACGATAATTGCCTCTACCCAGTGATCGATTTCGAGTAATGGGTAGTATTAAATTTAAGTCATAAGTAGAGTAGACAACCGGAAACAGACATTGCCGTCGGCTGCAGCGTGGGTCAGGTGTAGGCTACGTTGGAAGGCGTACAGTACACCGATGCATAGCGCTCAAGTCCGCTTTCCCGCAATGCTGGATAAAGATATGACACAAACAAACAATTCAGCCAGTCGAAAAAATAGGAACAACCCAGAACATCACACAACTCAGGCGAAAGAAAAAACTAATCGGGCGAAAATGAGAGAATTGAAAGAAGTTTTAGCGCCAAAAAACTCTCTTTCGCAAACCATCATTTTTTCCCCATTAGTTTTCAATGTTCTCTTTCGCCTTAGTTGTGTGATGTTCTAGTCGTTACCGTCGAAACAAGTACGCCGCGTAGTTAACATTTTAACACCAGTGGGATTACTGACCTAAAATTGTAGATTTAAATCTTGTTTTGGTTGTTACAGTTTTGTTTTTACTTTTGACCACCACAACGAAACACAATATATGCCAAACATAGCACAGGTCTAGAAAAAGGTAGAAGCGACAAAACTCGGAACAATGAAACAACAAAATACGGCGATGTAAAATACTCGGCTGTCATGGATAACTTGCTTTGAAAACTTTTTCAACTTCAAAAAAATCATTTTAATTCAACAGGAACAACTGGCAACACTGAACAAGAGCTGTTGTTGCAAAGAGGCATGGGTTTGCTTTTGCTTCACTTCGCATTTTTTTCTGTTGGTCGTCACTGCTTCGAATTTTTATGTTTATTGTTGGAAGTTTTTACGTAATTTAACGTGGAAAGTAACCGCTCACACATCATTGGCCAATTTTTAAAATATTACGTGTTTTATTTTTTCTTGCCTTCAATCAGTGCATAGCCAGAAAAAAATTTTGGGGGGGGCCAAATATTTTATGAATTGAAGAGAACGACAACGTGTTTTATTTAAGACATCGCTACCTGATGTGCAGTGGCGTTTCCTGGTGGGTTAAGCAAGGGAAGCAATAATGCTGGTGGGGGGTTAGAGCGTGCCAAAGGCACGCATATTCTAGGTGGTTGGAGGCATGCTCCCCCGGAAAATTTTGGCAAAATTACACTCAAATAATGGATAATAGCGCTTTCTGGAAACACTTTCAGGGTAATATTTGTATGAAATTTATTAGCAGATAAACAGCTATTAACTTATTAAAGGTACCGTAGCTGTTACACACGAACGGACAAAAACTGCGACTAAAATTAGAGAACACAAAAAACTCAGCTACACAAAAACCCAACAGAGTAAGCGAGTCTGAAATTGCTTCCACAGATTAGTTAAATGAAGCGTAAATCGTGTAACCTTCGTGCGATTTACGATTTGCAAAATTCATTAGGTCTTTCTGTGTGTCTAAAACAAGTCCTAGCCAGATGTCTTGGAAAACGATATAAATTTATTATACAAATTATATTTTCAACAAAGGGTTCAACTTCGGAATCCTAACTTTAAAAATTTTGGGAGAGTCATGGCTCCTTTTGCCCCCTCTGGCTACGCCTATGCCTTCAATCACACTGCAGTATATAACCTTGTAAAATTTTATTTTGTAATTCGCTCTGAGGATGCGCAATGCATTGTCATGGTGCACGAAACGTCAGTGAAGCAATAATCCATCTTTTTTGTTGTTACTTTTACTTTCAATTTCATCAGATGAACGTTGCAACTAGTGCTAGACAGAGGTGGGCAAAATTACTTTCAAAAGTAACTGAGTTACAGTTACTTGGCCAAAATAGTAACTGAGTTACAGTTACCGATTTCAAAAATGTAACTAGTTACAGTTACTAGTTACTTTCAGTTACTCATAAATCTCAACATAAACGCTGTAATCCAAATTTAAACAAGCAATTATTTGCGGGAGGCGCATCCATTCTCCTCAACATTTATTAGATGTATCACGCACGGATGCAACCTAGTTCGTACCCTGAACAGTTCGTACCCTGAGAAGATCGAGAGAAAAATTAAAAAAAGCGGAAGTCGCTGATTGCAGTTGCAGCAAACATTTTTCCGCAGTTTCCGCTAACCCTAACCATAGACTAATCTATGCTTTAACCCTAACCTTCGCTGACCGCAGTTTTCTCAAAAATTTTTCCGCAGTTTCCACTAAACTTTACCCTAACTCTAACCATAGAGTAATCTATGCTCTAACCCTAACCCTCGCTGATCGCAGTTTCCACAAACATTTTTCCGCAGTTTTTGCTAACCGCAGTTTCCGTTACCCTAACTCTAACAATCGAGTAATATGCTCTCTAACCCTAACTGATCGCAGTTTCCGCAAACATTTTTCCGCAGTTTCCACTAACCTTTACCCTAACCCTCGCTGATCGCAGTATCCACAAACATTTTTCCGCAGTTTTGCAGTTTCCGCTGACCGCAGTTTCCGCTAACCTTTACCCTAACCATAAAGTAATCTATGCTCTAATCCTAACCCTCGCTGATCGCAGTTTCCGTAAATATTTTTCCGCAGTTTCCGCTAACCCTAACCATGCCCTTACCCTTGAGTTTGTTTGCGAAAACTCCGATCAGCGAGTTCGCCTTTGTGCTATTAAACTGCGATCAGCGATTTCGGCTTTTTTTAATTTTTTCTCTCGATCTTTTCAGGGTACGAACTGAGGGTACGAACTAGGTTGCACCCATCACGCACCCTGTGGTGCAAATTCTTTTCTAGTTACGCAGTTGCCTTTTCCTAATGTAATTTGTTTTCTGTCTGTCTGTTTTCCACATTATTGCTTATAATCGTTGCGTGTTTCTTGATGCTTATAGTCAGTTAGTTATATTATAGTTACTTTCAAAAAGTTTAAATTTATTGCAATTTATACATATTTTCAGATTCCTGATGAGGGCTTAAGTTAAGCCGAAAACGTTTGACTGTTAAACTACTTGTAAATATGTAAAATATATTGTTGTAATGCTCAACCCTGTGGTATTGTTGTGTTTTGCCTGTCTTTGGTACAAAAAAGCAAACTCTCTCCCAAAACGATATTCTCTTTAAATGCTCGAAACAAAGGAAATAATTTGTTTTCCCTGCTATGACTCGAAGTTACTTAGACATCGACTTCCGATTTTGAATCGAGAAATTAATGATGTAATAAGGTTGCGAACAGTGAACGGAACACCGAGACTCCGGGTCCTAAATACTCCAAAACTACGGCTCCTGTACACCTCTGGCAGCTATATGACAAGCATGAACTGAGCTATCAAGTATTGCCAAACACTTTTGCTAAACATTGCACCTAGAAAGTCACATATTGATCAATCACCAAAAGCAATTAATTTAGCCAAATCAGTTCTCAAAAAGCGCCAAAAAAGAGCCAAATCGCCAAACCATAAATATGGGAAAAACCTAGAACATCACACAACTCAGGCGAAAGAGAAATTGAAAAAAGAAAACTAATCGGGAAAAAATAATGGTTTGCGAAAATGAGAGAACTTGTATACCTGGGACTGGTATATAAGTCCCCCCCACCCCCCTTGGTAACTCATGACAAAGACAGGACTCAATGGACATGGCTCTTTCTCCTTAGTTGTGTGATGTTCTAGGCGTTACCATAAATACAAAGCCAAACGTCTTAAAAAATTGCCAGATTTCTGGATTTTGGCGATGAATTCGCCAATATGGCAATCCTGCTCCTTAAGATCACAAAACAAGAGCGCCGCGCATGGGCAGTGCTGCTCCGATACAGCTGCGAGAAGAATGCATTATTGCGCAACGCGCAGCAAACAAGCATAAAGCATGACACAAACATGTGCAGAGAAATGGACGGCAATTAGAAACACAAATTTCAATACAAAAGTAACTTGTAACTGTTGAAAAAGTGCTAAAATAGGAACTAGTTACCACGTTTCGTTACTTTTGGAAAATGGTAACAAAGTTACCGTTACAGTTACTCAAAAAGTAACTAGTTACTGCCCACCTCTGGTGCTAGAAACGATAATTGTCCTGATGAACACCTAAACTTTTCAGTAAGATAGTATTTTGGTGTAGTATGCTGAGCGTGGCTCTCAAACTGTTTTCTTTGTGGAATTACGCAAGTTGATTAACTGAGTGCCCTCTGCAGTTTGCCAACCTAGCCGTTTTCACCTGGTACCAATATTTTAAATTCAGATGGCTATCCCATCTCTTGGCTGGATATTAATCCATGCTTTGCAAGGAAAGACAGAACATAATTTTTTTTTAAATCAATAAAAAGTTATAGTGCACCACGTGTGTTGACTATAGTATGTGTTCTATAATTTTAAATGATTGCTTTGTCATTATTTCATAAAATACTGGGAGCTGGTATACAAGTCCCCCTTCCCCCCTGGTAACTCATGACAAAGACAGGACTCCACCAAACATATAGGGTGAAACTACTTTACCTTTGCTTTACTGTTCACACACTTCAATCCACATGTTTTGGTCAATTCATCTTTGTCATGAGTTACCAAGGGAGGTGGGGGCCGGGGGAGACTTGTATACCAGCTCCAAATACTGCAGTGTAATGTTTAAAACTGACACATTAACTGAGTTTCAAAGAAAGTACCTTGAGTTGACTAAAATTGAACTCTTGGGAGCTTGAAAAGCTCATTGGAAGAACTGCGGTGTGGGCATATTTAAATGTTGCAAACTTTACAAGGCTTAACGTGAGCAGTGGCGGATTCAGAACGTAATTTATGGGTAGGCCTTCACCAAGAATACCACGGCAGACCAGCATACAAAAACTTAATGTTACCGAATATCTCTTATACAAATGCTGTGAAATAGTGATGCCACAGACAATTCAGTGCCACTTGGTTGTTCTAGTGTTAAACATTAATATGTTTTTTTCATGAATCTGAATTCATGAACCTGTACCAATCAGGCCCAACCGGTAGATCTGCCCCTGGGCTTGAGAGCTACAATTAGTAACAGTACCGGTAACTACCGTAGGCTATGATTTTGAGGATGATTTGTGCATTGTTAATAGATAGATATGAAGTTGTCTCAGCGGGCATCTTTAAAGTTAAAGAAGCTGAAATAACTATAGCTAACAGATTAAATTTTAATGTACTTATTAGGCTAGGGTGCTGATATTGTAATCATAAACCTACATTTAGTCAGTAAATGTGTTGTATGTTAAGGTGTAAAAACAGTGGTGAAAGATAAGCATGCATATTGCAATTGAAGGATGTTGTCATGGAAGTCTTGACAAAATATATGAAACATTACAACACATTGAAGCCAAAGAAAATGTAAAAATTGATCTTCTCATTTGCTGTGGAGATTTTGAAGCTATACGAAATGAAGTTGACTTGCAATGCATGGCGGTCCCAGATAAATACAAAACCATGAATGATTTTTGGAAATATTATGCCGGGACTAAAACTGCACCATATCTGACTATCTTCATTGGAGGAAACCATGAGGCCTCTAATCACCTACAGGTAGCAAACATGCGATTTTATTCAAAACTTTGAACTCGTAATATTCATGTTCTTTATTTCCAATTTTTCGAATTCGTCATTTCAAACTTTTTAACTTAGAGTTCTGTATATGCATCTTTGATTTAACTTTAGATTTTTTAACCAAATTTGAAGTTGAAGAAAGATGACAGATATAATATTAAAAAGCTTGCATAACCTCCAACTGCCTTATCTGTTTTCACCAACAATACATTATTGCCACCCACAATGTTTCTGCTGTTGTAGATTTTTGTTTTTTTGCATAATAAAATCTCAAACCAAGTTTTAACAATTTTTGTCTAGTTCATAATTTTTTTTGCAATGTCTCATATCATTTAATATGAAAAAATATTTACTATGTTAATAATTGTGTATGTAGGCTACTCTTCTAGACAACAAATCCTTGTAATTCATAGGCAATATGCATATTCATGACTATCATAACTAATGGCATGTTTTGTGCAGGAATTGCCCTACGGCGGCTGGGTGGCCCCTAAAATTTACTATCTCGGATATGCTGGAGTTGTCAATTATAAAGGCTTACGTATTGGAGGTCTTTCCGGAATTTTTAAGCAACATGATTACTCAAAGGGTCATTATGAGATACCTCCTTACACCCAGCAAACAATGCGCAGTGTTTATCATGTTCGACACATGGAAGTATTTAGGTACAAAGTTGTCAGTAGTTTACTGCTTTAATCCTTTTGTCTGCATGTTATTCTAGTTTTCACATATTTTGTTAATGCAAAGTTTGCATTGGGAATGAAGATGATTATATTTACAAGTATCTTTTGCTTCCGCAATATTGACCTAGCTTGTATCTATCATGTTTTTTTTTTTGTATCTGTCACATCATGTATGGCTTGTGCAGCGGTATTGGTAACAATTTTACTTTGGTCATGTTTCAGAATAAATTTTGTTAATAAGTTTATCATTTTATGCTGATATTGCATAGATGTTAATATTTAAGCAGGATTTTGTTTAGGTAAAAAACTAAAACCTTTTATTGAAATCCTATTAGATGATGATCAGGCCTTATCAGCAGTTGTGATATTTTATTTGAAATTTTTAACTTTTTCATTGACTACCGTAACTCTCTTTATTAATGTTGAAAGTATTTTTATGATCAGGTTAAAGCAGTTGAAAAAACCCATTGATATCATGTTGTCGCATGACTGGCCGAATGGAATCGTAAATCACGGTGATAAGGACGACTTGTTGCAGAAAAAGAAACATTTTGCAAGTAAGAGTTTTACACTATATCACAATTCTAACGCCTACTCTGTTTACATGGTTTAAAATTGAAGAAATTTTACAAAAAAATCATTATATTGCCACATTCTATTAGGCTTGACGTCTTCTCATTTATTGTTTGTGTCAAAATAATTAAATCTAAATGATTTATGTTTTCAGATGATGTGAGAAATAACCAGCTTGGAAGCTTACCGGCATGGGATTTGCTCAATACTCTTCGACCCATTTATTGGTTCTCTGGTCATATGCATATTAAGTTTGTGGCCAAAGTTCAACATCAAATTCACGAAATTGATCTGGCATCCCTGGTCAATAAGGTATGATGAGGCTTTAGTTAAAACGCTTTTGGTTGGGCTACTTGATCAAAATTTCTACAAAGATTAATAGAAGGGAAAGTAAATGGTAAAAGAAACAAATGCAGACCAAGAATGATGCGGACAACAGCATCTCTAAATCGACGAAACTAACTTATGAAACTACGGTACCACACTACCACAAGCTCATGATCGTAAACAATGGCACATTGCCCGTAACCCTCAATACGAGGAACGATAATGATGAATCAAGGTTTTAAGTTTATATACAATATGATTTTTTTTTCAGAACACTGTCACTCGTTTTCTTGCTTTAGACAAGTGCCTGCCAAGAAGAGATTTCTTACAAGTGTTAGACGTAGATTGTGATGAGAATGATTCAGGTTAGTAGCAAACATGCCACTGGTCACAATATTTATGCTTCAATGAGACATTTTAAACTTTAAAGATCACTAGTTGCATTTCTAACGGAGCTGCACACATAACAACGTTTTCATCAACGTTTGATAATATGAACACGCAGCAATAAGCTTTCAAAGTTTTTCTCAAACATGCTTTCAGAACTCTGGCAGCCACAGCCAAATATGCAGTAGTTGTCTGATCAAAAATGAGACATGTCTTTGTTTGTTACCGAATTTTATATGTTGCTTCAGCTGAATTGTCGTACGATGCGGAATGGCTTGCAGTGCTCAAGACTACGAATGAACTGATGTCAACTTCTCCACGACCTTTCAACTTACTCATGGGAAAATCAAGCGACAGTTACGGCGTCGATGATGACAAAATGGAAGAGGTAAGGCTTTTCACAAAATTTTCCTTTCTATAATCTTAGTGTAATAAATTAAGTGGGCATAATTGCTGAAGGAAAAGCGGCCGGGAGAAAGGAATCGGCCACCCTTTTCTCGTTAGTGCCGACGGCTTAGTGTGACTGTGATAAGAACCTTATCTTTCCATTCCTTGAAGCTCAGTACCTAAGAATGAGACCACCTTAATAACTTGTTTTTTCTTATACGATAGAAACTAGTGCTATTTCGACAGCGCTGATCAATGTTAGACAATAGTTTTTTGTTTCCTTATATGCTGCAGATAATGAAAATAATGGACAACGACCTGACCATCCCATGCAATTTCCGTAAAGTCGACTCATGTGTACACGATCCCGAAAAACCAATGAGGCATGTCCCTGTGCAATGTCAAATCAACCAACAAACGACGGAACTGTGCGGAAGACTTGAAATTAACGACCCAGTGATGATGTTGATCCAAGTAAGTCACTCAATTTTTTTCCGCATTATATAATTTCTAAGAGGCTGGTTGTACTTGTAGATTAGAATTTAACATTTTTTTTTAGTTTTGAGCCTAAAAATATCTCGCTTGAAACCCCGAGAACTTGTAAACGAAAAAGAGGCAATGTAACCTTCTAAAACAAAATTGTAGACCGAACAAAATAGAAGGAGTTTATTAGGGAGATCACGGCTAATCAATCTGTTCAACCGGCTTGGTGGTTAGTGCGTCTGCCTTTGAATCGGTAGGCATGGGTTCGATACCCTGTCGGGTCATACCAAAGACTTTTTAAAAATGGTACTAAATCTAATTCCTGCTTGGCACTGGGAAATGGAATGGGTTCGGGTAATAATGTACTTGGTTGCGCCTTTATACAGCTACATTGACACTGTCTGCCTTGTAAAGTATTGAGAAGCAACGCATTCTGCAATGGATACAGCGCTGTATAAAAATAAGCATTATTGTTATAAAAGAAGTCTGAAAATGGTCAACTCTAGCATCAGTTGAGGACGAACGTGTTTTCTTGGCCCTTGGCTGTTTTGGAAATAACACCAGAAGCTGTCAAGCTGTCTTATCGATAACATTGAGATGCAATTGTGCTTTCGAGTCGGTAAGCGCATTGGGATCAGTAATTCGGTATAGCTGTTCGGAGCGACTTTTTGCTCAAACGAAATTTACTTTATTCTGCTTCCCAATCAAACGGAGTTCTTCACGATGAATGCTATGCGAATCAAAAACCAAATCAACGTGAAGAAATTTTAGGTCGAAACTGTGTCAAATTCTTATTCCCTTGCAGGCAGATGGTGGAGGAGATGTGAGTTTTAACGCGTCATCAAGGTTCAGTGACGATGGAGAGGAGATGCCTAGTACGATAATCAGCAATGCATCCATCAATCCTGATGAAATAGATCTTGATGATGAGGATGATGATGGTGAGACATATGACGTGATGTTTCTTAAGTGACCATTTTTTTAGTTTGAATCGTCGATAGATATTGAACGTCAAACTTGTGAAGTTACTTACGGACTCATGCGGCAGATTCCTTTCAAATGAGAACTTGAGGAAGTTTTCGTATTGCTCAAGTATATGAAGTTGAAGCGTTGGGCTTAATCTCAAGCCAAACATCAGCAAACTTGGCACCTTGTTGGATATCTTTTAACAAATCAGTCCAGTTTACACCGATTCAACGTCGGCAGACATCAAAGTTGATTTGATCGTAAATCGGTTAATTGATCCCTAATTTTTTTTACTTTGATTTTGAATTAGAAAATCTCTAAATTACAGACGATGCTGTTCCACTGCAAGATAGACAAGCAGCTCGCGAAGAAATTGAATGCGAAGCCATGGAATTAGATGATTCAACTTCTGCTGCCGCTCAGAATGAGAGGTTTGTTTGGCATGGCGTGTATCTCACGGCATTGTGTTGCTATTTAAATTTAGTATAAGTAATCATATTTGCATCGATCCCCACAGAATTCCTATAGTTTTAACCTGTTTGCATAATTTGTCACTTTCTTTTAATCCCTTTGAGATGACGAATTCCACAATAGTATTTTGATTATACCCAGACCGTGACGTCAATTTGCAAACATCAACAGAAAAGTAGTAAAATCCCAGCTATTTTAAAATATAAAGCTTTGGTAGAGAGTTCGTTTTGTTGAATCATAGACAAACAAAACAAAGTAACTGCAACGGGTTTAACATATTCTATTACACGAAGAAGTATAAACCCGCTGAAGTTACTTTCTTTTGTCTGTTTAAAATATAACATGGGGAACTTTACTCCCTACTTTTTGCTCTTTATTGTGCCACTGTTCATGGAATAATATTTGGAAAGCATTTCATTTTTACTGCTTTTATATATTGACAAACTTTATTCCGTGCTTGCAGAGGACCGGATACGCTTTCCTCTAAAACTCCGGTACGACTTGCTGCAAACTTCATGAATCTTCCTAAACCTATGGCTAGTACGCCGAAAATGACTGCACTTGCTCCTGATGGAGATCCTAAAGCACCTCTTGTGATGTCTTCACTGGACTTGGAAAGCTCTGAAAGTGACTTATCGGAGTTGTCTAAAAAGAGAAAAAGCAACGGCAGCCCCATGACTGAACTCCCTAAAGATGGCATTACAACGAGCACTCCACAAGTGAGGAAGTTTAAACGAAGAAACGCTTCCATGTATAATTGTCCTGATGATGAGACCAACTCGTAGCAAATGATATCCATTCGTGGATGAGAGCACACGGGGGATGCCATTCCCGCTTGAGGGAGAGATGGTCAATTCTTAATTAAGGAATAAATTCTTGAGGCCATCAAGAGAAATAGTATTTTTGGGTTAAGAAGAGCGAGCAGAAGTTACCATTTTTACTCGCTAAAAATTGCTGCATTTGCTTGCCAGATATTGGATCAAACCTGCTTTGGTAGCGATTGCCACCTTTCATGCTAACAGATGCGACATGCACTTCAAGCATAATTATTTTTTACTTTGAGTAATCTCAAGTTTTCAATGCGAGAACAAAGACATGTGTGAGCGAAAGCTTTTTGTTTTTCTGTCTAAAACAGATTCTTAATTTTTTACTCGTTTGAAAATGTTTTGTAATTTTTCATTTTTAATCGGGACAGTTTATACCTTTGTCAATACAACCCTCACTTTTATTTATGGAGAACTTGTCGTTCACATTATATATTCAGGAGCCGCAAGCAAAATGTTGATGTTTGTCTAAAAACTGTTTCCAGTTTTGTACTCTGCTAGATTGCTAGCTACGCCTGCCTTCGGTAGCGGGGGCCATGTCATGCGTGTACTTCACTAAGGTCATCCCGTTAAAGTTTCGCCACCGTTGTTGGTGGCATCTTCCAAACTGTAACAATTTTTTCGTTTTGTGATCAGACCAACTGACGGACGCCACTTCGACACTCGTCCAAGGCATGTTGTCTCTGGTAAAAAAACTATTCTTTCAATGCGTGCAGATGTTGAATTACGCTACTGCTAAATAGACTAATTTTTTTAGCTGAAAACCGGGGCTGAAAAGTTATTCCATTTGCATGACGTTAGCTGTAGAAACTAGAGACCCTCTTTTCCTTCAGTTTGTCACATTTTTGTCAGTCACGGCTGAATTTTTATCTTTTGTAAACATCCCAGTTCGCTCAATCCGTCATCTCGCTCTAACATGTAAAAACGGTTATTCGGCTAATTTGTCATTAAAACAGGTTACACTTAATTCTCGCTGCAGCACTACAAAGGACGATATGGGAGATATGCTTTCATCCTGTTCTCAGAGACGACATAAACCGTTCACTGTGTGTCAGTGTTTATAAACTGCTGCCTTTAAAACAATTTTTAGGCTTTTTTAGTGTAAAAAGCTTAACTAATCAAACAGAAGTTATACTTTGTGCGTTTAAATTCACGATTTTAGTAAAACCAAAGGCACATATAAATGTGAAGAGAGGGGCGTTGAGACGAGCCCAGCCTCATGGGCGAAACACGGTGTCTATCGCTGTCAATTCTTGCTACAAATCGGCTGCCGAGAAACGCACATATAAATTGTTGAAAACACCGCTCACCCCTATCTAAGGTGTAATAAATTGGATTGGCATAATTGCTGCAAGAAAGGCGGCCGAGAGAAAGGAACTGACCACCCTAATCTCGTTAGTACCGAAGGCTTGGTACAATGAGAACCTTATATTCTTATACCCGACGCTGGAATCAAGCATGGGAGGACTACCTTTGCTTTGTTACCAAGGCCAAACACAAAATTTCGCGAAAAAAAAACAGGAAATTATAAAATTTGATTAAGACTACTTTAAAAACATTTTAGGGCACGTCTCCTAATGAGGACACGAGTTGATTGCAGGGTATGCTGTATTTCGTATCAGGATGAACTACAAGCAACAGACACAAATATTTCTCATCAAAATAAACTGAAAAGTCCTGAGCACCTCGGAATTGGCAAAGAAGGCCATAGTAGAACGGTTGTAGGCGGTAAAGTAGGTGTCAGTGTGCAACAGCAAATTTCGTTTTATAAAATTTAGAAACGCTGACATTGTCTCAAAATTTCACTCAATTTTTAATGACCCTTTCTGTGACAACAACAACATAAAAAATAAACAACGCTTTCATCTGGTTCAGACACTGGTGTGATAAGCTTATGATTGAATTGGTCAGAAGTGATTCTAGTTCATAAAAGTCTAGGGAAGTATGATTTTTCAGGCTGACAAAAAATAGGTCTACCAGTACCACTCCTTTTTATCCGGACGGCGTTACTGCATGATAATCTAAAAGAGTGTCGCCGTATATCTCTAATCTCTTTGCTAACATGCATATCACTTTGTCACAGTTCTATGTGTGATGTCATTTTCGGTCCCGTTCTTTTTTCCTTTTTCTTTTTTAACTTCTGTTTGCTTTTGGCCACGTTATACAGTTTTTTTCTTTCCTCGCTGGTCAGTTCATCCTGTTTAGAAAATAAAAAAGAATTATTGAAGATAAAAAATAATTGTAAGTGTTTCTAAATAGACAGAACACGAAATAATACAAACAACTTTGGTGGATAAACTTACCGACGGATTAGTCGTTTTCAAAAATGGATTTTTGTAATTTTCATCTTTCGGTCCAATTCCTAGCTCTTGCTTCAGCTGCAATTGCAAAATTGTCCACTTAAAGAAGTTGAAAAACAAAACGTTTTGCTTGTATCACATTTAATTTATTGTTGCTGATTTTAAAAAGAAACGCTTTCACACTTTCCTTAAGGAAGTCTATTGTAATCAGAGAGGACAATTTGCTGAAAAAGTTGAAGGCTGTGTTGATGCTGCACTGAAATATTTTATTTATTATCATCACAGGTGACTGCTATACAATTATACATAATTTGAAATGGGAAAGCCAAGCCACAATGATTGGACTCCCAGAACGGTCTACGTCATTTCGGCGCGACATACTCGAGAGACAACCTTTCGGAGACCCCGTTTCGGTGCGGACAACTGAGCTTTTTTTTGAGTCTTTCATGGTAATTTGTTTTTGCAACGTCTTTTCGTCATACCAAAATCTATACGACCAAAATCTATAAGAAAATCATCTTGCGACAGTCGTTAAAGCCTGAACAGTGATTCAAGCGCTGAAATGCCAGAATCAAGCTTTCAAATGGGCTTTCTTAGTCCAAGGGCAAAGATATCTTCAGTTTATCACATCATCCCAAATAAACTGTATGTATAATATAAAAAAAGAATAAACTTACACTGTGAAGAAGCACATCATAATCACCACTAAACACCCCAGAATGACTAGAAATGTCTATGGCTTCGTGCATCACTTTTTTCCATGCCTTCTTTTGCTTTTCATAGAAAATGTGACCAGCTTGGGGAAACCTTACAATAAGGTCAGTAAATAGCGCAGTATTTTCCAAAACCTTGGATAAATCTACAAAAAAAGTATAATATATTGTCAAATAAATACCTACAATATCTGATTAAACCATAGGCATACGAAGCCGAGCAACGTGATCAAGTTTAACATCTTCAAGTTTATTACATTTACATAAACATAAAACTACGCAACAAATTAAGTATCGAACGTTTTCGACATCACAAAATGTCCTCTTCAGGGATAATATACATACAACTTAACTACATCTGAAAAATACAATGGTTAACTAAATCTATAAACAGAAAAAGACAAAAACTGCACAGTACTTCTGACTAGCTCAAACTCAACGATATAGGCTCCACGAGAATCAAAGGTAACCGCGTCTTTCTTGCTCTCTGTATTTTAAAATTAGTTTTTTCGCACCTTGCCTTTCTACCATATCATGTGCAGTTTTTGTCTTTTTCTGTTTATAGATTTAGTTAACCATTGTATTTTTTGAGAGGGTCTGCTACTATTCGGTGAGTCCGATTCGGTGAGTTCCTAACCTCTAACCCTAACCCCAAACCCTAAAACGGCAATGATAATTAGGCTACGGTACACGATAATTTAAAAAAAAAATTGATAAAATCCCCCGTTAAGGGATCGGACTCACCGAAACGGGCCATTCCGTTTTTCAGATGTAGTTAATTTGTATGTATATTATTCCTGAAGAGAACATCTTGTGATGTCGAAAACGTTCAATACTCAATTTGTTGCGTAGTTTTATGTTCATGTAATAAACTTGAAGATGTTAAACTTGATCACGTTGCTCGGCTTCGTATGCCTATGGTTCAACAAGACAAACTCTCTACCGAAGCTATATCTGATTAACTTAGGTAGATTACAATTTATGTACCGTACACCGCACAAACTTCCTATCTCATAGGAAACCAATGCAACTTTACATGCAGTGTTTTCAACAGTAAAAAATTAAGGAAGCTGTGACAACAGTAGACAGAAGAAAGTCCTGTATAATACTTTTTGCTTATTGTACCAATCATTAAATTAAGAGTAAACAAAATAACAGCATAGCTTCTAAAACACAAAATATTAAAGACCAGTTTAAGGATAAATATGCGATTAGGAAATGCATTCTGTTCTTGAAAATGCAATTGCACTGATTGAAAGTTCTAAAAAACTGCAGTTTTAAACTTTTCATATATATAACTGATTCATGTATAATTGTATATCTACAAGCATAGTTCAAACAAGATGAATGACATAGCTTCAATAATAATTTGCAACTTGTATAAGAAATTAAAAATCAGTGGTAGAAACTGTAAGAAATGTGCATTTGGTATAATTCTGATTTATATATTGCAGACCCAGTACACAATAATATTGTGCTGCACAAAAGCTTCATTTCTCACCATCTTTAATATTTGCATCTTCAGGGAAGCCTTGATCAACAGCATAGTCATTAACTTGCAAGTTCAACATCGCCTTTGACAAAGTCTGAAATGATAGTAAGAGCACAGGTTATTAGAAAAGCATGTAAAACAGCATTTTCAGTTAAAATTATGCTTTTTATTCGACTACAAATTTTGCAAAGTATGTATACACACTACACAGCATACATGGAAATCCAAATATTGACTTTGTGTTTCACTGAAATAAAAAAAAATAAATATAAATGAGATAAGAAACATTTTGACACAACTATTATAAGACTAACTATTATATATATCTTTCAAATAAGCACTGAACAAAAATTATACCATATAGGTCTAATATTATTAACTATTATCTGACACAACTATTATAAGACTAAACCAATTATACCTTTCAAATAAGCACTGAACAAAAATTATACCATATAGGTCTAATATTATAAAAATTGTGCTGGTATGATTTAAATGTAGAAAACTATCCAAAAAATGGATTTGAAACCAGAGAAAACAGCTGCTTAAATTAAGTCAAGCAGGTGGTTCAATTAACTGTAGGGTGATCAAACAAGATCCACTGTAGTACAAGCAGTGTTGGGCGCGATAACTCATTTTTCAGTAAAGCGATAACGATAATCGATAAACGAAAAATGCCTAAAGCGATAACAATAAATCAAAAAAAAGTTAAGCGATAACGATAAACGATAAAAGTATCGCCGATAATGTCCGATAACGATATTTTTTTTCTTGATTAGCACTGCCCCATCCCATGCAGCACGAACTGTTTTCATCAACATGACAAAAAATCGATCATACTATATTGTAAAGAGACAAAACTCTTTGTAAGTTATGCATGAATAGAATCGCAACAGCGGCAGTGGGTATCGAATCTTAAACCTCTTGATCCAGAATCAAACCACTGAGGTAACCGCCGTGCTTATAATTATACCTTCAGATACCAGTTGGATGCTTTTATCAATTGAGTTATAGCCTACTGCCGCTTACGTGCAGTAGGCAAAATAATTAATTCAAATGAAAATACCATAAAAAATTCCAAATTTTGTATTTTGCTTTCTGCTTAAAGGGCTGTTTACAGCAAAGTCAGCAATAATTGAAAAAATTCCAAAAAAACGCAAAATGCTTGAAAATTTATCAGTAATCTTAAGCGTTATTGGTAGTAAAAATGTGCATACTGTGAATAGGCTACTGTATTTAGCATAATTTTACCATGCAACTTGATGCGCCTATTGTCATGCAAAAACTACTAACTTACAAGATGCAAAAAATGTGATGTCGGTCTGCATGTCAAATGCTTCAAGCAATATCATATTCTGCAATGACTTGTTTCAGTGATGTTGTGTTACTTTGAATTGTTGCATGCATTTCATTGCATTGCAATTTGCAACTCTAAAAATTATTGTGTTGTCAGGGCCGTCGCTGCAGGGGGGCATGCCCCCTCTCCTGACAACAACCTGACACACACACTTCAGGCACTGAAGAAAAACTGGTTTCCATTTTAGTTTCATTAACTAGGTGGCTAGTAAAAATATTACTTTTCATGGTCTTTCCACTTGTGTGTTGATCCGAAATAAAATTTATGAGCGATAATCAGATAGGCCTATTGCCTTTGGCGATAACGATAAACGATAACTGAAAAAAATAATTGAGCGATAACGATAAGCAATAAAAATTTATTGCCGATAATTATCGCCGGTAAATTATCACCGATAATGCCCATCACTGAGTACAAGTATGCATTGTATACCAAAAAATGACTGATATAAATGCTAGCAGTTTCAGCAAAGACAAAGCAAAGCAGTTTTTTCTAGAAAAAAGTTTAAGGTCTCAATAATTTCAAGCAAAAATGTATTTCCAACAAAGCCTTTTTCCAATACTGGAAAGCTTAAAATCTACTTCTACGAGACCTAAAGTTTACAGCCAATTAGTTTACAGCCAGTGCAAACATAGCCTAATAAAAACAATGAATTATAGGATATACGTAAATTAGCAATATGTTATATCAAATTTGGGAGCTGGTTTACAAGGTTCCCCTTTGGTTAAAAAGGCGATGACGTCACGGAGGAGGTATCCACCAAAAAAATAGTAGAAAAGTGGGGTGAAATCAGTCAACCATGATGATAAACAGCATTTATCTGCTGGAAACCGACTTTAACCATTTATCCCACAAATATTTTTAAAGATACCAGCATTTAATAAACGCTCATCTAAAGAACATATCTCTGTCTATTTACAAGCAAAAGTTGAGGTTGAATCGAAGCAAGTATACAAGTCTCCCCTGGTCTGCGATCATTATAATTATGTCTTTATTAAATTATTTGTAAGTTGCTTGTTTCTGCTTCGATTTTAACAATTGAACCATTGCTGGAAAGCAGAAGCTATTGTCTATCCAAATAAAGGTGAGCCAGACTCTAAAAGTTAAAAATATTTCTTAGGTAAAGAATTGAACTTGACCGACTTTAACCATTTATCCCACAAATATTTCTAAAGATACCAGCATTTAATAAACGCTCATCTAAAGAACATATCTCTGTCTATTTACAAGCAATAGTTGAGGTTGATAGCTTTTTCACAAAGCGAGCAACCGGGCTTCAAACACAAGCAAATAGCGGCCGATGACTCGTTGCATTTACGAATCGAAGCAAGTATACAAGTCTCCCCGGGTCTGCGATCATTATAATTATGTCTTTATTAAATTATTTGTAAGTTGCTTGTTTCTGCTTCGATTTTAACAATTGAACCATTGCTGGAAAGCAGAAGCTATTGTCTATCCAAATAAAGGTGAGCCAGACTCTAAACTTTAAAAATATTTCTTAGGTAAAGAATTGAACTTGACCGACTTTAACCATTTATCCCACAAATATTTTTAAAGATACCAGCATTTAATAAACGCTCATCTAAAGAACATATCTCTGTCTATTTACAAGCAATAGTTGAGGTTGATAGCTTTTTCACAAAGCGAGCAACCGGGCTTCAAACACAAGCAAATAGCGCACGATGACTCGTTGCATTTACGAATCGAAGCAAGTATAGGCCTACAAGTCTCCCCGGGTCTGCGATCATTATATGTCATTATTACATTAGTTGTAAGTTGCTTGTTTCTGCTTCAATTTTTACAATTGAACCAGCCCTACCAAGCAGAAGATCTCACCTATGCAAAGTAATGTAACACAGGCCCGAAAAACACCACATAACTCCTTAGAAATGAGTTAAACTTGACCAAGTTTCATTATTTATCCGAAGAATACTTCTAAAGATACCAGCATTTATCTGTCGTTTCTGATTCGATTTTTACAATTGAACCATAGCTGGAAAGCACAAGCTATCGTCTACCCAAATAAAGGTGGGCCAGACTTTAAAAGTTAAAAATATTTCTTAGGTAAAGAATTGAACTTGACCGACTTTAACCATTTATCCCACAAATATTTTTAAAGATACCAGCATTTAATAAACGCTCATCTAAAGAACATATCTCTGTCTATTTACAAGCAAAAGTTGAGGTTGATAGCTTTTTCACAAAGCGAGCAACCGGGCTTCAAACACAAGCAAATAGCGCCCGATGACTCGTTGCATTTCCGAATTGAAGCAAGTATACAAGTTTCCCCCGGTCTGCGATCATTATATGTCTTTATTAAATTAGTTGTAAGTTGCTTGTTTCTGCTTCGATTTTAACAATCGAACCATTGCTGGAAAGCAGAAGCTATTGTCTATTCAAATCAAGGTGAGCCAGACTCTAAAAAGTAAAAATATTTCCTAGGTAAGGAGTTGAACTTGACCGAGTTTAACCATTTATACGAAAAATACCTTCAAAAATACCAGCATTTAATCAACGCTAATTTAAAGAACATATCTCTGTCTATTAACAAGCAAAAGTTGAGGTTGATAGCTTTTTTACAAAGCGAGCAACCAGGCTTTAAACACAAGCAAATAGCGCCCGATGACTCGTTGCATTTCCGAATTGAAGCAAGTATACAAGTCTCCCCGGGTCTGCAATCATTATATGTCTTTATTAAATTAGTTGTAAGTTGCTTGTTTCTGCTTCGATTTTAACAATTGAACCATTGCTGGAAAGCACAAGCTAACGTCTACCCAACTAAAGCAAAGCCAGACTCTAAACTTTAAAAATATTTCTTAGGTAAAAAGTTGAACTTGACCGACTTCAACCATCTATCCCACAAATATTTTTTAAGATACCAGCATTTAATAAACGTTAATCTAAAGAACATATCTCTGTCTATTTACAAGCAATAGTTGAGGTTGATAGCTTTTTCACAAAGCGAGCAACCGGGCTTCAAACACAAGCAAATAGCGCCCGATGACTCGTTGCATTTCCGAATTGAAGCAAGTATAATATACAAGTTTCCCCCGGTCTGCGATCATTATATGTCTTCATTAAATTAGTTGTAAGTTGCTTGTTTCTGCTTCGATTAGCTTTATTTAGGTAGACAATAGCTTGTGCTTTCCAGCAATGGTTCAATTGTTAAAATCGAAGCAGAAACAAGCAAATTACAACTAATTTAATAAAGACATATAATGATCGCAGACCGGGGGAAACTTGTATACTTGCTTCAATTCGGAAATGCAACGAGTCATCGGCCGCTATTTGCTTGTGTTTGAAGCCCGGTTGCTCGCTTTGTGAAAAAGCTATCAACCTCAACTTTTGCTTGTAAATAGACAGAGATATGTTCTTTAGATTAACGTTTGATTAAATGCTAGTATTTAAAAAAATATTTGTGGGATAGATGGTTGAAGTCGGTCAAGTTCAACTCTTTACCTAAGAAATACTTTTAAATTTTAGAGTCTGGATCACCTTTATTTGGATAGACGATAGCTTCTGCTTTCCAGCAATGGTTCGATCGTTAAAATCGAAGCAGAAACAAGCAACTTACAACTAATTTTATAAAGGCATAAAATCATCGCAGACCAGGGGAGACTTGTATACTTGCTTCGATTCAGAATTGCAACGAGTCATCGGGCGCTATTTGCTTGTGTTTAAAGCCCGGTTGCTCGCTTTGTAAAAAAGCTATCAACCTCAACTTTTGCTTGTAAATAGACAGAGATATGTTCTTTAGATTAGCGTTTATTAAATGCTGGTATCTTTAAAAATATTTGTGGGATTATTGGTTACAGTCGGTCAAGTTCAACTCCTTACCTAAGAAATATTTTTAACTTTTAGAATCTGGCTCACATTTATTTCGAAAGACGATAGCTTCTGCTTTCCAGCAATGGTTCAATTGTTAAAATCGAAGCAGAAACAAGCAACTTACAACTAATTTAATAAAGACATATAATGATCGCAGACCAGGGGAGACTTGTAGCCTATACTTGCTTCGATTCGTAATGCAACGAGTCATCGGCCGCTATTTGCTTGTGTTTGAAGTCCGGTTGCTCGCTTTGTGAAAAAGCTATCAACCTCAACTATTGCTTGTAAATAGACAGAGATATGTTGTTTAGATGAGCGTTTATTAAATGCTGGTATCTTTAAAAATATTTGTGGGATAAATGGTTAAAGTCGGTCAAGTTCAACTCTTTACCTAAGAAATATTTTTAACTTTTAGAGTCTGGCTCACCTTTATTTGGATAGACAATAGCTTGTGCTTTCCAGCAATGGTTCAATTGTTAAAATCGAAGCAGAAACAAGCAACTTACAAATAATTTAATAAAGACATAATTATAATGATCGCAGACCAGGGGAGACTTGTATACTTGCTTCGATTCGTAAATGCAACGAGTCATCGGCCGCTATTTGCTTGTGTTTGAAGCCCGGTTGCTCGCTTTGTGAAAAAGCTATCAACCTCAACTATTGCTTGTAAATAGACAGAGATATGTTGTTTAGATGAGCGTTTATTAAATGCTGGTATCTTTAAAAATATTTGTGGGATAAATGGTTAAAGTCGGTCAAGTTCAATTCTTTACCTAAGAAATATTTTTAACTTTTAGAGTCTGGCTCACCTTTATTTGGATAGACAATAGCTTCTGCTTTCCAGCAATGGTTCAATTGTTAAAATCGAAGCAGAAACAAGCAACTTACAAATAATTTAATAAAGACATAATTATAATGATCGCAGACCCGGGGAGACTTGTATACTTGCTTCGATTCAACCTCAACTTTTGCTTGTAAATAGACAGATTATGTTCTTTAGATGAGCGTTTATTAAATGCTGGTATCTTTAAAAATATTTGTGGGATAAATGGTTAAAGTCGGTTTCCAGCAGATAAATGCTGTTTATCGTCATGGTTGACTGATTTCACCCCACTTTTCTACTATTTTTTTGGTGGATACCTCCTCCGTGACGTCATCGCTTTTTTAACCAAAGGGGAACCTTGTAAACCAGCTCCCAAATTTGAGATAAAATGAATTAAAATAATACCGTACTTACTTTTATAATAGTTTCCATCATGACTTTAATGAATGCAGCCTGTTTTGAAACATTGTCAACCAGGATTATTTTCTGAATGGCAGCTAAATGTTCTTTTCTTTTCACTTTGAACAAGTTTAGATACAAATCTATAGGCTTCAAGCTATCCTTTGTTTTTTCAGTGCTTACTGTTACATTACTTTCCGATGCACTCAAAACAAATCCAATAGAAATAACAAACAGCAAAAAACTTGCAGTTGTTTTAGCAATGGAACACTTTAACCACAAAGAAATCATTTAGCCTAAAATAAAACAGTGTTGTAACACATGGCATCCAATGCAATAAGCATAAACTTGATGGTTATTCGATCGAATGTAAGGTTTTTGCCATTTGCCAATCTTTATTTCAAAACTTTAGGTTATCGTACATAGATATTAAAGTGCATTCACTCAGTTCAAAGCATTTATACAAAAACCATTCATTTCATAAATAATGTACCATACATTGCTGTCATATCAAATCCTCACTGTCAAAACACCTCTTTGTGATGATTATCTTTTTGGTTCATTTTTGATTGAGTAGGTTTAATGGATTGAGTTTCACCTTTAGTGGCATATTTGTAACTCATCAATGTTGCTAATGACTGGGAAATTGAGTTCCAAAAGCGTGTGAAAAACTACTGCTACTGTACCGCATAACCACAGTAAACATGCATTTTATCGAAACTTGTGAGTTGTGATCTAGGAATAAGAAAAGATGGTGGTTTTCTGCAGTTAGAAGTAATCTCTAAAAAAAGTCCCTAACCCAACTGCTTGTCTTTTTGTGTATCAACTGTTGCTGCAAGGCAATTTCTATAAATGAAAAAAAATGCAGAACCTCACCATCAGAGTGGGTTTCTGTTGAGTTCAGTTTATTTGTTTCAAAAACACAATGTCAACAAACATAATTCACAGAAAGATGGCAGCAAAAGACAAAAAGGTCACCAAAATCTGCTGCCACCTTTCTTTCTCTACACTTTATCTGCCGTTTTATTCCCAGTACCAGTACACCGCAAATTTACCTAAACATTGAGAAATATGCTCCTCTGCACTGCAGCAACATTTCTTAAGACTTAAGAGGTAGTTTCTATGCAATAATTATCTTGAAGTAAAAAGGAAAATATTGACTACTCTTACAGCAAAGCACTCTCAATCTAGCCTCATAAACAAAATCATAATCTAAAAAAGCTGCAATTAAAAAAAAAAAACAAGCAACCTGCAATCCAAAACAAATGCCTTACTCAAAGTCAAAAAACACAAGACTAAATTTTCGGAAAAACATCACTGTTGGCAACACTAAGCAATGACGTAAAGGTGTTGCCAGACTCGAACAAATAGGTTTCACCAATTACAATTGAAATAAAAGACGAAAAACTGCTTGTGGCGTCTGACAGTGATGTCTAAACGTTTGTTTAGAAGACCCAGATTTGATGACTTGGAAGTTCTTGAGCCACGGCCACATTTTTTTGGACAGTTGTCGCTTGAGGCTACGCCGTAAAGTTTTTGCGGTTTTTTAGCGTAGGGTTTGTTTGTTTGTTTGTTTATCTTTATCCTGCATTGCGGAAAGCGGACTTGAGCGCTATGCATCGGTGTACGCCTTCCGACATACACCTGACCCACGCTGCAGCCGACGGCAATATCTGTTTCCGGTTGTCTACTCTACTAAATTTGTCTACTAAAGTTGTCTACTAAATTTGGTACTACCCATTACTCGAAATCGATCACTAGGTAGAGGCAATTATCGTTAAGTTTCTTGCCCAGAGAAACAACAGCAAGTGCGGGTGGCTGGAGTCGAACATGCAGGCTCTCGACTGCGAGCCCAACGCGCTAACCACTGGGCCACGGCTCGTATACTTTTGAATGTCTTTTTTTCGCTACAAGACGCCAATACTTTCCAACGCTGCAGTTGAAAGAATGTTTTCAATGGGCAAAGACATATTGAAACCAAAACGCAGCAAAAGATCAAATGAACACTTTCAGATGCTTGTGTTTCTTCGTGGAAATTCAAAATAAAACTTGTTTGTTTCGAATGGTTTATAGCCTACGCAAGCCCGCAACCAGGGGGGGGCATTGGGGGCATTTGCCCCCCCCGGAATTTTTTGAAAAAAATTTAAAGCGTTCTATGCAGTATGAAATGTAGCCTACTATGAATAGACGTACGTCGTACAGCCATACTGTAGCCTACTACTGTAGAGTGTAGACTATCGCCTTCTAGGCCTTCTACAAAAATTGCAAGGAAGATTTCATGAGCATTTTAAAACAGCTGCTCAAATTCAACTCATTGTGCCTAGAAATGTCGCTTCAACGAGGTATAGTGACATTGACAATACAGTACAATTTTACAAAGGAGAAATTGACTGCGAAGCCATGATAGATGAACTTGCCAGGTGGAAAATTAAGTGGGAACGAATTCTTGAAAGCGAAAGGCCAGCAAGTGCGATTGATGCGGTGTCAGCAATAGAATTCCAAAAATAGTTTTATCCAAACATTTACAAACTCTTGATAATTTGGCTACACTTCCAGTCACAACTGCTTCTGCAGAAAGAACATTTAGCTGCCTACGACGCTTGAAAAGTTACCTTAGAAGCACTATGGGGCAGGACAGGCTTTCTGGACTAGCTCTCATGCAAATCCATTGTACTCAAATTCCAAGCGCGGAATTGGCGTTAAACGAACTTGCCAAATCAAGTAGAAAGTTAGACATTATGCTCTAAATTAAAATGTCATTTTGCATTTGCAAAGTCAACTTCTTTTGGCCTACAAATATAAAAACTTGTTGAGCCAACAAAATGTTTCAGGATTGTAATTTGTAATTACCGTGTTGAGTTTATTCATATGTATCTGTTTGTTTATGTTGATGCAAATATATGTTATTGATTAATTTATGACTCCAGTCGTGCCAATGCAGTTCGTAGCCTACAGATGTTGTAGGCTATTTTATTTGTAATCGATTGAACACATTACTGTATTATTTATCGTAATTTTCTTCCTTGGGTAGTCATAGCTAAATAAGAAAAGGTTACAAAGGCTAGTTTCCTTTAATGCTGTTCTAAACAAAAACGTGATTGACATAAGTTATGACCACTGAACCGTAACATGGTAGTGCCATACACTCCAATGGACGTGGACATTAACATAAAAATGTCACAATGCATCATTTTAATGTTTGTTCTTTGATAAAAAATTAAATGCCCCCCCCCCCGAAAATACTTGCTGGTTGCGGGCCTGCCCTACCGTGTGAATACGGTAGCCTATAAATACCGGTTTATACCGCTTACTAGGTGTTTGACACCTAGCAAACAAAATAAGTTTACGCTAGGGTGTGCGCTGACGTCGTCAAATTTTTTTACAAGTTACGTTGACGCATAGCCTACGGCGTATGGTTTTTCGAACGTTTGCGTTTACGCTGACGGCGTCAATATTTTTTGTATACGCGTACCATCACTGGTCACTTGGTCAGCAAGTCGCCATCTACCGGCTTAAACTTGGGCACACCAGGTTTAGTACATACCAGGAGTGGACCTAGCAAGTATTCTGGGGGAAGGGGGGGCAATTTCAACAAAGCACAATGATGTCTAGGTCTACATTAATCCAACCTTGCAAATACACCGTGAATAATGTTACTCTTCTCTTTCTGTGTTTCAGTGGAGTAGCGATCACCGCAATCTCACTCTTCCCGGATCCGCTACTGGTTCCGGTAGGCTACGTTTCTAACCCGACTGCTTGTTTCTCAAATAATCCTGTTATAAAAAAAAAACAAGGTAGCAGTGGCCGAGTGGTTAGCGCGTTGGGCTCGCAGTCGAGAGCCTGCATGTTCGACTCCAGCCACCCGCACTTGCTGTTGTTTCTCTGGGCAAGAAACTTTACGATAATTGCCTCTACCCAGTGGTCGATTTCGAGTAATGGGTAGTACCAAATTTAAGTCATAAGTAGAGTAGACAACCGGAAACAGGCATTGCTGTCGGCTGCAGCGTGGGTCAGGTGTACGTCGGAAGGCGTACACCAATGCATAGCCCTCAAGTCCGCTTTCCGCAATGCAGGATAAATATATGAAAAACAAACAAACAACATTTGTTAGATGGAAATATGAAACGAATTGCTTCATTACGCAACTTAATTTAATAGAAAACGCAATAAGTCAAAATAATGTTGTGACAAGATTTTATTTTGCTGAACGTTTGGTTCAGAAACTTTCGCTCTTCTATGTTCTAATATAAGCCACATCTTCGAATGAGGATTTGGTGATTAAGTAGGTCTAATGTACGATAAGGAATTACTTTTATTTTATCTAAGTCTAAATCATTTTTAACATTGATTTAACATTCACAGATGTTGGCTCAACACAGCAATGCTGCAATCTGTGTTGTTTTCTTTTGTTTCAGGAATATCAAAATGGTAATTTGTTGAATAAGCAGTAAGCACATCTAAGTTTAACCATGGTTCAACTCACCAAGTAGGCCTACTCGCCTTCGAAGAACATAGCCTACCGCAATACCACGCCAGTTAGGCTAATGATAGGTTTTGTATTTTGAAAATTCTCATGAGCTTATTGTCACTTCAAAATTCAAGCACATGAAAAAATTGCTTAGATTTCAAAAAAAAAATTAGCGATGTAACGGATTTTTGTTAAACTAACATTAGGTTATATTTAAAAATAAAACCAAACATCGATATCTTCAGAACAGCAACAAAGTTCTTTAAATTTTGAAAAGAAACTAAAATGGTCACTGTATAAGTGTATATTTTTATAATTTTATTTCCAAACTATTTTACCTAGTTTGTGACGGCAGAAACAGGATACGTGACTACACAGACACAGTGACGTTTGCAACGTAAACCGACCTTCAAAGATTGTAGTCTACGTACAGTGCACGTACAAAAGCAGGCGATTTGTTGAAGACGCTAAATAAACTTTTGAAGGAAAGAATTAACAGGGTTAAAGTTTGATTCGACTAGCATCAGTTTGACACTGAAAGACATCACAACAATGTTAAAATACTTGACTGTGAGAATAATACAACAAAATGATTTGTAGTCTTTGAAGGTAGGATCATTAATTCAGTGGAGTGTGTCAGAAGACGATTTGCTTCAAATATCTCTCATAAACAACGACTCTAGCGAGTAGTAAAGGAGGACTTCAGGCATAAAGAAGGACTTTTCAGAGATTGTAGAAAACCACTCAGACGTTTGCAGATGTTGAATCAATGCAAAAATGACGGATTTTGCTATATTGACAGTTACTGTACTATTTTCTGTACCAGTTTCGTAACACCGCTCAGTATTTCTAAAGTAGAAATAGTCTTGAGGTGAACTTACCTAGCTAAGTATAGCTTTGGTAGAGAGGTACTTTTTAAAAACCATAGACAGACAATCGATAACAACTTAATAACATTGAATTGCATAATTCAAAATTAATACAGAAATGAAACAGATACATAATTTCAAACGTTTTCGGCAAAACTTTCTGCCCTCTTCAGGAAAATATCTTAATTCATCTAAACAAAACAAAATTATTCGTGAAATGTTAATAATAAATGACTGAAATTCAATAAAACTGCACTGACCTGCGTACAAGCAACAACTGACGAACAAACACAAAAGGTGGTAGCAATCTGTCATAATTATGCGGGAGTGTGGTCATGAGACAAGATAGTGAGCGGACAACATAACATAAAATAAACGTAAGCTAATACAAATTCAACAAAAAAAAAAAAAAGATGCCCCTTTAGCGAATAATTGTTTGTTGAGCCTGGGGTTGTGCTGCTTTATTTGGAGTGCCTCATGAATTTTAGTTTCAAACTCTGATTGACAGTTGCGAATTATCTTGAATGAATCTAATGTAAATTTGATGTTGGAACAAATACTGCAGTCATAAATGTGGTCTTTGATTGCACTGAGTTTATTGATGTCTGTTAAATTTAGGTGTTCCGTTGCTCTTGTTACCAAGTGTCTTGTGGACATACCTATGTATGTCATGTTCGTGTCACACGAACAAGTGAATTTGTAGACAATGTTGGAACGAAGAGACTGCGGAACGGGAGATTTCAGCGAAAAATATCTACTGATTTTAAAGGTTTTGTACAGAGGAACAATGTCGATATCAAATTTACACTTAAAGAGTTTAGATAGTTTTTTAGCGTATACGAGAGATTCCTTTCCTAGGAAAGGTATGGATATAGAGTTCTGGAAATTTATGACGTCAGTATTCGGTGAAGATACTGAATTGAAACGTTGTAAAACCTTATCAAAAAACTGCCCGGGATATCCATTCGCACATAACATAGATTTAATTTTGGCGATTTCATTCATGTAGTGATAATTGTCTGAGCAGATAGAACGAGCACGATTAAGCAAACCTAACACCAACCCAAATTACCATTTCATAGGACACACTGCGTTGAAATTTAATAATAATCCAGTGTTACTAGGTTTTCGCCAGACCCATGTGTCAAAAGTACTTTCGTTAATCTTTAGTTCAACATCCAAGAATGGTATAGTTTCTCTAGCTTTTTCACTGTGAATTTTATGTTTTTATGTTGGGAATTTAGCACATTTAGAAAAGTTGAGCACGAATCTTCATCATCAAAAACAGCAAAAATATCATCTACAATTCTACATACCTAAGATAAAGTTTCGGATGGAAATCTTTAGACTCTTCAAGAATTTTTGTTTCAATATGTGCTAGGAAAAAATTAGCAATGGTAGGGCCTAATGGAGACCCCATTGCTACGCCATCGATTTGTTTGTATAAATTATTTTTGTACAAAAACATGCCTTGTGTGGCTAACGTGAGGAGTTTAATGAAAATTTCTTTCTTGATAGGAGGGTGATTAGGTTGGGAATCCGAAAAAATGTAATCAGCAATGATATTTATGGTTTCAACCAACGGTACATTTGTAAACAAAGAAGACACATCAAAACTCACCATCAATTGATTTTTGTGGCACGGAAAGTTATTTACATTTTCTAAGAATTTGTTGGTAGAGTCGAGCATATATTTATTAGGAATATAAGGTTTAATTATCGAGTCCAAAAATTTTGCCAATCGGTATTCAGGTGTACCAATCATTGACACTACTGGCCTAACTGGGTTTCCATCTTTATGGACTTTTATAAGACCATACAGTTTTCCTGGGTTGCTACCGGATGGGATAAGTTTTTTACATAAGTCTTTATCAAATTGTTTCAAATACGTGCGGATATAATACGCGATAGACTTTTCTTTTTTGATGATAGGATGCGTCCTAACGTCACTGAAATCATATTGAATTGATATTAATAACAATACCGTCTATTAATTTTCAGTGCTTATCTAAGTACTGTAAATTAGTATACTTCGGTAGATGTTCATTGTGATGGCTTTTTTGCTTTGAACATTCTTTTGCATTGCAAATTTATTCTTTTGCATTGATTCCAGATCTGCAGACGTTGATTTAATGCAACAAACGCCAATTTTTTTAGCTGAGCATGGTGGGCATATAGTAAAATGCTGCAGTCTTTTCAAAAACTATTTCTAGTTGGAATGATGGCAACCGCCAAACATTTATTCCCAATCAGTTATAATTGTCAAAGAATCAAAATAATAATGGACGAATTTTGAATGGGGATGTTGGGCAACAAAACTAACAAAAATCCTCATAAATAACATTTACCAGATACAAAAAAAACAGCGGTAGCCTAAATCATTTTTGAACTTGGTGCTAACTCGGATTGATAAAAGTGTGTCAACTTCATTTTGTTAAAAGACAATGTGTGAAGTCGCCAGTTCATCCACTTTGTAACATGTTGCACTTACAGTATTTCAGTGGTTGCCATCGTAAGATCTATGGACTTCAAAATATTTTGAAAACGGTTGGGTTGCAGTTGCATTCATTTTAAGGAAAGAAAAAGTACTTAAACCAGCAAAAAAAATTAAGCTGTAATTTTAAGGAAAGAAAAAGGAAAAGTAGCCTACTTAAACCAGCAAAAAAAGTTAAGCTGTAAAAGAACTTCCGGTATAATTTACAGTTTATCAAATTTTCTTTTCAATGTCACACTTCGTGATCTAGGGATTTGCATGCTTGGTAAGTCTTCAGTGGATTCCGTGACTTACAAAGTTATAAAAAAAAAAAACACAAAAAAAATGCTTTGCCGGCATAACTCCTTCAAGGCAACACAGGCGTACCACAGTGTAACAAAACTGGGGGAAATATTGTAGCTTGTAGCAGATAGGAAGATTAAACGATCTGTGTTTATCTATATTCCACAATGTGAAATACACTAGAATCTAGAAATAATGATTTCCCAACAAATTGTGGACAATCAAAAATGTGACGCGTTTCGCGCACTAAAGCCTATTCTTCATGGAGCACACTGCACAGTATCAGCATCTGCAGCAGATGTAAAGGCTTGCAATAACATATGTAGCAGAGGTTTTTTGACCCCTGCACAAAAATGGAACACTCAGAAAAGAATATTTGATTTCAATAGCACTGGAGATATTTTTACATTCACTGCTTTAAGTCATTGATTCCTGGGCAAAAGCAAAGAGGGTAGCTATTGTAGGTTGATTTTTTTTTTGAACCTCATTGACATGCCCTTCAAAATCACGTCATTTGAAAAGGAAGTAGCTACGCAAGTTGTTTGCAATTTCTACCTCACGTCGGTACATAGGTCTGATGCTATTTAAACTCGCGCTGACGTCATATTACGAGCAGTTGCTCTTTGTTTACATCCTAAACCGAAAATCCTTGTCTATAAAAGATTGCAGTAAAAATGGTGACTATGTTTGAAGCAGATTGTTTACTTGGGGGTTATATGATAGATTTTCAGTACAGCATGTAACGAAATAAGTTTCCGATTCGAAGATTATTCAGATGGATATTCTCAGCTTATCTACAATAGTTGTGTTACCTAACGATGCATATCAACCTAGCTTACAGGTTCGAGTTTAGAGAGCTTTTTCACCTGAAGATGATAAACATGCCTAATGTTTATAACACTTTAAATCTAACAAACACCATCAGCAGCACAAAAGGTTTTAGCTTTTTTACCATAGCTTACTGTATATATTTTAGATACTTAATAGCTGACAGTATGAATAAGGGCAAGCAGTTTAACGATGTGTTGTATTTGAAACGGGTAGGCTGGATTACAGGACCTCGCTCAAGATCCATTAAATCATCTAAGAAGCAGCCAGGACGTTTTCACGCTGTCATTCCAAGAAAATATGCAGCGGAATCGTCAAGTAAAGAAGGTTTCTTTGCTGGATCCTCAGTGCCAAAGGGATCAATCGCAGGTTGGTTGTTTTTTTTTTTCAAATAGTAGCCTACGCCTACAGCACGGACAGTAGGCTACAGGCCTAAACCAGTAGTGTTCTACTATGTGGCATAACTGGAATTAGTTTGAGAGAGTCCCTGTTTTACTGGCCACTGACCATAGCTAAATGTTAATGTGGGTTACAATGTGAAAGGACGTGGGTTGCATCAGGGATGAGCTATACCTAAATACTGTTCGAAACAAAATATATTGTGTTCTTTTCTTGTGTGACGAAATTCCTTGTGTGATTTTCATTTTCTTTTGAAGTAGGCTAATTGTTTTAATGAAGAATTTCGTTTCGAAGTTTAATCATATGAAACCAAGCAAAGACATTTAACGTAATATAGAGAAACAAACTAAAGATTGCTAATATTTTCGGCTATACAACATGATACACATTGATATAACATTGATAGACATAAAATGAAATCAGAAATGCAAAAGAACAAACTAAATATGGCGAAAGAAATAAGGAAAATTGCATGACAGTTTGATTACATGAAGAAGGTAAAGGTGAGAGTCCCATATTTGACTCCAATAGCATCGGGGATCAGAAGATAGGTTCTCATTATACTAAGCCATCGGCTCTAACGAGAGTAGGGTGGCCAGTTTCTTTCTCTCGGCCGCCTTTACTTCAGCAACTACGCCCACCCAATTTATTACACCTTGGGTAAAGGTAAGCGGTGTTTGTCAACAGTCAGCATAAGCCGGGAGTTGAACCAGGATTGCATGATTGGAAAGCGAGTGTCTTACCCGCTGCGCCATCCCACATGAGGAAGATGTTCTCTATTCTTACTAACTTTTGTGCATCACTAGATGTCGTTGATGTGCTTTTCTGAATATTTTTTTCTTTTCAAACTGACACAATTTGCATAAAGCTTAATGTCTGATTGCGACAGTTCAATCAAATGTCGTTAAGAAGAATTTCGAACTTTGAATTTTTTCACCTCTTCTGCTTTTCTTGAATTCGACTTTTCTGGACAGGCCTACCTTCCAAAAACAAAGGCGCCGGTCATGGTAAAAAAAATATTGAACGTTTACACGGATCATGCAATCAGTGAGTGCATCCTGTAAAAAATAACTTCAATATTTTCAACTTTCTTTTTCTCTTTTCTCCTATTCCTGACCCGAATCGATAGTAGGCTACCTCACTGAGCTTGGAACCACAAGCGAGACGCATGCGGTTCATAACTTTACACAGCGGTCGATGGTGAAAAATGCTTTGCTTATGGCGTTCTCCAAAAGAGAAAACTTGTTCTATAAATGCCTCATCAATATTTATTTAAGAAAGCAAGCCAAAAGAGCAGTTAGCGGTGAGTGCATTTGCCTATGCATTATAAATAAACTTTTTTTTTATAAAACAGAAATATTTCTGTAAAAGAAATCTATTTTCCGTTGGTGAACGTCCTTAAACGTTTAGTATATGTACAATAACAAACGAAAAACTTCATTTAAAAAGCCACTTTATTTGATAATAGCTAAAGGCAAGATTTCTGTGGATAGGCCACCTTTCATTGAATGAAGCTGAGGATTAAAAAACTGAAGTTACAAGTTGCATTCAGCAAGTTCCAGTGACTTGTTATTGTTACCGCACTCACTGAAGAGTGATGGCTGGATTGATGAGTGATGGCAATGATGAAGTGTATAATTAGATTAGCCTAAAAAAAATTTTTTTTTACAAGGTATTTAATCTTCATTCTAAATCACAGCAATAGGACTCACTAGAAAGTGCAAAAAGGTAAAGTTTTCTGCCGTAGTGAACAGAAAAGGTGAAAACAGACAATCAAATTATTGTTTTATCACATGAGTTTAACGTGTAGGTCTGACTTGCTTTTCGTTCTCAACTCGAAAGCTTCAGGTCAAGTTAAAAACGACTGTAAAACAGTAAAGAGCAAACGGTGAGATCCAAATTGATCAACATTGCAAGGAAGTTGTGTTGAAATATTTGCTGACTCAGCTATAATTGTCGTGGAAAGGTGGTATGAATTGAACCACGCAGGCATGTGGCTTTTCAACGCAGTGGGCTTTGTTAGTCTTATAGATTGGCGTTTTCAATACTGTAATAAAAAGGAAGTGGTATTTTTCACAAAAGTAAAATTAGTCTCAGCCATCAGCACAAGACTGACGCAAGCGAGGCCCAAAACAGCTTTTTACCAGTGTAGTTTCTTTCACGGTCGACCGCAAGTATGTATTGCTTGCTTAATGGTGTTCTCATGTATGCTGACTTCAAAATCAATGAAAAAATGTTGATGTCGCTTTCACCTGGTTAGCGAAATGAGGAAGAAAACAAAACAAATTACCTGGATAGAAAACAATGATATGGCTAAACTTTTGAGTTGGTTAGAGTTTTATTATAACAACTTGTAATTACTTAATAAGCACTCAGCAGGCATTTTAATCCGGTCGTGTTCACAAATTATCAGTTTCAAATTTATTCTTTAGTATTTTGATAAGTTTATTGTTCACCTTTATGCCAGTTCAGCGACAAGTACAGAACTGCAGCATTCTCTTAGACTTAGAACAACTTGGTAATATTTTTCACGTGATTTACATCCATAAACTTCAAAAAGTTATAAGACAGATTATGCATGAACAGAAAATAATGCTGTTAGGCAGAGAAAAGCACCAAGTGAGTTCCACAGCCTGCTACACTCAGGAAGTTCTTAAATAACTTCGAAACTTCCTGAAGCTGTTAATTCCCGTACAGATAGTGCAGTTGGTTATATGTAAATTACCTATGCTCTAATCCTAAGCTAAAAATTTAAAGTAATCTATATTTGATCTACTGTAGAATCTAAATCTTTGCAGACGTCATGCCAAAGCTAAAAAACGAAACATCTGAATAAATTTTATCACTGGTTACGTAATGTCAAAAACACCAACAGCTACATCTTGTTTTGATTTAGTCCATAGCTCTAGATAAATAGTCGTATAAATAGCCGTCTCTTTTCATGTCTAGGTTAAATTTTATTTGAAACTAAAAGAAGGTACAACAAAACAAACTGTTAGCCACGATACAGATAGGCTACACATGAAGGTTTGCGATCCCCGGAAGGAAAAGTATTTCATTTCATTATTTTTGTTGAAAATTAATAATGGGTTATTAAAAAGTACGGAAAATCATAGTTGATTTGCAGAACCCCAAACGGTTAATGCTAATTAAAAACAATAAACAATGCAAGTTATAAAGATGTTACATTTTTCTATATTAACTTTATCATGTTTCTTTGTTAATCACAATGTTAATTTTTCCCCTTCGACTCCACTGTCCAGGCTTCAACTATTGTTTTAAAGAACACAGTTAGTTCGCCATTTTATGGCGCTATTGGTACCGCTATTAACACCAAAACGATGTACATCAGGCTGGGTTAAGAAGCGATAGACCTAATACAATGGGTGCGGGTCAATAGGATCCTGGTTCGACTCCTTGTCTTTTCAGTTGTCATAAAAAAAATATTTTATGCTGCCGAAGAAACATAAAAGCCAGAAGAAAGTTACATCGTGATTACCAAGATGGAACTATAAATTTTTGCTCCATTAGCACCACTACAACCGCATTCAGCAGGGCATTTTTATTTCTCGTTCTCCTTTCTCATTGGCTGTTAGAAGTTGCAAAGATGAAGGAAACAAACTGATTATTATAACCAAACAAAAAAAATTCTTTGACAGAATTGAAAAAGTATTTGTACGATAAAATTGAAAAAATCTCTTTGTAATCCTATTACGTCATACACTGGAGTAAAAGCCACTTTCTTTCTTAACGACCTTTCTTTGAAGGCATGAGACATTGTGTTCGATTCTACGACTTACAATTTTTTTCATATTTTTTGCTTCCAATACCTACACTAGGCTACATAGCTCACAGTTATAGTTCCATCCTGGTGATGAATTAAACTTTTTTTTTCATAAAACTATGAAATCTGCGTTTAATTTCAAGCCAAAAGTAATTTTTAAAAAAGTATTAAAGAATAAAAACAGAACATGCTAACGTGCAATGCAAATGTAGTGGTGACGAAACAATGTATTTTTGTTTGTTACGAAATGACGTTATCGATGAACATCCCGGACAACAAAATCCGTTATTTTTATGTCCTTTTTCGTTATTTTTACGTCTGCAGTCGTTGAATCAATATAAAAATGATGGATTTTGCTGTCTGGGATTGTCACAAATTACGGAGGTATGATTTGTCAGAAAAACATACTGAGTGATAGGCAGGCCACACACCCATTTGTAATGCGAATTACAGCTGAATGGATAAATTCAATGGTTGTCACACAAATAGGAAATCCAATGTACGTCCATTACATAAGCTACAGTAATTGCCTATGTTCAGTTTTGCTTCAAATTGATTTCGCAAAAGCACATAAAAGATGATATTAGTAGCAGGTGAGATAAGTGGTTTCAGTTATTGCAATTGAATGGCCTGAATATCCAGATGTACGCACATGAAAATGTTAAAATGTAAAACATTGATTTGACTCAACAGAAGCTAACACTACACACAAACGTAACTTCTCAAGCAAGTTGCACTGTTCGATTAAACTTTTATGGAAAGTCGACTAAAATTTGTGTTTGCCAGATATGGTCTCTAGTTGTAGTTCCATGTAACACAGTAAAAACAATTTATTGATATACAGTATTTAATAAACCATGTCAAGTTAGTTAGATTGTGACAGGCCCGCCATGCTTAGAGTAGTAGGCTACAAAAGCTAAGTAGTAGTTTAAAAGTTTAATTCATTTCGTTATTAAAGCAAGCATTGCAGTCCATCATTGAATCATTTATGAAATCCCAAAGAAAGTAGACCAATACGAAGAAAAAATAAAAAAAAAGTAATTTCCAGCATGGTATTTCGTGCTTAGAAAACAAACTAAGAGAATTTAGTGGCAAACAGTTTACACGATAAACGGAATTTAGCCATCTTAGGAAGCCTCCGGGGTATTTAGGGTAGAGAGAGATGTTTGAGTTGTCAGCAACGTTTCTACATAGAAAAGTTGTAGATGATACGTTTGTTGTCTGGCGACTTTCAGATTACATTAGCGGAATTAGTAACTTTACAATAAACGCGTATTTTTCTCACAGCAATGCATAAACGATTGTTGATTTTATAAGCTCCACATCGAGAGTAAAAAATTATGCATGCAAATGTTACGGTCAATCTATACAATGCACAGATGACAAGCAAAGATGAGCTTAAATTAAGCATTAAAAGGTGTAAAGTACAAGAATTTAAAGTGGTTTTTAGTTTGCAGTTCAGTCAGGGGCGCCGGAAGCGGGGGGGCAGGGGGGGCGGATGCCCCCTCTGCCTTCAATTTTTCTGCAGATGGAGGGGCAGGGGGGGCAATGGTGCCCTTTTAAAGTCATGTAAGCTACTGCACATTTTACAATATAACAATTTCTGCTATTCCCTTTTAGCCTCATTATAATCTTTCATTTTTGCCTCAAAATAATATTTACGGCACAAAATTTTGCAACACAGTACAGGCCTTAAAACTCGTTTTTTTTTCGGCAGCCGTCGTGGCCTACCGGGAGCTCCTTCTCGGCGGCCAAATCTGCGTGCTTGGAGGCCAAAATAAAAATAACGATAGCACAAGTAAATAGAATTAAACTTGCAACAATGCTAAAATGATCACTTTAGCGTTGTTGAAGTCTGGGCCTGGGCGACGTCCTACAATAGAATCGTTGCACCACGTAATAACTGCTTTATCGGGATTGTAATCCAGTACTGCGGGACCATCTAACGACACTCGCACGAGTGTCTCCAATGTGGCTGATTTTAAAGAAGTTCGCCACTCCCCTAGAATTCTTTTTAGCAACGAAATACAACGTTCAAAATGTGTTGACGATGAAGGCAAGGTAATAAAATAAGTATTTCAATGATGTGAAGGACATTACTAAAAGAAGCATGATTTTTGCAAAATATGATAAAAAAAATGTTTTCCCCTTGGATGTCAACTAACCTAGTTCTCCTTTTTAACAACGATTCAATGTCCGACAACATCGAATCGACATAAAAATGACAATATTGCCAGCCGATGTAAATTAGCACTTCGGATTAAGACTTTGTTGAAATATACGTCGGGAATTACAAACAAGACTTACAGCGCGGGTGATCGCAGATGGATATATTTCATCAATAACAAATATTCCCGCACAATGCAACAGCGGCGATTATGACGCGCTGACCTAATTTTGCGTCACTCTTTGATACTACTGTACATATTTTCGACAGTTAATCCACGATCATTCTATTGCGAAATTAAAGCTAGAAGAGACCGGCGGCCAAACTTGGCCAATCGAAGAGGTAGCACCGGCGATCATTCAAGCACTACTTAGCGGCCATGGCCGCAGGCTGCTTTAAGGCTTGACAGTAGGTTACATCATTATAACATAACATGATGCTCTTCTTTGTATACCGGACATTTGTATGCTATCATTACGCAATACATAGTGAGCTGATATATTAGCATTATCGCTATATTTTATCTTAAAACTTGAAAAAAAAATTGGCCTTTTAGTAAACAAAAGTGCCCTTTTTTCGTAATCTTGCCCCCCCCAGTCAAAAATCGTTCCGGCGCCCCTGAGTTCAGTTAATTTTTTTCTTTGATGACATGAGACAGAAAACGGTCTTTGCCATGATCAACTCATGGCGTATGGGCGACAGGAAGGCAAAAAGAAACATATGCTTTTGTACTATCTCTTTTCTAACGTAGCCTACGTGTTTGCTGCTTTCATGTAAACTTCTCCGAGCTATCTGAAGAGTAAATGCATTTTGAAATATCACCAGCAGTAGTTTGCAAGTAATTGTGTGAGCTTTAATCTTGGATCTACAAAATGTTGCGGATGAATAAAAAAGGCCGCCCTGGCTCAACCACAAAGCAGGCAGTCAAACCAATTACAAATCAAAACAATCATAGACGTACCAAAGTGCCTTCGTCTTCTCCAAGCAGCAGTGGTAAGTTTAGTTTGTTAACAAAAAAGTATTTTGTTCACAGTGATTTATTCGTCCTTTTCTACCAATAAATGAATAATTATTCTCCTTACACAGCGTTTTGTTTAATGGTACTGAGTCTCGTTCCTGATAAGCACTCAGCAGTAAGAAATGAATAAATCAAAGGTGCCCTATTAAGACTAATGTATCTTTTGTACCTACTCTCGGGGCCGTTGAGAGGTTAATTTGGAGCCGGTACCAATGACAATTCCGGGCTCTAAAATAAGACCATCGCTAAAAATGCATTATAGTAAACGATAATGCAACTTTGTCAACTTTCTTGGCCCTATGAAAAGTTTTGGGCCACTAAAATCATCCCGAGCCAAGATCCAAAGGTCCCTTTTGGACCCTTTCCCCCTGTCAACAATATTGCTTACTCTTAACTTTCATATTGCCGCTCTGAAGCTGTTTGTCTTGTAATGTGCCTACTGAGAGTGGTGCACAACTGCACATCGGCGAGGCGCTCTCTAATAACGTGCTTCTCGGCTGTGCGAGACCCAGCTAAGGCGATTCCCATACTTAAATCCAAGTATCGAGGAATAAGATGATAAGATTCGCATTAGTCTTCGGCACCAACGAGAATAGTTATTGACCAGTTCCTTTCTCTCGGCCGCTTTTTCCTCAGAAACTACCCCCACCTGATCTGTTACACCCTGGGAAAAGGTGAACGGTGTTTCTCAACAACCAGCTTAAACCAAGTGTAGAATCTGAAGCTTTTGTTCGACTGAACACGTTAAAGCGCAATAATTTTAATACAAAATATCTGCTCAGCAGAAGCAGTGCATTACTTTGCTGCATAATTTAACCCGCTACCCTTTTATGTAACATTCTCTGCATGTTCTTGTTCTATTCTGTTCAGTTTTGTTTCAGTCTATTTTGTTGTAAGAACTGATGTTTCTTGGCAGTCGAGTGCAGCAAGATTTGGCAGCGATAGTGAGTCGTGAGTCGTGCAAGGCCTGGTGCGTTGCGCTTGAAATGGCTTTGCCCGTGATAGGATTTCTTTGTGGGGTTTTCTTTGCCTGCCTTGCTCTTCTTTACTATGAGCTAAACGCATCAAGACGTGTTCCCCTCACGACCATCAGCACTCTTGATAACGCACCATGGCCGATCTTCATAGCAACTGTCCATACAAATCTTAAATATATCAGCTAAAGCTATTTGGGCTAATAAAACTATAGCCTAAATATATGTTGTTTTTTTATTTTTTTGTAACAGTTTCTTTTTTTTATTTTCTCTTTATATCTTAAATTTTTCTGAAGGTGTTGCGACCGTGCCAAATTTCTCAACTCAATAACTTACTTCGGTCACAAGCACGTTTTAACGTTCGCGTTTTGTCGCTTTTCCCTTTTTCTCAACCTTTGCTATGTTGACGTGTATTGTTTTTGATATGATGGTCAGAAATAAAAAACAACTGAACTGAACTGTTTCTCCCACTCGCATAGGCTCATCAGTTTCGCACCACTAATTCATGCAACAGAGTTTTCAACCAAAATCTTCGTTTGTTTAACGCTTGTTTTAGAAAAAAAACATTTTGGGTTTATGTTTTGAGTAACCGACTGAATGAGACTTACGGAAACTATGCAACAACAAGCCTATTGATCTTTTTAATTTTATGGGTTTTTTTGCTTTGCAAAGTAACACTTTTTCAATTGAAATTTGAAATGCTTTTTGACTTGTACAGAATTTTTTACCTTGCCGCTAGAGGCAGTAGGGGTATTGGCAATTTTCAACTTGTACTGTCAGCACAGTATCTTGTTTGTGGCATGTCGTTAGAGGCAGTAGTAACATTGCCAAATCTGTTGTCGCAGTTGCTTTAGGAAAACGAACAAATCAAGCCAACCACATCGAAATAGATTTTGCTGTCTGGAACCTGACAGGGTGGCAAGTAGCAAACAAATCCTAAAATCTTAAATGTAAATTCCCAATTTTTATATAGATAGCCTACGTTAAGAGGGCATTTAAGACTTTCTAAGTTATAAACTATACCTCTCCTTGGTGGCCTATAGGTGTTTAGGTCATTGGTAGCAATCACAATATAAACCACATTCAAATTAGGATATTTAGCCATAAATAGGTAATTTACTGACAATAGCATTCTAAGTAACAAAGTAATATTTTACCAACAACAAGCAAGTATTATTAATATACAGTACCGCAAATCACGTCATGTTCGGCTACAGCCATTAACTTTTATGTTTGTTGGGATGCAAATAATAACTGATAGCAGTCAAACATACAAATAGTAGGCTACCCTAAATAGTAAGAGCCAATCTGATCTATAAAACAGTCGAAACGGTGATTCAGTTTTTCCAGCGGTAGCATAGAGAAAACTATACTTTAGGAGATTTTGTGTTTTAACTTTGTATATTTTCTATTGCTTTCTATCATGCGCGTATTGAGAAAGCCAATATAGAGTGGGCTAACACATTTTTAATAACAAAAGGCTGTAGTTTGCAAAAATGCCGTTCACCTGTGACGTATCCTATCAGGAGCAGATAGTTCAGTTTTGAAAAAACTGAGCTGGTGTCTCTCCAGCATCAAAGATTCATGCAAAGCATATCACTTTGTCAAACCGCTACCGACTGTAGTAGTTTGTCACTGTGGTATGATGTTGGATTTATTGGAGCAAACATAAGCTTACCTGAGGCTGATATAGCCTAAGCGCTGATTTTTAGTAAAAAAGATTGAGTTATTAATGTGTTCAGGCAGTGACGTTTAGCTCATTAGCCTTATGTAGTCTATCATCAGGGCCGTTGAAGGGGTAATTTTGGCTCGGTACTAATAGGATACCACACCCCAAATGAAAACACTTTTATGAAAAACTAACTGCTTCCAATGCATAAGCGGTGGTTTCGTCAAGTTCCCAGACCTCTTAAAAGTTCCAGGCCCCTATGATAAACCCGAGTCAAAAATTTACCCCTTGCACCTCCCCTGTCAACGCCCTTACGTGCCATCCTCACGTGTTTTCTTTCGTATACGTCTAACAGATGTGCTTTTCAATTGGTGTTTGCATTCAAGGAGAACACGCCCAAATATTGTTATTTATAGAACAGTATTGTTGATGTTAGAATCTTTTGGATAAAGACAAACAGTTTGATAACGTTTTGTAACGTAATAACAAGGATATGGATGAAATTAATTATTTGTGTACTGTGGACCCTGTTCAATAAAACTACTTTAAGACCAAAGCAAAGGGGTTAATTGAGCGTATGGTTTGAGGGTATTGTCCTTATTAATGTCCACACCTTTTTGTTACTTTTTTGAATTATGATAAAAATACATAAAAACACATGAAAATAGTAGTAGGCCTTGTTGAATGAACGTCAAAGAGTCGTCGTAACTTACATCTTGTTCAGGTTAATGATTGTGTTAAGCAAAAGAACATTTTATATTTTCACAAAAAGAGATTCAATTTGCCGATTTTGTTTCAAATTTTTTTGATATTGTTTTCTTTCTTATTTCGAACGATTTTCAAAAAAATACAAAATCTTGTTTCCTTTCATTGCGATAAAAAAAAAAAATCGTTTTTAACATCCCTAGTAATTATAATCTACATCCTCACGTTCATTTCAAATGCCATTTACATAACATATTTGTTCTGAGAATAAAATCTTGCAAAGACACGGCATTTTAATATAATACAGTAAAATGAAAATGAGCTATGAATCACTGACGTTTTCGGCCATACACACACAGCCCTTATCCTAATTTCACTGCTTGGTAAGGGTTAACATGCGTAGACCTCTATCCGAAAATAACTAAATATATAGTTTATTCTATGTGAATAAATACCTTCTGATGATCCTCCTTTTAGGGTGAAACAGGTTGTCAAGGGTTTAGACTTAAAGAGTAATAACTATTTTAGATTTAGTTTATTGTAAGTATAGTTTGGTACATTTAATGTAGTTGATATTGTAAACAAACAAAACAAAGAAACAACACGGCATTTAGCATAATATAATGTTGTTCTGAACCTATTGTACATGCCTAATGTATCTACTTGTTTATGCTGGTTACATGCAAGTGAATTTGTTGAATTGTTCTATTCGCTTCATATAGATCGCAAGGTCTAAAATAAACGCTTAATACAAATAAAACAAAAACAAGCTAATTTACTAGTTTCACAATTTTTTATAGTTTACAAGGCTATAGCTAAATACCGTGTCGTTGCAATGTGTTTACTGCTTATGGTTCAAGAGAGCTACCCTTTAACCAAATTTGTTCTGTTGATGCGCATTGCCATGGTGCGCATAATAAGCTGCGAGATGGAGGAACTGTAATGAAGTTGCTTTGTGACGTTGTTATTTGTGATCTCGCATTGAATAAACTGAGAATTTAAAAAAGCTGTCTCTTTCAAGTGATGGAAGGTTGTGTGCTTTAATTTGACTTTCCCGATCACTGGAAAATGTCGATACAATTTTTTTATTTTAATTATTGATTCTTTGCTAAAGAAAGAAATGCGCCAACTACAAATTATTGTAACCATTGTACTCTGTTGGTTTTAGGATAAATTTTTGTAGTAAAATGACAGCTAATCAATAAGACCTTTAGCAAATGATTTTTTTTTCTCCAAATGATATATTCTGAGCCAATAAGCCCATATGGGATACTGCATTTTACGTTTTAAAAGTTTTTTTTTTCTGAACTTCAATCCCTCAACGACAACACAGAGCTTTAAAGAGTCTTGAAATTGTATTCCAACCACCACATATAACGAGTTTAAAATTGATTTTGAGTTTTTCTGAAATTATGAGAGGACTGACGTTTGTAACACAGCCATGATTAAAGTACACGTATTATAATGAAGGAACCTTCACTTAATTTCGTCTTTCGCCAAACCTCGCAAACGTGAAGTGCAGCAGTTGTGTTCTTCTACAGAGGCTGATTCCTTTCAAAGTAATGTAGTTTCTATCGATTCGAGTTAGCTTCGTTCAGGTAAATCTTTGTTTGTTTAGATAACCGCTTAAGCAAAGAAATAAATTTTTGCCGTGTATCGAAGCAACTGCCACTGTTTGTTCAAGTAGCCAATGTATGTAGGCCTGTAGTTAAAGCTTTAATATGTTGAGCTATTACCAGATGTTGGTTCTCCAACGAGGTGAGTTTCTCACACCGACTTTCGAAGGCTATGGTTTTCAATAGAAACCGGAAAGAACTGATTCAATGCCTTGTGACGAGAGAAACGAAATAATTAGTTTAGTTTAGCGAAGTTTTAAGGATGCAACATGCGATGAATTTTTGTTCTGTTTTTTCCAGTTTATAAAGCTTTGGTAGAGAGTTTGCTTTGTTAAACCATAGAGAAATAAAACAAAGTAACTTCAGCGGGTTTAACATGATGTATTACATACACAAATATAACATAATTAAAACATAATTATACATAATTCCAGTTTTTTAGAAAAGAAATTTAGAAATTTCGCACTGTTTTTTTTTTTCGAAGCAGAACAATGAGTTTCACAAGTAGTTAGGTGAAACAGCCTGGGCTAGGTATGGAGTAGGTTAATTTTTTTTATAAGTTATACAAATAGCACATTCTTGAATTCTTGTATTTGTTGAAACGTAATGCTGTGGAATAAAAAATTCTCATGCTACTTTTTGTAATCCATATACCATTGTATTGTATGAATTATGAAATGAGCGTAACAGTTGCAATCACAGTTTGGACGAATTTTCTTCTGCTTTAATTACATCTTTTCCTGCCGCGAGTTGGTAAAAATAGACACTGTAGGCTGTAGCTGTACAGTTCAGTTTGTTTTCATTTTAGGCCATCACAACGGAGACAATGTATGACAAACAAAGCAGAAGTTTAGAATTAGATAGAAGCGATAGAACGCGAACGTTTTAACGTGCTTGAGAACGAAACAGGGTAATCCGCTTAAAATTCGGCACGGCCGCAACACCTTTTAATCATCGAATAACAAGTTACATTTTGTGTCTGGAAAGACAGTTGTGCATTTTAGTGGTGATTGGTTCGAGATTTCAACCATGACGAGAATGTGTTCGCTAAAAACATAACGAATGCCAATTTACTTCTCACGTAACGTCAAAGCAAAGACAGCATATTCTTGTTTTTTGCACTTGGCTGATCAAGAAGGTGGTTGCTTCCTTTTTCGTCACAGTCAGTTTTGCCTCTAGTTGCACAAGTGGTGAGAGAGAGAGAGAGAAATAACTTTATTTGCCAATCAGATTCTATAATAGTATAGGCTACGATACACAATAAACTTACATCACAATAACAAACAGTTCATGAACATAGAGGAACGCGTAAGTACGTTCAGTGTTAACAAATTCAATCTGATTAACCAGGAGCAGCGAAAGACCATTTGGTCGTCTAGTCAGCTGCTCCCAACTGGTCATTAATGAAGACACAAATGGATTGTTGAAACAGACTTAATGTTCAAAGCAAAATCAGCCATCACAATGAACATCTACCGAAGTATACTAATTTACAGTACCCATATGAGCAATGAAAATTAATAGACGGTATTGTTATTAATATCAGTTCAATATGATTTCAGTGATTATAATACAATGTAATATAGTAGCGTATCCAATTAATTAGCGACGACCTTTTAAAGTACACGTTAATTCGAAAAGAAATAAGAATTTATCAAAAGTCTCAGTCATTTTAGATTAGAAGGTCATTTCATCATCAATTATTGGCATTCGAATATCATTTGAATGGGAAAAAAATGTAATCAGAGGGAATATATAAATATACAGTACAGCATACTGGAAAGGAAAGAGCTTAAAATTAAACTAAGATTTAAATGATAGGTTTAAATGTTTGTTTGCTATAAACTGTTTACTTATATTTCTGTATTTTATATTGTAGCCTATAATTTCTAGCCTATATGCTACGCTGCGGTAAAAAAGCAACACCATTGGCATCGACGTTGCTTATTGTGACGTATCCCACCGTCATTCGTTTCTGAAAGCATTTCCACCTGACGTGAAGCATGTTTTTGATTTTCATGTCCACACAACCATTCGAAATCGTTTTTGCCCGCTCAACGCATTTGCACTTCGTTTAAGTAAACTTGGACAGTCAGATGTCTTCGGTTTTCATTATGAAACTAGGCCATCATACTCATTACGTCTGCATGCTGTTAAGAGAGAGGTTTTATTAGCTTTTTAAGTAGCCTATGGATTGAGAAAGAATGGAACACAAATACACACAAAAAGCAATAGAAAAGACTAGCAGCACTGAACAGCAACTATGCGGTTTTCTAGTGAAGATGCTGCATGTGATCAGGCTTTTATCAGTAGTCAAAAGCGTCAAAAAATTTAACTTTTTATCTCAAAACTGGCGCATTAAACGAGATGATTCCATACAGTTGGATCAGTCTTTGATCACAGTTTTTTCAACAACTAGGCTCACTCATCTTTTTTTTGCTTTATACTTTTGTAGCCTATTTCTAATACCAGATGTGTGTATTTAACCTTTATTTTGTTACCTGTGACGTCATTCATAACCCGATTTTATTTTCAGATGGTCTTATGCGGTCCATTATGTTTCCCAAAGCCAGTCAAATATTTCTAGCGTTTTCAACGTTGCTGTTCATCTTGTCTTTTGAATGCTTTTTACTTGCCCTCATTCATATCCAGCTCGGAAGAATAGGACAAAGTTTTACTTCAACAAAGTGCAACGGTAAGTGTCATAAGTTCATTTTATAGGATTATCTGTAACATTCGCCCTCAGCTTACAAACCAGTGCAGGTAACTGAGACTTTTCAGTAGGCAACTCCGTAGCAAAAGAAAGTGTCAATCGTATCAATTAAATATAGAAGGCTCAGTGGAAGAAGAAAAGCATATCTGAAAACCAAATCAGAAGCAGCCAAAAAAAATATTACAAACTGCACATTGTAGTAAATTTGTAGCTTATCTTATTCGCGTTATAGGGCGCACACATTAAACAGCCTAAAAAAATGGGATAATTTGATCTAAAAAGCATGAAGCATTGTATTTATTGAGTTCCATTAACGATAGGGGATATTCTGACTAAGGATACTAAACATAAAGCACTTGGTTTGTTGATTGTGTGATGGCATATAACTCCAGGTTAGCCTAATCTTCCCACAGTTCCTACACTTTTCTCAGTAATGAAGTAAAACAAATGACTTCTTTGAGTTCAACCATTCACGTACCCGATTGTTTGAACTTTATTAATTTTTTAATTCAGCATTATCACGAGTGGTCTACACCAGTTACCGTACCAATTAAACAAGGCAGCAATTTTTTGCAGTGGTCAGCACTTTCTACAATGCCAACACAACTTGCCACGTCGACTCAATGAGCCATCATGGCGAGATCAGGACAATTCCTTGCTTGCAGATATATGTCAAGCCTGATTTAACTGAACGGAAAAAAAACAATTCCCTTCACAAAATCAACAAACAAATAAACTCGAGTGACACCTCGCGGACGTTGCAAAAAGCCTCTGAAGCAAAAACATCTGAAGTGACATCGTCAACAAAAGAAGATGAATCGCAGCAAAGTCAGAAAGAAAATTCTGAAAAAAATGCTAGCAACGAAAACGTTCTTTTAATGTTTGAAGATGAAAGAAACTATGCAGGATCTGATTATTTGTACCGGCGCTGTTCTTATCTGCCCGACTTTTGCGACCAAGACTTAACAGTAATGCTGTCAGAAATCTATGTATTTGCTTGCCAAAATGGCAAGATAAACTCAACTAATGACTGCTACTACGATTCAAAAGACGAACGCGTCATTTTAAATAAGTACATCAGCTACCAAACTGTGCTTTCGTTTGTATTAATATCATGTTTAGGGATTCTCGTCAGTACATTGTGCTGCATAGGATTCTGGAAGCGAAACCATAACCGTATTAGCAGACTGTTTGTTTACAACAGTTGGTCAGGATCTTGAAATATTAATTTGTTTTCATTTGTTTTGCGATTACGACAGGAGAATTTTGGTCATTGCTTTATAATCTACGTAAAACGTAAGCCTGGAAAGGATTTTGGTTGTTTAACAACAGTAGCGAGTTTGTGCAAAAACTACTAATTTAAGAGCACCCATAGCTTCATAACAAACATTGCAAAAAAAAGGTAATAAAAATGAAAACGTTTACTACAATAGTGGGCTAGAAAAAGTATGCGAAGTAATTTTGCTGCAATGTAATTTTGTCTGCTAGAATATATTTAAATGCATTGGCGTACGCAAAGGGAGAAGCTGGAGTCCCCCACCCTTCTTTAAGGGGTACGGTAAGAATTCTACCGCTTCCTTAGCTTGATATCTTAAAAGTTTGTTATCGTATTGTTATTGTTTACTGTTGCCTTTGCGTATATGCTATCTATTTTTCAGTCTTCTTCACCTTTTAATTTAAGCTTTAGTCAAAATCTAAGCTAAGGATGTCAATATTGTCGTGGCCTGGCCCAGTATCCTACCCTCTGTGCCGCAACAGAAAAACAAAACAAAGGAATTGTTAATCGGTGCTGAGCTTCTTGAAAATGTTGCTGTTGCACGCTTTTCTCATTCAGCGATTTGATCATTCTCAATATAGTTGATCAAACCAACTTTATGAGAATGATCATTTAAATAATGAAGCCTAAAGTCATGTGGTCACAGACCATTGGACCATTTTAGGTCGGTTTAAGCCTTAGTTTGGTCACCAGTGATAATATGGATAGCATTAAAACGTTTGCCTCTCCCAATTGAATAAAAACTCTATTTGTTTCAGGAAAATACTTACCTTTATTTTCACCTAACAACATTGCTATTTTCTCAATTTGGAAAAGCACGTTACTGATTGACCATCCTTACATCAGCTACCGTAAAACAACACACTGTGATGTAAATTGTTGAGGTCCCTTGTTTGACGTGATAGAAAATAACGTACTGCTGGACATGTTTTGCAATCAATTCTTTGAAAAACACAAGTTTATCGCTTTGATTGATGGCGCAGTTATTTTTTAAAACTGACAGTAGGCTATAATAATCTCTATTCCATCACATCTATACCAGTTCAAAAACAAAGGTGAACACAAAAACATTTTTGAGAATGCAAAAAATAGATAAAAAATATTAAATCAAACTTACTTTGCAGTTAATCAAAAAATGCAACAGTGCCTTCAAAATTTTGTGTAGCCTGCTTTTTGTTGTTGGAGAATACGGTAGGCTATTCTAATATTTACATTTAAAGCAAATATACGTATCAGCGCAAACAATAATGATGATGCTGAATAAGATGGTGGCGTCAATTTTACATAATACTTTATCTTCATGTTACAATCTTGTAACAAATTAACACTATGTGTGGTTTTTTCATCAGTTTATGCTTAACTACTTAGGCCTAGTGTATTTAGTTCTGTTGCTTGTATTCAACTCATAAGGATGCTATGGTTTGTTTGAATGTTTAGTGTTTGTTTTATCAATTTGCACTTGAACTGTTTGTGCTTACATACTGCTGGTATTTTATTATATTTTAATTTGTAGTGCATTGATATTTTTTTTTTATCATCACTGAGATTTGTCTGGCACTTTGAATTAGTACAAACTAATTTTCCACATTTTCTTTTTTATCTGGCAAAGTAAGTTACTAGCCGAGTTCGAATATTTTATCATTTTTGTTAAAATATTAGGCTTTTTACAACCCCATCTTTAAATTTTATTTGAGTCCACAATACATTTGCAGACTCCACTATCTTGCCACCCTTAGATATGTCTGCAATATGCAATGTGAATTTAGGTACACCACCGCTACTGAAAGGGCAAGTGTTTATCTGAACCGGACACAGTGGTGGATGCAGGGATGATCGCCTCCTCCCCTGAGACTATTCGTCTCTGCCCAGGCAGATACTTTGTTTGATTAAGATCTTCACTAGATGAAGTGACAGTCTGGAAATAGGTCTACTGATCATAGATGGGTAGCCAAAGCTTGACCTTGGAATCAAACATTTAATTAATAGAATAATTTCACGGAATAATTTCAATGCACAGACAACAACACTTCAACAACAACTTCACTCTGTCCATTTCTGTAACCAGCCCTGCGTCAGTGGTTCAAAGCCTTTACAAGTATGTGAAACTGCCAAGAATAACCTGTCAAAGGCTTTTTTGGTTCGAGAGTAAAGAGTCAAAACAACCAACCATTTTCTATGAAGCTGGAGCAGCAAATTGATCACAGGTTCAATCAATTGAACTGTGCTCGTTATAAAATTGCTGCTGGCGACATAGGCCTTGACTACAGATATAATAACTTAGTTGTAATGATACTGCCACAAAAAATTTCCTCTGGTTTCTTGCCGAAATAGTCATTAACTTATTCAAATAGATCAGCTAATTCTTCTAATTAATTATTTAAATCGTATTAATAAATTATCTAAACTCCAACAAATCATTTTTTCTTTAACACTGTAACCAAGATCTGTGTTTGAAAATACGGAAAAATGAAGATATATCGTTAGGTCATAATGAACTTACAATTAAATAAAAAAAAGTTAAGAATTGATTATGAAGATAAAAATTGCTTTAATCTTAATAGTTAAGAACCAGAGAAGTTATTTGACATAGGAAATATACATCAGGCTGCAGTCTGCATTCTTGCTGCAAAAGTAGGCTATAAACCGCATTATTTTATTATTGAAGCCTGAGAATGTCAAAGTATTTATAGTAAAAGTATTTGTATTAATCTTTTATTCAATTGTTTCATTAAATGAATAAGTAATGAATATGTAGATGAATGAGTAAGTCAACTTATTCACAATCTAAAATATATGTCATATTAAAAAAAAAAAGAGCGTGAAAGTCTCTCAAAATGAACACTACTGTTGGTGGTGTTCACCATGTTTACTAAATTACTTATATTCACGGTGGTTTAGTTTTGAAATGATACGATGGCTAGAATTAAATATAGTTGTGCCAGTAAGGTAGGCCTACACAGTAAACAGTAACAATAGTGGGCACTATGCATACTATCAACACATCTAATGCGAGAGATAGGCTACTTTGATGAAAAACATAAAATAGAAGCAGTTTCTGCATGTACAATATGCCTTAAAACTTTTGCTTCACACTTCTACTGTCAGTTACTCCGCTGCGTACTCGACCAAATTTAACAGTAGCTTTTGCAAAAAATAGTCACGTTGAGAATATATTAATTTCCTGTTGTTGGGTTTGCATATTTAGCAGGGCTGTGGAGTCGGGCGAAAATTATACGACTCCGACTCCTCAGTTTATAACTGGCCGACTCCGGACACGCCAAAATCCCTCCAACTTCACATCCCTGATATTTAGAGCTGCTTCTAATTTGAAAATATGCCAATATTGAAAAAGATCAAAAATTGTTTCATTTTTCTAACAATGTTCACAAACTTATTACGTGATAAAATTGAAAGCGAAAAAGCTGTTATAAATCTTTGCATGATCGTACCTTCGTTCAAATCGCGATCGACTAAAAGCAGCTATGGCAAACTTCTGGTGAAAATCGACTACCGCAAAATGCATGTTGCAAACTTATATTGTAACCATTTACAGACGTATTTATCACACAAAAACTAGGCTACTCTTTTTTTGCTACATTTTTATTCCTTATGAAAACGCGCAGATCAACGCCTGCGCTTCCTTTGTTGGATTACGTAGGAGTGCAGGAGTTTTTGCTGCTTACGAAATTGAGATAACTTCAAGTGTCAAGCCAGACCTCCACTTGGTTTGGGTAACACTTAAAAAAAGCAGGCAATGTGATCTCAACCATTGGTTACAGGCTTACAGCTTTCTCATTATTTCTGCTTATTTTAAGATCTAAGCTATTTTATTATTTAAGATCTCAACCAGATTTAACAGTAACATCTATTATGAGACACATTCATCTGGAATTATCTAATATAGGTGACTTTTTTAAGCAAACTACCAACATTGAGATCATAGGAAGTAGGGATAAAAAGCTTAGAAAAGAATCAAGTGTTAGACGAAGTAGGGGCCTACAGTAATATTAAAGTGGCGATTTTGTAAAAGATCTCTGGTGGTGGTGTAGTTTTACACAAGATCTCTACTGGTGGTGTAGTTTTATTCAGTAGCGTTGACAAGGGGTACTTTTGGCCTGGGACGATTATAAAGGTCGTAAACTTTCCAATGAACCTGGGACCTTAAAGAAGCTATTAGGTAGCCTATTCTTTGAATATAGTACATTTTTCTTGGACGTGTCTTGATTTGGTGTTTAAGGATTTCATTAGTAACGGACCCAAATTATCCTCTCACCGGCCCCCGTTTTATTTACTTTACTATATCAATGTTTGGCGGAGTGTAAGTGTTTTTGAATCGACAGTATGGTACATCCATTTATTCATACATGGCACTTTGAAAACTCATTACGAGTAGCTTCCACAAATTTCAACCAAAAACTGCTTCAACCATAAATTTAGTTCAGTTAAGTTTGCTTTAACTCTTAGTATATTTAAGGAAATTTAACAATGGTTACTTTTTTCGACAGTTCCCAGGCTAAAAAACAAACCTCTGTTTTACCAAAAACGTTTTAGAATCTTATGGTTTTATGAAAAGAAAATACAAACCTTTTTCCCAAGGAAAGTGTCTTTCAGCATTACTCTGTTTTGCTGCAAGCTAAGAGTGGGTTAAATACTTTCAAGTTCTTATTTTAAGTGAGAATGCAAGCAAGATATCAATTGTTCTGTATCCCTTCGTAGTGCAACGTAGGCACAATCCTATACGAACACATACGAACACTGTACGACGTAGCCTATGTGTAGACTAGGTTTAGGTTATTAGCGCAAAAGCAGACAGAAACCCAAAACAAGAAAGAGCAGTCGACTGAAGATATACTGCCATGTGTCATCATATCACCTGCAAGTTTGATGGAGAGGTTTCAAGCACTATTCGGTTGCATAGCCGAATGGTGAGAGCCCTGGCTTGACGTTCATGCCTTTAAATGTCTTGGGCAGAACATTTAACGACATGCCTAAATGTGGACGGGAATATTGGCTCCATTCCCGTCCACTCAATCTAAATCTTAACCACATGGAGTAAACCTGATATGACACAAGTTTAAGCTGGAAAATACGCACTTCTCGTCATGTGATTAAGTGTCTTGTTAAGATACAGTGACATGGTCATGATGAGTTCGAACTTCGAACTCATGGCCATTAGAGAGTCGGTTCTAGTCTCAATACTTTGCCAAGTAGCCGAAGAGGAATGTTGTAGGCTAAATGAAAACAAGCTGCTTTCAATAAGCCATATCCATTCTAAACAACCAGAAAAGGATTGGACCAACGAGATTTGGAAACTTTCCTGCTAGGGCAATTGACTGTGAGCCAGTCAGGCAATCACTGTGTCGTAAAAGCTGAGACATGATCAAAGAGGAGTAGACCTATGGCCTAATACTGATTCTCCGGTTAAACCATTAAAGTAAACCACTCCTCCATGCAATTCATTTTATGTGCTGTTAAAGGCAGGAAAGTAACAAAATTTTCAAACAAACACCACTGTTTTCAAATAAACTACTAGGCTACTGTAGATTCGACTTCACATCAATTTCTGACTAATCAAATAACACATAGGCTAGCCTACATAACACGTTGAACAATCGGTCGGGCATCTATTCCATTGTTCCAGACTGACAAAGAAGATATGTTGGTCCTCAGGAAAAACGTGTTCAACATTTATTAGTAAAAGTGTTATTGATTTGCTTACCTGTTGACTCTAAACAATGTTAAAACTGTCAGGAAATGAGCATCAGCACGAGTTCTTCTCAGAAGGGAGCGATTCTTATCAAAGTGACTACAATGCGATACTACGTGATATGTTTCGAAAAGTTCGCTGCAATAATTTTTGTTTTTATTTGCGATTTGTAAGCAAGCTCAACAAATTATTCTTGCACAACGGAAAATTAAACCGGTAAAAATATTTTAGCTTTGAAACTACGAGTCTGTGTAGGTTGATTGAGCTTGCAAGAACCAGAAGTGAAGATTTGAAAAACAGCTTTTGATCGATGTGTCCACAGAACTACGAATTTGAGTACTTGTTAAGCTACAATTTAGAAATATTTAGTTGTTACAGAAAGAAAACATGAAGGTGTTTGTAATAATTTCTTGTGTGTTGGTGGTAAGTTTTACGTCAATTGAAGTTCAGTCCATCAAAGTGTTGCCAGATGGTTGCAAAATCACGAAATCAGACTCCTCTTCAACAACAAAGTAAGCTAGCTTAATCTTGTATTTTAGTTGAATAAAAATGCTTTGGACATTCTTTTATTATTGCTCAATGGCTATAGTAGCACCCATACTAAACTATCACAACTGTTTGCAAAGCATTGGTACAAACTGTTCTGGATTTTATTTGTCTAATAAAGCTTTGGCTTGAATGATCAAATTTCATAAACCCAATGTCAATCAAATAATTATCAGTTGTAGGCTAGTATTCAACAGTACGCTAACAAAACTGTAACTTTCAATAAAAGAGCTTGTTTTGTATATCAGAAAGGTCCAATTTGTTGTTTTGGCGTTCTTGTTTTAAGATCATAATACCTCATTGTGTTTGTTAATCTAGAAATTTTGTGGTAAAATGCAGTAATCGCAGTTATCACAATTTTTGCAATTGCTACGCTAATTTTAAGCCTCAAAGTCTATTTAATCTTATTTCGAGTACCGTAGAAAAAATTATCACTCAAAAAAAAAAGTTAATATGCGACAGCGTTGACAGCCTAACGGTTCGGAGACCGGGAGAACGTCTAGTAGGCTGTGTAGTACTGTATTACCTCCCTGTGTGTTCATTCGTAGAACACGTGACCTACAGTTCGCGTATATATACGGCTGTCGCCATCAGCAGTCATTTTAGTTACTAGTAGCCTATCTGAGTTATTGAATAGAGCTAAACACTACATGGTGTCAGAAGTGGGATTCGAACCTACGCCTCCCTCCGGAGACCAGAATGTAATAGTAAGTAAGCCAATGAAGAGACATAGAGCAACGGTGCTGCCTCCCCTATCAATCCATCAATTTTATTTTTTGCTGCTGGCGCAAATATATACAGAACGACAAAGTAAACATACGAATTTGACACCAACAAAAGGGAAAGATGGCAAAACCCAAAAGTTTAAAATATACATCGATAAAACAGTACTAGCTAAACTACCACTATCTTAAAATTGTACAGCCACCAAATCTAGAAGAGAGACAGAAAACATATCTCCAAACTCAATATCTCCTATCTCCAAACTCAAGTGTTTGGATGGAGCCAGATTTGGATAAAGAACATATAATTGAACAGGCTCCATTCCTTCGCTCTTATATGGTCGAAACTGCTCGTGGCATTATCAGACGAAACCGCCACAGTTTAATATCAAGGCCGGCAAACCAAAAGACCGAAATCCTGGTTACAGAGTCAGAAACTGATCAGGTTGACCATGATCAGCCCAATTCTGATTTGTATAGAACCCGCAGTGGTCGTACTATAAAGCCACAAAATCGTTATACTGATAATTGGCAATAGTATCGTGTAATTGTTTCGGTGTCGTTGATGTTTTGTTGTTTTATGAGGTTTCTTTCTATCGAGAGGAGATGTAACCCTTCCTCCCTCAGTCTTCTTCTTGACTATATGTGGAGTTGTTGTTTTTCTCGAAGGGAGATGTGGCCCTTCCTCTCTCTACGTTGGTGTTGTTTCTTTTAAACGTTGTTTTAGTTTCTTGAAGGGGAGATGTAGGCTAGTATTACCTCCCTGTGTGTTCATCCGTAGAACACGTGACCTACAGTTCACGTATATATACGGCTGTCGCCATCAGCAGCTACTGTACTGTATTTTAGTTACTAGTATCTGAGTTATTGAATAGAGCTAAACACTACAGGCTGGGGACACCGATTGTAGCCTATAGTTCGTTGTGATGTGGATGCACATTTGCTGAAAAAACTGTTACAGAAAAGTTTTTTTGCAGAAAGGATAGCCAGTTTCCCATGCTCACATGCTCGGGTAGTCACAAGGAAAGGCTGCAATTGAACTTTACTGGTGGGAAAAATGTGAAAAGTGTTGTTTTGACTTACAAGACGCTTTTTGAACTGCACGTTGACGATTTTAAAAGCTTTCCTAATCTTGTGAGAATAGTAGCAGCATCAACCAATCTTAAGCATTTTCATCCTTCCACTGCCAATCTTTCTCTGTCTTCAGTGCGACACGTTTTACTCGGGTATGTATATCACTTTACTTTGTTTTTGCTTAGTTTGGATAGAATGCTGAAAAAGAGCTTTCGACAATGTCGTTGACTGAAGTCTTTTAGAATTGTACGTAAATGCTTCACCGGATTTGATACTAAAATTCATGAGGCTTTGCTCATAAAATCTTTTAATTCTCGCCTTAATAGGCAGTTATTTGCCGCAGGCTCCTCCTATCTGCTAAATGTCTTCACGTAATTTGGCGTCATTGAAATTAAGCGTCATGTGATTTTGCCTCTCTTCTGCCTTGCCGTTTGATTCTCTTTTTTTTTTGATTTTTGTGGATGTAGATCAGTTTTGTAATTTAATTTATGAAGAAAATCAGTCAGTTGGTTACTTGAAAAGAGCTAACATGAGTTTGGCCGAAAAACGTTTGCAATTTTTAGTTTATTTTTATGTTATTATGTTAAATGCCGTGTGGTTGTTACAGATTTTATTTGTCCATGGTTTAAAAAAATTCCCTCTTTACCAAAATTGTATTTATAGGCTAAAATTACTGAAGCTTAATTTTGTGTAAAAATACACATGATTTCCAGTTGCTTTTGCCTGGATATGTTTTATTTTTATATGTTATTGTAATTCTTAATAGGTCTACGTATAATAAAAGTGCATCGACACTGCACACCGGTCTTGCTTGTAAGTTCCAACGTTATGCACTTATAGCTTTTTGCTTGTACGTTTACTCATAAAGACTTGCATGAAATATAAACTTTCACTTTAGAACGAAGTCATACTAATGTTACCCCGTGTATCAATTTGCACTAAACATAACCTGAAGAGTTGATTAGTTAGTAGTACAAAACTTGAAAATTGCTAGGAAAATGTTTTTCATCTCAAAGCGGCAGTTTTTGTTTGACTCTCTTCAGGACCTTGTCGTCAGAGACTCAGAGAGTGAAGAGCACCTGAAGAGAGTCGGACGAAAAACTGCAGCTTCAAACTATAAAAAACCTTCTTCTTGCAACTCATAGCGCTAAAATTTGATGCAACATCCATCATAAACAACTTTTTACATTGATTTAATGGCTGACACAAAATCACGAGGCAAAGAATGATGTTGTCAACTGGAAAATTTTTGAAACAAAAAACTTTATATTGTTCATAAGTCTAATCAAGTTTGTACCATTTAGAAACAACAAACTAAAGAGCATCCCTAAAGCTACATTGAAAAGCTTTCCTAATCTATCAACTCTTCATTTGCATGGAAACGGAATACAAGAAATTACAAAAAATAATTTTCGATTCAATAAAAAGTTGCAAGTAAGTATGACGATGGACATAAATGACTAATGAGTGCAATGCAAAAATAAAAGTGCCAATTCAACTCAAATATTTCCAATATGCAATACTTTCAAAAAACTGTACTAAAATCGTTCAGCTACAAAAACTTAAAAATAAAATTTACTGGACTGATAGAATGTTTTTCATTTTGTCTACTCACACATACACGTTTTTTTTCAAATGGCTTGCGACATCCGTACAAAACCGCCAGGATCAAGCTTTTCAAGACTTTTTCTCAGTTCTAAGATAAAGATTTCCACAATTAATCAAAGCCATGTCTATTTTTTTTTTTAGAAGCTGCGACTAGATTCAAATCCCATAACCTTCAAAAATGATTGGACGAGACACATTCAACTAACCGAACTTAATTTAAGGGGATGTGGTTTGACAGACGTTCCTCCTCAAATGAAAATGCAAAAATGTATGTTTTAGAAAAAGACATAGGCCTACTCTTTTTATTTATTCTGACTTTAGGCATTTTAAATATTAGTTTCCTCAAAACTTTGTCTCATTGCGATAACAGAAGTAGGCTATGCGTAATCAAATTCCACACAAGCACAAGTTAATTTGCCTTTTGTCAGTCTTATTCTTATACATTCCCATTTCCATTCTCTTTGTATTAATCCGAGCTTAGATCAACCCAGGCAGGGGATAATTTTAGAGACCTGAAACTTTTCCAAGGAGTCCAGAAAGTTATAGAAAATGGCCTACCGCACATTTTGATTTCTATAGTGCATTTGCATCGAGTCCAATTTATCTTGGAAATAACCCCTGGGTTTTGAGGGAAACTATCTGTTCTTCCGATGATTTTATATTTTTTTTCCTCAGTTTTTTTTAAGAAGTATTTTAAGAATTTAAAGGCGAAAGAATGCTATTGGTACCGGGTTTAAATTAGCCTCTCAACGGTCGGGCCTATATCTTCAGTAATTTGTTCTCGAAATGTCATCTGATAATAATCATAAAGACACAACTAATCGCCTGTGGAGGGCCCAACTAGAAATCAAATTGTGCAACCCAATTCGCTGTCTTAGAATGTGCCTATTTTTTGATATGTTTCAAAATATTTCTAGCTTTGAAATACCTCGACTTATCGAAAAATCACATCACGAAAGTACTCAGTAATTCGTTTTCTGGATGCGATAAACTGCGCAAGCTTCAACTTCAGTCCAACAGCATCCGAAGAATTCAGAAAAACTCATTTAAAGGTAGTTGATGCACAGAATCTAAGAATCTTATTGAAGTCCTGGCTCCTGTGTTCACTTTAAACCGTTCCTGAGTAATTTCAACTTTTGTTGATTTGGTAAACAGAGCATATTTTTATAGGAGCTCTCATGTACTGTATATATTGTGTTATGATATACAATACACAGTACACAATATAACGTAAGAATACTTCTACATGGTATACCTATAGTATGTTTAGTATACATATATATATATGTACAGTATATGTATATGTAGTAGGGCAAAGTGGGGCGTGTTGTCACAGGGGCGTGTTGTCACAGCACGATTTCCATGTGATAACCCAAGCGTATAACCACGAGTTTTCAATGGAACGCATAGTTTTCAGTTCTCTTTCGTACAAGCAGTGAAGGTTAATAAATTTGTCACCACAGCAAATTATGAGGAGTGCCATTGAATTTTGGGCAAAATCAGGTTTTATAACTAAACTAAAAAATGGTCTGGCAAACTAAGGTATGATCATAACTGATCAGGAAAGGTACCATTCGTTAGCTTTAAGCCTGTTCTTTTCATCATACCAAACAGATAAGACATGCAAGTAGAGATGTACACATGGTTGTTGAAACCACGTGATTTCATATCATGGGGCGTGTTGTCACAGCTGTGACTACACGCCCCGTGGTGTGCATTTTTAATATTAAGAAACATAAAAAATTATTTATGCTTATACAACGAGGTAATATGCGTATTTGTTAAAATACAACGCTTTTTTAGGTAATAAAAATTAATATTAGATAATGATACACACATATATTCGATATTGACACATAATTCTCAAGATGACATTTCTATTGTTTTTGACAATGGGCATAAAATTTTTACCAATATGTTGAAATTAAATTTTTTTGCATTTCGCATATTTTTTTATTCGTTCAGCCTGTATTAAAACCATTTTTTGTTGGTTTCTGTCATATTTTAGTCATAAAGCATGTGCAGAAATTTTGTGACAACACGCCCCATGCTCTGTGACAACACGCCCCGGGGTGGGGCGTGTTGTCACAGCCCATTCACTTGCATTAAACATGCATTTATGTAAAGACGAAATAATCCAGAAAAAATTTAGTTGTAGCAAAAAGAAGTCGAATGATACCTCTTTCAATTGCACTATCTAGCATCTCGATACCATTGGTACAGAACGAGATATATGCTGATTTGCAAAAATTGTGACAACACGCCCCACTTTGCCCTATATGTACAGTACATACACTAGTAGGCCTATACACACATATCATATGTATACCGGTAGGCTGTGTGTGTGTATAGTGAAGTTTATATAGTAGTGTACTGTGTATAACTGTATATACAGCAGCCTATACTGAAATAAAATAAAGTAAAAATTAAATTTTCATCATCTTAATTGTTCTCAGGAGCGGAGAACTTGGCAGAGATAGACTTGTCTGAAAACCGAATCAAGATATTAAAGGAGGAGAGTTTTGAGGGATTAAAGAAAGAAAACTTGCAAATAAATCTTTTCGAGAATCCTATCCTTTGCAATTGCACGACCGTTGGATTCAAGCATTGGCTTGATAAAGTAAGCCGGTAAAACTGGAGCAAAATTTAAAGCTAACTTTGTAGATTCGAAAAATGGCAAGACGTGGAATTATATTCAATGCAATGCAAAGTTAGGTTTCTATGATTAAGCATAACCTAATCTTTTGACATGTTTCGACTCACCAGCAATGCTCGAAGAAAGCGAGTCGGAGTCTCGAGATAAGCGATGTAAAATAGAATATAATTCTGAGGGCTCGTGATCATGTTTGTGAAACCTGGCATCGATTTTTCGATGAAATTGAACTGATTTGTGTCAGTAATATATACTAGTACTCTTTTCTATTTTGTATTATCTTTTTAAAAAACCTTTAGTAAGTTGTGTTTGAACTCTTGATTGTAGCCTAACAATCGTTTTTTAAAACTTTTGCTAATGGCCTATTTAAAATTTGAAAGAATAGAAAAGTTATGGATGATAATATATCTCACAGTCCTAGACATTTTAGAGGTACCGGTATTAGTTCCGATGAGACTATTTGATACAATTTTACAGCTAAAGTCACGTAATCACGATAATGAGATTCGATATAAATGCGAGCAGCCAGCAAGAAACCATGGGAAATTTTATCATGAAGTTACAGCAAAGGATTTTTCTTGTCAGAGGGATGACACGTTGTGGACAGGTAAAAAATGGATCATCCATGAAGTGCAAAGCATAGGCGTAGGGGAAAGTTAGTTTCTGGAAGTGCAAAAATATCCTTCCCAAATATAATTAAATGCGCCCAAATATTTTTTGTGACAAAGCATAGGTCACCTGATTAAAAATTCTACACTGCTCTCAATAGTCTGGTATAATTTTGATTATACTGTATGAGCACAATATCAAAAATAAGTTTAATCTTAATAAAAATTTTGAAACATGCAGAAAGTTCTAGCCCATTTTTTTTTTTAATTCTACCAAATTTTCAATTAGTTGAACAACTTGGGGGTGCGGTTCCATTTTATTTGACTTTTGCATAACTATTATTTGAACAAAAAATGATAAATAAGTTTAATCTTAATGAAATTTTTGAAAAATGCTGAAAGTTCTTCCCCAAAATTTTATCAAATTCTGCCAAATTTTCGAATAATTAAATAGTTTAGGGGTGCGGTCGCATCCCCTACATCCCTGGCTCCTACGCCTATAGTGCAATGTAATAAATTTATGTTTTTTCATACGATCGGCCGTTCACAATGCTGTCATCTTCTTGTAATCGCCATAACGCGCTTTCAGTGGCAGATCTAGGGGTATATGGTGACTAACTTTCAAAAAATTCCTATTGCCACGACGCCACACACAAGCTAAAGCAGAGGTGGATCCATCAAATAGCTTAGCTGGTGCAATTTAAACAAAACACAATGATGTGTAGGACTGTAGGTCCACATTAATCCGACCTTGCAAATTCACCATGAACAAAATTTGTTTTAAGAAAGGAGGGAGATCGCTGCAATTGTTCTTCCTCCTGGATCCGCCAAAATGTAACTTTTTTGTGGGTGGCTTTTTGCATTTTATATTCTCACATTGCTTGTTGCATAATATGTAACAGTTCCTAAACTTGGGTTTTACGTTTTACTTCATCATCATAAGGTTCCTTTCTCTCATCGAGGGTTGGAGGCAATAAAACGCCAATTAGCTCTGTTGTGAGTTTTTTCGGTTGCACTTTTATTCGGTTTTCATTTAAAAACAAATTCAAGCGTTACCAGTGATATTGTCATTCTCAGGATGCTCTCATCATTCAAAGTCATCAAATTTAAAACGTCTCTCTGCTACAAAACCTCATCAGAAGTGCAATGAAAAGTGCTATTGCTACGATGAAAACGGGATAATGTATCACCCATCTGTCAACGGGAGCACGTCTTTTAGACCTAGCATGGGGTGGTAAGATAGTTGTGTTTGCAATAAGCTAATCTCAACACTGCGTAACTACCTACCAAGTGGACAACTTAGCACGTCATATGCTTTATGAATTTAAAATACTTTTGTATGGATTTTTATCGTTTAAAAGATCTTCAAAAATGCTTTTAATAACTTCGCATAGTGATAATTTTGGTTAGCTGGAGGTTTTAACTAGCCTACCTTAGCATGTTCTTAAGTTTTGATTTATTGATGAAATGGTTATCCCAGAACTGCTTTATGAAAGCTTAATCTTGATAGTTTCGTATACCTTTAAAGGGCTTTGAGCCATTGACGCAGGATTGATCACCGAGATTGACAGAATAAAGTTTTTGATTAATTATTAAAGTATTTTTTGTTTGTAAGTTATTCTCCCCACTCGGTGCCACTAAGTGAAAAGTTGTCTTTCAAGTGCGTTGCTCAAGCCCTGAAGGGCACACGTGAAAAAAAATTTCAAAAAATTGCTGCTAAGTGCGCGAGCCTATGCTATTTTTAATTTCCAAACCTAAAGCGGCCGAAAGTACAATAAATTGTTCTATTTCAAACAGCCTAGTTGATTAAGACTTTGTAAAATGAAAGCCACACGAAAGGGCTAACTGTTGACGTACTGTAGCTAATATAATTATTGGCTTTTAAATAATTATTAAAAAATAAGAATTGAACATCAATACATAGTTTACGACGAAACAATATTAAATATATGAAATTGTTAGTTAGTACGAGCCCACACAAAATATTAACATTTACCAATGTGTTGCATTTATTGTGCAGGTTGCACGAGCAAATCCTAGCCAATCCTAGAATCGAGTGTGAGAAGATGGTAATGACAGAAATGCCACCAGACATACCAATAAATGTGAAGATGATTGATCTTCAAGGAAATAAAATACAAAAGTTTGATTTCCAAAAACTAAAAAACTACACGAAGTTACAATCTCTTTGTCTTACAAGTCAGTTATCCTAAATTTTGTAAAAGAGAAAAAAATGTAATATTCTATTAACGATTGTCAGCAGTGCCACAACTAGAGGTTTATATGCTCTTGGAGCAAGCACATAGTAAAAAGACATCATTGCCAAAATTCTTGATATATATCCTATATTTGTATCGCTCTACGTGAGCAATAAGCATTGCAGAGATGGATTTCGTTTTATTTTTTAATAGCCTATTTGGAGCAACAAAAAGAATTTCTTCACTCTCTGCTTTCCACCTACGCACAAAATTATTCTCGCGTTTAACTTTTGATAGGCTACATCAGGGCTACTCAACTGGCGGACCGCGGTCCGAATCAGGACCTTCTGAGTGTTGATAGTGGACCTCGGGCTTTCAGAAGAATAACTTAATTACCACGTTTCTGGGCCTTTTTAAACAGATTTCTACTGGGAAAAAGCATTTTCTTCTGTGATTAACCCAGTAGCTGGGGGCTGGGCCCCAAGGCCTCCCAATACTTTGTCAAAAACCCTAGAAGAGTTAAATTTTACCTCAAAAATGGTTTGTTATTATCATTGATACTTTAACTTTCGTGTTTGCGTATGAAATAATTTATTTACCGGACCGCTAAAAGCATTCAATTTGTCACACTGGACCTTTATTAACATTAGTTGAGTAACCCTGGGCTACATGTAGTAGCAGGTGGAATTCTTGGGCCAATGCCGATAGAGCACCCCGCGATTTGGCTTGTAAAATATAAACTCTCGCTGCAGTCTGACCCAGTCTAATTGAGTGAAATATTAAAAAGTTGCTTCTGCTTGAGCATTTAAACTAAATTCATAATAATTGTTTCACGTAAGCAGAAAAATAAATTGAAAAGAACTCATCATGAACAGAAAAATAATGTAATCTTTGCAATATATTGCTAAGTAGGCTACTGCATCCACAACCATATCGTGACTAAAATTTCGTGCCAAGGAGAAAACATAGCTAAACTTGGCTAGTCTATAACGTAAATATTTTATTTTTTAGGAAAAATTTAAATCAAAGTGATTTCCATATGAGAAATTTTATGGAAACTTGAATCTTTGCTGCATTTTATTTGTAGAAAACAAGATCAGCGAATTTTCTGACGTCACCAATATTCAGCTGTCATCAATAAAAGCTTTATTACTTCAGCACAATCATCTCTCTGAGGTTACGAGCAAGCATCTCAAACCTTTTTCCAATCTTGAGACTTTAGCTTTGTATCACAATAGAATTAGAGCTTTTCCGACCAATACTTTTCAATATAACAGGTAGGGTTAGTTGTTTTGTACTTTCAAAATTTTTCATTGGGTCACTAACTATATGATAGTGAAAATTATGTAAACTACTGTATTGCAATCAGTGTGTTCTCGTATTTGGTTGCTTATTTATTTTTTAGATATACATATTACGTAGGCCTATACATACGATGGAAAACGTCATGATATGCTTTCAACACGCTATCCAGTGATGCAATACTTCCAGCTGTTTATGTGACACTCATGCTAAGAAAAACGATATATCTGTAAAATGGGAAAACGTTGCTTGACTAGAAGTTAAACTTGCTAGTCACAATTCATTGATTGAACCGTTACACCCTCGTACTGATAAAGCTTCTTTGAGAGCTAAATCCTGGCAGTTTTGTTGGTACTTGTGGAGGCTTTGAAGCACTGACGCAGGCTCGGTTACCGAATTTGACAGAGTAAAGTTTCCGATTGTTGAAGTGTTGTCCAGTAATTGCATCAGTTGCAGATCAAGTCAGCTTCACCTTTGGTCGCGTGTCCATTTTGGACTAACTCTTTGCCATCTTATCTGCTTTTGCGATGTTTATTGTGTGGCAATGCCTTCGAGTCGCACTATAACAATTAAACGTTTGCTTAGAAAACTATCAAATCTGCATATTGGTGGAAATCCGATTCAAACTTTCAAAGAGGGTATTTTGAATGGACTTTCTTTGGAAAGTTTATCGCTGCGCAAGTTGTCGATCACTTCTGTACCGAACGTGATCAGCCAAATGGTGAGTTACAAGGTCATTGAGAGCCAGACCTTTTTAATTTCTAACCAGCAGTTTTTTTTAATTTTTGTTGGAACCGACACTTACTGTATTTCAAGTGTTGCGATTATTATGTAACCTATAACGATTAGGGCTATGAATTAATTGGATGCTTTGAATGGTATACATGTTGTAAATCAGGCAGCTACAAATTTGGCTAAAACACGGCTTCTATCGACTAGGTGCCGCTAAACGGAGAGCTGTCGTTAAAATGTGTTGCTCAAGTGCATAGGCTAACTCGAGAGTCGAACCACCAACGTTTGATCTTGTCGTTTCTGTGTTTACAAAGTCGAAATCTTAAGTAACTGAGCTATCTTAACAGACATTTATTGCATACCACTTTGTTCAGATGTCGTTAATTTTCGTTGATTTGAGTGACAATCAAATCACAACTTTAAAAGCGGAAACTTTTTCGAAATGTAAAAAGCTAAAAATCTTGTATTTGGAGAACAACAAATTATCGCACATTGATGCGAACGCCTTTAGGTAAGTAGCTTATATGTTCGCTTGCTAACTTTGTAAATTAAAATGCTCCAGTAAGATTGTAGGCTATTGTTTGGGTAGCCGATCTCTGCAGCATGTTCTTAAAACACTTTAATTCTGTTTATATTAGATAGCGTGAAAGCTATGTTTATGTAGGCCTACTCTGGCTCATTCTTGGCCGCTCGTATCAAGATAAATTTGGCGCTATCCGCTTTTTTCATATCCAATTTTAGACATGTGTCATTAGGCTACAGTCTGTTAATAAATTTTCTTTTTAGTTGGTAGGCCTAGAAGAAATTTAAAAGCCGACAACCCTGGGTATGGACTCCAGTAGGCTATGCATGCGTTAAAGGCCATTTATTTTTAATGAAGATTTTGTTTCAATTAGTTTAGTCTGTTGTTTGCTACTATTGTTATTTAAGTTTTATTTGTCTGAAAAGTTTGATGCCAATTTTTGTCGTTCCAACTGTGGATGCTTTGTTGCAGTGGCGCAAATTCCCTCAAAGTCATCAAGTTATCTGCCAACAGACTAACTACACTACCATCCAATGTGTTTTCAAAGATCAGTCAAGGACGATTAAAGATAGAATTATGGTTAAATCCTTTAACATGCGATTGCCATTTAAAACTTTTCAAAAAATGGGTTGAAAAAGTAAGTAGCCTACTGACCATACAGCTTTGTTTAAATAATTTAGTAGCCTAAGCCTATTAGGATTGATAGCTTGTGGAAATCTTTATTTTCAGGTTGAAAAATTTATTTTGAAAGCTTTATCCTGGCAGCTTCTCATACTTGCAGAGGTCTTGAACCACTGACGCAGGCCGGTCATTGTGATACACAAACTGAAGCTTCGGCGTTTTAAAGTGTTGTTGTCTGTGAGTTATTCAATCCACTAGATGCAGCTGATGGGAGAGCTCTTCTTGAAGTGCTTTGCTCAAGAGCACAACCTGCGTTTATTGACTTTTCTTTTTCTTTGTTCACGCGTAACCGCTATTTGGTAAGCAGCTTATGTCGGGCACCTAACCGCTGCCAAGTAGCCTAATGTGACTTCAAACTTTCGAAGTTGTTAGCAACATTAGTTCATTTTTCTGCATGGAAATAGCCTATTTTGTTGGCTATGGTGTTGGAAAGGTTTTAGCGTTTAAGATAGGTCTATGCCTCGGCTCCGCATGATTGCAGCTACAAAAAGAGCCAAAGACTCGGTAACAATGAGTTTGAATTATAGTGCGTCAATGTAGACACGCCGAAGATAGTGGCGTTCGCAGGGGGCCATTGGACTTTGCCTGCCGTTTTAAAAAGTTTCAGTAATTTAACGATGTAGAGTAGCCTACGGCATTTGATATGTTTCGGATAGCACTGTCAAAACAAATAACTATGTTGTTATAAACTAAGCAAATACCAAATCCATGGATCAATGACCCCTCTGTGTAGTCTACGGCACTGGCTGCAGCTGCATCGTCATATCTGCAACATTAAGTGCTGGTTTATTTTTACCACAAGCTGTATATCACTTATCACATGTTATCAATCAAAACTAAACGATTCATTATGTTTGTTTCTGCACACCAGTGGGAAATTATGGATTCAACCAGCGATATTAAATTTCGCTGTCACCAACCACTAAGGCTGCATGGAAAGATGTCACATGAAATTACAGCAAAGAATGACTTCAAATGCGATGGGGAAAACGAGAAACTTTTTATACATGGCTAGTTGCTGAATATTTTGTTTTATCTTATTACTCTAAGCCAGTGGTCCGTAACCTTTTTAGACTCAAAGGTCCTAAAATTATTAGCTTAGACTTAGAGGTTCTTTTTCTTTGCAACATGGGATACACAGAAGGTCCATGGTAAAAGTGCATTTGACACTCCCTTTGAACAGTCCTACATTTTCACTGGAAACTCGTTAAGAACTTCTCTTCTACGCAATTGAAATTATTCAGCCAATTACAATAGTCTCAAAACATAATACCTGCTCTTTATAGCTATTGTTAGTCTAAACTTGGTTGAAATACCGGTACTTCTGTTTTGTGAGACACTGGCTAAAATAGCGCTGACGCTGTCAATTTCTGTAAGAGCTGACGCAGTGGCTACTTTACGCCGTGAAGTTTTTAGGCAATTCGCGTTGACAATTTATTTCATTGATACGTACAACACTGGTAATAGACTACTTTAATAACCCCCGTTTTTCAACCATAAAACGCTCAAGTATTACCATTACCTCAATAGCTTTTATCGTGCTTAAGCTGAAAATAACTGATACAAATTTATGTTTGTTTTGATAGATTCGTGCAGTTCTGCTGGCCAGGTTGCTGCCGCCGTTTTGCTGTCCATGTTATTCACAGGGATCGCGTGTGTCAGTGCATGGCGATGCATGAGAAAAAAGCCTGCCGATGAAATGCAGTATTTCGCTCAAATGTAAAATATACAGCTTGTTTCAGGCCTTGGAAACCGACACTGCTTATTATTTATGTGCCGAATGAAATGAAAAAATGGAGATGTTTTCTTACGTTTTGGCGCTTGCAAACTGTTGTGAAGTTAAATGGGCCTAAAAGTTTGTGCTCGGCGATTACTTTGTACTGTGGTATTGGAATACTTATGGATATGCATGATGAGACTGGTATGTTTGAACTAGTTTAAACTGGCTTATGGCGGTGTAAGCCCAATCATTGATTAGGTGAGAATGAGTACAGCACATATGTTATACTCTCCGTGTACTTCAAATGCGGCTCGCTTATTTTAATTCATCAATACCGTTTAATATCAAGCGAAACTTCACGTGATATCTGTTGATTACGTTACCATGTTTAACACTTTTGTATGAAGCCATTTTTCTTTACTGTGTGAATATGTTTCTTGTCATCATCTTGTGTTTGCAATTTCACGTGTCTCATGATACGGTTCATGACAGTACGACAAAAGTATAAACAGAAAAAAAACTCATGTCCCGAGAAGTGTGAACGTGTTGCACTTGTGGTAATTGCAGTTGGATATATATCAACGTTGTAGTACGGAAAAAGAACATCAAGTTTGCGTGACCACGATTTCGTCGGTGCGGCGAAGGAATTTTTACCACATCAGTATATGGTAAAAATTTTAGGAGGAAAGCCTCTACAATACCGTATTAGTAACAGGCTTTCTCAGCCCAAGAAAAGTTTCTCACAGTAAATTCATTTACCCAAGAACGAATCTGCTGACAAGCCCTTTCACTGGCTCCTAAAACACACTAAGGCAATAGAATGATCATCATGCAATTCTAGCGCATTACAACGATACGAGGACACTCGAGGACAGTCTACAAAAACTTGCGCTGTTCATGATAAAATAACACCCAGTGTAAAAAATCAATACAGCAGGTTTAAAATGTGATAGCCAGCGAGTGTAAACTTAATAATACAGTAACTAAAAGCGATTCTTACTAGCTCAATAAGCCACACTATGAAAAAAATAAATTTTCTCACAAGACTAAAAATCAAAATATGCCTGTATTATTTTTTGAAAGAATCAAAACGAACAATCACCCATTGATGTTTATCACGCCTTATGAAAAGGTCTTTTTCGTTCTATGCAAAAAGCTATTCTCATGTTGGACCCACTTAGGACAGAAAAGCAATGAGAAATACGAGTGCCGGATAAAAGCCCACCTCGCCCTAACACGCCTTGCAAGGTCTGCAGACATTTAGACGTAACAGATAAATGTGCAAAACTTTGCAATAAAACATCCATAGCGCAAAAGGTAACAAAATCCCCTAAGTAAAGAAGCTTGGGCGAGGGGCAGCCCGATCGACACATAAACACCAGCCTAATACGGAGGCTGCCAGTTCCAGTCAGGCAGCAAGCGAAAGAATGTCAAATCAAGAGATGTTTTCTTTTTACTATTTAAAAAAAAAATTGAAATAACATTTACAATTGAAAAGGTGCACTTTCAGCAGGTTTCTTTTTGAAGTAACTTGCCTTTTTTTTAGAATTCCTTGCTATAAGATATGTCTTTGTTTAATGGTTATTCAGCATTGCACACAATGGGTGAACACTAAACAGAGTCAGCAACAGCCGTAACAATTGGTTTGAATACCATTGAAATTGGTATGGAATGCGTCGAAGTACGATACGCATAAACACAGTAGAAACAAGTAAATAACAAAACTCGTCGTTTCCAATCAGATATAATTCAAATAAAGTGATTCGGTAGGCAAATTGCTTTAGTTGTTTATTCTCGAACAGCACACACTAAATACGGGAGTGACTTAATTTCTCCTACGTATTGCATGTGCATTGAGTTTATGGTAAAATCATGTAAGTAAAAACTTAACTCGTGTTGTGACAATCAAGTAAGACTTCGAGAAAGAGATACAATGTTGGTTACAAATGTGTAAAGTCCCAAATCAATTTAAGCAAACATTTGACAGTAGGGTATGACATAGTAACAGTAACTTTCGACCTTCGGCTATCGAGATTTATTCATATTTTTCATCAGCAGACTGACAATTGCACGTTGCAAGTCTCCGTCTACCTTGCGGAGTTCTTCTTCAGCAGCTGCCCGAGCAAATCCCATTCCAATAAGCTGCTTAATTTTTTCTTCTGCTGAGCGTTGACTGGATGAGGAGGAAGACGGGTTTGCAACTTCAGGTGACTTGAACATCTTAGGAGGTGGAGCGGAGTCCGGAGAGCCTTCTTCCCTCTTCGTAGCTTCAGTTACTGATTGCTGGATAAAAACAAAGAACAAGAACTATTACTGCAAGAACGTCCTTTTATTTAGAGCTGTTTATCATTGCAAAAATAAGTAGATCTCATCCTGGTGGGAAAAATGAGACCATATATTAATATGATAACTTGTATGACGGAGCATCAAGCTCCTTACACAGCTCACTCAAAACTAAACCATTGCACAGGCTGTGATGACACGCACTACGACGCCAAGGATGAAGTAGCCACCAACAAAAAACATTAACGTTCTGTACCTTTCTATGTAAATTTTCTTCTAAAATCCATTTTCAATAAAAAATGATGTTTTTGCTAGCTCAAAAGTAGACCATACTACGCTGCTAGAAGTAGCTTCACTTCAAATTCACAAACCTCAACAGATTTATCCAAAACTACTTAATTCAAATCAACTCATCAAATAAAATGGTGTTTGTAAACTTAGGCTGTTACAAATATTTCTACAGGTAAAAATTGATCAAGCTTTCCAGGAGAGAGGGCTTGAGTGCTCGAGAGTCGAGACCCTTGCTTACAGCTATCACTAGCTAACAAACCAACACTAACTACTCTCAGTGACAAACCATTAAAGCGTCATTGATTTCTTCCTCTTCGGTCTTTGCGCCTCCGCTCGATGAAGCAGCATTGGGATCGTGAAGACGTCCGTGGGATGGGAGCTCACTCTCAGGAAGGAACTGAGTTTTGGTGCTGGTCGTACCGATGGTTAGGCAATTCTCTTTTAAGTCAATGACGCATAGATGCCTGTGAAAGCGAGCTAGATAAGTACAACGTACAAGATACACACATGACCGGTAAGTTTTGATTGATTGATTGATTGAATCTTTATCCTCGGACTGGGAAAGCTTCTTACAGAGCTTAATCCTGGCAGTTTCGCATACTTGTAGAGGCTTTGAATCACTGACGCAGGCCCAGTCACCGAGATTGACATAGTGAAGTTTCCGATTGTTGAAGGCTTGTTGTCGGGGAATTATTCCATCCATTAGATGCCGCTAAATGGAGAGCAGCCTTAACGTGCGTTGCTCAAGCGCACACCCCGAGAGTCGAACCAGCGCCGCTATTGATCTTGAAGTTTCTTCGTTCCAGAAGTGACGCGCTAACCAATTGAGCTATCGGGGCGGACAATTGAGCTATCGGAGTTTCCACACCATGAAAAGCAAACAAATGAAAACAAAAAGACAGCAGAGTACATTGTTCGCAAGAGGACATTTAAACTTTACAAAACTTTAAACCTAGAAGGATTAACGAAGTGTAAATAACACTTACGTTAAAAGCAATTGGCTCAAAGTTAGAAGGTAAGGGAGATTAAACAAGAAAAGTGTACCGAAAAAGCCTGTCAAGGCAAAAGAACATCAAAATTCAAAACTGTAACAAATGTTACAAGGTACCTTCTTAACATATCCAGGCCCAAGAGGACATCCATTGGTTGTTCTTCCAACACGGAAAAGGAACATTGAAGAAAAACATTTTCAATTTGAATTTGAGCTAAATGTATTCGACCAAGAATTCTTTGGGTTCCAACTCCCTTAGCCACACCTTCCCATCGTCTATCAACGAGTCGCATGATGTTGCATCTCTGAGCGCAGTTGGAACTCATGATTGTCATCTGTGCACCAGAGTCAACAAAAGCTAAAACAAAGCAACAGGAACCGTTATAGAATCTCAGAGATTCTAGAATGACATTGCGAGCCAGTTACTCTGACTTTCTTCTCCAATCCAAAATTCGGTCTGCTTTAAAGCGTTCTGAGACAGTTTTCTGCTTGTGGATGACGACCGCAAGAGGTTGTGAAAGTAATCTCCCCGGCAAGTCGCGTATAAAGACTAACCCCAATTATTGCTTGTACAGTATTTGGCATTAAACAAATTGAGCATTTGTGACAAATATTTGGCCAATGGGTCACTTTTAAGCATAGCGTGTTTCCCGATAGCAAAAACTATATTACACCACTGGAAAGTGCCCATGATTAGATGAAAGGGTATTCAACACGTAATCATTGCAATATCGTGTCATCTCATTGCTTAGGAGGAATTTTCGCAAGGCAAACTGGACCAAGTTCACACTCCTGGTTGAAAAGAAAACCCGGCAACTCCCAGAACCAACTTCTGACGGACTGGAGAAGTCTTATAAAGCCTTCTGCAAAACTTTACTCGTGGCAGCAAAGAAGTCCATCCCCCGTGGATTCCGTCGTCAATTTATACCATCATGGGACGAAGAATGCAACAAACGCTATGATGCGTTCCTGGCCTCAAAAACCAGCGAAGAGACATCCATGACTGCCACTGATCTGTTGGAACACCTCAACGTAAAACGTAAGCAGCGTTGGGAAGATACAGTGCAAGGCATTGACTTCACACACTCAAGCAGAGCTGTATGGAAAACCTTCAATCGCCTTACAGGCCGCACCTCCAATCCTAAACGATGCCCTGTAACCGCTAACGCCATAACACAACAGCTCCTAGCCAATGGCAAATGTAAAGTGGCAAACAAGAAGCACGTCCTTGCAGTGAAGCAAGAATGCAGCAGGCTCTGGAACGCCCCAAGCGCAGATGGCCATGTGTCAGCACCAGAGAACTTGCGTCTGCCATCAAACAAGTTAAAAGCGGGAAAGCACAAGGGCCCGATAACATCCCTCCAGAATTCTTGAGGCACTGTGGCTCCAAATGTCTGGCATGGTTGAAAAGGTTCTATTCTGCTTGCCTGACTCTCCACTCTCCAGGCCATACCTAAAATCTGGCGAAAAGCAACTGTAGTGGCAGTACCTAAACCAAACAAGCCAGCTGATGATCCCAAAAGCGATAGCCCAATATCACAACTCTGCGTCCCATACAAGATCCTGGAACAGCTCCTGCTAACTAGACTCGAGCCAGTTGTTGATCCCCAGCTACCAAAAGAACAAGCTGGATTTCGGCACGGACGCTGTACGACTCATCAAGCAGTCAAGCTGACCGAGGATATTGAGGAAAGTTTCGAGAAGGGCAGGTAGGAGTAATCTTGGTGGACCTCACTGCTGCCTATGACACTGTGTGGCACCAAGGGCTAACATGGGTCTGCTACTATTCGGTGAGTCCGATTCGGTGAGTCTGATTCGGTGAGTTCCTAACCTCTAACCCCTAACCCTAAAACGGCAATGATAATTAGGCTACAGTACCCAATAATTTAAAAAAAAATTGAAAAAATCCCCCCGTTAAGGGATCGGACTCACCGAATCGAACTCACCGAAACGGGCCATTCCGAACCCTAAAGCTCCTCCGCATGATCCCAGACAAAAAGGTAGTGCGATTTCTCGCAAATATTCTTGCAAATCGGACCTTTTTGTTTAAGACGAGTGACGGGCAGTGCAGCCGGCCCCGCCGCTTAAAAAACGGTGTTCCGCAAGGATTATGCTTATCACCCCTACTATTTAACATCTACATTAGTGACATGCCAGAGACTACGTCACGCCAGTACGGCTATGCTGATGATCTGGCACTACTCAATTCTGACAAGTCCTGGCATGTGGTAGAGGAAGCACTTACAGATGACATGGCCCAAATCGCAGACTACCTGAAGCTGTGGATGCTGAAACTGAGCCTGGCAAAGACCACCGTCACACCTTTTCACCTTTGCAACATGGAATCTACATGCCAATTGTCAGTCTCTCTCAACGAAAACCCACTCCCACACAACCCGTGTCCCACCTACCTAGGAGTGAAGCTCGACCGACAATTAACCTACAAACACCATGCTGAAGCCCTCCAAGGGCCTCCATGCTAAGCTATCAGCACGCAACAACTTGCTGAATGCTGAGATGCCTAGCTGGAACATCCTGGGGTGCTAGTACATCCACACTCCGTACAAGTGCTCTTGCACTTGTTTACAACACCTCCGAATATGCTTCCCCCACTTGGTGCCGCAGCGTACACACTTTCAAAATTGACACTGCCCTCAACACCACCATGAGAATAATCACCGGTTGCCTGCTTCCAACTCCCACTGACTTTCTGCCGGTACTATCAGGCATCGCCCCAGGTAGACTTCGTAGGGATAACCACGTACGTAGTCTGGTCCTACAAGCTATGTCAAGGGATGACCATCTCCTCAACCAGATTGTCCTAAACTCGCACTCCCAAAAGCCCCAGCGCTTGAAATCTTGACGCCCGTTCTCCCGACATGCTGCAGCTATCTGCAAATCGAACTTCCACATTTCCGAAGTTTGGAACCGTGAATGGAGAGAAGTTGCGAGACCAACCCAATCACAGTCCTTCCCAATACCAACACCCCACCTGGAGCAGAACTACCCCGGAAGGAATGGGTGAAGCTCAATCGCCTGCGGACTGGAGTGGGCCGTTTCAGAAGCAACATGTTCCAGTGGGGCCTCGCCGATTCATCATCTTGTGCGTGTGGCTCAGATTTTCAAACTGCACACCACATTATCTATCAATGTCCTGTATACCGACCACAAGATAGACATGTGGACCTAACAACGCTCGATGAATACACAATCCATTGGCTGCTGCGCCTGGACGTAACAACGTGATCTGTGGCAGCCTCAAACGCAAGAAGAAGAAGATTGCTTAGCCTAGTGTGGCCCTCCATAATGGGCCAAAGACGTAGTAACAAAGCAAGTTAATCGTGATTTAAATTCGTAAAGCAGGAAAAGTTGCAAAATTTTCATCAAACTGATTTACAGAACTAGATAAATATTTTCCGACCAAACGAAAAAATCCCCCTACAGAATGAAGTGACAAATATTTTAAGTCAACTGCAGAATGTAATTCTCACCTTTAACATGATGGCCATTCACCTTTAAATTAATCCAGAGCATAACAACTTGGCCAAAACTTTCAGGCGCTTCTTCAATTGCCATGTTCATGTTTTCTTCTATATTTTTTCGTTTAATTTCTTCTGCAATTTTCTTTTGAACATCCAGATTCATTGGATCTGCATTCAGCATCTGAATTTTTTCAAGCTGGGCTTTAGCATTTGCATCTCTAAAAAAAAGGCAGATGATGGTCAATTTGTAATTCAAATTACCATATATATAATTATAATAAATTACCTTTCTTTATCTTATGTTATCAAATCAGCAAAAAAGATTTTCTTGCCAAAAATACAATTCTGTCCTTGTTATAATACAGTATATGGCCCTGATGCTTATTATTTAAATCTCAAAACTTCACTGCAAATAAGTGTGAGAGAAGAGTATCTCACACCTTTACACTTCAAAACTTTTTCCAATGCATTAAAGACAAGACGTACTACATAGAGGCCGAGACAAAGCAGAATGGGATTGTTAAAACTGGGGGCGGATAGTGACGTCACAGTACCATGGTCTTCAATGAAATTGCTCTGCAGAGTGCAGATGCTTCTATTTTGCAGTGCGCTTAGTTTAGGCCAGGGCAGTCAGGGAATGCTTTACTTCAACGAATACCGGTACCCAAGTTGGAAGTTGAAACATGTCCACGTCTTTTAGGCGCAGACAGTTAGGCGCCGGTCAAATAGACGCGCACACTGTGGCATCAAGATGTTTAGGTGCGGAGCACTGTGGCGCCAGTTCATTTAGGTGCTTTCCTAGTAAAGTGTCTGCAGATTGTATCAACTCAGCTTTGGCAAAACTTGGTAAGAGTTTTGACGGAAAACTAAGTCACTCTTCACTCAAATCTACCACCCGCTTGAATATAGGTTACTACGGTATATTTTTTACTGATGTTTAGTGTGGTTATTATTTGACTTAACTAAAAGTGAACTCAGTCATGTTCGAAAACTTGAATAATTTATTAATAAAGCTTTTACCGAGGCAAACCTGGACTAACAACAAATAATTGCCGAACACGCGCGCATTAAAAAAACAATATGTGTTTCTTGTTAATATAACATTTTGTGTGAAAAGCATTGCCGGTTTAAGCAGCTTCACTGACAGAAGCCATGAGTGACATATTTTTCTTTTCAATATAACATTTTGTGTGAAAAGCATTGTCGGATAAAGCAGCTTTACTCACTGAAGCCATGACTAACAACAAATACATGCACGCGCATAAGCAAAACAACATATTTTTCTGTTTAATACATATAACATTTTGTGTGAAAAGCATTGCCCTACCTGCCAAGCTGATACAATCTGCAGACTTTACTAGGAATAGCACCTAAACAAACGGGCGCCACAGTGCTCCGCACCTAAATATCCTGACGCCTATTTGACCGGCGTCAAACTGTCTGCGCCTAAAAGACTTGCTCCTGTTGAAACTTGGTAGGAAGGTGATTTATCGATGTCCTATTTATTTATTTATTTGGATTTTGTTTCAGACACAAGTAGAATTGGTCCATAGGATACAAACACAACTATGTCAGCATAAGGATGAGATAGACCAACATTTGAAACAGAAATAGCCTACTTTGGTTTGCTTTAACATTTCAAAATCTGATATACACAATCTGTATCCATGAATTGTAGATAAACACTTTACACACACTTTAATTTGAAACTAAAAAAAATATCCTTTTTACCTTATCTTTTGAAATTCAGCAGTGAAACGATCTAGGTTACCACTCAACAAAGCCTCAGCTAGTGGTGGATTTCGTTCTTTCAGAACAGCAACGTCATATGGACTATTCAATAGTCTGTCTCTTAAAACGGCTGGATCGTCCATGTTTCCATGGGAAGTGGATTGTTGGGAATATCCTCTGCTGCTGGAAGCTTGACCTGTTTGCTGCTGCGATGCCGACGCCTTCCCAGGAACCTAAGCAACATTTTCAACAATATATATAAACTTCCATTACAAGTATTATGTAATAGATAAAGCAAGTTATGGTAAGTTGATCATATATGTATTATTGTATACAGTGGTTAGCAAAGGCTCAGAAAGTTTTCAACACATGAAACATCACATGCTTGCAATAAAACTGACTTTGAATAAATCTTTTCATCTCTGTTTTTTTTGGTACTACGACAGATTACACTGGTCTACAAAAAAAGAATTTTTTTCTGCTGTTTGAACTTGGAAAACTGATTTAAAGTAATTTTGAGGTTGGCGTTGTGTTTACCACCAGCATATGCAGTGCTATAGCGAAAGGTAGTCTTAGACAGGCCAAAGCAACCTAAATAAGGTTACTGGACAAGCATTGTCATAGGCCTGCTTAAATCTTTGTGGTTTCATGCAAAACATTGACGGGGGAGGGAGTCAGTTATACTTTTAGCCTCCCTTTTAGCTTGTTATTACTGTCTTGTTAATAACGTTGCTTAGAAAACAACTTGGTATCAAAATTATAGTTTGTGGGTGTATTTCAGCTATTTATGCACCACATGGCCTAGATTTCTGGATATAGCACAATGTGTATGTGTGATAAACGCAACGTCAAATTTTCCACTTTTGACAAAAGTAACAATTTGTTGTTATCATATCTCACAACCCTGACGTGATAGGATAAATCTAAGGTCAGATTCAGATTCAGCACCCCAAAATTACCCTAAATCAGTTCTCAAAGTTCATACAGCAAAAATCGTGTAGACCAGTGTTATCGAATGACAGTTTATTGAACGACTATTGATCGTATTGATCGAACGACAGTTAATTGAAACGACAGTTTATCGATCGACTGTTTATTGAAACAACTGAAAACCTAACCCTAACCCCTAATCCTTAACCCCTGAATTCCATTGCATATTTGCTTCGTCTTCGATAAACTGTCATTTCGATAAACAGTCGGTCGATGAACTGTCTTTTGATAAACAGTCGGTTTGATGAACTGTCATTTCGATGAATTGTCATTAGATAAACTGTCTTTTGATAAACTGCCGTTCAATGAACTGTTGTTCGATAAATTGTCTTTCGATAAATTGTCGCGTCCTGGTTTTTTAGGTATAAAATTTATCTCCAAATATTTAGTGAAATTAAGGCAAGGTTTGATATGAAGGCTGAAGTAGGACATTAGAGAAATATAATACAAATTTGGCTGGAGCTTCAAGCTGGAGCTACATATACATGACCAATGTTCCACAGCCTACTGCTAATCGACATTTTCTTGACACATCACTTTAACCAAGCTCAGTGAAATGGTAACAAAGCATCGTCAAGGATGCTTTCTGGTAACATGGCTTTCTTTAAAAAGGTCCATTTAGAGATTAATTTTCTATTACAAATTTGGGAAAGTTTGACTACATCACATTCACATGTCATTACAAGACAAATAGCTGTGATTGGTCTAAAGCAGTGGTTTTCAACCTTATCGGTGGAACGGAACCTAATGAAACATTCCAAAAGCTTGAGAAACCCCATCTCGAACACGTTTACAGCGATTTGACCCACCGGTGTACAAACGATTAAACTGTATGAAAGAACACCTTGAAGCAAAGAAAACATGTCGACGAAATTTGGCGGGAAAGCAGAAAGTTAAAGGTAATTGCACCATAAGAAAACAACAAAAATTCGGGATCGCAGCGAACGTGTTAAAGTGTAGCAAATTTATTAATAGTGGCAAACCTAATCAATATTTGATTATATTTAAACAATATGCATATAATAATAAAATAGACTCTCGGATTTGAACGTAAACTTGCAGAGCCCCTAGACTTACTGGCGGAACCCTGGTTGAAAACCACTGGTCTAAATAACATAATAATTGAGATGAAAGGTTAGACTCAATCTCCAATTTCTGGGGGAAAGGTGTTTGGGTAGGGTTTTAACCTGCATGCACCCACAGCTACAATACATGGACAAAGCTGCTTTCATCTCTGGTGTAGAGCTGGAGTTCACTAAAACAATGTGAACCAAAATTAGTTCCAATTACAATAAAATAATTGAACTTGGTAGTATTAAATTGATCAGCAATTTTACCTGGACACTACTGAAATCTATTTTTGGCAAAGAAGGTGTAATTTGTGATGCAGCTGGTATCACAGCTACTTGAAGTACAAATAGATCATTTTCAGCAACGTTGTATGATTTCAAAGTTCTTTTGCTTTCAGTTAGTGGTTGATTATTTAAAAACAGTCTCATTCCTTGCGGTGGAATTTGACACTCAGTTGAACACAGGACTAACAAGCCATCCAAAGTTAAATCCACACCAACATTCAAACTGAAATGCTTATCCTTTGATGGACAGTATACACTAACAATCATGTTGAATTCAGATGTAGCCCACTGGTATAATTTCAAAACTACACTAACTTTTAGCTGATTTCAAAAGCCTAGAAATATATCGTATTTTGCAAACAAATACCTGTTCAAGAATAAATTACTGATTAGACACCCTATTAAAATATCAAAAACATGTTAAAGCAAGGTTTAACACATATCAATATATTTTTGAATTTAAAGAATGAGGTTTAGAGCTCTACAGAGTACACAATCCACCAAAGAATGCTTTTTATCATTAATATTTGCTCTTCCTGTAAGCTTAATAAATACTTTTTCAGGTAGGTCTATTTGTATGCAGCATTTCATAATGCAATATTAGTTTTAAAATTGATTAGGCCAAGACTAGATGCATACAACATATGGCCTGCGAGCATGACCAGTGCCCACGATGCATACTTAAGTGGCCTGCCTCATATCAAAAAACTGTTTCTCCAATTATTACAGGAATGTTGTTGTTTTCAGCTAACGTTAGACTGGCGTGCAAGGTTATAGCGACTCACATCAGGAGAAAGTTATTATGATGAAATCCATATTCGGTAAGACCAGAATGCCGCTAGATCTGAATTCTGCATTCAAACATAAGTAACACGTTTTCTTGACAATGATCAACACTCAACAGGCTTCCCAAACAAAGTGGAAATTTCAAGATTTTGAAATGGAACCTTAATAATAATAATGGTGTTTCAACCACAGTAGTGCTTTTTCACCTTCATGATAACTTACGTAGCAATATTAAATAAAAAAAATAAATAAAACGAAATAGAATACCAACAAGCAAGTTATAAACAAGAGAAAAAACTCCATGGATTAAATATCATGAGATTGTATGTGCTTCTGTTTCTTTTTTTGGTTTGTGTTCAATTGATTGATCAAATTTTTATCCTCGGACTGGGAAAGCTTCTTGTAGAGCTTAATCCTGGCAGTTTTGCATACTTGTAGAGGATTTGAATCACTGACGCAGGCCCGGTCGACGGTCACCCTCACCGAGATTGACAGAGCGAAGTTTCCGATTGTTGAAGTCATGTTGCCGGAGAATTATTCCATTCACTAGATGCCGCTGAATGGAGAGCAGTCTTGAACGTGCGTTGCTCAAGCGCATACCCCGTGAGTTGAACCAGTGCCGCTTGATCTGAAAGCTTCTTCGTTCCAGAAGTGACACGCTAACTAACTGAGCTATCGGGGCGGACGTTAACAGGCCAAACGTTAACTTTCAATGAAACCAATTTAACACCAGGCATTATTTCAGTTTATTTTTGACAACCAAAGCAAAAACTAGGATAATACTTGCTATAACATAGCAGGAGTCTAGAAAAATGTATAAGCGACAAAATGTAAACTTTGATAATATCATCACCTTCACTTGCAAATAGTAAATCGTGTCATTTCTAAGAAATGACATCAGCAATATCTCTAAATATCACAACAACACAGCACATCAGACACAAGAAACAACTACAGTAAGTCTCGCATCATTTGGGTCTTGCGCCTCAAAGCACATGGATTGAGCCATTTGAGTTGATTGATTAAATCTTTATCCTCAAACTGGGAAAGCTTCTTGCAGAGCTTACTTCTGGCAGTTTCGCATAGTTGTAGAGGCTTTGAATCACTGACGCAGGCCCAGTCACCGAGATTGACAGAGTGAAGTTTTCTGATAAATAGGCTGATTGTTGAAGTCTTGTTGCCGGGAAATTGTTCCACCCATTAGATGCCGCTTAAACAATAAGTTTTAACAACTTAAAGCCTAACTTAATACGGTAGCCTACAGCTAGTTCTTACTATAAAATATATAACTTCTTTACTCAGAAAATTGGGAAATCTTCATGTCTGGATGGTTTAACACGATAAAATCTAAAACAAACACATTTTGCATTCAACTTACAACACAAATATAACTTAAGGAGCTATAAATTTATTGCACTTTCCTACATTACGCTTTCTAGGCTTTTGACGCATGGCCGGTTACCGAACCGAATACCCAGATTGAAGGGTAACGCCTAGAACATCACACAACTAAGGCGAAAGAGAAAATTGAATTGACTCCTGTCTTTGTCATGAGTTACCAAGGGGGGTGGGGGGGACTTGTATACCTGGGACTGGTATATAAGTTCCCCCCCATCCCCCCCCCCCTTGGTAACTCATGACAAAGACAGGACTCAATTCAATTTCCTCTTTCGCCTTAGTTATGTGATGTTCTTGGTTTTTCCTGATTGACAAAGCAAGTTTCCGAAATCCGATTGTTGCCGGAGAGTAATTTCATCCATCAGGCGCCGCTGAAATGCTGAATGGAGAGCAGTCCTTAGAAAGAGTTGCTGAATGCTCAATAGCGCACACCATGAGAGTCGAACCAGTGCATAGGCGTAGCCAGGAGGGCGCAAAAAGGGCCATGCCCCTCCCAAATTTTCCAAGTTTGGATTCCGACGTTGAGCTCTTTGTTGAAACTGTAATAAAATTTGTAGAAATTTATAACGTTTTCCAAGACATCTAGCTATTAACACCTCCAAGGACTCATTTTAGACACACAGAAAGACACCAATAAATTTTGAAAATTGTAAAATCGCGCAAAATTTACGCGATTTACGTTTCTTTTAACTAATTTGTGGAAGCAATTTCAGAATGGCTTACTCTGTTGGGTTTTTGTGTAGTTATTTATTGAGTTTTTGTGTAGCTGAGTTTTTGGTGTTCTCTAATTTTAGCCGCAGTTTTTTCCCGTTCGTGTGTAAAAGCTACCTTTAATAAGTTAATAGCTGATTATCTGCTAATAAATTTCATACAAATATTACCCTAAAAGTGTTTCCAGAAAGCGCTATAATCCATTATTTGAGTGTAACTTTTCAAACATTTTCTGGGGAAGCATGCCCCCAGACCCCCTACAATACTTATGCTTTCGGCACGCTCTAACCTCCCAGCAGTTTTATTGCTTCCCTTGCTCAACCCACCAGGATACGCCACTGCACATCAAGTAGCGATAGCTTAAATCAAACACTTTGTTGTTTTCTTCAATTCATCAAATATTTGCCCCCCCCCAAATTTTTATTCTGGCCCGCCACTGAACCAGCGCCGCTTGATCTTGCAGCTTCTTTGTTCGCGAAGCCACGCGCTAACCAACTGGGCTATCGGGGCGCTTTTCCACGTTCTAAACCTAAAAAATTAGGTCTGGTAACATATAATTTTCACTTCCAGTCTGAAATTCCAAAGCTCTAAAATGGGAAAACTTATTTGTAGAATTTGATACAGCGCAAGAACTTGAGTGAAAATAATTCAGAGGTCCTCGATCACTTAAAGCTAGCTGCGCAGCCGCTATAAAATAGGTCTGGCTCCGGCTGCGCAGCGGTACTGTCAAGTTGTACACCAGTAGCTCCTGCGCTGTCAGATTTTACATCAGTGGCTCCAGCGCTAATGGATCCGACTCCAGCTCTGAAGCAAAATTTTAGGCTACGTGTTTTCAAAATAAATAGGCTATATTTTTCAGAATTAAATACAATGGAGTTTTTTTTAAATCTGCCCTTCAAAACAATGACAAATATTAGAAGCAAGGATGGTATGGTAACATGGCTTAGCCCAGAGGTTCTCAAACTTTCTGTTCATCGGTACCCTTTGGTCAATTTATAGATTCGCTCGTGTAGGCTACCCCCAAAATTTTGTCATAATTTTGGCTTTAGAAAGTTTAGATATTGCAACAAATTAACAGTAGAGCTGCATTAGAAGACTGCATGCATACATGATATTTTGTACCAATCAAAGCACACAAAGTTATTCATAACAATGTAATCCAAGGTTAAACAAACACTAAAATCAAACAAACAATATATCCGCTGAATAAGCCCAGCAATCCTAGCTAATGTGATGGATGAGCCTGCTTTTTAGCAACAAGCTCAATAGGCTAATACGAGGTGAAACATTAGCAATAGCACAACGAAGATCATGTTCAGGTGTTTTCAGCTGTGATCTGTTTTATATTTGATTCCAAGCAGCACTGAAAATGTTGACTCACACAACCATGTTGATGGAAACAACAACAATGCATGAATAGCAGGTTCCGCAATCTTTTTGTACGACTTGCACATCGTAAACCAAAAATCACTTAAATTTCTCTCAGAGTAGGCTACCGCCTACCGGTAGGCTACACATCGCGTGCAAAGCCATCATGTTGGAGTTTGTAGCGGACGCTGCTTTCAGCATATCCACCCATACACAGCCATCAGTGGGATGGCAACATTCCTGGGCGAAGTCGGCAAGGAATCATAGGACACGAGGTCGATTACGCTGCTATATTGTTTGCTAACTCCAACTCAGAAGATCAATGCTTGCTCACAACGTAATTGTTTATAGTTTTTAATCTTCGATCCAGCAACACAGAAAGTAAAGGAAAACACCAGAATCATTAAAGCTCCACCACCAACAACTGGATACGAAATGTTGTCGCTGCTATGATTATTAACAATAAACTGATCCAAACGTCATCCTGGCAGTGCCAAAAAATATAGAAAGAGTAGCAACAACGAAACTGATATATTGCTTTAGAATTACCAAGACTGATTTCTTGATACTGGTTTTAAGTTCTGATTTTAGATATTGCATTCAACTGATTTTCATATTGAAAGAAACGACTTTTCATATTGAACAAAAACTCAACAAACTGATTCCATATTAAACCAACTCTGATTTTTCATATCGCAAAACTGAACAAACTCTGATTTTTCATAGCGCAAAACTTAACACACTCTGATTTAGAATCATGAGCTAAACTTCTTTAAGAAGGTTCTAGTGTGGGATTGCGAGTTTTACATATGATCACACAACGCAACACGACTGCAAATCTACATAACGATGAACCAAGGTAGGAATTCGGCATAGTGAAGTTGATTACTGAAGTTGCATTCCCGATTACTGGATTGAATTCCCGAGACGTGCAGTTATGCGCTCAAGGCGGAGCCTTCTGGACAAATCTAGTGACGTGTGACGTCAGAGCTCTCTAGCGCTACAGAGTTCAACCAGTTCCTCTTGCATCCCTGTCCCAGCCTGCAGTGCAGGCTAGCCTTTGTAATTACCGTACGGTTCTCATAGCTCAATCAATCAGCTGTTTTGTCTTGTGTGCTGTGATTGGACAAAATAAGTCATGTGAACTTGGTAATTACTGTAGTTGTAATTAAAGCTTCTACTGCCCGAATGAAAGTGTGACATATTAAGGAGTTCTTAATCTCAGGTCTTCAAATTATTAACATAATCAGGTGATAAAAATTATTTTAAGGCAGATTAGAAGGTATGGAAAGAATGTTCTTATACTTAATCTAATGTACCCCTTGAAAAGTCGAAATGCACCCCTGGGGGTACATGTAGGCCTACTCCAGTTTGGGAATCCCTGGCTTAGCCTATTGGTAATTCTTGGGAGTAGGCCTACATAGCAAATCAGCTTCCACGCTACATTGATTGATCTTTGGACTGCAAAAACTTTTTTGAAAGCTTAATTCTGGCAGTTTTGCATAACTTAGGCTACTTGTAGAGGCTTTGAACCACTGACGCAGGCCCGGTCACTGAGATTGAAGCTTTCAATAGCTGTTGTCGTAGAATCGTTTCATTTCATTGGTGCCGCTGAATAGAGAGCAGTCCTGAAATGCGATGCTCAAGCGCACACCCCAAGAGTGAACCAGCGCCGCTTGATCTTGATGCGCGCACGTAACCACCGAGCTAACATAGTTTCAATAAATTTCCTACATGTGGTAACTTATACACTACTGTATCTTTTAAAGTGCAAAAAAAAAACTTCTCAGACGTTGTGTGACCTCATTATCCTTTCACACGTTAAGCCTATATTTCACACACTAAGCCTAGCTAGGCTACTAGGTTTTCCGGGGTTTTCCTGTAGCCTAACTAACCACGCATTAGCCTACTTCACACTCACCACACGAAATACCCAGCTGTTCATTACTTTGCTACTCACGCGCAAAATTCAACAGCATTCTATATTGGTTCAATGTTTACAGACAACCCAGGGATATCTTTATAGGTTAGATATCTGTATTTATAGATATCCCTGGTTAATCCACAGCAAGCGGAGTTATAGGCTCCGATTTTACAACAAGCCGTGGCAACGGCTCAGGCTCTATCAAAAATGCTTAGCTCCGCGGCTTAAACAGTCCTGGATGTCATGATACTGCAAACTAGGCCTAGGCCCTATAGGCTAAGGTATTTGAAAAAAAAATTGGAAAGTTTCAATGTTTTCTCAAAGCAATGTTGGTTCATTTTTACCGAAAAAAGATCACAAAATAAAGTTAGGCCTAATGAAGGCGAGACTTCAGAGTACGGTAAACAAAAAAAAACTTTATCGCTTGTCACTTAGGTGGATATTATTGAATTTCATCAACAACTTCTTTTTGCTGAATGTTTAAACTGCCAACAGCTTATCAATTTTTTTTTTATAATATGTTTTTTTCAGACACCAATTCTTGATTTTTTCTCTCGAGCACGTTAATACAGGTGATTAAAGTTCGCATTTTGTTTCATCCGGTGGCCTACTTTGGGACATGGCCATAGGCTACAGAAAAAAAGATTAATGGCAGTGGCCGTCGAAATGACTAGCTATTCCTTAGCCCCCCTAGGCCACGCTGGCGACGGCGAAACATTTAATTAGGGAACGTTCAAATATTACGTAACGCCTTCGAGGGGGGGGGGGTTATGCAAAGCGTTACGTTAGCGTCAAATCGGGGGGGAGGGGGTTCAAGCAAAACGTTACGTAACGCTTTGGAGTACGGAATGGTAGTTTTTTGTGCTGAATTCGTAGTGAAAAAGCGTTACATGAGGGAGGGGGGGATTGAAAAAAGCGTTACGTTGGCGTTACATGGGGGAGGGGGGTCAAAAATTCGGAAAAAAAAGCGTTACGTAATATTTGAACGTTTCCTTAACGTATTTTCTAAAGTGCATAAATAGGATGACTGCAATCAGGTAATTTAAGTCTTGCCTTCTGATTGGTCAATAAACCTCATCTGCTGCAGCGACTGCAAATAAGTTACGATACGCCCACCGGACTGCAATAGAGTGACAGAAGATTTGTGCAATGTGCAGGCCACATGGCAGCGAAGAATAAGGACATATATTGAGTGTAGCTTAACGCAACGCAAGCTACTGTGCCAGCAATCGTCCGCGTGGGGCTCAACACTCGATTTGAACGATTATAGCCTAGGCTACCTCTTATATTTTGTGGCTTCTGTAGTTTTTGTAACCTTTTGCTAAGTAAAAGGTATTGTAGTCTCGTCTCGAATAGACGAGACCAATATGTTCGTAGGCCAGGAAACTGACCTCGTCCTGAGGTTTTTTTAAAATAACACCAAAGAGTAGCCTAGAGTTTTATTACAACGAGTTAACATCTTTACCGTGCACAATCCACATCGAAAGTTGTAAAAACAACACCAGTTGGTAACATGAGTTTGCTGTGAGTCCATTTGTTACGAACATTCAATAGGCGAAACCAAGGAGATATCCCTGGGCGAAACCAAACGTTACACCATTAAGCAGTGGCTTAATGTTTTTTTGCTAAATGTTAATTGTAGTTTAAATGTTAATCACAATAATACAAAGCTTATTAATGCACCTAAAACACATAACGCATGATTTTTAGCCTTTTTATGATCACTTCGTATGGTATTCTTGTTTGAAATTTTATAATTAAGAATTCTATTTATTGAAATTGTAGCTGCAACGGTTCATTGTAGCTACTTCCACAAAGCCATTGGTTCACAATTAGCGTAGGTTAAGCCTACATAAGTACAATTGTGATGATTTTTCTGCACCACAATTTATGCTACCGGTACCTACTTCATCACCACAAGTTTCACACCACCACACATCTTATTTACTCCGAAGGAACCCTTCAATGATAGTCATACAGCGGAGCTTGTGTGCAAAAAGAACATGAAGATTCTTAAGGAATTATCTTAATCTCAAAAGAAACAGGGGGGGCGACAATTACAGCAGCTTAACAAAGCAGTACACGATTGACTAAGGATATGGCTGAAGCAAGCAACAATAAATAGTGGTGAAAAGCACAACAAAAGCACCAGCAAACACAAAAAAAATCAACTAAATAGGACGACAAAGTGAATTGGGCTACACTCAAGCCTGTGGAGTTGATGGACAGAGTTTTGTGAATCCTTGTGAAGAGGTCGAATAAACCCCAAATGGTGTTTTTCTAAAAAAGTTCATGGCCTTTGGCAAGCAAGTGGAGCCGACAAGATTTTAGCGTGTATAAAGTCGATGCTGAAAAATACCGAAATTTAGTAGACCAGACTTATGCTTAGTTCGACTCCACAGCTCTGGTTAAATCACAGACATTTAACCAAGTGTGAAAGTGGATCTTCCGCCGGGAGGTTGTGCGCAGCGAATGCTGGTGACATTCTCTGTCTGATCGTCGCTTTGAGTAGTAGGCGTCTCCATTGAACTTGGTGTTGGTTTTTCGTCTGCTTCCTTTTCTGTCGCATCATCTTTTGTAATTTCCCCAATGACGTTTCCAGTAATAGGATCGTATCTCACTACTAAAACAACATATCATTCTAATTTTTACCTGCAGTTGTTTTTAGAAAGATTATTGGCTTTGCTCATATGAAAACAGCAGGCCACCTAGGTAGGGGGCAGATGGCAACGTACGCTGCCGGAAAAGGAATATAATATTTTGTCTAAAGGACAAAGCAAATTTGATAATCTTGCGAGAGCATGTATCCAAAAATTAAAGTTTATCTAATGCCATGCTTTTTTTACCTCGTTTATGCTTTCTTGTGACGCTCGGAAGTCAGATTTTGGTGGCTACCGTCTCCTCAATTTTTTAGAGATCCGTTACCGGTACTGGTGAACAGTCAGTGAGTGTTGAATGGGGGCAAACAATGTAACGATTGAAATTTCAGCACAAAAACTGTTGTAATAGTTATTAATTGTAGCCTATTTCATTCTACCAGTAGGATTGGTGAATGAAAAACACACTCTTGCCTATAGCAATTATTTGCCCCCGAAGTTTCCTATTCAAATAGATATTGATTCGCTCTTCTTGGCATTGAGCACTTTTTGTAGTATTGATTGTTATAGTTGCTTATTCAGTATTTGACTTGTGATATTGAAAGGCAAATAAAACAATTTTCCTTTCTCGCATACGCGGTGATAAGCTAACTTTTGTTGATTGGAAATGATTGAGAATTGAATATGATTGAAAACTGTTCATTACCTTCATGCTAAGTTTGGTAATACAGTAACGCATGTCAGACACCCACCAACAACTCACCAATTATTGAGTTAGAGGCTGGTCAAATCAGTAGCGTAGCCAGAAATTTTGAAAGGGGGGGGGTTTTCGCCTAAGACGACAGCCAGCGGCGGGGGGTCTGGGGGGCCTCCCCCAGAAAATTTTAAAAAATTACATTGAATTTGGTGCACTCTGAGAGCATTTTCAACAAAAATGTGGGTATAAATATTCCTGAAAAATGGTACTGTCCGGTGGCATAGCAAAAGGATAAAATCATGTTTTCTTCGGCATTTTTCGGAAATAAAGATAAGTCTTTATGTTTTCTTGTTTCTAAATCCTGGCTGAGATGTTTGGTATTGGCAAAACTCGTTCTTTTAATGCAGATTTGTTTAAAATTAAGCAAATCTTTTGTAAACTGAAAGCATCATTCTCAATATCGTGACGTCACACACGTGCCAAAGGGGGGGTTGTAACCCCCAAAACCCCCTCCCTTGGCTACGCCACTGGGTCAAATAATACTTGACGCTACTTTAAGAATTTCCTTCAGCCTACCCCTAGTCCCCTCCCTCACATGAAGCCACGTACGTTTGCCACCGGCATCATGTAAATGTAACGCAATGCCATATGGTCCTGACACTTCTCAGAAGGATGTTATAGCTAGGGTCCTTAATTTGTGCGACCATAGATCACGATGTGATCCTAGTTCGTTGCAGAGTGCCCTACAGATTGCCAACAAAAGAATATTCATAATTTGACAGCGATCTCATAAGTTTTTGCTGTGTGAAAGCGTTAACAAGCGACTAATGGTAATGAAAATCAGACTTTGAAGAAAAATTTACGAAACACCGCAAGTCAGTCTATGTTTATGCAACCTACCCACAAGGCTCCAACCAGAATATGACCGATCACGCAACGCCATTAATTTGGACAGTTTTAACAACTTTAACAGATGAAGTTTGCACCGATTACGAAATGAATAGCGTTGTTAGGCTGTGCTTACCTTGAAAGATCATGCGGGGAAAATGCAAAAACAAACAATATGTCTATTGATGATCGCGTTACTAAATTCAAAATATAAATTACTCATACCAACAAATTATTTTTGGACAGAATAGATAAAAAAATGTTTATTGGTCTACAATTATTAAATCACGCACAAACGCATATTTCACTACACGCAGATGATGTATTTGTATAGTATAATTATGTAATAACTATGTATAACAAGCAGGATTTATGAAAAAGAATTAATGTAAAACGAGCATTTGATTTCATCGATTTTCATGGCTAAGTGCTACTGTCTACAGTGCATATTTAACTGCATAAATAGGCTGAACTTAAAAAAATGACTTTAGCCACTAAAATGACTCAAGGCGTAAAAATTGTAGAACTAAAGCTTCGGCTAACAGCCCGTGTAGGCGGTCTCACAGGTTCTTCACAAGGAGAGAAAATACTTGAGCTTAAACTTTTGTTGATGATCGTGTGTTTTTTGTCCGAGCGCATTGGCGAACGACAGAAATCAGATGACCACAATGGGGCCCGTGCTGGTTCATCAGAGGCGAAGACTTGTGACTGAAAGTTTTTACTAGTCCTTGTGCTTCCCGGGTTGCTGAGAGATGGACTCGAGTCGGAAGACCATAACCCGGAGGGTGGCCGGCTCTCTGGAGTTGCGCTCACCCCACTGCCTCTCTGAAAGCCTTCTGACTTGAAGTTATCATTGACTTTTTTGTTGTTCTGACGCTTCAAATGCACAGCTCTTTGACCACTTGCAATGATGACATTACCTGGAGAATTATCGGGAATGGATTCATGTCCTCTTTCGGATGCACTATTGCGGGTCCCATCGTTTAGCTTCAGTTGGGAGACGCAATAATCAGAGGACATGATCACCGGAGGAGAACTGTCAGATGCTACGTCGCAAGAACTTCCACTCATAATAGAACCATTGTAGATTTCTAATGATCGTTTCTGGCGAAGAAATTTGAGAGGCTCAACAATCTGGTTTATTGTGGATTGATAAGTTTTGCTGACTGGTGCTGTAGGAATAGTTTGTTTAGGAGCTCTGTCAAACACAGTTGATTTTTTGGACAAAGGCTTTCGATAGGGCTCTTTGACTTCATTAATTGGAGCATTTTTGTCTTGACAAAAGAGACTTGACTTAGTGTTGGCATTGGCTGGTTTGTACGCTGAAAATGCATCAAAAGTCCAATTAATATTGACTATTATGCTGATGTTGTCAAATGGGTTTACAAGATGACCACAAACCGGTACCTGTATGCGGTCTTCGGCGGACGCCCGGGCGACAGTTGGGATTTTCTGGGTAATTAGAATGCATGAATACTGACGATCGATTTGATCTCCCAGTGCATCTAGAGGTATGACATGGTGCTGTCGTTGGCCTTTCACCAGTACCAAACATTAGACTGCTACTGAACTTCTTCAAATCTACACCTGGTTTGACATAGAAAAAATAACAGCTTTTTCAACTGCCAACGAAGTTATGTGCTAATAAAATCTTCTGATAAGATTCGGCTAGCTAACTTACTACGTACTCATTTTCCATTGCGCTGCCAATCATTTCTGGCACCCACCAAAGCAGTCAAACAAAGTTTTAAATATTAAAGTTGTTGCATTAAGCGTAAGTGACAGCTTAAAGCACTTTTAAATCACTTGCTCAATAACAAAAGCTCAGCTGCTTGTAAACAAAACCATTCAATAACCTAATCTCATGCCACAAAAGGTGCTAATTTTAAACCAAAGAAAATGTGTTTTTGCAAAGTGGTGTACAAACCTTCGCAATTCGTTCTGTCCTTATTGTTTTCACAACGGTTCTGAACTTCTTTGTTATGTAAATAAGATGACTGGCACTCCTGCTGTTGAGAGATCTCAGAATTCGAATCACGTTTCTGAACTGAACTATTCTCAGTGTTGGTACTTTTTAATGAATCTAAACTTAGTTTCTTAGATCTCCCTTCCCCTTCTCCAGCTGAATTAACTTCCACATGAGGCTCTTCTTGTGATAACAGTTCCTTAACTGTGTAAAAAGCAGTATAAAATTCAATTTCAGTAAGAAGTAAATTGAAGCGATCAAGCATTTTCTCAATCAATGTAGACCTTTTCAACACTATCAGGATAAATATAGCTAACAAGCTATAGTTCTTACTTCACACACTTAATTTTGGAAGAAAAAATGTATATGCTAGGCCTATAGTACGTCCACTACAGGAATGATCAAAATATTTTTCAATGAATGAAAGCTTATGCTACTACTGGGGTACTGGTATATTGAAGAGTACTTTGGTGATCATCGTCTGAGATGGTTTGGACATATTGAACGGAATGGATGAGAATAATTTGACGAAACGAGTTTGTGACAGGAAAAATGAGAAAAGGAAGCAAAGAAAACATAAGTGGACACTGTGAATGAAGACTGGACAAAAAGAAATTATTTGAAAATTGAAAATGCCAATGACAGAGAGAAGTGGAAGAGTCACAGCAGACAACTGGTCGACCCTGACGTTTTAGAATCAAGATCAGGCTTCTTTGAAGAAAAATGGAGAAAAAGAAAGTACTGGTAAATAAATTATATGTCCAGCTGCTTGTAGAATCGTAAATTAATTAAAAGTCCAGTGGTTTTATATGACTGGATGTTGTCGTGCAACTAGTCCAGGTAGGCCCTGGACTACCTCGATGTTGACTAGAGACAATTATGGCTATTAATTATATAAAAAAAAAAAACACAAGCAGATGGTCCACATAACTCACACCATAAAAGCCTGTACAAAACACTGTTGCTGTGCAGGCATTTATTACATGAGATAAATATTTTCTTTATATTTTAAAAATGTACATAACTTTTTGGGACACCAAGCTATAGAAACCTACGATAAAACTTGTTGGTATGTAAATCTGGTACCATACTACCCATAGAGTGACATTGTTCACTTGGCATTATGCAGTGTCAATATGCACGTTAGCTGATTGCAACAGTGGGTCTCACTAGCTTATTACAGTCTTAGAACATCTTTAAAAAGTTTAGACAAGAGTGTAACAACCAATCTTTAGCCTGTTTCTCTCACTCATCTGAGACAGCTGGATGCCAGAAGAGCGATAGCAGTGGCAAATTTGTAACCATCCCTTTTCCTCAAAAAGACTTTGGATTCAGCAAAAGCTACCCTCCTTCTGGCCATCCCTCTCTGGCATCTCCGCCAAATGAGATGTCAGACTGCAATGGCCCTTTTTCCACACGCCTGTGCCCTTCTTTAAACGAGCACTAAGAAACCCACACACACAAATTATCAAAAAATAAAAACTTTATCAAAACGTGCTTGTTGCTCCAACATCAGCAAGAGGAAAGGTAAGACAGGTAGATAAGTTTGAGGCAGCCAATAACCTTTTTAATGTCTTTATATACCGGTACCTACAGACTATGATCTATCGCAATGGATCCCTTCAGTAAGTCCCTTGCCTCCTTGGAAGTTTTTTAAAGTATGGTGTGTCTGCTGAGTGTTTTGGTGTGTGGACCGCTCTGGGAGGCGGGAGCAGACGCATTAATGATGAGTCAGGTAACAATTCCATTTTATATGGAAAAATGTAAACTTGCAAGGTGTGGTGGTATCCACCTTGAACTCTGAGCATTGGGCGAAAAAAAGAAAACAAAGTGCACATTAAAAGTGTGCGCTGCCAGGGAAGATCGTTTTAATTTATCTAAAGCTCAGGCCACTAAAACCCTTCCATCAGTTGATTTCTTCAGTATAGAAACATATCGACTTAAAGTAATTTTCTTTAAGTATGTAGGTAGGCCTATTACAACAAAACTAATGAACAAATGGCTGTAATTTGGCAGCGTCCTGGAGTATAGTTTGCACTGTGGATGTGGTGCTCTAGAAATGTTGTTATTATTATTATTATACGTATACCAAAAAGTTAACAATATTCATCAAAGCAAAAAATGAATAAGAGATACAGAGAAAAAATGTATGAAAATGTCTTTCAAAAAAGTCATTTACCGTATTTATTCAACTATATATATAAGATGAGGACTTTTGAATCAAATGTTTAGTTGTTTAGCCTACTCACAAAGTTGGAGTGCAACTTTTACATGAATAATTTCAAATTTCAAAGAAATTTTGTATCACTTTACCAGGCCTGAGTTAGACTTGAATAAATACAGTAGCCTATCATATTAATGATATTAGAAAATACAACTCACTTCAAAATTAACATTACAAACGTTTTAAATATTTAAAAAATATCTTCACAGTTAAAAAATGTACATGTGTCTTAAGTGAAATAAAAAAAATGTTTGTAAATAAAATGCCAAAACGGGTGCCATGAATTACCCATAAGTATCCATAACCTACGTCAAATTACCCATAAGCCCAACCAAATTACTCATGTCATGGCAAATTACCCATAAGTCTGTTGAATATTACCAATATTCAATCAACAAATTATGAGTGACTTGACGTGACTTACGGGTAATTTGACAGACTGATGGGTATTGGGTAATTCAACCGGACGTATGGGTAATTCGACTTAACTTATGGGTAATTTAATAAGACTTAAATTGGTAATTCGACAACCTCAGGAGTCATGATGCTTATGGGTAATTCGTGAGACCATGTTAAAACACCAAAACAAAAAACCATCAATTTTTAACAAGTAATCTAGGAAGATTATGTATATAATAATAAAAAGATATTTGGAAAGATAAAAAATTGACCTGGCTTTTTCTTGCCTTGACTTCTTTCTGCTTCTCCACCATTAGAAGATGCATTTCTTGGTTCATGAAAATCTTTTGTTTTATTCACAGATATTTCTGTTGTATCTGGCCCACCAAATATGTTGCTAGAACCACCACCAGGTGGTTGAATGACCCTATTGGAAACATTGAATATCGATTTAAAAGTGATATCACTTTGCATTAAAAAGATTTCAGAAAAGTTCAATTTCTAAAAGGGCCTAAATTCTAACAAGTATGAAAACCTACCAAGCAATATTCACAAAAATTAATTTCAATACATACAGTAGAACTCGGTTAATCCAGATTCGGTTAATCCGGATCTTCGCCTAATCCGGATAAAACTGGAAGTACAAATGATTTGTATGTAATCTTCTTCTTGAGAAACAGCTTTGGATTATCCGGATTATTTAATCCGGATCTTCGCCTATTCTGGACAAAAGTTGCGTTTTCTCTATCGCTTTATCCGGATTTGGCACATTTTGCTTTGGATTTTGGCTTATTTTGTCTTTGGTAACTGTTTTCAAAAGTTTTGAGTGACTACAGATTATTCCGATACGCATGTCTGAAAATGTAACTTTTGCCAGTGTGTTCTTGCATTAGACGCAGAGTCTACAAATACATTCATTTTACATGCATACTGCATTTCAAAAGAACTCTATCACTGGGTCGCTAATGTGGTGATCGCGCGTCTCGGAATTGGCAGATGACCACACTAATGCGTTCAATTTCGGTGATTTTTACTGATACCCTTCTATCTAGGTAACGTCAGGCTTGATAGAACCGTCATCGGCTAATCCGGATCTTCGCCTAATCCGGATGGAATTGCCGGTCAAATCGAATCCGGATTAATCGAGTTCTACTGTATTTGCAACACTTTTTTGGCCTCACTCAATTGCCATTGTTATTTCAATGTTCATCATTTCAAAAGTGTATAGAAAATAAATCATTTCTAAGCTTTACCTGTCCCAATTGCCTGGGACAATAGCCAACAGCCATCTTCAATTAGAGGCCTCGTACACAACACATGCGTCACTTTTTTGTGACTGGAGGCACTTACTGTACTTTCTTCGAGGCATGGTTGAACTTCTGGTTATTATGACATAATAGTCAGAGTTTAAATATTGATTATAATTTTTGTTAGCAATTATGCTGTGGGACATTGCACTCTTGCTGGCTTAGGCTGCTTAAAAAATTAGCTGATTTGTTGTTAAAATGCCTTTAAGCCTTTAAAGTTATGTTGTTTACTAAATACAGCTATACCTTCAGAAAAATTAAGCAATGGTTTTGTTGATTCTTTTTAAGCATGAAATAGAAGTCTGAGCTAGTTTGCAGTTGAAATTTAACTGACTATTTAGTAATTCAAGTTCTATGAAGCCCATCAGTCGCTCAAATTTATAAACAACTTAAAAAGCTTAGGCTACACAAATCTGAATGTAAGGTCCATATCTAACTTGCAGAATTTGATTCCTGGATATACCTACCAGACATGATAAGTACCGTAATAAAAGAGTTTATAAATTGTAGCCAGAATTAGGTAAATGTGCTAAATGACATCCAATCATACATACATGATGTTGTAATGCTAGGCTATGCTAGTTTTTCTTTCAAGATGCATCATTATCACTATGTTTTAAATACAGTTTTAAAAAATATACCTTTATATCAATAAGTAATTTAACATGGTTCGAAAATGTTGTGTGGCTGGATGCAATGGAAACTATGACAAAGAAACTCTCTTTAGACTTCCAAAAAATGAAGAAAGTCAGTGGACCAAGAGCATTCCACATGAAAACATACCTCATTCACAACACACTTCAGTTCAGTATGTGAAAGGCATTGGCCGAAAGACTATGAAACTGTTTTTGTTAATGAGCGAAAGAGACCAAAACAACCTCGAAAACTTTTTCATTATGTTCCTCAAAGCGAAGTTCTGACACCCCAAGCAAACCTCGAACAACGGCATAAGTCAATGTCAAGCAGCAGAAATACTATTGGTGATGAAATGGAGACGTTTTTGCAAAAAGACCGTATTTTATCATTTGAAGATCTTGTTAATAAACTTGGAAAAAATGAGGTTGATTTTGGTTTGAGTTCATCCATTGTAAATTATACAATCCCTGACCAGTTATACGTGCAAAGTTTAGTGCTTAAAGTCTTAAAATATTTGTCCTTTGAAGAGTACTATTATGGTATCAGGCACACCATAAAAAGTTTGTCTTTCAATCATGTTTGTGTCCTGGATAAAGTGTCAAATCTTATTGAAGCAATAATTTTTTAAACAACATCACCACAAGCAACAAGCAAGAAATTTTACTGCAGCAAATGTCCAACATGTCTTTCACTTCCATTGTGGAAAAAATATACACCTCAAATGATAGAGAGAGCTTTTGAATATGTTTCAATGTCTCGTTCACTGTACCTTACGGGACGATCAAGACAATCACCCCGACAATGTCCCATTCCTGCTAATAAGATCGCATCGCAGGTAATAAAAAATGGGATATATAAGCCGTGTGATCGTACCTCCGATCGGTTTGTTACCAAAGAAGTGAAAAAGCTATGGAAGATCAACACACCCGACCAGGAGAGCATTTCTAGCTCCTTCTCACGGAGCGAATTTAATGCTGCCCTCAAGCACCTAAAACCTGGTAAGGCCCCTGGTCCAGATAGGATATGTCCAGAGCTTATCATGCACGCTGGTTATGTTCTAAAGTCCTGGTTATGCGATTTCCTGTCGTCCTGCCTGCGCCGCCTCAAGATTCCTAAAGTATGGACAAGATCTCTGGTCGTCGCGATCCCTAAGCCAAACAAACCACTAGACGATGCAAAGAGCTATCGCCCCAGCTCCTTGCTCTGCATCCCTTTCAAGATCCTTGAGAGACTGATCTACGCTCGTGTCGAACCAATAATTGACCCACTGCTTCCCAAAGAACAAGCTGGATTCCGACACGGGAGGTCAACTGTAGACCAAGTCACACTACTAACTCAGGATATTGAGGAGAGTTTCTCGGCAAAAAAGAAAGCGGGGGCTGTCTTTATCGACCTAACAGCAGCCTATGACACTGTTTGGCACCGTGGCCTAGTCTACAAACTACTCCGCCTACTCCCTGACAGGCACATGGTCAAAATGATCATGGAACTCATCCACAACAGGAGTTTTACCCTTACCACCGGAAGCGGAAAGCCAAGTAGACTGCGGCGACTCAAAAACGGTGTCCCACAGGGATCAGTCTTGGCTCCCCTCCTTTTCAATGTCTATATGCATGACCTACCATCAACAACATCTGACAAATATGCATATGCTGATGACTTGGCCATCTTGCACTCTGCAAAAGACTGGCAATCATTAGAAATGACGTTGAGCCAAGACATGACGACCATATCTGGATACCTTCACCAATGGAAACTGAAGCTCAGCGAAAGTAAAACTGTGACGGCAGCCTTCCATCTCAACAACAGGGAGGCAAATTGTGACCTGAAAGTGACCGTTAATGGCAAAATTTTGCCGCCCTGCCCAGAACCTACATACCTTGGGGTTACACTTGACAGGTCACTCACATACCGTCACCATTTACAGTCACTACGCAAAAAGCTGACATCTCGCGTCGCCCTGCTGAGACGTTTGGCAGGCACAACTTGGGGTGCAGGACTGCAGGTGCTGACACCTTGCGCACTACAACCCTGGTGTTGGTCCACTCCACTGCTGAATACTGCGCCCCTGCCTGGTGCCGCAGTGCCCACACCCGTCTCATCGACAGCCCAATCAACGACGCATTGCGAACTGTAACTGGATGCCTGCGCCCAACTCCAACAGAGTATTTACCAATCCTCGCAGGCATCCAACCTGCTGAGCTTCGCCGAAAGGGAGCCCTTATACACCTGGCTCGCCGGGCGGGGGATCCTAACCACTTGCTTCATGCAAAACTCAACATCCCACCTCAGGAATCTCCCTGGCAATTAAAGTCAAGACACCCCATTGTGCCAGCTGCTGTTGAATTACTACATCCATTCAGCGATCATGCCATCAGCGCAGCACATTTCATGGAAGACAATTGGAATGCAGCGTGGTGTGCCACCGACACGAAACTACATCGTTTTATACCTCACCCGGTGGCGCGCCCCCCTGGTATGGACCTGCCTCGGCCGACTTGGATCAAGCTCAACGGAAGCCGAACCGGAGTCGGTCGCTTCCATTCCAACATGCACAAGTGGGGTTTGGCTCCCTCACCGGCCTGCAAATGCGGCGCGGAGGAATAAACTGCTGACCATGTCGTTCTCGAATGTCCGATCTATAAGGCACCAAATGGAACGCATGGTATAGCAACGCTGGACGAAGCTACACTCACCTGGCTCTCCATCACCTGCCCTGAAATTTGATTTGATCTGGTCTCAAACGAAAGAAGAAGAAGAAGTTCACTGTATATACTATAGTTGTCTTCGAAAAGATTTCCAACTCCCATGTATTTCATTGCTCACAAGATTGTCAAGCAGAGTAAATCAATTAGAAGAACTACTGTACCGTAACTTTTTAAAGTGGTATTTTGACAACTGCATCGATGTTCGACTGTTCGTCACAGCAATGTGGTTTGATTGATTGATGAAATTCCTGTGAAGCCTGCCTTGACATATCAATACTACTGTATAAGCCTTGAACACTCACTGCAACAAACAATGTACCAGCCTCATTTTGTAATCATAAATCAATTTCGCTATCATAGCATCCTCAGTATGATCATGTCAAGAGCAAATATAATAATAAAATTCTTCAAAGGTTTCAACTTTAGGTATTGTGGCGTAACAGTTGCATGTTCCGCCACCATGGAAACAACTAAACAAATTATATAATCAAGTAAATCGACTACTATGTACTGTACGGTAATTTACTAATGATGAAACGTAACATGTAAATTTAAATAAAAACAATAGAGTCTATAACTTTCATCAATTGAAGTAAAAGATAACTAATGTAATATATAGCCTAGGGTTGCCATACCGTCCGGAAAATTTCGGACATGTCCGGAATTTAGGGTTAAATTTTGCGTCCGGAAGGAATTTTAAAAAATATTCAAATGTCCGAAATTTTATGATGGGCGTTTTGGGGGAATTAAAATTGCAGGAATAATCCTGTAAGTTAGGGGTGTCCTAGAAAATTCGCTCAGCCAGCTCATTTTATTGCATCTGCAATCGTACTGTGCACACTGCCAATCCAGAACATTGTTATTTCGTACCGTGTGCATTTTTTTTACTACGAGATTGTACGGAATTATGATGTAACAGAGCGTTTTCCTTATCAATAATGTTTACCACTTAGAAGTCAGTGTTACTATTTTAGTCTTTTTAAAACCAAATCTGTTTTTTTTTTGCAACTGTTTGGTTTATTTTTTTTTCTTGTATTCAAACAAGAAACTTCTCTCTCATAGCAAGACTCGCTGGCTCTCCTTGTTTCCTGGAATTTCAAGATTGTTAGAAATGTTTTCACCCTTGAAGTCCTACTCTTTGTCACAAGAACATCCACCAATAGTTATTAAACGGGTCTTTGAGAATGAAATGAGCGAGTTATACCTTTGGCATATGCACTCACTAATGTCCGTGTTTCATGGACGTATTCAAGTAGTTGAGAGAGAAAACAATTCCGTTGCAGAAGTGCTAGAAAATTTGGAGCTGGTTCATAAGGTGCTTGTCAAAAGGAAGAATGAAAACTTTATGTCCTTGAAAGTTAAAAGGCTTTTAATTGAAAAAAGAGAAGAGGGATATGAAAATGAATGTAACAATTTTTTTTCCGAAGTTGCAAACCTCTATGAGAGATGCTTGGAGTACCTGTGCAAAGAGTTTGCTTGTTTCAAATGGATGACCTTGACCGAGACACCAAGTTGGAAGGATGCAGAGCCTTGCCTGGAATATATTATTGGTAAAGGGGTTAATGTGGACGATGCAAAGTGCTTTGACCAAATCTGTAACTTGAAGCAGTTTGTGAAAAGTTACCTACAGGACGAAGAATTTATTAAATTGCCAACGCATAAGAAATGGTGCAAATATTTCGATCAGTCTACGAACATCACATGCCACTCAGAAATTTTAAGGATTGTACAGTTTTTCTTTGCTGTTACATCCCACAATGCCAATGTAGAGAGACTCTTTTCACTGATGCAAAGTCAGTGGACTAAAGAAAGAAACAAGTTGAGCGTTGCGACTATGAAAGGCATATTGACTCTTCAATATAATTTCAAAAATATGTGCTGTAGTGAATTTTTCTCATATTTGAAATCACACAAGGCCCTATTGAAGAGAATTAGATCTTCAGGAAAATATGCATGGTCAGAAGAGTAAATTTGTAGTGACTTGACTTACAAGCGTGTCTTTAATTTGTTTTAAGCATGTAATTGCTGTTCTTCCTTTTTCGGCACAACCTAATTTTCATTATGATTTTTTACTCTAAAGTTGAGATTTTTTTCAATGACGGTCCGTAGCTATATTTAGGGAGTGCTTACCTTGCCTGGTGTGAGATTCTGCTCGTGACAGAAGACAATACCGTACTTTTCATTTTGATAGCTGGCGCTTTAGCATGAGTATCGTACAATGTTTGCAGCTTTAGCATTTCGGTAGCGCATATATATGGTCTTATGAAAATAGTCATGCACTGTCCGGAATTTTGCTTTTTCAGATATGGTAACCCTAATATAGCCTAAGTTTCATGACTCCAAGCTCGCATTATGCGACTACACAGACATTGCAGGTCACTTATGACATCACAGTTTCTGCTAACTGTCAGATTTAATCAATCGCCTTCAGTCATTGCCTCCAATCGCGCATGTACAAGACCTCTATATAAAGAAGGTCATGCCTAGGATCAACACAGTTCGGTTTATTTGTTTTTTTGGTGAAATAAAAGTATTCAAAACACAAATAATTTGCACAACAAGAATGGCTGCCCTGAACAGAAAATCAGTCGCTTTTAAGATTGATTTAACATTTGTACGGTAGACGTTGAATCAATGTATAAAATGATTGATTTGCAGTTTAAGAGGAAGCATCAAATGGTCACCAAAGTCAGCTGCCACCCAAAATATTTTTCAAAAGACAAAGCGCTCTGCGCGTGAATATGACTTACCTTGATGTTGGTCTTTGGCAATCGTAGTTCATTTCTTTAATTTTTCTAAATCTATAAAAGCGTTGAGTCTTGATATTGCGTTAAGATATTGAATTGAAATTAGACAAGTTAGCTTCAAATTGCTAAAAATGAATCAAGTACACCCCAATTGGACAAAGTTTTCTATGACGTCATAATAACCAGCTGATCAGCAAAAAAATGCGGCACCTTTTAATTTTTTTAAAAGTTTGTTAAGGATATCAGGAGGAAGCAGATTAATTTTCGTTGGTATAAATTCGTATTCATTAGCTAGTGCCGTTGCGAAAGCAAGTAAATCCAGGTTTGAATCAAATAGTCAAATTTTATCGATTAAAAAACAAAGAAAATTTGGTGCAGGTGCTCAGTTTGTGTTGACACCAAGTGGAATACTAGATCAATCAATCAAAGCCCTTTACACACAAACTGCACGAGTTGGTTGGCACTTCAACATGCTGATATCCAATTCAACCACGAACCATCAGATGTTACGTTGTCCGTCTAATTGTGACCATTCCAGCTTTCAGTCAGAGAGTTGATATAATTACTTTGAACTTTTGTTTGGTACTACAATAAGTTGCCTCAATAAAGTTTCTGGGAATAATTGTAAACGAGCATTTGTCATGGAAATCTCATATGGATATCTTGCTTCAAAAAATAAGATCAACACTCTGCGTGACAAAAAAAATTAAGCCTTTCCTAAACAAACAAGCACTTCTCTCCATTTACCATTCTCTAGTTGAGAGTCAGATATTATATTGTATCTCAACATGGTGTCATAAAAACAAAACTACATTGCAAAAGCTGCAACGTACATGCAATAACTTTCTTCGTATTGTATTTGACATTGACCGCAGAGAAAGCATAAAAGGTGTAGGCTAATGGAATTCAATAATTTAAACCACATGAAAAATACAGAGATTGCAACTTTCATGTTTAAATATTCAAAAAAGCTACTTCCCACAACGTTCAATGATATAATTATGTGTAAACAATCAAGTAGCCAAACAACAAGAAGTAATTCTCCTTATATTCCGATATATTGCAGAATTAACACTTGCAAACAATCAATACGGTACATGGGGCCAATAGTTTGGAACAAGCTTCCCCCTACTATAAGAAATGAATGCAAAACTGTAAAAGGCTTTAAATCAAAAATGAACAAGCTAAATCTTCCTTGAAATAATCCTACCTAAGTAAGTTATTACATGCACCAAACTTACTAATATTTTTTTTTTTGCCCAGAAATGATAGGCCAATGTGTGTAGATTTATTTGCAAAATAGTAAGGTTGTAAGTACTCCTATACTGGCCTTCTGGTTCTTGTGTTTTTTTGTCCACAGAAGTTCTACAGAGTCTGCAGAAGTTTTTCCATCCTCTTCGACCAATCGCCATCTTTCGGTGAAGCGGTGGCCATGTGCTCCAACCAGTTGTTTTATATCAATATCTTGGACTGTATCGTCATGCTATTGTCTGATTGTTTATCTATTTTTCTAACATGCCGAATTGGATTTTTTTTCTCACTTTTGTTATGGTTTAACGTGTAAAACCTACGGTAACCCAAATTTATCATATTACTGTGACATGCCACTACTACATCCCAGCTGGCGAAGCCTGTCGTTTTTGCATTAATTCAACGTTTACTAACGTTGGATCAGTGTGGAGGTGACGAGTTTTGCTGACTGGGGTCTAAAATTATCGCTTTATCAACACAACTTTTATCAAAGCACGCTTGATATCTTCCTTGACGTCCTTGATACCTTGACGTTATCAATCAATTGGCTTATGATGCGGTAGTTTAAAATAATCACAAAAGTTGAATTTCAATACTTTTATTAAAGCTAAACAACATACATCTCACTATGCTACAATACATACAAAATTAATTTCAAGTTATTTTACATGTTACTGGCCTACCAGTACAGCAAGCAAAGATTAGACTAATTGCTACATATTCGATACAAGGTACAATAAATTGTAACGCAGTTGCAAACAGTCGATCTTGTTCAAAAAGACAACGTGAAACTATACTTCGGTTTCAAAACTATATAACTATAGAAAAGACTTATCAATAATATCGAATAACTGCGATCCAAGAGAAGACTTGGTAACATAAACAATAAGTTGTTCATAGCGACTGCCATGTCAATTTGACATAAAATTTTAGCTCTTTCAAACGCTCATTTGTTAATCTCTTGGAAGGACGCATGTTCAAAAGTTTAAAACGCTTTCAATAATTTTAAAATCTTGTAGGTTCACTTCTTGTTTCTTGTAATTCACAGAAAAATTTATTATTAACATCATGAAGAGATGTCATTTATTTGCAAATTTTTACTCGTCTAATCCAATTTTCGTATCAATATACGATATCGTTTTTCACTTGACCTACAGCTACAATGTACAATATAAGCCACAGCTGACATCTGCGATCAAAAGATCGATAAAAAGATGAAGTCAGACAATACAATAATGAAGAGACACGCAGCTATGAATATTTCAAGAGGCATGAATAATTGACAATTGAAGTTTGCTTTTTCTCAAGTGGCATTGGCTAAACCAAATATAGAAAGGGTTACGACAAAAACAGAAAAGCAAATACAGTTTGCAAATAAAGCAACAAATATTTACACGGGCACTGTTAGTGTTTAATTCGCAAACGTATAATTTATGGTATATTTTAACTAAGTTTTATCTATCGAACTCCTCAATATCCTTTGGTCAAAAGTCCAAATAATGCAATCGCCGCCATGACATCTAATAATTATCACGACGCTAATGATAACTGCCATATCCAACAACCTTTTAAAGTAAGCAGTTCCGTTAATAAAATCAAAACTTTCGGGCACAAAACAATAGGTTTGGGGCCAACCTTCAGTTCCCTCTACTGAAACTAACTCTTGGACACAGTTAATAAGATATAATCTCTATACCTAAATTACTGTACGAATAAGTAGATGACAAAGCGTTAGAAAACACAAACAAAACCTAAAACGATCTTCACGTGTACTACGGTGTACAAATTGATAAAATTAAAAACACTCTTTAGCAAAACCAGTAATAGCCTATAATAAGTAGCAAGCAGTTAAGTAACTGAAACTTCGGTTAACAGCTAATTTAATTAGAATAAGAAAATCATGATCAAATTTATATTATATTTGCAACCGAAGTATTGAAGACAATGTCGTCACTAAAATCTGATTTAACACATGACTTTGTTTTACATTATTAAATACGACAAATTACACAATAGTGCTTTAACAACATAACTCCATGCACTGATATAAATTTCTAGTCAAATACATACGTTATAAAGTAAATGTCAATCACAGGATTAACATAGCAAGATCAACACTTAAATGAAAAGCAAACGAATATCGCAATCAAATAGGCCTACGAAGAAAAAAAGTTGAAGATCTAAAAAAGTACTTGGAAACCACACACCTGTCTTCAAACTGTCAGCAATAAACAACAATCTGTGAATACAAATTATACGATATATTATTAGATACGCTAATGATCAAAACAGCTTTTAACTCTCGATAAGACAATCAAATGATAAGCAGAAAAAAACGATTTTTGACACGTGTTCAAGTTCAACTTTTGGTCTATTTGAACACAAATGCAACTACAAAACATACAATTCGTTGAGGATAGAATTATAGATGTAAACAATGCAAAAAAGATTATACGGATGCAAAACCGATAACAAATTTTAATGTCAAATCAATGGGCTTCAATTGCTCTGTACATCAACACAACCTTTTATAAACAAATTAGCCTACTACATTAAAATTACAACCACCTAAGCATGCTGTTGGCATGCAATGATGCTCATAACTTGTTTATACATGAACACACCAAAAGTTTAGAAAAACTTCAAATGAACAGCAACAAACGTACAAAAAAAGCCCACTGCTATCTATTGATGAGAAGCATGTTTAATTTTGTTTATGTGTTTCAATTCCTATTACTGTTTAGTTGCACATAGCCTACAGATTGTACAACATGTTTCTTGAAAGCATACAACTGGCACATGATAATACTAATTTGTAATCTTTCAGTACAATTCAATCACAGTAGTTAAATTAAAAATACTAAAACACAATCAAATTGCGGCTTTTTCTCAACACAAGATCAATTGTGACATATTAGAAAGTGGGACTCAAATTCTCTGGATTATTTTTCAAGAAAAATTCCAGATGCCAAATTACAGACTAGCACAAGTGTTTTAGCTCATATTATAAGAAACTAGCGGGATAACACTCCAAATCAACTACTTTGATTTTTTCGAAGCTAAACCTTGTTTAAGTTTTTTCAAAGTTTTGCGCTTGATATTGTTGCCTTTAGCAATGTTGATTTTCTTGATCGAGTTGTTTTTCTCAGCAAATTCAACTAAATGAGCAGCACCATTGTCAGAGATGCCATTGCCAGTAAAATCTATTTTTTGTAACACAGACCTTTTTGTCACAAGGTCAGAGAAGTGCTCCATACTCTTGTCATTGAGTTTATTTTCGGATAAAGTGAGAGTGGAGAGATGACGGTTTTCACCAGAACATAAAACTTTCCACAATGGCTCCAAGCAGTCTCCAGTTAGAGAATTACTATTTAGGTGAAGGGTGGTAAGACTTGGATTCACAGATAAGAAATCAGAGATTGCCTTAATTCCTTGTGAGTCAATTCCCGTTCTGTTCAATGACAAACACTGCAGAGATGGGCTTACACTTTCATCTGAGGTTGCACTGGTGGGAGAAATCAATGTGAGTTGATTAAATTGCCGTGGGGTTTGTTTGGGTGTCGTTTTTTCAGTTGGTTTTTGCAGTAATTTCATGCCACTCATAAACTGCTTCATTTCCTGACCGCTGATGATGGTATCATCTAGCAATAAAGCATGTAAATGTTCTGCCTGAGCAAGCTGCAGCAAGGCATCTACACAAACAGCATCATTTCTTCCAACTTTCACAGACTTAAGGTTTGTGCAAAATGTGGCTGCAGTTTCCAAAATTTCTTTTAGATCCTTTTCAGCAAGCCTACAGTTGTACAGAACTATGGATTCAAAAGAGAGAGAATCTTCTTTGAGGAAAGAACATAATTCGTTTATTTGGTCTTCACTTAGCTTGTAATTAGAAGCATTAAAAGTACCATTTTTATTCATCAATGAGTGTATAGAAGCCTTCAAAGTGGTTGGACTTTCATGAACTGCTTGTTGTTCCTCATCTGAAGAACTGGAACTGTCAGAGCTTACCTTTGACGAGCTGGAGTCTGAAGAAGAATCACTTTTCTTGTGCTTGCGCGAACTTGCAGTGCTTGCCTTAGAGTGGTTACTTTTACCTGTATTGTCTGAATCATACAAACTTGATTTGGATGATTTAGAAAAGGTCGGTGAGGTGACTCGTGGCTTGGGAGATGGAGTTCGACTTTTATGTAGATTTTTGCTTGTTAAGCTCTTTGGTGACACAGCTCCTTGATCTTCATCGTCAGTAGGAGTTAAAGAGCTGACGCTACTCTCATCTGATGACTCATCTGAAGATGCAAAGCTGTCATCATATTTATCTTCTTCTTTGACTTTATTGACTTCAGGCTTTGTCACAGGAGGTGACTTTTTCTCTTCATCGTGGAAATCTTGCTTTGTAAAAGTATTTGGTCGTTGAGCTGACTGATCAGCTGAAGAACGAAGTCTGCCTGAAGCTACTAAGCATTTGAAACATGGGTGAGCTCCTTGTACTTTTACAAATCCAAAATGGCTTGTTTTTGCACCAAGCTTATGACCCATTTTGTGCTTGTATTCACAGCATACACTCAACCTTTCCACCATTATGCCATTCAAGTAAAATGTCAAAGAAAATGGAAAACCTCGGTGGCGCTGGGAAATAATAGTGAAGTTATTCCCCTTCAACAGCTTTCCACGGTAAACACAAAGGTTTCCTCCTCCACAATGTTGCTGATCCACTGTTACTTCATCCCGAGGATCTTCTTTCTCACAATCCAAGTTTACAATTTGACCCAAATATTTGAAGGTCATTAAGCATAGAGACCGAGACTGAGTTCTATAAATCATAGGAGGTTCAAAGCGATGGAGTGCTAACGAGCGTTTATTTGTCGCTCTTGGATAGCTACTTCTCTCTTCCCTTTTACTAAAAGTTTCAGCAGTACTTGCAGAGCGACGCTTTTTACGCCTAGAACTTTTTGGCTTCTTGCTCTTAGGAGGTGGCAATAATTCTCTTGAAGCTGGATCAAGCACAGGAACAGTATATGGACTTACTCCACTTCCCAGATCATAATTTGAAAGATTCAGTGTAAATGTTCGTAATGCTTCTTGGTCAAGCTGGCTTAAATACTGGTTGTCAATTTCTACATTTGGGTATGGGGTCTTTATTCGGGTAGAACGTGTGTTGTATGGAGAGTCTCCAGGAATAGCAGGATATCCAACACTTTGAGGAAGCTGACGTGCACTCATACTCGGAGGATTTGATGAAGACTGCTGAGATGATTGCTCAGCAGGAGCAGTGTGTGGCCTTTGCTTTTTTTTTGTACCAACTTTTTGTGAAGATGGTGACAGCAATGGTAAAATATCCTCATCCCCCCTTAAAGCTCTGTCAGCTCTTACTCTTCGAACTCGTTCAACTTTTCCAATCTCTTCTAACTGTCGTTTTATCTGCATTTGACGATGTCGTTCCATGTCTAATGCTTTATGAACAATAGCTTGTGCCAATAAATCACGCACATGTCTCTGGTGCTCTTTGCGTGCATTGTTCAGTCGGAAAACTTTTTCAGACACAATTTCACCTCTTCGGGTTACCAAGCCAGATTTTACTAAATGCTTTCTCATGCGACTATTGCTGAAGTAAGCCGTCAAGTTTGGATCAGACAAGCTTCCATAGCTTGCTAATGGACCAGGATCGACGTGACTCATTTCTGTTGAAAATGTCGTAAAATATACATAGCAAACATGTAAAATATATCCTAGAAAAACAAAATGTAAAGCACTATGAGAAGATATGCACTAAGTAGGGTTTGCTACTATTGGGAGAATCCGATTTGGAGAAATACCTATTTGGAGACAGCATTTTTCGGAGAAAGCTCCGGTACGGTACCTTTTTTATACTGCGGACTACTTTAAGAGAGGTGTTATATTTCCATATAAGTTAGTGGAAACTAAAGTTTGGAATATTAATAATGTAGCAACAAAATAAACCAACAAATATTAACCACATGTCATATTAATACATCTCTTTCTAATATGTCCATTGTCCATTGGTAGCAAATCTAGTTTAATCAATGCTTGTAAATTTAGAAAGTGAAAATTTTACTTGATTGATTGAATCTTTATCCTCAAACTAGGAAAGCTTCTTGCAGAGCTTAATCCTGGCGGTTTTGCATACTTGTAGAGGCTTTGAATCACTAATGCAGGCCCAGTCACTGAGATTGACAGAGTAAAGTTTCTGATTGTTGAAGTCTTGTTGCCGGGGAATTATTCCATCCATTAGATGCCGCTTAATGGAGAGCAATCCTTAACGTGCGTTGCTCATGCGCACACCCCAAGAGTCGAACCAGCGCCGCTTGAGCTTGAAGTTTTTTCGTTCCAGAAGTGACGCGCTAACCAACTGAGCTATCGGGGCAAACTCGCAGAACACTTGTAGCAGCCTACGGTACAACAATGCTGTTCAAGTAAATTCTTGAATTTATCTGGTCGGCCTAAGATATGGTAAAAGTGAAGAAATAAAGTCTAAAACACTAAACATTTTAAGGAACTGATTTTGAATTTTGTAGCCAACATACTTGAAAACTGGTATAATTAAAGCAAACTTTCCGATGCTATAGCTTAAATTTTTCATACAAACTAACCTTTTGAGCTAAAGCATGTTCAAAGTTACATGTTTCTCATTCAAACAATCGTTTATTTTGAATACAGGCAGCTTACTATGCGAAGCACCACAAAACAGTAGTAGCCTAACCAATAGAGCTGGGCAAGAGTTATTAAAAGCTAAAGTAATTTAATGCAATAAATCTGGTGTTTAAATTTTATTTTTCACTAGTCTTCACTACTACCTCATACATTAAATAATCTTACATTACAAACTCTTGCATTTTGTTGTTGCACTAGCGCAGAAGAGAGACATTGGTAACTTGACAAACAAGATAAGTGAAGCGCGCTTTACGTAATGGTTGCCATAGCATTGGATTTGTGTGCTTGAAGGGTTTCCAAGCCAGATAAAAAAAAAATCATTTTTGTCGAGGGTTATCAAGTAACTATGTAAACGGTTGATAACAGTTTGAATTCTACATCATTTAATTTTTATTTTTGTGAGGCTTTTTCATGCTTTGTTTTTATTTTTTTGTGATAGCCTACAGTTAGCAAATCTAAAAACTTAGGTTACTGTAGTCTAATTGCAGCCTATATAAAACCAAAGTATCTGGAATTCGGAGATTAAATCACAAAGGTAGGCTATACATGGGCTAATAATCAGGGTTGCATTCCTGGGGGGGGGGGCTTAACCCCCCAAAAAACGAAAAGGCTTGATGTAGGGGGGGCTCGTTCAAGCTTCCATTTTTCAGCTTTTCTGGTTGAACAACAACTTCTCGACTGATCAAGTAACACTTTAACAGCTTTCTCACAACAGAACTGCAAAAAAACACGAACATAAGTTGATAGCAATCGCCAATTATCACTTTTGTCAGAAACTCTCCAGACTGGGATATCAACTTCGTAGTAGCTAATCGTCATGTCAAATGGACTGTTAATTCTCTACTTCAAATAAAAAAAGCTATTCAAGAAGGAAAGTATTCGTTTGATGAAGTTGTTAACTGGAGTCCTGGAAGTACAAAAAACTACTACTTTAAAGGCACAACATTGGACCAGTTCAAAGCTCGACGTAGAGACTAGCCTACCCTTCTTTTGATCGTAATCAGTTTATTCAAGCTTTGGTTGAGAACATTGGAAGCAGGATGGTGGACACCAACAATGAAAATTCTGTGAAGAGCTTGGAAATTATTGTACCAGAATTATGGCCTGCTGCAGTCGAAGTTCCATGGCAAGAAGGGGAGCAGAGATTACGAAAAATAGAGGAGAGATTTCATGTCATCACTCCTATTTCCGATTTTCGATTGTATGTTGACAATCCTTGTCATAGGCTATACCAGATACGATAAAGTTGCTCAAGAACGCAGTACCGTAGCCTACTAAACATGATTGCTATAAGTTCTGCTGAAGCCGAACGTGGATTTTCACAAATGAACTTGGTCATCACACAGCTACGATCACGGCTGACCATATCACTTGTTTCAGCATTGTTGTTCATCAGCATCAATGGACCACCTCCTCATTTATGGAATGGCACTGCGGCAACTCAGAAGTGGTTGCAGACTCATCGGTCGGCTGTGGATGTTCAAGTTAAGCATTCTAAGCTGCCCACATTGAATGAACTCAGATCTCCGCAAAAACTGTTTGCTGGCTAAAATCAAGGACTGTCGTGGTGCTTTAAACTTAGCCCATAAAACCAAAGACCTGGCAGACAGGCTGTTTGTTTTGTGTAATCTCGTTTGCACCAACTTGGAATATGCTTTTGCTGTAATTGGAGTTTTTTAAACTGTTTTTTAATAACTAAATGAGATTTTAGTGTAACTGTCAGATTGGCAGCTTATTGGTTCTTATAGCCTATAGCAAATCTGCAACCACAAGCGCTCATTTCAAGAATTGCATTTCCTTACTTTCCTATTGCAGTCAATGTTTTTGCAAGTGTGCTTAGGATTGGATCATACAAATAAGTTTACAGTTGAGTTAAGAGATTGGAATTAGCTCATGCAAATCGAGTTTCAAGTGTAGGCCTACGCAGTAAAAAAAAAGCAAAGGAGATTGCAGTGAAGCAACCAAGCCAAATTTCAAACTTATAATTTTATATCGGATTCAACCACGCTTTCACGTTTTGTTGCTTCTACCTTTTTCTGTACTTCAAGCTATGTTTTAGCATGGGTTGTTTTTCGACATGATGTTCAGAAGTAAAAACATACTGAACAGTGTTTCCTTTTAAAAAAGGTAAACATTGTTGGGTAAGCTACACCGATTGCTTATACATACTTTGTCTATAACAACACAGCTAAGTGTTAGAGCCCCCCCCAAAAAAATTTTAGGAATGCACCCCTGCTAATAATGTATGGCCTACATAAGATATACATTGCCTTTACATGTTCTTCGGGTTCTTTTAATGTTCAATTAAAACAATTCTTCTTTATCTTTAGAAAGCTACCTTTTTCCTCGAGAGTAACTTACCCTTGGACGGGCCTAAAAACTGAAAAAAAAGTCTGTGTATTATTTGGCGCCCAATGATATCTGAATGGTGTATAGGCCATTATAATGCATTTTCATTCATTCCGTATTCAAAGAAGGTCCAATTGGACATCATTATGTTTTTGAAGAAAACTCCTCCATTGTTAGTTTAAATTATCTCCTTCCTTAATGAACATGCCAGAAATTAACCCTTTTTGACGAAAAACGCTTTTTTAGGCCTCAGTTCAGTTTTTTTTTTATTTCTGGGCCTGGTGCCTTTCATGTGTAGCTATAGGCTGCGTATTATAGGCTACTTCCAACGACCTTGTCTACAGCACAGCATCTAGGCTACAACTGCATTGAGCCTCAGATTCTACGACGTCATAAACTTGACAACATAGCCTATGATAAATTGACAAGATCTTGACAACGGTACAACGTAGCTGTGTAACCTATGAGATTTTGATAGAAGTAGCCTAAAGCTGGGGTGAGAAATCATTTTTCCACCAGGGTAAGTTAGGAAAATGTAATGCCAACCGGGAAGGCCCCAATAACAATAAAAGCTAATTCATATTTTTTAGGTTTTACTAAGTTAGAAAGCCACTGTAAGGAGGCTAGGCCTAGCCTCCATGCAGATATGAAATATTATTGCAAATATCGGAAACTCTTGCCGATCTTGGTGACCGTGCCTGCGTCACTGGTTCAAATCCTCTAAAAGTAGGTTATGTCAAACTGCTCGGATAACACGCTTTCAAAGAAGCTTTCTCAGTCCAAGGATATAAATCCTCTCAACCAGTGGCGGCTCGTCCATAGAAACTGCACAACTGCAGCACCCCCTGCACATTCCAGCATTTTATTGTTTTTATTAATTTCACGTTTTTTTCTCATTTTCTCTATAGATCCTACCGACTAGAAGTTTCATAATTTCTGGATTTTAAAAAATATTATGATTTTTTAAGTTTCATTTTTGGAAGCTCTGAACTGCAAGCTCTGCAGTTTCGATCTTATAAAAGAAGAACAAAGATAAATTGTGACGTCATTTTTGGCTGAGGTTGCTTTAAAATCCCACAATTCCAAACTGCAAATTTTGCAGTTGCTGGTCAGGCTAGCTACTGTTGCAAGTATACTTCATCGTTTTCAAGCACGATATTAGGTGGCTGCAACTTATGCTGTTACATGGTTAGACTAATGTGCTTTGCTTTCTGCACAAAAACATAAAGCTTAGACTAGGTTAGCCCTAGGCTATCATTATTGTTGTTACACCTAGGGTTCATTGCTAACTTACGATAATAAGCTAAGGCAAAAGGTCACATGCTAAAACAGCCTATTTAAACTTGTTGAACATCATGAATAACCCTTTAACTGCTACAGTGCTACGGGCTCTTTAAAGGGCCCGAGCCTTAAAAATACACACCGTTTGCAATCACCATAACTCTGGTTTTTGTTTGCCAAACTGCATGGATTTTACTTTTTTAGAAAGAGGAAGGCTTGTAGCCTATTGTCTAAAAGTTGAAAAAAATTACTAGGTTTGTATTTGAATTTTTTCTGCAATTTTTAATCATTTATAGAGAACTTGTATTTTTTGTGCAAAGTGAAGTTTATGCGGTTCTTGGCTTCGCATAACGCATGAATATTACCGTGACAACGTAGAAACCTAAACACTTGCCTGACATCTAGCGGTAACGTTTACCGCAGTTTGAAGTGTTTTTTAGATACAGTAGGCTATCTAAATTCTAAACGGAAACAAAGAAATAAAAACTAAACACAAAATTTTTGTAGCTTGTCAGAAATTTAGTCATTTAAGGCATTTTCAATAAAAATACACAACATTTGTAAACATATTGTAAAAGACTGTTGAAAATGCAACAAATTTCATGTTTTGATTTTTTTTCTGGCAGTTACCGTGATCAAAATAGCCTACAGCAGTTCAAAATCAAAGCCTTGATCAAGCTAAATTTTGAAAACTGCATCGAAAAAGCGTGGCAGTTTTAAGTGCTCAAATAGCCTCAGAATTTACGAAATACCACTAAAATAAGATAAAATTTTATGGGGAGCATGCCCTCATACCCTCCTAGCTTGGCATCGCGGCTTTGGCGCTCGCTCTTTCAAGTAGCCTATACCTCCGGTTGCAGCACCCCCTGTTATAAATACCACGAGCCGCCACTGCTCTCAACCAATCAATAGCCAATAGCCTATAGATGTAAAATAAAAAAACTTCTTCTTCTTATTAAATTAGCCTATATGCCGACTAACGTCAATGTTGAAATACAAGCTAATGAGAATGCGGCAGCCAATTGGAAGAAGATATTAAAGGAAAATAGCTAAGAGCTACCGGTACGGTACACAAAGTTTGGAATATTGCGGCATGCGCGTAGCACGCAGCCCCGTGAAAGAAATAATTTCTCCTGTCTTCACCATTTAGCAATATAACTAGGGGTGGGCAAATTCAGGTCGATTTTTCAGGACCCATTTTTTCTAATGCCATTTGGGCTGGTAAATATGAATCCGTTGATTTTTTTGCTCTATGACGTCATAATAGGTTGGTTCAGTGGCTATTTTCAAAATGGCGGCCAAAAATCGCTATTTTGCTCTCAGGACATACGAGTGAGACGAATATACCTGTGCAATATGTCTAAACATATGTTTTGAGGGTCAAAGATTACAATAAAAGCACTTTTAGCTACCTGGCATGACACCTTCTTGTATTTTTCTGCATAAAAGATCATTTTTAGGTTATTGTTTGTGTATTTATTACGCCAATGATCGTTTGAGCTTCTTGTTATATGCAACCATGTTACTAGGAAGATTAAGAAGGCACTTTCAAACTGCATGGAAGTTCACGGATATTCGTTTTTGTACTTTTAGTTCGTGGCTGTTGTCAACTTCCGCGAACTTCGTTCACTGAACTTCACACATGAAGCGAACATGGCGCGCGAACTTCTGTCAGCTCAAGAAAATTTACATGCCAATTTTTTGTTTCGCTGGGTCCAGGTTCTTAGGCTAGGCTATTGAGAGTTTTGAGGTTAGCGGCTTATCCCGTTGGTGTTGGCTTTTGGTGCTGCAAATCCTGCCGTTCAGATTTTTTTGACACTGTGGTGGTTTAGTCAGAACGATAATGTTTTCCATTTTTGTTTGCAAGCTATTTTGCTTTCTGTGTGAAACGAAATGAGCAACAGAGTCGAAGAGGTAGATCTCCACCTTTATAGGAAGTTACCGGTATCTTGAGCTGAAAAAAACTTCTGAATGTGATGTAACAAAACCTTATACAATCGCCATATTCTGCCATATCATAGTGGTCTACCACAAGAACCGTTTGAATTGGGGGAAAAACAGTTCCGTGAGCTTCCGTCAACTTATGTGTAGTGTGAAAGGTTTTTGATTTCAATTTCTGTGAACTTACGTGTAGGTGTAGTCTGAAAGCGCCTTAGATTTCTTCTTTGTGTAATTTCATCATATTTACTGACCTTAGGCTCCTTTGTCTACATGGTGGCCGGTCGATTGGTCAACAGACTCGCTGTGTCGACAGCTGTGTGTGTGTTCACGCTGTGTCGACGGTCGACAGTCATTTGGTCGAGAGACATTTGGTCGATAGGACGTCTGGTCGACAGACAATTGGTCGACAGACAATTGGTCGACAGACAATTGGTCGACAGGACATTTGGTCGACAAGACATGTGGTCGACAAGACATTTGGTCGACAGACATTTGGTCGACAAGACATTTGGTCGACAGACACTTGGTCGACAAGACATTTGGTCGACAGGACAATTGGGTTAGGTTAGGGTTGGGGTTAGGTTAGGGGAAGTTAGCCCTAACCCTAAAATGAATCGTTCTGTCGACCAAATGTCCTGTCGACCAAATGTCTTGTCGACCAAATGTCCTGTTGACCAAATGTCTGTCGACCAAATGTCCTGTCGACCAAATGTCTTGTCGACCAAATGTCTGTCGACCAAACATCTTGTCGATCAAATGTCTGTCAACCAAATGATTGTCGACCAAATGTCTTTCGACCAATTGACCGGGTACCGTCTACATCCAGGTTGACTAGTTGTTGCACTAAATAATGCAATATAGGTAATTAATAATGAAAACTGAACGACGAGTGAGAAGTGAAAGCAGAAAAGAACTTTTTGGATTTAATTACACTGAAATACAGGAATATAAACCCACAGGAAAACTAGCTAGTGGGACTGTTGTAATTGGACGAATGCTACAGCTATGCAACCGACAAAAGGAGAAGCAAGCCTTAAGCAGGACTGAAGCGAGTAAAGTTGTAGCTAGAGAACTGTATTGTATTGTAATTAAATCTGTTTTGGAAAAGAAAGCACGCTGGAAATGGGCAAGATGCTCAGAAGAAGTCAACAGCGTGAAAAAAATGGAATCGGACTTTCTGGCTACTGTCGAGGCAACAAAAAAACTTTCACTGATTAAAAAAGCAGATCTAAAGAACAAGAAGACACGAAGACCTTACGTCAGATCGACTTGTGCAAGTTGCATGGCGGTCCAGTTACAAGTACATCGCTTGATTTATTGGAATGTTTGAGTGGAAAACAACTTTTAGCCGAAGTTAGCCATCTTCGACTAACTATAGCACCCGAAATTCGACAAATGAGACGAGTTAAGGCGACTGACGGACGATACCGGGTTGAAAAATTTGGTGCAGAAGAACTGAAATCCTCCATTAAAAATGTACTAAAGCCAGTATCCAACATTACGACGACTGTGGACTCTCTCTCTCTTTTGAGCAGAATTATATGACCTGGCATGTGTAATTATGCCGGAACGATTGTCAATGAGATATTCGTATGATTATTTTCTGTTAGATGGTGAAACACACTAAAAATTTTTAATTTTTCATGTAAAAAGCGTTTTTTTTCGTACTTTCAGATGATATCGCCACAGCAATGCAGTGAATCGCAAAACTGAGTTAATTTTTAGAATCTACGCCCCAAACAACCTATATTTAGACATATTACATGACCCATATGATCAAATCTTCATCCGATTGATGGAAAATATCAATTTTTCAGCGGCCATTTTGAAAATGGCCGCTGAACCAACCTATAATGACCTCATAGACAAAAGAACTCATCGGATTCTTATTCAGAGAGAAAAATGGCCATGAAAAAATTGGGTCCTGGAAATACTATGATCAAAATGCCTTTATTTGCCCACCCCTAATATAACGGTATAACGATATAACTGATATAACGACCGCTGCTTGGAATACTAAAGATTGTAGATCAGGGGATGCAAAACTACATCCGCTTTTGGCTTATCCGCAACACTAGCCTAGAAGGGCTACGTTTTTTCTGATTTACAAAAGAATGTACTTTTTGTGAGTTATGTAGCCTAATAAGAGTGAAGTTGGTGGTCACAGCGGTAAACCCTGGGAAAATTGTAACATAAGATTCCCGGATCCGTTCGTTTGTATGTAATGACGGAAAGAAACACTCTTCTGGAAACGTCTATTTGAGAATTGTATTTCTGTAAAAATAGTCTCAAAGCTGTCGAAAATGGGGTGCAACGCGATACACCACTAAAAACTTGTCACTACAATACAAACTACTTAGATAAAGACGGAAATTTCGTTCAGATAGCAAGCACTAAGCAAAACAGTTAAATATGCGACCAACTTTCAAGCTACAATTTTACGAATGAGAGAATAATTTGCAATATTCCAAATCGCACGTAAGCATCTTATGTGACGTAATAATGATAGGCAATGATAATTAGTTATTCAAGCACCTGTTCAAGCCTGGCCCACACCTGCTCAAGTCTAGCTCACACCTGCTCAAGTTCGGCTTACACTTGTTCAAGTAATTAAAGATTTAACGATGATGTAATGTTATGCTGCAGCTGCAAATGTTTTACAGGTCTTGCAAACGATTCTGCAATCTGCTCATTTTTAGCAATAGTCCATTACATCAGACGCCAAGATTCAGTAGATCTGAACGGTTTTATATGACGTTTGATATGAAAATTGTCCGTAACAGTTGGTTTTAAGGTTTTTAGGTGAAAGCAAGCCAGTAAAGCGTAAAAAATATGTCAAATTGGCAATTCGACCGTTCTAATGTTGTCGGAGTTGCGCGTCCGTAAGGAGTGTTCCTAACTTATTAGAATACTAAACGCCGCTTGGGCTAATGCCTAATTTTAAGAGTCTCCTACAAGTTAGCAGTTGTAAACTGAGCAAGCGACAACTGAGTAAGTGACAACTGAGCTAACAACATTTCAGCAAGTGGCTGAAGTTGGTAAATGCTGAAACTGAGTACCGTAGCCTAAGTAACAACTGAGCAAGCCATAACTTGCCATGTCACAAATCAGCAAATTTAGTTTAGCAAGCAATGACCAAGCAAGTCCGACGTGAGCAAGTAAATCTCATTTGCTGACTTGGCAGTAGCTGACATTTAATTACTGAGTTTAAGCACTTGCTGAGTGGTCCGACGACCTAATTTTAACATATCAACACAAACGTCATCAAATTTGTATAATGATGAAACAACAAAATATTTCTGTTGGAAGTCTACAAAAATATCAACGATTCTAATGAGAGTACGGTATTTTTTTGTCAAAGCACCTTTATCACGCGATGAAGAGAATTCTCACATTAGTCAGTTACTCAGTTCAGGTCATAGCCAACAGGATCAGATGTGACGTTGGCTGTACTGGAGCTAATCTGTTTAGGTGGGGGTTGCATAATTCGCCGATATGTGTCTGCGGAGCGGTAGAACAAACAATGCAACACATACTCCACGAATGTCCCATCTTACGACCCCCAAGTGGAATCACTGGTATTCGACAACTGGACCCAACTATCGTATCTTGGCTGCACGAGGAGGCATTGCCAATCTAAGCTACTGCAAGTCAAACGAGAGAAGAAGAGATAGCCTACTGTACAACTCGTAAAAAAGGAAAACATAAACTATGCTTTCTGCATGAAAGGTTACTTGCGCCAGAAACTTGGCCCTTGTAGTAAATCTAGGCTATAGAAGAAGAGTCAGCAAAAAAGTGTGTAAATAGAAAAAAATTAAAACGTACTAAATTTTTTTGTATGAGATCGACAGCACTTTCGGCCACATTGTTGCGCAACACCACGTTTTGTCGTTGCACTTTTTTCTTCGCAGAAAGTAAGGAAACTAAACCTAAACATTTAATACACATCCACTAAAATGTGTTTTATAGCTGTTAGGCCTAGTAGGCCTACAAGTCTCAATATATAGCAGCCTGTGATATTAGTATGAAATGATTAATACGGTATGCTGCTATCAGTAACAGACCTAAAAAAAATTGATAGAGTTGTTCCGATGAACATCCAAACAACCATTTTTCCGATAAAGTGAAAATTGTAGACAAAAGTATGTGCAATTTAACAGTTTGGGGTCTGAAAACGCGAAAACATTTGTTGCAGACCTGAAGGGGTTGCTCTCTAAATGTTTGACAAGTTTCATCTTATTTACGTCATTTGTACGTGTTTTATGGTTCCAATAAAAAACGTCAGAAAATATTTTTAAAAAACTTGCACATTTTTCTCATTTTGAGAGGCCACATAATAGGCCTTAGTAGGGCCACAATTACTATACTGCTGGTGGCTGTTGTGTGATTCTGAGTAACACATAAAATAAATTTAAATCACAACGGCAGTCGTACATGATGTTCGTAACAATGATTTGTCCATGACACCGAATCCCATAAATCTAACTAACAATGCAGCTTGAGATTTGATCTTTCATAGCAGCTTTCTTGGTCTGTTCGTTTGCAGCTGCTTGGTTCTTGGGCAAATATCGTGTACCGACACGACGTTTTTCCAATTCAGCAAGGCGATGAGCTATGATCAAATGTTGTTCTTTGTAGTCAGATGACCTGAAGAAAAATGTAGTGTTTTAGGTCAGTTGAAACATAAATAGACGACTATGATATTACGTAGCCTACGGAGCAGTAGCCAAAAATTAAATGCTTTAACAATAGCTCAATCATTAGTTAATCAAGAAGAATCGACTTTTGAACGCTATAGCCCAGTAATCCTCAACCTTTTTATCCTGTAGACCCTTTTAATTGACATTCAAATCAAAATTCTCCCCCTAAAATTTTTGTTTGTTAAAAACTCGTTTACATTCATATGTTAATCTAAGTTTTAGAAGAAAAGCTAAACTCTCATTATAGTAACAAGCTCTTCAGCCTCTAATACTTCTCTTTATACTAAATTAATTGATACCGTAGCCTACTTTTTTATGTTAATTTTGCCTTTCGTGACAGCAAAAACACCCCAAATGCCCTCACTCGCTCGTTTACATAGCTACACAGCCTATCTAAAGCAGTAAAACAAAGAAGGTCCAACGATAACCTTTGCTTAGCCAAGCGACAGCAAATTTTGATAAAACTTTTACAATTAGCAAAAGTTGCCTTCAGTTCACCACTACGCAATCGACCGCGTGTCTTTTAATGTCTTGCCAAAAACACAATCACATGCTCTTGTGCAGTGTCGAACCGGCGGCCTTTCAAACGTCGAACCATGGCTCCAGGGCCTGATTAAGGCTCACGGGGGCCGGAGGCACAGCTAAGTTTAGGGGCCCCTATTGGCAATCGCTTTCGATGCAGAGCAGCAGTGCTCAACTGAAGCCTAGCATAGCAATTAGCAAGTAACTTTCCAAGTAGCAAATGTGCCCAGGCCAAGACCATGCAAACATTAATTAGGCTATAATATAATATATTATGCCTGTCTTTGGTAGGCTACTACAATCCTTCGCTTGATCGCCTTCAAGACTTCAAGCAAAACGAATACGTTCAAACGAAAATCGCTGAAGCGTGACGATTCGGAATCGTTATTCTATTTAGCAATCGTTACACAATTTGAAATTGTTCCTCAAAAATAACAACTGTGCACACACTGACACAACAACTTTCACTACCTACGCCAGTGGCGTAGCCAAAGGGGGGGGGGGTTGGGGGTTACAACCCCCCCTTTGGCACGCGTGTGACGTCACGATATTGAGAATGATGCTTTCAGTCTAAAAAAAAAAAATTGCCTAATTTTAAACAAAACTGCATTAAAAGAGCTAGTTTTGCCAATACCAAACATTCAAACATCTCAGCCAGGAATTAGCAACAAGAAAACATTGAGACTTCGCTTTATTTCCGAAAAATGCCGAAGAAAACATGATCTTATCCTTTTGCTATGCCACCGGACAGCACCATTTTACAGGTATAATCATACCTACATTTTTGTTGAAAATGCTCTCAGAATGCACCAAATTCAAAGTAATTTTTCAAAATTTTCTGGGGGAGGCCCCCCGCCGCTGGGTCGTCAAACCCCCTCCCCTTTCAAAATTCCTGGCTACGCTACTGACCTACGCCTACGGTACTAATGTAAAAAAATTAGGGGCCCCCAAAACCAGGGGGCTGAGGCCTGTGCCTAGTATGCGTCATGGTTAATAGGTCCCTGCATGGCTCTCTCTCACCGCCCTTCTATGCAACCGACGTGTAAACATAATTCATTAATATTACCTTAGATCTGTTATACTTCTACATCACTAGACGTTAAAATGATGAAAAATGGTAACTCTTTTTGGGTTGACGACGATTTATCTTTGGAATGTGTTAATTGTGAGATCAATGCGTTTGGGTAGGACAATTTTCCAACATCTACTTGTTCTAAAGTTGTGAATTGCATGCAATGGTCACGTGGTAGGCTATGTCAGAAATAATGGTGGTTATGCTGTAGATTTCTGACTAATAGGCTTATAAATTCAACTTACGTCGTTGGAATGTTCTTTTGGTTTCTTTTCTGCTCTCTGACAAATCTGTACTCCTCTATTGGCATGCTGTTCTTCCAAGCCACCAAAGTTCTTGAGCCAGCGTTTGTATGGTGCGAAGAGGTTCCTAGTCTCATTTTTATCAACCTGTTCAAAATACGATTTGTGTATTGCGTGTTATTAGTTTCATTTCACCCTTTCTGAGAATTATTTGACAGAAAAAACGATAAATAAAATACTGAAATAGCCTAAGATTTTGACAAAATAATACGTTTTGACGACTTTGCATTGTTTTTTGCTTCGAAAGCTTCGATCCAGTATTGAGCAAATTTGATCCATCACGTGATTTGGACACAATTCGTTTTATAATGAGTGAGTAAACTTACTCTTCATGAGGATCTTGGTCTTCTTGGATCGATGGTGCAGCTGATCCTGGAAGGCTCGGAGGAGGCAAAGAAGACTTTCCTTGGACTGAACCATGAGTTGACATTTTCAGAAAGTAGCTCGCTGCGTCCTTTGAAATGCTTTTAAAAATAATCGGACAAAAGAAAAACGATTTTTTCGACGATATTGAAAAGTGTTTTCTATTTGTTTTCTATTTTTCTTCTAGTTTGTATTTGTCTTCTTTTTGCTTCCTTTGTTTAGTTTTCTATTTGTCTGCAAGATTCTGTATGCTTCAATTTTAACCGAACAAATGCATGATATTCAATTCAAGAAAGTTGAAGAACAGCCCCAGGCACAACAACGCGCAACGAACGTTTTACAAACTGGATTAACAACTTCAACAAACTCAGTCAGATATACAGCTTCTCCAAACGATCAACAAGTAGCCTACAGACAATTTTAAAAAGAAAAAAATCTCCTCCGTTCTTCTCGAGAGAGAGCGGTAGAGAATCGACCTATATCTACTTTTGAGATAGTGATGTAGCCATTATATCATTATACAAAAACATTAATTCGAGTAATTACTATTAATAATAAAATAGAAACAGCAAAATTTAGTAGGTCATAGTAAAACGTCCTTTTATGTAACAAGAAAAAAATCTATGAAACGACTTATTTTTGTCGCCCTTTGTAGCCTAACTAGCCTACATTTTTGCTCTGAGGTTGACTGAGCCTCATGTGATACATCGATAATATTCGAAAATTTTTATTAGCCATCACAAAAACGTCACAATACAGAGAAAGAACTTCTGAAGAGGAAGGAAAATTATTACATTGAAAAGAGTGGTGTGTTGACCATAACGTCTTTGATGAAATTTGACTGTTTTTACAGATCGACTAGGTACTTTGAACATTATCAGCAGGCTCTTTTTCTGATCATTGGTTGATCATATTGTCTGGTTTGCTTGTTCTGTGGTTTTTGTGTGGAAAATATGGACAAAGTTTTATCTGCAATAAATTGTAATAATAGGCTACTGTAGGCTACCATTTAGGCTACTGGTTGTGCTGAAGACTGGTAAGCCACTTGCTGGTTCGTGCCACAGTTCAATCCTCATAATTTATCTTTTTTCCTATTGCGTGCTTCCTTATCCCATTCCCAATACAGAAACGTAGGGTAAGTGGCGAAGGCCCCATGACTGGCAAGAAAAATATATCAAGACCCCTATCGAAACCACACAATAGTGTACTGTCATAGCCATACGAGCCAGGGGGGCAGCTTCCCCCCTGTTGTTGCAAAACATCGCAAATTCGGGCAAAATCGTGCAATTATTAGGGAAAAAATTACTATATGAAAAGCTACAAAATTGCATGAATTAAGAAAAACTATAAATTAATATTTTTTACCTATCAAACTAAGTACAGCCTCTTATTTGCACAAGAAATGTGCCGCAAAATTTTCATTTGGCACACCCGTATTGATGTATTGTATTGCATGGTGATCACACTGTAGTACGAAATACATTTAACCAACAGCATCATGCCAATTTGGGCAGCCACCAAAATATGTCTCTAATACTTTTGTGAAACTGCCCAAATCAAAACGCAAAATTTGCTATAACTTATAGCTAATTTTATTGTAGCCTATCGTTTAGATTGTTTTTATCGTTCTCAATACTTTCAGTTCTTCTAACTTGTAACGCTACCGTACCATTGTCTGTAAACTTGTAACAGTAGATAGGCCTAGCCTATTTATTGAGATTTTGTGCATTTGCAGTTTATGTATTATTTTGTTATTTTTTTATGTTATTTCGTTGTTGTTGTTCGCTTTTTGTGCATTTGCAGTTTGTGTATTATTTTGTTGTTTTGTTTTGGATATGGACAGCTTTGTCTGATGCAAATAAATTATTATTATTAATTTTCACAAATGCATCGTGTTGATTTGGGCAGCTGAAAACATGAAATAATCTGATGAAACTAATTAGTCTGTTTATGCAACTGCCCAAATTAGCGTGAGGCAGTTTCCACAAAATGAACAAATTCATTAATTTTTCCCATTTACATAACTGTAGCCTATCGTTTAGGTTTGAGCAACAAAAAAATATGAAATTATCTGATCATAGTTTATTGATAAAACTGCCCAAATTGGCATGATGCAGTTGCCTCGCATCAAAATTTACAAAGTCTTTAATTTTTTTCATAATATCCATAAATGCATCATCTTGATTTGGGCAACTACAAAATATGAATTTATATACATCTGGTGAATACTTTTATAAAACAATTCGGGTGAAGAGGTTGCAGTACTTTTTCAACCATAAACGGACGTAGCTATAAGCAATACACCACAACATCTAACAAAATTTTTTTATACCTGTTAAATGTAATGTTGTGGTGTTGCTTAGCTTTGTTTGGTTACTTTTATAAAACTACCCAAATTAAAATGATGCAGTTGCGCCCCAAAATAAAAAAAAATATTTAGTTTGTTTATGCAACTGTGTCATGTTAATTTCACCAACACTTAAAATGCTACTGCTGAAATATAAGTTATAATCTCAAACCAATTATAATACATTCATTTATTTCAAAGCTTTCCAAACTCAAAACCTGCCATGTAAGCTGGCAAAAATATTTGCTTTGCATGATCTTGTGTGAAACATGGCAGCTCCACTTATTTTCATTAATATCTTGACTTCTGTTCTGTGGAGACAGATCCAGTTGTTTGCATTTAACTTGACCTGCTTTTTCTGGTTGCAAAAAAAAATGTTGGCAAGCTGCATGTGTATCTTTAAAGATGAATTCAGTTGTTCTATCTTGATTACTTTGGTAAGAAATTCTAGCTAGCTGGTGATCTTGTTATGTTAATTTTTCACTGTTATCATGCAACGCATACATTATATTTGGGCAATTTCTATAAAAGCGTGCAGATTTGGGCAAATTGACGTTCTGCCCCCCAAAAATGGTTTGGTCTCGTACGGCTATGTGTACCGTACTTAGTTAAACAATTTACTATGTAGCCTATAGGCTACTTTCATAGCACAACTCTCTAACCCTCGCTAGTTGAATCACTGTGGTGGCCGGTGGACTGCCAACACGACTCCATGTAACTTCGCAAATAGGCTACATTTTTTCTCTTCTCGCGAAGCTTTAAAAGGATCACCACCACTTCCTTCCTTCGTGACAATGGTGTCATATTTTTGATGCAAATAGGCTAGCCTACTGTATTTTTGAAATAGAACATAAATTTTTTTTAAGTTAGTTTGTATGCTATAGCCTATGTATCTAGCCTATGTTGTGTTTTTCCTACAGTAGGCTAGCGTTAAATAGCCTAAGCAGGATTAGTTCGGCCAAGCAGCCGATATTATTACTTTAAACAACCCAATTCGTCAATGCCGAGTAGAAACGTTTATATTCTCGATTTTTATAGACATGACCCATCAACCCACATTGAATGATGATTCCTGGCAGTTTCGCATAGCCTACTTGTAGAGGCTTTGAACCACTGACTCACGTTCGGTCACCGAATTCGACAAAGTGACGTTTCTGAATGTGCGTCAAGCGTCAAAATTATGCGTTATGCGTCAAAAGTATTGTTGTATTAAAATTATTCCATCCACTTGGTGTCGCTGAATGGAAAGCAGTCCTGAAATGCGTTGCTCAAGCGCATACCCCGGGACACAAACCAGCACCGCTTGATTTTAAAGTTTTTTCTTGAAGTCAGGCGCTTAACCAACTGAGATATCAGGGGAAATTCAACACATTTACAGACTCAACTGCGAAAACTCTGTGCACTGAAGGTCGCAAGTAAAAAAGAAATCGGCATTATCAATAAAAGTGTCTTGTCATGATTACGGTAGGCCATCGCACTTGATTCCAAGCATTGACTGCCTCTTGCATGAAATGTTTCGAAGATTCTATAATATGTTGTTTGCTTTGTGTATTAGGTGTGTGTTGGTCCTGTTGGTGTTCGTTTTGTCGGTTTAGGTAGGTTAATCTTTGTCTGCCTTGGGCACGCTTCCCTTCAATTTTGCCTGTGAGAGAGAGAGATGTTTTAACTTTCCTTTTCGCAGCACGTGTCCTAAAAATTGAAGTTGATTTTCTTTGATATTTTTTAGTAGATTGTTTGTTTGACTTGATTTAAAACAGTTTGGTTGCTTTTTCTGTCAGTCCAGGAAATTCTCTGCATTTTTCGGAATGCCCACATTTCAAACCCATTTATTCTTTTATTAATTGATTTGGTAATTGTCCAGGTTTCTGAATTATATTTAAAAATTGGATAAATACTCTTTTTTAAGGTAGGAGGCCATACTCTTTTTTAATAAAAGTTAATGGCAAAGGTTTTATATTTTGATCTACGTTGAAAACAACGGCGATGAAAAGTCATCTAACATGCGGTTTTGACACATATTCCTTTTCAACGCGAAAACAAACTCTAGTCTCAGTAGAAGCAAATTTGCTAATACTCGATCACTAATAATATACGACGATCACGATCAGCAATAAGATTTTACTACATAATTACCATTTCGTTTTACGAAGTTTTTCCACGGTGGTAAGCGAACACTACAAGCATAAAGGCTTTTCAAATGTTAAATGACGTCAATTTCTTTTTGTAACTTACGATTTTGTGGAAAACTTCACCTATGAAGATAATTTAATATTGCATTTTTCGAGATATTATTTTTGTCAGGTTTCACTGGAGACTTTTGAATGGGCTACAAATATTTTTCCACATCAAGAGCCATAGCAGACCTATAGTCTCTGTGTGGGCTGTTAAACCTAAACCGAAGCATTGAAATTACATTTTTTCATTCCCCGTGAAGCCGCTATGATGGCAAATATTTTTTCCCTACCTTATGTCGAACATTTTGAAATCTTTATTCTGGGACTGAAAGAGCCTTTGATAGAGACTGAAAAAGCTTTTCAATTCCTGGAAGGTTCGCATACTTGCAGAGGTCTTGAAAACCTGACGCAGGCACAGTCAGTGGTGTAGGCTACGCAGAATTTCTTTCAAGTGGGGGGGCATTCAATTTGCTTGCACACGCTATAGGGCACAATTGCCGAGATTAACAGAGCAAAGTTTCCGCTTGATGAGGTTTCATTGTCTGTAAATTATTCTATCCAGTAGGTGCCGCTGAATGGAGAGCTATCTTTAAGCGTTATATTCAAAGGCACACCCGAGAGCTGAACCAAATCTGCTCTTTCTTTAGTTCACAAAATCGGGTGCTTGACTAACTCTCATTAGCTCAGTGTTTACTGCCTTACTGGTTAACTCAAGATCACGCGGCGCTGGTTCGGCTCTCGATCGGGATGTGCCCTTGAGGAACGCATTTCAGGACTTCATTCTGCGGCACCTAGTAGATGAAATAATTTCCCGGCAACAACATTTTAACAATCGGAAACTTCACTCTGCCAATCTCGATGACCGGCCCTGCGTCAAAAGCTTCTACATGTATGCCAAACAACTAGGAATAACCAATCAAGACTTTGTCAGTCCGAGGATGAAGATTCAAAACCAACTAACTTATAGGGGTGGACAAACAGCTCTTACAATACCCAACGATGTCAAGTATTTGAGACGGACTGATAGCAGTGGTTTTCATCCGGTGCTGACTGGAAATCCGTCGGTGTTCTACAAGATTTTCACGTGATATACTATTGTTATCGTAATGAGACGATTTAACACAGCACTGAATAATAATACTGATTTCTGCATGTTTGTTGGTTCATGTGTAACCACCATTTAGTGTAAGCTTGTTGAAAATGAATTTCTCTTGTTGTTATTGAAAAATAAACGAACGTTAACAAAAATACGTAATCTCAGGTCTACGTGTTGCTGGAGATTTTGTTTCCATCTGTTATTGTAAAAATCACAAAGGTTTGACAAACGTTTGGAAGATTGGATTTGAGCAAGTTTGCAAAGGTTAAGAATCGGCTTTAACTAAAGCATTCTGATAAAGAAATTACTAATGCTAACGATTTCAAAGATTAGAATTTTTCCCTATTCATAAAATAGTTGGATTTTAAATAAAGCCCCAATAGAAACTGTTTGAGCAGACTCAAATACAGCAGATGATAAGGCTAATTATTATCAGGGTGGCAGCTGACTTTGGTGATCTTTTGGTCTTTCGCTGCCATCCTTATTGTGTGAATTATGTGTGTTCATTGTGTTTTGTATAATTTTGTTTTTGGCCAACAAAACAAATAGACTGAACTATCAGATAAACAAAATACTGTAAAATGAAAAGGTAATTAATAGTTTATTGAGTTCGAAATCACATAGAACTTTGATGAATAACCTCCACCAGGCCAAATGGTATGTATGAGAAAAGTTTCCATCTTTCAATCACACCCGGTAATATCTTTTGTTTGTACATTTATGACAAAATGAAGATAAACATTAAATACATTTACAGCAATAATCAGTTTTTTTATACAGTATTTTTTGAAATAAATGTTGCCATAAAACGTTAACCGTTTGCGGTATCTTACAATTTTAATGTTATCAACATTAAATTGCTGAATATTGTAAAAAATGTGATCAAAAATTTCCATAATACAGTATTTGCAACCTTTAAAAAATTTGCACTGTATTAGTTATATATATCATTAAAGTAGAGCCCATTTTATTTCAGAAATACACAAGCGATAGTGCAACCCCTTATCTTCCATATGCTCTTAAAAAGCTCAAAGTTTTGACAAATAGAAAGTCTTTACAATCAGCATGGCCCTGTCATTACAGTAAGACTCTAAGCTACGTGTTGGTGTTTGAAGTCAAAAACACACCAAAGGTTAATTGTAAAGTGTGCAGTAGTTAAGGCGTTAGAACAAAATAAGTGTGGTGCAAATGGACATAAACTCCATTTCATTGACCATCACCAATAATTGTAACAACACAACAACTATAAAAGTTAATCAATGCAAAGAGTTTAAGCTTCAGCTTCCTGCTTCACCTTATAGTCCTTAATTGCTGCTTTTATAGCATCTTCTGCTAACATCGAGCAATGCAACTTTACAGGGGGGAGAGAGAGCTCTTTTGCTATTTGTGTGTTTTTAATGTCGCCAGCTTCATCCAATTTCATTCCTTTTATCCATTCTGTAGCGAGGGAACTTGAAGCTATGGCAGAACCACAACCAAACGTCTTGAACTTTGCATCAGCAATTTTTCCTTCATCATCAACTTCAATCTGCAGTCGCATAACATCACCACATGCTGGAGCACCAACTAAGCCAGTGCCAACAGTGTTAGACTTTTTGTTGAGGCTGCCAACATTTCGTGGATTTTCGTAATGATCAATCACCTTTTCATGATATGCCCGAACAGCAGTAATACAAGGTCTTACTTTAGGCAGATTTTGCAAAATAAGTCGCTGAACACTTGACATTTTTGTATTTTCTTTAATCTGCAAAAAGTAAACAGCTCAGTTATTATAATAGTAAACATAAAATATGATTAGTTACTTAAATACAAAAAATAAATACAGCTGCAGCTCCTGAAAGCTTTATGTACATCGTTTTTATGCTGTCTGATATAACTTGTTATTGGTTCTGGAATCTGTGTAACCCTGCATGGTCTTCATAGTTCATTCCTGGGTTGCTCATGGAGCTTTTGGTTTTCTTACAGCCCTTAGGATTAAAATTCCAGAGTGCTTGGCTGCATTTTTGCAATTGCGTTACATAATATACATACTTTAGTGTCCATTTACGTAGCCAGCTTGTTATGTGCTATATAAAATCAATGTGTCATGGCCACATATCTTCAATCAATATGATTTTCTTAAGTTGGAGCGACTAGCGTTTAGTTTCACAACAATAATTCAATTCAATGTGTATTCAGCATATTTAGATGGTAGTATGACCGTTTAACAGTATACTAGTAGGGGGGGGGGGGGGGGGGGGGGCTTAAAATTTACTTTGGTATGAGTACACCTTAATTTTATGCTATGAGACGTACTTAGGGCACTAAGTAAAAAAAAATTAAAATTGGTTTGAAAAACCCCCCGGATAATGGGATTTTAAAATATCCGGGGGAGTAGCGCTGGCAAAAATGTGGTTTTCAGACATTATTCAACAACCACTTGTCAGAAACTGTTCAAATTGGTCTCAAAAGATGCAGAAAAATTAGGTGAGTGGTGAAGGACCACTTTTGGAGCTCCAACCAAAGAACATATTCTAAAATCATAAAACATATGAAATTTTTTACTAATTTCCTCCAGAAAACAAGGATTTTAAATATTTTTATGAGAAAATGCATTTTAATATTACATTAACTTGTTAATGATTAAGTATTGAAATGCTTTAATAAAAACAATAGGTTAACTATACTCCATGGGCTATACAGACGAAATCGGTTAATAGTATACTGCTTAAACGTATCAATCGTTTATTTGAATCAAAACCTGAAATCCCAAACCAAATCCAATGTGATGTTAAGTAAAAACATCGGTTAAGCGCATACCGCTTAAAAGAATAAGTCGGATAAAAGCATCAGGATTTGCTTCTAGTTTGCATACTTCATTCATTTAATCGTATAATTATACCCGTTAGCGAATAGAGAATGTCTATTTTTTGCTTCGCATTATTGTCTGCAATGTTCAAAGGCGAAATGAAGCAAAGGTGAGACAGACGCATGCGCTCAAAACAAAGACAAGTGTCTGTAATCCCAGGCCATAATCTTATGCGCTAGACATCGCACTACAAAGAACCAACTTTCGCACAGCTGGGCTTCATTAAAACAGAAGAGCACACAAAAGGAATAATCACACTAAAGAAGTTTAAATGCTTTTGATGTCATCCGTCGGCGACTGTCCTTCCAAGGAATGGACATGGACAAATTATTTCGGCTTAAGAGGGAAGTGTTGGAAAGCATGTCCAAAAGTTTTTACCAGAAAACTTTGGAGAATTTTTTTTAATTGCTGAAAAAAAGCAGCCTACTGTTGTGAAATGCAGTGCATAATTTCATTTGTGCAGTTTCGTTCAGTTGAAGAACATTGCAAATTAATTATTTGACCAGACAGCGCAAAAGACTTTAAAAAAAAAACTTTGCGATTTCAAAACAATGTGTGTGAGCCGTGTTTTTCTACCATACCACTATTTTTGTAGGCCACGTTCCATACTCAAAACTACACAGCTGGTACGAGCTAAAATAAAAATAGAACGCTTGAATCAAAAACGTCGTCAAAGTTCGTGTTGTGACGTCACATAGATCGGTGAGATTAAAAGAAGTCCGATTGCCGCAGTTTGCAGAAAGTTTTTACCAGAAAACTTGTCACATAGATCGGTGAGATTAAAAGAAGTCCGATTGCCGCAGTTTGCAGAAAAATGCTTTGATCATATACCTGCTCAGCCAAGTCACCAAAGCTGGTCTTTTTTACATTGTTTTAACGTCTGCAGATGATAAATCAATGTAAAAAAGACCAGTTTTGCTGGCTGGAACATACAGCATAGTGTTATGTAACACAGAACTAGTAAACTCTTTAAAGTTTAACCAGAATTGTAAACAGTTGTAGGAAGCATCAGTTGTTATGTGCGTTGCAGCCTAGTCAGCACAGACATCTTCCCAACAATTACGCCCATTCACAATAAACCTTTTTTTTAGTAAATTGGTTAAACGAATCAATCGTATAATCGTATCAAAACGTCTGGCAAATAGGTGATTCGATTAACCGATTTCGTCTGTATTAGCAAGAGAAAACTAATATTAAACCCAAAAATGTAAAAGCTTTTTCAATGAATGCGAGTATGAAGTACCTTTTAATGTGCTATTTTGTAAGCAAAACTTTTAAAACATATTATATGTGTTGTAATCAACCAAATTAGATGGCATCTGTTAGTGGGGTATACACCACAAGATCAAAAAGCCAAAGGGTAGTTGAAGATGAAACGTACACTGAAGCAGAAGAGTTGAGAAAAGGAATTTTGCCTTCCAAAAAAGATATTGCTCAGTGTATGATATATTTGCTGCGTGATCACCGTGCTGGCAAAGCACTAAGAACTGTAGATGAGGCTTGTCATATGGCATGTAATCTAATGGATCACTGGATGTATTGCAACTGTACACTGTCAGTTTGAAGACAGTCAAGAAACGTGTTATTAGTCTTTATAGTTTGTTCAAAGATACCATGTAAAAGTCAAAGCAAAAATTTTATATGCAACCAGCAAAGAAGTCCATCTTCACTGACTTCGATGCATCCATGACCAAGTTAATTGATATATTTTGTGAAGATAAGAAACAGAATGGCTTTGGAACATATGTATGGAGTAAAGATGGCAGAAATGGAGTGGAAGTTTCTGGATAATATGAGAACAGTTCGCAAGCACTACTGTGAAGAACATTTGAGAAGATGCAGCAAAAGGAGAAAGAAAGGTGAGAAGAATTGGCTTTGAACGGCAAGTGCTGTTGAAGCTATTGATGCACAAGATGTTGAAGTTATAATGGAAACTGATGACCAATGACCATGATGATTATTCTCCAGAAATGGAACAATATAAAAGCAAGAAAAGGCCTTTTATTCACATTATTACTGATGAATCTTCAAGTGATTGCATTCCCAAGGAATACAGACATATTAGAGAGAGCTCGAACATTGTAAGGCCAACGTTTTACAAAACAGTTGATGTGTTGATTAGTAAGTAACCATTGCTCTAAATAGTATCACCATTAATGGTACTTATAGAAGGCTCCCAGCTTTACCTGTGAACAATCAATACAGAGAAAACAAGGCTTTATTAATACAAACCATCCTTGCTATTTTATCCACTGTGAGTGGTGTTGCAGTTGAGGAAATTTTCAAGAAAATTACATTTCAGATGACAGATTCAGCTACACATAATCTTCATGTGGATGAAATGGTTGCTATTGATCTTGGTGTTGACCATATTCCTCAACATCTCCTTTGTCACACACATCCTTGCCTTATGTTCAACAGGTAACTTATGCAAGTCATCAGGGACATTTGAGGCGGCTGGGCGGGTTCCGGCTGGGGAGCTGATGCGAAAACCCTTCGCACAGCTACGGTACCTTGGCCCTCGTCCATTCTACCGCTGAGTACTGTGCACCAGTGTGGTGCCGCAGCTCTCACACCCGCCACATTGACACCGCCATCAATGACGCACTACGCACTGTGACTGGATGCCTGCGTCCCACTCCAACGGAATGCCTTCCCATCCTTGCAGGCATCCAACCTGCTGAGCTTCGCCGTAAAGGAGCCATGATTTCCCTTGCTCGTCGCGCACTGGACCCCGACCACCTCATCCACAGTACACTCCAGCGCCTACCTGTAGGACAGCAGCGACTGAAATCAAGACGCCCATTTGTGCACGCCGCACGACAGCTTCTGAACAACGTTGAAGATCTTGGAATAAGTGCGGCACACTGGACGAACTACACATGGAACATGGAGTGGCAAAACAACACCTCCCGACTCCGTGATTTCCTACCCGACGTCGATCTCCACCCTCCGGGAATGTCCCTCGCAAGACTTGCGTGGGTCTGGCTTAACCGCCTACGACCGGCGTCGGTCGCTTTCGTTCAGACATGTGCAGATGGGGCCTGGCTCCCTCACCGGGATGCGAGTGTGGCGCCACAGACCAGACAGTAGATCATGTCGTCCATGACTGCCCAATCCATCAACCACCACATGGAGCGCTTGGACTGAAGGCCCTGGATGACGAGACTGTCGAGTGGCTGATGACATAATGCCCAAACATATAGTCCGGAAGAACAGCTCATACGACGAAGAAGTGACATTGAGAGTACGTTTGCCGATGCAAATAGTTGCCCAGAACCTGAAAGTTTACCTGAATAAACTTCTGTGTTCCTCAACTGTAACATGGGAAGACTTTGACTCTGCCATTGAAACGTTAACCACATCTAATGTTGAATGAACTTTCTGGGAGAACGTGTTCGAAGTATTGCAACTTCGTGGACTCTTTCCATACTGGAACACTTTCCTGTGTTTAATGCGTGTATTTAAAGGTCATTTTGCGTACGGTACTTATTTGTATGTATTTTTGCGTACTTCACCCAGTTTACTTGATTATGTTCCTTCAGTTTAAGACCATAGAAAACTTTAACTGTTTCTTCCAACCTACAGAAGAAGACTGGCAACTGTTATTATAACTACTCCATCCCTAACGCAAATTATAAGCATGTTTTTTCAGTCAAAACGCTGAGAAAATGCAAAATTAACGTTTTTTAGGGTGAGAAAAAAGGAAAAATCTCACTTTTAAAAAAAATATGTCATGTTGATGCTCTGTTAGATTAAAAAATTAGGTCTCAAACCGCTCAGACTGTTATTTTGCATCTTCTAAAACCAACTGCAAGCATTTCTGACAAGTGGTTCTGGAATTACCTCTGAAAAACCATCTGCGCCCCCCCTCATTTTTGATATCTGATTATCCGGGGGTTTTTGCGACCAAAGATTTTTTTAGTGCTTTGACATTGACCCATAGCATAAAGTTCAGGTGTAGCCTACTCACTATTGAAATGTTGATTTTGCAATTTTGTGCCCCTTCCTAATATTACTAGCATGCTTTGGTATGGGTATCAGTTTTCAAGTTTGATTTCTATTAGCACTCTGCAGTTCTGTTTTACATCCTATTAATGGTTTAAATTTGGGTGTCAGACCGGTTATCTTACTGCAACAAACTGCTACGGTACGTAAGAGTAGGCTATAGACATTGTTCTCAGGTCATTCCCACCACTATTGTGCTCCCGATTTCGCTGTACTAACTACAACTCTGTATGAGCAAGTGCTGCTACACAACCTAACAGATAGTTTTTCCATGCATTGTTATAGGTAAATCTCAGCTTTTTAGTATATATATCAGTTTAATTTACTCTGTTTAGTATAGGCTATCAGTTTTCAAACCAATTCTGCCATCTTGGAAAATTAGCTATTTCCAAATGAACAGCAAGTAAATGCAAAGCTCATAAACTTACACTTAGCATTCACCTTACATGACATTTTCAACAGCATTAGGTTATAAAAACACAGAAAGCAAGCTGCACCCTTCGGCTTATCAGCACTCAGCAGCATTCTGATTTCTGTTGTTTTGCAATATGCTTGTCACTGAAAAAGTTGCCAGACAAAACTTTTTTAAATGAAAAACACAATCTAGAAAAAACTTCATAAACAAAAATGAGAAAATAATAACAAAGTTAAAATTGAAAGAAAGAAAAAAAAACAATTTTTTTAACTCCTTTTTTGACAGTTAAGCGTGTTTTATAAACAATGCTTGCTAATTACGTTAAAACAAACTGGAAATCACTTTTCAAGGCGCGAAATTTAGCATCAAGTTTAACTAAACTGTTAAATGGTTAAATCTACCAATCTCACAAAGTCAAACAAAAAGGCAAGACAAAAGCGTAACACTTAACATGATCATTTGATTCAAATGTAAAAAAACATTATGTAAAAAAAATGATCGTTCAGTTTTCAACAAACCATTTGAAACAGAAATAAAGAAATTTAAACTGATGCATGTGAAAAAAATATTCAAAAGTCTAAACCAAATTTAAAAGATTTTAGGTTTAAAAAATAGTAATATAAATTTTCAGTTATATATTAAATTAATTTAAAAAAAATATTTGCATTTTGAAACAGTAAATTGAAATACTGTGAGTTCAATGGATACAACCTGTTCAAAAAAGCTAACTGGCAACTTTGGTTTAAATTAATCTCAAAGCAGCAACGTCGAAAAAGTTATATAACTACTGATCAACAGCTCAAAAGTGAGAGTCGAAACCGCCAAACCATTCGGTTTTCAGATAGACCTACCGTTAATTCCGCTGCAAACTTTGATTTTATCTATTTTTTAATCACTATAGGTTCACAGGTAGTGTCTGATAATTTTGATGAAATGTACCTACTCCAATGCAACTTCAACTTCGCTTCATGGAACTTCACTCAGAAATATAAAAACTAAACAATCAAGTGATAAATTGATAGTGGTTTGAATTCTAAGAAAATAAAATGTGAAAACATTAAATGATGAAGTCATTTTGTTTAACAAGTGAATAAAGAAATAACAGTTAACCTCTCTCAGTGGCGTAGCCAAGGGGGGGTTTTGGGGGTTACAACCCCCCCCCTTTGGCACGCGTGTGACGTCACGATATTGAGAATGATGCTTTCAGTCTAAAAAAAAAATTGCCTAATTTTAAATAAAACTGCATTAAAAGAGCGAGTTTTGCCAATATCAAACATCTCAGCCAGGAATTAGCAACAAGAAAACATAGAGACTTAGCTTTATTTCCCAAAAATTCCGAAGAAAACATGATCTTACCTTTTTGCTATGCCACCGGACAGCACCATTTTACAGGAATATTCATACCCACATTTTTTGTTGAAAATGCTCTCAGAATCCACCAAATTCAAAGTAATTTTTCAAAATTTTCTGGGGGAGGCCCCTGGGTCGACAAAACCCCCCCTTTCAGAATTCCTGGCTACGCTACCGACCTCTCTGCTGGTACACCCCTTCATTTTTTGAATCATTTGACTTCGGTTGTAGGCTATTTCGGAAACAAAATCTTAACATAACTTCATTGTTGGTTGGTTTTGAATATTAATCCTCGGACTGACAAAGCATTGATTTGTTGTTCCTGGTAGTTTTGCATACTTGTAGAGGTTCTTGACACAGGGCCGGTTACCGAGATTGACAGAGTGAAGTTTTCCGATTGTTAAAGTGTTGTTACCGGGGAATTATTCCATTCACTAGGTGCCGCTGAAACTTGCACTTCTCCTAAACCGCAACTATCACCAAGAATGAGCAGCCTAAGCTAAAAACTTGATGTCAAGATACCGTACCTCAGATCAGACGAAGAAGAAAACTGAAGTACCAAGTCATAACACAACGATCACTCATCTACAATCGATTGGTTGCTTTTTGATGATTTATTTAACAACAAAACACGTGACGTCAAAGTGACTTGGCCCGGTGAATTGTAGAAAGCAAACACAGTCTTAAATGTCCCAAGCAATTATGCAATTGAAAATGGTATCAGAGCTCTAAAAATTGCGAAAGCTTAGCAAACCTAACTTAATATTTTTTGTTTTCTATAAAAGATCGGCTTGAAAGGTGACAATTTGGAAACTCTAAAAAACAGCGAGGCGTTTGACCCATTACTTACCACGAAGGAACATCACTAGTTGCACTTTAACAAATAGGCTACGTTTGTTCAAGCTTCTTCAGAAACTTTCTGGGTGACTCTGCCACAATTATGATATCAAAACTAAACACACACCCTGCTCGTGAGAATAGCGGCTAATAAATGTAGCCACCATCACCGAAAACGTTTCACTTCGTTTTAAAAAGTTGTTTCTCAGCCAGCAGAATTTTTATGTTTTCAACATCATCTGGCGACGCTTCAACATACTTAGTGGTATTTTTTGAAACTGGGTTAGAGCATTGAAGTCATTCTCTTTATTGGCCTCTGAATTGCATTGAATACTTTAGAAAATTTGTTTAGACCGCAAACACGTTATCAAGCTTTGCCTTGAGCGCACGCTAGCGTAGACTAACGACAATTGGCAGTACATTAAGTGTATTTCGGGTAACGGCCCTAGATTGAACAAAATACGAGCTTAATTAACTAGTAAGCAATTGTGACATGGCGTGTCAAACAGTCAAAGCGATGTCAGTTACACAGGCAAGCTGGCGTAAGCTCTTCTACCAACATTAGAACTGGCCAGGCTTGCGGCATGCTTTCACTGATAAATTCCATTGGTTCACATCGGTTCTTTTTTGATCTGATCTTCGGTCAGCATCGGTTCTTCATCTCCACCCGAACCGTCTTTACCCTTATGCTTGTGCTTTTTAGCTTTCTTATGCTTGGTACTGCTGCTGTTGTATCTCTCGTCTTCCTCGTGCTTCCTGCGTTGAAAAGAAAATGACCCAACTTTAAGCAAAAAACGACGTGATAATGCGCATTCAAAACAAGTGCTTGATCAATCTGAACACAAAGTTTAATCGACGTGTTTGAGTGTTGTGACAAACATTACGGTCTCCAATTAAGTTTTTTTTAGGTTGAAAGCCTGTCGCGAAGCGTAAAGATTTGTGAAATTGAGAATTGACACTTCTAGTGTGGCCAGGAAAACATAGCACTTCGCGTAAGATCCCTGACGGAAGTGTAGGCAGAACCGTGCACGTACCTGCGTGTGCTCTTGTGTCGAGACGGGCTGTCGTCTCGTCGGCGACGACCATCACGATCTCTATCTCGCTCCCTCTCGCGATCTCTATCCCGGTCCCTGTCTCGGTCTCTTTCCCGGGGTCGATCTCTGTCGCGATCACGCTCCCTGCTTCTGTGATAAGAACGTTACAAAGTCTCCAATCAATCAAATTTGACTTGAAAAGTTTATAACGTGTTGTTCAGGGAGGTTTACTCACAGGTTACAAGTCACACTTTTAATGCAATGTTGCAAGGTACTATACTTTTTCAGTTGCCTTGCCGAAACCAGGCATCGACGACCCCAGATGAAATTATAATTAGTCCAAATATGCTTGTTACATGTTCTATAAATAACTGTTTCTGCCTTGACGTTAAATTGCTTCAGATGAGATTGTCTTTCCTCACTTTTCAACAATTTAAGAGTTAAAGAGGAACGTTCCAGTTTATGCTTTGTTATTACGAGGCCGAGAAATTCACATTGTCTGGTTTTAATTTTTTTTTTTCAAACCTTTTCTTACAAACCTTTCTGGGTAGTCGTCCCGGCCGTCTCTATAGTCGGACCTCCTGGAGTATCGATCCCTTTCTCTCTCGTAGTCTCGTCGGGAGCTAGAAGTTCGAGGCTCGCGAGAGTAGCGCGATTCGTCGTCGCTGTGACAACAAATGTTGAATTTTTCAGACATAAAAAAAAAGAAGGAAAGTAGGAATCAATATGCCAAACACAGTAATATGATGTTCATATCAGAAGCACAGGTCTGGTTTGCAGTGACATTGGCAATATGGAACATAGAATAAACGTTACGTCAACTACAACAACAAACAATGTCTTTCGTGATAGAAAGCGTCTTGACCGAAAAGCGTTTGTGATCGGTAAGCTGTGTTTCAACAACCGCGTCTAGGTCTGTCTGTCCCTGGTGGTTAAAGATTTTGGACAGAAAGACAGAGAAGTCAAGCATCTCATCGAGTGTCTGGCCAAGACACAACGATTGCTTTGGTGGGTGTCGAACCGACACCCTTCAGAGAGTCAGTTAGATGCTTAAGCCACTCATCAAATCAACCGAAAATATGTTCCGGTCAATTGCGCTGATGACGGATATCATAAAAAAAAACTTGATAAAAAGACAAAAAAAACTTGACACAGAAATTGCAAGCAAACCTTCTTGGATTTTCTGGTTGACTTCGACGTTCTTCGCCTTCCTCAGAAACAAAGAAGGGTTGTTGCTGCTGTTGTTGCGGCTGGCTCACCGGTGGGACAAGGTATCCTCCAGGAGGAGGAGGAAATGGGGCTCCACTGACTGGAGGAAGCTGGACAAACTCTGTTCCCGGGGGCCTCAACGTTGGGGGCATCATAGTGGCTCCACCTAATGAGCAGGAATGAAATTGGAGTGAAGGTAGATAATAGGACAAAAGTGAAAACAATATCAATATTTGCTATCCCCTTAATTAGCCATCTAAGCCAATGGACACAAAAACAAATTTGAATGATGATGACGGCAGCGTCGCCAGCATAGCAGAAAAGTTCAGGGATTTATCAAAACAAAGTTTGATCAACGCCACAACAAAATGAACTACAACTCCAGTTACTTAACTAGCACGTTCAGTAATCGCATCTTCATGAAACCTGATAGTATCAAACTACTCGAGAACTTAGAAGCATGGCACTGGTCACTTTTATTCTGGTACCGACAGAGAACACTGTAAACTATGACGCAAAACATGCTGATGATTTCATTGCACTGGATATTTGTCAAATCTTAAATGCAACAAGGTGTTAGAGATACCATTGACACTACACACAGTTCATCTCACTTACCAGGAAAGGCATGAGGAGGAAGGCCTAAATAATACAAAAGTTACTTAAACATTGAACAACTAATACAATAAAATTGTAACACAACATCCGCAATATGAGCAGGACCCTAGATGCATGCAAAACCAATATATTTAAACGAAAGAAGCTCATTTTCAATAGACACAGTATTATCACCTCATATAAAATCTATTGAAACCAAAAATAGATTTACCTATGGGAAGAGTTGGAGGTGGCTTTGTTGGGTCGAATTGAATTGGAATAGCTGGTCCGTTTACAGCAGGGATGGTGTACATTGGTGACCTATTGTTGTTGATTGCAAGGCAAAATACTAAGGTTACATGTGAATGGAGGTAAAATCAATGAATCAGACTTTAATCTTTGAAGAAGGTGGTCGCTCAAGGCTGACGAAACGTTTCAAGCACAGCACATGGCACTGGTGATCTTTATCAAAGAAAGATGTTAACTTTTTTATGGAGCAGCTTTTATATTCATTGAAAAAATTACGAGAAATAAACAAAATTCAAGATTTGAACTTGATTGTTGGAGAACAGATTGTCAAATTGCTGGCCATGCCATTTTCCAGTATGGCAGTGTCTTGTACGTATATCAGAAACTAAATGGGAGGCATGGCACTATAAAGTAGCGTGTTTCAACCTTTTTTGAGCCATGAAACACTTTATGAATTAAAATAGTCTTGTGAAACACCAAACAAAATTTTGTAATGTGGAACAAAACAAACAACACAAGAAGAAGATAACCAATTTCTTGCGGAACACCTGATGATCTTTCTCGGAACACTGGTCGAAAATCACTGCTATACAGGTAGTGATCAGTGCGTTATTACATTGATTCAATGTAAAAAAAACGATTTTCCGCCTGGGTTTACTGCAGTCCACAGTTTATCAAAACACAAAATGAAAAGATATTAGCTCAAAAAAATAGTAAAAACAATCAGAAAACATACGTTGTTTGCGTTAGAGGCGAGGCAGAGGGGGTAGACCCAACTGTCGATGTAACCGTTATCGATGTGTCGGGGGTTCTCGGGGGGAGCCCATCGTCCTTTCTCCTGGTAAACTGCAACGTTGATATGGAACGGACCGAGTTCTCAAATCGGTTCGCCACAGGGGTCAAAGGAAGTCTCTGCTTGTTTTCATACTTGGAAAGAATTGACGACAATACACTTGAGTTGCGTTCCTGAAAGCGTAAGTTACATCAGAACACCGTTACGTAATAAAAAAAAGTACTGGGTACTTAAGAAATGCCTATTGGGATAAACAAACGTAATAAAGCCTTTAAAGACTTGCTATAAATTCAAAGCTTTCAATATAATTAAGTTTTGCTTGCTCTTTTTCAAAAATTTTGGAAGTTTTTAGCCATCTGATGTAGCCTACCTTATTTACAAAGCTGCCTCTTTTTGTGAGGTAACTATTAAAAAATCTTGGTCTTCCGCATGACCCGTGTTATTGGCGTTGTCAGCTGCATAGCCGAGTGGTGAGAACCATGGTTAGGCGTTCGAAAAGACACTAGTTCGACACTGTTTAAGAGCATGCGGATGTGTCTTCGGTAAGACACCTGAACGTATGTATGAAGGTGGACACGAAGATTGGCTTCCTTGCCTTTCCGTCCACTTAATCTAAGTCTTCTACTAACGTGCGTAAGCCTAGATACGACAAATAACCCGTGGTATAGTATGAACCTACCGCAGATCCGGGCGTGCTTTGAGGCAGGACAGGTGCGTCCATTCCGCTGCGCAAACGCTTCTGCTTCTCACAATATATTTTCCAAGTCACTTCGTTGAAGCCGTAATTGAAATAATCAGATATATCAGCACCTGACGTGAACCAAATTCATTTTTAATTGAAGCTATTTGAGCCATCATACTGTAGTTAAAATGTACAACGGTCTATATTTTTAAAACTTTTTTCGTGGTAAATTAAAAAAAATATCGACAGGAAGGCACCCGCATCTTAAAGAGCGGGGAAACCCAAATTAACTTTGCGAGTTTTTTGTTTCAGCGTGATGTCATTGTGTACAACATGCGTTTTAGCAATAAAAAAATCCAAATTTTGTTGCCCTCGTCTCGCTAAGGCCGCTTTTGTTTGATACCCGTTTGCGAGGTCTCGTTGCGCATCAAGCTGTGATGCTGTTCGCTGTGACGTCACAAGGTACATATAGTTGTGGCCAAAAGTTTAAGACCAGACTTGATTTATGACGATTTTTGCATTACTTCAAAATACTGCATCAGATATAAGATGATGCATAAAGATGATGCAACTGAAACAATATCTGATGCAGTATTTTGAAATAATGCAAAAATGGTCATAAATCAAGTCTGGTCTTAAACTTTTGGCCACAACTATATGTACCTTGTGACGTCACAGCGAACAGCGTCTCAGCTTGATGTGCGCGAGACCTCGCAAACGGGTATCAAACAAAAGCGGCCTTAGCGAGACGAGGGCAACAAAATTTGGATTTTTTTTTGCTAAAACGCATGTTGTACACAATGACATCACGCTGAAACAAAAAACTCGCAAAAAGTTAATTTGGGTTTCCCCGCCCTTTAAGAAGCATTCGCAGTTCTATTCATCCAAGAAGTTCAGCAATAGTATATCGTTGGCCTGTGTTTTGTCACAGTGAAAATCGATATATTGTTCTTGCTCACAACTTTGTGATACTATATTGCTCTGAAACTAAAGGGTTTGGCTTTTCACAAGGTCATGCCATGCCGATTCACTGAGTCACCAGCCGATTTGCATTCACTCCCATTAGTTTGTTTGCTTTTTGTTCCTAATAGCCTTTTTGATAGCTAGAAGTAGAAATTGTACAGATTACAGTTCTCTGTACTCCAACTACTACAGTTTACTAAAACAAAACTATTCTGCATTGACACTTCAGATTGAATCTACAAAAGAAAAACAAAAGGTTGATTGTAATGATAAATTGCAATAGTGAGTTCCCAGACAGCAAATCCACCGTTTTTTTACGTATACTCAACGTCTGCAGACGCTGAATTAATGTAAAAAAACGGTTGATCTGCTGTCTGGGCTGTTTTTCATCATACCTGGCTTTCTCCAAGGTTTATCCTCCAACGAATCCAAGTTGAAGTCGATTGCAGCTTGTCCGTTAATATTTCCAGGTGCTGCCAGGTCGAGACCCTTGCCAACAGTAGCCTTTGGTGTTCCGATCACCTGAACTGGGTTACGGTACAAGTGACGACTTCCAGACCCGGTGAGAGGAAAAATACCCCCATTATCATTTCCTCCTGGGCCTGTTGAGATCGCTCCAATAGTCACCTGAAATAACATTGCTTTGTTGAAAAAGGTTAAAAACTCAAGCAGCAAATATCTTCACAATGATCAATTTGTTCTAACACAATAATAAAGTCCTTCATCTAATTTAAAATGGCAAATTAAGCCAAATTGTTATAATTTTAAAATACAGTGACACCAATTGAAAATACATTACAATTTTTTTCTTAGTTTAGATAATACACTAAAATGGAGGATACTTGTATTTGCTCTACATGCAACAGAAACAAACCTGATAACAATGAGATAAATCTAAAAGTCGCATAACTTACTTGTACATCATCATCTGACTCATCAGAGTCGTCTCCGTTAACATTTCGTTTGTCAGTACCTGCCTGTATGTCAGCTGGTGTACTAACAGGCACCTCAAGGCTATTGTTGACATTCTCAGTTCCATTTGTAGTTTGGGATGAATCTTTCAAAACACGACATTGCAGTTAATACAATTTATTTACAATCTAATGACATTGAGACAATGTAACACGGATAGACGCTATTGATTGAGATGGTATTTCTACTAACCAAAGTGGAATAAATCAGGTAAAAGCTTTCAAAAAACGGCTTCCATATGTTTAAGTCAAATTACAAAAGTGAAACATCTCAGTTATGAATGTCTGTGAATGTGTACCGATTACATTCCAGCATTAGCAATGGGCAAAAATTGGCTAGCAGTAGTGCAACTGGGTTCTAATACTACATGCATTACTTTTAGTGGGAGTTTCTTCGAGTTTTGGTTCTTCATCTGGTACCTCTGTTTGTTTCAATGCTGGATCAGCTGCAGGCCTGTAATGGCATGTCACAATTGTCACATATGTAAGCCAATGTTCAAAAATTGTGAACGCTTTTACACCACTTATTAAAAAAGTTAATTTAAACTAAAAATACTGATGCAGTACTATTGTCCAAAACTTTTAGCTACAAAGACATAGGCAGTAGGCACCCACCCACAGTGATGTCGAGATATTTAAGAGCTACCTCAATGTGGTGCCAGGTGCTTTAGATGCTATTCTGAGGAAAATGATTTTTCCTCGATGCTTGGTTGGTGCGACAACAACACAACATATTTATTCCTGCATACTCCAATGGACCTAATATTCGGTGAGCTGTTGTTTAACAAAGAATTTCTAATATCACTTTCATAAATTTTCATTTGCAGGTTGGTAGGCTATATAGTGCTTGTTCAATAAGGAAACATATTAGTCCCTGACTATTCAAATACAGCAAGTTTTAGATAAATTATATTATATGTCCGTCTCATCACTGAGTAAGCCACGTCTTCCACATGGACATTGGACATTGTTAACTAACATTTCCCTTTTTAAATTAGAATTTATTGAATGTTTAAAGTCTGTTCAACGCATCACAACTTGTCATTAAATAAGCAACCACAAAAAATAGTAGAATACACCCGACTCAAAATAGTACCAAAATCATTCAGCATCACAGGGCGGCAGAGCCTGAATGTAGTGCTTACGTGGCAAATGCCTAAGTGTCTGACCCTAAAAACCATGCTCAATATATTTGAACTCACTGGCTTGAATCGGCTTCAACAGATTCTGTTTTGACTTTGTCACCTGCAAAAAAAGAAATGGAAGCAATAAGAGTATGGCAGGTCAGTATGATTTACCTGAAGAAAGTTACATGCTTAAAGAGACAAAATCAATTATTTTTACAAAATTTTTACTTACTAAAACCTATAAACCATAACTTATATATATTCCATTATACTGTAGTAGGAAAAAGTGAATAAATTTCATAATAGGTTTCAGTTACCGTACAACCACGAGTCCTCCTCGTCAGCATCTGCCATGAGTCTTTAGAATATATAGTCTTTTTCCACAAAAGAAACAAAAACACTGAAAACAGCACTTATCACATGCAGAGACGATTTCTTTAGCTTCTTTGGCTGACTAAAGAAACATTTTTATTTATTTAAAATATCTGCAATACAAACATTTTGAAAACCATATTGTGACAATATATATATTGCAAACAATCTTTGCGAAAAAGATGAAGAAAAATACCAAACTAAAACAAATTTATTGGAATTTTTACAACTCAAAGAATTGTATTGCTGTTAGCAAAACACTACAGCAGTAAAATATTTGCAAAGTGAGGATGACAAAATTCTGAATAACAAAAAATGACATGTTCAGCTCTATTTTGGGTAGGAAAAAAGTTTAGGCATATATGGAGATGGTTGATATAATTTACCAAAAAAAGAAATTTTGTTTTGGTTGATATTGTATGGATGGCAAGTTTCAAATCTTCTGAGCATTTGTTTTTATTTAAAAAAAAAAGGCAACGCTAATAGAAATTCGTAAAAATAATTCTCCACTGATTTAGAGTTGACAGCAGTATGACAGCATGTTTGGTACCAGTGGAAATGCTTATACAACAGGACATTATAAAAACGTAACAAATTTCCTAAAGGTACGACATTTCAATATAGACATCAGTACATTACTACATTTGTTAAATTTTATGCTTCCACGGCTCCACGCAGACCACTTTTACAAACCGTATTCATCAAATTTTCTATTGCAATACTATATATAGCCCTTGTCTTTGTTAAAGGTGAATACAAGAATCAATTAAACAGTTGCTAACACAAACGTTTACTCAATTACAAAAACATTTCAAAAAAATTCAAAAAGCAGCACAAATATAATTAGTTTATGATTATAACTGCAGTAGTAGCTGGTACTGTCAAATTCGGAATGGCCCGTTTCGGTAAGTCCGATTCGGTGAGAGCCCTATTCGGTAATTTTTTTAAAAATTATTGGGTACTGTAGCCTAATTATCATTGCCGTTATAGGGTTAGGGGGATAGGGGTTAAGGGTTAGGGTCTTATTTCAACGTTTAGCGACGTTAAAACAAGCGGCAATGATAATTAGGCTACGGTACCCAATAATTTTCAAAAAATTCACCAAATAAGGCTCTCACCGAATCGGACTCACCGAATAGTAGCAGACCCGTCAAATTTGCCAGCAATGCAATACAAGAAATACATTTTTTTCACAAAAATCAATCAAACTGGCATTACTGGCATTCAAACTAGTTTGAAATTTCAGCTTTTGATCCTGTTGAACCATTCCTTGTTTACACATACATCTTGTATTAAAGAGATGAGTTTCCCTAAAATTACAACAAATACAACATGGTACAACACGAAATTAAGTAAAATGAACAATGACCTCGCCATTATATATTATATAGGTCACTTATCTTCACTTAACTAATTTTTTTATGACAAAAAAGCAAAACATTAAACAATGTAAGATGCACTGTAAATACAAAACGTAAAAATTGTTTGGTAGTCCGAAACACTTCATGTTGCTTTGAAAATTAAACTAGATGCTCTGATTAATAAGTGTTTGGATAAGTTATACATACAAAAATATATATAATCTATTCAAACATGTAGTTGTGTTAATTCTGAAGTTCAAAATAACTACAGTTTTGGATTCAAATTTAAAATTCTCCATTATGCATCTTGAACACTGTGAGTATGCTTTTACTTTTTATGTTTTACTGTACCTAAGATTGCACTTACTATGCACACACTGGGCATCAGTCACTTAAAAAGCATACGCAATGTACGTTAAGAATTATTCCCAGGTAAATGCAACTGCTCCAGCATCTGGTTAATACCGACCAAAGCCTGAGACATTTCATCGTTTTGTGAGACGTTCAGCGTAGATCTATTGGTATCTTTTCCACATGCTTCGTTGCGCTTTTGTGAAATCATCTTGCCTGCCCAAGTTGCATACTGTCTGTTATTACCATCTTTGCCGGATGACTTAGACAATTTAGTAGAAGTTAAGAACAACCCGTAAATGGCCCGAATATTAGAATTACTGCTTAATTTTACAGCTTGGGCAAAGTACTGTCTTGCAATTTTGAAGTTCTCATCCCCACCTTGTGTATATTTTATTTCTGCATAACGTTGATGATAAAGGTGATTAAATGAATTGGCTAAAATTAATTCTTCCATACAAAAACCAGCTTTGCTATAATCCATTTGTTCAATATACAAATCAGCCAATTCCATCCAAGCATCTTGATCAGCCATGAAAGTATGCAAATATCCGGTTAGAAGCTTGATTGCAGCATCTCGATCCTTAATCTTTGCAATTGCAATCTTTCTCTTCTTGACAGCAGCATCTGTTTCATCGAGCTTTTCCAATTTATCATAAATTGTCATTGCTTTGTCATATTCTCCCATTGCTTCAAATTTCATTGCCTCTAACTTTTTAACTCTGGAGCTTTTGGGAAAATTTGCAAACAACTTATCTAAGCACATATCAGCAATATCATAACGACTGGTGTCAAGTGCAGCAATGAGCAGTTGTTCACATACCAACCAAAGTTCATCACCTAACTTTGAAGAATACTTTTTAACGAGTCGTTCTCCTAATTCCACAACCTTTTCACTTTCCCTGTGGTTTCCATCTCTCCATTCACGAAGTGTGTCACGAGCTTCATCCCAACCAACATTCATATTTATACTATGGTTAAGGCTAAAAACAGATTATTATTCGATTGGTTATAAATAAATCTGATGAGCAAAAACAAAATTAATTTACAAAAACAATTAGACCGTTTTCGCAGCATCAACGAAGCGTGACATGGAAAACAAAGCACTTTACAAGCTGAGTTCATAGTGGTGAAGCACCGTTTTTAAACATTTTGGTTATTTTGATCAAATCATTGCTTACTTTAGCCGTACATTTTGTACTAAAAGTACTTTATTGACTGAGTAATTACAAAAAGTTATCTATTTTGAGAAAAAAATTTACTGCAGGGCCGTAGCCCATGGGCCTAGTTAACTAGGCTATCACCAGCACAGGGCCACTGAACAACCCATTGATAAATATTATTTTAAAATATTTTAGTTAAGAACTAAAGTACATAGCCTAAACTTATTATTTTATTGGCAGTGGCCAGGGCTGCGATTTTTGCCTTTTTCGGTGACGAGGTCACTCGACACGCGCCATCACTATTCGACAAACGCCGTGCCTTCCAAAAAAAAAAGGAAAATAAAAAGGTAAAAAAAACAGAGAGGACTAAACGTCGTCAGGTCGAGGAACAATCGGGGGGGGGGGGAGCATCACATGATGCAATCATAAGAGTGCTGACTTACGTAAACTTTCTTGCGCCAGGTACTTTAAAGCAAGGTCTAAATGTGACGCTTCACACGAGAAACTCCCAAGGCGTCAGCGCCGCCATTTTTGAACACTGCGGGAGAATGCTTTGATCGAAGTTCAAACGCTTGGCAACAAACATTTCGCCACACACGTTTTGTGTTATTCGACACAACGGGTTTCCTATATAGATAAAATAACCGAAGTAGGCTACTTTAATTGTCAACGTGTTTGCAGGTTTGTATTTATGTCTGACTTATGCACTTGTTGTTCCAAGCTTGCAGAAATGTTTTGCACTGGGAATAAGGAATAGTAGACAGATAAACACGGTTGCAACTTGACTTCCATCCACTAAAAGGGTTTCTGTGATTACGTAATGGGCGATTTTGCATTTGCATTTACAAAAGCACACAACCCAGCTGGCAAAACCCGTCGTTTTTACATTGATTCAACGTCTGCAGACGTTGAATCGAAAAAACGAGAAGCGAAAAATATACTAGAGTAGTCTATCACGAGTCACGACCGCACTGTTTGATTTGTAGTGATGTACCAAAAGTAGCGATACGCACGCTGTTGCGTTAAATAACTCAGGGGGAAACGTAAGTTAATTTTGGGTTGATTCAACGTTCGATTCAGCACAAATCTATTTAATTTTCCTGGCGGGTTACATTGCGTACCCAAACAGCAAAAATCATCATTTTTGCATTGGTTCAACGTCTACAGACGTGAAGTCAATGCAAAAATAACAAATTTTGCTGCCTGCGTAACAATGCCCAAGAAGAAATGTACGTTTGTTTTACATTAATTCGACATCTAGCGACTTTGAATTATCATAAAATAATGCTAATTGTTCAACCAGGTACCGGTAACAAATTAATATCTCACTGCGAGATGATTGCCTCGATTTACGTTTACACTAACATAATTTCGGCACAATTGAGATACCGCGAGCAAACACGAGTCTGTTTGATAAAGAACTAGCCGTCAGAATCGGAATCATAAGACGCTGTATGGGAGGATGAGGTTGTCGCGTCATCACTGAAATACTTGAAGACGCAAAACTGCCTGTTCATGAACGCGCAATGCCATATGATCAGAATCAGAATCCTTATTTTTCTTTTCTGCCGAAAAACCGTTTATCTAATTTCGTATTACTTCTTTAACTTGACCCCCTAACTTTCTAATTCCGATTTGTTTCCGTCATAAAATTCTTTACAAATTTTGCAAAATACCACACTAACTTTTCCTTCTGTTTGATAATCTATAGCAGGTAAATTCCACTTTTTAACTGTATCTTCTTTCACTATAATTTATATTCGCAACGACACCGGTAAACAATAAGCATTCGATGAAAGTATAACATTTGCGTAACAATTAAGCCAGTATTCATAAGGTGGCAAACTTTTTACAGTTCACAAGAGCATTGTCAGCGCATAAAATAGTTTGCGTGATGCTCTGGGCTACCGCCGTGTGACACGCAATGAAGAAGCGCATAAAATTTCGTTTGAATAAACATTAAAGCATACGGCAATTGTCGCAGCAATCTAAGGTGTGTTGATTTGGCGACGGCAATGTTTTTTGCCGTCGTAGATGGAATCACTCAACCAGCGTGCGATTAAAAACAGCAAGTGACTCTGATACCACACAACTTGTGCGGTAACTCGCGGCCAAACGCTTATAATCTGACTCTTGTGACGTCATATTACTATTCGACAAACAAGCGTAGAATTTTTGGTCGTTCGACAAGAAAGAAAAAATCGCAGCCCTGGCAGTGGCTATTTGACCGGCTCTGGTCTTTTTATCTGAAACACTATTTGACCAGTCATGACGTATTTTTTGTTTTACCTCTTCTTTCAAAGCAAAAGACGAGAGAAGAAAAAAGTGCATATGTAACTTCTAAATCTAATAGTTTTATTCAACTGAATCAGCGGCAAGTACGATGTTTCTCGGGCTGGTATCCCCAAGGGTATGAATTCGATACTACCCGAGAGCGCTTTTTTTAAACTAAATTGCTTGCTAAAAAACACTGCCTAAAAGTAAACTGAACATTGATGAAACCATATTTTTCTTAAAGAAGTATTGTAACTTTTTACAGCTATCAAACTAACTTGGTGAGAGCAAAAATGTAATGCATCGTTCAGCAAACATGGTCACATCCTGTTATGCTGATCGGAAACTTACCCAGAGAAATTCTCAAATTCCAGCAAATTGAAAATACTTTTTGAAAAAAACATAAAAAATTGGGCTGTAGGCTACTCAAATTAAAAATTGACGACAAAAATGCAGTCCAACAATTGAATCACTTAGTGTCAAAATTTAGTTAAAAAAAAAACGCTTCCGGGTAGTATCGCACTCATTCCCTCCAGAACACCAGCCCGAGAAATATCATATGTGCCACTGATCCAGTTGAATAAAACTGCTGAATTTAAAACTTATATACATACTTTTTTTCTCCTCTCGTCTATTGCTTTGAAAGAGAAGGTGAAAGAAAAAATACGTCATGACCGGTCAAATAGTGTATTAGATTGAAAGACCGGAGCCGGTCAAATAGCCACTACCTATTTTATTTAGAACCTACTCTACTAATCTTTTCATTGACTCATAAAACTTTTCTGTTTTTGTGAACCAACCCAGCAAACTGTCCACTTGAAGCGGTTGATTGTCTCGTATCATCACCATAGGCGTCTAACCCGTGCGGTAGGGTGAGGCTGATGCCCCTATGACTCCCAATTTTTCTGGCCCTTTCAACAAATGTTCTATATCATATAAATAGTAAAAATCCAAACTTTCAGAAAAATTGATTGACCCCTTGGGGTGCCAGTTTCATGTTCAAATTCCTGCAGTGGCGTGCTATGCATACCCTTTAGCTTTGTATAGCAAAATCTAAAGAAATTGCCATTTTTAGCAATGTTAAATCAATTTTGGATCTACTCAACAGGCCATGAATATGATCAAGGTGAGGTAATGGTCATACTGCTTGTAAATACATGAGAATTGGAGGCATTGCTTCGAGGGAGGCTACTTACCATCAGCATGGCAGAACAACAAGGCAGCAACATACGCTATATATAAGGCTAATGTACCAATGTGGTCAACGATTTGCTGTAGGTTGTCAATTCATTTCAGTTCAGCCTACAGAAACATAGAACATGGAACTATGTACTATGGCGATACTATGAAATGTGTACAGAGGTGCATGCAGTGCAGTGGTGTATTGCTTTCACTGATGAAATACAAGCATTGCATCAAGGTGGAACATGAAATAAAAGAGAAGCTGCCAAAAAAGTTGCTAATCAAATGGTTAGATCATATTCACTTGCAAACGTAAACGCAATTACACAAAAGAAGATGGATGGAAAAATTGTTAATTTTTACGACAAAGATTTAATAAAGTTGCAAAAGATAAATGCCACTGATCGTGATCACAATACAGCAATAATGAATTTTCAGAATGTTTTAAGCAAAACTTTGCCAATTTGGCTTAAAAACATATTCAAGTTGCTTAAGGAGGAAGAAGATGTCAAATTTTTAGAAAGTATGATGACAAACAGGATTGCCACATTTACAGGTCGAGACATGGTAACAATAGAAAAAAGAAAAATGGAACCGAGCAGCACTCTGTAGAATTAGCTAAAAAGGAAGAAGACAGGAAAAAGATAGACAATTCATAGACACAACACTTGATGAAACAGCAGACTTTTCATCTGATAATGACTCGGGAACTGAAGCTATTTTGCCAACATCTTACAAAAGGTGTCATCTTCAAAATGTTAAAGATGGCACAACGATTCGGGTGCCTTATGATATCCTCAACCTTCGATAGTTGGGTGTTGTTTGAGGAACAAAATTAGCCCTGTGGCCGCTTCCATAATGATAAGGGAATTTATCACTGCGTGTGGTGGAGATATGTCAAAGGTGAACCTTAATTATACACAGGCACTGAGGTATCGCACAAAAACAGCTAAAGAAACTGCCAGTGCCATTAAAGAAAAGTGGCAACCTCCGTTACCTGGGACTAGATCCCTACATTGGGATAGAAAGCTGATGTCCAGCCTCAATTTAAAGGTTATTGATGAAAGGCTGCTACATGTCCTTGTTTCTGGTCCGAGTGGCGTTAAACTTCTAGGAACGCCTAAGTTGCCTGCTAGCTCATCAGAACCTATGGGAAAATTGATCAGTACTCCAACAGAAAAGCTACTTGATGATTGGAACTGCAAAGCATCGGTGGAAGCTATGGTGTTGATACCACCAGCTCCAATACTGGCCACATCACAGTTAGCTGTATTGCCATCCAAACTCAGTTAAATAAATCGTTATTTTGGCATGAATGCAGACATAACGCAGGTGAGCTAATTGTCGGCCGGGTGTTTAATAACCTGCAAATATAATCATCAAAATCTCCTGATGTTATGATATTTTAAAGATTCAAAGAAAACTTCAACAGCCTGTCGTATAGTAGTTTAGACAAAATTTCATTTTCCAATATCGATGATGCTCACCCTGAACTTGAAATATACAAATAAGAGCTGATCACAGTAATGAAAGCTATCTTACATTCCAAGAAAACACCAAGAGATGATTACAAAGAGTTGATTGAGCTCACAGCCTTCTACCTACAAGCAGACATCTCCGATGTACGGTACACAAAAAGTTCAGGTTCTTAAGCTGTGGGGCAATGCATGAAGCCAGATGGATGGCAAAACTGATTTATGCTATTAAAATGTCATTTTTATCCGAAGAAATTCTTGCCCAACAAAGAGTCCCACTGTTTGTACCCCAAAACAAATGTAGAAAATTCAACGTTTTATAAAATTTGTTCTGTTTTTTCATGTTCAGTGGTGGATAGAATGTGGTTCCTCTGCTGATGCTGCTTACAATAACATCAAGCTTGTGAAAAAATCCTCCTTTATAAAGAAATTGCAGAGTCAGCTTCATTTGCCTTCAAAAAACATCTTTAGTATCTGACAGCAGAATCTTTCCCGTGAACTTGTTCAGTGACAAAGTAAATGAAAGTGACAAGCAAAGCTACAAAACTGCTGTCTTTTGAAAAAACATCAAAACCCTTAAAAAGATACAGAACTGGGTTTGGAAAACCATGGCAGTTTCCTGATACTTGCACTTTCACCTATTCAATTACATACAAGGATTGGTTCAAACGAGACTCTTCGTTTTTCTTTGAAGTGTTGAACATTAACACAGAGTTTTTGTATAAGCCTGTCTGCTCGTGGAAAACGGTCAACGGATATCAATTTTCTTAATGCCAAAGATGTTATCAAATCCCTGCTGGTTACCAACGATTGTGCAGAAAGAGGTGTTAAACTCACAAGTGATTTTATCAGTGGATATAGGCTGGAAGAAAACTTTCAAAACGTGCTGAAAGTCGTGGAACATGAGCTGAACCAAATCTCTTTCTCTAACCAAAGAAAACGACACAAATTGACTTCATAAATCATTCTTATTTTATCCTTGGGTCTTATCAACAATATCAAACTGTGAAAAATGGTATTGACAATGAAGTTCCTTTTGGCAAAACAAATTTTTTATTGTATTAGAAACACACTTTATGTGGGTTTTTTTAACAAAAACGACATTTTTTTTAAATTTTCAGATCAAAACTGGCACCCTTAAATGGCCATTTTTCACATCTTTTCTTTCAAATAGTAATTATAGAGAGGCTGTAGAACATATATACAAAGGGCCGAATGACTAGCTCAAGTTTTTAATTTTTAAGGGGCACCAGCCTCACCCTACCGTGCGGGCGTGGGGGCCTGGCCCCCACGCATATTTCTGCGTGGGAGCAACTTTTTATGCTGCATTGATGTACATAAAACAATAGATGAACTAGCGATCGGCAGCAGGAAAACATTTTTAAATGCAAACCGCAACAGCTTCGCGATAAATAATCACTAGAACGAGTAGCGATGCAACAATCCCACCCAAGACAAAAAAAATGACTGATTTTGCTGCTTGAGACATAGCAAAAATCTACTATTTTGCGTCGATTCAATGTCATCAGATGTGGAATGCACCCAAAAACAACATAATTTGCTACGTTGACGCAGCGTGCGTTTAGCTTAATGCGCTTGCAAACAGACTCGATGTCGCTTTCGAAAGTCGAAGCCTCTGGAGAGAATTGTCGCAGCAGTGAATCGCTCGCTGTGAAAATGAACTTGAAGTCTCTGCCCGAGGTAACCACTAAGCAACGTAACAAGGGCTGGTACAAACCGCATTGCGCACACGCGGCATAATCAACACAATGGACTCGCGCAAACTGCATGGTGCACACACGACCGTTGCCATAGAAACCCGATCAAAGGCGGGGAATATGCACTATTGCACGTCTTTTGTTTCGTCTGCAACACGGGCCGGGCGTATTACAGCGAATTGAAACTTGAAAGCAGGTCAGCCATAAGTTGCGATATTGTAGTGAATAGGGAGCAATGTCGTCGAAAACTTAATCAAACGTCTCTCCGTAACTATTTTTCAAGGGCTGTTTACAGTGTCAGTAACTTTTAAATTTATTCAAGGTGACGTGCTGTTGAATTGATGTAAACATGAATGGTTTTGCTTTCAACAGGTATATTTTCAAGCGTATGATCAACTTAGTATTTTCATTCCATTTACAGTATACCTTTTAGTAAACCTTTTCGTCTCTTGTTTTATGCTAATAAATCTAGTTCGTTGCTAAACTTTACGTTGTGCTTAGCTTAAAGAGTCGCAGTCCATCAACCGCTGGCCAACGCAGACGCATAGCATGTGTTTTGGTCGAGTTTTATCGAACGTAGCGATAACTCCGAGTGTGGCAATAAAAGCAATCCTAGTGTGACGACATAATTACGTCATCCATCTGCGTGACATTTGGCTGAATTTACGTTGCTGCTTATGAAACACGCTTTCGCCCCCACGGCCAAAAAAATAGTTAGGCGCCTATGATCATCACTATAAGTCTCGTTACTCAATGCAACAAACAGTGTATCTGCCTCATTTTCTTTTCACAAATCGATTTCGCTATCACAGCATCCTCAGTATGATCATGTAAAGAGCAAAAGTAATAATAAAATTCTTCAAAGGTTTTAAGTTAAGGTATTGTGGCGTAACAACTGCATGTTGTGCCACCAAGGAAACAATTAAACAAATTATATACCGTAATTGAGTAAGTCGACTACGTACTACATAATTACTAATGAAGAAACGTAACATGTAAATTTAAATGGAATAAAAACAAGAGTCCATAACTTTTATCAATTGAAGTAAAAGGATAACTAATAAGTTTTTTCACTGTAGATTTGACATTAAAGAAATTGAATACGGTATGCAATGACAAAACTAATGGATGCTTAAAACAAATACGCATGCAAATAACAATAAAGGCTGTGGCCATCAGGGATGGGCAATTCAGAATAATTCACTATTCCAGAATACTAAATCGAATCCAGAATACCGAATCCTATTAACTTCTATGCTCCAGCAATGCAAAAAGAAAAAAATTTCATGCAATGTTTATTTGCAAATTTAGACACAAAAGCAACACAATCAAAGTAGATGTTTATTGTAGTGCAACACATCAAGGGCTATGGCATTCCAAATGACTGCCAGACAAACGAGAGCCGTGTTGCCAGATGCTGGAAGCTGCTTGACACCAAAAAGTAACTGAAATTTCACCAACACCCTAAATAAATCGATTTCGCCTAAAATACACATGGTTTTTAAGACATGAGACACTGCCATCACGCATACGCAAACTTCTTGCAAAACGTTTTCTGTACGAGCAGGGATTATTCACTAAAAAGTTTAAAAAATTGAAAAAACTTTTTTGAAAAAATTGAGTGGAGAAAATGTCACCAAAAAGTTGTCTGGTTCCAAGGTCAACAAGCTTGGCACCAAAGACCTCTAAATTTCATCAGAATTTTTTAATTTGGTATCCTACTTTCCCATCTGGCAACGCTGAACGGGAGCGCAGCTTAGCCCGCACTGGCAAAGCATCGCTCGAAAGAAGCTGGTTGGCAAGTATGCTGAGATATTTCAGAGCCAACTCCTTTAGCAGGGACATGTGCTCAATGTTGTTAACTTGTTACGCCACCAGTCAAACTATCGCAGAGTCGCATACGCACGTGAATTGAAAAAAAGCATTGCACAATTGTGCATGTGTACAAAGCGTGAAGAAAATTGCGCGCTTAGTTTCTTTGATTGCTCATGCAGGCGAGTGACGTAGGGATGCATGCGCCGTGCACACACAACCACGTACAAAACGATTTTGAAAGTGCGAATGGTGTCAGTGCAAAGAAAAAAGAGAGTAAACCACACTTTTTTCAATTCACTGTCTCAAGCTGACAGCTTGCACAAGACATGCATATCTTTAAAACCGAATCTTATTACCCGGTTTTATTGCCATTTCGGATAGTTTAGGATCCGAATCCTTCTGGATTCGGTATTCTGAATTGCCCATCCCTATGTGGCTACTGGCTATATTTACACTATATACTATACAGTCGCGCTCAAAAGTTTAAGACCACCTGTCAAAATTTTGGATTCTTACAATAATCTATGGAAATCATTTTAAATGTTATGTCATATTGGGTTTTATGCCATTACTGCAGTGTTATGTAACAGAGCCTTCTGTTTAAGCCATTATGAATGAGCTATTTCTTTCAGAAATAAAAAATTTAAACTCTTTTTCAAGATTTTTTACTAAAAAAAAATGGGCAAAAAAAAAGTCTTGGACTGGTAACCCTGGGTCTACCACCCTTTTTCAAGTCCACTAAACTTCCAAATTTTTTAAATTTAACTATTGCCTGATGGACTGCTGTCTTGCTGAACTTTAGTCTTTCGGATATTTTTCTTTCTGAGTACCCTTCTTCCTTTAACATAACAATTATTGACCTCTCCACAGCTGAAAAGCTCCTTTTTTTGCCCATTTTTTTTCAGCAAAAAATCTTGAAAAAGAGTATAAATTTTTATTTCTGAAAGAAATAGCTCATTCAGAATGGCTTAAACAGAAGGCTCTGTTACATAACACTGCAATAATGGCATAAAACCCAATATGACATATTGAAAATGATTTCCATAGATTATTGTATGAATCCAAAAGTTTGACAGGTGGTCTTAAACTTTTGAGCGCGACTGTAGTGTAGTAATAGCCTCAATTGTGTTGCCAGATGAGGAATTCTGCCCTAATTTGAGAAAAGTTAAACCGAAGCTATTGAAAACAAAAACTTGTATTTTGTAAATTTTTTGGCAGTGGCTATTTGACCGGCTCCGGTCTTTGAATCTGAAACACTATTTGACCGGTCATGACGTCACCACATAAGCAGTTTTTTCTTTCAAAGCAAAAGACGATAAGCGCCTTAAGTTTTAAATTCAACACGTTTTCTTCAACTGAGTCCGTGGCGCATACGTAACGTCTCGGGCTGCCATTCTAGAGGGAATGAGTTCGATACTATCCGGAAGCGTTCTTTTTTTATTTTGACCCAAAGTGCATTTTTGTGGTCAATTTTTAATTTGAGTAGCCTATAGCCCATTTTTTTAAATCTTTCCAAATGTGAGTAATAAAGTTAAGTTTTTTTAATTTGTGAATAAAAGAATAACAGTTAACCTCTCAAGTAGCCTACATGTAGCTCCACACAGAGTGAAATTTACATGCCTTTTGACTCCTTTTTATTTCTTTAAAAGTAATATCTAAAAAGACATTATTGACCCAAAAAGAATGTCTAAAAAGACATTATGAAAAGCAACTACGGACAAAGGCCAGTGTTTCGATCTCCCGACCTCTTCAGCGTAGCGTAGTAAAGTGAAAGTGGAAAGTTGTCTTGAAGGGTTGGTTGAGATGATGATTTGAAACTTGACTGATTGTTGTGCGACAATGAGACTGGATTTAATTTTTAACTTCGGACTCCAGCGAAACGTAATCTTACAGCCTATTAGAAGGTGTGATTTTTTCAGAGAATTTGTGCTATGAAAGGAATTTGTTAAAAATAAAGACTAGAAAAAACTTTTTTAATTCGTTTTGAAACTTTTTTATTCACTTGTTGATTCATTCATATCAGTTTGTTTCCTTTTATAGTTAAAAAAAAAAAAAAAAAAAGAACGCGTCCGGATAGTATCGAACTCATTCCCTCTAGAACGGCAGCCCGAGACGTTACGCATACGCCACGGACTCAGTTGAAGAAAACGTGTTGAATTTAAAACTTAAGGCGCTTATCGTCTTTTGCTTTGAAAGAAAAAAGTGCTTATGTAGTGACGTCATGACCGGTCAAATAGTGTTTCAGATTCAAAGACCGGAGCCGGTCAAATAGCCACTGCCAAATTTTTTTAGTCCTGGGAAAAGATCAAAACCTTCCTAACTTTAATCCTAACTCTGGCAACACCTGATTGTAACCATGGCATTAAATGTGGAAAAATAGCCACTTCCGACAAAATAAAACAACTACCGGTAACCAATCAATAAAATCTAAAATTAATTAATGGCTATCTACGCACACTTGCACAGCAACATTTTCAAGATTTATCTGAAAATTTAACAAGAGTAATTTTGTGAATTACACAGCAAACAAATGTGTTGCAGTAGGCCTGCAAGTGTCTTTCACTGAAATTTAGGCAAAAACATTTTTTGAATGTTTATTTTGGCATCCATCAATTGATACCAAAATTCCTCTCTGTGGTCAAGTTTGGTTGGGTCTGGTTCTTCCACAAACATGACTTCAAAAAACAGTCCGGCAAATGAAGATTTCTTAGTGGAAAAAGTTTTCCTGATTGTGATGTGAGGCCGTGTGTGTCACTAACCATACAAGAAAAGTTTTTTTTACCACCACACAGGGCATAATTTCCACACATTTTTGAAGACACACTGTTTCTTATTTTTTTGTTTGAAAAAGCCAAATCCTTGTAAGTCGTGACATAAAATGCAATAGTTGGTGGTCTTATGAAAACAATACCGGTACTGGCCAAAGATTTTAATTTCTTTTTCTTTGTCGGTTAGGGTTAAAATGTTTGTAAAAGAGGAAGCACAAATGATTCCCTTTTTGTGTGTGTCAATTTTCTTTTTTGGTGCAATTCTACCGGTATTGTCTTCAAAAGACCAGTCCATGACTTGCTGCTCTCCATTTAGTGTCATTTAATGGATGAAATAATTCCGGGTTACAAGACTTCAACATTTGGAAACTTCACTCTGTCAATCTCGGTGATCGGGCCTCCGTCAGTGGTTTACTTTAAAGCCTCTACAAGTATGCAAAACTGCAAGGATTAATCTCTGCAAGAACTTTCCCAGTATGAGGATAGGCTAAAGATTCAATCAATCAATTCTCATCAATCATCCCTAAAAAAATTGAGCTAAACACGCTGAGCTGAAGAGTGATTTTCCAGAGATTTGCTTTTTGTGTGCTATCACTAGGTGTCCCTAGCAATTAAATAAACATGCACTCTTTTTTATTTTTCGAATTTGATTTATTTTTTGTATTTTTAGCGAAGCCGTAAAAAAAAGTTGTAAAATTCGCGTAAAAATAAATTAAACACGTGAAGGCAGCTTAATCAACATTGATGACGTCTCAAATTAAACTGGATTTTGACTGATATCGGCAATACTTTATATCAGAATTGCGTCCCTTGCTTTGAAATATTGAAACAAGGCTGCAAGGGGCAAATCTTATGCAAGGGGCATACGTTTCTCGCACAATGCCAGTTCAATTCAATTTATTTTTTTTTGTCAGAAAACAACAGCAATGATAAAGTTACAAATAGTGTACGGGAACAAAACCAACAAAAGGAAATGATGGCAAAACTACAGAAGTTTAAAACGTGCATGTGATGCAGATTCAAAGGTTACTTAAATGAAAGTAAATTAAGCATGGCCACCACACCTAACAGTTTAAAAAAGATGAATTTGTTGAAGGAATCAGTTGGATCCACATACCTAAAGCAACTGGAGGTGTGCCAGTTGATGAAACCACGCGGAGACGACTGAAACTTAACCGTACTAAAAAACAAAAACATAAGCATTTAAGAATAAACGTGCAGTGAGCCTATAATACAAAAAACTGTGTAGGCTACAGTGTTTCGCTTTTAAATAAAATGGAGTGTTTGTGGCAACGACAGTGGTATAGTTTCAAAATAGGAATTGATAATTGATGAGTTCAGGAATTTACAACAATTATTATTTGAGCATGATATTAAAGTGATGATCATGAATGATGAAAAATGTACGGTAGCCTAACTGCTGGAGAGTGATACAGCTTCGTTGTTGCAATATACCGGTACATAGTTAGTTTAGCTAATTAAAATCATAGTGCGTTGATAGGCTAACATATTAGCATCTAATAGCATCCTATTAAAATTGAACAATTTTAGGTAGTGGTGGCAGACGCACGACAGTGACAGCTGTAATAAGGTAAGCAGATACTTGGTGTCAAACAGTGGTACCGGCAGTGGCTCCGAGAGGGGGGGGGAAGTCGGGCCACTTTCCCCCCTAGCAAAAAATTGTAAAGGAAAAACGAGTAGTTTTTTGTTTTCGCACTTTTGAGGGGGGGCCCATTTTTAGTACTAAAGTAAAAATGTACCAACTAAATAATCATTAGCCTAATCAACAAATTCTTAAAATTTAAATGAAGTGCCTAGGTCCAAGTATTTCTCAATCAGTGTAAATGTCACTCTCGATGCTTCTCATCAAGAACAAATCATTTTCGTGTTAAGGTAGGCAATGTTGAACAGCTTCAAGACGTAAAATCTGAAGCTGAAATTATTTCTGTGTCACTGAACGGTTTCGATTGTATTGATAGTTTCAACTTGAAAACTGGTGCTGTTTTAGCTGAGCGGGAACTATTTTTGCTTGACAACTGAACCTTAACTTCAAAATCTGTGTTGGCCAGACATAGGAAGTTGTATTCAACATAAGTTATCTGGGAAAGTAAAAGGTAGCCTATCAGTCCAAGCACGATTAAAGGAAGTAAATCCTGTATATTTTTTATTTATGGACCATCATCAATCATCATCATCAGTCATCATCTCCGCCTGCAGCAGATTGCGCATCAACATGAGTTATTTACTTCCAAGAATGGCGATTTTGAGCCAGCTCGCCCAGTGTCGCCAAGTTGAGTCCGGTCCATGATTGGATGTTGTCGTGCCATCGTTTTGGTTGTCTGCCACTTTTTCCCTTTTCTTCTACTTTTCCTTCTGTGCAAACTTTGCTGATTCCGAATTGTGAACTTTTAGTGTGGCCGAACAGTTTTAAAACTTTTAAGTTATTTTGGCAGCCGATTGTAGCATCGAATAGACAGCGATAGACACGTGTTTCGCCCATGAGGCTGGGCTCATCAGTATCGCACCGTATTCTTGCCACTTGAGTAATCGACCGCTGCTTTACCAGTCAGTTTAACTCTTATCTTTGTGGAAAGAAAGAGCCAACAAAACCAGCAGGTGCCAGGGGTAGGTCAATGTGAAGAAAGGCGTTCTTCCCGGCTATCAGCACAAGGCTGATTACTCACTAGCACAGCGAGCTGCAGTGACGCTTCGCTAACCAGAACGGTGTAGCTTCCACGCCAGCCATTGAGACCTCCAATTAAACGTTTAAGTTATAAAATAACTTAAACGTTTAATTGGAGGTCTCAATGGCTGGCGTGGAAGCTACACCGTTCTGGTTAGCGAAGCGTCACTGCAGCTCGCTGTGCTAGTGAGTAATCAGCCTTGTGCTGATAGCCGGGAAGAACGCCTTTCTTCACAGTTTTAAAACTTTTGATTTTATTATTGCTGCAATTGGATGTAATTTTGTCATAGTTAAAAGATCTTCTGTTTTCGTGTGGTCAAGTAGCCTTTTGGTGGTCATGCTTCTCATGATGTGATTTTGGAAGGTACCGGTAGTGAGTTTTCTCTTTATTTTAGTTTTTTGTTTATGGGTGTTGTTGCTTAGGCTAAATCTAGTTGGAATTCATAATGTTGCCTACAGACAGCGTTGTTAAAATGTCTTATCATTTTTGGAGTAATTGATTATCTGTAAGCTTGTGGCATCTTTAAAGTTATAGCCCAGTCAGACGAAAAATTCTGAAAAATCTAAAGAAAGCTGTCCTATCATCTTGCAAAGAAAATTGACTCGAGAGGGTAATCAAGGCGTAGTGCAGTCAAACCCAATGCTTTACATTACCCTTTTGCAATTGAAGCTCTAAAGACGTTTCTTAAATGCATGAAGTTGGAATCAACAAGAGCTTGATCGGAAGCTGAGTCAATGCTAAAGTAGCTTACAACTAGCAGTTTTAAATTTGTGACTGCTTTGCATTATGTAGATTACGATCCTAAACAAGCTTCACTGATGAATTTATTGAAATTAAAGGAAGATGTAGCCTAATCTAAGTAGGCTAAGAGAAAGCTGAGAAGAGTAGGCTACTACTCGCAAGCTAGTTGCAGTGGCAATTATAAATTTAAAAAAAAATGATTTTTATTTCCTGAGGACACAACGCTTTTATAACTCCACTTAACTAGCTGAATCACTCGAAGGAAATGTATTCTACCGTACATTGCAAAGGGGATTCGATAGTTGGTGGAATGGACAAATGTAGCCTATCAACAAACTCAAACATATCGTCGATGAGTTTGAAGTTCCATGAAAATTTTATCGTACGTTATGTCTGTTGTGCAGTTGCGGGCATGTGGGACAAATTTAAACCATTTGTAGGCTACAACAATGACATTTTTCAAGACATTTTCGATGAGATTGGTACTTTTGACAGAAAGCCACACGGCAAACTTCAGCTGCAAACCAAAACGAAACACCCCATATTTCGAAAGGTTTTGCAAAATAGTTTTGCTATGATTTTTTTTGTGTTCCGATAGCTACCTCCAACCAGGGATGGAGGAACCATTTTAAAAGTAGGTGGGCCCAGAGGTGCAGCAGTCAAAGTCAATCCAACTTCTGGGGGGCTTCGCCCCCCAGACCCCCTTAGCATTGCTGCATTCCAAATACTTTATACATTGATTTTTCATGATTGCCTCTCGTACCAACAACAAGCGAAAAGTTTCCATTTTTGGGCTCAATTTGGCCAAAACATTTACAAAATTGTTCAATTGCTTTATACTAGTGATAAAGCTTTGGTAGAGAGTTTGCTTTGTTGAACCATAACAAAAAATATAACATAATTAAAATAAACTCAAACGTTTTCGACACGTACGTGTGTCTTCATCAGAAAACAACACATACATTGGTATGTCAACCAGACATTTGTTGACAAGGGCCGGGGAGCACTTAAACCCAAACTTAACAACCAAAAGTGCAATTAAAGAGCACATCGCCTCTTGTGAAACGTGCACTGACAATGTCTCGATCTGCCAATTTAATATCCTCTCTCGAGGCAGATCTGATTTTCAGACTAAGATCATGGAAGCCTTAAGAATCAAACGTAACAATCCATCTCTCAACTGGCAGTTATTCGCCTGTGGCTCATCGTTCCTTTTGTGTGCTTTCTAATTGTTTGTCCAATGCCTGTAGTCTACACCTGATGTGATCTGTTTCCCCACCGCGTAATTTACTCGTAATCATTCTCGCATCATTTGTTCATTTTGTGCTTTTCAGTCCAGGGTGTCGTTACAGCTACAGTGCGAAGTCAAATTTATCTTCCGATTTTTCATTTTATGCATATTGCAGATTTAATTCCTGATGAGGACACACGAAGGCCTACGTGTCGAACACGTTTGAGTTTATTTTAATTATGTTATATTTTTTGTGTGTAATAAAGTATGTTAAACCCGCTAAGGTTAGCCTAGCCTACTATGTTTTATTTCTCTATGCTTTACAGTGCTGTACAAAATATGGCGATGAACACACAAATAAAAAAGAAACAATGCACACACAGTTATAATACCACCTGGGATAAATAATCTGCAGCATCATACAGTAGGCTGTGCACATATGTAACAGCCGCAGCACCAATATGCCAATATAATACTGGCATCAACAAATGCACAGCTAATTACCACAAAGTTTTAATACCAGGAGTACCGGTACTGGTATATTTAACAGTTAGCAAAGTTATCTGGGAGTAACAGCCTGCAGTATTATGTGCATACACAACAGCTGCACCACCAATATACAAATATAATAGGCCTACTGGTATCAAACAACAACAAGGTTCTTCCAACTGTCACTATAGGCCTATAGGTGACTACTATACTGTATTACAGTTGACATTTTTTCCTAAAAAAGTTAATAATACGATGACTGAAAGCAATAAATTCTTGGCAAATTGAGGTGGGTGTTACGGCCAATCTCTGTACAAATCAAACGTCATATAAAACCGTTCAAGTCTACTGAATATTACGTCATGGAAGTTGCTAGAAAATGTGCCAAAATTGCACCATCGTTCATAGACTTGTGTCAAACTTGTTTGGACTTGTTTGGGCCTGTTTAAACAGGAAATATTACATCAGCTTTAAACACCTGTTGGAATGACTTCATAATTGTCTTTCATTTATTGCGTCACAGTTACTTTCTACGTGAATTTGAGATATTGATATCTATTCTGGTCATTCGTAAAATGATTGTTTGAAAGTTGGCCGCACATTTAACTGTTGGCTTAGTGCTTGCTAGCTGGACAAAGGTTCCGTCTTTTATCCAAGTAATCTGTTGTGTAGTGACAGTTTAAGTGGTGTAGGCGTTGCACCCCCTCGTTTTCGGTAGCCTCGGGCTAATTTTACAGGAATACACTGTTTGAAAAGAAGTTCAAGTGTGTGTTTCTTCGGTCATTATATACAGACGAACGGATTAGGGAACTTTATGTTAAAATTTTCCCAAGAAGAGATTATGGTTTACCGCTGTGACCAGTGGGATCAACCTGATCGATCAAGTTTTTGTGAATGTGTTCAACTGTTCATCCTATGGTTCAACTGCTCTTGGGTCTGCTTTTTAAGTAATTTTTCACCAGTCTCTGGCACGAAAAAGACCTTTTTGCAGTAGCATTAAACAAAGCGATTTCCAGGTAAAACTGTATCAGTTTTGATCGATTGATGTAGCCTAAATGTTTTATCTATTTTAACAGTTTGAGTTCGTTTTCGAGAGAATTAACATCAATATCCCCATCTAGCCTGGTTTAAGTGCCTTCTTTTAGAGACAAATTTGCTGCCTCCTCTACCCTTGCTGCAGCTAAAATTACTTTCTCTCTATCACAAAAAATTGCAGGTTATCTTGATCAAATTTTTCGCTACCTTTTCAAAAATATTTGGCTTTCAAAAGTGGGTGGGCCAGGCCCACCCAGAAAATAAAGTAGGTGGGCCCAGGCCCACGAGGCCCACGTGGTTCCTCCATCCCTGCCTCCAACGGTTGCGCTTTGAGAACGTGGTTTTAGCAATTACTGAAATTTGTAAAGAATTATTTGCGCTCCAGTAGGCCTATGACTCAAAACCTATTGAAAAGCCTAACTATACATGTTGTGCATCAATTCAGACGTCGCAATTATCATTTGATGCTGTGATCCGTAACTTTGCATTGTAAAAAGTCCAGAAAGGGCTGAATTAAATCAGGGATGTCCAAAGTCCGGCTCGCGGGCCAACTCCGGCCCACGAGACGTTTTTGCATGGCCGCGCCTGTTGTTGTACAATGTGTTATTTTTGGCCTGCAGACACACAAAAATTATATAAATTCAACTTGCAATTTTCAGAAAAATTCTTGTGGCTGTTGGCCAGCGTACACTTAGCCTATTATCAAATCTGGCTCGCGTGGGAAAAAGTTTGGACACTCATGAATTAAATGCTTGGTTGAACTATTTTCGTTGCCTGTAGGCCTATTGTGTGTTTACAAAGCTTTCTAAACAAAATAGTTTGCCTCAATGGCATTTTTGCTGCAAGTGTAATCCACTGATTATTATGATTTTTACTTTGAACGAAGTTCTTTTCATGCTGAGGAAAGTAAGCTAATTTCAGCTTAACACGAACATGCAACGCAAGATACAAATTAGTTGTATACTGCTAAAAAATATTATGGGGCCCAATTTTCGTATTGTTTCCCGACCAGTGCTGACTTCTCTCGGAGGCCCTGGGTACCGGTAGGCTACTTGAAGACAGATTAAATATACAAAAGTGGTATCAACTCAGTGGCGTATTCTCCATGCATGCAAGGCATGCACTGCATGCAGTGCCGGTCTTAGGGTATTTCGGGCCCTGTGCGGAATATCCTTTGCGGGCCCCAATGACAATGATCCAATTCAGTAGCGTAGCTAGGTATTTTGAAAGGGAGGGGGAGGTTGACGGCCGGCGGGCAAAAATTTTGAAAAATTACATTGTATTTGTTGCATTCTGAGAGCATGTTTAACAAAAATTTGAGTATGAATATTACTGTAAAATGGTGCTGTCCCTGTTCGGTGGCATAGCAAAACGATAAGATCACGTTTTCTTTGGCATTTTTCGGAAACACAGCTGGAGCCGAAACTGACTTCAAGGATTGAATCGAAATTTTTCCATTGGAAATGACAAAAATCACTACATTGCGGGCCCCTTAATTTGTGGGCCCTGTGCGATCGCACGGTTTGCACACCCCAAAGACCGGCACTGACTGCATGCCTTACAATTCTGATGAAATCAGAAATCTTTCAGAAGCAACGAATTTATGCGTAGAAATTGAAAATGTTAATAGCATAACCACCTCGCTCTCTTTATTTCTCTAGGCAAGAAACTTTACGATAATTGCCTCTACCCAGTGATCGACTTCGAGTAATGGGTATTGGGTAGTACCAAATTTAAGTCATAAGTAGAGTAGACAACCGGAAACAGACATTGCCGTCGGCTGCAGCGTGGGTCAGGTGTATGTCGGAAGGCGTACACCGATGCATAGCGCTCAAGTCCGCTTTCCCGCAATGCAGGATAAAGATAAACAAACAAAAACAAACAAATTCGAAACAACTGTTCGTTTTCAAAATTTGGAAACTTTACTGACCCTGGCAACTCTGCATGCTGAGCTCCTTGATAATACCATAGATATCTTACATATAGTAACTACTGAGTGTTACCAAAATGAAAGTTACTGCTGGCTGTGAAATTTACCTTTTGTTTCTTGTTCAAGCTATTGCAATTATTCATCTGTCTCACATTTCGACTTTCATGGCTAATAGCGGGAAAACGAACGAGTTGCCCAGCATTATCGCTATATCTCATCCTAAAACTCTCGTCCTAAAATTGTTCCGGCACCCCTCTATCTCGGGTTTGTAAACTGCCTACAAGCTTTAATGAGTCACTGGAAATAAGCTTAAATGATAGTTCCAACGATCATGAAACAGAAGTTGCATAGGCTAACCTACGTGAAGAAAGATTATTGTCTTGATTTTTCATAGTAGGCTATTCTGTGAAAACTTGAAATATACGCCAAACAAAATATTCCAAAGGAGCTCAAAAGCCACCACTCGCCAAGCCCAAACCGTACAATAATAGCCTACCATAGATACGCTAGCCAAGCTGGCAACCTTGATTGTTGATTGTGTCCATAAAGTCAGTCGAGCGTGACGATAATTCCACGATTGCTGAGTTGCATATCTATTATGTAAGATATCTATGATAATACAATTTGCCTATTCGCCGCTCTTTTACAACAGCGTGGCGCAAATGGAACCAAGGCATGCAGATTTGAAATTGCATGCAAACCAAAAATCACGATCTCGAGACAGGGTTGCCAGATTAGTCTTTTTAAGGCTAAATCTCAAAAATTTGGAGTTTTTAAAAAGTGTTCGGCCGGACTATTTTTGTTTGGACGCTTGGTCTTTTTTAGTTTTCCGATTGGCATTTGTTTGGCCTTTTTTCTTTTGGTCCTCATAGTTTAAGTCCTTGCGGTTTTCTACTGTAGATAGTATGAATAAACTTACTTGAGACCTAAGCACAGTAGTTTAAAAGATCATCAAGAAAACGGGTCGGGTGTATCATGCTGAAGGCTATCCCTGGCTGAAGGCCAGACACCGCTGCATAACGCTTAAGTCCGCTTTCCTGCAGTGCAGTATAAAGATATAAAATTAAGACATTGGATTTATGGTGCCTTCCAAACTTCATTTTTTGCAAAACAGCTCAAACAATTATCAGCTAAGTAAGGCTCAGATTGCAAGAAAAGCTATAAAACCTAAAACAAATTTGCACAATTTTTCTGTGGGGGCATGCCCCCACACCCTCCTACACAGGCTATGACCCTCCTTCCATTGCATGCCTACGAAAATCAACCAGGATACGCCACTGTAATCAAATACACAATGGACGTATGGTCGTATGCTAATCAGCTTGAATTTCTGTTCGCAGATGGGTTTTTAGTTTGTTGCAATATATCAATATACCTATATCGTCGAAACTTCGCAAGGCTTGCCTGTGTGTTTTGAAATGGCTTTGCTTAGGCTATGGTAGAATTTCTTTTTGTGGGGAATGGGGATGGTTTTCTTTTGCTTACCTAGAGGAGCTAAACTAAACGTCATGGGGTGGTGACTGATCAGATGACCGCTTATGGTCTTTCGCTATCATCTTGATTGCGCCATAACTTAACGCAGTGGTTCTTAACCGCCGGTCCGTGTAATGTTTTTGCCGGTCCGCAGAAGATCTTACTTTCTGCAAAGCTTATTTTAATGTGGAGTCATTATACTCATTAGCATATTGTAAAACTGTGATCGCACTGTGAAACATGCACAGCTGTAAAACTGACATATCTCCACGCAAAATTGTTTGATAATAAAAGTGAACTTTTTGATGACCTAATTCTGTGCCGTTGATAATGTTTTTGTGACAAATTGCGTGTAGTTTTCAAAAAGTTTTGAAACACAGAAATACATAACCAAATGGGGAATTTGTCCTTGATTTTGAAAAATTTCAAAGTCGTTGGAGACGAAAATTTGGAATTAGATAAATTTGAAGTTCCGGGATAAAATCAGGCCTGCAATGGAAATTTGCCAGAACCGGAGTTTGAGAAAGCAAAGATCTTGTTTTTCAAAGACCATGCGGAAAATAGCGCTTCGGAATGGAATGAAGACAAGCCGATTTGCTTTGGAAAATGCTTGTGAAATGGAGTGGTGAAAAAAAGTAAAAAGAGGTGCTGAGCATTGTGAGTCAACACTTGAAAGAGTTGGCTGGCAATTTGACGATCATTTTGTGTAACATGCAGATCCTCGACACAGGGCCGGATTTAGCAGTAGGCAGAGTAGGCACTAGGCAGTTGCCTAGGGCTAGGCTTACCATACGTCCCGTTTTAGGCGGGACAGTCCCGCTTTTTAAATTCTTGTCCCGGCGTCCCGACTGGTCAGCCAAACGTCCCGCTTGGAGTTCAGCCAGCCAGTATAATGCACAAACATTACCAATTAGCATGTTCTCGTTACTGTTGTTGCTGTGTAGCGCACCGGTAGCCTACTTGCTGAAGGTGAATGCGTGATTTTGTTTGTTTCGTTATGCCGACAACTGCAACACTAATTTTGAAGGTGTGAAAAGAAGAGGGCAAAATAATGTTTTCTTCAAAGTGAAAGAAAAGATTGAAAGAGATCTGACAGGGATCGGATGTGCACTGTGCAGCTCATATTGTTCACAACTGCCTCCATTATGCTGTGGATACTCTCCCTGTATGTGTCGAAAGTCTTGTTGTGAAAATCTATGAATTTTTTCACATTTACACCGTTCGAGTTACTGAGTTGAAAATTTTTTGCGACTTTGTAGATATTGAGTATCAGCGAATCTTGCAACATGGCAATACAAGATTTCTCTCTTTGCTACCAGCTTTGCAAAGAATACTTGAAATGTTTGAGAGATCGAAAAGTTACTCCAACTCCCAAGAAGGTTGTCCTCCTCTCATCAAAAAATGCTTCGAAGAACTAACACAAGAGCTCTATTTGAAATTTGTTCATGGCAGTTGAAATACTTCAACGAGACTATTCTAAAGTTAGAAAAGGAAAACGCTATAGTGCCGTAGATGTGGCATATGTTCTGTCAGAGCTAAAGCTAAACTTACTTGAAAAGAAAGAAAACAACTTCATCCCATCTGCAGCATTGACTCTCTTAGGCAAGCCAAAAGAAGCAGGCGAAGTAAACTTAACCGTATCTGTTACTGGCGTAGACCCTATGGTCTCGCCCTCTGCTAATTCAGCAATTTCACATAATAGAAGCAGTGACGCTAGAAACCAGAGATTTCTTGACTTTTACTTGTTTTTCTTGCCCCAATTTTTAATGCCGATTATGTTGGTATCGAATAATTGCGAAGTTCACAATAGGCTAAACCTTTTGTCACAGCCAGTTATAAAATGCAAGAAATTTGCTGATATTCAATTGCTTGATTGACAGTTTACTATTAGCGTGCGGTTTTATTTTGTGTTTGTCGGCGGTGCTAAAATTCCATTCTTTACCCAGGCAGCAAAATCCGTCATTTTTACATTGATTCAATGTCGATTTTGCTGTCTGGGTAGGGAGTCGCGATCTAACGCGACATGAGTCATTCTTTGCTGGCAGACAATAATTAGGAAGGTAATTTGTTATTTGCGCAAATTGCTTTGTAGTGCAAAAAGTGCATGGAATACTGTTTGCACAGAAACAGAAAAAACAATTGATGAAATTCTGTGTTCAACGCAAGAAGACTTTCAAAATAAAATGTGAACTAAAAATTTGACCAAGAAATGGCGAAAATAGGTCAAAAACCGAGTCTTTATCACCTTTTCTACCTAAAATACACAATCACGAATATATTTTGTGAAATAAATTGATTGAAGTGATAGATAAGGCTTTTGACCAACGGCATACTTCTCCCGTTGTTATTTGATATAAGCCGACGGAGTAATTAGCAATAAGAGAGACGAAGACCTGATGGTCTCGGCCAGTAACTCTTGCCGCCAAAAGGAAGCAGTGACAGATACGGTTAAACTTGTTTTACAAAGAAGCAAGAGATTTTTACGATAAATGCTTGTCGTATCTGGATCTTTATGATGGTTCTGATAAAGATGTGCTTCTTCATTTTTGGATCGACCTAAACAAAGAAAGATCCTGGGTGCGAGTGTGTGAGTCTGCGGAAAAGATCAACATGATGTTTGGGAAGCAGATGATCAACAGCGACTCTCTTTTCGATGAACCAGTAGGCCTACTAGTGAAACGGCACATGCCTGAACGTTGTAAGGAAGAGAGCTGGCAAAATGCGTCTTTGGAACAAAAATGGGTCGAGATGTTCTAAGTATTTGAAAAAAAATGCATAGGCCTACGCGTTTCAAACTTTCAAAAGCTGGTAAAGTTCATATTTTGTTTACCCGGAACATCCGCACCCGTTGAAAGAATTTTTTCCATCATGAAGAACATGTGATCTGAGAGCAGTAGCAAGATGCTAAAGCAAAACGTGAAAGTCGGTATCAAAAATACTGATTGGTCCTGCTCTGACTTTTACTACGAGAATGTAAAATTGAACAATGTCTTTTTGAAGAAGGTGTTATTTACAGAAAGTATGATTGGGCGAATAAGTAAATTCGCAAATGCTTGTACGCACTACGCAGTGTTGGGTAAATTCAGTGCAATTGGGAGTTATTTATCGACTTGAAAACCGCAGGCTATTTTATTATTCTTTCTTCCTTTTACTTTACAGAAAAGATCTAAATTCGAATTATTTTGTATCATTAACATCAATTTCTTTGTATTTTTCGAACTGAAACCGATATTTAGACAGAGAATATGCGCATGAACTCTCGATGACAATACGGTCAATGAAGACAGCCGGGATGGCTTTAATTTAAATGTAGGCTTATGTAATAATATCGGAAAATGTAAAGTTAAAAAATCACAGCTAGGTTAAGTGGTCTTGGTCTTTGGAGGCGTCCCGTTTTGAAGTCACAAAAATATGGTAAGCCTACCGTACCTAGGGCGGCAAATTATTGGGGGCGGCAAAATATACGAATATATTACATTGATAACTTAATACTGTACGTAAATATAATAATTCACAACAGATATATAGGAATTAATAAATATGTTATCACACACATTTATAAACAGTGCGGCAAGTCATCGCCCCTAGAGTACTTCACGCTTGATTGGTTTTCAACAATATGTGCTGTTTAGCGCTTCTTTTATTTATCTGTCTCGCTTAGTATGGAGGACTAGGCTTTGTCTGTGCAATTTTTATTAATCTTTGTTCGGTTTGTTTCACTGTTAATAAATTTAAAGAAGCCTAGAAAAAAATGTTTTTAGTCAATGTAGGTTGATGGAAAAGTTGCAGACTATTTTGTGTACTTTAAGCCTTGATGCTTAAAGTATGTAAACAATGAATGATCTCACATTTTTGAGGATTAACTCATGTTTCTACAGACTTTGAAGAAATTATTGATTTGTTTGCAAGAGAAAAAGACGGCCGAAAGCGATTTTAAACAATTAGTTCATTATACAATGACATTCATTGATGTACCGTATTCAAATAAACAGAACTTTATTTTAATTCTCAAATAACTTTTTTTTAAGGAATTGAAAATATAAATCGTAGCGCACCATCGAAATTTTTTTTTTAGGGGGCGGCACTTTTCGTATCTGCCTAGGGCAGCGCTTAGGCTAAATCCGGCCCTGCCTCGACATGGAAACTTTTGGATAAACAATCCATGCATCGATGATGTCAACACATGCTACCTTAATCTATCTTCATGAAAAAGAAAGTCTGATTGAATTACAATATGTTGTGCTTCTACTTTGCAGTCCAGATTCGAAAAACATCATTGTCACACTTCTGGATATCTCTTGCAAACGAATTCGTGCCTAACTTTCAAAACAATCGATTTGATGGTGTTACGAACTCGCCCCTTCTCAAATTATGTTTAAATACCGTATTGTCAAGCATGAGCGATTTCGGACATGCGATGTTTTTGTCTCTTCGCTATGGTTAATTTTCGCTCTTTTCGGTTTCGTCTACTGCTAAGGTAAGAGCTTACATTTTTCTTGTAATTGTTTCTTTCATTGTTTGTTTGTGACTCATAGTGTTCTGCTTGCATAATATACTGTTTTCCTACTTAGTTGTCTATGGGCTAAGGTTTAGATAGGTCACAGTTTAAGCAAGAGGTTCAGGTCAACAGACTGGAAGGAGCGATCTGCAACTAGTTCTCAGGCAGCCGGTGCAGAAGAAGCAAAGCAATCGTGCAAGTTGTGCAGTGATGTGCACCCATTGTGGTCTTGTTCTTCATTCTTGGACATGTCATCGGACGCAAGGTTTAAGTTTGTCAAGTCGAAAGGTCTTTGCTATAACTGCCTTAAAGAAGGTCATTTAAGTAGGGCATGCAAGTTCCAAAGAGCATGTAAGGTTTGTAACCGAAGACATAACACCTTGGTTCACCTTAATTCAAGACAGCGTGATTCCACAGCGAATGCAGAAAGTGTTTCCGATAGACAGGAAACTGTAGCCGTCGCACGCAAAGGTCCAAGTAGTAAGGTGTCTGCTATGCTCAACATTCTGCCAGTGAGAGTGTGGGAGGAAGGTTCGAAGAAATTCACAACAACGTATGCGATGATGGATACTGGGTCTACCACCTGTTTGTGCAGTGCTAGCTTGGTTCGCAAATTGAATCTAAAAACAAAAAGAGATGATATTGAGCTGCAATGCATTAGTGGGGTAAGTAAGTGTGGAATAAGCACAGGAAAGTTGTGTGTTCAGGGAATAAATGAGGATCAATCCTTTAGAATTCCTTCGTGTAGAGTGCTAAGCGAGTTGCCTCGTTTGGAAGATAACATCCCTGGCGCCAATTTGTTAAAAGGTTATCCTCACTTGGCAGATGTAAACCTTCCCCAATTGCAGTCAAAAAAGGTGGAGTTGCTAATAGGGGCTAATGCTCATGAGATGTTTAGAACGTCTGAGCAAAGGTATGGCCAGTTTGGGCAGCCATTTGCGCTACATACTGCTCTGGGATGGACTATCTTTGGGTCAGACTATGAGTCAGTATCGGACGCAAATGGTGTCTGCTCAACATGCTTGTTCGTTAAGTCGTCACCTGCTGACAGCTCATGTCAGCAGATAATTAACATTTTAAATCAGGATTTTCAGGACATCGACGAACCCCAAATAGGTGCGCCCTCTTTGAATGACCGACAAGCACTGAAGGTTATGGAAGACACCATTCGCAAACAAGGAGACCACTATGAGATGGAACTGCCATGGAAAGAGAATGCGACACTGCCTAACAACCGACCTGTTGCAGAAAAGCGACTTGGAGGTCTGAAACGTAAATTAAAGGCAAATCCGGATTTGCACGGTCAGTATTGCGAGAAAGTTAATGATTACATTCAAAGTGGTTATGCTAGTCGTGTGCCTGATGATAAATTAAAGTGTTCGGATACCGTCTGGTACCTGCCTCACCATTGCACCGGGAAAAAGTTCCGTGTGGTTTTCGACTGTGCTGCTAAGTTTCAAAACGTTTCCTTAAATGATAAACTCTTACAGGGACCAGACCTCAACAATAACTTAACGGGTGTATTGTTGCGATTCAGGCAAGGTAATGTCGCTGTTGCAGCAGACATAAAGGCCATGTTTCACCAGGTCTTTGTGTCTGAGAAGGACAGAGATGCCCTTCGATTTTTGTGGTGGCCGGATGGAGATATGAGCCAGACCCCTGTCGACTACAGGATGAACGTCCTGGTCTTTGGAGCTACATGCTCTCCGAGTTGTGCTGCGTTTGCCTTGAAGAAAACTGCCAGTGACAACGTAACTGCAGCTACTGAGGAAGTATTACAAACTGTACATAAAAATTTTTATGTGGATGATTTGTTAAAATCTTACGACACTTCGCAGGAAGCTATTGCAGCAGTCACCCAATTGAAGTCACTCTTAGCCAGTGGGGGTTTTAACCTTACAAAATTTTTAAGCAACACGGTCGAGGTGACAAGTTCTATCCCCGAAGCAGATCGAGCATCGTCTGTGCTGGACTTGAACCTTCGTGACCTACCCACAGAGCGAGCACTTGGTGTCTACTGGAACATCGCGACGGATAGCTTCACCATCAAGGTAAACATAGAGCTAAAATCTTTTACTAGAAGAGGTCTGCTCTCGATGGTTAGTCAAGTCTATGATGTTCTGGGGTTCGTGCAGCCTTTTATCCTGCCAGCCCGTAAGCTTTTGCAGGAAGCGTGTCAGGGTGGAGCGACCTGGGATGAACCGCTGGAGGAGTCACGAAGACAGACGTGGGAGGCTTGGCTGAATGGACTTCCCCATCTTGGTGGTATTTCCATCCATCGAAGCCTCAAACGTCAGGACCAGGTAGTTGACCATATTGGTTTGCACGTGTTCAGTGATGCTAGCGTCACTGGTTATGGTGTTGCATGTTATATTCGAACCGTTTATGTTGATGGACAGATAGACAACGTATTTTGCATGGGTAAATCACGTGTAGCCCCTCTCAAGCCAGTGACCGTTCCGCGTCTCGAATTGACCGCCGCCACCATCGCTGTGAAGTTATGTTCGTTCATTTGTCGCGAAATGGACTTGAATTTTGATAGTGTGGTTATGTGGACGGACGCGACGATTGTGCTTCAGTATATTAACAATGTTTCTACCCGTTTTCAAACTTTTGTGGCCAACCGCCTGCAACAAATTCACGCACATACTGTACCCCGTCAGTGGCGCCATGTTCCTACTGAAGAAAACCCCGCTGATATTGCATCACGCGGGTTAATGCCTGACAAGGCTGATTTTGCTGACTTGTGGTTCAAGGGGCCACCATTTTTACGTAAACCCGAGGCTAGTTGGCCTCAACAACCAAATTGCATCAAGGACCTTACCTCGGATGACCCAGAGTTGAAAAAGACAAACATCTGCGCCATCGTCACATCTCCCGTGAGCTATCTGCATGAGCTGCTAGCGCGCTGCTCTAAGTACAAGACCGCACAACGACTAACCGCCTGGTGGTTGAAATGGAAGCAATTCATGAAATGGAAGTATTTGTCAGGTTTCTCGCCGCCGGTTGTAGGACGTCTCACCGTGGATGAACTGAACAACGCCACTATAGCAATCGTACAGCAAGTTCAATGGGACGCCTTTCATGACGCCATGCGTGCTTTGCCAAACGTGTCCGATTGTACGTCACCAGAAAGACTACACCCCGACAAAGAAATGCGAAACGCCAGCTACTTCCAAGAGTTGCGTCAACTAAGCCCCTTTGTTCTGAACGGGGTCATGCGTTCGGATGGGCGTTTACAAAATTCAGCTCTCCCTTTTCAAACCAAACATCCAATCATTCTTCCCAGCAAGCATCGAATAACTGACATGATAATTCAGGACCACCATGAGAAAGAAGGCCACAGTGGAGTATCTCATGTCCTAAATTCGATTCGTAAACAATTCTGGATACTGCGCGGACGCGCAGCCGTGCGAAGAGTGCTTCATTCCTGCTTTAAGTGCCGCCTTTGGAATAGCAGTACCGGAAGTCAACGCATGGCAAGTCTTCCCGAGGCCAGGGTCACAGCTGGAAACCCACCCTTTGCTGCGACAGGTGTGGATCTGATGGGTCCACTCGTTGTAAGGCTTGGCAGAAGTGACGTAAAGCGATACGTCGTCGTTTTTACCTGTATGGCAACTAGGGCCGTCCACCTAGAAATCGCCCAGTCGCTGGAGGCCTCCGCTTTCATCCAGTCCTTTCGTCGGTTCACCAGCAGAAGACAAAAGCCAAAGCTAATGTTCAGCGACAACGGCACAAATTTCAAAGGCGCCGAACGAGAGTTGAATGACGGCATCAAAGCTTGGAACGGCCAGCAACTTCAGGAGGCAATGCTCCAGGACAATATCGAGTGGTCATTTAATGTTCCGACTTGTTTCCACGCAGGTGGCGTTTGGGAAAGAATGATTCGTAGCATTCGAAAAATCATGCGTGCTGTTGTTGGTGAAGCCACTCTCGACGACTTCGATTTGCTTACCCTGGTAACTGAAATTGAATCGATCCTTAACAACCGTCCAATAACAGACGTGTCCACAGATCCCAGAGATTTAATTGCCTTAACTCCATCAATGTTGTTAACCGGCTCTATCGACGACTCATTGCCGCCAGACGTTTTTATGAAGAGTGATCGATACAAGCGGTCGTGGCGTAAGACGCAATACCTAGCAGAAATGTTCTGGAGCCGTTGGATGAGTGAGTACCTTCCTTTGCTGCAGCCTAGGCAGAAGTGGTGGGGTACTTCACCCAACCTTGAACCAGGTGATCTCGTGCTACTGATGGACAACAACGCTAAACGGGGCACCTGGCCTAAAGCCATCGTTGAAGAATGCTTTCCCGACAAGGACGGCCTTGTGCGAAGGGTCCGCGTGCGAACAGCAGATGCAGTGCTCATGAGGGATACCAGGAAGATCTGTCTGCTCGAGGGACATTTGCAAGACTATGTTTGAAATTGTCTGTTGCAGGACTGTAAAACTGACTTGAACTAATTTTGTAGTACCTTGTGGCCTTTCATCGGCGTTTTTATTTCAAAGGCCGTTTTTCTTTTATTATTACTGACTTGTTTAATATTCTGTAGTATTTGGTTTCGGTGGTGGCGGTGACTTTAATAGTGTTTCACCTGTTGTTTATTCCCGTACATGTCAGCTATTGTTTATCTCTGGCTTTGTGGCTGACTTATGTGCTACAGTGTTTCTCAGTTGTAGCGTGACTGAAGGCTTCACTCAACATTAGAATGACGTTTTAATCTTGAGTGAAACGACTATGTAGGCCTAATATTATATTCCAGTCACTGTTGCATGCCTGTATTGGCGTTTATTTGTGTGGACGCTCTCATTCTTGTCGATTCATCTCGACGTTGCTGCTGCACCTGTTGTTTATTCCCGTATATGTCAGCTATTGTTTATCTCCGGTTTGTGGCTGACTTAAGTGCTACAGTGTTTCTCAGTCGTAGCGTGACTGAAGGCTTCACTCAACATTAGAATGACGTTTTAATCTTGAGTGAAACGACTACGTAGTATTATATTCCAGTCTCTATTGCATGCCTGTATTGGCGTTTATTTGTGTGGACGCTCTCATTCTCGTTGTCGATTCATCTCGACGTTGCTGTGGCATATGAAAATTTCGTATACTGATGTGTAATGTGCTGGTCTCTATTTTCCGCTGTGTCACTCGCTGCCTCGGCTTGCTCTGACACCGTTGACAATGGTGACCAGTTAGGCGTGTTTTCAATTTTACGTGTTCAGCCCAAGAGGCTTAAGTTTGTTACATGTAGCCCACTTTACCTTGAAGTTTTATAGTGTGACATTGAAGTCTAGCGTCAGCTTTCCAATCTGTCGATGTCGTTACTCCTTAGAGCCTTATTGTGTATAGAATTGTACGATGGGTCGTTGTGTATTTCATTCAATTCATACGCATTTTTCTGTTATTTGGCCGCTTTGGTCAGGCTTAAATTTCTGATGTTAGGCTATTCAAACATGTTACGATCACCCGGTGGAAATTATGTTCGGACTCGTTTTGTAGGGATAGAAAATGTCTTTCGCATTTTCGGGGCCGGTATGTTACGAACTCGCCCCTTCTCAAATTATGTTTAAATACCGTATTGTCAAGCATGAGCGATTTCGGACATGCGATGTTTTTGTCTCTTCGCTATGGTTAATTTTCGCTCTTTTCGGTTTCGTCTACTGCTAAGGTAAGAGCTTACATTTTTCTTGTAATTGTTTCTTTCATTGTTTGTTTGTGACTCATAGTGTTCTGCTTGCATAATATACTGTTTTCCTACTTAGTTGTCTATGGGCTAAGGTTTAGATAGGTCACAGTTTAAGCAAGAGGTTCAGGTCAACAGACTGGAAGGAGCGATCTGCAACTAGTTCTCAGGCAGTAGACAAACACATAGGCCACTTGTTGGTAACCGTGGAGTCGACTTAGGTTCAGATTCTACAGATGGTAATTGTTTCAAATAGCTAGGCCTATTTAGAAACGACAATTCTTTTTCATCTCTAGCTTTAAAATAGCAAAGACACAAAGCAAAGAAATCGCCTGGATGCCGAAACAGAGCTATGTGTTTTTGAAACTTCTTTGATATCTCGTTTTCCTCGCGTAGGCTACTGGCAGCGTAACAGTAGCAAATTTCCCACTGACATTAATTTTGTATGCAAATGGATTGACATTTTTCTGTTTGAGTTGATTGCCGTTTTATTCCAATTTTCTTCTTGAATACAAATCATATGCTAAAACCTTGCATTATGGTGCGCAACGACAACTTTGGTTAACAAAACGTTACAAATATTCATTCTATTCACTACGATCTTTGGTTGCCGGTCCGCCAACATTTTTTAAAAATTTTGCCTCCCGGTGGCAACTTTCCAAAAGGTGGCCTACCATAAAAAATTCTCTACTTTGTGAAATTTGACCAATCGGAGTCGTGCTGATCAGTAGGAACTTTAACATTTAATACTTTAAACTTTGTTTGGTAATTATAGAAGAAAAAACAACAACAGCAGTGGTGAGAATCAAACTCATATCAATGAAATGACTGCCATCGTCCTAACCCTCTGCGCCAAGTCAGCCGATGCCAAACCGATGACTTAATTTAGCTACGGTTTGCCTTTTCCCTTTGTTCTTCCGAAGTTTCAACATAGGGGATTTTTTTATGGTACCTTTCGGAAAGTTGCCTGGTCAGGAGAACGTTGAATGGTAGGCTGAGCCCTTCGCTCTCTAAAGGCATATAAGTCGTTACTTTTCACAAACTATGTAGCCTACCCAGCTTAAATTTCGCATGCAACAAAACTTTGTAAGATACAAAAGCTTTGAAAGTGTACGGCAACCAACAGGCTAGTCTACAACGGTCAATTTACTTAGTAGGGCTATTTGTTAAGCTATAGACTAGGCTACTGCAAACTAATTGAGATTTGAGAAATTCCTTCAAAAATGTGATAGCGTCCTATGCATTAAGATACAAGAGTGAAAACAGTGGTAAAATCCGTGGCTGACCAGTTGCACATACAAAATGTCCTAGCTGTTGTATTTTTCAACGTTACATTTCTACTGTGGTTATTCATCAAACTCATTCGTTGTAAAAAAACAATTTTTTCTGCCAAACACAATGAACAACATCATTCTAAACTGTGACCACCGTAACACCACAACCACACAACTTTTCTGGGCAGACTGCAAGCGAAAAAAAGTCTTTAAAAACAAACTTCTTTAATTTAAAAAGGAGAAAACAGTTGTTTAGCTTGCGTAGTCTTGGCTATAAAGATATTTTCATAAAAACTAAAGCGCAATGTCAAAAAATGCTAAACAGGTAACACTCCACAACTAATGCACGGTACATCTAGGCTAATGCAGTCAAGAAATATTTATGAAGATAAAAATTGGTCATCGTCATCAAAAAGAAATTGGGAAAAATCTCATTTGATGACATTATCAAAAACACAACCAATATTGGAGAAATATTACGCTATAGACCAGTGGTTCCCAACCGGGGGGGGGGGAATTCCCCACTAAGGGGGGTTTTGCAATTTTTAGGGGGGAATTTGGTTTTAGGATTGTAAAGCTGTTTAAGCCTATAGTCATTCTTCTTTAACCTCTCATACGAAAGAAGAAGCCTAGTAAGTTGGCCGTGACCACAGCTTTAGAGCGTAGGAGGAGCCCTTAACACCCGATTAGTTAAGAAACTGACATGGATGTTAACAATCACGTAGGCCGTAGGGTAGGTCTACTTCTTTTTCATACAAAATACTCAATGGTTTTCCAGAGGAAACGTAACCAACCGAGTGTTAGAGCTCAGAGACGAGCTTAAATTAATTTTTGACCTTTAAATAAAATTGAAATTTGTTTCATTGCTGAATGATGACAGATGGATTAGATTCCTTGCTTATTTGGTTGATATGTTTGGTCCATTAAATAAACTGAGTTTGAAAATGCAAGGAAAAAACACCAATATACGGTATGTATTCAATCGCCATCTCCATTTGAAGTAGATTGCGCATCAACATGGGTTGTATCCATGAGCCATTGACATATTGATACCATGTGAATTTACAAACTGTACTGCTCCCATGCTGGCTCAAGGCAGGTTGGAAGAGAGTGATTGATTTATGTCACTGTCATTAGGAGATTGTTTTAAGGCACTAGAAGGCTCTGCTGTCATGATCGCGGGGGGACTACGTTTTGTCTGGCCTCTACCTATCGACCAGCCTGGCTTGGGTGGCCTTTCCAGGAGCAGGTGCCAGTACCGCTCAGCATTTAAAGATGCGTTGGAAGCTTTCACCAGCAAGCTTGATAGTTGAAAGAGAAAAGTTAGAATAAACAATTAAACATGTCACATATTTAAAGAATTATCTTCGGTGCTGGTCAATGAACAAGTTTTTCTAGTTGGAAAAAGAATTGATTTTGTAACGTCTCACAACATGAGAACTGGAATTCATTCGATATTTTCCTGAAATTTGTGACGATGAGCTTGATTTAACACGAAAGTCATTCACATCGTTGATGGAAAAGCTTCTCGATAAATTGCAGAATGAATTTTTAGAACTCAAAACGAATTCTTGTGCAAGAGACTTAAAAAAAATCAATTACTGGATTTAGGCCATTAATTTGTAATTCTATCTCAAAGTGGCAGAGAAAGCTATTCAAGGTATCCTCCGTTTGTTTCCACTTATCTATGCAAATCAGGTTTTTTAACTGTTGCAGATGAGAACAAACACAGAGAAACAGATTAGACGTGTAGAATGATGTTTGCTATTTTCTTTCCAATACTCTTCCACCCCATTCATGAGCTGTCGAAATAAAAAAATCACAAGCTTCACACAGACTGTTAAATGCATTGACTCTTATATTTTGAATGTCGTTGGCTCCAGCTCGTGTCCGAGCATTGGCTTCGTTTTCAAATCGAATTTGGCTTCGGATGGTGATGTCATATGCTGCTTTGGAGGCCCAATCTATGATGGAAAAGACGTGGGCAAAAATCACATTGCATGGAGGGTGGGGGACGTGGTAGTTTTAGCTTTTTTTTTCTAGTGTTTCGTTTTTCAAGGGCATTTTGTATCCTGTTTTTTTCTTTCGCGTCTTTTCTAGTTCTTTTTATCCAGAGTAATCTGTCACTAACAAGTTGTTCCCATGAATCTAGATCAATGTTTGCATGGTTGAGGAAGACTTTCAGCTGGTTTTTGTATCTCATTTTTGGTCTTTTTCTTGGAATAAAATACTTTTCAGCAACGTTCTTCATTAATTAAATTATTTTAGTATGAAAAGGAATATTGCAGGCTAAAAAGCTTATTACTAGTGAAAGTTTAGTTTATTTTACAAGACTTAGATTAAAATATTAATGTAAACGAGTTTTTAACAATCAAAATTTATAGGGGGGAATTTAGGTTTGAATATTGACTAAAAGGGTCCACCGGATAAAAAAGGTTGGGAACCACTGTTATAGACCAAGAGAATTTGCCTGAATACTGTAGGCCTAGGCGTAAATTGTCAACCTGGTACGAGAAAATGCCAGGATTTAACACTTCAAACAAGTTTTCACAGTTTGTAAATAAACACTTCCACAAACCAATTGGAAAGTAAGACATTAAATTGAAAATGCCACTTCTTCATAACACAACTCTAGGCTCCAACATCGACAAACATTTCTTTCAATGATGCGGTATAAGCTACGCAAAACAAATTAACCTAAGAAGCGTTTCAAAAAAAAAATGGAATCTTTAAACAACACACAAAATACAATGCAAGCTACCGTTTCCAAAACCGGGCCTATTTTGAAAATCACAAACATTTATAAAATAGGTCAAAGCCACCACTTTCTGGAATAACGTTCATCTAAATAGAGCTGAATCGGGAAAAAAATGATTATTAAAATTAACAAAAGATCATTAATAAAATTAACAACATGGAGAGGAATAGAAGAGAAAAGTATTGATCACTGATGCACAGTAGCCTATGCTACGATATAATAGTAGTAGCCATTAGAATTTTAACCCAAAAATACTCTACAACGTAACCTAGCCTATGTAGTATGTACTTTGTACCATGTAGCCTACAAAAAACAATTTTACAAAACTTCATCTAAATCGGTTTCATTGAAGTCGGACTGAAGGAGGAAGATGCAAGGGACAGAGTGAAATGGAGAAAAGGAATTAAAACAATTGCTGCGCGGAAACAATCGGCCACCCCCACTAGTGGGGAACAAACCGACGATGGATTATGATGATGAAGTCAATAAAACGCAACAAAGGCACGAAAGTGGGGCAAAGCGAAACGCGGGGCAAAGCGGAATATTGGAATTTTTCACAAACTGATGTAAACACCGCTACTATTATTATCGAGCACGTTTGAGATAATCATGTGATACATTTCCGCGCCAAAATTTGTTCAGCGGTTGGTTGGGTGTGCACTGTGCAGTTATCTAAAAATTTCAGTTTTAGCATGCTGCTCTATGAAGAGACCTGTTCGAAAATGCGTCAGTTTGTGTTTAATCAAGTGGTTGAGCTATCAAAGTCAGGGATGTCTATCCCTGATCAAAGTTTAAGTTAAATTCGAAGTGTTTTTAAGGAGCGCATGAATGCAGGTTGAGCACAAGTTTTGTATCTTAAGAATTTTCATTTTTTTCAATTTTGTATAAAATCACACTTTGGGTAAAACGGAATATTTCTGGTGGGGCTAAAAGGAACGCCGTTCCGCCATGCCGCGCACATGGCTTCAATGCAATAAACGCTAGCTTCGTTGAATAGTACACACTCGAATCAAATTAAGCAATGTTATGATGATCTTTTTAACAAAAATGACTAGATGACGTCATCTTATGTGTTACTGATATACTTCATATACGTTGAAGAAAAAAAGGTTTTATGTATCAGCGTAAAACTGCATATGGTGAGTAGTTAGTAAGCGAATTGCAAGCTGCATAGAAGGTATAACCATACAATATTCGCTTCTTTCGTGCAACCGAAATTTATCACATACCAGGAACAGACGTTCTGCTTTGCCCCAAATGGTGGGGCAAAGCAGAACAAATAGTTTATTTTAAAACTGTACTGTAAAATTAGTTATATAAAAACAAAAAATATGAGATGATGTGTGCAGATACTAGACTTGGAATGTAACGATTGCCACTTTAAACAATGTCCGTATCATTCATATAGCGAAAGTTATTCAAGATTTCGAAAAATTGTTCTGCTTTGCCCCACTTTCCCCTAATTCTCTAGAAATGCTGAGCTACCGATAAAGTTACGCAAAACATAAAGATAATCAAGAAAATAATATTGTTAAATCAATCACTTTGAAGTGCGGAAAGGTACAAAATCAAACATGTACAAATTGGAAATGTAAATCTAGCGCGAGGCGTACACAATGATATAAACGTACAGCTATTGTACACAATGTAAAATACGTACAATACGCAACAATACGCTATTTGAATGTAAACAATGTAAAAACTTCAACAACATTGATTTAAAAACGAACTTTAAAATCGTTGCATGTGTGTGTTTTTCAGTTAATGGATTAGTCTGTGCGTACATTTACAGTTTTGTAGACACTGTGGAAAAAGATAAAAGAATGAGATGTCATCAATTATGATGTAAGTTCCAGGGAGCATTAGGATTGTAGTAAGTGACGACACTTCCTCGGTCGTCGTAGTAATCCAGAAGCGGCTTCCACGTCTCTGTGTCTTTTATCAACAAATTCTTGTTGCCTAAAATATATCAGACTAATATTAGCAAATATAAAACAACTTTCAATGTGGTTATGCAAACGCAAAGACGTATCTTATGATAAGTGGTGAGTATGGTACTAAGCTATTCCGCGGACTAAATTTAAGACACCCATTGGATTGGATTGAAATTGAGACATCGAGCAACTTCTACTTAGTCAAGCTGGAAAACAAGACATCTTTATTGACCATAAATGGAAAGCAAAATCGAGACCAAATGCAATCAGGCTCAGTTTCTTGATGTCGACCCTCACACCATCTCCCTATCCCGGCTGAGACAAGTGTTGGTGACCAGCGCACCAGAACCGTCTCCGCAGGGGTGTGAAATATTTCCGCTTAACCAAGCACCAACCAGGAGTAGTAGCTTCCTCATTTCACGTATAAATCATCTGAGTGTTGTGCTTGGCTAGACTTAGCTCGAAATCTTGTGCGCAAAAGCGTTGATTTGTACATATTCATGGGCAGACAATGTTTTGGAGGTTCGATCGCCTTACGCGCTGAGTCAAAATTGTTGTGCTCACGTCTAGGCATGATTTGTTGTATGCTCGCGCCTCGCTGAATTTTTTGTTACCGCCTTCAGATGCGAGAAAAGCGCCTTCTCAAAGGAAAGGCAACACTCTTTCGTTTTCTTCAATTCAGTGTTATGTTAAATCTCATCCGGATGGCTGTAACTAAAATTCTGCATTCCACTTTGGTGTTCTATGTAAAAATCTAATTTTAATCCTAGTTTGGTAGAAAAAGCAAATTAAAAAAATAAACAAGTTGGTGATGGTTTGAAGTCTACCAGGACAGGAGAGGGAGACTTACTGGACAAACTCCCAGAACACAGCAAGTGTCTTTCGACAGCCTTGCGGGTCACTCCAGCTAACGAATGTAAAAAAAGTCAAATAGGCAAAAATTTGCAAAAAACTCAATCTGGCTGCTTACCCACAATACATAAGCCGCTCTTTGCCCTTGTGATCGCCACATTGACTTGATGAGGATCGGTGACAAAACCAATGTACTTTCGTCGCCAATGGAGATTTGCTTCGTCTTCGATAGCAGTCTGAGGTTGGGAGCGAACGGTAGACAAGATGACGTAATCACTCTCACTTCCTGTTAATCGAAAAAATCACCTGAATAAAATTTTCATGACACAAAGAAGATGCAATGGACAGAATGCAGTGGAGAGAAAGGAAATTGAATGATGATGATAATGGAAATTAATGTACCCTTCATTCTCAGGGGCTTACAAGAAGCCGAGCGTAATTGCCAATTCTCTTGTATCATGAATGACGAATCAGTTCAGTGGCTGAAAGACACCTGCACAAATATCTAGACCGAGTCGCCGCCACCGCTTAAGGGTGGTAAAAGGCAAAGCCCCTCAATCCTTGGAGTGGTGAAAAAGATAAAGGTTCATACGAAGAAGATCTTGTTCCATGTGAAGAAAGCCCAGTGAAACATAGACATTGAAGACAACCTAGTGGCGACAACAAAGATCATCGGCTCGCCTGTCATTGAGAGAACATGATAAGCCTTTGCAAGATATTTAATGAATTGCTTGAAAGCGGACACAAAAATTGGTTCACTTGCTTCCAACAGTGTAATGGGACAAGCAAGAAAGTGACCGAGCAACTTAATGTTAATATTGTTGGTCATTAATCCAGTGGAAGAGTAGCTGCAGTCAACACTAGTTGGCCCTGATGTTTCGGGATGAAGACCAAGCTTTTTCAAAGCAAAATGAAGAAAGATTAATCCACAAAACTTTATATCAAGATCTTAACAGCGCGTAAAACAGTGGATGATGAGTAAACGCTAAACCTACGTTACAGCCACAAAATAAATGAGCAAAGTTGCGCAGAAGCAAACCTTGACTGGTGATCACTGTACCAACGTGGACTTCCTTCATGTGAGACCTTTCTTTTACTATTAGATCTCTGATAGTGTTGACTTGAGCGGTGTAAGGCGACAGTATCATGATTCTGGACAGTGGGACACGCTCAGTGACATGCAAGTACACCAATATGTTGATCTGAAAAAGTGAGAATACAAGATAACTTTGAAAATACATCATTAGAAAGTAGTACAGTTAAGTAAATCAGTATCAGTGCAGTAACAATTACTCAATAAGAAAGATCAATAACATGAAGCCTACTTTCAAATGAAGAACTTTGACCTGTTTGCAAACATTAGTGGTAATGGGAGAGGAGTGTTCATTTATGTTCGTACTCAATTGGGAGCACCCAAGAGGGAAAAATGTGAAGACGTAATAGACACTGTGGCAGCTAAAATTTTATTGTCTGATTCCAAGAGCATTATACTGGTGTATTTACCAGAGCCTAAATAATTTTGAAGATGGTAATAATGCAAAAAAATAATTGCGTGCGAAATTTTGCTTCTGATGCGATGAATAAAGAATTAGTTATATTCTGATACTTTAATTATCCTGTCATGGATTGTTCAACCCCTATGTGCACAGGACCCCAGAGCCATCCCGCACACGCACTCTTGAAAGCTTGCAGAGACTCATACTTGAACTAGCATGTCCTTGAACCAACTCGAATAAACCCAAACAGTCAAGGCAACATTCTGGATCTTGCCCTCACAATGACAATTTGTTAAGCGATATGAAAATTGGACCCACTATTGACCACTGACCAGCCAGCTTGACCCATATCCATAACCCAGCCAGCTATGGATATTGACTAGCTTGACCCTTTATTCAAAGATGCACATTTGACTTGTTTTATAATTACAAGTAAGCGATTGCCATCACTAACTTTTCTAGCTATGCAATTGATTGAATTTCGCTATTAGCAGCATGATCGTTGCTTACTTCACAGTGTAGATTCTAACGATCTGTTTTAGCCTGATGCTGCGAGTTCGTTGTGGCAATATCGAATTACACTAGCTTTCGGAACACAGTTTCCTAGTCATGTGCTATGATGAAGGCACAGCTATACTTGCAATCATGTTCTAGCTATACTGTACTTGCAATCATGACTAATTTACATACATTAGGCCCACTCCTGGGCATGACCGACATCGGACTTTGTCATTACACTTTTCACAGCGTTTAAAAATACATTTTATGTTACAACATACAGCATGCTCAAATGGCTGTAGTTTTAAAAAAATCTTCCAGGTAAATATTTCTATAAAAAATCCTACGTTTGTTGTGGGAGGAGTTATTTTTCCACCGAAAGTAGGCTATTTCTATCATGGGAGAATAGGCTGCATAGGCTAGAAAAATTATAAACAATAACATGTTTTACCTTAAGGGACTTTTGACCTGGAGTAGATTTTACATATATTCGCACGCAAATAATAGGTACAGAAACATTCATGCACTATACGAAATAGCAAAAAGCTGGGAAAAGTTTAGAAATAGATTTTAAGTAGATGTGGTTTTATTTATATGTATTTTAACTTTTTCGTTAGTAATTAGGCCTATATATCTATCTTATCAAGGAAGAAGGTTTAAATTAAATAACATGATGCGTTTCTACTAGTGCAAATTAAGCTAAACTATCACACGATGTATAAAGTGACAATCTGCTTTTATTCCAACGTTCTCACAAACGTTTTTCTCAAACAAGTCATAGTTGTGCGGCAAAACCTGTGCAATACCCGTTGATCAAGTTATTGTGGTAGCCTACTCTCTATTTCCTGAATTAAGAATACCTGTATTTTCGGTACTCTTTTGCGCATGCACGTAGTCATGCGCAAAAACATAACCATTTCATTACGATGAAACCAAGACCAAAAAACTGTTTACGGCTGTATTGCAACATCATTAACGTGTTTTAGTACAGTAGCAAACAATATTTGAACTTTAAATGCCATAAATAAAAATTAATGTCCATGCACAATACAAGGAAAGTTTAAGCAAAAAGTAACTTTCAGGTTAGAGAGGGAGTTTGGACAAAAATTTCAAAAAAATTATATTAGAGGTTTAGAATATACTGTTGTATCCTAAAATCAGGGTTAAAGGTGAAATTAAAATTATCTTCCCCCCTAACGTCATGATGATGTACCATACCTGAAGCAGTGACAAGTATGCCCAAGGTTTTTAGACACAATTTAAAACAATTTTCATCTTTCAACTGGAGAAATTTTCAAAATAGTTAAATTGCACAAAATACAGGCTACATGAGTGTCCACCATTGGCAAGAGCATGCAATAACACTGATTATTATTTTCACCCAAACTAAGAACAACATAAGAAAAGCAAGTATTAGCCTATTGTATTTTTCTTAGTTTCTTACCACTGCCTTTGCCTCATCTTCATTGTACTGTGAGTTCTCCCCTCCACGCTCCAAGCTGAAGTTGATTTTTTCAAGGCCAGCAATATGACAGAACACGGCAGTGTTGTCAGGTTTGTTTGAGGGGTAACAAAACTTGAAAGTACGGGCCGCTTCCCTATAGATGACGCTACCATCGGTTTCCAAGCGACTTGCGTAGAATTTCTCGGATGGAAAACCGCATATTCCGGGATGCTTAAAATAATTTGTAAGAGTCACACAGAAAGTAGGCAAAACATTAATTTTATAGCAAACAATGCGAAATTATGGTGATTCAATGTTGAAAAGCTTGCATTCTAAATCAATTTATCTAAAAAAAAAATTATGAACAGGAGAATAAGCTCACAGCTTTCTATGTACCATTTAAGTGGAATCCATTTTCGATCAATGTTCTTGTTCTTATTTCTTTCAATGAACTATCGTCAGATCAACCGTCGTGTCACTGTTTCGGTTAGCTTTAACAGCAATGCAGACTACAACAGCCAATCACACTTTAATCCATTTGAAGATAGGCTACCGGCAATATGCCGGCATCTATGAGAAGGTTTATCAACGTCACGCTTAAATAATCATGATGATGGTGATGTCACGAAATTTATGCATGTCATAACATGGCCAGGTTAGCAATGGAATGTGTCACTCACCATCCGATACTGTGTGGTCAACATCCCAGCATTACGCTTGAGCCTTTCAAACATGGATTCCCCCAGTCCAAAAGTCTTGGCTTGCTTACACATGATGATTGGTTGGAGTTGCATGTGATCGCCTATCAAAACAACCTGAAGAAAAAACACTTATAATGCAATTGTTTATTTTTGCCGCTCCACAACAGCTAAAATTTTTAATTAACTACGTTTTCAGCATTGCGCCATCGTTGTGGCCATATCCAAGACCTTTGTTCATTAATATTCTGATTTTATTCTCACTGTGCATAGATGTCGGCATCATAATTTTTGCTTAACTCGAACCACAATGAAACCTGGGCCTAGTAGAACTCGAGACATAGAGGCTAACCAGTCGCAGACTGCGTTGGGTGAAAACCTTACTTTAAACGTATGTATTTGAAGATTAGTGATATAGTTTGCGAGAGTCAAGGCTATTGGTCTTCTTTTAAAAACGTTCTGAAAAGACCTTTTCGGCAGGAAAGAATTATCAACTATAGAGTGGTGTTACAGGCAAGTAAGCTTGCTCTAGCTCACCTGCTTTGCCTTTGACGCAACGATTGGCGCCAATGTTTCTGGTTCACTGCACATGCCGCACTCGTCGATAATGCACTGCGTGAATTCGATTTCGTCACCTGGCTCACTGTCCAAGTGAAGGTGAAGCACTGCAAACAATTCAACTTTACCTCTTTGGGTCTAATTTACTAATTTTTCCTTTAGTTCACAACTGAAAACTAATAGAATACCGTTAACCGGGGTGACTTTAAACGAAAATCAAAACAAAATTTAAAACTAAATATTCGATATTTGACGTGTGCAATTTTCTTTTTTTAGGTGGTAGTTTCCTATTTGTGTTGGTATGTGTGAAAAAAAATCTATATACGTTTCTATTCTGCAACGTTTGTCTGTTTTACAGGTTATGAAATTGATCAGGTTTGAGAAGCAGAAATCACACCCCCCAAAAGTTTAAGGGGGCCACTTACTTTAAGCAAATTTTGAAATGTGCTTCTGCGATTCATTTTATGGCTGATAGAAAACTGATACACATAAAAAACCTAAAGATTTGTTAAAACCTTGTGAAGTGAAAGAGCTTGAAGTAAAATGATACCATATTTGCATAAGTGGGGGAAACTTTAGCTATAGGTTAGGTAAGTGCAATTTGTACATTAGATATTCTTTGTCAAGTCTATTTTTCCTTTACTTGCTACTGTTTCTATGTTTCAGGCTCTCAGATTTATATTCAATTATAAAATAAGTTACACATGTTTTATTTAGGCAAAAAACAAAATTAAAAAGTTGTTTGCAGCAAGGTCAATAGATGGTAATGAACTACGAAGGGGTCAGTTACTAGAAACAGTAGAAGTTTTGAAAGAGTCCTAACTGAAAGTGAGATATATGCAAGTTGGCAGGAGTGGAATAGAGAAATAAAAAAGACCAGTGTGCTTAAACACATAATGATGTGCAGGAAATTATACAAAACAAGAATATTATTTCTTCCAAAACCTGAGGAGGTAACACTGTGAAAGCAGCTACTCTACACACCTGAGACAAGAACAATAAGTTTTTAGCTGTGTTTTAGTTTTGTTTTTTCTTGTTTGAGTTGTTTTTTTCAGCTGTGTTTACATCACATAAACTCTGTGCAGTTATTCCGTACACAGCAACGTAGTAAGGTCAGACACTTTGACCTTTTGAAGTTGGCATACAAATTATTTATCATTAATAAGACTTGTTTTTTAAAAACATCAATCTGGCTAAAGTATCCATTTACAAGCCTACTTTTGCCGTGTCAGAGTGCTTGCTATAGTGCAATATAACATACAATCAAGTGGCTAAAGTCACCCACTTGGGTGAATGACATTAGCCACCACATCAATAACAAAAAAATTATTAATAGCAACTGTAAACAATATTGCTTGTATGTAAAAAGTATTTAGCAAGGGTATGTTTTTACCAGGAAAAGTCTTCTAAAAACCTAAAGTCACCTCGGTTCACGGTAGAACTAGCTTAACCCAAACTTTTACTTTTATGAGTCAGTTTTGAAATTGTAAAGCCTTGCATACAGTAAAGCTGCACTAATTTTCACTTTAGTAGCTTTATCGCCACGTTCAATCGTTCATTCAGTGCTTCCGCGATACGATAGCAACCTGGTTTGATTCGATGCAGAACAGCAATCCAGGGTGTGGTGGGACCCAGGGCCCACAAGAGGGGGGGACAACCGGTGCATTGCACCGGGGCCCGGTGAGTTCAAGGGGGCCCGACAAAATGTCTAAATTCACGCGTTAAAGTTGATTTCAACAATTTTGCATAAAATATTGTTTTTTATATTAGTTCCGTATGTCGGTTGGGCCCCCTCATGGGTATGCCCTTTTTCAAAACTACAGAATTTTCAATTTTTTGAGTTCAAGGGGCCCGACAAAATGTTTAAATTTGCGTGCTCAGGTCGATTTTGCATAAAATAGTGTTTTTTAAATTAACGGTAGTTTCATATTTCAATTGGGCCCCCTCATGGTTATGTCCTTCTTCAAAACTACATAATTTTCAATTTTTTTAGTTCAAATGGCCCGACGAAATGTTTAAATTTGCATGTTCAGGTCGATTTTGCATAAAATATTGTTTTTTATATTACCGATAGTTTCATATTTCAATTGGGCCCCCCTCATGGGTATGCCCTTTTTCAAAACTACAGAACTTTCAATTTGTTGAGTTCAAGGGGCCCGACAAAGTGTTTAAATTTGCATGCTCAGGTCGATTTTGCATAAAATATTGTTTTTTATATTAACAGTAGTTTCATATTTCAATTGGGCCCCCCTCATGGGTATGCCCTTCTTCAAAACTACAGAATTTTCAATTTTTTTAGTTCAAAGGGCCCGACAAAATGTTTAAATTTGCATGTTTAGGTCGATTTTGCATAAAATATTGTTTTTTACTTTATATTACATTAGTTTCCTATTTTGATTGGGCCCCTCATGGGTATGCTCTTTTGGTATGACCTCATGGGTATGACTACAGAATTTTCAATTTTTTACTTTCAGGGGGGCCTGCAGTGTGAATGAATATTTCAGTTTATTTCAATGTTTTAATTTCAGTGGTGTTTTCAGGCCTCGAAATTCGTTTTTGTTGACGGCGGACAAACGTGTCCGGTCTGAGCAGCTATCTCGGCGGACAAATTAAGTCTCACGGCGGACACACGAGTTTTAGCGTCGATCGTCATGCTTAATCAGTTTATCTTGATAATTCTTCGCCATTTGAAAAGACCAACGACGTGCGTTTGAAGAGTCAAAGCGCCGCGTAGCTGCTTAATACGCCGCATATCTGATTAACTTCTACCGAACGAGGTTGTGTAGCTTCTTGCGTCACAATACTCTGGACACGAGTCGGAAAACTTCTACACTAACGCTACTATTTTCTGCTGTGCAAAGTTTCACTAGGATTTTTTTCTTTAAGTTTATTTTTGCGTGTCATGTGAGCGAAAGTGAATTTTCCCTGGACCTTTTTTTTTTCTTACTGTACGTAATACCAAAACTTAACAAATTTTGCTGCATCTTGCTGTAATAGCCTACTCGTATAATCTAATTTTGTAACCAACCTTGGCTTATCAATATTACTCGATCAAAGCCAGACATTGTGACGGAAGACTTGAACTAAGTTGCGCGTGATTGCTGTAGAAAAATCGTACCGTACTCCTATCGATTCTTAGCGAAGAATTAACCTTTGTTACGCTGATTCGATGTCATCAATCGTTGAAGCAACGTAAAAATCGAAAGTTTTCCTGCTTGAATGGAAGCTGAGGATATCGTACAGTATTTTAATTTTCTAGATGCGCGCTAGAATGCGCGAGAAATTATATTCTCGCAAGTCGCAACAATTGTTCGACGTTCGTGCTAGTAATAAAATTGAACATAAAATTGAGCTATGCAATGACGATTTGTATCGCTAGTTCCTATATTATTTCTCGGCGGACAAATATGACCGATCTAGATGGTACTTCCCGCGGACATCACATGCTGTGACGGCGGACATGACCGCCGTGTCCGCCGTGAATTTCGAGGCCTGTGTTTTAATGTGAATATTTGGGTGTGTACGGTATGTTCTAATGTGCAATTGATTGATCAGGTTAGGTTACAGTCATTACACAGAAGGTAGGCTATTCCATGCATTTTTCTGACATCTTGTCAATTTATGACACAAGCAAGCAGTGGCAGTTATGTGTAATCATGTTGAAGTGGTACAATTTTAGTTGTAGGTAATCTTGTTTAGTGTGATATTTTAAGAGTTCAGAAAATAGTAAAAAGTACCGGTATTGAAATATTGTTAGAATTGCTTAGCAAGAAGTCGTTACTGTCACTTTTTCAGTACAAAAATGCTCAAGTATTTTTTTTTTGGATACTAATTATACTGAAATCATGGAAATTCTCTAATATAATATAGCCTGAGACAGTACAGTATTTTAGAGTTTTTAGGACTTGAATGATTTTGCTATATTGGAATGCAAGCAAGTTTAGTGGAGGCAGCGCTGGAAAATAATTTTGTCCTTGTAGCAGGGCCAAATGTCATAGCAGTCTAACAAAAACCTAAAAAAAGTTAAAAGATTAGTGAAAGTGTGATTTTTTTTGAGTAAAAAATCATAGATCTTTACTTCTGTAGAAGTACAGTTTCTTTTAACTCTAGACAGAATCAGAAGTGTCCTAATTGCAATGCAACTTACTTTTTCCAGCACTGCAGAAAAGTGTTGATTTTCAAAATTATGCTTAGTATATCAACAAATATTTTTTTATATATCTTAAGTTTTCCTTTTCATTGGTTTTCACTAAGTATTTCTTAGCAGTCTTCTCCAGCCAGGCCAATCCAATCTTACTCTTGAATTTCAGGAACAGTGTCAATATTGACTCAAAACAGATATTCTGTAGTTATGCAGGGTATTTGTAAAGGTATCGATACATAGTATAGTGATAGATGTAGGTACATTTACATTGATAGGACTTGAAAATAGAAATATATTCAATTTTGTTTTCTACTGAACGCTTGCTGTAGAAATGAAGAGAAAATGACCCTCAATCATGCTTGAATGCAGTTTCACTCAAACAAGCAAAGAAAACTAAAGGAGTAAAAATAAGAAGCAGCCTATTGATCCTGAAATGAAGTTGGTATATATATATATTTCTTAATGTCATGAACAATAGCAATGCATTCATCCAAGTTTGGTCTCCTAGTCTCTGCTGATTTTAAGGTCAGAAATGATATTGTATTATACGGTATGTTAATGTAAAGCTGTATGCACACTGCACACATATGCAATGCTACATATGTATGTTAGCCATGCCGGATAGCGTTGCATAGTGTACTACATAGTGTAACTATAGCCACAGCCTTTTATCTTTGTGTATAACTAGTGTGTATCTGTGAATTTAAAGTCATAAACACCAGTACAATACTGCATTCTTTGTGAAATGGTGGAGTGTTAATACTTTAACCTATTGTATTATTTTTTAAACAGGTCTGGTTTTAAAATAAAAACACTGTGCGGAACACTATGTATGCATTGGCCTTGTGGATTAACGCGCACCGCAATTTTTGCTTGTGATTTGTGAAATATCATGCGACATGTCGCGCTGGGGGGCCCGGCAGCAACATCTGCACCGGGGCCCGGCAGGGCTCTTGGAGGCCCTGGTGGGACCTCTGCTTCTTCTTCAACAGATTGATCATGTTTGATCAGCTCTGATTGGGACCTCTGCGCTAGGTCTAATTATACAAAAAAAACATCATAGCAAAATCTTCATACTTGCAGCCGTGGCGCAGGTGCAAATAATGACGTCATGATTTTCGACTTCCCAGTGCTTGGCTTTTCTAATTAAGCGCTTTTGCTGCTTGTACAGCTGGAATAAATCTTCTTCTTGATTGTTCACAAATCTTAAAAAAATAAAAACAAAACGCTAACAAATAAGCAAAATATTATAACATACAAAACATTTCTTGCGGTAGGCTACCCTAGCTGTGCTCGTAATTTAATTTAACGGTGGTGCCACAATGAAAAAAATCACTAGCGCACGAGCAGGCTTCACAAAATAGACAATTCGACACGTGTAGCAGAGGTGTACAGCAAACTTGCAGTTTTTCACCGGATCCGGATCTGAATCTTGTTTTTTTTTTAGAAGAAACATGATCCGGATCCTAAATTTTGATGATTTTTTTTTTTGATTTTGTACACAAATACACAAAAGTTTAGTGAGCTCCTGGCAACATTTCCATACCCGGGGAAAGTTTTGAACCATGGCGTTTGTGGCAACACTGAAATTTTAGTCAGGTCAAAGTTGATGTTATAAAATCATAGTTTTTTCCAATTTCTAATCATTAGTTTTACTTGTTGCATGTTTATTGCAGTATGTGTTGAAAATGTTTAATGTTAGGGAGATAAATATGCATGGATTACAAGGTAGACTACTAGGCTTACATTAAGTTGACAAATGGTGACTAGACTTTACTTCATTACTATGAGCTTACAACCTACCTTACATGTTTTAGTTATTCCTTTGCTATGCACTGAATGGTTATTTCAGCAACCCCAGTGGTTGTGTCATGTATTATGCTATTATGCATTTGAAGAACGCAAACACATTACAAGTCAGGATGCTTGGTATGTAGGGACCAAAAGTGTTATAAGAAGTGATCAGTTAGTAATGCATGATGTACGGTAGTAGGCTAAGCACAATACATCTACTAAGTAGTAAGCTACTAATACCGAATTTAATGAATCCGTTATGTAAACTACTTTTACAAAAAGTGAAAATCTGTCGTGCGGTGAAATACTTTTATAATAAAATTTCAGACATAAAATTACTTCGGATATGTTTCGGATCCGAATCTGATATATATCTAGAAATTGCCGGATGCGGGTCTCAAAAAGCAAAAACAAGATCGGATCAGGATCCTAAAAATCTTGGCTCCGTACGCCTCTGATGTGTAGGCTGCCTTGGAATGGTTACGGACGATTACGATTACTCCCATTACTGATACACAGCCTGAGACTTTCACGGACGATCTAACCAAAGGGCGAAGTGTTGTCGCATCAGAAACATTACGTCGCTCTACTCGTGAACGACGCCCGGTCGATCGTTTAATGTATTGTTAGTTATTGTCAAGTTTTTGTTAGTATGTAGTGCTTTCATTTTAAAGTTTGGGAGAATGTTGTAAAACTTCTGAATCCCTCTTTTGATTGGTTGTGTTAATCGATCTTGTGTGTTCTGTGCACAGTCGACGTATTGGCTTCTGGCGTGATTCTCGAAGCTCTTGCTCACATTTCTCTTTGTCCACTTTTCAGTTGTGTTGTGAGGGTTGTAAAGAGTTTAGGTGCTTACTTTATGTTTATGTTTAGCTATGTTTTATAAAGCCTTTGTTATGGCAATCTTATTAAGTAAATAAAATATGTCACAGACCACATCTAAACACTCCATAAAGATAATTAATTTGGAAAACTTTGGTTCAATATTGATTGTGCAATATTTCAGATAAAGGCTGACTTTCCAAAATATACCTTTGCAATATTTGCTTCGTTAGCAATGCATTAGGTTTCCTAATGTAACAGTGAAAGATATCACACGGTTTCACACCCTCCAACCGAAAAAAAAAAACTAACGTTTGTTTGTGGGGTGATAACTCTTTTGTTTATCAAAATCTCAAGTTGATGTAGCGCAGTCAATGGTGAACAAAACATGCTCAGATTCAGTTATTTCTAAGTAATACCAACCAATCTCATAAAGTACCACTCAAGTAACAAAGCGTTTGTAAACAACCTTAATAGATAAACAAAGTAATTAACGCTTTAGACTAGTAAAAATGGGGCTATACGTTGATTGTGCGTACAGTACGTGAAATTAAACACAATAAAATGGATTTTGTGGAAGTTTAATATCCTACTTTCGATCCAATGCAACAATCTCTGTTGCATGTATACTTCCAGGCTGCCTTATTTTGCGATGCAAAGATATTTCAGCAATGCTTCTTTCAGGTCGCTTTTCGGTGTTCTTTTTAGGCAATGAAGGCTTGAGAGGATTGGGATAGTCTTGTTCTTCATAGCTGATACCATACACTCGCAAAACCTTCAAATTCGACCGAAGTAGATACTCTGGATTTAAAAAAATGCACAAATCAACATACTAAGAAACAATATAGGGTTAAACAAAGTCAAACTTTAATTGAACAGGCGCAAATTGAATGTCACAATCGCAAATTGAAAGAAAAGACGAATGTTTGACAACACGCCTAAGAAGCCAAAAGGTTGTAGACTAAACCACAAATGCAACGATTTTGAACTCACAGGGTTGAATAAAAGCAAAGGCTCGAATCATATACCGGTCAAAATCGTTCAGCTGGAATATTATGTAATGAAACCAAACACCCAACAGTTTGCAATAATAACAGGAAAGGGTAATTCCTTAACTCCAAGGTTTCATTTGTTTTACAATACTAAATCTTGATGAGACGTTGTAGTCTTTAAAAGTCTAGTTGCAACGCTCCTGACATAAATGTGGTTTAAATACAGTACATAGATAAAATCAACTTTTGACATGTTGACAAACTTTTAGAAATGTCTTAGTTATCCTTCATTTATAAACAATGTGCATGTTTAATGCCACCTTGATCTGGTATCTCAAACTACATGTATACAATAAGCTATAGTTGAGTTGTTGCCAAAGGTCGTTTTTTTCAAAACCACTATGGTATTCTCATAAATTTTATGGTATTCTCATAAGCAATATGTTTGGCAACTTACGGCCAAGAACATCCACAGATTTATTGGAAGGGCCACAGTAAATTACTTTTCCAGGCTTTCCCGTCTTTTTCATGTTCAGTTGTTGGAAGTAATAAGCCAAGTGGGCACCAACAAAAGACTTTCCTGTTCCTGTGCAAAAAATATTATCCAGAAAATTATTTAAATATTAAGTTTGTATTAAAAAGTTAACTGGCTTGAGTTCCACTTGCTCATATTTTTAAACATACAATAGTACACAAATACGCCTGTTAAAATAAAAAAGTGATTTGTGGCGATTACATAAAAGGAAGTAAGAAAACGCGAACGCACTATCATGAAGACGACGAACGAAAGCAATCATTGATCGGTAAAGTAAAAGCGACTGGACGTTTTGTAAATTTGCAATATCAGAAAAACCGAAATAAATAAGAACCTACAGTGAGTACTGTAAAGTTGCTGCAGTAAATCCGAGTCTCGAAACAGGTGGAGTCTGACTCGACCAAAGGGTTTGAGATACAAACAGAAAACTTTGCATAAACGATGAAAACACCGTTTGTATACATTTGCCATCAATTACAATATGGACCACAAACTATTCAAAATACGATAAACACTTAAAGAGACATTCACACAAAGTTTTCAAAAAGATTGGAGAACGACATATTGTCAGAAAGCTTTACGTTTGCATAATTAAACATATAACGAATCGAAAATTCAACTCACACACAATTGACAATATCTTCGAGGACTTACCAGGCGGTCCTTGAATCATGGATACATTTCTTCCCAAAGCAAGTTTTATTTGTTGTATCTGGCCTTCATTCAGCTGGTACTTCATTCCAGGAACAACCTCTTCTCCAACCGAGATTTCGTTTGATCTCTCCTCAACCAGGTTTTGATTCGGATATGAAGGCAAACCTTTGTCGATACACAAGGAAAACACCTCTTCATCATTGGGAAGATTTTCATTATCCGCGTTTTGAAGAGCATCAGTGATGCACCTTGTAAAGACAAAAACTGAAATTAGAGGAAAAAATCATTTTCAGAAAAAAATATTTGTTGAAGCCAAGGATTTACAATTAACTCAATGAGGTTAAAGTAGAATTTGCAAAGTTATACGTCTGCTCTTACAGACAATGGTGAATGACTAGCGTAGAATAAATATTGTACAAATGATGGTATTTCTGTATGATTACTGAAACCCGCTCGGGCTGCAAGTATTTCCAAGCCTATCTGTCATCTGATATGCGTATACGTATTTGCACAAAGTCATCAAAACTAAAATACTTAAAATCCGAGGTGTCTTTTCAACAAATGCTACCTGATGTCATTCTCTATTAGCTATCTTTTAGCTAGCCTCCTCAGTATCACATCACTAATTATAACGAAGGTCTCGACAACTACAGGTTGCCAGTCAATTGAATTCTCATCCTTTTGGTAAGAAATCACTCAACCAGCTGCAGCCAAGGACACCAACTAGAAACTGGAATTTATTGTCTGCATTAGCCTAAGCACTCACTATGGAACAACTAGCATTGCGTTTAGCTTCCACGTTCCTCCTTCAGATTATGCAGCAAATTATAACGATGGTTACTGCTGTAAGCTGAAGTCAAATTATGTTCACCTGTCCGATATTCCAAGTTTCAAGACTTCAACAGTAGCCAGTCGCTTGCCGTTCGTGATCATGTGTGAATATTCCGGGCCGGCAACTTGTGGGGTGCAGAGTTTAAACTCGCACTTATCATCTTTGCCTTCATCGGACGAAGATGTCACAACAGCATGACCAACCCAAGTGAAATAGCTGTCCGGTGCCAAATTTGTTTCTAAATGTAACACGAATCGTTCATACTATACATGACAGTTTTAATTTTTAAATGTGACTATAATAATGTGTGTTTTTAGATAGCAGATATGCGTTGCTCCTTAGCGCTTTACAAAGCATACAATATCATTGCAGGCGCATCTGATTACATTATTACCTGAATCCATTTCATTGCTGAGAGCCTAGCAGGAATAAGATTCAGCACCACTTTTAAAAATCGTTTGGAATGATCCGACCGACAGAGTATCGAACCCATGCCTACCTTTTCAAAGGCGGACACACTAACCACTAAGCCATCGAGCCGCTTGTATAGTGATAAAGTTCTACAAAACTGTTAAAACATTTCTCACCCGAAAGTGACGTTTCTTCTTCGGTTCCATGAAAATGCCTGACGCTCAAGTTTTTGATTCTTATACAAAGAAAGTCGTTGGTTGAGATTGTTATCAGGCGTTTAGCTGCAAACGTTGATTCCAGAGAAAACTCCCCACAATGCTTGCCGCCTGAATCAATGTACAGAAAGATAAAACTCTATATTACCTGTGCTTCAAACAAATCTGCTATCAAGAGAAAAAAAGTTGCATTAAAAGAGTAATTGTTCTTGTTTTAAATAAAATTGCACTACCTTTAATCCGAAAGTTTACAGCCACATTCTTGAGGGTGATGGTATTATCGCCATCTTTAATAGCGGTGTAAATTGCCTCCATGCGGTACAAAGGCAACCAGTGATCGATGTATTCAGTCACGTCCCTGAATTTATCACCTGTAAGCCAAAACGTATAAAATAACAACAAATTGAGGAATCCGAAACAAATTCCAAAGGTTACACTTGCTGAACAAAATAATTCATTTTTTGTGTTTACAAGGTTTAGAATTTACCACTAGCCAGTTGCAAATGTTTAAATTTTCAAAAAACTCAAGACCAACTGAGACAAGGCATTTGTTTATTGTGTGAAACCGATTTTACACAGGTTGCCAAATTTTACCTCTTTTGGGTGTCACATCAGCGGCAAAGATTTCGATCGGTGAGCGAATATGAGCAAGACAGATGTCCAGGTCTTGAGCTACACTCAAAAGTTGAAGCAAAGGAATTGAGATTCCTTTTTCCACACCGCAGTACAGCTGCACGCAGAGTGGCATGCCAAGAGAGAGGGACATGGTAATTTTGCGATAGTGGTTGATACCAAGTTTGGAAGGGAAGCCAAGAACGTCTTTGCATTTGCTCTTCCTGCAAACGTCATTGTCACATGGGTCGTCTCCCCTCTGTCTGCCACATCCTCCGAACTCACATCTTGTGTTAAGCACACTGAAAAAAAAATAGTCTCTCGTGGCAATGGCAAAAAAACTACTCGTGGCAAAAAACTCGTGGCAAAAAACTCAGTACTCGTGGCAAAAAACTCAGTAAAAAAAAAACTCGTGGCAAAAAAAACTCTCGTGGCAATGCAACTGAAAAAGAGATTTATTAAAATAACAGCTTGTGTCAATTACACTGAAAAAGGATTTATAACAAAAACAATTTTTTTATGTATTTCACACTGAAAAAGATTTATTGAAAAGACAAAAAATTCTTATATCAATCAACCTATAAAAAAATTATTAAAAACAAAAAAATTTGTGTCAATCTCACTGAAAAAGATTAATTAAAAATCTGCTGTAACTTCACGCTTGGCTGATTTGTTTGCTTAATCATGATACTGCCAAAAAATAAACAAGGTTTTTCTTACTTCAGTCGTTTTTGTTTCATTCTGCGGCTGCGCAGTGCAGTTGATATTTGGCCTATTGACTAAAATATACCTTTGAAACTTGCTTTTCATTGCATCTCTATCATCTGATCGGCTCCCAAAATAAGTTCTGATGTAGCGAAGTAATTCGATCCATTTGCGTGTTGAAACCACAGTGGAAACAAGTGCCTTGTGTGAAATTCCTTGTGTAGACTCTCCTTCGGCTTTCACGTCAAAGAATCTGTAATTATTGTGACTTTACAATGTTGTTAAAAAAAAACATTTAAAATGATGGCTCAAAATTAATACACAATTTTTTGAGTGTGGTTGGAAAGATGCATAAAATGTAGCCAAAAAATCTTTTTGGTAAAACTTGAAATCAGTTTTATGCCTCAAATCGGTGTTTCATGATAAATCAACTGCACACTACAAATAAAAAAAAGGGACAAAACATAAAATAAAAAGTGTGTAATGGTTTAAAACTAAACCACCTTGAAGTTGAAAGAGAAAAAGTACGAAAAAGGGAAAATAGTAATAGTCCTTGCACTCACAAGCACTTTAGCTACATGAAGATGAAAACTGGCACTGGCACCTTTTTTCTGATGCTCTTTTCCGTTAGAGCTTTATTTGTCGTACGCTGGAATGGATCACTATGTTTATCATCCAAGAATATAATGCCAGCTTTGGTGAAAACATCCGGTGCGATAAATTGAAAATAATCTAGCGTAGCTTTTACATCATGCAAATACCTAATTCTCCATGTTATTGTTGTCCCTTCCTGCTTAAGAAGATTTAGCTCTCTGAACTTCAATCTGCGTGACGTCAAAGGCAAATCCTTCAAGCTCAGGAGGTGTAAAAGAACACCTCTTTCGTTTTCCTATGAGCCGCACAAACCGGAAAATATTTTAAAGCAAATGCAACAACAAAGCATCAAAACTGAAAAATCAATAAGATTGTTTTGCAAAAATGATTTTTGCAAACTTTTGGAGATGTAAATGTAAACCACATAAAAAAAATTCTAAATATAGTTTTGGACATAAATTTCTAACACGGCATCAAAGCATAACAAACACAAATACAATGACAGAAATTTACTTCGAAATAAATTTAAACATGTAGGCTAGATCAGAATATGTCACACCTCAACTACAGTAGCTTCTTCATAGCACTGCTCTTGAGAAAGATTCCTTGCAAACGAGACATTTTGGGTCTGTTTTTCATATTTTTTGGCATCTTCCATTCTTTTCTCAATTTTCTTAGATAATCTGGACATTTATCATTAAACAGTTAACAATGCAAATTAATAAACCAAAAGCGCAGTGAGTCTGGCAAGAAACGTAAAGATAGTTCTTCAAAACGATGCACAAAGTAGTCAATCAACCAAAAATTGCAAACATAGGTAAATGCACTCTAATTTTCTTAGTCATAAAATAGTAAAAACATAAGAAAATACGGATTCAATCAACTACATCTATAGCTTTGGGCTAAGAAACTAATAACTAGTATAGAATGTACGTCAGTGGTGTCATCAAGTCACTGAGAGCACAGAAAGATCCATACATTTAAATGAAAATTGCAAAGACTAAAAAGGATAACAAATACGAGTTTACAATAACTATGCCAATTCTACAATTGCATAAGCACGTGAGTATTTCTAAAAGTATGGAATTGCATTGAAAAAAACGTTTTTCTGATGGTTAAATAAAATATTACTTTATAGACGTCTCTCACGTTTGCAAGTTAGCTGGATCACCCGATTCGCCAACGTGTTCAAGCGTGATAACATTGGAATTGCTCTGGGAAGCTTGCCGTTGTTGGCATTTGAGTAGCACCATACGTTGCGCCATGATGTCTGTGTAGCGGCGTATAGGAGAAGAACAATGCGAATACACTGGAAGTCGAAGAGAGAAATGAGTGACGTCAGAAGATACAAAGACTTTCCTGACATCCACGTTGGTCAACAGTTTCGCTCTTTTCTGAATGCCAAGGAATCTAAAACCGAAAGACAAAACTGCACAATACTGAAAAACTAGAACCAACGCTTTATCGGGATTGCAATTATTCACATCAACTATCAAGTTTTATACAGTAGTTGTGCAATGTGCATTTATGTTAGATGGCGTGCAATCGTGGTAAATTCATGCAATCTTCGTTTAGTCCATATTTAGTTTTAGGACACATTTTCGTAGTTCAACTTATTGACTTCTTATGTTCTTTGCTTACCATTTGAGCTGCGTTTTTCTATACCCTTTACATTACGTTACTGCTTTGAAATTAAACTCTCACTTCGATGGTATCTGGTTGGTAAATGCAAAGACAACGTAGTCGTGGTACCTAGTTGAGTTCAGGATAAAAACACAAAAACAAAATTCCATAGCCAGTTTTTAATCAGTTGAGTATGTTTCATTCAAAAAGAGTGAAAGTGGTACACATCAGTCTATTCCAAACATCAATTAAACGACCTTGTTTAAATATTTAGTAGAATTACAAAGATACCACAAAATGGTAAAACAATAGCAGCACCCTGAAAATCCTGGAAGAACAGCTGGTTGAATGGCATCACTGCAAAACAAGACAAGCGCACTCTCCAAGTCGTTCCTTTGAATTGCTAGATTGATTTGTTCCCACACAATAGGAATTATGGGCAATGGACTCTGAACAGTAGCCAACATATGAAAAGTGAAAATATGACGTCAGGGTTCCGATAACTTCTTTTAAAACTTCATATAGAACTTATACGATTATGTGATTTCTCCATCCATTTGATGTAACTAAAACCTTTGATAAATAAATATGTACAGATTTTACACACTTACTGTTGGCTGCCAGCCTTTAAATAACTTTTGACACAGCCTTAGTTCAAAAAATATGTTTCTAAACCTATAAGGTAGTCACATAACAGTGACATAGCTTGAATTCAAATGTATTTGGCATAACAACTAGGAAAGCATTTGCATTTTTGTGTAAAATAACAACCGCTACGACGTACCTGATCCCTGGGTTGATTGAGGATATGGCGAGCTTCGTCGAGGCTGCAAACCCTCGACAAGGAGGACTGTAAGTTGATGGACTTCACAATGAAGCTTGAAAAATCCATGCCCCACTCCTTTGCTTCGTCGGGAGCAGGAGCATCTTGTGTCCTCATGACGAAATTGCACGCCTGAAGAATGAAAAGTTGAAGCATTCACTTTCTGATGCCTTAAAAATGCTTATCTTGTCATTGCCAAGACGGAAGCTGGATTGCAATTTTAAAAAATTGAAAAAGACGTAGTGGCATATTCATATGACATAAGAATGTGTACAACAAACAAGAGATATAAAAAAAAGTTTCCGTAAGGCATCCTTATGATCGAATGTATTTGGATTCTGAAAAAATCAGAAAATTAAAATGCACTTTACATTTCAAACAACTGATCATTCAAAGGAGTGCTACAGATAGATCCTTGGAATAAAAAGATAAACACCTGAAAGCATGTTGTTAAGTTACAATTTATTAGAAATGATCACAATGGACAAACAAAACATTATAAACCTCACATTTGCATCCAAGAACCTTGATATACAGGCATTGTATGTGATCATAGCTTCTTCTATCAACATGTGAGCTGTTGTCTCGTCAAAAAATCTCTTCAATTCGTTGAATTCAGGTCGTGCAGTAAAGGACGAGCCATCCAATCGTCTCCATCTCAACTCCAGCATGGCCTTCCATATGATCTCTGCCAAGGCACGATGGGACAGTATTACTTGATTTAATTTATATTTCATAACATGAAGAACAAAATTAGTGGAATGGATGGTCGATATGAAACTGAAATCATGCAGTAGCAAATCATTCGAAAGCGAAACTGAAATACCATCCAGTTTTGATACTGAAAATTGACACAATTTTGTTCCAAAAAGTTCATTAACCCTTGAGTAAATACTTTCTACATTTCGTGTTCTATTCTTTTTATCAAGTTCAAGTTATCAAGTTTTTTTATCAAAGTTCTTAAATCAAAATAATATCAAAATAAATATAATATCAAAGTTCTTTAAAGTCGTATCCAAATTAGTAGTGTTATTGGCATCTTTTTGATGTTCTCCAACTATGTGTTGGTGATCAATATAAACCTGATATGGACTCACGCAATTGATCGGGCAAGTTTGATTCTGTAGCGGTGGAAACATTCTCGTGACCACTTTCTCTCGCTCGTCGAAGATTGTCTTCTGCGTCCTTGTACGTTAGTTGACGGCGAGAACGAATCGTTGTAAGAACAGGTTCAGGCAAGTTTGAAGCTGCAGCAGAGGAATGCAATCGGCTTATATAAATAATCATTGTGGGTTTTGTGGCAAAACTAAGGCTACCCTCATCCTCAAAGCATGGTGCTAACCGCAATTCGTGCTTCATACATTTTTACTGTTCAAAATAATCTTGATGAAGATTCAAATTTTACGGACATCATGTGCCTTAAAAACGCGCGAATTATAAGTGTTTAGGCTTGAAACATTTAACAAAAATTACACGAACATGGAAAGCCTAACTAAAACTGTGTATTACATCAAACGCTGGCTAAATTTATGCATACCTGCATTGCCATTTGGTGGAGAGAGAATGTCAGGTAAATGAGAAGAGTGGATGAAAATGGAAATAGCGGGTCTGCTCCTGCTATCAGGCAACAAACTGCATTTATCAGTGCTCAGTGAAGAAGGAAGCATTGGTGCAATCTTGCGAGGCGAATTGCTTGATCGAACTGAACAGAAATGCAGCAATGTAGCTCATTGAAATAAAACGAAACATTAACTCCACTACTGAAAAGCAATACCTCCGCTGTAGAACGTTGTCGCGCGCTTTTTGGCTTCGTTGTCAACGGCGCTTCCCTCAGGGAGTACAGAAGCAACGTCAGCAATGTGAATACCAATCTAGAGAAACAATGACATTTTAACCCTGTTAGGCCCAATGTATCATATATGCAACACAGTTCAAAACTTGACCAACGGAGGCAGTATATCAAAAGACGTTTTTGGTTTAAATGTCCCAAACAAAGTGCTGAACAGAAAAAGCAACTTAAATGTGTATTTCTTAGGGTGAGCCCATAGAATTTGAGTAAGTTGCGTTTTCCCATTAACTTTGTATTCTTACTTTATAGCACTTCTTGTGGGTGTCACACGTTTGGAGACTCAGGGCGTCATCAAGATCCTTTGATCCTGGTGGGTCAATGGTGAAGACAAATAACTTGGTCAAATCTTGTCTGTGTCCAGGTCGAAGTTTTGCTTTGGAAAGTTCTTTTGCTTTTTTTTCTACGCTTGGTCTAAAATTTATTACACAAGCCTAGTCATTGATTAAAAACACCTATGCAGTCCATCACAATTTGACAGTAATGTTTTTAAGCGATTGCATAAAATGTACACCCAATTACTGCGACTGGCTAGCAAAAAAAAGCATTTTTGGTGGTAAAATCTGTATAAAAAGCAATGTAACTAATTTAAACCAAATAGAAACACATAGCATTAAAGATAGATTTAGTTAACCTGCTGTCTCTCATTTCAACACACATTATAAACAAAATAAGAATAACAAAATATTAATAGAAGGTTGGGGGGCTTCAACCATAACGAACAAATATGTTACAAATTCACCTGAACCTTGAAAATTTCACGATGTAATCTTTATAAAGCAGCTACAGGTATTGTTTATGTTTTGTATTCAATCAGTTCTGCATTTATTTCACAATACCTAAACAATGCTTTTAACCACGTCACAGTACTTACTTATGACCCACTTCGGGCACATCATGGACGACTGAAAAATATTTTTCAATATTCTTCGGTTCAATCTCCTCGGAGACATATCCAAAGGGGTAGTGAAAGTTGGGAAGCCATTTCACATAGCGGACTACAAAGTGGCTGCGGTATGGTGAAATGGAGTGCTTGTCGTAATCGACTGTACGAATTCGCTTGACGTCTGAATGTTTAGGAAAAAATAAGAAAAGTTGTAACGTGAAGTAAGGTAGTTAAATCTATTGATTTAATGTTAATATTTATAGCTTTTACATTTATTCTTGAATATTTAAAAAAGTTAAAATTTAATAGCTTGATAATTCGCTGTGAGTAGCACATAAATTATCTGCTGAAAATATTACAACCAATGACATTATAATACGGGACATGAAGCTCCACTTATCCACTGACACTATTAATTTTACTAGTATTTTTACACCTCATCTGTCATCATGTTCTTTTCTCGCATTGAGAGTTGGAGACAATGCACCATTGTTGCACCACCATCCACGATCATGAGCTTTAAAAACAGTACTTCTATAATTCAATTTTGTCTATTTTATGACGTTTGTTGTCTAAATCCTTTTTGGTCTGACTTTCTTTTTTTCTTTTCCCTCCTATTAATGATCTTTGTAATGAATTGTCCCGTATCAAGTGTACAAAATCTTTTAATTTTCTACTTTTGCCTATATTTAAAAGGATTCCCTTTAAGTTAAATTTAGATAATGCTTCTTAGTTACTTGTCGTTTCCATGAAATTTTTAATGGCATCGATTTGTTTCTCTCTTTCCATCTCAATAACACATTTCTTTTAAGAGGAAATTATATGTTTTCTAACTTCAACAGATATACAGACTAATTTCATCAGATATACAGTAGGTACAGTAAAGTAACAATTAAGCAAATCAGAAGAAACACATAGCTTTTTACAGAGCAAATGTGTCAAAAGCGGATTTAGATGTGCATCTACTCTTCTAAAAACTCAGACATCGCTTAAAAGACAGAAATTTCAAGACAGAAAGATTAAGCAGATCAGTTAAAGATGTTTCGTCGTTCTATGTATAAAACAAAATCATCAACACGCTAACAAAACATTTACAGGCTTAGTTTTGTGTTTCAATGCCCAAATCAGGTATAAATCAAATGTACAGAAAACCATCATGCACACTACCGTTTCCTTTCAATTGACAAATAGGAATTTGCGTTCCTGATTCCTTCATTTCTTTAGTGAGCCCGAGAAGTATGAACTTTGTTACTTTTCTGTCAACTGGTACCACCAAGGTGGGGCTCACAGGATCGGGAACACAAACAAACTTCTTCACTGACAAATCATTGTACCTGGCAAGAAAGGCAACAACAGTGTAGCTATGTAAACGAAATTGTGTGAAAGCTCGTGCTTTCAGGTTTAAATCTAACATCTTTCGGATCTCAAATATGTACTTTATATAAAAAAGGCTTCTGTGAAAATGTTTTCAGGCTGAAATTGTAAATCTTGTTGACATGTGAGTTGAATCACGCAATAAAGTTACACATTTTCAGCAAGGGGTAAATTCATTCAAACAGAAAAAATAATTATAGTACGTTATTATATAATCCAACATAGGCTTTAAGGCAACATTGTTGTCGTCCACATACTGGCAGCCGACCTTAGAATTAATGAAGCGGTAGACAGAGCTGTTCTGGTTCATCAGCAGCGCGCTTATTCTGACCATGTTTTCTATTGACTGTGGTTTTACAGGCTTTTGCAAACTTCCTTCTCTCTCCACCGTCACCGTTTGAGCTTCAGAGGCTGGGAATTAACTCTTCTACCACCTTATGTCAATGTGAGAGACCACGAGAAAGTTAGGAAGAAGCCAATCTTTGAACACAAACTTACCTTTGTAGAACTCCGATCACTCTTCCATACACTTCTGGCTTGTCGTTATCTTGAGTAGCGCCTCCATTCTGGTAGTAAAGTAGACGAGCAAATTATTTTTATTTTTGTAAAAATAACTAGAATTTAGCTCAAAGATGAATAATTTTGCCATTTGGATCAATTAATTTCAGCTTTCAAATAGTTTCATCGCAATTCAACTACTTTTCTTGTAGTAACGATACGAATTAAGTAAACATGGAGATAATGAAGCCAATATTAACATACTTTAAATAAGATCTACTTTATTGAAATGAACATTGAACATATTAGTTAAACATGCTTGAGTTCAATGGTAAAGTATCAAGTTCACTTATCATGTTCATCAACCACAACTACATTACCCTAGCTGTTCAATGAGCAGTGGTATTTTGACAAAAATTCATATATCATCAGAAGGAACTTGGTAAGTAATTAATCATGCGGGCAGTGTTTTTTTAAGGTGTTAGGGTTAGGGTTAGCGGTTTCCCAAAATTTGGACTTGCAACTACAGTAGAAAAGTAATGGTTGTTTCTCGCTATGTCTTGTCGATAATACGAATATAGCCTACGATCAATAGTTCACGTCCGGAAAAAAGAATAAGTGGAGGTACAGCTAACAGCTGAATCAAAGAGTTACTCACAAAAGAAGTGCACCTTCGATACTCGTCAATGTTTATTTCTGATGTATGGCGCATAATGATTACGTGTGGAAACATAACTAGCAGAAGCCAACAAGCACACTTTGTTTGATTGTGCAGAAAACTTGTTTGGCGGCCGTGTTGGGCAGGCTGTTTGGTCGTTTAAAACTTGCGGTCTCTTAAAACTACTTAGCGGTCACCCAAACCAAACCTTAAAAAAAAAACTGCATGTGGGTCATTGTTCAAATCGATTCATCAGCTAGAAGAGTTTAAAACACAAGAACCATACTAGTGCATTTTTGTCCCATATAAGGTTACGTTTGGTAGCTAAAAACTTAAATTAAATGGACGCGGCAAAAAAGGGGCAAGAAGTCAATTTTTGTTTCCATTTTCAAGTCCCTTGCTAAAGACTCACAGCCATTTACTTAATACTTATACGAGGTATCATCGTTTGAAGAGGTTCTTTCAAGAAACAGTCCATGCAAGAGCTGCCACTCGGCCACGCAGCGATGAAGCAGTAATTAAATGATTAATTCGACTTTTTTCACTACGTCTGACTAATCTTGCGTGTTAAAGGTCATTGGTCGTTTTCATAGTTTTGTAGTTCTCGCCCTGATTGCATTTTGCAGTTTAAGTAGAAGTTTTGTAGTTTAAGTTATTAAGTAGTATGAAGGAATAGCACTTGCATACAAATCTGCCTGCATTAAATCAACGTTGTTATATATGAATTGTCTTTTCAGTACAAATCTAAGTTTATTAAAGTACAGTCGACTCCGCTTAATTCGGACACTTTGGTTCCGCTCACTTTTGGCCGAATTAAGCGGTTAAACGGATTTGTCCGAAAAGCGGAAAATCAATTGTTCGTTTCATGGTACGGTATGCGTAAAGGCAGACAACGCATTAAAAACACCGTTCTGTTACGTAATAAATGAATTGCAGCTGCGCTATACTGCAGTAATTGGCACTGATAGCATAAAACTAACAAGAGTTACACCTTCTGGTTAAGTTGTATTGTACAGTATTTTGATACCAAGCGTTTCAACAAATATATTATTGTGTAACACACACATGTAGGGTTGAAATACAGTAGTACAGTAATTCTTCAACTACTGTGTCCTGTGTCCGAATTAAGCGGAGAATTGTCCGAATTAACGGGAGTTTTTTATGTGCAATTTTTACTTTTGATCCGCTCCCGAGTGGCCGAATAAAGCGGTTGTCCGGGTTATCCGGTGTCCGAATTAAGCGGATTCGATTGTAGTTGATATTATAACATATAGGACATGCTTTACTTTTATCTACCTCACTGGCGATGTGAACAACCACTTCGTCTTTGTCGAAAGAACGTCCAAGAGCACGTTTTGTTTTGATCAAGATGTTTCGCATCTCTGAGTTGGAATCAAGAACAACGGCATTGGCAGAATTCCAACTCGTGATGTCCAAGATGCATCGTTTGTATTCGTCAGGTTTGCTCCGCAAAAGTTCTTTGAGTTGAGGAAGAGAAAAGTCACAGTGCATATTGTTCTTTGTTTCATCTGATCTAAAAGTGGACATCAAACAACACGTAACGTAACGGTAACATTGAAATAATTTCAAATAACTAATTATTAGTTATAAGCAAGGAATAGCATGAACCACAATGCTGAAGGAACACTGACAAAAAAGTTTAGGCAAAAAAAGAAACTGAAAATTCTTTTACTCTTTGTACACGTTTTCCCCAGATAAAGTTGATCTTACCACCTTGCACTGACAAAATAAGTAAGTTAGAAAATTTGTTATAAGAAACACTCGATACATTGTCTTAGTCAAAGTTGGCCACATCACACTGACGAATACAGTACTGAAGAAAAAAGTAAGTCATCGTTATCAAAAATGTAAATAAAAATTTGTTGCACATTGTCATAGTCAAGTTGGCCATACTACAGCTTCACTTTTCCATTTTTTTTTTATTGACACCGAATGTGCCATTTTCATGCTTGGTGTTACAACAATACCAAAAACACTTGCACACAAACAAACCTGTCGTCAGTTGTTTCAACAAACTCTCTTCCGCGGCGATCGACCTTGACTCTGATTTGTTCGACGTTGCTGCCAGTGTCTCGTTGAATGATCTGGTTCAGTATCTCGTCTTTCAAAGGCAATGCCTGGTAATATTTCAAGTAATGTTAAAGTAGCGCTAAAGTAACACAATCATTTACAAGTTGAAACAAGCCCAGCAGCAGTCAAAAATTTGCAAATTTTGCACAAATTAAAGTCAAACAAGAAAATTTTAGCTGGAAATGGTATTTATTTTGTAAAATTTAGTTTGAAATGAAACGAAACCAAACAAACTCAACCAGCACAAAATCCGCAAATATCAAAATTTTCATGCATCCCAAAACAGAACTAGCCCAATTCTACAAAAGAATCGCAGAACTGGCAACCCTGCAAAAGCGTTACCTCACTGTCTGACTCTTCATCATCTGAGGGATGTGGAGAAGGAAGTTCATCTTCATTTGAAGCAGGCAGCTGAGTTGATAAAATTATAATGGCTTTAATAGTAACTTTTTTTTATCATTATACAGGTATTATTTATAACCATTTATGCAAGATTACCTTTGTCAATATTATGTGACTGAATTCAACAGTGCATACTACTATCTATAAAGTTAAGTCAGATTCAGTTTCGACAGGTTAGATTTTGATGTAACGCAAATTATAGTTTAGTAGCAGTAAATAAGTGGTAGTACATAGTAATAATAGTAAACCTTATTATTTCAGAAATACAGTCAAGTGCAATGTGAACGTTTAATTTGATCTAGCCCAAGTTGAGTTCAGAATACCGTACATCAAAATATATCGTAGACCTCGTCCCAGCCTCCTGTCCACTACAAAACTAAAGCTGGCTCAGAAATAAAGGTGACACAACACAAGGGGTCAAATTGTGAACTACCGAAAAAAAATTCCACCAAAATTAGTTCTACCTGATTGTTGACTTCCGCTTGATTTGGTCTCGTTGCAGGAGCAAATCCAGGTGGTCTCGGATTAGACGGAACAAATCCATGCGCTTCAGGATTGAGGCGTGACAAGCTATCTGCCTCTGCTCTGATCGCTTGAACTCTCATCGAAGCAGGAAACAAACTTCCTTGGTCTTCACAAGCCTGTGAAAGCAAAAAACATGATTCAAGTCAAAACATTTATCACAAAAAAGGAGGTGATACAATATAGATATATTGTTAACTGCGTAATCGTTCCCTCCAAATACTTTTAAAGAAGGCTGCTCTTTATCCAAAACATTTCGTTTTTGTGTGAAACAGCAGATTACCTGTCATAGAGCCTTATAATAGTAAAAGACTTGAACAATGCACTTTTCACGGAAGGTTACGTAACTTTTACGTTACGACATCAAAAGCACTTGCAACACAGTTCAGACATGGCAAACATACAGGATACACACATAGTGCATACACCAGAAAATATAATATAAATATCTGCAGGGCTGTACCAAAAAGTAGGTACACTCATACTTAGTAACAGCATAATAGAGTAAAAGAAAAAGGCACCAAATAAACACAATTGGTGAATTAAGGCGTTTTCAGAAAATTTTAAAAAATGTGACAATTTTTTTTTCCGGACTTATTCAAGAGCAGTTTTACTTTGATCTAAACTTTTTTTCTCATTTGCTATCGCCAAATTTTGACATTATTTTAACCGTATGGTTTTTCTCCACTATATTTAGTTTTGAAGCTCAGGTTAGTAGTTAAAATGTTGCAGAAGTAAATATTCACAAACTCACACAAGTTTAAACATATAAGTTATTACCAACACTTGGCCATCATCAGTTCGACGAAAATTACAATGCAACTGATGGAAGGATAAGCAATAAGCATGCGTGCATTACGATGAAGATTGTGAAATGTGAATACTATGAATTATTTCTACAAAATATTTAATTGAAGACTTCCTTAAAACTTCCCATACTTCCTTACCCATACATAACAAAATATTTACAGCATAACATTCATAAATAATCAAAAATTCACATGATCACAAAACAATTATCTCTTTTGTACGTGTATTTTACGAAGATAAGGTTTTAATAAATTGTGACTTTATTTTGCTGTACGAAACTTATTCAAAACTGCTTAAAACGATTGAAATAAATATTATCTGGCAACCTAACAAAGTCTTAATCATTTTTTTTTTAATTTAACGAGTCCTTCTCATCGCTGGTTGAGAATTTAATCACTCACTTTTAGATACTTGTGCCACATGATGTTGCACTTTCCCAAAGACCACAATGTGGTTGCGTGGCCAACCGCGATGACAGCCAACATGGATCGTGTGAAGGCGGTGTTGAGTAAATTGGCATCAGAAAGCAAGCCAAAGTTTTCTCCGTCTCTATCGGATTTATCCTTTCGCTTATGAACGCAACTCAAGATGACGACCTTGTATTCAAGACCTGTCAAAATACGTTATAACAACGACACGAGCTATATTTGATTAATCGCGCTAAAATGAATCAATAGACTTTTTAGTTAAAAAAAAAAAAAACTATCACTGAAGGAGAAAAACGTAAAGAACGGACTGAAATAGAGAAAAAAGAGTAAAGACAATTACTGCATAAAGGAAATCCGCCACCACACCTATGGGGGACAAGTCGAGATTGAATGATGATGATTCTCAACATAAAATGAAGCTCCTGCCGCGTAACTCCGCAACAGCAAATTAGATGACAAACATTGGCATACCTTGTATGTTTCGAACTCGATCAACCAAAACACTTCCCAGGCGATGAGTTCTCAAACAACTTCTCATAACTCGAACCTAAAAACAACAATGTTGCTTAGATAAATAAAAACGATGACTAGTGGAGCAACACTTACTCTATTTTCAAAAAGAAAATTCCTCTTGAAATACTCTACATTAGGGTGTTTCATTTATTATACCCTACCTGTTTTTCCTACATGTTTTCAATCCTCACATGCTTTTATGAAACTGTTTCAGTAAAACGTCAATTATATGATCACAATCGAATAAGCCTTTGGATCAGATTGATTTTGGTTCTATGAAACAGAAAATGATTTAATACCTGGTGAGTATATGACGATACAACAACGATGTCTTTTTGACCCAGTTGCATAGGATACGAATCTAGCAAATCTTTCACAATTTTTGCTATTTGAAACGCTTCAGCTTCGTTGAAGTAATCACTGGTGAAAGGATCTTGAATGCATTGGCCTAAATGAACACAAGCACAAAAGTGGTTAGCCTATGTTTTTCAATTATTATCTACATGTTTTAGCGAAACAGAATATATTTTTATTGGTATTGAATTTATATCTACAGACTCAGAGGCGAGCACTTCATCCGCTAGGGCTAGGTCATTGAGTCGGATCTTGATGAGCAAAAGTCACTATGTGACCCTTCAAGTATGTCTTAAAATTTCATAGAAAGGAACAATCACTCAAGTTCAACAAATTTCGAACTATACACATTTAGAGTAACACACTCTAGCAACTGGCTAACAATGATCAAACATAGACCACAAATTTATCAATGTCATGTGGCAACAATAATCTTATTAAAGTACCGATATCAAACAAATGGTAAGACTGCATAGTACACAGAAAGCTGCAAAGAACATGCCTTCAACGTGGTGGAATTGGATTGGCTTTAAACCAGGTAAAGGCTGTTGGTATGAACATGGTACAAGGAGATCATTTGCATAGAAAAGTGATTCAATCAGCTTAAGAATGGGCTCGACACATCTAAAATAAGACACAAATATATAATTAAATTGTATTACAACATTAGCATGCGTTCTTAGAAAGTCCTTGATAGTGAGGCCACTGAGGTTTGTTTTCTTCTAAATACAGACATACTGCAGTTACAAACACACAAAAATAAATGTACAAAACGTGGAATGGTAAACTCAGAATTGTATAAAATCGTGTCACAAATCAACGAAAAGTTCTATTCGTTTGCTTTTGTTGAAATAAGATAAAATAAACTAGACTATTTGGTGAAACTTGGGAAAACATGTAGTAATAAAACTACAAATTAATACAGATTATAAACTGTCAATCAGGACAGCCCTGCTTAAATCAGTGGTTTGTACATTAAGGTACACAAAGCTAAAGTTGGTCGGTGCTCTAATTCTGATTCATTAACACTCATGCTCTGAAAGGAATTTAGACATAAGTACAGGACGAAGACATCTGTTTAAGACACATTTTCACAGTTTTACTAACTTTGTTTTAATTAGATTTTTTTTACTCACAGTAAAACAAAGAACGATATGAAAACAACAGGTTGGTTAATATAATAGTGATTTAATGACCTGTAGTTATTTCTCAAAACAATAAAATTGTTTTGAAACGTTTGTTGATCATAGACGTAAAGATTGAAGATTCTTGCCAGCAGAGTGTAAGCGGAATCGTTAAACCGCTCTTTGCTGTAGATCTGAAAAATATATACTATAGTTATGAATGATAACAAATAAAGATAATAAATAAATAACGAATAATATGGTTGATATAAAGTACAATTTGTATAAATTTGATGAAAAAATTTAGGCAAGCAAAGTTTTACTTGAACAATGGAAAACTACAATGATTAAACTTGCCAACAGATTTCCCAGTTCGTTTGACTGATCTCTCGAAATCAATGTGTTGACAACAAAAGGTTGAAATACGATATTGAAACCAAACGCTTAAAATGGTAACTAAATACCTTCTGAGCAATTTGCTTATGGTCACCAGCAACCACAATCTTTGTCTTCATCGAGTCTGCAAGTGTCAGTGGAATGATAGTTTCCGCTTCCATGGCCTAGAAGGAAATGATTGCAGTCAGGATGAAGAAACATATAGGATATGCAGTTATGCACTATGCAGCATAAAGTGTGCAACTGCATGTCAGACACAAAAAGCATATTAACCTGGGCCGCCTCATCAAGGAAGATGTGTGTGAAAGCACCCATTAGGCCAGTTCCTTGAACACCCAATGCAAGCGATGTTTCAAAGGTTGTGATGAACACTTTGTGTTTAGCAACATCTTGAGAGGTTGGATAGCGGAAACCGCGTCCGTCCTCTCGCCACAAGCAATATCCTTTCACAAGCTGCAATGAAAAAAAAGGCTCACATCATCACAAAACCAAGTACTGGGTATACGAGAAAAACAAACTACATAACTCCATCAGCTTAGTAAAATGCTGGGATTAGAAAATTTACCACGCATTTGTTGTTAAACACAACTCTTTGGCCTCACCGAAGAAAGAGTTGCCGGATTGCGTCCATGATACACAATACGGACAACTTTGTCCCTCCATTCATCAGCATTTTGAAAGGTCGTATGGATGTATCTATCAGCGGCACTAACAAAGAAAGATGGAAAATAAAGCATTGTCAGCTGTTATATGTCTGCTTGAGCTTTTCTTTCACTTGTTATGTCATTTATAATCAATCTTAAATAAAAAATAAACTTTTTTCACAATACGTGATGTATTAATATGAAAATGAACTGAAAAAAGTGAAAAAAAAATGAAAAATTTGAAACCTATATAATGTAGACACACGCAAACTAAATCGATCTGTACACACAGGCCTTAGCAACGTGCAATCCTAAGACGTGACCGAAGGCCGATGTAGTCTTCACTTACCCTTGAATAAATAACCTTATAAAATCGTTTTTGTTAAGTGGTAATCGGCTTTTTTTTTGTTAAATTCAACTTTAGCCCTCATTGTAAGATACAATATATTCTAAGATCCTTGGTAAAGAAAAGTTTGAAATTTTCGTCTATACAACGTAAAATTTTATCTTTTAATTTTTTGGCGTTTTTCTTTTTAGATGTAGAAATGCCATACAATAGCGTAGAAAAGGCATTTTCTGCACTGGAGAATGCTAAGACACAGTCGAATAAGACTGTGCAGCGTGGGTTTGCGCAACGATTTGGAAGAAAAGGGCCAAATGGAAAGCAGGTTTGGACATGGCATAAAAAGTTCAAACAAGAAGGTTGCTTGAGTAGAGTAAAAGGATCTGGGTGGAAGTCAACGCCAGTAGAGAAGGTAGAAAAGATTCGCAGAAAACTTGTGAACAGTTCAACAAAGTCCACAAGAAGAGCGAGTTTGGAAGTTCAAATTCCTGCAACAACAGTTTGGCGTGTTCGGAGGAAACGATTGCACATCAGACCTATCGGTAATAAGACCCTACAAGCTGCAAGTCGTCCAAGCGTTAAAAGCAGAAGACAAGATAAAACGTAAGCAATTCTGTATTAAGATGCAACAGAAACTGAAAGAAGACCAGTTTGATGAAAAACTGGTTTTCAGTGATGAGGCCACTTTTCCCACAAGTGGTAAAGTGAACAGGCACAATGTTCGAACTCGGGGTGAAGAGAACAAATAACAATTTGATTTGATAATTTGACATGAAATTGAATATGCTTACCATTGTACTTGTAAATTTTCATTGGTTTAGGACACATACTTTTTGAGATATTTAAGTCTCAAATAAAGTGAAATTTTTTTGCAACACCCTGTATAAAGTCGTATTTAGCTTGTTTGGTAATTATAACTGATTTAACTGATAAAACATCTTTGGCTTTTATCAGCAAAAAATTACTTTGAATTTTCGATTTAAGTCCTCATTATGAGATTCTCCGCTCAATCCCTCTCCATCTAGGCCATGAAGTTCTGCATATTGGGTGTCGCCACCATGTCTTGTTGGAATTGACGTTTGTTGAAATCATCATTTTCTGACGTTTTGAAATCAGTGGTTTACCACTAGCAGGTGATTGACCCTACTAGCTTCACTAGAAAACCAAACGAGACCAGCACAAACTTTCATGCAAAGGGTTCGATTCCTTACAGAGCACAGCCCGGAAGAACTGCGGAAGTTGGCTGAAAATCATCAATTATGGGGACTTTTAATTGAAGGATTTTGTACCCAACTGGTGTGAAATAAATTATTATCAGTTTCTGATTTCATGTTTGAAAAACTGCTGTTTGATGAATTGGTCAATGAATCGTTGTTTGTAAACTGTTTTTTAATAAATAATTATATACACTGTTTATTTTACACCATGTCATTTCTTGATAAATTGTCATTTAGCAAATTGTTGTTGGATGAATGGTCATTGAGGAATTATTAATTATCATTAAATAAACGGCTGATGAATGAACTGTCATTTTACTACTGCTCTATGAATGGTTGTGAGATGAATTTTCATTTGATTTATTGTTGTTAATGAATTGTTATAATATCTACGGCACTACAAGAACCACTAAATCAACATAGCTAAACAAATGATAACAAGCAAAAACAGAAGTAGGCCTAATAACCCTTATTGCATTTTAAAACATATGCACCTGTTGGAATGTGTGCAGATTAACAATTTCGCCTCAGGATCAGAGTTAAGCAAGTGCATTATGCATTTGGATATCGTGTAAGTCTTCCCGGTTCCAAATGATCCTTGAGCAAGAAAAAGCGGCAATATGGAGCCCTGTTGGAAGCTTGAGGGAGAGGTGATAAATGCCAGAACCATTTTCTGAACGACATAAAGCAACAAAAATTACCCTAAAGTCACAGTAAACTGGATTGAACTAGCCAGAAAGATATAAAAAGGAGAACAAGGCAAAACAAGACAATAGAATTAAGCATTAAAATAATAAAAACAGTTTTCGTTTTATCATCAACCCTTATAAAAAATTTAAAAATTTTTGCAACGAATGTAATAATATTAACTACTTGTACTAGCTAACTGACTAAGCAACGAGAATTAAGTGGCAATAAAATATGAATTACTCTTCAATCTCTGCGTATTTCCCACTGTTTAGTCAGTTAGCTAAAACTTTTGTAAAGAGATGGCTAAAGTTGATCAGAGAAGATATCAGTGTAAGAAAACTGGGTAGAATCAATATCGACAACTAGGAAGCCTGGCAAAAGGACTGTAAAAACGAGCGGATCCCTGATAGCTTGGAAAACGCAAATCTCGCGATCTCGAAATGAACAAAGAATACACGCAAATTTCCAACCTGATCAAGATCAAGGCCAGAACCGTCAACGTCGCTGTGATTGTTGTAGAATACTTGATTAGATTGCCCAGAATTTGGACAAACCAAAGGAAGTAGTTTCCGTTGTTCCAGTTGATCAAGAGCGCAGTGACAGCGACAAAATGTTTCACGATATAACTGAAACTGTATTTCAACCGCAACAACCATTCCTGTCTTCAGATTCCAGGCTTGGACACAACTGCAACGAGTAACACGTTAAATTTGTTACGACTAATACCAGATAGTCGGATAATCTGGTTCATTCTCAAACTTGTAACTTTTGTATTATAATATTAATAGAATTTACTAAATGATATGGTATGGATTTATGTCCTTTAGAACACTTGGTTACCATTCTAAAAACTGTGATGTACTTACGATGAGTTTTCCAAAATAGAATGCTAATTATAAAATGTATTTAGCTACACGCAGGGTAAAATTAATAAAATACCAAAGGAAGTAAATCTTTTATACTGTAGCTTCTTGTAAAATTTTTTTTTTCAGCGTTTATGCAATAAATAACATCAACGCTACAACAGGCACCCTCATTAGCAGGAAAAGCAAAATATTGAGTCAAAGAAACCAATGGTTAATAAAGTACATTCAGATAAGACTATTTGGAAGAAAAAGGCTGGAGAAGTTTCAATTTTAACAGTGGTTTTATGCGTTTGAATAAACATTTAAGTTTGACTTAATACTTTAATAGCAAAAACTTAGCAAATCTTCTTTTGCTTACTCCTTCGAAAATCTTAAGATAAGATGATCAACAAATTTCTCCTCTATCATCACTTCATACGCAGGAAAAGTAGGAAAATCCTTTAGCCCTACCAATACCTAAATAGTACATAATATTGTAAATAGTCATAGTAGATGATAATGGCGTCAAGTACAACGTAATTATGCATTTTAATCAAACTAATATTTGACAAAAAATTTAGAAAAGGAAACAATTTGTCCAACTTGTCAGAAAGTAGTCATAACAATTTCAAAATAAATTTGACATATTCTCTTTACAAGATTACAAAAAAAATTGACAAAAAAAATGTTTGAACTTATTGCAAACAGCAATAAACTTTTGACGTATGCTAAAATTCCAACCAACCTGAGAGCAGCTCTCCAAGATGAGGAATCCTTCATCGGTGTCTCTGTTCAATGGGATTGGTGCTTCAAACACAGCAAACAACTCTCCGGGGGTATTGAAGCATATTCCTTTTTTGGCCGAAAAGTAATTTTCGCTCATAGCAATCAAAGACGGTCGTGGTCTGCGCCATGTAAGTTGAAAAATGTTTATTACACGCAAGTCAGTAGTTGCTGCTAATGTAGATTGGTAACAAATAGCATGTTGATACATTTTGACCTTCAGTTGAAATAAAATCCTGAGTTCAAAAGATACCCTGTATGCCTTTCATTTAGTTTGTGAATGTGTTAGTTCCAGAAAATGGATAACGAATTCTAGACCCTCTTATGTAGCGAGCAAGCTATTGTAGCTCTTAAATTGTCAGCAAATAAAAACACTTTAAAGACTTAGCTAATTTTGCGATATAATTGCATGTGGTTAAAAATAAAAAAAAAACAAGATTGCAATCAACAAAAATTAATTAACAGGTATTATTACAGAATCTTGTTACTGCTGCAACACTGGAGGCACCAAAAAAACTGATTTTCTGAAAGGCACCCCCCCTTAAGTGGGTGCTTTCAGTGCAACAAGAATACAATTTGAGTTTGTTTTTCATCACTAGTTGTAAATTTGTAAAACAACAGGAATGTTTCTTCTCTAAAATGTATGACTTATTTTTCTTAATACATAAACTTTAATTGTTTTTATTTCAATTGATTTATTTAGGTAACTTTACTCAAGTCAAAACAATAAGACTAAAATACATTTTCCCATTTCTTGTATTTTCCGTAAACTAACCCATAGTACAAACATTCTAATGGCCTCAGTAAAAACGTAATTGTGCATTTTTATCAACCTAATATTTGAAAAACACTCAGGAAAAAGCAACAATTTTTTTTAATTTGTTAGAAAGTGATTATTATGATTATTTCGAAGTAGATTTGACGTTTTCACTTACAAGAGAAATTGACAAAAGAAAAATGTTTTTTTACTAAAACAATAAGACTAAAATATATTTCCACATTTTTTTTTGTATTTTCCATACTAAAACCAACCCTGCCAGCTTTTTGGTGCGAGCAAGTTCTTCTTTGTACAAAAAGTTGTGCATGTCTTTCACGTAGTTTTTAGCCAGAAGTGAGATGGGAAACAAATCGGAAGATGATTTCTCGTCCAAGTAATCCAGCGCTGCGTCCGGTTGTTTGTACTTGTTCAAAAGCTCCTTCAAAACTTCTCCAAACTCAGTGCTTGTTTCATCTTTCCAACGAATGATGCGTCTGGAAGATTTTGAATATTTGTCAATACAACCTCTTAAAACAGAACAGAAACTAGGCAAATCTCTTAAAAGCGGTCAGCTTCAGTCATCAAAGTTCCACTATGTGACAATGTGTTGTTGCGTTTCAAGGAGTAACGCTTCGATACCTCTTTTAACGTGTCCTTGTGTTAAACTAACAACTCCTTTTACTTTATCTAGCCAATGTGCTACCGGGTACGTGGCCACAGGATGGATGGGACAACCCCCCCCCCCCCAAAGGATTTACACTTACAAGTTTTACGGACTTAGATTACACAAATTGCTTCCATTTGTAAACTACTTGTAGCTTAACGTAATTACCGTATACTTCAGCAGTCAGATTTGAACTCTTTTAAATGAAAATGCATCGTTGCGTTTAAATGAGCTTTTTGGATGCTTTAAACATGTAACAAGTATAAACTTTAAAAACATAAAATATATTTTAACACACTAGAATTATCGGGATTTTTACACCCTAGAATTACCACGATGTCCTAAAGGACACCTTCAGTAATGCAGCGATTTTCTGTCTAACTGCTAGTGTTTTTACTATTATTATGCATTCTAAATGAAAGCAGTTCCCCAAGAAACACATTTGCATGCAACTTGTATTGCTGAAAACCTATTTCGAACAAAAAAGCATAAGAAATAAGCACTTTATGGGACACGGTTTAGCAATCTTAGACTACCCTATAAATATAAAAGAAACATAAATAAGTACACTTGTGACCAGCCATATATACTGTATAGTCATAGTGCATCACAGTATTATTGGCAACACCCCCTGCATTTCACAAAAACAACTTTTGAATCATTTTGCGAACACTTTCCACAGGCAGGATTCTGACAATGGTAACACGTAAATGTTGTTGCATTGTTACAGCCCAGCCTCTTCCTATAGAAGAGACTGTAACAATATAACCCACGCTTTCTCGACCCAGGTATCATGACAATAATTGTGTTGTTTTGTTGTTGCCGTTGGTGGCGCAAACATTCAATGAGCTCGAGTATAAAGTCTCTTCGTCATATATGGTTACCAGTCGACTTCATAAAAAGGGCACATGCGTTGATTGCCGCTATATCAAGAATGTTACCCAATACAGGATACAGCTAATGTCCACCTTCTGGAAGCTGATCGCTATTGTATAAACGAGCCATTTGATCAAAAACGTCGACGCCGACTTTGTTCTCATTGTAGAAACCGATCACTAACAAACACCATTGATTTTTCAAGAAATACTTTGGTCCCCAAAATCACTAAATATCAAGCACATTTTGTTTTCAATAATTGTACTTGGCAGCATCATCACTGCCGCCATGCTGAACCACTAAAGTGTGTGAAATGTAAACGTAAAAACCTTGCTGTTGCTGTGTTACAAATCAAAGACTTGCTGTTGCGTCATAATCAGTGAGTTTCAACTGGCAGCTATTGATAGCAAAAGAGAATAACACTTAAAATAAGGTTAATAAGCCAATACAGTGCAAAATGCTTTCTGGTGTCCTACAGGGTTGCCAGATTGGCCTTTTTACGGCCAAATTTCAGAAATTTGGCCTTTTTGAAAAGTGTTTGGCCGGACAATTTTTGTTTGGCCGTTTGGCCTTTTTTAGTTTTCCGATTGGCATTTGTTTGGCCTTTTTTTCTTTTGGTTTTCATAGTTCTTTTGGTTACACAGTGAAAAGTTTTGGTGTAGCGTTTTAAATCATGCCCATTTCAAAGACCTTGCTAGCTATGCTTTAACTTGTCTCTGCATCCCTGGCAGTAATGCAGTAGTAGAGAGAATTTTTTCATTACTTACTGCAGTGAAAACAAAACCACGAAACAAAATGCAGAGTGAGCTTTTGGAAGCGATTTTGCGAATACGAACTGAAATGGCTTTGCGAATCTAAAATGGCTTTGCCCGTGGTAGGATTTCTTTCAGGGGTTTTCTTTGCCTACCTTGCTTTACGTGATGAGCTAACGCATCAAGAGTGTTCCCCTTAAGACCATCAACACTTTTGATAACCCACCAAGGTCGATCAACATAGCAACTGTCTTTTTGTTTTTCCTTTTACATATTTTTTTTACTTATAAATTGTTAAAAAAAAAAATTATTAGCCTTTTTTTCTTTTTTTTTTCTAAATCTATAAAATAAAAAGTTATTAAGGTATTGCGACCGTGCCATCTTTCAAACTGATTGTCCTGCTTTGGTATCATGCACGTTTTAACGTCCGCGTTTTGTCGCTTCTACCTTTTTCTAGACCTCTGCTATGTTTGTCATATATTGTTTTTTTTTCGTTGTGATGGTCAGAAATAAAAACAAACTGAACTGAACGGACATGCTGCTGAATGGAAAATGTTGCACAAAGTTTGATGCCAGTGCCATAATGATAAGGCGTTTCACATCTGATATTGTTTAAAGTGAAATTTAGCAGTAACGAAATGGCAGAGGCGCTAGCATTCCTACAATAAGGAGTGTTCATTGTGGAAGGATGTTGGACATAAATGCAATTGATTTCTCTGATTTTGCAGTGTTGGGTGTTTCATGTACCGTAGCCTACAAGTAATTGTATTGGGTATAAATATTGTACATATATACTATTTCATATTGCATTAAGTGATATGCCAATATTATCTCCTTTTTCCTCTGCTCACTAGTCACCAGGCTCTCACTGGTGGACGTTAATGGCTTTTTAGTCTAGAGGATGATGCTTAGCCTAATGTTATAGCCTATAGGCTACATATTTCAGTTGTACTGTAATTGTTTCCATGCCTATCTGTTTGTATTTTATGGATTGCATTTTTTCAGGAATTTTACTAAGCAATTCTTCTTTAACAGATAACATGTAGAACAATAGAAACTGGCAGAGGTGGGCAAAAAGTAGCGCCTCTCCCGCTACCGCTAGTTTGGAAAAAAGTAGCGCCGCTACTGCAGACGTTACTCCAACTAAAAAGTAGCGCCGCTACTTCTACCAAAAAAGTAGTGCGCTATTGCCCACCTCTGGAAACTGGGTATATATTATCTAATTTGTTGTTGAAAGTAAGTGCAAAAACACCACTGATTTCAACAAAGCGAACAGAACCTCAGGTTTGGCCTTTTTTTCTATAATTTGGCCTTTTTTGGGGATGCATTTGGCCTTTTTTGTTTTATCAATCTGGCAACCCTGGTGTCCTATAGGACACAGGGGTAAAATCAACTAGGGTGTAAAATCAACAATGCGCTATAATCTCTTGAACATATACAATAATTGTAATTTGGGCAACACGGTAACATTATGTCAACTAAATTTTGTTAAAAGTCAAGGAATTTCAGAACAAAAGCTCTTAATCCGAAGCGGCATTGCAGATTAAAGACGACCCGGTGTCCTATAGGACACCTTGGTAATTCTAGTGTTAAATCCTTTTACAACCTGAAACGTTGTTATGTAGCCTACATGGCTCAATTTTAGATCACAAATAATATTAATCAAATATCGTGAACCTGTCTCGTTCCCATGAAATTGTTTCCAGTTCTTTATGTTCTGGCCGTTCAATGATATCCTCCTGCGAACCTACTACATTAACAACAAATTCGACCAGCAGAACAGGCCGTGGCGAGTGACGAAACTCAAACACGAGACTTCCTCGATGAATACCATAAGTTTCTGCTTTGAGGGAAACCTGAAAATAAAGCGATGGTAAAAAACTGCCACAAATTTTTTGAGAAATAAAACACATAAAATTTAAAACTGCTTTTGAGAACATTAATAAAAATGCATCGCCAAGACAAGAAGACTAACTCAAAATGTGGAAAAGTCGCGTTGATAATGAAAAAGTTTCGTTTACTTTTGTCTTACCTGATCTTGCATTCAGTAACTCAAAATTAATAAAAAAAAACGTACAATATACCAAGTGGACCCACGAAAGTAAGTAATTGTACAAACGCAATCAACTTTTACACACAAACGAGCATGTTAATTAGGGTTAATTAATTAATGTTAATTAGGGTATTTGGAACTTCAAAGGGCGTGCCTCACATCTCTATGACGTCATAATGAGCTAAAATTTTGGTTGTTGAGAACCTCACCACATCAGACCCCAGGATTTTAGAAAATCGAAAATGGTGAAAATATAAATCACCCTAATGTAAATACAATGTACATTAATTACCTCATAAACAACTTCACCATCGTGAAGATTATGCAAATAATCTTCATTCAAAGCAACAGTGAAGTCAAGGTGACTTTTTGCTTCTGATCGTTGCCCTCCTCGCAGACGACAAATCGAAAAAGAACTTTCGCTAACAGAAGGTAAGAATGCAGCGTGGTTCAGCTTCATCTGCAAAGAATGACACTCAATTATTGATACTATGTTTATTTTTTACTAGGACAGCAACTTCTGACGTTTCGTATACGTGTAAAACACTAACACAAATTCGTTCACCAGAATTGGCACTTTATACTATTTTTAGTAGTTAAAAGTTTGTTTCCTGAATGAATTCAAGCTATTTTATCCAATAGGTGAGAATACATGAATTTAACTACACACATGGGAGTTCAACTACGACTTCTAGTACCGCTTTAGACTTTTTATTGGCTAAACGTTTTTCTTTTAAATTGCCGAGGCAGACGTCTTTGACATGATATAATGTGATCTTGCCTGGAGATATTTAAGAGTAAGATCTACCATGCTGCGTAAAAAGCATTTACAAATTACAACAACGCTGACAGGGGAAAATAGTTTGTTCAGCCCTAATTTGTTCGAACGCCTATCAGCAGACCAATTTTTACTTTCCAGAATTAGGCTAACGTCTAAACCAGCGGTTCTTAACCGGTGGGCCATGGCGCATTGGTGCGTCGCAGGAAAATTGAAAAAATATTCAAAAAAATATGTAACTTATTTTTAGAATTAAGGATAAAAAGTATGTGTTCTCTGAATCTGAGCCAATGAAATGTGTAGTTCAGTTTATTAATTATTGTGATATTTTGTTGGTTAGAACCAACATTTTTTCAACCAATAGGAGGTGCTGTGTATTTTCATAATTTAAAATTATTGCAACATAAAGGCGTTATCTCTTACAAAAATTTTTGCTTTCCTTTTTGGCTTATCTTATGAAGCATACAGTACTTTAAAGGCAATGCAACTATAAGATCTATGCAATAAAAACTTGCAAGCACTTCAAGAGAAATACTGGTAGTTTATATCAAAATCAATTTCAGGTTCGTTTCGCTAGGCTGGTGCACCGTCACATTTTCAAAGGTCTGCAAGTACGCCATGAGGTAAAAAAGGTTAAGAAACACTGGTCAAAATGCTTCAGTTTTACGGCAACGGTTTCACATTGATATTAATTAGGCCTACCGAAAAGCAAATAACCATTTTCAAATACAACTACAAACTTACAACGAATTGACCCCATTTTTTATCATAACAAAATTGAATATGATTGAAAGTAAAAAATTAAGAAATACCCATAGGCTTAGACTTTCTGAAAAAAGCTATTTGATAGTGAGTATCTATGTAAAAGACAAGTCACCTGTAAGATTATTTGTCTAAAATTTGTAATTCAGTTTAACTAACCACTTCCATGTGCACAGTTACTGTCAACTAAACGGGAAATTGCGTCATCAACATTTCAAAATGTTGGTAGCAGCTTTTTAAATTGTGTGTGTTGACTGAGTAGTCAGGTAGTGCTGACGCCAGGAAGATCTCTCATTCTCAACTGAGTGTTGACTGTTGGGGTTTATTCATACAAATTGCAACATTTTTAAGTTAACATTGAAAAACAAACATAAAAACAGGATCGTACAGTACAAAGGTGAGTGGGTTAGAAAAACAAAGTTGACATATGGTTCAAATAAACGTCGATAAATACTCACATACAATCAACCTACACTTCAAAGTACATCTCAATATTTGAACAGTATATTGGAATTGTGACTATACAAGCAAACTCTACCTTTGGATCCGCACAGTTCATTTTCAACTTCCATGTAAACTTTTTCGTTTCAAAAAGGATCGTTTGCTTCTTTTTGTGATTTAGCAAGATGGTTACACCAGGGAGGGACCGTTGAAGCTAACAAGAACAAAAAATTACGAAAAGGGTTATGATCCACTCCAAAACTCTACATAAACTCTTAAACCATATTAAAATGCGAACAAATAGAAACATTATATTTGAATAAGAGTACTGATGAAGCCGCCTTTACGGCGGCGAAAGCTCTACCAATAAATTTTTGTAGTTACCAAACCTGGTTGATGTTTTATTGATTATTGTACGTTTGGTTGAATCCTCTCACATGGATCCTACAATTATTTATGATTAGCAATTCCCATAACACCTAGAAGCCAGAACTGAGGTTAAGAGTCTGCAGAAACCTTTTATTCCTAATCATACATTCATTACAGTTGCGTCAAATGCGTCATCATACATACTATTTCAGCTGACGATGAACTCTGCTGGTATTCCTGAAGAATCCGATCAGAAAATGATATCAATCCACTTTCTTTGGCGATTCTTGACAAGGAAATACGTTTCAATATATTTATAAACTTATTCATCATGGACTGGTTGATATCAAATTACTCCTGCATTGCTAGTTCAAACATTACATAAAATACAGAAGAGATTAATTTACTTTTTAATTCTAAGTTTACGGAAATGCTGGTATTGTCACATAACTAAAACCAATATATTATAATATGATAGCACTTGTAGAAAAACAAAACAACAACCGCGTACCACAAATAGAAAATCGCCTGCCACACAGGGCTATATACCATCGTGGCCATACCCAGATACGTACTGCACTAACGAGGCCAGAAGGCCGAAACGGTGTGCCACTGTCTGTAGTTATTATAGCACATACCTACACTAACAAGAGTAACGCTGTAGTTCTAAAATTTTATATATTTTGGCGTCTTCTTGGGATACAAAAGCTACTAACATAATCCTTAAACTTAAGAGGATGTGGAGATTAGTAAAGTCATTAAGGTTCCGATTAAACAAAAACAGAAGACGCCATATTCGAGTTTCACTTTTGCTTGGAATCATCAGTGGTGCATATCCTGAGTCTTGAGTGGAAATTGAACTCCCAACCTTTGGCAACCACAACAACAATCGAACGAACAAGGAATACTCAATAGAAAGTTTAGACCCCTTTCACTATAACGTATAACCGAACCTCTGATGAGATTGTACTAAGCTGTCCAATATGCCGTTCTTAACCACTCGGCCACTTCTCAAGACAATAAAGCTCTTGTTAACTGCAGTTTTAATCCGTTCAATGCAAGAAAGGATGCCTGGATTTTTCTAGTACACAAGGACGCATGAAGCCACATTCCACAATGCTAATAACCTCCGCGCGAGAAACTCACAACCAAGATTTTGCCTTAATTCTTCTATATTCGCTTGCAAGGAATAATACCAAGTGCGATGCTTATGACTTGCAAGGCTCAGTCATGAACGTCCAAAATTTCCATCAAGTTGAAAGTTCGATTCCGACTCGAGACACATGCACCACTGATGATCCCAAACAAGAGCGAAAATCGAATATGGCGTCTTCCGTTTTTGTGTGATCGGGGCCTTAAAAATTTCGTTTTTTTTTAACTGTTCGTGGGAGTATCAGCAGTAAATCATACTTACTCAATTTTTTCCTGCTGCAGATCAAGGCGTTTTTTCCATTCTTCCAACTCTTCTTCGGAATGAGCATGATGACAGGTTTTATAGCGACGACACTGACGTCCCGACTCAATACTAATGTAACAACACGTTGCAAATTACAACGCTGCAGAAAAAACTACCAATCCCCTGTAATAACCGCTTTGTGTATTCGTTTAGCAAGTTAGCAAAAAAAATAATACAAAACCAACAACTTTGAGCAACGATAACAAACCTTGATGGCTCTTTTTTGGTGCAAGCATCTTGTACAACCAGCAATAAAAGGGGTGCACGACATTTACGGCCAACTTTTTGCAAGATAACTAACCGCAGCCCACCCGTCGCAGGGACATCTTACCGTGCGACTAGCCTATGTGGTGTGAATTCTACCGGTACTTTGTCTTTACATTCAGCAGATATCTCATACAACGTCTTTTCGTTTTTGTTGACGTAACTAATCCGATCAACGCTTTCTTATCGCAGCATGCTCATGGCTAATTTAACTAGAACCTCGAACAACTGTAATCTTATCAACTATCGTATCAAATTATTTCATTGTGTTCCTTTTACTTCCAAGCTGGAAAATACATTTGATAATGTTCGATGCGGCAACATCAATTCCTAGTAAAAATGCGAACATGATCCGTTAGGTTTGACCAGTGTGAGTCATTCCATAAGAATAGGCAGCTCAGACAATTTAGAATTTTAAAAAGTGCTATTTTCTTAAACGCTTTTTGTACAAAAATGACAACACATTTTAGAAGTGTTCAAAAATATATATGACCATACGTATCGCTCAAACGTATCGTATTTGCCTTTTAAAATATTTAGCTTCAAATTGTTTCTAGTCTCAAGTAGGCTGCTTACATGTTGGCAGGCCCGGATTTAGGGGGGGGGGCAGAGGGTGCAGGTGCCCCGGGCCCCCCGACTTTTGAAGGCCCCCCCTACGTGGAAAAAATGTGATTTTGTGTTATAATTTTTCCTTTCAGCCTTTAAAGTTTCTGCAAATCGCTGTGCAGTACTGGATTAATGCTACCGGTACTGTAGTTGTAGAGGTGATTTTTCACGCCGTTGACATGAAAAAAAATTTTGCACGGAGGCCTCCCCGATCTAAAAGTGCCCTGGGCCCCCCATATAGCTAAATCCGGCCCTGCATGTTGGATAACTTTTGTATTACAGCAAGAGCACAGTAAAAAAAACAGTGATAGTAATTAAACCTTGATAAACAAAAATATTTGTAAAACAAGGCAATTATTATGCTCAATCGATAAAGTAGAATTCGTGGCAAGTAGTCTTTCGGTGGGATGTATTGTCCCTACGACAAGTCGGCTGCGGTCAGTTGTCTTGCGACAAGTCCGCCGCGACAAAATGTTTTGGTCTCAAATAAAAGTGCTTGAAAATATTCACTCATGAAACCATGGAGACAAAATTTTGTTCTTGCAATAAAATGATTCAACATTACTTTCACAAAACTAAGTTTAGTTATTCAAAAGACTAGTATACATGTCCAATTGCTGGTCTAATCGTACGGTGGTGACAGTTACGCAATTATAACGTCACATTAAAGTGGAGCTGCATCAACAATTCAATATACTGTAGTCCGTTTATAACATATTCTTTATTTGCTATGTTACATGTCATTTTTTGTTTCCACTTATGATTTCTTCATGCAGTACTCACGATTCGCACAGTGTAAAGTTGCCAGAGCCATCTTCAGGTAACGGCCTATACTTCCATTTCACGCCATCTGCGTGAGAGTCGATCAATCGCCGGTGAGAAGATGAATCGCAATGCGACGAGAATTCCTTTCCAGAAATCAAGTTCTTGCAGCACACAAAACAATGGAAAACTCCCTTTAAGGTGTTGTCTGAAGTGAAGGCAACAAGAAATAGCGTGATCAGACACCACAATATATGGTACCTATCTAAATCAAAGACAAATGATCCAAAATTATGTGAGATATGTGTCATAAAAAGATACTGACGAGCACCTTTGGTGGATACTATTAAATCAATGACTTTCACACACTTAAAGGAGTGGTATTATTCAAACCTTTTGCCTCATGCTTGTTTCACCAAATCAAGCACTATAACAAATTAATGCTCAGGCCCGCTACTGGTGTAGTTTGAAAATTTAAACTCGTTTGTCATCAACTTATCTGAACGCAAATTTCAAAATTAATGATAAAAAATTGCATGTTTTTCTGTTGCGGTAGCACAAAAGCAAACAGTCGCCATACACTTGATACGCGACCTGATACAATTGACTGTGAGATAAAAACAAGTAGCGGTATTCTAAAGCAGTTGCCCCAAGTGCCCAATAAAACAATGAACTTACTACATTTATCGTCACCTGAGCGATTCCTATTGCATCGAAAGTCGTGCAAACGTAAGTTCAGTAGAATTTTATTATCAACTCAAGTAGTGAAAGTGCGATCTCAAGATTTCATTTTTGATTGGGTCTCCACTTGTACGTATGTTGGAAAATACGTCAGAATTTCTATTGACATGTAAGGAATTTTAATGCTTAGATCTAAGTCACTGCAAAATGTCTAAAAGTGCATGTCAAGGATTCTTGAATAAGACATTTTAGGAAATCTGTGCGTCAGTAGCCTACTCTGTAAAATAAGTTAAAATTTGTGTTAATACAAAATTGATTTCACGTTATTTTTTCGAAAAGTGCACCATGTGCTGTTTCAATATATTTGATTAACCAAAAATATTTTCGTCTGCCAACACTACGCAAAAGATTGCTGTGAAAGCCTGATCAAAAAGAGTTGGAAAAGATTGTTGAAAGATAAGAGCAGAAAGAAGAGCTTCTGCATCGCTTACTGTAGAAAACTATTTTGCCGCAACAGGAAGTATAACAGCTGTCAAGTGGAAGTCATTGCTGTGACGGAGGTGCTTCTGATTTGCACACAGTTAAGCATTACTGTACTACAAAATAAGCGAGTTTGTTTGCTTAATTTAGTATATACAAGAGTTTGTTACAGCAAACAACTTTAGCTGTAGTAGTCAAAAAACTAATCGTTATTCAATTGCACATTAAAGGCATCGACCAGCTTGTCCATTACAGCAGCCAAAGTACTTTCGTATTCAAACAGTCACATAGAGTTACAGTTGTTGATCAAATAGCCTAGTTTCTATAAAATTTTACTTTAGTAAACAACTAGCAAAAAGGAAAACGTTTGACTATGAATATATATAAAAGACTTACGTTTCTTGGATTGATTTGGATTGAAAAATGCATTGACATGCTTCCATTCGATGAAAAACCTGGACTTGAGACGCCACATTTCTAGTTCTATCTCGCTGTGGGCAAATGTACATTCATCTCCATTAAAGCAAGATTTCCACCTTAATCCAAGATTATCTCTGAAAATAATACGCAAAAATAACTGTGAAACAGACATGATAAAAACGGACAAAAAATGCATACGGTATTCATCTTCAGGGTGTACTCAGCGTGTTAAATTTTAAAAATTCAAAGTGTTTTCTTAAGATGTGGAAAAATTTTGCTTTCTATTCCCTACTCTCACATATGTACAACAGAGAAAACTCATGCATGGTAACTTGGAATAAGCATAAATTCATTTTTGTACATTTAAGAACTTAATGTGAAGTTAAGTAAGTACATGTGAAGTTGTACATTTAAGAACTGGATGTGAAGTTGCATACAAATTCGAAAAAGTTTGCATAAACTAAAATACTGGTACTCACTTGCATTGAGAGTTTGCAAATTGATCAGTAGATTTTCGTTCACGAATCAAAACATACTCAACATGTTCATTATTTTCTGTCTGCTTGGTTTCAAACAGCAAAATTGTATTGTTTCTGCCGAAACACCACGGACACTCCAATGCAGTACCTTGAATATTTATTTATATCAAACATGTGACCAAGAAATGTTAATTACAATTCATCCCTTTGATCTACCTGCTGTCATGTGTAAAGCAATCTCATCAACAGCAACTCACAATGTTAAAGAACAAAAATCTTTGCAGTTACATTTTAATCTAAAAAACTCGTTAATCTGGAAAATTCTTACTTGCACTTGAAGATATATAAAGATAGTTGTTGATAAATCAATCGTTTAGGAAATTACCAAACATAAAGAAGAAAAACAGAAAACCCAACAAATAAAAAACCTTGGTCGCTATGTGATGCATTGCCAAAAGGTAGGTAAAAATTCGAAAAGTTTTAAAAGCCAAAATTTAAGCACTGCTTTGTCTACAAATACAAGACAAAACGATAGCAATTTTTAAATACAAATATCACATGGGGTTTTAATATACAATACTACAAATATACAAGTTAATCTCCAATACCTCACACAAAATACATATACAACCAAATAAAATGGGTCTGCTACTATTCGGGAGTCCGATTCGGTGAGTCCGATTCGGTGAGTCCAATTCGGTGAGTTTCTAACCTCTAATCCCTAACCGTAACCTCTAACCCTAAAACGGCAATGATAATTAGGCTACGGTACCCGATAATTTAAAAAAAAAATGTTAAAAAATCCCCCGTTAAGAGATCGGACTCACCGAAACGGGCCATTTCGAAATAAAATAGCCATCCTCCAAAAAACCTTAACTGGTTTCACCCTTAGTGGGATCTTTAGAAGGTTCTGATCTCAAGAGAGTTATTATGGCATACTGATATAATATATATAAAACAATGAAAACTATTAATACTACAAAAAGTGCTCAATGCTAAGCAATAAAGCAAAGCAGAGCGAATTAAATCAAATATAGTTATTACTATGTGAATCCTTAACACAACAGCCTGTTTCACCTATTTGAATTAGAACTTCTGATGATTCGTATAGGTGAAACAGGCTGTTAAAGATTCAGATAGTAATAACTATATTTGATATAATATTATATATATACAAATAATACAAACATACCAATTTCGACTATAACTGGAGGCTTTAAGCAGTAACAACTTTTGCATGCTAAAAGAAATCGGCTTTTAGGATATCTTTCTTGCAAGTACTGGAGCTGTTGGCGTCCTAAAAATAAAAATACACTATTTCAAACACTGATACACCAATATGAAATCTGTTCATTGGCTTGACAGAACTTCTGAAAAAGTTGTTAATTTTTGCCATCCATTTGTGTTAATTCGTGTTTTTCTTTTACGTTCAAACAGTGTTTTTTCATCTATTTGTTCTTACACGTTTTTTTTCACTACTATCTCACGCTTTTAGTGCGTTCTTACTAACCTCTTTCATTGTGCTCTTACTGTGTTATTTTGTTTATTGCATTTTTTGTATGTATTGTGGGTTGTGGCCCTCAAGTTAATTTACAAGTATGGTAGGCTATTCATTTGCAGAGATGTACGTATACACCGCAAATTCTATGCCGTAGACTTTTTGTTTATGCTAACGCTTGCGGCCACATTTTTTTGGATAGTTTGCGCTTGAGGCTACGCCGTAAAGTTTTCATGGTTTTTTAGCACATAGCGTCAACGCATACTTTTTAATGTCTTAGCTGTCGTTTTCATTTTTTTTATCAAACTTTTCAAATTTTGAATGAGTTGAAAGAATGTTTTCAATGGGCAAAGACATATTGAAACCGAAAAGGAAGCAAAATGTCAGATGAACACTTTCAGATGCTTGTGCTTCTTCGTGGAAATTCAAAATAAAACTTGTTTGTTTCGAGTGGATTATACCGTGTGAATGTTGGGCACCTAGCAAACAAAATGAGTTTACGCTAGTGTATGCGCTGCCGCTGACGCCGCCATCTTTTTTTACAAGTTACGTTGACGCATACGGCGTATGGTTTTTCAAACGTTTGCGTTTACGCTGACGGCGTCAATATTTTTTGTATGCGCGTACATCACTGTTCATTTGGCATTCAGAGCAATTTGACTTTGAGACCCTTGGCTTACTAATCAAAATGGGCTATTTCTAATGCTGACTAAGTTGTTACAATTACTTGATGTGCTGCATATTCACTGTGTTATTAAGACCAAAATAGTGTAGAATGAAGATGGCAATGTGAAATAAATAATATTTTACACTGCAACATTAAAATTATGTTGCTGCAATGGCTTTTTTAATAAATGCCTATACTGTAGTATTGTAAAACTAAGCATTAATATAAAAAAAAAATGTTCAACATAAAAAAGGTAGCAATACTTACAAAACAATCAGTAAACTATTACTGCACTACATAATTACTGTACAATGAATTGCATAGACACAAAAAATTGACATCTTAGAGCTTGTTGAAACGTTCTCAAATCTTTACAGCAAAAAGTTTTGTTTCTAGATATTGCTTTAACTATTTAAACCTTTCAGAGTATCCTTATAAAAATCTACAAGTCAAATACTTTATTTATTTTCATATATGATAAACATCTTTCAAATGAACCGAAACATCTAACTTACCAGCAACAAGTTAATGTAAATTATGCTAAAACCCTTTGATATTGCAGGTGATTTAAATTCAAATTACATGCAGTTTAACACAAAAAGTTCATACCGGCATAACTGATGCCTGGAATGCCTCCTCTTGTCATAATCTTCTATCTGCTTTGTTTTTTCACTCTATTTATTTATGTGTAAGTTAAACTACAGACCTGTAACAATACACATGTACAGTACATTAACCACTTGACGATGTGCTGGAACTCAGAAACAAGCACAATAATTAGCACTAATGTAGAGTATTGTTTACTTTTAGTTCAGTTACGAATCTCAAGTATTGACTGCAGTGGCGTAGCCAAGGGGGGGGTTTTGGGGGTTACAACCCCCCCTTTGGCACGCGTGTGACGTCACAATATTGAGAATGATGCTTTCAATCTAAAAAAAAATTACCTAATTTTAAACAAAATTGCATTAAAAGAGCAAGTTTTGCCAATACCAAACATCTCAGCCAGGAATTAGCAACAAGAAAACATAGAGACTTAGCTTTATTTCCGAAAAATGCCGAAGAAAACATGATCTTATCCTTTTGCTATGCCACCAGACACCACCATTTTACAGGAATATTCGTAACCACATTTTTGTTGAAAATGCTCTCAAAATGCACCAAATTCAAAGTAATTTTTCAAAACTTTCTGGGGAGGCCCCCCAGAACCGCGCTGCTGGGTCGTCAAAACCCCCCCTCTCAAAATTCCTGGCTACGCTACTGATTGACTGATCTCTGTTGTCTAATATACAAGGCTACTTCGTTAATACATTTTCAATTTACACTTTTACAGCGAATAGTCCTACACAGGATGCGTCCACTGTAATGTAATAAACGTGACTGTAGGTCTTACAGTCACGTTTATTACATCACAGTGGATGCATACTGATGCAATAATGTTGTGCTACAAGAAATCCGAATGAAATGGCTAGCGGACCGGTACCTCGTCCTACTTACATTCACTCTTGTTGTTGCATGAGCAACAGCTTCGCAACGCCCTATAAAATGCTCTTCGACCCCCAGGTTGGGAACCACTGGAGTAGACTTTTTTTTAATTCTGGACACTTCAATGACACAAATTATGATCCTATCATGAAAATGAAACGTAAACAAAATGACGTTGTAGAACACATTCTGTGCAGAAACTAACCTGATGTATAATTCCTTAAGCACACACATAGCAGTGTTGAGCGGAGTGGGATTTTCGAAACTCCGGCTATTCCTAATCCATAAAGACAGACTCTACTTCAATCCGACTTTGAAAAATATCATAATTTTAGATTCCGAATCTACTCCACTTTAAAATCAAATTCTGAAGTAACAATTAACTGGAGTTAACGATAGGCTACTATAGCCAATGCGTATAACACAAAATAGCCTAGGGGTGCAAAAGGAAAAAATGAAACTCTAAATCTACTCCATTTTCTGAAAATCAGGCAAACTCTGGCTCCACTCGATGCTCAACTCTAATACATAGCCCTAGTCTGAGTCAAACCCTGATCATTACAAATGTTCAGATATTTTGAGAGGGGAAAGAAATAAAACAGGGAACCAAAAAGAACTAAGCCATCACTTTGCATATGAGGAAATCCCCGTTTGGGAAAGTAAAGTAAAGTATCTCTTGTCAATTTTGGATTGCCGACACAACAGCCAACCGATGAAGCGTGACGTGGAAAATAAGCCATTTCTCGAAAGCGTAGTGGCAGGGAGTCGAACCGAACCCGAACCGGATTTTTGTAAACCGGTTTTGGTGCGATTTTGTCTGAACCTTAACCGGAACTGAACCGAAAATTTGAGTTAGCTTAAACCCTAACCGGACCCGAACCGGTTGAAAAAAGCGGTTCACTCCAGCATTACGTCATTGTTCGCATTGTGGTAAGTGAAGTTGTACGTAGCAAGTTGTTATCTTGGAGGCCACATTGTACGGATGAATTATAGCCTATTCCGTAACACACGATCCACTATCATCGATGCTTTGGAGAGGAATTTTTTGAGGTAAACAACTTCTGTTCTGTGACATCATAGACAATATAGTTTGATTGTAACTTGTGCAACAAACAACAAAAGCAAGTTAATTGAGCTAAGCAGTGTAGAGATCAGCGTTGCCAACCTTGCGGTTTTCACGCCCAATTGGGCTAGTTAGTAGTTGGGCAATAGTAGGCCTAGGCCTAATTTTATCGGACCCGAACCGGAACTTATAAAACCGGTTTTAAGTTTCTTCAAACCTGAACCGGAACTGAACCAAATTTTGAAACAATCTTTGAACCAGAACCGGACCCGAACCGGAAAAATCAAACGGTTCGACTCCCTGCGTAGTGGTGAAGCAATCAATCATTTTATTTTTCGTCATTAACGCGTCCGGAACGAAAAAGATACTAACTACAACAATCGATATAAACCTACCAGCACGTTAACGAACGGGAAAAGGTGGCAAAACCTTGAAAGGTTTAAAACGTGCCTGAATGAAAAATTATGTAGTAGGCTATATATCAGTAGTTAGCACGGCCACAAAACCCAAAAAAACAAATAGCAAAAAATAAAACAAAAACAGAGAAGCACACATGTAGTAATGAATGACAGCCTAATGAAAAGTGTTGTGGATTAAATTTGCCAGTTCCAATATTGTGTTTCTCGGCAGTACCAACAGTTCCAATATTGATGTGGATGAGCAGTCATAATAATAATAGGATGGAGAAAGAAAACCGGACTTAAAAGAAACCCATCCTCAGGCAAAAGCCCGTTTCAATGTGGCCCAGGAGAGCAGGTGTTGAGCTCTTTGTATGGTTAGACCACAGTCTCTATAATACTAGTCTGGAAACTCAATGGCGTTGCTAGGCAAGGCTGTGTCTTTGCATTTGACACAGCGCCTCAAGTGTAGGTAGGGTACTTTTGCAAGTCGTAGCCAAAAGTCTAGGCACTAGGTAGGCTTAGCCGAGTAATGTCAACTGCAGGTTGTTTTAACTTTTAGTAGGCTAAATTCTTATTTTCAGATTACCGCTAAATAGGCCTAGGCTATTTTTTCTTATTACCAGATTATTCTTCTAAGTTAGTCTTAAGTTTTTAATATGGAAACTGTGGTCAAATTACATAATCTGCTTGGAAGGTAGGCTATGCAAATACAGGCATATTGCCAACTATCAACGGTGAAACTGCATGATATTGTGGTTGCAGACTGTTTTTAACTAATGTAGAATGTTTAGGATGTTAGTTACAGTTTATATCTAGCATGACTACAAGTAGTTAAAATATCAATCAATCAATCAATCAATCAATGTTTTATTTGTCAGTAACAGGAACATAGGTACATGTTTGAAATATGCAATATACACAGTACAAAAGTTACACAAGTTCCCATACCGACAGGGAGACAACGAGACGACCATACGGTCTACTAGTCAATTGCCACCCTACGGAAATTACGATTTTGCCATTTAAAATAAGCTTACAAGAGAAAAATAATAATTGAAACGTTCCCGCGCTTCAACAACAGCATACGCACAAAAAAAAAAAAAAAACATATTGATGATAACGTAGGCCAAAACACAAAATTCCATGAAGCAAGCAGAGAATAATAAAGTTTCCGAAGCAACTGACAAGTTGGTTTCCATAACATATCACTTACGATGCACTGTAGCTTTGTAAAATTAACGTTTTGATCTCTTTTTTGAAACAATGAAATGATAAGTTTTTTAGCCTACTTGGAACCTCTGACCAGAGCATTGGTCCCAATACCTGCATGGATTTCTTGCCAAATTCTGTGTTTGATCTGTTTATAAAATAATTGTTGCCTGTTTGATATCTTGTGTTATGCTGATGAATAGAGGAAGCATTTGTAAATAAATCACAATACGTAGACGGATACTCATTCATATGAACTTTGTACATATGTTTTTTTATTTCAATGTTATGTATGTCTTTTAGTTTCAAGATGTTCATTTTGAAAAATAAAAAATTAGTGTGAGCATAGTAATTTTGTTTCGTAATTATTCTTATAACCTTTTTTTGTAATTTTATTAATGGATCCAGTGCACTGTCACAGGCCTTTCCCCAGCTTGAAATACAGTATTGCAAATGACAGTAAATCAAAGCGTGATACACATCTTTTAAAGTGTCTGTGTTGACATAATTTCTGAGTTTAAGCAACGCCCATGAACCTTTTGCTACTTTTCCGCAAATTTTATCTATGTGATATTTCCATGTTAATTTGTTATCTATGTAAACGCCAAGGTATTTTATTTGATCTTTTTGTTGAATGCTTGTGTTACCAATGTTAATGTTAAAATTTTTTATGTGTTTTTTATTTGTTATTAGCATGTATTCAGTTTTTGAGAAATTTAATGATAATCTATTAAGCTTCAACCAGTTGTAAACTTTTTGCATTTCGGCATTCACATTGTTCTGCAAATTTATTTCACATTTGTCGCTCATCGTAAGATTGGTGTCGTCAGCAAATAGTTTAACATTCATGTTTGTTGAATTTGGTAAGTCATTTATATAGAGTAAGAAAAGAAGGGGTCCCAATGTCGATCCTTGGGGCACACCGCAGGTAACCTGTCTTGAGTTTGAAGAGATTCCATTGACGACCGTGTGCTGTAGACGATTGCTGATATAGCTTTTTAACAATTGTAATGGAAGGCCCCGAAAACCGTATGTTTGCAGTTTCTGTATGAGAATAGTGTGATCAACTGTGTCGAAGGCTTTAGCTAAATCAAGAAATACAGAGCAAGTTGTATCTTTATTATCTAGGTTAGTTAAGATGTTATCACAAACGTTTGACACAGCTAACGAAGTGGAATATTGTGGTCTAAATCCATACTGATGTGGTGTGATCAGGTCTTTTTTTGTTAGATAATTGTACATTTGTTCATACAGGCATTTTTCGAATATTTTGGTGAAGGGGGACAATAGTGATATGGGCCTATAGTTGGAACAATTTTTCCTGGAGCCACTTTTGAAGATTGGGGTAACTTGAGCGACCTTTAGTACATCAGGATATACACCTTTATCGATACACTCATTGAATAAGTTGGTGAGGAAAGGGGCGATTATTGGTGAGGATAGTTTGACAAATCTTATAGGTATTCCATCATGTCCCGTACTTTTAGAGACAGAAAGATTATTAAGATGTTTTAATACTTCTTCTTGATTGACAGGTTTTAGGAAAAAGGAGAATGGGACACTTTGCAATTTCAATAATGAGCCAGGAGACGGTAGAGGGATTTTAGATGCCATAGAAGGACCAATTTCTGTGAAATAATCATTAAAACAGTTACTTATTTGTGCAGGGTCAGATATTTTTTCATTGTCAGTGCTAATTATTTCTTCTGGTATGTGAGCTGTGTGCTTATGTTTGTACTTGATGATGTCATTTATGGTTTTCCATATTTTTCCAGTGTTGTGCTTGCTTTGCGTAATAAGAAAACTGTAATGCATTTTTTTTGCTTGCTCTTTGGTATGAGTAAGTACATTTCTGTACTTTTTGTATGTTGCTTGTGCAGAAGTGTTTGTTGGGTCTTTTATTTTTAAGTGATATAGTCTGTTTTTAGTTTTGATGGAGTTCAAAATTCCTTTTGTTAGCCATGGTTTGGTCTTGAGTTTTCTTTCTCTTCGAGACAACAATCGTAAAGGTGCATGCTTGTTTAAAATATGATGTGAGTTTTCAAATTGCTAAGGAATTGATTACTTTATAGTTTGAAGTAGTGGTCTTTAAAGTTCATAAGTTTCAATGTACCAAGTATATACAGCAGCTTAATAATTGAAGGGTTTATAATTACTATTAAATATTTGTGGAAGCTTTAAGCTGAAGTAGGCTTAAAATTAGTACCGTAATTGGCAGATGCTACTTAGCCAGCATCATTTCCAAAAACATTGATTGATCAACTAATTCAGTAGACACTTATTTTAAAAAAGTGCATAAAGTTGTTTTATTTAGTGATAGGCCTACAACAAAAAGTTGATATGTTTCAATCTGTGGCACTCAAAATAGTCACTCCCAAAAATAATTTGTAAACAAAGAGCATTAGCAAGACAATTTTAAGTACGGTACTGGTAAGTATGCAGGTTCAGTAATTTAAAGCGACAAAGCTTAAAAGTTCTGAGATTTAACTTGTATATATATATTATATAGCATATACCGGTATAGCAGCGTTTCTCAACCTGGGGGTCGCGACGGTCATTTAAATGTGAATTTCTCTTTCAATTGGCTTGATGATTTCTTTGTTGTAGTTAGCATAGATGATTTATCTGATGTTGAACTGTTGATGCTAATGTTACGTGCTTTGTTAGTGGACACATTGGACGTAGTGTAGGTATCTCACCGAAGAAAGTGCTCGGCTTGCAAAGAATTGCTTGTGCAAGATTATAAATGTACATAAAATCCAAGACTGTGTACCAGAGGAATATGCCCAGTTGTTTAAGTTAGCTGATCGTGGAGGTTTGTCTGCTCCTACAGATGGTTGACTGCACTACATGATTTTCTATATGTTTGTGTAGAGATCCTACCCCAATCAAGGAACTTCAAACATCCTCCGAAACCAGGCAACAATGAGCGACGTGGCAGTCGTGATACCCCCCTTTCAAGGGTTAATATGCTTGCCCATGGCAGCAGGGGACCTGGAGCCACCGGAAACACATAGGCCTAACAATGTTGGCGTTGCAGCGGTATTCATTATCTTTGTTTAATTTTCCAAAAAAATGAATATATACAGTCTTATATTATTGGCGATTCCATGTAGTCTTATGATTTTAAATGTTATAGTGAAATGTTTATAATACTAAAGTTACGTTTTATTAGTGTTTGCATATTTTTCCTCACCATATACTCAATTGGTGTTCCAGACAATTGTTCACATAATCAAACGTCATATAAAAACCGTTCAAGTCTACTGAATATTACGTCATGGAAGTTGCTAGAAAGTGTGCCAAAGTTGCACCATCGTTCATGGACTAGTGTCAAACCTGTTTGGGCTTGTTTCAGTTTGAAACCTGTTTAAACAGGAAATATTGCATCAGCCTCTGGAGCAGGTGTTTGGATCTTCTTCTTCTTCGTTTGAACCTTCTTCGCCACTCCAAGGGTCGAGGGGCTCTGCCTTTTACCACCCTTGGGCAGTGGCGGCGACGCGGTTTAACTTAGATGTTTGGGCAGGTGTCGAGCAGCCATTCAATTGATTTGTCATCCAGTTCACGCAGACCACGCACACCATTTGGTGCATGTGAGTTTGAGATATTGCTATCTATTCTGGTCATTCGTAAAATGATTGTTTGAAAGTTGGCCGCACATTTAACTGTTGGCTTAGTGCTTGCTAGCTGGACAAAAGTTCCGTCTTTTATCCAATTAATCTGTTCTGTAACAGTTTTTAGAGGTGTACGCGTTGCATCCCGATTTCGATAGCCGCGGGCTAATTTTACAGAAATACAATTCTCGAAAAGACGTTTCGAAGGAGTGTTTCTTTTTCGGTCATTACCTACAGACGAACGGATCCGGGAACTTTATGTTACAATTTTCCCACGAAGAGATTATGGTTTACCGCTGTGACCAAGTGGAAGTGGCTATTTTTCCACACTTAACGCCGTGGTTACAAGCAGGTGTTGCCAGAGTTAGGAGTAAAGTTAAGAAGGGTCAAGGTAAGGATTAGAGTTAGGAATAAGATTAGCGTTTTCATCTTTGCCCAAGACTAAAAAAAATTACAAAATTCAGGCTTTTGTTTTCAACAGCTTTAAACTTTTCTCAAATTAGACCAGAATTCCTTATCTGGCAACATTATTCAGGTAATTATTACACTATATAGTGTAAATGTCGCCACAGCTTTTGTAGTGGCAAAAAATATGACTCCTCATACGTATACAGCACTTAAGTTTAGTTTTTTTTTATTTCTGACCATCACAGCGAAAACAATACACGTCAACATAGTAAGGTTCTAGAAAAGTTCTTTAAAAGCGCCTTCGTAGAGGGTTTCTGTATGGATTGCTGTATACCTTGCACAGTCTAAGTCCGGCAATAAGGTTTCTTCACAATAGTCATGATATGCATTAGGCAGATTAAGGTTGTTAATTTCATTGCGCGCAATATGTCGGTGTAATACCCCACTTTTCGAAGGGAATATCCCCGTCATATGCGAATTTCCACCGTCCAAATCTTCATTCAACTGTAAAATACAAATAAATTCAGTAATGCATCATCTTCATGAAGTGCCATTAATCTCTCCGAACTTGGGTGACCATTTGATGCCATAGTTCTTTAGCATACCAGTAATGTAATGCATATGTTTTGTGTAAAATAAGTCACGTTCAATTGCTATATACAGTAGGCAAAATTGGCACCCAAAGAAGAACGTTCATTACCGGTACCTCAAAATGTAAATATAGGCTAGCAACGGAATTATTGAATTAATGCATTTCTAAAGTAGCACTGTCATCATAATGGTGTATATTGCATATTATGCTTTTGAAAGCTAACTTTTTCAACCTGCAATTATGTATTTCATTGGCTATATTTCCAAATTTGATATTGATAATATTATTATTACTATTTATTTGCATCAGACCAATCAGTCCATATTAATTACCATACATGCAAAAAGACAAAAACAAAAAATACAAGAATAATCACAATTACCCGGTTAACAGATAATGCTGTTGCGGAGAATTGTTAACCAGCAAGCTACAAAAATATTAAGTGTACGGTAGTTTAACATACCATATCAAAAAATATTGTACGATAAGTTCTTCTTCACTCATGTCTTGAAGAGCCTCCAAACATTGTGACAACATTTTAATGACTTTTTAAAACAATATAATAAAAAACCTTTCTGTTCACTTATTGCTGTTTGTAATAAACATATATGTATTTATGAACAATCTCTATTTGTATTAAGCATATAAATTGTTTTGTATATCATGAGTGGCCCACGAGTAACATGCTAAATGTGACATATCTGAAATATAGAAGTACTGTATATATTTCATTTTGTATGAAGCTAGCTGTTTGCATTCAAAAGTAAGTACCGTACCGGTAACCAATATTTTAGCCCACCGATGTTTAATTCAAACATAGTTATTTTGCTTACCGTATGTATGTGCTTACGAGAATTACCACCAGCATATTTTTAGTGGAATTGGCTCAAAATCAACCATAGTTACGGTAGTGAATAAGAACCCCATAATATATAGGCTACAAATGTGTCATGTCAAATGCACTTCTTCATTTTGGTGCAAAATATCTTAAGAGGAACAAGAAAGGAGATAACATATGCAACTTTATATTTTTATCAGTAGGCTAGTAAACAAACAAGTTTTTTGCCAGTATATCTGCAGTCTGTAGTGTAAACTGACAAACAATAAATATTCAATGGCAAGTTAGAATAAACTTATTGGGCCTAACCTAGAAAACTAGCCACAAGAATGGGAAATTTTTTGACTGTAATTCACATATTCTTAATGAACAGCAAAATTGTTGATTGTGACAAGTATAGATTTGACCAGTGCATCATAATTTGCACATGTCTAGTATACCCTTATCTAGATTTACATAATGTAATTAATATCTTTTAAAAATTCTTCAGTATAAATAACCTGTACAGTGTACATATATATTTATAGAGTTTGAATAGACAAAAGTAGCCTACTGTTTAATCTTCAGTCTAGGTCAATTTCCATTGGCAACAAGTGCCTTCCTTTAAACTAACCACTAACCAGTGCCTAATATTCCTGGCAGAAAAGTTTATCAACTAACCAGCCTTTCAACAACCTATGTTTTGGTCTTCTGCTGTAGAAGCCAAAATTCAATTGCTTAATAATTTGAACTCACATCATTTTTTAACTACTTGTAGTCATGCTAACCTAAGCCTCAGAAAAGTAAACCAAACGAATTTTTCTAGATAAACACTGGAACTAACATCCTAAACATTCTACATTAGTTAAAAACAAGTCTACAACCACAATCTCTTTCACAATTTCACCATTGATAGTAGACAATATGCCTGTATTTGCATACCTTTGGTGCTTTGCTTTCATAATATACCCTACCACCACTAGGAGCGCTGTTTCACGAGCGACGACAACTGCCTTTTTCGTTAGCCTTCCAGACTAGTAATATAGAGACTGTGGTTAGACTGCACATCACACAGTAGCCTAAGACGATTGAGGTTTGATATCCAGTTTAAGGCATTGTTTCTTGTCCTGGTGGGTGATGGAATGGATAAGCTGGTAGATGATGATGTCCTGATGGTGTTGTTGATGAAGCTCTCATCCCCTTTTGCGACGTGTCGTGTTAATTATGGAGTATTACGTTTGCTGGTAATATCTACAAACATAAAAGTACAGCACAAGCAATCGATATTATTGTTAGGCTAAGCCTAATCTTTTGTAAATAATTTCGGATTTTCATTAAAATGTTCACAAGAATGCAAGAAAGCCTTTCTACGTTGTCTTTCTATTGCGTGTCCGTTTTGCTTAAATGTTGTTTTAGTTTGTGAATAAAAAGTGACTTTGTATCAGTCTTTCTAATTGAAGAAGGAAATTCGTTCCACGTTTTCGCACCTGTGAATTCTATTGAATGTTGAGTAAGCGTTTTTGAGAAGTATAGAATGTTTAGAGAATCATTATCATGGTTTCTTGTAGACAGGATGTGAACCTCTTTGACATATTTAAAAAGGTTGATGAAGCAATCTGGTAGTAAATTGTTGTGAAATTTAAACACGAAAACACCAATTTCCAGTTTTGAACGTTTTGGTTGTTGTTTTGATTGAATGATCGCTCATTTTAGTGGTACAGTTTGTACAAAAGTACTTTTTTGACTGAGTATTAGGCTACGATTACCGTAGCCTAAGTTATCATTTTTTTCAGAAAAAAATTGAATTTACTGCACGGCCGTAGCTCATAGGCTTAACTACAGTTGGCACAGCGCTATAGCCTATTGCACGTAGTGACTGAACAAAAGGACCTCGCATTGATAAATTTTTATTAGAAATATTTCAGTTAACAATGCTAAAGTAGGCTAGGTAGCCTAAACTTGTTATTATTTCATTGAGAATCTACACTTAGGCTAAGTAGGCTATTGTAGGCTACGTTGACGGCGTCAACTTTTATTGACGCTGAGGCTAGCGCCGTCAGTTTTTTTTTAGTTGACGGAAGTGATAACTTATGGCTGATTTTAAGCGTCACGCCCTATGCGTCAATTTTCGTTTTCATAAAAAGTCTCGTTTCGCAATGAGAATTAAATTTTGTTTGACGTTTTAACTTTCTGACTGATGGCAATGAACAATCTTTTTCTATCGCAACTGTTCCCTGTTCGTCTATCCAATCATACAGTAGCCTACAGTTTCAAGTTTATCGCGTATTCTGGGTTAATCTGAGTCGAGAAAAGACGAAATCGTCTTTCGCAGCCCGAAGCAGTCTCAAAAACCAATCTCGTTAGAATTGGAATGCCCAAGAATGGCGCACTAACGATAAAGAACCTTCGTCTATGCCAGTAGTTGATGGTTTATAGTGAAGTTTCCAATTGTTAAAGTGTTTGTTGTCAGGGAATTATTCCATCCCAAAGGTGCCGCTGAATGGAGAGCAGCCCTTGGAATGCGTTGCTTGAGCGCACACCCCGAGAGTTGAACCAGCGCTGCTTTATCTTGAAGCTTCTTTGGTCACGAAGTCACGCGCTAACCAATTGAGCTATCGGGGCTACTGTCATAATCTAGGGTAGGCTATAGTATTGCATACAAAAAAAGAGAATCAACTGGAGCAGGCTAATGCGACTTGTTTGCAGATACCCTATAGGCCTACCGTAACCTTAATAAAACTCTTCACCAAGCGCGCTTATTTAGCCGAATGTAACAAAAATGAATAAATTTGAATAAAAATAATAGCTACTCTCGAAGGCATCATTTCCCATGATTTCATTGAGCTGAACTGCCAGTAAATCCGGACCGTAACTTCGATCGTCAACTGGAGCTCCGGTGCAATTATGCATTCCCATTTTTTGTGCATAGCCTAACTTATAATCGTCACTATAGGCTACGGTACTTTGTTTTGGTCGTATTTTGTGCATTTTTAAGCTCAAAAGTAGATTTTCAATTAAGACACACACTTTGTATTTTGCCCAAACTCATCCAGTAAAAACGCGATTTCCGTAGAAGTGCCAAATGCCGATTCGGTTAATAAAATCAAGAAAAACTACATGCTATTTCTAGATTTGAAGAGGCAAGTGAAAGTGACCATCAAATGCCTTCTCTGGATCCGCTATGCTGAACACAACTCACTGAAGTTATTTGCTCGCTTGTTGCTAAACTATCTCTGTGCTGTGATGTTTTCATGTTTCTATTAACTGCTAAACAAGGTATCAAGCATTCAAAAGCAATTTGGTACTTTCCAATGAAGCAGCCAGCGTGATTGTTTTCCACGTCACGCTTCATTGCACAGAGCTGCATAGATGATGAAAAATTGCTGTCATCGCCTGATCAAGAGATATTACTTTCCCAAACGGGGATTTTTCCTCAAATGCAATCATCAATCAATCAGTTTATTTTTCGTCATTAACGCGTCCGGGACGAAAAAGATACTAACTACAAAAATCGATGTAGACCTACCAGCACGTTAACGAACGGGAAAAGGTGCAAAGTGCTGGCTTTGTTCTTTCTGGTTCCGTTTTGGCGTTTTACTTAGTTTCCCCACCTCTAAATGTCTGAACGTTTTTATGATAGAATTTGACTCAGACTAGGGTATGTAGGCTATGTGCTCAAGGTATGTCAGGTTCGTTTTTGTACGTAGAATGTGTTCCACAATCTCGTTTTTGTTGCTGCAATATTCTAAGATAAACATTAACAACATGTCACGCTGAATTTTGGGTACAAAATGTGTTCCTTTGTAGTATAAGAGTTAACCTATCTGATATTTTGTTAGTACGATGCTATCATGCTAAGCAGACAATAGTGGCTCAATCATCATCAATCATCAATCAAGTTTATTTCGGCATAGCTCCACATTCATTTTCAATGTACACATCAGGAGATATAACAAATAGCTTTTTTTATATGGAAACTACACCATGGAGGTACCGAAAAAACCATGCGGTTATCTAAGTCAAGGTGCCCCCACATGGTATGTTTTACTGGATACAATATATAATTGGATTAATAGTACAGAAAAAAACACTTGAATAGTTTGAATCTACACTTGAAATCTACTTGAATAGTTTGTTAATGTGGACGGCTGGACGCCGTAGGCAGTGCCGGATTAAGAGGGGGGTGGGCGGACTGGGCTGAAGCCCAGTGCCCCCACCTCAAAGAAAAAAAAAATTTTTTTTTTTAGTTGCACAGCTGGAGATTGCTGCTTTAATTCGTATCTCAAACAAGCAGGGGCGGCTCGCCCATATGGGCTGCGGTGCTGCAGCACCCCTGCCGCTCCCCAGTTATTCAATTTTTTTTTAACAAAAACATATTTATTTGCTACTTTCATATCCAGAAATGGTACGGTCAAAGTTATGATAATGCTGCCAATATGAGTGGCAAGTATAACGGTCTTCAAGCTCTTCTGCGTGAGAAATGTAGTGTAGCTCATTATGTGCCTTGCACAGCACATTCACTTAATTTAATCTGTAAATGTGCTGTAGAAACATGCCGTTCTGCCGCTGAGTTTTTTGAATTGTTGCAAAGCCTTTATTCATGGCTCGTCTCATCTACTCATCGTTGGTCGTTGGCCCCAATAGCTCAGTTGGTTAGCGCGTCACTTCTGGAACAAAGAAGCTTCAAGATTAAGCGGCGCTAGTTCGACTCTCGGGGTGTGCGCTTGAGCAACGCACGTTAAGGACTACTCTCCATTCAGTGGCATCTAATGGATGGAATAATTCCCTGGCAACAAGACTTCAACAATCGGAAACTTCACTCTGTCAATCTCAGTGACCGGGCCTGCGTCAGTGATTCAAAGCCTCTACAAGTATGCGAAACTGCCAGGATTAAGCTCTGCAAGAAGCTTTCCCAGGCCGAGGATAAAGATTCAATCAATCAATCCATCGAAAATTTCTAGATGGTTTGCCTGTTTTAAAGACATTATCAGATACAAGATGGTCAGCTAGATAAACAAAGGATGCAGTGAGACCATTTTAGTGCTTGAAGAATTGTCCTCTGATGATGCTCAATCTCGAGAAAGCAAAGTCGAAGGAGAAGGATTTGTAAAAAGTTGAAACAACTGGAGACAGCTATTTTGCTTGAAATGTGGAGTGCAATTTTGGAAAGGTTTCAAAAAACAAACTTGTCCCTTCAAAAAAGTGGATTGTGTTTGAATAATGCAGTACAGTTGTTACAAAGTCTCATGAGCTTTGTCAAAAGCGAAAGATCCAACTTTGAAATGTATGAAGAAAAAGGTAAGAAGAAATGTGGATCCAACACCTACGTAGGTTCTTCAAAACGAATTCAAACCCAATGTTATAGGCATTTTGATGAGCCCTCTACAGAGTCGACGATGTTTTCCCCAAGAGATAAATTTAGAGTTGAAGTGTATCTTGCCATAATTGACAAACTATGTATCTGCAGAACTGGATAAGCGTTTGAAAGCATACCGTGACGTCGAAAGTAAGTTTGGTTTCATTTCAAAACTGACAGATCTTAGCCGTAACGAGATTCATCAAGGTACTGTTGCATTGATGAAGGAATATCCCATGGATTTCGAAGCCAATTTTCCAACTGAAACAGTTCATTTTGCAGAATTTTTCAAAGTGAAAACTGCTGATGGTGGAAAAGAAGCCTCAGAAAACCCTGATAAACACAAAGTGGAAGAGTGCTGAGCTCAACATGTTCTTCTAAGGGAAGACAGGTGCGTTGAAACCTTTCCCAATGTCTTCGTTGCTCTGCAAATGAATTTGTGTATTCTGGTCTCCAACTGCAGTGGAGAAAGATCTTTTTCAAAATTAAAGAGAATCAAAAACAAAGTTTGAAATTCTTCGTGGCAAGATCGAGTTTTGAATCTTTCGCTTCTAAGCATTGAACACGATATTTTGGATTTATTGAATTTTGAAGAAATGATTAGCGATTTTGCTACGAGAAAAGCAAGAAAGCGTCCATTTTGAGTTGATATGAACAATTTTCTAGGGCAGCAAACAAAATGACTACCGGTACCGCCTACCAGTTTTATTTTTGATTTATGGCCTATACTCCTATGAATATGATTCTGTTTTTATCGTGTGAAGCTGACAAACAATTCACAATTCATACATAAAGTTGTGGCCAAAAACAAACGTAAAATTAGTTTTTTTGTGAAACAATTAAGCTTACTTTGATCGCTCTGTATCTCAACAGTTTTGTGTTTATTCTGTTTAAGTATTCGACACCATTCACACTAAGCACTAAAAGTTTATTGTCTTTTCAAATTTGCTTTTTAACCAGAAAATGAATCTTTTCCGAAGAAATACTGTTGAAATTGACCAGGTTTTTCCTCACAATTTTCTTGGGGCAAAATTGTTTATTTTGAACAGTACAGTATTGCACAAAATGAACATGTTATCGTACAGTATCAATAATCGCCAATAAGCAATTTGTTTTGAAAGTGCTGCCACTAAAAATTGTGGAGAGAGGATCAAGTTCACTTTGCACAGTGACAACCTATCTCAAAAACGGATACGTTTGTTGATATGCTCTAAAATGATTGGTTTTGCTTTCAAAAAGACAACTAGAGAACAGTGGCGTAGCCTAGGCCTACCTAATAGTGGCGTCGCTCGGGTAAGTTTGAGAGTTTGCGGCCCTCTAATAAAGTCATCATTAAACGAATTAAGTCATTTTGTTGTTCTAAAAATAATGTTCCTGTTTAATCGCTTTTTTCGATCCCAATCGCAGCAAAAGCACAGTACCAACTACACAATACACACAACTCGGGGTTTGGAGGCGGAGCCCCCAGCTGCTGAGAAATGCTTTTTGTGTCATTGATCGATAACCTTTTTAGCGAAAAATGTCACTTGGTAAGGCCCCCCACTTTCAGCTCAGCCCAGGGCCCCATAAACCCTTAATCCGGCCCTGGCCGTAGGTTTCTTTATTGTCAAAGTGACCTGCTTGCTAAAAAGTTGATATTTCCTGATGTAGAGTGTCAACAACCAACATACCGTGAGAAAGATCAATTGATGTGCTGGATTATGTTTTTGAGGTATTCTGGACATTATATGATCATAACTTCTTCTAACAAAGGTCTTCACATGCCCCTTAGGACAAAGGTTTCATATACGTTGCCCATGAAAGCATTTTCAAATTTCAAAATAATTAACAATTACAGTAACTGTTTAGATGCCACATATTTATTCTATAAATTAAAAAAGCTACATTTCATTTCAAAACTGTTCAAAAAAATCTAAAAATGCCCATCAAACTTTACACAACTTTTTAAGCGCTACTGTCATGCCATTTTATTAAATGCGCAAAACTCATATCAGATTGCTGCTTCACAATCACATTGCCTATTCACCTCTTGTGAGAGGTGTAAAGAAGTTGGAATTTTGGAGTATTTAAAAGTCAAAGTTTCATCCAAAGTTGGACTGGAGGGAAATTAGTTTTTACTTTTAGCATACAAATATTTGCAGTTATTATTGTTGTGTACTTCTATGGTTTACTTTTCCTAGCAATAATTTTTTCATTTAAAAATATGTTTTTCTTTCCATGACAGGATAGATTTTTCTGTTTGTAGAGTGTTTTACTATCTCTTGGTTGTTACTACTATTTCCTGTATTGCAATCTTATGGTTTTAGAGCTTTCTTGCTACATCTTTTATTGCGTTCTCACTGTGTTATTTTTTTATTGACTTTTTATTTAGTATTGCAGTTAATTTACAAGTAAACAATAAATACTATTAATACGTTACCACAAAAAGTTCTCAATGTCAAGCAAAAAGCCAAGCAGAGTGAATTACATAAAATATAGTTACCATTCACTAAAAACCTCTACAGCCTGTTTCACCCTAAAAGAGGGATCATCAGATGGTCCTTATTCAAATAAATTCTATTTAAATAAGGACCATTTCCTGGCTAGCCGGGAAGAACGCCCCTTTCTCCACATGTCTTCCCCTGGCGCCTGCTGGTTTTGTTGGCTCTTTTCTTTCCACAAAGATAAAAGTTAAACTGACTGGTAAAGCGGCGGTCGAAAACGTTTGTAGCCAGGGTTGCCAGATTGGCCTTTTTACGGCCAAATGTCAGAAATTTGGCCTTTTTGAAAAGTGTTTGGCTGGACAATTTTTGTTTGGCCGCTTGGCCTTTTTTTGGCCTTTTTTAGTTTCCCGATTGGCATTTGTTTGGCCTTTTTTTCTTTTGGTTTTCATAGTTCTTTTGGTTATCCCTAGCAACAGTGAAAAGTTTTGGTGTAGCGTTTTACATCATGCCCATTTCAAAGACCTTGCTAGCTATGCTTTAACATGTCTCTGCATCCCTGTCAGTAATGTAGTAGTAGAGAGGATTTTTTTATTACTTACTGCAGTGAAAATAAACACGAAACAAAATGCAGACTAAGCTTTTGGAAACGATTTTGTGAATACAAACGGACAGGCTGCTGAATGGAAAATGTTGCACAAACTTTGATGGCAGTGCCATAATGATAAGGCGTTTCACATCTGATATTGTTTATGGTGAAACTAGCAGTAACGAAATGGCAGAGGCGCTAGCTTTCCTATAATAAGGAGTGTTCATTGTGGAAAGATGTTGGACATAAATGCAATTGATTTCTTTGATTTTGCAGTGTTGGGTGTTTAATGTAGCCTACAAGTAATTATATTGGGTATAAATATTGTATATATATATACTATTTCATATTGCATTAAGTGATATGCCAATATTAACTCCTTCTCACTAGTCACCTAGGTCTCACTGGTGGACGTTAATGGCTTTTTAGTCTACAGGATGACGCTTAGCCTAATGTTGTATGCATATTTCAGTTGCATTGTAATTGTTTCCATACCTATCTGTTTGTATTTTATGGATTGCATTTTTTCAGGAATTTTACTAAGCGATTCTTCTTTAACAGATAACATGTAGAACAATAGAAACTGGGTAAATATTATCTAATTTGTTGTTGAAAGTAAGTGCAAAAACACCACTGATTTCAACAAAGAGAACAAAACCTCAGGTTTGGCCTTTTTTTCTATAATTTGGCCTTTTTTGGGGATGCATTTGGCCTTTTTTGTTTTATCAATCTGGCAACCCTGTTTGTAGCAAGTCTTTGACCTGGCTATGTTTGTTTGTGCTCTCTTGCCGTGTCAAACCTTTGTACCCGTGCGCTGTTGATGCGAATAAAACAGTTGAACATACGGTGTGTTACTGATGAGCCCAGCCTCATGGGCTAAACACGTGTCTATCGCTGTCAATTCTTGCTACATATCGGCTGCCGAGAAACATATCGGTACTCTGTTTTATTTCTCTATGGTTCAACAAAGCAAACTCTCTACCAAAGCTTTATTATTTATTTGACTATAATATATGTACTATATAAAATAACTGCAGACAGGACGTCACTGTTTTGACCTTAAGGTCTCCTCAGTGCAGTGAATCATACACTAGACATGAACGCCTTATTACTATATAAGCAATGCAGCGTCGGATTTTTCCATTTGTGGTACGCAAGGAACCACATTTGGATACTTTCACCCATCTTGCCAGAGTGCTCAAACTGCCGAAGCAGTGAGCTTTGCGCAATGCAACAGCAAGATGTCTGCTAGCAAAGTGCTCAATTGGCGAACCAAGAGCATTACATAACTGCAGACAGGACGTCACTGTTTCGACCTTAAGGTCTCCTCAGTGCAGTAAATCGTACACTAGGCATGAACGCCTTATTATCATACTATATAAGCAATGCAGCGTGGGATTTTTCCATTTGTGGTACGCAAGGAACCACATTTGGATACTTTCACCCATCTTGCCAGAGTGCTCAAACTGCCGAAGCAGTGAGCTTTGCACAAAATATATTGTTTGGACAGCATGAAATCTAAATCGTATAGTATAATACTTGTCAATAGTGTAAATTGCTAAGTAAGTTTTGTCTAAAGTGAGTTTGCTACTGTATGATACATGTTTAGGTAGTTAATATGCATGTAAAGACTTCAGTAATTGTTTCAGATCTTTATTTGAACTTGCATGTGAAAAAATCAAGGCAGGAAACAAAGAAGATAAAAGATTATGCCTAGAGCAGGCATCATCCCTGCTGGTATGTATGTTTTGTTATTTTACATTATTTTAATCACTGACCTTAAGCAATGAAATGATTGAAGGAGAATGGTTCATAAAGCTGCCCAGAATTGACATTGACTTAAATGGGGCTTGATCGATTGATTGCTTTGATTCAACATCTGAAGAGCTGTTGATATTTAAACACAACTGTAATTGCTTCATTTAAATTATGCAACAAGTACACTTTATTACTTCTTACTAACATTTTCATAACCTAATGGATAAAATCAAATTTGCATCAAATAATCTTGCAGTGAGATTTAGCTTGCGATGAGATGTCTCTGCAACATGTCTGTCGCGATCTGCTGTGTCGCTTCATGTTGGCTGCATCAGAATGTCATGTAGCTACTCAATGATATAGATCGATTTTGGAGTATTGGTATCAGCTAAAATGTGGCTATACAGATAATATTATCGCTCATAGTAAAGAAGTTTATGTAAACAATATTTAAAAAATACTCACCAAACATTGCATACTCTTTTCATGCAATGGTAATAAAATTTGCTTGTTTTGTGAAGTAGTCCACTAGTCCAATCTTACTAATTTCAGAAATAGATTATATTTATGGCTTAGCTAGCAAAGTTCTTTTTTCTATTCATCCAATGTTTGGTTTGGTAGCTACGAGTTCAATTGTCTGATCAAAAGTTTCAAAACAATACTTTTTTGTGGTGCATTGTATGAAAGTCATTGCCTTGGCTGATTTTTTTTTCACTTATATATATAATTGTTTCAGAGTTCCCAATTCTTGAAATAGTGTGCAATACTGCAATGCAGTTTCTTTTCAGTTTGTTCCCATTTTAGTCATAAACTAGTCTTTTGTTATTATTCTTTTATTATTATAATTACTCGGTTATTAAAGATTTCAATTAAGCAGCATGTCGTTAAGTGTGTTGGCAAAGACACACCCAAGTACTCTTAGTGGTGTGTCAAACTAGCACCCTTTTAAGCACCAGACAAGGACTCTTACCACTCGGTTGTGCAGCTGACATAAATATGTAAAACACAAACCACCATTACTGAAAATACAAGACACTATTGGAACTGAATATATTCCGTTCATGTAATAAAAAACTCATTATAAAAAATAATTAAAAAATATGTTATTTAAAAAAAAAAACATTGATATTGTATGATCTTCTGTCTGAATACTGAAAAGATTGGGTGTTCATCAGGACAAATATCATTTCTGGCATTAATTGCAACGTTCATCTGATATACATCTGATCCTCTGATTACATAAAGTTTTTGTTTAACTTTAATGTTGGAAGTTTTTACGTACTTTGACGTGGAAAGCAACCGCTCACACATCTTTTAGCCAACATTTAAAATAATGTGTGTTTCATTGTTTCTTGCCTTCAACCGTACTGCAGTATATAACTTTGTAAATTTTATTTTGTTCTGAGGATGCGCATTATCATGGAGCGCAAAACGTCAGTGAAGCAATAAATCAACCTGTTTGTGATTGCTTTTACTTTCACTTTATCAGATGAACGTTGCAAGTAGTGATAGAAACGATGATCTTCAGTTGTCCATTATTCAAGTTTTCAACTGCGTTTAATTTTTTTCTGTAAAATCACTATGTTTGTAATTAGACATGTAAAAAATTACGGAATGGCTCGTTTCGGTTCGTCCGATTCGGCGAGTTCCCTATTCGGGAGAGCCTTTTTCGGCGATTTTTTGAAAGGAAATTATCGAGTACTGTAGCCTAGTTATCATTGCCGTTTTTACATCGTTTTAACGTCGCTAAACGTTAAAATTGTGCAGAAAAAAATAAAATGTTTGAACTATATATTAAACTAATATTCGTCATGTTTATGTCAATCGTCATGTTTATGTCTAAAAGTTAGTACTTTTGAATAGTTAAAATGATTAGTTTGGAACAAATGTGTGGCCTACAGCTTGGATTGAAAGGAAATTATTTGGTACCGTAGCCTAGTTATCCCGACCAGCAAAAATTTGTTCCAATAACCCAGTTAGCCTAACAGTTCATTTTTACATTGTAGTAACAGAATGAATAGGCTAACCAAATGTGTGGCCTACAGCTTGGTATTAAAGGAAATTATCGAGTACCATAGCCTAGTTATCCCGACAAGCAGAAATTGCCGTTTATACATCGTTTTAACGTCACTAAACGTTGAAATCGTGTAGAAAATGCACAGCCACCAAACCTAGAAAAGAAACCGAAAAAAGAAAACTTTTATTTCGCCAATTGTAAAATAGACCTACAATTAACACTTGCAAGAGCAACAAGGACGATTTAACACAAAAGAAATTCAAAAAGTGACAAGTTTCCCGAAGTTTTTACTTTGAGAGTCTCGCATTTAAAAACTTTTTTGTGATGTCATAGAAGACTCAGAAAAATAAACATTGCAGGAAACCAGCTCAATGTGACCATGCGGATTCAGAAAAAAGTAAATAACAATAGAGATATAATTAAATGTAATAAAATACAGACATACTACTTTTGTTCAAATAAACTTTGTTCAATCAATTTCACTTTCCAAAAGTTTTACAAATGTTACAAGTAAGATAATTTTATGGCGATTTAAATGCAATTATACTGTATTTTCACCAACAAAGTAGTGATAAAAATGCAAAAAAAATTGTAGTCAAAAGCAAATTAAGGAGAAAGATTATATTTGCAACAATTTGTATAAAACATTAAAGCTACAGAAGTAAAGTAGTTTTGATGATACGAATTTAGTACAAAAAATAAACAGGTTTGGCAGCACTATTCTAAAAATATAATTTAGGCTAGGTAATTTGATGACAAAAATAACTAATATATTCTAAGTTTGCATATAGACGGCGAAGTAGGATTCAAAGAACCTAATTAGCCTAACAGTTTGTATTTACATTGATTCAATGTCTGAATATTGAATAATATTCAATCGTTGGATTTGCAGAAGGCGTCGTTGGATTTTCAAAAAATCGCCGAATAGAGAACTCGTCGAAAAAGGCTCTTGCCGAATAGGGAACTCGCCGAATCGGACTAGCCGAATCGGACTCGCCGAATAGTAACAGACCCAAAAAATCAACTACCTTTTTCAAAAGTTTGGTTCAAAACAAAGCCAAGATAAACTGATTTGCATCTGTGTATTTTAGCTAACAACTTATGAAATAATGTGTTTTTATTTTTAGGACACCAACAACTCCAATACTTGCAAAGAAGATATCCTAAAAGCCGATTCCTGTTGGCATGCAAAAGTTGCTATTGCTTAAAGCCTCCAGTTGTAGTCGAAATTGGTATGTTTGTGTCACATATATTTTATTTAAGCAATAATAACTCCATTGGAATAAGAACCTTCTGAAGATCCCACTCAGGGTGACACTTGCTGTTAAGGTTTTCTGCAGGATGGTTATTTTATTTACTTGTATTACGTGTTATATATACAGTATATATATGTGACATGTAGTTATTGAGGGGGGGGGGGGCTTATTTGGCAAACATTTTTGAATTCAACTTTTGCTCTGATTGTAACATTATATTTTAAGACCTCTGGTAATTTATCAGATTTTTAGTATGAAGTCGAGGCTTGACTGGAGACAAGCTCTCACACAAAAAGTATTAAGAGTGCCCGTTTTCAGGCTGTTCCTAGCTTTTGATTTAGTTACAGCTACAGCCAAGAAAAATTTGAGCGAAATGAAGTATGGTGTACTTCTTGATAAGCTTGAGAGGTGCTGTGTTCAGAAATTTTGATGAGTTTTTTCTCAAGTTCATAACCCGGCCTAGCTAATATTAAAAATGCAACCGATTGGACATAATTGATTGGACCGATTGGACATAATAAGATTAACAATTACACAGAATGGCGTCTTTGCTGCTGTTTATCTGAATTTAGCAAGTTTCTGATCTGCCTAACATGTAGGGGTTAGCCTACTGAAATTGTAAACACGAGGCAACACATAATTTTAATTTTTAATTGTTGCGTATTTGTTACAAAGGGAGTTGCGTAATTAGTATGCAATAATAAACTTCTCAATATACCGGTAGCTACTAGGTTATAGTAAATAGTAAACTGTAATATTTCGAAATTCTTCAAAGCTTATTTAAAATAGCTTGTGACTCACCGGTAAGTCGTGGCCCACTGGTAGTGAAGCACTGGCCTATAGAACAAATTTTTTTTTTTTTTTTTGTGTCTTGTACGTTTTGTTTGTTTTTTACCCTGTTGACAAACAATCATTGAATGTTAGCTTCATTCTGAATAGAGATGTACCGATACCAATATTTTGGCCGATACCGATCCCGATACCGATATCACTTTTTTAGGCCAATACCGATACTGATACCGATATTTTGGCCGATACTTTGATGTTACAAAAAGAAGCAATTTTGGTATTTGCAAGGAATTATATCAAATGCTAAGTTTTACCTTATTTGCATAAAACTAATATTAAAAAAAGCTTTGAATTGGCATAATTTATTAAAGATTCAAGAATCCAATCTCAACCGCATTGTTGTGTCATAATAGTAGGTTTTAGTAATGAAAGGCCACCGTAATTGATGATTGGAGTATAAGGAAAGAAACATTACATCATAATTGGGGTTTCTGAAAAATTAGTAAAGTGTTTGCGCAAACTCTCCAAATAGGCTATCATAATTAATAATAAGATGTAAAATGTAAACCAAGTGATTTGTGTAGTCGCACAAAAAACTATTCGACAAGTAATGTGCAACCTAAGGGCGCTTGTCGTTTGGTTGAAAAGCTTTTGCCAGGCCAAGACTACCCAGGTAGCAAAAATGCACAATTCTGCATCGCTCCCACCCCGCCAAATGCTCAAAAAACCCGTGCAACTCGGCTGCCCCCAGCAAGCCGGCTCCACCAGTCAGCGATTCAACTTCCACCCTTAGCCGCAATAAACTCACCAAGCCAAAATAATGTCACGGCAGAATAAGTAGGCCCAAAAAGAAAGCAATGGGACCACAAATCCTCACCAAACCAATCAAAATTGTCTTGTTGCGCCCAAGATGACAACCTCATTGCGAAGAAAGGAGCGTCCCCCCCCCCCCTGGCCACCAGCACAAGGCTGAGCACTCACCAGCACAGTGAGCTGCCGCGACCCGCCAACCACAACGGTGCAGCTTCCACACTAGCCATTTCAATTCTTGCTACAAAACGGCTGCCGAGAAACATATAGTTGATTGGATGGGCTAAATGGCTAGCGTGGAAGCTACACCGTTATGGCCAGAGAATCGCAACAGCCCGCCGCACCAGTGAGTGCCCAGCCCCGTGCCGACAGCAGGGAAGGACACTCCCCCCCCACAATGAGGCCGCCATCCCAGGCGCAACAAGACTACTTATTGATTAGTTCAGTGAGGATTTGCAGTCCCACCGCCCCACCCCGAGCCCACCTACTCCGCCACAACATTGTTCAAGCCTGGTGAGTTCACCACAACGAAAGGCGGAAACCAAATCACAAACTGACAGAACCAGCCCACCAAAAAACAACCAAGCCACACGGGTCCCTGAAACGTCCAGCAACGCAAAAACGATGCAAAACTACACATCCGCCACCTGGGTAGTCTTGGCCTGGTTTTATCCTCTGCTGAGAGTAAGAAAAAAAAACACAAATGATAAATATTGGAGAAATTGAGTCTCCTTCACAACTTAAGAATCGAACAACGCAAAACTGCTGAAACAAAACGTTTTGTTTGAGTGAAAGAATCACTGTAAGCAAACAATGCCAAAAGGTGCGCGCATGATGGGACTGCATGATGGGAATCATGGGACTGTGAGGTATCAAAAATTTGAACAGGTTGTTATTTTTCTACTTCAATGTGACGTTAGTTACTACTTTAAAAAATCTATATCTTTGCTTCCGCAGGAAATCCGCAGCAAACGCCTTTTTTTACATGTTTAGTATCGGCCACAGTATCGGCCAAATTTTGCCGATACCGATGCCGATACCGATACTCAAAAAATGGCCGATATCACCGATACCGATACCGATATATCGGTACATCTCTAAATTCTGAACTTTTTGTGTGTTTTTACCTAACTTTATGCATTGGATCACACAGCTACCAAGGAGATATTTTATGTTTGGCTTTGTATTTAAAGTGGACGATCACACAATCAGTGATGACAGACCTCTTTACATTTTTTTATGGTTGGTACAGGGTGTCTCACAAAACTTTTAACCCGTATAACCTTGCATAACTTTATCAATTTTAATGCTTTTTTTATTCTTTTTCAGATTTAACTAAATTAGCCCATAACAAATTTAGATCTGCAAGGATGAAGTACACCAAGGAAGAGAAAATGTTCTGTGTGACTTTGTATTTGGAGTCAAAATCGTACAAAAAAGTGCAGTCAAATTTCAGGCAAAAGTATGACTTCAACTAATTTCCATCAAAACCACTCGTTTTTTATTGGGTCAAAAAGTTTCAAGCTACTGGATCACTTCACCACAACCAGACAATGCCTACAACACCAAAAAATAGGGGAAAAAAGACAGCTAGGACTCCAGAGAACATTGCTGCAGTTAGGGACTCCGTTGGGAGAAGCCCAAAGACATCGATCCGTAAACGGGCCCAAATGCTTGGTCTGACCCGGTCCTCTGTACAGATGATTCTGGAGGAAGATTTGAAACTCTATCCATACAGGATCCAGATAAAGCATAAACTTACTGATGCAGACAAGGCTAAGCGAGTTACCATGTGCCAGTGGTTCATGGACATCGTCGAAGAGGGGGTCTGCTACTATTCGGTGAGTCCGATTCGGTGAGTTCGATTCGGTGAGTTCCTAACCTCTAAACCCTAACCCCTGACCTTAAAACGGCAATGATAATTAGGCTACGGTACCCAATAATTAAAAAAAAAAATTGAAAAAATCCCCCGTTAAGGGATCGGACTCACCGAAACGGGCCATTCCGTCGAAGAGGACCCTGACTTCCTTGACAACCTCTGGTTCTCTGACGAGGCTCATTTCTCCCTGTATGGGTATGTCAACAGTAAAAACAATGTGTTCTGGGGCACCTCTCCTCCTGATGAAGTGCTACAGAGGCCCCTGCACTCAGTCAGATGCACTGCCTGGGTTGCAATTTCAAAACATGGCATCATTGGCCCAATCTGGTTCGAAGATGAAAATGAGAATGCAGTCACCGTCAACAAAGAGCGTTACCTTGTGGTCCTCCAGCAGTTCTGAACCGCTCTGAAGCGAAGAAACAGAGCCAGAGGAAGAAGCCCGTTCCTAAGAGCAGAGCAATGGTTCCAGCAAGATGGTGCCACCCCCCACACTGCTAATGTCACCCTGGCATGGTTGGATTGAGAAGTTCCCAGACCGCCTAATCAGCCGCCGCAAAGACCCTGAGTAGTCCCCCCATTCCCCTGACCTCAACCACCCTGACTTTTATCTGTGGGGCTATCTGAAGGACAATGTGTACCAGGATAATCCTCAGACCATCCCTGAACTAAAACAAGCCATCACCCAGAAGATCAGGGCCATCCCAAAGGAAGAATGTGTTCGGGTCATTGACAACTTCGCTCGCCGTGCTCAAATATGACTCCAGCGCAACGGTGGCCATCTGGAGCATGCTTTATGAACTGCTGTATTACTACTGTGGATGTAGTATTACATTGTAGGCATGTTGTTTTTCAGAATTGTTAACATCTCAGCTTTCCATTTCAGTTTAGTTTTTGTAACTATGTTGATTGGTTCATGAAATAAAGCTATTTGAATGGGTTAAAAGTTTTGTGAGACACCCTGTATTTCCCTAAACAGTTCATTTATCGGTATTTTAAGTGTCCTCAAGTGTAGATAACAATTTCCAGGTTTAGCCTACGAGTTTAAAACTTAACTACAAAGCTTTTTTTTAACTGATGAGATTGGTTGCTGTAGATATGACAGCATTTGTACATTGAAGCGATAAATTGTGATCAACCTTTCTTTGTTTCACGTTTGATAGAATAATTTTTCAAGGTACTGCATCGGAATGTCCGTGGTGTTTTGGCAAAAACAATGCGGTCTTGCTGTTTGAAACCAAGCAGAAGGAAAATGAAGAATATGTGGAATATGCTTTGATTCGTGAACGAAAATCTACTAGTGAATATGCAAACCAAACATGCCGGTAGTTTGATTTTTGTAAGCCTTTTCAAACTCGTGTGCAACTTTGCATCTAATTTTTAGTGTACGAAAATAAATGTGTGTTTTTTCCAAGTTGTCATTCGTGAGACGTGACGTATTCTTTGGTGTATCTATGTGAGAGTGCGTCAAAATATGAATAAAAAAAAGTTTTTTCATGCATCTTAAGAACATATGTTATAAACCATTTCAATGTTTTATGTTTAACATGATGGAATCTGTGCATCTGGAAAATGAATGTAGATTTTCGTTTCGTTTTTTATCATGTTTGCCATGCAGTTATTATATTTTTGCTTATTATTTTCAGAGAGAATTTGGGATTAGAGTGGAAATCATGCTCTCGTGGAGATGAGTGCAACTTCGCTCACAGCGAGATAGAATTGGAAACGTGGCGTCTCAAGTCCAAGTTTTTCATCGAATGGAAGCATGTCAATGCATTTTTTAATCCAAACCAGTCCAAGAAACGTAAGTTTTTTATTCACATTTTTGTTAACGTTTTTCTTTTTTACCATCTGTTTGCTAATGTAAAGTTGATAGAAAACTATTTAATTAACACCTTTAACTCTATAGGACTGCTTGAAGATGAAAGCACGTTGGTTACTGTTGTGGCTAAGCTGGTTAGCGATTTTCAGTTTGTTACTTCTTGTGCCTTTAATATTCATGAAATGACGGTTTGAAACTTTGCCTACAGCAGCTGATCTTGTTCGCTGTAACAAACTGGCCAATAGTGGCCATGCTTAACTAAGCAAACGAACTTGCTCATTTGTCATGTAGTACGGTACTTGGGTGGAAAATAAAATTTCACTGAACATTTTTTTGCACGACCTTCGATGCAATCGGAATAACTTTGATGACAACAAATGTAGCAAGTTTAGTGTTTTAATGGGCATTTGGGGCAACCACTTGAAGTACCGTACTTGCTTTCATCTCACAGTGAATTATATTATGTGTATGGTGAATGTTTGCTTTTGTGCTGCAGTGATAGAAAAATTGCAGTTTTTTTACCATCAATTTAAGTTTGCGTTCAGGCAAGCAAATGACAAACACGTTTAATTTTTTTAATTGCGCCAGTAGCGGGCCTGAAAACTAAATTGAGGTGCAATGCCCAATATAGGCTCCATACATGGAAGTGTGATCTCAAGATTTCATTTTTTTATTAGGTCTCTACTTATAGGGTTGTAGAATTAGCCTTTGGCTTCAACAACCAACAAACAATTTCTGTTTGCATGTCAGGGATTTTAATGTTTAAATCTGCGTTATTGAAAAGTGCTTAAATGTCAGGGATTCTCGAATAAAGCATTTTGTGAAATCAGTATGTCAATACTCTGTAAACTTTGTTTAATTCTAAAAAATTAACATTCATATTAAAATGAAATTGGTTTCACGTTTTTTTTCGGAATGTGCACCATTTGCTGGTTTAATTGCTTAGACCCAAGAGTATTTTCGTCTGGCACCACTCAACTATGCAAAAGGTTACTGTGAAAGAGAAAATGTTTTATCTTTATTTGCTGATCAAAAAGTACTGGCAATGATTGTTGCAAGACTAAGAGCAGAAAAAAGCTTCTGTATCACTTAAAGAGGTAAATTATTTTACCGCAACAGGAAATAGGCTGACAACAGCTGTCACGTAGAAGTCATTGCTGTCGCTTTTGCTTTTCATACAGTTTGGAAGTGCTTGTGCTGTTCACAGTTAAGAAACAAACATGCTCTTTATTAATGGATTACATATTTTCTTTGCTGAAAAAGTTTTTGATTTGCTGTGGTAAATATGCATAAATTATGCCCAAACAAAAACCGCTTATTGTGCACCTGCACTTTCACCGTATTTAATCGATGCTGCTTGCAACAATATGACAATGTAGTGCTATCAGTACTTGATATATGCTTAAACAAGCTTGCCAAAAAAAGTTTTGAGTGATGTCAGTTTTTGATTATGTGAAAATTATAGGTTACATAATGTCCACTACATATGCTCACAGTCACAAGTGTCTTTTTATGACACGTTCCTTACATAATTTTTGGGCTAGTTTTGTTTTAGATTTAAACGAGTACCATATATTGTGGTGTCTGATAACAACAAAAACACTACCTGTCACCACTATTGTTGCATTTACTCTCAGACAACACTTTGAAGGGAGTTTTTCATTGTTTTGTTTGCTGCAAGAATTTGCCTTCTGGAAAGGAATTTTCCTCTCATTGCGATTCACCTACTCACCGGCGATTGATCAACTCCTACGGAGATGACGTGAAATGGAAGCATAGGCCGTTACCTGAAGATGGCTCTGGCAACTTTACACTGTGCGAATCGTGAGTATGGCAAAAAACTTAAAACAAGTTGTGGTGTAACACAGCGAGCAAAGTAAATTTTATCAACTTACTTCATTGAACTGTTGGTGCCAGGCCACTTTGTTATGATGTCATAACCAATCATATCCCTGTTTCCAATTACCATTCCACAATCAGTAATCAGTCCACTAAAAAAAGTTACTTGAAAGATGAAAGTGATTTTGTATGAACAATTGAACATGCGACTTTAAATAAATAACTAATTTAATTTTGTTCAATTAATCTTGATCATTTGATTGCATCAACAACATTTGTCTGTCAACATCATGTTTTCATATTTGCATGGCCGTTTTCGAAAACAATGTCTAAGCTCTTTTATCGGTGGTTGCACAGGACGCTGGGCCAAAAAAGACCCAACAACAATTATTACCATTTCTCAGAGTTGTTGGCCTTGTCTCACTTTCTTTTGCCACAGTGCTGAACCAATGAACAAAGCTGCAGTCATTCTGCAGTATAATATGTATCTTTTGCGCAGCATTATAATATGTAACTTGTTGTTACATTAGTGTTGGGTCAGGACGTGACTGTGCTTACCCTAAAACCTGTCATCATGCCCATTCCGAAAAAGAGTTGAAAGAGTGGAAAAAACGCTTCAATCTGCAGCAAGAAAAAGTTGAGTAAGTATTATTTACTGCTGATATTCCCACAAACATTTCAAAAAAATTTAAGATTGTCCTGGGAAGTTTTTAGTTTGCATCTCAGGGAAGCCTCAAAGCATATATATATACAATTTTGAAACTACAGCGTTAAACACCCTTGTTAGTTTAGATAAGTGCTAATGCATATTGAATTTCGATTTTTTTTGACAATGCTAGCACCAGGGCTGTGGAGTTGGAAGAATTTTGGCATGTCCGAAGTCGCAGTCGCCAAAAAAAAGGCCGATTTCGGTTTGATACAAAACAATCAACAATAAAATTTTGTTTACTATCTTTTTCAAAATATTGTATCTTGTACAGTGTACACTGTATTGCGCTCTACAATTTCATCAGAAAATCGAAGTATTTGTTTTTGACAGTTTTTGTGAGTGTTGCCGTTGCAAGTTCGATCGCTACTTCAGTGAAATTAAATTTAAAAAAATTGAAAAACGACAAACCTTAAAAAAAAATCTTGAATCTCGAAGTCGGTCAGTTATAAATCGAAAAGTCGGAGTCGTATGCTTTTCGCCCGACTCCCAGCCCTGACTAGCACGGAATGGCCCGTTTCGGCGAGTCCGATTCGGCGAGTTCCATATTCGGCGACAGCCTTTTTCGGAGAGTGCCCTTTTCGGCAATTTTTTGAAAATCCAACGATTGAATATTCAATATTTAGACATTGAATTAATGTAAATACGAACTGTTAGGCTAATTGGATTCTTTGAACAAATCAAATGGCTTTCGACATCACACGATGTCCTCTTCAGGATGTCGTGTGATGTCGAAAGCGTTCGATATTTAATTGTTGCGTAGTTTTGTGTTTTTTGTAAATATAATAATCTTTAGTATGTTAAACTTGATAACGTTGCTCGGCTTCGTATGCCTATGGTTCAACAAGACAAACTCTCTACCGAAGCTGTATAAATAGATTAAAATATATTTCTTTCTGAAGAATCGCTAAACAGAGTGGATTGATATCATTTGCTGATCGGATTCTTCAGGAACATCTGCAGAGTTCATCGTCAGCTGAAATAGTATGTTATGATAATGCAACTATGATGTATAATATGATGATGCCATTTTATGACACAAACTGAGGTCTTAAACGACAAAACATGTTTTGTAACGGTTTTTTTTTTTGCAAACTATTTCATTTTAGCGCCTTTGGCTTGCGTTTTAATACGGTTTTAAGATGTTTAGAGCTTTTTGGGCAGATAATGACTGGATCATAATATTTTTTCCGATATTTTTTTGTTTTGTTCAGCTGCAACGTTCCCTTCCTGGTGTCACCGTCGCACTGAATCACAAAAAGAAGCAGACGATCCTTTTTGAAACGAAAAAGTTTACATGGAAGTTGAAAATGAACTGTGCGGATCCAAAGGTAGAGTTTGCTTGTTTAGTCACAATTCCAATATACTGTTCAAATATTGAGATGTACTTTGAAGTGTAGGTTGGTTATTGAATCTGAGTATTTTATTGACGTCTATTTGAAGCATGTAACAATTTTGTTTTTCTCACACACCTTTTTACTGTAAAATCCTCTTTTTATGTTTGTTTTGCAATGTCAATTTAATAGTGTTGCAACTAGTATGAGTAAACACCAACACCCACTCAATTTAAAAGGCAATCGCCAATGTTTTAAAATTATAGAAGGAATTGACATGATCTGACTATTATTTTTGGCTATTTAAATTTTAATCATATTCAACTGTGTTATAATAAAAAATTGCGGGTCAATTGCAAGTTTTGCTAGACGTTATTCTGGAAATATTTACATATTCAAGAGCAAACTGGTTGGAACGCCCGTTCAATCTAGTCAAAAAATAAAGAGCCTAAAAGTGTAAATACTAAACTCATGTTTAGCAAACGTTATACTGTTTTTTTTATCTTCAGCGCTATTGAATTAGCACCGAAGACATTTAATAGCACTGAAGGTGAAAGCAGTTTAGTTTTGCAACGTTTGCTAAACATGAGTTGAGTATTTACATTTTGCTCTTTTCATTTTTTGATTATTTATTCTTCAGTAATATTGATGAGACGTGCTGTGCTGTAAAAATTTGCTGTGAAGCTGAAGCGTTTAGAGTAGACGTTCGATTTTGTATCCAAGTAGTTTAATCATTTGGTGTGCTGGTATGCGTTGCGTAAGGATTCAGACAAATTAGGGTTGAACATACTATCTTCCCCTGTCAGCGTTGTTGTAAGTTGTAAATGCTTTTTACGCAGCATGTCTAGATATTACTCTTAAATATTTTCAATCAAGTCCATAATTAATAATAAATAAATAACTACCCTTGTGCGATCACGTTTCACGATGCTTCAAAGGAAAAACGTTGTGTTCATAAAAAAGTCTAAAGCGATACTGGAAGTCATGTCCGACTTTCAGGCATATAGTTGACTTCATGCAACTTTACGTAGTGGATATCCGATAGCCTATGTTCATTCAGGAAACAAAGTTTTATTTACCAAGAGCATTTTTAGTGTAACTAAACTATTAATTCTGGTGAACGGATCTGTGTTAGTAGTCTACACGTATAAGAAACGTCAGAAGCTGCTGTTTCAGTCAAAAATGAACATTTCATCAATATAATTAGTGATATTTTTTACAGATAAAGCTGAACCACGCTGCATTCTTACCTTCTGTTAGCGAAAGCTCTTTCTCAATTTGTCGTCTGCGAGGAGGGCAACGATCAGAAGCAAAAAGTCATCTTGACTTCACTGTTGCTTTGAATGAAGATTATTTGCATAATCTTCACGACGGTGAAGTTGTTTATGAGGTGCTTAATACATGTATTTGCATGTTTAATATTGTTCATGTGTAAAAGTTGAAATGCAATTGTACACTTCCTTTCTTACCTTGGTCCACTTGATATAATGTATGGTAGAGTTTGTTTTAACGATTTTGAGTTACTGAATGCAACAACAAATGAGACAAAACTAAAAGAAAGTTTATTTTCTTTAACACATCTACATTTTGAGTTAGTCTAGGACTAGATGTTTTGGTGGTGCATACCTGGCTTTCATTTTTACTGATGTTTTGAAAGCAGATTTAAATTTGATGTGCTTTATCTCTAATCCTTTTTCTGGCCTTTTTATTTACCGCTACTACTGTATATTTGCAGGTTGCATTCAATGCAGAAACTTATGGCATTCATCGAGGAAGTCTCGTGTTTGAGTTTCGTCACTCTCCACGGCCTGTTCTGTTGGTCGACTTTGTTGTTAATGTAGTAGGTTCGCAGGAGGATATCATTGAACGGCCAGAACATAAAGAACTGGAAACAATTTCATGGGAACGTGACAGGTTTACGAATGCATATTTTATTAATAGTACTTGTGGTCTGAAGTTAATGGTTACAATTTTTGTCGTTTGGTCGGACTTTGAAAACAATACAACACATACCCTATTGTTAGTTTTACAGTTATGGTTAGCAGGCAAAACTAAACCTACGATACTTTTGTATCATTTTACAAACTTTGCACATGCTGAGAATGAAAAAATTATTGGTTGTGTCAGACTTGCTTTGCTTTAGTTGCCCTCAGCATTAAGCTAGTACAGGGGTGTCCAACCTTTTTGGCTAAAAAGCCACTTGCCGTTTACGAATGATTGCTCGGGCCACTTGAGTGTTTACTGCTAACTTGTAATTTTAAAAACTGCTGTCTTATAATTTCCATTTAAAACCCTCACGCTAAAATTCTAATCTTAGAAATGTGTATTAACCTCTTTTACAATTATAAGAACAATAAACATATGACATTAAACTGCATCCTCGATGTCAGGAGGAGAGGTAGCACCTTACCCCAGGTCTGGCCCCATTGGCACCGGAACACGTCCCGCTGGTAGTTTTGGCCCTCACTTCTGACATTGATGCCCGTGCCAGGCAGGTTGGCGGCGTAGGAGGAGGAAAGCTACATGCTACAACGGCTACAATGGCAACATCTTTCAAGAAGGAAAACTTAAGTCAAACCCGGGTTGGCCGAACTCGTTAGTTGTCGTGCAGAGGTATCCGGTCATCAAGACAACTCCAGTCTTTAAATGGAGGTTGGGGGTAAGCAAGGGCATGCTCCCTGTAGAAAAACATGCACCAAAAAATCCTAATGATAAGTATTAAAAAAAGAATGGCTCCCAGTCCCCGGCAGCCCTTAAATGGGCAGGGGGCGCGAAGAATCTCCGGGTTGTGTGACATTGCTGTTAAAAAATCAGGGGTACAACTGGGAAGTCTAAATGTAGGAAGCTTGCGTTGTAGAGGTACTGAGGTGAGTGAAGAACTGGAATGAGGAAGGTAGATGTTTGCTGTTTACAGGAAGTCCGATGGAGGAACAAAGGAGCCAGGTTTTTGGGTGTCAAAGGAAGGAAATACAAGCTGTGGTGGTCGGGCAATGATATTGGGATCGGAGGAGTCGGGATTTTGGTGAAAGAAGAGCTATGTGAAAATGTTGTTGAGGTTCGTAGACAGAGTGACAGAATAATGGCGATAGTGATGGTGGTCGAGCACGTAGTAATAAGAGTAATCTGTGCTTATGCACCACAAAGTGGAAGATCTGATGCAGAAAAAGAAAGATTTTATGACGAAATAGCCCATGAATGGAGAACAAGAAGTGATCAGGAAATTGTATTGGATCTTGGGGACTTCAATGGGCACGTTGGCAAACAAATTGATGGGTTTGAAGGTGTCCATGGAGGGTTTGGCGTGGGAGAAAGGAATCGCGATGGAAGGCGACTACTTGAGTTTTGTGACGAAAAGGACCTGTGTGTTGCGAATACCTGGTTTAAGAAAGAGAAAAAAAGAAAAGTAACTTTCAGTGCAGGTGGCAATGAAACTGAAATTGACTTTGCGTTGGTATGCAGGAAAAACAGAAAACTGATCAAAGATGTGAAAGCGATACCATGCGAACTTCAGCATAGATTGGTGGTTGTCGACTTGGACAAGAAAGGTCTGAAGAAAACTGTAAATAAAAAAAAGGGTGATCAAAAGAAAAGTTTGGAAGGTAGAAGATGCCGACACAAGAGAAAGGTTTAAAAAGAGAATTGAAAGTCTTGTTCACAACGATGTGACTGATCTATGGGGATCTTTCAAGAATGGAGTTCTGCAAGCTTGCGATGAAGTTTGTGGGAAAACAAAAGGCAGGATGGATCGAGGAGATACGTGGTGGTGGAATGAAGAGGTGAGGGAAGTAATTGGGGAGAAAAAAGTCGCATACAAGGATTGGTGCAGAAATAGATCAGAAGAAACTAAGCTCAAGTACAAGCAATTGAAAAATCGGACAAAGAGAATAGTTGCAAAAGTTATGAAGCAAGAAGCTGAGCAGGAATTGACCAAATTAAAAAACAGTCCCAACGAAGTATATAAGTTTATGAAGGTTATGAAGCGGGATGGGAAAGATGTGGATGGTGGACGATGTATTAAAGGAAGGGATGGAAAACTTGGTTTCATTGAGAAAGATCGTGGAAGAATTTGTAAAGAACTTATGGAGGTGATAATGAACGAGGAAAACGATTGGGATCAAAATGTGGAAGCCGAAGTGGTAGCAGGTCCATTAAAGAGAGTAACTCGAGAGGAGGTGACGCAAGCAATGAAGAAAATGAAATCGGGGAAGGCTCCTAGACTATCTGAAGTCACTGTGGAAATGATACGTGCAAGTGGAGAGACAGGACTGAAAGTAATGCAGGAAATCAGCCAACGTGTGTTAGATGAAAAAGGAATGCCAAATGAATGGAAGACGAGCGTGGTGATACCCATCTTCAAGGGAAAGGGCGATGCATTCGATTGTGGGTCATATAGGGGAATAAAACTGTTGGAGCATGCAATGAAGGTAGTGGAAAGGGTGTTGGAGAATAGAATAAGATCTGTGGTAAAGCTGGACGATATGCAGTGTGGATTTATGCCTGGGAAGGGAACGACAGATTCTATTTTTATTTTGAGAAGGTTGCAAGAGGAACATCGGGACAAGAGAAAGAACTTGTACATGTGCTTCGTGGACATGGAAAAGGCGTTTGATAGAGTTCCAAGAAGAGTGATGGAATGGGCAATGAGAAAGAAGGAAGTACCAGAGGCACTTGTGCAAGCAACAATGAGTCTGTATGACGGTGCAAGGACAAGAGTTCGAGTTGGATCTGCCCTCTCAGACGAGTTTTCGGTGAAGGTGGGTGTACACCAGGGCTCTGTCCTCTCTCCTCTAATTTTTGCCATTGTGATTGATGTGATTACCGAATGCGTACGAGAAGATTCATTGATGGAGATACTATACGCGGATGATTTGGTTTTGTTGAGTGACACAATGGAAGACCTGAGAGAGAAATTTGAGATGTGGAAGAAGTCACTTCATTGTAAAGGTATGCGTGTGAACATCAAAAAGACAAAGGTCGTAATAAGTGGAACGGAAGGGGAAATCACAATGAGCAAAATTGACCCATGTGGTGTATGTGGAAAAAGAGTGATGGCAAATTCTGTTAAGTGTACAAAATGCAGGAAGTGGGTGCATGGGAGATGTGCAAAGATGAAGAGAGTGACATGCAGATCCGGAGATGGTTTTGAATGTGAAAGATGCAGGAAGATTGAGGAAGGAATGGTTGGTCCTGTTGAAAAGCTGAATGACGAAGTTGAATCCGTGAATGCCTTTTGCTATCTAGGAGATAGATTGAATGCAAGTGGTGGTTGTGAAGCGGCAGTGACTGCAAGACTAAGGTTTGGTTGGGTGAAATTCAGAGAGTGTCGAGAGTTGTTATGTGGTAGAAGATTTCCGTTGAAAATGAGGGGAAGAATTTATACTAGTTGTGTGAGATCTGCTATGCTGTACGGAAGTGAGACATGGTGCTTACGGGAAAACGAATTGGCGATTTTAAGAAGAACTGAGAGAGCGATGGTGAGAGCAAAGTGTGGTGTGAAGCTGATGGACAAAAGGAATACTGAAGAACTTATGAACTTGCTTGGGTTGAATGAAACTGTTGATAAGTTGGCGAAAGCGAATGGAGTGAGGTGGTATGGGCATGTTTTGAGAAGGGATGAAGATGATGTTTTGAAAAGAGCGCTGGAGTTGCGAGTGGAGGGTCATAGAAAACAAGAAAGACCCAAGAAAACGTGGAAAAGGCAAGTTGAGGAAGAAAGCAGCAAGGTGGGCTTAACAAGAGAGGACGCGTTAGACAGATCGATGTGGAGGGAGGGTGTGAAGGCGATTGCGGCATTTGGCGGTGAATCCGGCCACCCTCGGTAACGGGGACATAACCGGATTAAAACTGGACTACTACTACACTACTACTACTAAACATACCAAGACATAGTAAAGTCAACAAAGTTTTTACTACACGTCGAAATTTCAATGTGAAGTTTGGCACTGTTTTTCTTTAACAAGTTTGGCAATATTCGGTGAAATGGGCGATGAAGCAATGCGAAGCAAGTTTTCCATATGGCTGTCTGAAATTAGTGATCTCACAGGGTATTTGACATGGTTCATCCGCGAAAAAACTTGCTCGCACAAGAAAGTGCTGCCGAATAATAATGTCACGAAAACTGCCAATCAGTGAATCTTCTGATATTTTTCCTCAGAGACAGATTTTTCATATCACTGCAGAGTGCAGAAGATATTTCACTGCTAGATGTGTTTTAAGCGAGTCTCATGTATATCTCAATGAAGCAAGAAAGTAAGAAATATTACAATACTGACTGTTTGACTCTTAAAGCACGAGTACGATTGTGTGGAAAGGATGTAAACGTAACAGTGTGGAAAATGTGATGCGTAACAATGTGTATTGTGATGCAATAAAATTAACTTGAACTGTTGTGCACATTTGCACTAGAGCAGAGGTTCCCAACCTGTGGTACGCGTACCACTAGTGGCAGAGATGGAGGAACCATTTTAAAAGTAGGTGGGCCCAAAGGCGTAGCAGTCAAAGTTAATCAAACTTCTGGGGGGCTTCGCCTCCAGACCCCCCATAACATTGCTGCATTCCTAATACTTCAAATCGTAATGCAAAGAAATTTATTCTCACACGAGTCAGTTCAATCATATATTGCTAAAATCGATTTTGATCAGCTAGAAGCTAGATCATCTTCAGTTAAGCTAAGCTGGAAGCAAACAGCACAAAATTCAAATGATGAAAGTGCAAAGAAATGAAAAAACGTTTTACTCTAGCTACATTAAAGAATTAATGTAAAGACCTAACAATCAAAGACGAAATAAAAGGAAAATTGCACGAAAGAGTATGGTATACAATTGTAAGGCCTACCATCATAAGCCTAACCAGAAACACATTGTTCAACAATACGAAAAATATTGATTAAAATGACAAATTGTATAAAGACTGGGCTTAAACCGATAATGACGAAAAGAATTAACTACCGTACATCAAATTACCTAGAACTGTATCTACAGAATTAACTACATCAAGCGATATCGAAGTAGTAACCAAGTAGTAAGTAGATATCGAAGTAGTAACCAAGTAGTTGGTTACTACTTCGATATCGCTTGATGTAGTTAATTCTGTAGATACAGTTCTAGGTAATTTGATGTACGGTAGTTAATTCTTTTCGTCATTATCGGTTTAAGCCCAGTCTTTATACAATTTGTCATTTTAATCAATATTTTTCGTATTGTTGAACAATGTGTTTCTGGTTAGGCTTATGATGGTAGGCCTTACAATTGTATACCATACTCTTTCGTGCAATTTTCCTTTTATTTCGTCTTTGATTGTTAGGTCTTTACATTAATTCTTTAATGTAGCTAGAGTAAAACGTTTTTTCATTTCTTTGCACTTTCATCATTTGAATTTTGTGCTGTTTGCTTCCAGCTTAGCTTAACTGAAGATGATCTAGCTTCTAGCTGATCGAAATCGATTTTAGCAATATATGATTGAACTGACTCGTGTGAGAATAAATTTCTTTGCATTACAAGACATGTAACCGAGTCGTTCATATCAAGCATTGTTGTGGGTTTGACACCTGTCAGAAGATGCTTCATTTTCTTGATACTTCAAATCGTTTATACATTGTGTTTTCATGATTGCCTTTTGTGCCAACCAGCGAAAAATTTCCGTTTTTGGGTCCGATTTGGCCAACAAATTACAAAATTGTTAAATTGCTCTATAGGCTAGCGCTGTACAAAATATGGCGATGTACACACAAATAAAAAGGCAATATACACACACTGTTAACACCAACCTGGGAAAAATAATCTGCAGCATTATATAGTAGGCCTACATGCATGCACTGCATAGTATGTAATGATATCATTGTTTTAACCTTGGAGAACAATTAGATTGATTTATAGATTACTCCACCAATCACACGCAACCACACCCACACGTGCTTCCCACCAACAAAAAAGTTTGAAGATTATATTTCATCATTGAGCTATCAAAGATAACACAGCAAACAAACAAAAAATTTTTTTTAAAAGCACGGCATGTGAGAGTTATTTTAGGATATTTCGAGGCCCCTGATTCCGAAAGTGCACCTTTTTTTCGAATTAGCTCTAGTTTTTAAGATAGCCTACAGCAAAAACATTTTTTTTGCAATATTGAGCCCCTATAGATTCAACATCGTGTCGTTTATTACATAGACAAAACTGAAAGTAATCCCAGGCACATTTCTGAGTTGTATAAACGCCATTTGAAACCAATCACGTTGATTACAACCTAAACAAACGGCTATTTAACGTTTACTGGCCTAGTAACAATCAAAATACGACGTGAAGCAAGCCTTAGGATACAAGATGTAGAATATATAACTTGTGCTTTGCCTTAATATATTTGTTGACTTCAACAATATCAGACTTACTAACTAAGCTACTAAGTACAAACAACAAAATACATACATTGTTTTGCTTAACAAACTAGACGAATAAGCAAAACAAAGCGATCGATGAACAAACGCAATTCTTTATTATGGTAGGCTTAGCCTACTATAGGCCTACTGAGCAACACCCATCAAGGTACGAAGGCCGTTTATATCAATAAAGTAGCTGCTTAAAATTTTATCCTTGTTACAGAAGAATGTAATCTTGGTTCGAAATGCAATTCCTGGTAGTTTCGAAAATTCGAAAAAATTAAGTGCATTTTTAGAATCAGGGGCCCTGAAATACTCTAAAATGATTCTCACCTTTTGTGTCAAAATTGTTTTGTTGGCCTGTGTAATCAAACTAGTGTGTATCAAATGAGTGAAGGTCTTTTTTCGAAACTCCTCTAATTTGCCGTTTTCACTACCTTTTCAAATAAATTTGGCTTTCAAAAGTGGATGGGCCAGGCCCACCCAGAAAATAAAGTAGGTGGGCCGAGGCCCACGTGGTTCCTCCATCCCTGACTAGTGGTACGCGAAGGTTTTTCAGGTGATACGCGGGTAACTTCCGTTTTTTTTTCACAAAAACCTGGAATCACAACTTTATATTTTTATTTGGTTTTGTTTGCAAAAAAAAATGTCCCGAAGCCTATGCTTGGTGTTTCGCATCATTACGATCTTCAAAATACAGGTCATGATGATGATGATGATGGCGTATGAGCGATCTTTCCAGGCTAGATTGGAGGGCAGGAAATCTTCAGCCACTCAGCAGTCTCGTTGTCCAGGACCCTCAGACCATGCGCACCGTGTGGAGGCCGGTGGGTTAGGCAGTGGTGGATGACATGGTCTGCGGTCTGTTCCGTGGCACCACACTCGCATTCTGATGAAGGAGCCAGGCCCCACTTGTGCATGTCCGAACGAAAGCGGCCTACGCCAGTTCGCAGGCGGTTAAGCCTGACCCAGGCAAGCCTTGTGAGGGACCTCCCTGGTGGGCGGGGATCGGCGTCGGGTATGAAGTCACGGAGCGTGGAGGTGTGATTTTGCCACTCCGTGTTCCACATGTGGTTCACATGTGAAACATGTGGAACACTATTTTTGAAACAACCGGAAATTAAAGACCATTTCATGAAGATTTGAGCAAAATGTACTAGTTTTTTTATTAAATTTTAATTCATTTCTTTTGTTATATAGTGTTGGAGTGGACTTAGAGATGATAAATTAAAAAAACTTAAATTTTTCCATGGCCCCCTTGAAAAAGGCTAATGGCCCACTAGGGGCCATGGCCCCATGGTTGGGAACCCTTGGACTATACAATATAAGACAAAGAAGGCAAAAAATAAATGCTAATTTCTCGGAATGTAAGTACGTAAGCGATGTTGATAATATAAGCCATTTCAAAAAAACGCGCAAGCGACCCAGAACCTTCCCGCTGGCCACGAGTTGGACAACTCTGGGCTAGTACTAGTAGTCTGGGAGCCTACGACAGAAGATTTCACCCCATAAGGTACAAAAGGTTTGACCCCTTGAAGTTACTGGGGTCAACCATGTCACTCACAAAAAGTATGGAAGATTGACCGCACCGGGTGGATCTGGACCCTAGAGCCCCCTAAAAAGCCCAAAAAGGGGGTTAATTTCACCCCATAAGGTACATGGACCAAACTTGGTGAAAACGAAGTTCTATGTCAGGACATCACAAAAATATCAAATCTAACAATATTTTCGGGTGGAAAGGTGATGTAAGACCCCCCAAAGTGACCCCCCAGGGGGTTAATTTCACCCCATAAGGTACATGAACCAAACTTGGTCAAAACGAAGTCTTATGTCAGGACATCACAAAAATATCAAATCTAACAATATTTTCGGGTGGAAAGGTGATGTAAGATGCCTTCAAAGTGACTTCCCTTAATGTGACCCCCTCGGAAGGTTTATTTCACCCCATAAAGTACATGGACCAAAGTTGGTCAAAATGAAGTCTTATGTCAGGACATCACAAAAGTATCAAATCTAACAATATTTTCGGGTGGAAAGGTGATGTAAGATGACTTCAAAGTGACTTCCCTTAATGTGACCCCCTCGGAAGGTGTATTTCACCCCATAAAGTACATGGACCAAACTTGGTCAAAACGAAGTCGTATGTCAGGACATCACAAAAATATTAAATCTAACAATAGTCTTGGCTGGAAAGATGATGTAAGACTCCCCCAAAGTGACCCCCAGGGGATTAATTGCACCCCATGAGGTAGGCTACATGGACTAAAGTAGGTTAAATCGAAGTCTTATGTCAGGACATCACAAAAATATCAAATCTAACAATATTTTCGGGTGGAAAGGTGATGTAAGATGTCATCAAAGTAACCCCCAGAGGGTTTATTTCACCATAGAGTACATGGACTAAACGTGGTCAAAACGAAGTCTTATAGGACATCACAAAGTATCAAATCTAACAATACTCTCAATTGGGAAGGTGATAAAAGACCTACCCAAAAGTGAATCTCCTCCTATAGTTTAATTTACTCCATCCCTTATTCGAACCAACCTTGGTGCAGTGCCGGTCTTAGGGTATTTCGGGCCCTGTGCGGAATATACTTTGCGGGCCCCAATGACAATGATCCAATTCAGTAGCGAAGCTAGATATTTTGAAAGGGGAGGGGGTGGTCTTACGGTCGCCGGGCGAAGCCCGAAGACGACACACTGTGGCGGGGGTGTGGAGGTCCTCTCCCAGAAAATTTTGAAAAACTACTTTGAATTTGGGGCATTCTGAGAGCATGTTCAAAATTTGGGTATGAATAGTACTGTAAAATGGTGCTGTCCGGTGGCATAACAAAAGGATAAGATCATGCTTTCCTCAGCATTTTTCGGAAATATAAATCTATGTCTTTATGTTGATTTGGATGCAACCTATTTCGTCACCTAAAAAATTCTTACCCCAATTCCGTACCCTGAAATCGGAGTAACAAAATCAAATTTCGGCCTAATTCGTCCCCTGAAAAGATCGAGAGAAATTTTGAAATGTTTGTTGCAACTCCGATCAGCGACTTCGGCTCTGTTGTTTTTTTTTCTCGATCTTTTCAGGGTACGAAATGTTCAGAGGACAAAATAGGTTGCAGCCGTTGAGTCTCTATGTTTTCTTGTTGCTAATTCCTTTGTTGAATTCACATTGTTGAATTTTTCGATTGGAAATAACAAAATTACTGCATTTTCTGAGTAAATTGCGGGCCCCCTAATTTGCGGGCCCTGTGCGATCGCACGGTTTGCACACTCCAAAGACCGGCACTGCTTGGTGTAACGGAAGTGCTATGCCAGGACAGTAGGCTACGAAAGGATTAAATCTAAAAATATTTTTATATAGGTTTTGGTGAAATACATTCACAAGCTGTCCCACGATGCATGAAATGGAACTATAGCCTACTTTACAAAAAGTTTTTGTATAAATCATATTCAGTCAATCGAAAAAAGGCAACAGGACATGACAATACATGGCTTTACAATACAATACAATACAATACATGGACATGACAACACCAAAAACAGAAAGTACATAAGAAGCATACAGGCTACAGTAACCAGAAAATTGATCCAAGATCTTGATATGACCACTAAATGTGGACTTAATCGAACAACTGACTATCCAAATCAAAACGTTTCGAAATAAATCATTTGGAACGTTAATTCAGGCAGTAATGAACATTTTCCAGCTGCTACAATAAATAACCCAATAAACCCAATGTAGTAAATTTTTTGTTTAATGCCATTTGCTTCATGTCTCCAATCAGTTATTGTAACTGTTCATTCATAAACAGAGATTGTTTGTGTAAATGTAAACGGTCGTTTCTTTATTCTTCATTGTCACTGCTGTCGCTTTCATTTTCTTCATTATATTCTTCAGATTCATACAATTCTTCTGTTAGCCTATATACAGAGATAAAGCAAGCTGTCTGCGATGTACCAGCTCCAAGCAATGTGGTTATCCGCACGTCTGACACTGACTGTCTTGTAATTGGCCTAGGTTGCTATGGAACTTTTGATCCTTCATTAAAGATATGGATAGAAGCTGGCTTGCAAAGCAATAACACGCAGTGGTACATCAACATCAACCAGCTGCATACCGCACTTGGAGTGACGATTTGCAAGTGTTTACCTGCATATCATGTCTTTACAGATTCTGATTACACCTCGTCATTTAGCAGGAAAGGGAAAGTGCGGCCGCTGAAATTACTCAAAGGAAACCACGAAGCGCAGGCAGCTTTTAGCCAACTCGGACAAGACAAAGAAATTAGTGAAGACACTATCATCACAATAGAGAACTTTGTGTGTAACATGTACAAAAACAAGAAAATTAATTATGTCAACGAAGTCCGTTTACAAATGTTTTTAGACGGCTACAAACCCAAAAAAGAAAATGAAAGGATATCATGCATACCAGAAGCTACTGTAGATAGTAGTACTCTACCACTTTGTTTACGAGTACTTCTCCAGAAGACAAGGCGCACACATCTCATCACAAGATGGTGGTTATCTTCAACTAGAAGTGAACAAGCAGCAACGTCGCTGCTAGAGTATGGCTGGAAAGAAGAAGGAGGTTGTTATAAAGTGGTGTGGTTTGAAGGTAAAAGTATAAAGCATCTTTAGATGTCTCTGCGTGGAATCTGATCTCATCCAGGAAAGTCAAGAAGAAGGTAAACAGCATTGGATGTCGCTTGGGTTACCCTTTATAAATATAAAACTTTCTCCTGGTCTATCCGTCAGTTACTTTCTTACTGTAAACATTAGCCAATAACTGGCTGTAAAGTTTTGTTTTAGGAACCTATAACCAATAGTTTCTGCAATCTTGAGAAAAATGCCTGGGTGCACTAAATAACAAATAAATGTTGAACTTTTTCCAGTTAATAGTAAGTTGCAATGTTGCATTATTCGAAGAAAAATAGACGTCTGTAAAAGATAATAAAATTACTATTGTATGTTACGCATGTCTGTAGTGCATAATAGCAAATGTTTCATGCAGTCTTTATTTCTCTGTATATAACAGGAGAAATGTATGAATCTGAAGAATAAGATGAAGAAAGTGAAAGCGACAGCAGTGACAATGAAGAATAAAGAAACGACCGTTTACATTTACACAAACAATCTCTGTTTATGAATGAACAGTTACAATAACTGATTGGAGACATGAAGCAAATGGCATTAAACAAAAATTTACTACATTGGGTTTATTGGGTTATTTATTGTAGCAGCTGGAAAATGTTCATTACTGCCTGAATTAACGTTCCAAATGATTTATTTCGAAACGTTTTGATTTGGATAGTCAGTTGTTCGATTAAGTCCACATTTAGTGGTCATATCAAGATCTTGGATCAATTTTCTGGCTGCTGTAGCCTATATGCTTCTTACGTACTTTCTGTTTTTGGTGTTACAAAGCCATGTATTGTCATGTCCTGTTGCCTTTTTTCGATTGACTGAATATGATTTATACAAAAAAATTTTGTAAAGTAGGCTATAGTTCCATTTCATGCATCATGGGACAGCTTGTGAATGTATTTCACCAAAACCTATATAAAAATATTTTTAAATTTAATCCATTCGTACTGTCCTGGCATAGCACTTCCGTTACACCAAGGTTGGTTCGAGAAAGGGATGAAGTAAATTAAACTATAGGAGGAGATTCACTTTTGGGTAGGTCTTTTATCACCTTTCCAACTGAGAGTATTGTTAGATTTGATATTTTGTGATGCCCTAGAAGACTTCGTTTTGACCACGTTTGGTCCATGTACTCTATGGTGAAATAAACCCTCTGGGGATCACTTTGATGACATCTTACATCACCTTTCCACCCGAAAATATTGTTAGATTTGATATTTTTGTGATGTCCTGACATAAGACTTCGTTTTGACCAAGTTTGGTTCATGTACTTTATGGGGTGAAATACACCTTCCGAGGGGGTCACATTAAGGGAAGTCACTTTGAAGTCATCTTACACCACCTTTCCACCCGAAAATATTGTTAGATTTGATATTTTTGTGATGTCCTGACATACGACTTCATTTTGACCAAGTTTGGTCCATGTACTTGATGGGGTGGAATAAACCTTCCGAGGGGGTCACATTAAGGGAAGTCACTTTGAAGGCATCTTACATCACCTTTCCACCCGAAAATATTGTTAGATTTGATATTTTTGTGATGTCCTGACATAAGACTTCGTTTTGACCAACTTTGGTCCATGTACCTTATGGGGTGAAATTAACTCCCTGGGGGGTCACTTTGGGGGGTCTTACATCATCTTTCCACCCGAAAATATTGTTAGATTTGATATTTTTGTGATGTCCTGACATAGAACTTCGTTTTCACCAAGTTTGGTCCATGTACCTTATGGGGTGAAATTAACCTCTTTTTGGGCTTTTTAGGGGGGTCTGCTACTATTCGGCGAGTCCGATTCGACGAGTTCGATTCGACTAGTCCGATTCGGCGAGTTCCCTATTCGGCGAGAGCCTTTTTCGGCGAGTGCCCTATTCGGCGAGTTTTTGAAATTTTTGAAAGGAAATTATCGGGTACCGTAGCCTAATTATAATTGCCGTTTTATATAGTTTTAACGTCGCTAAACGTTGAAATCGTGCAGAAAGGAATAAAAATAAAATGTTTGAACTATTAAATTAAAATTCGTCATGTCAGTTCAGTTGTTTTTATTTCTGACCATCATATGAAAAACAATACACGTCAACATAGCAAAGGTGTAAAAAAGGTAGAAGCGACAAAACGCGAATGTTAAAACGTGCTTGTGACCGAAGTAAGTTATTGAGTTGAAAGAAACATACGCGCCGACTTCTGGGGGGGCCGGCGCCCCCCGTAAATTTATGGTTGAGGGGCAACAAAAATGGTGATGACAAGTGGTGTTTCAAATATAAAACACTTCGCGAAGGAGATTTAGATAATTTAAACGGACTTAAAGAATGCCAAAAGCAAGAAAAGCCTACGTTGCTCTTGCCAGCAAAACAGCAGCTCGCATGGCTATCTCATACGGTATGGAAATTTCAAAGTAGATGGTAGAGTACTGCTGGAATAGTCACGTAACTATTCACTGCAATATTAAGTAAACCAGCTAAATTAGACGGCTTGACGCGCTATTTTCAACGAGATCTTCCCGCTGTGAGATCAATTATGATTCAACAGAACGCATTGTTTTTGCAATGTGTGAGAATTAAATCGAAAACCGATAAAAGAAAAGGTGTTTAATGGTCTTGGTCGCAGATATTGCCTGCATTAACGACGTCTCTTACCGCTATTATCACCTAGCTAACCTGTCATCATTGTTTTATGCGGCCGCTAAGGTTTGACATCGACTTTAACGATCATGGAATGTTACGTAATAATAAGAACGATTATATCCTGCACGCAAAAATAAAAAGATGATCTCCTCTTTCTGTTTTGTCTCGTGAGCTTTGCATATTGCTCAACAAGTGCATAAAGTTTAGAATTGACAAGAAATCATTGAATTTGAAAATTAAGTTTGAATCACTGCAAATAAACGTATTCAAAACTTTCACTTAAGCCGACGCGATTTCACAATCCGTAATCTACGTCGACAATGATTTTTAGTGCGTTCATTTTGAAAATTGCTGAGCTGGAGACAACAGCTTGTCCCGTGTTAGTTGAACTTGTCTTTTTGAGGTGAAAATCACTTGCGAACATCTCGACCTTTACTCGAGTATAGCCTACTGTATTCAATAAAAGACTATAAAGATTTTCGATAAAAAACAGAAGAGAAAACACTTCGCCGTTGTCAACGCTTTGAAAGTAAGTAATTAGCGAAACGAGGTTAATAAAACTGATACCGGGTTTTCACTCTGCTTGAGATCATGATTTTTTGCGTTTTTTTTTCGATAACTTCACTGTCTTAATCGTTGTTGTTCACTCGCACGAAAAGGAAATGAATCGTCTTGTTTTCCAACAGTTCCAATTATGAGCTAACAATATCAAAATTTTTACGACTAGGCGTACTGCATGCGTAAAACTAATCCTTTCAAGCAGCGCTTCTAATAAATTCGGTTTGCGACCTATTTGTTAATATAAACAGGACACTAAGCTTAATCAAAGACTATTTTAATTGAGTAAATAGCGCTATGGTTATGACGTTATCACCTTTCTCGCCCCCAAGGTTTTTTGAAAAGTCGGCGCCTTTGGAAAGAAATTTGGCACGGTCGCAACACCTTCAGAAAAATTTAAGATATGAAGGGAAAATAAAACAAAGAAAATGCTACAAAAAAAAATAAAATAAATCATGTTTATGTCTGTAAGTTAGCACTTTTGAATAGTTAAAATGATTAGTTTGGATCAACAAATGTGTGGCCTACAGCTTGGATTAAAAGAAATTATCGGGTACCGTAGCCCAGTTATCCCAACCAGCAAAAATTTCCGTTTTTACATCGTTTTAACGTCGCTAAATGTTGAAATCGTGTAGAAAAGAGAACTTTGCTGACTAGGATACGTTGAAGCTGAGAAACATTCACAGAAGCCCTTCGAATTGTTCCAAGAACCCATTTAGCATAACATTTCATTTGTACATTGATTCAACGTCTGAAGACATTATCTTAAAAATGCAACGTATATATCGTAGGGCTTCTGTGAATGTTTTTCAGTTTCAACGTATCCTAGTCAGCAAAGTTCTCTTTTCTACAGGATTTCAACGTTTAGCGACGTTAAAACGATAGGCTACACATTTGGTTAGCCTTTTCATTCTGTTACTACAATGGGTTCTCATTTGTTGATCCAAACTAATCATTTTAACTATTCAAAAGTACTAACTTATACACATAAGCATGATTTTTTTTGTAACATTTTCTTTGTTTTATTTTCCCTTCATATCTTAAATTTTTCTGAAGGTGTTGCGACCGTGCCAAATTTCTTTCAACTCAATAACTTACTTCGGTCACAAGCACGTTTTAACGTTCGCGTTTTGTCGCTTCTACCTTTTTCTACACCTTTGCTATGTCGACGTGTATTGTTTTTGATATGATGGTCAAAAATAAAAACAACTGAACTGACATGACGAATTTTAATTTAATAGTTCAAACATTTTATTTTTATTCCTTTCTGCACGATTTCAACGTTTAGCGACGTTAAAACTATGTAAAAACGGCAATTGTAATTAGGCTACGGTACCCGATAATTTCCTTTTAAAAATTTCAAAAACTCGCCGAATAGGGCACTCGCCGAAAAAGGCTCTCGCCGAATAGGGAACTCGCCGAATCGGACTAGTCGAATCGGACTCGTCGAATCGGACTCGTCGAATCGGACTCGCCGAAACGGGCCATTCCGTTTTTAGGGGGCTCTAGGGTCCAGATCCACCCGGTGCGGTCAATCTTCCATACTTTCTGTGAGTGACATGGTTGACCCCAGTAACTTCAAGGGGTCAAACCTTTTGTACCTTATGGGGTGAAATCTTCTGTCGTAGGCTCTCGGTCTATAGCCTACTGTATCAATTGCGCTGAATCTAAAGAAATCTATCTTCAAGTATCAATAAGGAAAGTGCAAAATAAAATCGAAGATGCGAAAAGTAGTGCTTAAAAAAATTTACCTCCCATTTGCGCCTCCATGTTATTTGTCAAATAAACTAGTGAACGAAAGTACGTAAACGGTGTTTATGAATTGGTAGTTTGAACAAGCACACGCTTAAAGCATCCAAAAAGCCCATTTAAACGTAATAATGCATTTTCATTTAATTTTAGAAGAGTTGAAATTTGGTTAATAAAGTTACTTACAAGGCTACAAGTAGTTTACATTTGGAAGCAATTTGTATAATCTAAAAATGCAAAACTTGTACTAGTGTTTAATTTAGGTACTAGGCTTTCCTCCCAGGCCCCGTGGCTCTGTTCCTGAGAGCACATATGAAAAATAGACCGGAATGACTTGTCAGTTTAACACAAGGTCACGCTCAAAAAAGTATCGAAGCAGATGGCATTACTCCTTTAATCGCAACAAAGCAATGTGGTAGTGTGGAAATTTGTTTACCGAAGCTCGCCGCTTAATCGATTTGCCTAGTTTATGTTTTGTCTGAAAAGGTTGTACAATGTACATATATTAACTAGAATTCCAAATTGTGAAGAAAGGAGCGTTCTTCCCGGCTATCAGCACAAGACTGAGCACTCACTGGTACAGCGAGAAACATAAAGAATTCCAAATATTTCAGACGCATCATTTGTTGGAAAGATGAAACAAGCACTGAATTTGGTGAAGTTTTGAAGGAACTTTTGAACAAGTACAAACCACCAGACGCAGCGCTGGATTATTTGGGCGAAGAATCATTTTCAGATTTGTTTCCCAACTCACTGCTGGCTGAAAACTATGTGAAAGACATGCACAACTTTTTGTACATGGAAGAACGTGCGCGCTCCAAAAAGCTAGCAGGGTTAGTCTGAGTAAGAAAGATGCAAAAAATGTGGACAAATATTGTTTTAGTGAAGTTGACATTTCAAAAATAAATGAAACAAATGTAATAAAAATTGATACGTTACGAAAAGTTCAATTAAACATTTTATTAACATTCATTTTGCAAAGTTGAAATTAACCACGAAAAGTATAGGTGCCTTGCCAGCGAACATGTCGGTTTTGGTGGCTTATGTGTTGCAGCACTAATAAAATTATGTATTAATGCTTTTGTTGGTTATAGTTTATTTGTTATGTTTCCAAAACGTGTAAGCAATTATACCATAAAATAATAGATAAGTTTCAAAGAAGTTTTCATTTTACTGGCTACAGTAGCTTGGTGGCTGCACGAGTGGACTGGCATTCGTTTTCTATTTCATGAAACTGATACATTCACAAACTAAATGGAGCTCTCAAGGCAACTTTAAACGCAATGTTTTATGTCAACTGAAATTCAAAACGTTTCAACAAGCTATTTGTTAACAATTCACATTAACAACAACTATTGGCTTCATCATCATCATCACGTGCCGTCTCCGATCCGAAGGTGAGCTGTCATTTCCTTCCACAAGTCACGTTCTTCCGCTACTCTTTTTGTTTCTCCGATGCTTGACGAATCAGCCCACTATATTACGTCATCTTATTGGCTTGCGTGTGATAAACCTCTTTTAACTTACATGGCACAGACCAAAACCGTCTTTGATTGCCATGAGTGAAAATTACTTTTCGGCTAACCATGGAATATGCTTCAATACCCCCGGAGAGTTGTTTGCTGTGTTTGAAGCACCAATCCCATTGAACAGAGACACTGATGAAGGATTTCTCATCTTGGAGAGCTGCTCTCAGGTTGGTTGAAAGTTTAACGACGCCAAGTTTATTACTGTTTGCAGTAAGTTGTAGCATAAAACATTTTTCTCTGTCATTTTCCTTGTAATCTTGCAAGCGAAGATGTCAAATCTAATTTAAAATTAGCATGACTGTTTTCTAACATATTGATCAAACTGTTTTATCCAAAGTTTCTTTAAATGTTAGTTTGGACAAAAATGTATAATTAGTTAATTACGTTTTGATTGGCCCCATGAAAATTTACTTTGACTCTTTACAATATTATGCATTATTCAGGTATTGGTCGGACTAAAAGGTTCTCCGACTCTTCCTGTGTATGAAGTGATGATAGAGGAGAAATTTGTTGATCATCTTATCTTGAGATTCTCGAAAGAGTAAGAAAACTGTTTCCAAAGTTTTTAATGTTAAATTATTACTAGGTCAAACTTAAACGCCGATATAAGCGAATGCGGCTTCTATTAAAATTGAAACTTCCTCATCCATTTTCATCCCAATGGGCGTCCCCTCGTTAGAATGTACTTCATTATCTGTTTTATTTTTTATTTTGTTATTGAGCTGTCTTGGCTTTACTATTATTTATTTCATAGCCTAAACGCTGATGAGTTTTTATCTTAAGCAAGGGTCTACGATATGATAGAATCACTTATTTTGATAATTTATGAATTTAAATCTGAATGTAGTTGAAATGCGTTTCATAGCGAGCATGCTATTTTGGAAAACGCGGCGTAACTACATCACAGTTTTTGGAATTGCAAAACCAGTGTTGTAAAGGGCATACATACCATGCTATGTTGTCAATCTTGTATAAGGAAGCTACAAGTTTGAGAATGAACTCATAGATTCATTGTAATATCTAATGTTATTAGTAACAATTTTATCGTGTTTTTGTTGCAGTTGTGTTCAAGCGTGGAGTTTGAAGACAGGTATTGTTGTGGCGGTGGAAATACAGTTTCAGTTAAATCGTGAAACATTTTGTCGCTGTCACTGCGCTCTTGATCAATTGGAACAACGGAAGCTACTTCCTTTGGTTTGTCCAAGCTCTCGGAAATCTGATCAAGTTTTCTACAACAATCACAGCGACGTTGACGGTTCTGGTCTTGACCTTGAGCAGGTTTGGGCATCTGTTTGAACTTTTTATCCTATTTTTAGTGCGTGAGACCCAGTGTTATCCAGGGCTGTTTTCATGCATGCACCAGTTTTTTCAGCACTTTTGCCGTGATTCCTGTTTGTTAGATTTAATTCTACCCAGTTTGCTTGCACTGAGGTCTTCTCTCATCAACTCTAGCCATCTCTTTGTTTTTCCAATTTTCTTTCCCTGGACAAAAGTATTTTTTGTCGTAATTGAAGCGTTGTCATCAGGCATTTGTTTTACCTGGTGGTAAAAAAAAGCAAACATCAAAATTTTGCCAAGGAAACAAAATTCAATACTGGTGCATACTGGTGTAAATCAGCCTAATTACTGTATAGTCTAATCACTAATCAGCAAAAAACAACTTTGAAAATGTATTGCGTATATGTTGTCATAGAAGTATTATTTGCTTTGGCAGCTCTCCAAAATGTCCGAAATAATTGACAGTCTGCTCTTTTGTACCAATAGCAAGTAAGACAAAATAAAACAGTAGGATTGAACATTATAATAATATTTTGCACATATTTAAAAATAGTTTGAACAGTCGAATGTTTTCGGTTTATCTCATGCCGTCATTAGGAATATGAAAATGTCAAAAATTCTGCAACAAATATAACAATTAACGTAATGTCAATGTAACCTAAAAAACTTTTTTTGGTAACCTAAAAAACCCAAAACAGTGACTTTAATTTTGCGAAAAAGTAACCACAAAGTGGCTTTATTCAACAAAAACAAGAAAGTGAAACAAATGGCAGCAATTCAACATAAAAAGCATCTAAATTAGTTTCAATTTGTACTCAAATCATAATTGCACATTCGAGTTACACATATGTAATGTGTTACATTTTCTGGCAGGAAGTTTCTGTCAATTAAACACGTTAGCTGTTGCAAGGAAAACAAGTGGTTAAATTTTTAACACAATTTGTTTCATCGAAAAAAATTACTTCACGTTTACGAGTTTTGGGCATAGGTTACACGTGATAAGAACAAGCATGTGCTCGTGCAAACCTAAAATTCGTACCGTGCCATAGTAGAAGATATATTAAAAGTCTTGGCAAAGTCATTACATTACATAGAATGTAAATTCATCTCTCCAGTAGCAATGAGAGATAAATAAATAGGGGAATTAGGCAAAAAGTATGCAAAATAAAGTGACCTAACAAATAAAAAGTAACCTAAAAGCACAAAAAGTGACTTTCGGTAACTTTATAACTTCTTAAATATTGACCCCACAACCATGAAATTTTGGTTCTACATTTCTTTTGTTAATTGGTACAACTAAAAAAAAGTAACTTTAATGACAAAAAATCGCCCTAGTCATAACATAACATACGTAAAATAAATTTTCGAACGTTTTGTCCGTAGAACAAAAATGAAAATATGTGAAAACCGTTGACGTTGACTAAGTTTTATATGTCTGTGGTACAATGAAGTGAACTCTCTACCAAAGCTTTAAATATAATTAATTTTAACTACTGTACTTACATTTGACTAGATGAATGACTACAAAACGAAATACACGTGATCACTATAATAAAAATCAGCATTCTACATATTTCTCATTGTTTACTCAGCAGCTAGTCACGTTTAATCATTTGATGTTTATTGTATTTGTAACAATAATTTGCAAATTTTTAAATTGATGACTTAGGGTAAGGCAAAACTTAGGACTTTTCAAATTATTTGTAAACATATATCAATCATCAATCTGAAATTATAGCAGCATTCATTATTATAGCATTCAACTCTGTTTTTTTGCTCTTGTGGCCGTTTTATATCTTCTGGTGAGTTCAATTTGTTTTACTATGACTTTAGCTTAATTATTGTTGCTTTATGTCGTTCAGAAAATGGTTCTGGCATTCATCACCTCTTCCCCAAGCTTCAAACGGGACTCCATATTGCCGCTCTTTCTTGCTCAAGGATCATTTGGAACTGGAAAGACTTACACGATATCCAGATGCATAATGCACTTGCTTAACTCTGACCCTGATGCGAAAGTGTTAATATGCACACATTCCAACAGGTACATTCCAACTGCTACACTACTACTACTCCTACCACATATGTTTTGAAATGCAATAATTGTCATTACTTCCCTATTTGCCTGTTGTCACTTGTCTAGCTGTATTGATTTAGTTATTTTGTAGCGCAGTTAAGGTTTGTAAATTGATCGCAGATGGAGTAAGTCAAATCTAGCGTAAATGTGTTCTACTACAGGTGATCTTATGAATCCATTTTTCACTGATTTCGTTTCATCGCTTCTTTTTTCAGTTCGAGTATTTTTATAGTGTATGGTTTTATAATATCTTCAATCCGCTCATATTGGGTCTTCACCTTATTCTACTTCCAGTTTTTTTTTTCAGCTGTATAACGCTTTACATACCCAGCACTAGCAGTAGTATCTTGAGCTATACAAAGCAATGGAAAACCACTTTCTAAAAAATTCACGACTGTGATATTTGCGTAATGTATTGCACAAAATAATGGTTTGGTCAACATCTTCTTGAGGTCTATATTTACGTTTGGAGCCGAAGGTCCATACTACACTGAGAGGCTAGACGATCAACCTACTTTTGCTTTTATGATCTAAACTTTAGATTCTAAAGCATGCAGACCTTCTGTTTTATCTGATGAGCGAAAGGTGACTTTGTCGTTGATCATGTGGTCTGCAGTCTGGCACTCAGCACGATACACACCTGCACAAAAAGCTAGCACTCTTCACTTTGTGATGAACGTGGTTGCATTTAAGGAGTGTTATTTCAATGCATCGTTTTTCTTTATGTTTGTTTCATTGATGTATTATTTTCGTTAGTTTTTGAGCATTGAACTGTCTTTTCAAGGTTGCTTTGTGATTAATCAATGTTTTGAAAAAAACGTTATTTCTATGAATTTTCAATTGTTTTAACATTGACAGTATTTGCAGGTACATATAAATTTTAAATTTTGCAAGGTTTATTCATCTTTCTCACTTCATTGACAAGCTAGCACATCACATATTATAAAGAGAGATTTATTGGTTTTTCTAAGTCTAATTAATGATATAACAAGTGAAACAAAAGCTCAAGCAGACATATAACAGCTGACAATGCTTCATTTTCCATCTTTCTTTGTTAGTGCCGCTGACAGATACATCCATACGACCTTTCAAAATGCTGATGAATGGAGGAACAAGATTGTTCGTATTGTGTATCATGGACGCAATCCGGCAACTCTTTCTTCGGTGAGGCCAAAGAGTTGTGTTTAATAACTAATGTGTGGTAATTTTTTCTAGTCTCAGCATCTTACTAAGCTGATAAAATTATGTAGTTTGTGTGTCTCGTTTACCCAATACTTGGTTTTGTGATGATGCAAGTCTTTTTACATTGCAGCTTGTGAAAGAATATTGCTTGTGGCGAGAGGACGGACGCGGATTCCGCTATCCAACCTCTCAAGATGTTGCTAAACACAAAGTGTTCATCACAACCTTTGCAACATCGCTTGCATTAGGTGTTCAAGGAACTGGCCTAATGGGTGCTTTCACACACATCTTTCTTGATGAGGCGGCCCAGGTTGGTACGCTTTCTGTGTCTGATATGTTATTACATTATGTTGTATATCCTATAATTTTTATATCTTCTTCGCATCTTGACTGCAATCACTTCCTTCTAGGCCATGGAAGCGGAAACTATCATTCCACTGACACTTGCAGACTCGATGAAGACGAAGATTGTGGTCGCTGGTGACCATAAGCAAATTGCTCAGAAGGTATTTAGTCCCCCCTTTAAGCGTTCGGTCGCAATATCAGTATTCCAACCATTTTTAGCTATACAATTGATATCGAGAGATTAGCCAAACGTTTGTGAAGTTTAGTTATTGCAGTTTACCATAATTGCCAGTGAAGGCTTTGTTTGCCCAATTTTTGTATTAAGTTTATAATTGTAGGCTACTTTTTATTGTGTCACCATATATACACAATATATAATATAACTGCAAACAGTGGCTTTTTTTACCGCGGTAGATAATAATCTGTAGATATAAGTGGTACACCGCAGTAGGTACACTAGGTATGACCACGGAGCTATAAACCCCGCGCGACGCATATTCAATTTGTGATTTCTCAAGAGGCCACAAATTTGGTGCTTTCACCAATAAGTATTTTTATATACTTTCAGATCTACAGCAAAAAAAATAATAGCGATTCCGCTTACACTCTGCTGGCAAGAATCTTCAGTCTTTACGCCTATGATTGGAAAACGTTTCAAAACAATTTTGTTGTTTTGAGAAATAACTACAGGTCATTAAATCACTATTATATTAACCAACCTGTTGTTTTCATATCGTTCTTGGTTTTACTCTGAGTAGTTTAAAATGTGTCAAACAAATGTGTTCGTCGTTTACTGTATGTCTAATTTTTTTCAGAACATGAGTGTCACCTTGTTATACAATTCTGGTTTTATGATATCTATGATCAACAAACGTTTCTAAACAGTTTTGTCATGTTGAGGGATAACTTCAGGTTATAAAATTATCATCAACTAACGTATTGTTTTCATATTATTCTATGTTTTACTATGAGTAGTCCTAAATATGTCCTATAGAGTATGTCTTAAATAGATGTCTTTATACGTTGTGTTTAAACTTTTTTCAGTAGACCAGCATTGCCGCATCAGAATTAGACTACTGATTAACTTTTGCTTTGTTTACCTTTATACAGTGAGTGCCATTGATTTAATCCTCCCTATCCTGATTGACAATTTATAATCTGCATAAGTTAAAGAATTGTTATACAGGATGTAGTAACAAGTTTCACCACGTAGGTTTAATGGTTTATGTTATTTTATTTTAACAAAAACATAATTCGAGTTTTTGTTGATTTGTGACAAGGTTTTCATTCAATTCTGATTTTACCATTCTACATTTTGTAGCTTTATTTGTTGTATGTTCATAACTGTAGTGTGTTTGTTTTTGAAACGTGAAAAATAAATTCAGTTACCTTACTACCAAATAACTTTCAAGAATGCCTTCTGGTGTTGTAATATTTTATTTTTATTTATAAGTTGTGTTTTATTTTATAGATGTATAGAGCCCATTCTAAAGCTGATCGAATCACTTTTCTATTTAAATGATTTTCTTAAACCTTGCTCAGACCAGCAACCTTTACCTGGTTTGAAACCGATTCAATTTCACCACGTCGAAGGTATGTGTTATTGCAGTTTTCTGCGCACTTTGTAGGCTCACTATGCATCTAGCAGTATTTAGTTTTTAGTATTATTGTTTTCATAAGGTTGTTACTCTATGATTAAGTGTGTAGCTTGATAAATTGATGATCTGTGCTTGATTATTGTCAACCCGCTGCTGGAGTGCATTTAGTTGGTTCTGAAATGTTTCTAATTTGACGATTGCCCAAAGCGAATAACTATTCTTTTACAGGATATTTGAAAACACACTTGAAAGAGCACATTGAGTTTTTTTTTGTATCTTCTCAACTTGATCTAAATTTGGCTTAAAGGCCTAGCAGATAAAGTGCTTGCCTTTGAGTGAGTAGTTATGTGTTCAGTATTGACTGAGTTTACCAAAGACCGATTAAATTATATTGTGTTTTGCTATCACGTGTAGATATTGACGAATAGCATTTTTTGTACTTGCGTATGTTTTTAGGCCAATGCATTCAAGATCCTTTCACCAGCGATTACTTCAACGAAGCTGAAGCGCTTCAAATAGTTGAAATCGTGAAGTATTTGCTGGCTTCGTATCCTATGCAACTGAATCAAAAAGACATTGCCGTTGTATCGTCATATACTCACCAGGTATGAAATCATATTCTGACTCAAAATGACCAAAATCAGTCTGATTCAAAGACCTTTTTGAATAGTGATACAGTAGTAATAGTATAATTGACCTTTTTAAGGCACAGTTTTGTGAAAACATGTGAAGAATAAAGACACGTTCATCTTGTTAAAAAAACGTATAGTATTTCAAAAGGTATCTCCATTTTGAAGATAGAATAAGTGTTTCTACACTAGACATAGTTTTTTATTGGTAGGAAGCATGGTAAAAGTAACCATGGTAGAAGTAACATTGTTGTTTTTAGGTTCGTGTCATGAGAAATTGTTTGAGAGGTTGTCGTCTGGGAAGTGTATTGGTGGATAGAGTGAGAAACATACAAGGTATCGCCAAGTGTGCCATCTAAATTGTTGTTACAGAGATTACTGCTATGCGGCAGTAGCTTCATTACATTTTGAGTAATCATAATCATTTAATCAGGCTTGTCCCTCACAAGTGGAGGGGCCAATTTCCTTTATGCAGCAATTGTCTTAGCCCTTTTCTCTATTTTAGTCTGCTCATCACGTTGTTCTTCTTCGTTGATGGAGCTTTGGACCAAGCAGTCGTTTAATTTATTTTAGAGTCATAAAGCAAGTATAGCACGCGTCAATATCACAACTCTCTTTGACAGGTCTTGAATACAAGGTCGTCATCTTGAGTTGCGTTCATAGACGAAAGGATAAGTCGGACAGAGACGGAGAAAACTTTGGCTTGCTTTCTGATGCCAATTTACTCAACACCGCCTTCACACGATCCATGCTGGCTGTCATCGCGGTTGGGCACGCGACCACATTGTGGTCTTTGGGAACGTGCAACATCATGTGGCACAAGTATCTAAAAGTGAGTTGTTAAATTTCCCACCAGCAATGACCCTGCTAGGTTTTTTCCTGGCTTTGTTAGGTTACCAGATAAATTCAATCGTTCTAGGGCGGCCCAAAAAAATGCCACCCATGAAAATGTCAATAAAATCAATAATGATTAACCAAATGCTTTTATATTTCAGATTTATGTAGAAGAATTATTGCCTGTAAAAATAAAAATAAAGTATTTTAGAAATGCCTTGGACAGTTGAAGAAAAGACTTTTTGTGTAGAATCGTATTTTGAGACGAAATCGATGGTGGCAGTGCAAGCCCGATTCAAAAAAAGTTTCGATGTCGTGATTGTCCAGACAAAAAACTCATGTACACCTGGATTCACAAGTTCCGAGCCCACGGAACAATCTTAAACTTAAATGCCAAGAGTAACAGAACTACCCATTCTGGTCGGCCTAAGAGTTCTCGATCCCCGATCAATATTGATGCTGTCAGGGATTCGGTTGGTCACGGTCCAAGCAAGTCAATACGGCGCCGCAGCCCAGAACTCGCAATTCCTCGGGAGTCAATTAGAAGGATCTTAGTCCATGATCTGCAATTGTATCCCTGTAGAATACAGATTAAGCATAAACTTAATCAAAGGGACAAGGAGATGCGTGTAGTGATGTGTCGATGGTTCTGTGACAAGATCGACGAGGACCAACACTATCTGGACGATGTTTGGTTCTCTGATGAGGCTCACTTGCTATTGTCTGGATATGTGAACTCAAAAAACAACATCTTCTGGGGAACAACACTTCCAGAGGACTGTCTGGAAAGGCCACTTCATTCCATCAAGTGCACAGCTTGGGTTGCAATTTCCAAGCATGGAATAATTGGGCCATTTTGGTTTGAAGACGAGAACCAACATTCAGTCACAATCAATACGGAGCGTTATCTAGGGGTTCTTAGGAAGTTTTGGACAGCCTTGGGTAGACGTAGAGGTGTTGTGAGGAAAGAACAATGGTTACAACAAGATGGAGCAACTCCCCATACTTCAAATGACTCATTGCAATGGCTGCGGGAACGCTTTGGTGATCGTCTCATCAGTAGGAGGTGTGATCCTGAATGGGCCTCACACTCGCCGGACCTCACCCCCCCCCCGATTTTTATCTGTGGAGTTATCTCAAAGATAATGTCTACAAGGACAATCCCCAGACTATCCCTGAACTGAAGACAGCCATCAGTGCCAAAATCAGAAGAATCTCTACAGAGGAATGTGCCAGAGTAATTGACAATTTTGCACGTCGCATGCAGGTGTGCTTGCAACGCAAAGGTGGACATTTAGAGCACATCCTTGAACGGCAGTAAACGAAGATGGTTTGTCAGAAATCATTGAAACTGGGTAGACATGCCAGGCAAAGCATGAACTATATGTGTACCAAATATGGATGAAATATAAAAAAGAGTGTGAATTTTATTGATGTTTTCATGGGTGGCATTTTTTTTGGATCACCCTGTAAGCAGTTTTGAATAAGTTTCAAACAGCAAAATGGAGGCAGAATTTGATAAAAACTTGTCTCTTGTAAATATACTTATAAAAGAGCAAATGTTTTTGTTATTGTATGAATTTTTGATCAATGTCATTATTTTATTGGGTATTGGTTTTAAGCAAGTTTTCAATTGAAAATTCTGTAAAAGATCTAAACTTGTGTGAGTTTACAAATATTGTTTTTTACAACATTTTACTGCTAATCTGAACATCAAAACTGCAAATAGTGGAGAGAAATCGCAAGGTTAAAATAATGGCACAATTTGGCGATACCAAACGAGAAAAATTTTTAGGTGAAAATCTAATTAGGTAAATTCCCCTAAAATTAGGTGAAATCCCCTTGCATAAATCATTGGGATTGTGCAGCTGATAAGGCGCTTTCTTTCCAATCATACAATCCTGGTTCAGCTCTTAGCTTAAGCTGGTTGTTGAAAAACACTGCTCACCTCTTCCCATGGTGTAATAAATTGGGTGGGCGTAGTTGCTGAAGGAAAGGCGGCCGAGAGAAAGGAACTGGCTACCCTACTCTCATTAGTGCCGAAGGCTTAGTGTAATGAGAACTTTATCTTCTCTTTATAAGTCACTAGAAACAACATTTGCCACCATTGTTTCGAATTTTGTGAGTACGCCTGAATTTACCAATTGTGTTGGGTCCTCTTCTTGTTGTACTTTATTATGTTATTACAAAGTCTGAATTTACCTACACTACTTTTTGCTTCTAACAAATGCTTTATATGTTTATTGTTTATGCTGTATTTCTTGACATATGTCTGAACTATGTGAAAAGTGCTTGTAATGTGGTGACGTACAAATTTGTTCACGTCTAATTACTGTTAAAAGGCTCGAAGCAGATATTTGCTTTTTCTCACTAACATGAAATATTTCGGATGCAGAGCAGGCTTCTTTGTGGCAAACTGAACGGAAAAATAACACCTTCGTTTTTGTTATAATGTTTTTCACTGGGATCATGTTTTGCGCTTTCGCAGGTTTGTGAAGACCAAGGAAGTTTGCTTCCTGCTTCGGCGACAATTCAAGCCAGAAGCGCGCATGGTTTTATTCCGTTTAATCCGAGTGCACCTGGATTTGTTCCTGCAGCGAGACCAAATCAACCGGAAGCCAACAATCAGGTAGATCACTGAGTTTTTGTTGATTTTTTTCGGTGGTTCATTATTCAACCCCTTTAGTTGTGTGTTGTGTCAGTCTTATTTGTGAAGCATTTATAGGTTTTGTAGTGGACTGGAAGCTGGAGCGGTTGAAAGGTTAGCTGTATGTTAAGAAGTCTATCATATGTTTTAATGTATTTTATGCTCAACCTGGGGCAAGATAACATTGAAACGTTAAAATTGCGCTTGATTATATTCTTTAGATATTACGTTTTACTACTGTTACTATTTACTACTCGTAACAACATCTGAGCTGGATCATGCAAATACGTTGTACCTGCACCTAACAAAGTTCTTTAGATAGTAGCTGTTGATTTCAGTCTCATAATGTTGACAACGATTATTTTCCGTAAACACGTAGTTGCAAATACTTATAGAATAAAACTTCTCATTTAAAACTCTTATGATCTTATCAACTCAGATTCCTGCTTCAAATGAAGAGGAACTTTCTTCTCCTCATCCCTCAGATGATGAAGAGTCCGACAGTGAGGTAACACTTTGTCGCATTGTTTTAAGCGCGAGGATGTAATTTATCATAGTTTCAAGGTTGGAAATACACCTTTAGATTATGTTCCAATGTAAGTGAACCATTTTATAACTGCTGAAGCGGCGCAGAAACTGTTTAAGTCTTTTTGGTGTTTATATGGGAAAGCACGAACTGGTAGTTATACCATAGAGTTAATATTACTTGAAATATTACCAGGCGTTACCTTTGAAAGACGACATACTGGACCAGATAATTCAACGAGACACTGGCAGCAACGTCGAACAAATGAGAGTCAAGGTGGACTCCCATGGCAGGGAGTATGTCGAAGCAACTGACGACAGGTATACTTGGGGAATTTAAAAAGAAACAAAATTAAATGAATTTTCTGACTTACTTTTTTCGTCAGTATTTCTTCGGCAATTTTCCTCATGCTAATTCTTGTTTATAAACTAAGTCCAATGTTTTAATTGTTTGATGTACACTTTTCAGCCCTGATGAAACAAAGAACAACATTCATTGTGATTTTTCTCTTCCACAACTCAAAGAACTTTTGCGGAACAAACCTGACGAATATAAACGATGCATCTTGAACATCAGGAATTGGAATTCTGCCAATGCCGTTGTTCTGGATTCCAACTCAGAGATGCGAAACATCTTGATCAAAACAAAACGTGCTCTTGGACGTTCTTTCGACAAAGACGAAGTGGTTGTTCACATCGCCAGTGAGGTAGATAAAAGTTAAACAAAAGTCCTATGACCTATATGTTATGATATCAACTACTTTAAACGAAACCTAACTTTAATCAATTTAGATTTTTTCTAAAAAGAGATATCAAATGACGTTAAAAATAGAATAACCCTCAGCGTAAAATATTATTTTACAGAGGATACTTACCTCAAAGCAAAATGATTTTGCAATTTAAATAGACTAATATGAATTCATTTTGCTTTCAAAGTTTGCCTGTACAAACTCAGAAAGAAACTAATTTGCCTTGGGCACACAAAATTAGCCAGAAAAACCATCGAAAGCGAATTGAATTCGTGATTTGAATTGTTATATTCTGCCATTGAAAGCTTTAATTACGTAGTTTATCCAAATTGCAAAATCATTTTGCTTTGAGTTAAATTTTCCATATTTTCACAAAAAAAGAAATGAAAGATAACTCGCTTATCTGCTTTAATACTAGAATGAAGGCGCTACTCAAGATGACAAAAATTCAGAGGTTTATGGAAGAGTGATTGGAGTCCTGCAAAGGTAAGTTTATGTTCCAAGACCAAAGATTGGCTCCTTTTTAGCTTTTACGTGGTCTCTCAGTGCAGGTCGGGGAAACATCGACACGAGGGGTACAAGTATAAATTCTCAGTTTTGGGAGAGAGGAGGGGAGTTGCAAAAACCTCGATCAATAGAACACGTGCTCAGAATAAGCGCGGTGCTGATGAGATCCAGAACTGCGCTGTTTACCGCTTCATCGGTTCCACGGTCGCCTGCCAGTATGCGGACGATACCAATGTTGCTTTGTATGCTGTAATAATTACCTTATGTAATTAAATGAGTAAGTAAATAATTATGTCAGTAAACATGAGGTTTCACAATTTTCTATTTACATAGATATATTATCCTTTCTTGCCAGGTACAATGATTTGTCAGTGAAGAAGTTTGTTTGCGTTCCCGATCCTGTGAGCCCCATCTTGATGGTCCCAGTTGACAGGAAAGTAACCAAGTTTATATTTCTTGGGAGGAAAGGAATGAAAGAACCAGAAACGCAAATTCCTATTTGTCAATTGAAAGGAAACGGTAGTGTGCATGATGAATGATGATTTACATTTAGTACGAAACTAAGACTGTAAACATTTTGAGTGATGATGTAGACATTGATGTCTCTTAACCTCTACATCTGGCTTTCGATATTATTGAAGATTAAAAGTCACACGAGGATTGTTTTTATTTAGGATGCAACCGAACGATTAAACATACCCATCAAATAAATCAATATCTTTTTGAATAAGATACTGAAGAAGCCGCCTTTACAGTGGCGATAGGTTTATCAATAAATCATACAAGTTTTCGAACCTGGGTGATTTTATTTGCAGTCCTTGCAAATATTTTGTCAAAGTGTTGAGGGTTTTTTTGTATAAAAATCTTAGTAATATCTTCAAAATTTTTGTTTGATTTAGGGACACTGTCTTTCTGGCGTCTGTCAGATCGTATTTGTTTGGATGCTTAATACCGGATTATAGGATTTAACTACCTCACTTTATCTTACAACTTTTCTTATTTTTTCTTAAACATTTAGAAGTCCGGCGAATGCACACAGTCAATTACGACAAGCACTCCATTTCACCATACCGCAGCCATTTTGTTGTCCGCTATATGAAGTGGCTCCCCAACTTTAACTACCCCTTTGGATATGTCTCCGAGGAGATTGAACCAAGGAACATTGAAAAATATTTTTCGGTTGTCCATGATGTGCCCGAAGAGGTACACAAGTAAGTGCTGTGTGCCGTGGTTAATGGCATTGTCAAGCTATTAGGAAATAAATGTAGAATCGCTTAAACGCGTAACATAAACAACACCTGTAACAATGATAAACTTTTGAAGTTTCAGGTAAATTTTCAACATATTTGTAAGTTATCGTTGAAGCCCCCAACCTTGTTCTATTTTTATTAATTTATTCCATTCTTATATTATTTATAACGTTTATTGGAATTAGAGACAACAACTTGATCAAGCCGATCTTCAAAGCTCTCGTTTAACTTAGTAACATTGCTTACTCTTTGTTTAGATTTTACCACAATAAAAGTACTTTTTTGCCAGTTGCAATGATTGGGAGTTTGTTTTGTGCAGTGCCTTGCAAATCATAACTGTCAAACTGTGATGCATCTCATACTGGGTTTTCAACCAATAACTAAGTTTGTGTAAAATTTTTAGACCAAGTGTAGAGAAGAAAGCAAAAGAACTTTCCAAAGCAAAACTTCGACCTGGACACAGACAAGATTTGACCAAGTTATTTGTCTTCACCATTGACCCACCAGGATCAAAGGATCTTGATGACGCCATGAGTCTCCAAGCATGCGATACCCACAAGAAATGCTATAAAGTAAGAATACAAAGTTAATGGAAAAAGTTAATTGACTTAACTCTATTCAAATTGTCATTGTTTCTCTAGATTGGTATTCACATTGCTGACGTTGCTTCTGTACTCCCTGAGGGAAGCGCCGTTGACAACGAAGCCAAAAAGCGCGCGACAACGTTCTACAGCGGAGGTATTGCTTTTTCTTCGAATTTATGTTTTTTCTTCTTGTGATCGTCTTCAATTAGTTACATTGCTGCATTTTTGTGCAGTCCGATCAAGCAATTCTCCTCGCAAGATTGCACCAATGCTTCCTTCTTCACTGAGCACTGATAAGTGCAGTTTGTTGCCTGATAGCAGGAGCAGACCTGCTATTTCCATTTTCATCCACTCTTCTCATTTACCTGACATTCTCTCTTCACAAAATGGCAAGACAGGTATGCATAACATATTTTTGTTATAAGGTCTGAATGTAGTTGTGGAATACACAGTTTTATACGGATTTTTCACGTAACATGTAATTCTGTTGAATGTGTCAAATTTGCGCAAATATTTTGCTAAGGTACGTGCGGTACATAAAGTTTGGATCTTATTAAAATTATGATAAACATTGAAAATGCATTAGCAATTGAAGTGTATCGGGTAAGACCAGCGATTGACTCCGTGTTTCGGTAACAAAACCCAGGCCCAGGGGCCATGACCACTACTTATATAAGCTGATCGCACTTTTCTGCTGCAGCTTCAAATTTGCCCGAGCCTGTTCTTACAACGATTCGTTCTCAACGCCAACTGACGTACAAGGACGCAGAAGACAACCTTCGACGAGCTAGAAGAAATGGTTACAAGCACGTTTCTATCGCTACAGACTCAAATCTTCATGATCAATTGCGTGAGTTTGATTTATTATACTGTATACTGTACATTACATATATACTGTCCCCCCCCCTTAGTATTATGAGTCATGGTTTGACCAGTACATGCCATTGAATTGTACCATTTATAAAGTCTGTCATCTGACCCGACCTGGAATCGAACCCAGGCCTACCAGCATCTGATCCGAAGGTATTAATCACTCGACCACTGAGCGGATTAGTGGCCGCTTATATACTTTTTTAAAGTTGCGCGAAAAAAAAGATAAGCGAAGAGAAGATTACAATCAGGCCAAAAACATGCTTCACACTGTGGAGTACGGGTTACTGGATATAGCATAGTGTGTGCGTATAATAAACGCAATGTCAAATCTTCCGCTTTTGACAAAAGTAGCAATTTTTTGTTATCATATCTCAAAAACCTGACGTGATAGAATAAATCTGAGGTCAGATTCGGATTCAGCACTTCAAAATTACTCTCAATCAGTTTTCAAAGTTCAAACTACAAAAATCGTTTTGACCATTGTATTGCTCTTCGCTATTTCTGTTGCGTTGCTAGTTCGCGTCAACATAACGAAATGTGGTCTGCAAAAACTTGTGCTCCGTTAAGGATATAACAGATACACAGATGATAAATATTCGAGAAATTGAGTCTTCTTTACAATTTAAGAATAGAGCAACGCAAAGCTGCTGAAGCAAAACGTTTTGTTTTAAGTGAAAGAATCGCTGCAAGTGACAATGACAAAAGGTGCGCGTAAGAAGTCATGGGAGCGTGAATGTATCAAAAATTTAAACAAGTTATCATTTTTCTACGTCAGTGTGACGTTAGTTATTCAAAAAATTCATATCTTTGTTGACTGTAAAAAATATGCAGCAAATACGTTCTATTTTACATTTTTAGTCAACCAAATTTATCAATCCCGATACCGATGCTCCAAAAATGGCCGATATCACCAACACCGATGCCGATATATCGGTACATCTCTAGTTGCTACTATTGTTAGAACGGTGATTGCAATCGCGTACTTGTAATTATGAAACAAGTCAAATGTGCATCGATTGGATATAGGGTCACGGCAGTCAATATCCATGGCTGGCTGGGCTTTGGATAATGGTCATTGGTCAAGCTGACTGGTCTTCCACCGGTGGGCAGGCTAACTAAAAGCCATGGACCTAAAGCTCTCCATATTTGGCTTGTGGGTCAAAAAACAATAGGGGTGTAGCGCTATAGGGGAATACAGTAGGTTTCACACAAAACAGTTTATTCATTAATGTTGCCTTTTCTTGCCTGGAGTGCGTTGTGAGGGTGTTTAGCAAAGAGTTTCTGAAAATTCACTTCAAAACGTCTGGACAAAATTTTCAAATTTTTTTACCAGAGGCCTTGGAATTTACTGTTGTATTCTAAAACTAGGGTTAAAATTGAATTTTAAAAAAATACCGATTTATCCAACCTTGCCAAAGTGTTCAAACTACAAGCAGTGAAAACAGAACTGTTTTCATTTTCAGTGCCCAAACTAGATGATATTTTGATTTTGCTTTCAAATAATTTTGTGACTGAGTTTGGTTTCTTTATTCAAAACTGTGTATTCTCTATCATATTGACCAACCGTTTGGCTCTTCAATTTATGAATGAACTGTTTTGTGAAACCAGAGATATCTAAAGAAAGGGATACGAAGGCTCAGAGCGATTGCTGATTCTCATGACACTAGAAGGGCGGTAGTTGGTACCGCGTTAAACATGCGGTTCTTTTTAAAATTGCAGAAAGTTTTGTAGTGCAGCTGGTACACTCAGCTACACAAGACAGTTAGCAATTGTTATGTAGAACATATTTAAAGAATACTTGTTTGAAAAGACAGTTGAAAGGTTACCAGTTAACTGTTTTTGTTTTTTTTGACAAAACGTTGTATGAAGTAGAAATCAAATATCACGATACACAGCAATGAATATTCAATCGTACTTTGGCAGAGATCATATGGGAGGCCATGCTAGTGTTGAGGTGGAAACGATTGGACGGCTCGTCCTTTACTGCACGACCTGAATTCAACGAATTGAAGAGATTTTTTGAGGAAACGACAGCTCACATGTTGATAGAAGAAGCTATGATCACATACAATGCCTGTATATCAAGGTTCTTGGATGCAAAGGTGAGGTGGTTCATATCCTTTTATTTGTGCACTGTATTGATTTTAGTAAATTTTAATTTAACAACATGCTTTCAAATGTTTATTTGTTTAATCCAAGGGGCCCACTTGAAACACGTTGTTGAATGATCAGTGGTCTGAAATGAATGAATGATCAGTGGTCTGAAATGAATGAATGATCAGTGGTCTGAAATACAAAGTGCAGTTTAATTTTCTGCTTTTGGCGTCCATATACAATACATCCAGCTATATTAATACGCTACGGAGAATTTTTTATATTCCTTGTTCATAACAACCCATGTAGTACACATTCTTAATTTAAATAAAATTACCATTACGTCTTTTCCTATTTTTGAAATCGTAATCTAGCTTTTGTCTTAACGCTGTCAATATAGATTGAAAAGATTGAAAAGTTGCTAAATTGCGTTGGTTCAACGTGTTATAAGTTTCAAGTTGTCGGAACGATGAGCTATTTTTTAACATTTTTCCGCTGCCAAAAAGTACATATTTCTGATTGTTGCTCTCCAGGCATGCAATTTCGTCATGAGGACGCAGGAGGCTCCAGCTCCTGACGAAGTACAGAAGTGGGACGAGAATTGTGTAAACTTCATTGAGAAGTCCATCAATTTGCAGTCCTTGTTGAGGGTCTGCAGCATTAACAAAGCTCGCCACCTTCTCACTCAACCCAGAAATCAGGTATGCCTAAGCGGGTGTTATTATATGCGAAATGCTATCATAGATGTTAAGTAAAACACGTTTAAATTCAAGGCGAGTCACGGTCGTGCGAGTCATTTTTTTATAACTACGTTACACGTTTTGAATTTTATTACGGACTATCAAAGGTTTGTTAAAGGTTTTACTATCAATAGTTGATAAAGAGTGCCTGCCAAAAGGAAATCGGAAAAAGTTGCTTGAATTTGATTACATAGATTGAAAAGTTGCTAAATTGCGTTGGTTCAACGTGTTATAAGTTTCAAGTTGTCGCAACGATGAGCTATTTTTTAACTCTCGTTATATGTAGACTGCTGTTCCGACTTCATTGCACATAATTCCTGCTGTGTGGGAAGAAATCAATCTAGCAATTCAAAGAAACGACTTGGAGAGTGCGCTTGTCTTGTTTTGCAGTGATGCCATTCAACCAGCTGCTCTTCCAGGATTTTCAGGGTACTGCAACTGTTTCATCGTTTTGCGGTATCTTAGTCACTTTACTAAATATTTAGACAACGTTATTTCATGAATGTTTGGAATAGACAAATATGTACCACTTTCACTCTTTTTGAATGAGTTTTTATTTTTGTGCTTTTATCCTGAACTGTACAAGGTATCACAAGTACAATTATGTATCACAATTCAACAGCAGTTAACATAATTGTTCACAACGTAATAGTTATGCTGTTTCTCGCATGAATCAGTAATCTTGAGCTAGTGTGGCAATGCGTTCATTGTTCACATCGCAACTTTGATACAATTTGGATAACGTACTATCGCTAAAAAATCTTAGTACTTGTTGCTGTAATAAATAAACCAATCCATTTGTTTTAAAATTTATTACTAATAAAGCTAGGTTGCAGTTAATATCTTGTAATAAATTTATAAACATTTGCAGCCTGGTGTTGGTGAAACGAGCGAGTATTTATTCATTTACAAAGAGGTAACGTAACATAAAGGATACAGGAAAACGCTTACAAAATGGCAAGCAATAAATAATAAAATGTTAAACACTAAAGTAAGAAGAAAATGTAATAAAACTAAATATACAAACAAAACACGAGATGACGGAATAAACTAATAAAATTAAACTCGTTTAACATAAATTTACAACAATGGTCTTTCATATTGAGGCTTGTTAGTTGATGTGAATAATTATAATCACCTTAAAGCGTTGATTCTAGTTTTTCAGTATTGTGCAGTTTTGTCTTTCGGTTTTAGATTCCTTGGCATTCAGAAGAGAGCGAAACTGCTGACCAACGTGGATGTCAGGAAAGTCTTTGTATCTTCTGACGTCACTCATTTCTCTCTTCGACTTCCAATGTATTCGCATTGTTCTTCTCCTATACGCCGCTACACCGACATCATGGCGCAACGTCTGGTGCTACTCAAATGCCAACAACGGCAAGCTACTCAAACCAATCCCAAAGTGATCACGCTTGAACATGTGGGCGAATCTGGCGATCCAGCTAACTTGCAAACGTAAGAAATATTTTCATCGTCATCATCCAAATTCGGTTTTGTCCCCACTAGTGGGGGTGGCCGATTTTTTCCTCGCGGGGTTTATTTTCGCTTCTATTTTCTATGTCATTTTGTCCATCGCAATTTCTTCCTTCATTCCGACTTTGTCTGCCTCATTTTTCACCTGTTCTTTTTATGTTCTTTTTGGACGTCCCCGTTTCCTTTTTCCATCTACCTTCAAAGTCAATGCCTTTCGCAGAAAACTTCCTCCTTCCTTAGCACGTGCCCATATCATTTTACTCCGTTTGCTCTTAAAACTTGATCTATAGTTTCCCTCATCTCTAGTATATCCGTCAGTTCAGTCTCCTGTTTTCTTCTCGTTTTTAAAGTAATGATTTATTTAAATAGCAACAAAAATATCCCTCAATGCAGCTTCATACTTTTGTAAGTATTTATGAGTTCATGCAATTGTAAATTTCACATAATTATTGTAAACGTGTATTTAGTATCTTCTTTCGTCTTGGTAATTAGCATTTAAATGTACTACTTCTTTTGTGCGCTTTGTGACTTTATGATACCTCTGATCTACACTACTCACTAGTTCCCAATGCCAAAGCTAGATACCGCATGCTTGATTGAATGTGTATTTTTTTGTTTCTCCTGTTTTATCACCAAAAGGATTACAGTGCAGCTACCTTTGCCTGCGATATTCTGGTTAACTGGCCAACTTAGTGATAGTGACAATATATCAGTTTTACTGCGCTTTTAACTTATTAATTTTCTTTGTTAACTGTGTAATAATAAATCTGCAGATTATCCAAGAAGATAGAGAAGAGAATGGATGATGCCAAAAGATATGAAAAAGACACCCAAAATGTCTCCTTTGCAAGGAATCTTTCCCAGAAACAGTACTATCATGAAGCTGCTGTAGTTGAGGTGTGACCTACCTTATATTAAATAATTACATCTTTTTTAAACAGCAAATTTCTGTCGTTGTGTTTGCTGTACTTTTATATTGTAAATTTGCTTGTAATTCCATTCATGAGAATTATGGAAAATTAAAGGTGTTTTACATTTATATGAAATGTTGCCAACACTTTAACTTTCATATAATCATAATGGTTATTAATAGATTTTTCACGTTTGGTGCTTGTTTAATGTTTATTGCATTTATTTCAAGTATTTAATGGTTTGTGTCGTTTATAGGAAAACGAAAGAGATGTTCTTTTACATCTCCTGAGCTTGAAGGATTTGCCGTTGGCATCACGCAGATTGAAGTTTAGAGAGTTGAATCTTTTCAAGCAGGAAGGGACGAGAGTAATCTGGAGAATTAGGTATTTGCATGATATAAAAGTAACGTTAGAATGTTTTTTTTTCAGTTATGCCTGTTTTTTTTTTGTCGAAATTGGTAGCCTTTTATTGAGATGACAAATACAAGGTTAAGATGGAGCAAATCTAGATTCTAGTTTGTGTCAAATGAACCTTTAATGAAGAAGGGCGTCAGAGAAAGCATGCTGGTTTATCTATTTTGAAGTAACCACAGTACTTGTGAGCTCAAAGACAATTCCTCTTTTTCCCTTTATTTTTCGTTACTCTTTTTTTTCTTTTTGTTAGTAAAAAGTCTCTTCTCTTCCCCCTTTCTTCTGTAAACCTTCAAGACAATTTGGTTATTTTCAAATCACTGCTAAATGGACTTTCCTTTTTTCATCTGTTGACTATCTTTGAATATGCAATTGATTGATCTTGAAACACATCGGTCTGGGCCATAAAAATAGTTTCTAATTTGTACCAAAAGGCTGTTTTATCTTGACTTCATGCATGTTCTGAAACACATATAACACATTCAGATATTAAGTTTCAACTTTCTTTTTGTGTATTTATATTGATTTAAAGTGGTCAGAACACAAAAACATATGACCGCACAAGTGAAGTTACAAACATTGCAGGTTCTTTGACGTGAAAGCCGAAGGAGAGTCTACACGAGGGATTTCACACAAGGAACTTGTTTCCACTGTGGTTTCAACGCGCAAATGGATCGAATTGCTTAACTGCATCAGATCGTCTTTTAGGAAACCAACGGTTGATACACATGCAATCAAAAGCAAGTTTCAAAAGTATGCATGTCTAATGTCTATGTTTGTATGGTATGTATGTCATCAAATAATAACATATGGGAATAATACACAGAACAGGAATTTCTGTTGTTTTACTTTCAGAAAACCAAATATATTTTTAACACGATTTAGCTCACAAATAAAACAACCTTTAAAATATAGCATCACTCTTATGATAGTAAATTGATAGAGCTGAACGTCGTAAATCTAAAAATTCTTGTGAAATAAATCAACCAGGAAGTCGACCTGGCATTGAGCTTACATGCTAGTGTGTACCTATAGGCCACGTTGTGTGGAAGGTTTTTAGATCAGCTAATATTTATACCTTTAGCAAAGCAGTTTGAATAGCGAAGTAGAAATGCTACCGTTTTCGAGAGACGAAAATTGCCTTGAATAAAACCTAGTCATTCTAAAGATGCTTTTGACACTCAAGATGATTCTCATAAAACACCTGAAGTTTTTGCAATCAATGCAGCTAAGTTGTCAGGATCGAATAAACAGCAATTTTCTAACACTTTTTTCTACATTTTTGTTTTCTGTTAGCATTGCTGCTTATCTTAGCGGTGTGATTCGCAAATTGTGACATTTTCGACTACTTTGTGGATTCGTGCAGTGCACAGACAAACATGCTTGGTGCGGATGGCTGACACATTTTTGCTTCTTGTAACATGACCAGAATGTTGTGTGTGCTGATTTATTTCGTTCATAGTTAATTGCAATTTTAATTGTAAGCCATTGTTTCATAATTTCCTTTTGGTGTTTTTACATTGTACTTCAACACATCCAGCTGAAGCATCCTTTTCTTTTTATCCTTGGAAAGATCGACAGCTCAAAGCGTCATTTTAGTTTGTGGGTGTTGAAACAATTTCATTATGACCAAGCGAACGTTCTTCTGATAAATTTTGCAAAATGATCAAAATAACAGATTTATTGCGTATACAATATACATGTATCATTTTGTATAACAATACTTTTCTATATTAGGTGGCTTTGTGGCTTTTAAAAAATCTTTTTTTATCAGTGTGATTGACACGAGATGTGAGTTTGGAGGATGCGGTAAACAGAGGGGAGACGACCCATGTGACAATGACGTTTGTAGGAAGAGCAAATGCAACGATGTTCTTGTTTGTCCTTCCAAACTTGATATCCACCACTTTCGCCGAATTACCATGTCCCTCTCTCGTGGCATGCCACTCTGCGTGCAACTGTACTGCGGTGTAGAAAAAGGAATCTCAATTCCTTTGCTTCAACTTTTGAGTGTAGCTCAAGACCTTGACATCTGTCTTGCCCATATTCGCTCACCGATCGAAATCTTTGCCGGTGACGTGACCCCCAAAAGAGGTATAACTTGTCTGAATAAAGTTGTAATTTTGTTGGTACTTTCTTTTACCGAAAGCTGTGTTTCTAGTTGATTTTTTTAAATAAATTAATAATGAAGTTGAAGACGACGAAAAGGCTTGTTTTATTTTTCTAAACTACGCACAAGGAAACTACTAATCTAGTCGCATGCAGTAGTGTTGACAAAGCGTTTAACAGGGGACGCTTTTGGGTCCTGGACCGAGAAAATTTAAGGGGATTGAAACTGTAGAGCCCTGAAAGTTAAAGAAGACGTTGTGTTAACTTGCGATATTGCATTTTAACTGTGTCTTGTTTTTGGGGCCTGGGGATGTCATTGGTACCGGATCCAAATTAGCCTCTCAACGGCCCCGATCACTTGTCGAAAGTTTGTTTACTTACAACGAATAGTTGAAGTTTATTACTTTGTATTGTTTCAGCATGTTCGGTTTTCTTATCTCTTTGTATGTTTTGGCTTGCAGGTGTCACGTTCAGGAACGTGACGGAATACATTGATCACTGGATGCCCTTGTTTCGCATGGAGGCAATTTATAGCGCTATCAAGGATGGTGACAATAACATTACCCTCCAAAATGTTGCTGTAGATTTTTATAAAATAGGTGATACGTCGTTTTTGTGTTATTTTTGTTTTATTTAACACGTAAACACTTTGGAATAAGTTAAAATGGAAATCAATCAAACAAAGTGTTTATTTTTGTAGGAAAGTTTTCGAAAGAAAATAACAGCTTCTTTAATTTAACAACCGTTCATTTGAACCATAAAAAACACAAAATGAAGCTTTACGTTATCTTGCTATTGTTTTTAGACGGCAAGTATTGTGGAACGTTTTCACTTAATTCCGAATTTGCCTCGCAACGTCTGATCTCAATTGCTAGAAATGACTTTCTTTGCATAAGAATCAAAAACTTGAGTGTCAGAAACTTTCACGGGAACGAAGAAGAAAGGCCACTGTCCGGTGAGGATCTTTCAAGGATTGTGTAGAACTTTGAAATTAAAACAACTTACACCCAAACCGCAAAAGGAACATGTGATAATTTTGCTCTACGTTTTCCGTAGAAAAACTAGCTCTTAGTTTGTTTATCTATTTTATTTATTTATTTGTATGGCTGTTTGACACTAATATTTTCAATTTTTAGTTTCCATGCTCTTAATTCTGTGTTACATTTAGAAGAAAACTTGACACCAAACAGCTGTTTCACTTGGGTTGGTCATGCTGTTGTGACATCTTCGTCCAAACAAGACAAACAAAGTGAAGGAAACACAGATTGTGAATTTGAAATCTGCACCTCACAAGTTGCCGAGACAAAGTATTCACAAATGATTACGAAAGGCAAACGACTGGCAACTGTTGAAGTGCTCAAACTTGGCATATCGAGCAGGTGAGGAAATAGTTGTTTTATTTTTGTGCGATTTTTTTTTATGTAAAGTTTATAATAAAGTACAAATAATCGTGTAAATCTCCTGCATTTTTTTGGATTTGGACAGTGCAAGTGGTCTACACTTGTTGCGAAAAAGATGCATGCAGGTTGACATCTCAGTGTGTGCAGTTAAAGAAGTATGTTTGCATGCAGCAAAAGCCACCGAGCAGTTTAGACTACTTTAACTGCAAGCAAAAACTCTGTATCAATTCGACCAGGACTGTGTCAGCGCTTCTTTCAGGGCTGTTTGACTTAAGATTTTTGAACACTTGTTTTAAAGAAACCTTCTGATTTGTTTTAGCAAAAGTTTCAAAGTTTTTAGCTATTTTTTGACTTGTTTTAATGTGAAGCATTGTTATCTCGTAGTTTCTACAGGTTTATGATACATGCTTCCATACAGTTTTCTGGTAAAGTAGTTTATTTGTAAGAAATTAACCAAGAAACAAGGAATGCGGTCTTCAGGGGAAATCTCGCTCAGAGATCGATTGAAATACAAAAGGATCTGTACTTGTGCATCGACCATAACAAAAGCTGTTGATAAAGTCTAACATAATAAAATGATGCGCATGCTTGACCGAATTTGAATTGATGGCAAAGCTCTTACAATTATCCAAAATTTACGAACACAGCTGATGTCAGGATTAATCATGATTACTGTTACTATACGTCCATCCAAAAAGGGTTAAGACAAGACCGTGCACATATCACCCGACCTAATCTTGTGATACAGTGAATCATTTTGAGGCATATTGAAGATGAAAGAGGTATTTGTATTGGAGGAAACAACATTAACCACATACGATATGCTGACGACACCGTTTTGATAGCCGACTTAGACGTAAAACTACAGATCATATTAAATATTGGCTTAGATATTGTCTGTACAAAGAGCTGAGTGACTTGGAGCTAAAGAAAAGACAAAATAGAAAATCCTATTTGTAATTTATCAGTGAATGGAACGATTCTTAAACAGGTTCAAAAATAACTTGGTACTATAGGAAAACCTGGAACAACACAGAACTCAACATAAAAACAGGATAAGCAAAAGCAAGCTTTCAACAAACGAAAAAAATCGTTTGCAATAGAAATACTGTAGTGTATATCCTGCAAGACAAGGTTTAGAATTTTAAATTGCTATGTTTATCTTGATTTTCACTACAACTCCGAAGCCTAGAACATCCCAACAAAGGTAGCTGGAAAAGTTAGTGCTTTTGAAATGTGGTGCTTCCGTAGAATGCGTATTCATGGCTAGCAAGGAAGACATATAAAGAAGGTTTGCACTAAGTAAACCAAACCAAATCTCTATTGAAAAATGTCAAAACCAGACAGTATCAGTTTCTTGGCCACATAGCCTAATAAGAGAAATGGTTCAACAAATGGTTCAACTATGGTTCAATGGTTCAACAAAGCACCATCTATGGTTCAACAAAGCAACAAAGCATCTATGGTTCAACAAAGCAACAACAAAGCAACAAAGCTCTATGGTTCAACAAAGCAAACTCTCTACCAAAGCTTTATCATAGCCTAATAAGAAAGCAAAAACTGAAAACATTTTTTAACTGTAAAATTATTGTTGGAAAGTGATCACCTGCCTAACAATCAGTCAAACTCATCTGAAACAACTTAACGACCAGGTAGAAACAGTTATCTATAGAATGGATAATAGAAGTAGTTGAGCTAAATATTTATATGAGACCGCCAATGCCTGGTTCAAGCAAGGTAATTGAAGAAACAGAACCAAACCTGTAGATTTGAAGTACTCGAAAAGCAGAATCGCATCAAAACCGAATATATTCTCCCAACTCGTTAATAAGCTATATCCTTCCTTTGTTGTTAACTCCTCTCAGAATGCTGTTTTCCAATTGAAGTTTTGTAGAGATGTTGTTTACACGCTATTATTTGTTTACAAGATGCATCACCAAAGCTTTGGAGGAGATATCAGATAGACACCAAAAACTTCCTAATAAAGAAGAGGTGAAATCTTTATGTCTCGACCAAGGTTTACCTGTTAACCGTAACCCACAAGAACTTCAACTTGAAAATGTGACTTGCGAAATCCCAGTTGGCGATGAAGTGGTGCCGGGTATGAAGTACGGATTGAACAACGGCCAGATAGAACAAATAAAACTTGCTTTGGGACGAAGAGTTTCAATGATCCAAGGGCCACCTGGTATGTCTTTTAAAAAAGAGGCGATTGTCTATTGAATTTTTAGTCGGTTTTATGTCGGTCAAACACGGAAGATGTAGAATTTTCTGACATGTAATAATTAATCGACCGATTGTTCTCAAAATGTTTCACTACTTTATGCAAAATGGCATTTTTCTTTGCAATAGTTTTAATGACAATTAATCCACGCAAAAATTAAAAAAAAAAACTTGCACCTAAGTCATTTTTACTATTTGCTTATGATGTACGATTTGCTCTTTATTAAGAGAAACGTCTCCTATTTGAGCCAACGTTGTTCTGTTTTGAGATTTTTAATGTCTAGCCTTATAGAAAATGCAGAATGCATAGTGAGTTACGAAAACCGCAACGTTGCTCTTGAATTTGTGTGTCAGTAGTAGCCACTGCAACGCTGCACCGTTGAAGAAAGCTAGTTGTGGTTTACAATCCACAAACGTTACTTTGCAAACTTTTCTTTTTAAAAGTCACTTTTATAGTTCCTTTTGTTAGTCTTTTGTCAAGTGGAAACCAATTAAAAAATTTATGATTTAAATTGTTCTAAAGAGCGATCTGAAAACTCTATGCTTGCAGTTATATTTTGTCAAACAGAGAAAAATCAGCGCAAGCGCAGCGTATTTATTGACAACGCCACAAAAACATCACAGCATTTGAGACCATGTCAAGAGTATTTATGACTTTTTGTAGTAAGAATTACTTTCCTTTGATACGTTTCATTTCAATCGTAACCTCGCATTACTTCTGAATTTTCAAACTGATCATTAGTGTGAGGAACTAAAGCGGATTAAGTTTGTTATTATAATTTAAAAAATTTATGCAGTTTTGTGAATAATCTTTTTTGCACAGGAACGGGAAAATCTTTTGTTGGTGCCCACTTGGCCTACTACTTCCATCAACTAAACATGAAGAAGACGGACAAGCCTGGTAAAGTAATTTACTGTGGCCCTTCAAATAAATCTGTGGATGTTCTTGGAAGTAAGTTACCAAACATATTTCCAACTGTTTTTACATCATGTTGCATAACCCTCTATAAGTTACATGTTCTTGCTTGTGAGAGATTAGCGATACCATGTTGAGACCATTGCTGCAGCCACAACTTCACATGGCAATGTAGAATGATTAATCTAGGTCGCAGTGGTTTTTTTCTAAATTGCAACATGTCGTTGTAGAAAGACACACCGTCATTGTAAAATGGCAAAGGGTGTTTGGCTTCCGGCAAACCATGTTGTGGATTGATTAATACTTCCAAGTACTTTTTTATTAAATGTCGTCCTGTTGCCAGGGGCTCCGGACACTTCCTGAGAGTGGGGGGGGGGGGGGTAATTTAAGCAGGGCGGGAACGATGTTTTGACATCGACAGGAGGCATATTGGATTATCGCATTACATATACTTGTGGGAGATCGCCCCCCAGACCCCCTTCGCATTACTGAAAGCTTCAGTTTCTTATACAGCGTCTTAAGTGGCAGGTTACGCGCCAAAATTGCAAAAATTTTGCCTTTTAGCACGATTTAAAATGGAAAAATTATTTCAACGAGTCTAAAATCGCAAGCAAAAGCCTTTTAACATTTGCCACATTTTTTGAGGTTTTTAGACAGTTTTGACTGGAAGAGGGGGCGTACTCAAAAATTCCTCTCTGTATTCTTCCTTGGCTCAAGTCCTCTAAATTTTGCACTTTAGACGCTAAATGGTTAGATTTAAAAGATCAAAAGCGTTAAGGTCAAAGCTTTGTTTAACTTAATTTACAATTGCATGAATACAACACGATAACCTGTGCCATAACATCCGCAGTGAAAGAAAAAGTTTCAGCATCTAGTTCTAGGGTCTAGGCCTACATTCAATTCAGAAAAAAATAAAAGCTAAAATGCATTAACTTTTACAACAACCGAAAATATAAAGACATTGAAACAGTGCAACTGTAGTGGGTTTCGTTCGTGAGTGGTAAAAGCGAAATTAAAGTTTGTTGTAGCAGTGAGAAACTATGACGTCACACATAGGGCATTGTAATGCGTATATTTTTGACAGAATGCATAGTTTGCCATAGATGACTTGGTGTTGTCTTGCGAGTTTCCAAGCAAAAACCTCAAAAGTTTTGCAACAAAATAAACACATGAAAATAAAACACAAAAGTAAAAAATATATTAAAAATGAAATTTTTATCTCTACATTAGTGGGGGGGGGGGGGGGGTAATTTTGCATTAGTTCCCCCCACTCCGATCGGTGGGGGTAATCACCCCCGCGGCCCCCCTCTGACGGAGCCCATGTCTGTTGCTAAGCCTTGACACTCATGATCTCAATTTTTGATTCCAGAATATCTACTTCAGTCGAGATTGAAAGTTTTGCGGTTGTATGGCTTCAGCTATGAGGAACAAGATTACCCCAACCCTCTTAAGCCCTCTTTTCCGAAAGAGGAAGCTGAGAAGCGACCTCGACCCGAAAAGAGCATTGCCAACATATCGCTGCACCACAAGATAAGGAAATTTGGAAATCCATGGGCCGAAGAGATTGTGGCATTAGACAAAAAGTAAGATCATGGCTTTGTGTAATGACAATGTCAACAAATGTTAAGATACGGAATTTGCAATTTTTCTAGATTAATCTTCTTGTTTTTATATACTTTGTTGCTTGCTTGTTGTGTTGTTGTTTTTGTTTACTTTCCACGTCTCTTCTAGCTGTTAAAGAATTTCAATGGAACTCTGTGCAATTGTTAGGCTGCATCTGAAAAACTTACACACTAAATATAATTAATTTCGACTCAGTGATTATATTGTGTAGCAGTCCTTAACAGCGACGTATAAGTGTTTACTTTCGCTTCAAACACAGCAGTAGTATTACAAGACTTATTAGATTTTTGCACACTTCTTATTTGATTTTGCTTGCTTTTAAAGATTTAAGGACAAAAAGGGAGCAAACTTATTCGACCTGTACAAAAAGCAAAGGGGCTTGATCAGACAGGCCAAGCATCATGAAGTGCAAAATCATGACGTCATCATCTGTACCTGCGCCACGGCAGCAAGTATGAGGCTTTGTTGTGGACTTACAAAATCATTTGTTTTTGTTGTGAAATACTTTGTTCCTCTAGTTTACAGTTTGTCCTAATGTTATTTAGTTGTGGTCTCACGGCCAAGTGATAAAACTTCTTTGTGTTTTTACCTGTTAATCGTTTTGGTTGCAGTGCTTGATCATCACTTGGACAACGAGAACAGCGACAAAATCGAATTCACGCAATGCATTATCGACGAGTGCGGCATGTGCAGTGAACCGGAAACATTGGCGCCAATCGTTGCGTCGAAGGCAAAGCAGGTGACAAGAATATTTAAAGTTTAGCTTTTACATCGTTTTAATTATTCTGTCTTCTGTTCTCATATGTGTGAGAGGTGCGATCACATTACCGAAATTTTCAAATTATCGAAAATTTCGGCAAGAAATTTCAGCATGTTTCCAAATTTTTATTAAAATTAAATTGCTTAATTTACAATGCATATATTAACGACCTGTCTTAGCTTGATGCTGCGAGTTCGCTGTGGTAATAGCAAATTGCACTGGCTTTCGGAATACAGTTCCCTCAAAAAGTTTTTATTCACAACCACAGAAGGATTGCAATAATTTATTTCTTGAAAGTTTGTGTAGCCTAGTCCTAGTGTGTTGTAGCCATTCACCAGACTAGATCTTCGAAAATTTTACCTGACGTGTCCACACCTTCACAGATAACATTTTCACTTCATAACCTATCTCGATTCACATTGAAATTTATCAATTTAATTATTATAAATTAACTAGGCTATTTGAGGGAGCAGTGTTTACTTCGAAATATTACATTGTTTTGTTAGTTTTTTTTTTTACACACAAAAACCTTTTCACTCCCTTAATTCCCAACTATGCTTGCCCAATATTGCCGAGATGCACGAAACGTGATTGAGCGAGGAAATCGGAAATTTTTTACAAAAATGGAAAAAATGTAAAGTTACAAGCCGAAAAACGCTCCATTCTTATCTACTCAACGTCTTTTCTTGATACGTCATATGTTGCGTCTTTGCCTGGTGTAATTTAAACGCCACGTGATGTGCCTTTCTTCTGTTCTGCCGTTTCATTTTGCATTTCGTTTTTCAATTCAGTGTTTAGATCAGTCATTCATTTTCATTGTAGATATGATAAGCAGTTATTTTTTATTTTTTGTTACTTGATAAGGGCTAACGTGTGTATGGCCGAAAACGTTTGTAGCTTATAGTTTATGTTCAATTTTAATCCATTATGTTAAATGCCGTGTGGTTGCTTGGTTGTATATGTCTGTGGCTGAAAAACGCTCCACAAACTAAATATGAGTGGGCGGCTAGTTAGATCTAGGCCTCCAGTCGGGGTTTGGAAAGCAGTAAATACGGCCTTGCATGATTTAATTAGCTATTGATTATCCAGCTTTTGTGGTATTTTTTCTATTTTTTAAACGGTCAAAAAATATTAGAGTTAGACAGACTACAAAGAGGGGCCCCTAATCATCCATACCCCCACCGGCTGGTGGTACAGGGGGCGGCTAACACGGCCCTGCACGCATCTCCTGCTAGCCTATAATACAGTAACACTGTGCAACAAATTTCCAACTTTGAAAAACTTTAAGAACTAGTGAGGTTACACCTTTTTATTCGAGAGAGCTGATTCCTATTGTGGGCTTGTTTTTTTACGATGACGTGACAATTTGTTTAGGGACAATGAAGCTCTTAGATTTAAAAATTGCTGTTGATCAGTGTAATTTAACATTCTCCTGTTGGAAAAGACGTCAAAAGTTCCGTGAAAAAAATTATTAGTCTTGGCCCCGGCTACAAACTATTCTACTCAGCCATTTATACATCAAATAAACATTTCCTATTCACATTGCCAACCAAAATTTATCTTCACCAATGCTTTTGGTTTGCCTGGATGACCCCTGTCGGACCGCACCAGATACTTTTAAAATGGCACTGAATGTGGTTTCTTGCGTGAAGCCGTAAAGATTAGTTGATACGCGGTTTCCTCTAGAAAATGGAAAAAGTAAGATGTTTAGACATTTTAATTAAAGTATTAACCAAAATCTGCAAATTGTAACAAGCAAGTGACTTGATTCTGGCTAAAGCAAAAAAGCTAAAGCTGTTGTCGCTGAATAACCTAATTTTTTATAAAGCAATAAAAATAAATCGTAACATCATCATTTTCTCTTCAGATTGTCCTGATAGGCGATCAAAAGCAACTTCAACCGATCATTATGTGCAATCAAGCCGAGAAGTTTGGATTAGGGGTGTCCATGTTTCAGAGGCTCGAAGATCACGCCAGTATGTTGACCACTCAATACCGGATGGTAAGTTGCTTTTGCTATCAATAAACGTGTTTTCTAAGGGAAAATACGCATTTTATGTTTAGAATAATTTGTTTAGTTAGAACATTTTGTGTTTAGAACTACTGTTTAGAATAAATTTATACTATACAATTATTTGTGTGGCTGAAGAAAATACAGTTCTTTGACGTTCATGGGAATAGCCGTCGAGGACGTCCAAAGAAGCGTTGGCTCGATAACGTCCAGGAAGATCTGCGGTCGGCAGATCTCGTCTTGGCTGACCTCCAGGACGCATGGAGAAATACCATCAAACAGAATAGACATTGATTTGCTTCCAACCTCCGCTATCAGGGGAACACAGGAGTCGTTAGACTGTTCTGATAGATAGATATTTCAAAGATGCTTTAAAATGAATAAACCTTGTCCTACATGTGAAGGAGGGGTGTTCTTCCCGGCCATCAGCACAAGGCTGATCACTCGCTAGTAAAGCGAGCAGCATATGATGATACTGATGAGCCCAGCCTCATGGGCGAAACACGTGTCTATCGCTGTCTATTCGATGCTACAATCGGCTGCCCAGAAACTTATCGTTTATTGGAGGTCTTTATGGCTAGCGTGGAAGCTACACCGTTATGGTTAGCGAAGCGTTACTGCTGCTCGCTGTACTAGCGAGTGATCAGCCTTGTGCTGATGGCCGGGAAGAACACCCCTTCTTCATATGTCCTACCCCTGGCACCTGCTGGTTTTGTTGGCTCTTTTCTTTCCACAAAGATAAGAGTTAAACTGACTGGTAAAGCGGCGGTCGATTAAACTTCTGGCACTCACTTCCATCATTCTCCCGTCCGCGTCATACCATCTGCGAGTGCGGCGCTTTAGACAGTATGAGCTTCTAAAGCTTGACCGACTGGTTTTGCGGTGTTTGAAGGTGGCGTGGCGTCTTCCCAAGTGGGCCTGCAGCGCGTTCTTTTACTGTAAGCCTGCATTGGGAGGTTTGGGCATCACGAACTTGTGTCGCGAAAGTGACACGCTTTCGCTAGCTCATGCTTTCAAGATGCTGACGTCACCTGACAGCATTGTCTCTGCCGTCGCTCTCGGGCAGCTTAGGCGTCATGCCTGTCTGAGGTTCGGCACTCCAGATCCCACGACTGACCAACTGGCCAGTTATCTGAATAGTGACCCCCCTCCTGACGGCGCCCGTCCTAGACCGTGCCCTACAGGCGAGAGCCTGTGGGGCCGTGTCCCGGCGGCCACCCGTCGCCTGAACGTACGTTGGTCCGCCCGCCCGGATGGCGGCCTTGAGTTGGCCGCGGGGAGCTCCACAATCACCCCTCCTATAAGGAAAAAAGTGGTGCCGACCCTCCATCAACACAATGACTTGTGGTGGAGGAGACAGTGGGAATCCAAACCTGACCAAGGCAAGACGGTCAGTGCCCACTGCCTGTCCGGATTTTCAAATTCCTGGACCCGGCGCCCGGAGCTCCTGGATCACGCGGACCGAGTATTTGCGTACAAAGCTAGATTGAATCTAATGCCACTTGAATCAAAACCAAGCCATGGCCGCCGTTACCTACCTTCCATGTGTCGTGCGTGTGGGAAAGCGGAAGAGACTCTCCCCCACATATTGAATCACTGCCCTACCGTGATGACTGTCGTCACGGAACGACACAATTCAGTATTGTGGGAGATCGTGGGGCACATGCCTGCCGAATGGCAACCCGGGCTTTCCATAGATAGTACGGTTCCACAGCACGTGGAAGCGGGCGGTGCCGATCTGCGTCCTGACATCGTCTTGCAACGCCCTGACGGTGTGACGGTCGTATGTGACGTCACATGTCCGTTCGACAACGGCGCGGACTCTCTTCGAAAAGCCGCCGACAGGAAACACGACAAGTACGGCGAGTTATGTGTCAACATAAAGGAAGACAGGAAGCGCCCTTGCAGGGACGTCCTGTCACTTCCGTTTGTCGTAGGCTCCCTTGGGAGCTATGCCCCGACGAGCTCTCGAGCTCTGACGGCCTTGGGCGTTTCTTCTCGTGGGGTAGCAGAGGTGGCTAGAAAAGTGGCTTCCCTCTCAATCGAAGGATCCTTCCGCGTCTGGAAAGCTTGGAACGCCGGGCTCACTTGTGGAGGGGCTACGTCATAGAAAAGACGACATCAGCGATCAGAAACTTATTCCCTAATAACGTTGCAGTAAGTATCCGAGCGCGCAAGACAGCAAACCGTTTAGACGTTATAACCTTATAACAATATTGGCTTAAAATTGATCACCTTATGTCATCACCTTATTTCTATAAACCTGCGCCATTTCTTTTATATGATACTCCAGTCTCTTCAAAAACAATCATTCTAAAGTAAAAAGGAAGGAAATAAAATACCTCATGTACATTGTGACTTGAGACTGGTTTAATAGCAATTAAGCAATTTCAATCATCACTAGATTCTCTATGTACTAATCAATCAATTGTTTCGAACTGTCATACGCTGCTTTCGCCTTGTAACGCTGTTCTTGCCCGCTCGGATCAACATTGCTCCGCTTTCAATGCATTGATCAACACGATCCCCTGATCAACTCGATGCAGCCTCAAAACTTCCACCCCAATTTTCTATTTTTACCGATAATGTAGCCTATCAGTGCCTGTGGTTTCGATCGCTAGCCTCCCCGACCCAGCTGGGCGAACCTGCCTCAACGTCTGGCCAGTGCACATCCGTGCTCGCGGAATGAAAGCTTACTCTTCTTCAGTGAGTATTAATTACACTCCAACCTATATTTTTTTATTTTTTATTACAGTATATTGATTCATCGAGCCTCTGCTCCGCATTTTTATTGAATATTCGTCTGCCACGAGAGCCAAATTATCCTTAAATGGTTCGACTCTCTTCCTCGTGGGAGACCCCAACTTTATCCGCTCTGCCTACTGGCAGACCGGGTATAAGAGTCAAAGTACCTACGCGAGGACGCGTGAAAGAGACGTGGGCACTGCCCGGCGGTCAATTACTGCCGGTTCCAGCGTCCACACACGACGGGTCGCCCGGTCCGTCGCAGGGCTTCATTCTGGGCTATGCAGAAAGAGCCTGTCTCCCTGGCCCGCTCCGCCATTCTAAATTTGCGGACGGGCTATATAGTGTTTCGATCCACACTCTCCCTCCACAGGTACCTCGACTCCCCAGCCTGGCCCTCGCGACCTAAGCTGGTGGACTTAACCCTCCGGGTGCATCGTCACCCCATAAATCACGCCGCTCCCCGCCGCCGCGGGGTGTGGCAGGCCGGTTTCTTAAAGTCTTCGACCTGGCTATGTTTGTTTGTACTCTCTCACCGTGTCAATCTTTTGTACCGTGAGCCACTGATGCAAATAAAACAGTTCAACACTACGGTGCGATACTGATGAGCCCAGCCTCATGGGCGAAACACGTGTCTATCGCTGTCTATTCGATGCTACAATCGGCTGCCCAGAAACTTGTCCTGCATATTGGCACACTGACCTATTTTTTTGTATTTTCATATGTTATTGAAGTGTGATCACCAAGTTTGTACATTGTCTTGTTCTCCAAAACTAATTTACACAAGGTCTTGAAATCAGTTATCGCTAGCTTTACAAAAATTCAAGAATTTTTGTTTAACCAAAAAAATTAATTAAAAGCTTTCAACAATTCTAATAGCAGTGGTACGACACATAGTTTTCTTTTTTATAGTTACAGTATATTTTACAGAAGATAGTATATGAAGTAAATTTTTCAAGTAATTTGTAGGCTTATTGGTTTGGCCTACTATTGTGTTTAAGTTCACTTCAATTTCACCCTTACACTTTGTTTCAAGCATCCCGGAATATGCGGTTTTCCATCCGAAAAATTCTACAAAAGTCGCTTGGAAACCGATGGTAGCGTCATCCAAAGGGAAGCGGCCCGTCGTTTCAAGTTTTGTTACCCCTCAAACAAACCTGACAACACTGCCGTGTTCTGTCATATTGCTGGCCTTGAAAAAATCAACTTCAGCTTGGAGCGTGGAGGGGAGAATTCACAGTACAATGAAGATGAGGCAAAGGCAGTGGTAAGATTTTAAAAAACATGTTTAGTGTCGTAGTTTTTCCTGTAATTTATTTCATGAGTTAGCTTGAACTGCCAATTGTTAGCTTGAAATAGCAAATTTAATTATAAATTTAGCTTATACCTTACCTTTTAATCAGTTTGAAACACCGGTTTTGACACAAAAGTATCACCTTTATCAATCAAGTTCATAGAACAACAGCTTTAGTGCATTTTCATTTTAAAACCACGTTCATCAGTTTCTAATATTATAATGGTTGAACGATCAAAAGTGCGAAAAACGTTAAGCACAATTAAAAATCTTAGTGACTTCACACCCGATGGGTGTGAATGCAACTCACTCTGCTTTCCACTAAACACAAACCTGTAAGGTCCCTGATCCTGACAACATTTGTCTCAAACTTCTCGATTCCCCGGTGGCGGAAATCGAAACATCTATATGTGCAGGCCGCACAACTTTTGATGAAAATTGCTGAAGACTAATCCATCAGTGCGGCTGCTTTGGCGGACCACCAATGGACCTTGGAGTGGAAGAAGAAATCTAGAAACTTCAAAGCTTCATCTCCGACGCCAGCCCCCCCACCCAACCGAATGCTTCTCTCAAGACAGCCCTAGCTGTGGCTCAATCACTTGCGCACTGGCGTTGGACTATTCCTCTCCAACATGCATGAATGAGAGGGATGGCACCACCCGATCTGTGAGTGTGGCAAGGAGGACATATCGCTGACCACACCACCTATCATGCTCCAAATGATGTGCATGGTTTGCGCAAACTGAATCATTAACCCGTCCAATGGCTGCTGGACACTTGCGCAAACATCCAGTCCGAGTCACTGCCACTGCTCAAGAGTAGTAAAAAGTAGAGCCTGTCGACCCTTGGAGTGGCGAAGAAGACAGATTCAAACTAAGAAGACGATTGTTGGTGCACTAACTAAGCTATTGTATTTATAAAACACAGCACAATAAAAGAGAGCATCGCGAAAAAGTCGTTCTTACTCGGTAATATCTTGATAGTTTGAAAGTGAAACCTTGTTTGAGTATTGTGCTGGGACGACAAATTTCGATTTCAGGTACAAGCTTCGAAAGTGAAACGATTTCACAAGATGAACCTTGTAGACTGTGTAGTCCAGTTATCCTACGCATAACGAACATATCCAACCTAAGGTATGCAGACGATACTGTTTTATTGGCGGAATCAGCAGAAGCTCTCCAAACAATAATAGAAAAAGTGAACAATATTGGAAAGGAATATAACATGAAAATCAACATAAACAAGACGAAAACTATGATTATTACAAGAAAAGAAAATGTACCAAGTTTAAATATTACTATTGGCGGAATGCTGGTCGAACAAGTCAAAAGTTTTACCTATCTGGGACACACAATAACTGAAAATGGCAGATGCAATACGGAAATATTGAGACGAATAGAAATAGCAAGAAACAACTTCGTGAAAATGAAAAAGACATTAACAACACGCAAAATTAACATCAACACTCGAAAACGAATTGCGAAATGCTATATATGGACTACACTACTCTACAATGCAGAAACATGGACACTGTCATCACAAATGGTTAAACGACTTGAGGCATTTGAAATGTGGATTTATAGAAGAATGCTTAAAATTTCATGGAAGGATAAAATCACAAACAAAGATGTACTATCCAGAATACAAACCAACATGGAAGTTCTACAAACAATTAAATCAAGAAAATTGAAATATTTTGGCCACATGATTCGCAATAATTCTATTCAAACACAACTACTAGAAGGAAAAATGAACGGCAAACGAAATAGGGGCAGACCACCAAGAATTTGGACTAATGATATTGAAGACTGGCCAGGACTTAACTACAAAACTGCAAAAGAAAAAGCTCAAAACAGAGAAACTTGGCGTCTCATTGCCTCCAACCCTCGACGAGAGGAAGGAACTTAATGATGATGATGAACGAACTTCACTTCAAACAATACTAAACATTTTCAGAAACTAAACTCTTTCTAATTAACGGATGTACGACGACCAGAAATACCAACTTAAAACCCTGTAGTATGAATAATGAATATCCAAAAAGAATAAAGAACAAATCGAACTGTTTGTTTCTCGGTAGCCGATTGTACGGTAGCAAAAATTGACAACGAGGCACGTAGGCACGTGTTTCGCGCATGAGTCAGTATCGCACCACATTGAAATACCTTTGTTGCTCGGACTACATTGCGAACTGCTGTATACGTTTAATATACTTTCAGATCAAGATATTGGTGTACTTGCATGTCACTGAGCGTGTTCCACTGTCCAGCATCATGATACTATCGCCCTACACCGCTCAAGTCAGCACTATCAAAGAGATGATAGCAAAAGAAAGGTCTCACATGAAGGAAGTCCACGTTGGTACAGTGATCACTAGTCAAGGTTGGTTTGTTACAATGTAGCAATTCATGAAACTTGTTTACTTTGTATCTATAACCCAATGGTTTCCACAACAACCGTTACGTTTTTCAGTGTTAGATAATTAGTATATTTTGCGCAGAGAATGGTAAGTATGTAAGTACAAATGTAATAATGATGAATCAGAGTCAACAGTCTGCAGTTGTTATATAGCTAATTTCTAAAGCTGCGTAAAGCTTATGCAATATTAGTATGCATTGACACTTATACTATACAGTCTGAAGTGCTGAATCTCTTGATTTATTCTGTGCATAGGAAGTGAGAGCGATTACGTCATCTTGTCCACCGTCCGCTCCAAACCTGCGCTTGCTATCGAAGACGAAGCAAATCTCCATTGGCGGCGGAAGAACATTGGTTTTGTTACCGACCCTCATCAAGTCAACGTCGCTATCACAAGAGCAAAGAGTGGCTTGGTTATCGTGGGTAAGATGGCCAGATTTTTTGATATTTTGTTTATTTGCCTTTTCTTTTTTTAGTTTGAGCTTCATTTGATTACAGCTTTTATTTTGAGCTTTTATTTCATTAAATAGCACAATGCCGTGTCATATTCTTTGTTTGAGTTATTGTATCGGAATGGCTACCCCTAACTCTTTTTACGTTGTTAACATATGTCGAGGCCAGTAGGCCACACTTCTTCGTGTGTCACGCGGCCGTAGCTCAGAGCACCTTGCAAGCTCTTGCTCTATCGTTGAACTCGACCAAGTTTTGTTCATAGCATTTTAGTTTCACACCAGGGTATTCAAACTGATGTTGCATCGTTTCCTCCTGTGGCTACTAGTGAACACTGAACAGCCATCTTTGACCTCATCATTCAAGATACACTCCATTTCGTGACAAACGCTGGTCTACTTGTTAATGTTATGGTCTGCAATCTATTTCTCAGCGCCACATTGGCTGCAAGAGGAAGACGTAGTTTCTTGTTAGTGCGGTAAAATTCGGGTTCAATATTTGAGGGGTAAAACTCGGGTTCAATATGTGAGGGGTAAAACTTGTGTTCAATATTTGAGGGGTAAAACTCGGGTTTATTATTTAAGGGGTAAAACTCGGGTTCAATATTTGAGGGGCAAAACTCGGGTTCAATATTTGAGCGGTAAAACTCTGGTACAATATTTGAGGGGTAAAACTCTGGTTCAATATTTGAGAGGTAAAACTTGAGTTCAATATTTAAGGGATAAAACTCGGGTTTAATATTTGAGTGGGAAAACTAGACGCCATGAGTAGAGAATTGAAACGCATCCACATCCACACATAAGAGGAGGGAGTGAATACTATTTTTATTTTGTCCAAGTTGCTTCTTATTTGGTTTGCTTAACCGGCACCTGAGATATTTTGTTTGTTAGTTTTTGTGGTTAAAAGTTGTACACCTGGCACAAAAAGATGTCTAGATTTTAGTCCACAGGAACATTAAAATCATGCTCACGACTTGTCATAAAATACTATCTTTTTATTTGTGTTTGTGAAGCCTATAGTTAAAATTGTCGCTTGCTTGTCAGCTTTGCTTGATGCCAACTTGTTTGTTACAGGTAACAAGAATTTGCTGGTAAAAGACACAGAAACATGGAAACCGCTTCTGGATAACTACAAAGCACGAGGAAGCATTGTCAATCACGACAATCGAAACGCTCCATGGATCTCTCATAACAACTGATGTCGTCCCATGTTTTTCAAATGGAGTAATATAGTTTGCACACAGAACTCTGTAGTGTATGTGCATTGTGCAAACTTAACTATTCACTGAAAAATAGACATATATGCAAAACAGACAAATTACGTTTTTAAATCAATGGTGTGGAAATTTTTACATTGTTTACATGCAAATAGCTGTACGTTTATATCATTGTGAACGCCTTGCACTAAATTTACATTCCAATTTGTACTATGTACAGATTTGATTTTGTATTTTTCCGCACTTCAAGATTGTTGATTTAACAATGTTTTTTTCCTTGATTGTTTTTATGTTTTGCGTAACTGTAGCGGTAGCTCAGCATTTCTAAAGAATTACACTTTTGTGCCTTTATTGTGTTTTATTAACTTCAATGAATCCGATTTAGATGATTTTGTAAAATTGTACATAACATTAAGTTGGAAGTATAACCTGCTTGGGTTGAAATGAATTTGTGATGAGTGCATATCGTAGCACACTGTGCATTAGTGATCAACACTTCACTCTACCATTTTTCTCTGTGTTTCTAATTTTAATTATTAATCATTCTTCGTGAATCAGCTTTATTTCCGGATAAACACTATTCCAGAAAGTGGTAACCTTGACCTATTGATTAGGCCCCTATTGTGATACGTTCATGCTTTCCAGAATAGGTTTGGGTAATGTATGGTACCATACGCTGTGTTTTGTGTGTTGTCTAATGATGTCATTTTTTAACGCTTCTGACCTGTTTTACGTTTTGCCTATCTAGGCTAAAATCAATAATGTATCCTTAATGGATGATAATGAATGTAGACTTACTAGCATAGAGTTGTGGTATGAAGAAAGTGAACTAAAATTTGAGAGGTCCTTTTAGCTTCATATCTAGGCCTACTTCTCATTTGGATTGTGGGAAAGTTTATCCTCAAACTGAGAAAACTTTTTAAAATATGAATCCTAGCAGTTTCTACTTGTTAGCTACTTGCAGATATTTTGATCCTCTATGCAGGCCCAGTTGCCAAGATCGACAATGCGTGCCTGCAATTTATTCACGAAATTCTCTGTAGGGTAAAATTTTACCAATTGGTTACGTTTTTGGTGTTTGGAAGTAGATGTTATCAAATAAAATTTCATCAACTGTTTTTTTACCGATGCTAGTTATTTAGCGATGACCGTTTTTAACGTTTTAATTTTCTTTGCTTCAGTTTTTGTGCAAGTATATTATTTATAATACAATTTGGGTAGAGAGAGGTAACTTTTTTAAACCATAAACACTAAGCAGACATAACTCAGCAACAACACTACCAAAAGCTGTAGGCCTAGCCTGCTGAAAGAGCTAAAAAGAGTTAAAGTAGCCTGTTAAAAGAGCTAATCACGAACTATCACATGCAACAAAATGACCTAGTTGGTTTGTATCATCACTCGCACCAAACTGTATAAACAATGAAAATTGAAATTTTTCTATTTTCCAAGAAAAATAGGTCATCGTCGTGTGAGCCTCTGGGACCGATGGTCTATCCTTTTACCTCCCCAGATTCACAATGTTTCCGGGCTACACTGGAAGGCTACTAGAGAGCAGCCGGTCTTTGGTTTGATCATCCTTGACGCGCACATCTTCCACTCTGTTAGGTGGCTTAATTGAACACGGTAGCCTACCGGTAGTCATTGATGATGTGGTCTACGCCTACGGTATCTTCCTCGGCACCACATTCACACGAGGAGGAAGAGGCCATTCTCCCCATTGATGCATGGTTGAGCTGAAAAGCCCGACGCCCGTAGCAAAACAGGTGTTGCCAATCGAAAAAAATTATTAATTATTTTGCGCTAAATTCAATAGCACATGTCATTCAACAGCTCAAACATAATTTTATGTTCTGATGAATTGAAGAAAACTCTTTATATAAATAAATTGAAACAAAAAATGTTTGCAAGTGATGATGTTATTTTGCATGGCAACAGTGCATGAAAATATCTGTAATCTCTATCTGGTCATCTTCAACTTCAAGGGGGTAAATGACGGTCCAGAAGCATAAATTTGGGCTTGTTGGAAATGTCATATCATGGTCCATACTTTCAGCCCATAAGAGCATGACTTTTCGCCAAAAACCCTTCTAAGTCCCTCCCTACTACTGCCTAGTTAGAGTTTCCAATCCCGTAGTTATAGATATCCTTATCTTAGAACAGGGGTTCTGTTATAGTCGTCATCTACGTTGAATATATGTAACTCGTGACCAGCGTCACTACATAATCACCGTTCAGCGTTTTCTGGTACAGACGTTGGAATTGATTACCACCGCACTGCGCGTGTAATCAATTGAGCGTTCTGTACCACGTTCCTTAGTTGATTGTTTTGCGTTTCTTTCTTACTATATATTGCGTTGATTTTATACACTGAATCAGTAAGTAACAAGAGGTAAATGGTTTTCTCACTTGGTTGGCTATCGCTACAATTATTATTGTTTATTTTATATTAAACGTCTGGAAATACAACAGACATTTAACTGGCGTCGCCGGCAGGATTCTTTACAGAATTTCTACAGGATTTTAGAAACATGGAGAAACTGATCGAAGTCCTGCAACAACAAATTGCCAACCAAGAACGCCAGACGAAGGAGCAAATTGCCAGGCAAGAAGAACGTCACCAAGAACAAGTACAACGTCACCAAGAACAAGTACAACGTCACCAAGAACAAGAACAACGTCATCAAGATCAAATTGCCAACCAAGAAAAGCGCCACCTTGAACAACTACGAGAAATACGAGCCCAAACTTCAAGACCACAACCAACAACAATACAACAACAGGTATCTTTACCTAAGTTCGTAACGTTTGATGCCACCACTGAACTGTGGGCAGACTATTGGAAGAGGTTTAACACCTTTGTAGCAGCACATTCAGTCGCACAAGACAAAATGCCGCAGGTTTTTCTCACCAATCAATCACCTACAATCTACAAAATGTTAACAAATTTGGCTGCGCAGGAAACAAACCCAAAAGAAGTCAACGATCTCACCATGACGGAAATTACATGGCTCAACAATTCGACCCAAAACGCTTCATCGTGAGGGAGCGATTCCGTTTCTGGAGCGAAATGAAGCGCAAGCCCGGTGAAACAGCTCAAGAACTAGCCATCCGCATACGCCAGGTAGCTGCCACCTGTGACTTCTCGTCCATTTCAAATCCATTGGACGAAGCTTTACGTACTCGTTTTATTTGTTCAATAGGTAACGAGGCGGTGCTTAAGGCGTTATTCAAAATCAGAGCTGATGAACTTACTTTCAAACGTGCGGTGGAGGTTGCATCAGAAACCGAAGAGGCAGCCAAGGTGGCCAAAGAAACTGTTTACGGCACTCCACCAGTACCAGTTGCGAAAGTAAGGACCATCAGCAAACCTCCAAAAACTAGGCAACTTACAGGTACTTTCTTTTCTTCTAAAAATAAAGAATGCTATCGCTGTGGTAATTCCAACCACAACGCCAATGACTGTAGGTTTAAGAAAGCCACTTGCCATTTCTGCAATATTACGGGACACTTACAGAGTGTTTGTCGAAAGAAAGCTAGACAGTTCAAACCTTCTAAGGTAAATTGTATCGAGGAAATTAACATGCTTTCTAGTTCTTGCAGAAAACCTCGAAATTCAAAGTTGGAAGTACCGATCTCCATTAATTCGGTAACCACACACTTAGAACTGGACACTGCTACGAATGGAAATTTCCTTTCCAACGACGTCTGGACTCGGGTAGGCGCACCTCAAATGCAAGCACCAGTGTCGCAGTTCCAATCTGCTACCAAGCATCTAGTACCAATCACGGGTTCTTTCACGGCCCAGGTAACTTGTCCTTCCACGGGAAGGTCAGATAATATTCCTTTTGTAGTCACGACAGTCAAAGGACTGAACTTGCTAGGTCGTGATGCAATCTCGTCTTTAGGAATTTCTATCGATAAATTCCTTCTGTCTAACTATTCTACTTTACAGAGTATCCAGTCATACGACAAGCCTGATAAGAGTCTGGAGAAAGCATGCTCCCTCTTATGTGACGAGTTCAAAGATGTTTTTAAGCCTGAACTCGGGTGCTTACGAGATTATGAACTAGACATAGATTTTAAGTCTGATGTTAAACCTGTTTTTCTCAAACCTAGGCCTGTACCTTTCGCGCTAAAGGAGGACTTAGCGCAAGCCTATGATTCGGGAATTGCACGTGGTGTATGGACACCAGTTCAGTTTTGCGATTGGGGCACACCGGTTGTTCCAGTCCGTAAGCCTTCAAACACTTCAGAAGCGAAGGCCAAGTTACGCATATGTGGCGATTATTCAGTCACGGTGAACCCTTCCCTGGAGACCCATCGTCACCCGTTACCCTTACCAGAAGACTTAATGCAAAAGTTGGGTGGTGGGTATGGTTTCAGCAAGATAGACTTGGCTGATGCCTACAATCAGATTCGACTTGGTCCTGACAGTCGAAAACGACTCGCATTAAGCACTCACCGTGGCGTACTTTTACAAAATGTTTTACCTTTTGGCATATCTTCTGCTCCAGGTTATTTTCAGAAGATCATGGACGACCTTACAGCCGACCTTCCAGGGGTCGCAGTCTACCTAGACGACATTCTTGTCAGTGGCACTACTGCTGAGGAGCATCTCCAGAATCTTAGACGGCTCCTCGATCGACTTCACTCAAAAGGCCTGAGGTGTAGGAAAGACAAGTGTAAGTTTGCACAACCTCAGGTAGAGTATCTCGGACACATTTTGTCCAGGCAGGGCATCTCCAAAGGTCCCAAGGTAAACGCCGTACTGGAGATGTCTGCCCCCACTGACGTATCTTCTCTTCGTTCGTTTTTAGGTTCCTTACAATTTTATTCGAAGTTTCTACCGTTGAACGCTTCTACTGTAGCAGAACCACTATACCATCTCACGAAAAAGGACATTCCTTGGAGATGGGGAAAACAAGAGGAAAACTCTTTTGCTCAGCTGAAGCATCATCTATCTACTGATGAGGTTCTTACACATTTCAATGTCACTTCCGGTAGGTATCGCATGTGATGCTTCTAGTGTGGGCATCGGTGCTACTTTGTTTCACCGTTACCCAGGTGGCACAGAACGGCCTATAGCAAACGTTTCAAAGATATTAACAGCTTCGCAGAGAAACTATAGTCAAATTCAGAAAGAGGCTTTGTCGATAATTTTTGCGCTAAAGAAATTCTATCAATATCTTTTTGGTAGATCATTCATTTTGGTCACAGATCATAAACCATTGCTTAGTCTTTTTGGCCCGACCAAATCGACACCTTCTTTGGCAGCAAATCGTTTGGCTCGTTGGGCACTCTTTTTATCGCAATTTACCTACACTATTGAGTACAGGAAGACGAAGGATCATCAAAACGCTGATGCTTTGAGTCGCTTACCAGCAGGAGGGGATAAAGTCTTCGATGAAGAGGAAAGTGCGGATGACATTGATATCGTCTGCGCTATCGATGCTTTGGATTTACAGGTCCAGACCCCAAATGCTGCCTCACTGCGTAAAGAATCTTCTAAAGATCCTACCATTTCCACGGTAATGCGTTTCATTCATGAAGGATGGCCGGCCAAGTCTTCTCCACAAGACCCGGTCGAACCGTTTCGTAAGTACGCAGACTCTCTTTCTACTTGTTACGGATGTCTACTTTACGGTTCCAGAGTGGTCATCCCTTCCAAACTTCGTCCTTCCGTCCTTCAATTGCTTCATGAAGGACATTTCGGCATTGAGAGCATGAAGCAGTTGGCAAGAACGTCCGTCTACTGGCCAAACATTGACCGAGACATAGCGGAACTTTGTCACAAGTGCAGTACCTGTGGCGAATATCAACCGCAATCTAAAACCCAGGTCCAATCATGGACGGTTCCAGAAGCACCGTGGAGTCGCTTGCACATAGATCATGCGGTAGAATTCATGGGTTACCATTGGTTACTCAGCATTGATGCTTTTTCTAAATACCCATGTATTCATGCTACTACTTCTTTATCTTCAACAGCTACTATCAACCTGCTAGAAGAAGATTTTGCTCATTTCGGCTATCCCCATACTATAGTTACCGATAATGCTACTACTTTTAAATCCACAGAATTTCAAACTTTCTGTAAGGAGAGGGGTATGGTACACATCACGGGTGCACCTTACCATCCGGAAACCAATGGAGCGGCGGAGCGCCTCGTACGTACGTTCAAGCAAGCACTTCGCAAATCTTCCCTACCCCCGAAGCAGGCCGTCTTGGAATTCCTACAGCAATATCGACGCACGCCCACTCCGAGTGGCTACTCTCCAAGCCAATTACTCAACAATCGTCAGATTCGAACCAAGATCGACACGCTTCTCCCTACACCGTCTCAAGTGGTACCCCGACAAAACCCTCACAACACCGACGCCTCCGAAGGTACCAAACGACATTTCAAACCGGGAGATCCCTGTTACGCGCTATCATTCACTCCACGACGGAGCCAGGATCCTCGTTGGGTTCCAGCCGAGGTGATCAAGCGACAGGGTAGCCGAATCTTCCTGGTACGTCTGCTGCCACATGGTCCGACGTGGAGGCGCCATATGGACTAACTGCAACCTCGCTATGCATCATCGGAGGACCAGGAGCCGGGAGATACTCCTGCACCAACAATCGACTCTTCCGCTGTCCCCACCTCAGCCCGAACGAATTCGGACGACACACCGACTGTACCGGAATTCGGGCCACACAACCCACGAAGGTCGAGCCGTCGCCGCAGACCTCCGGCTCGTTTCGGACTTTGAGTTTTATTGTTAATTCGGTGTCTTGTTCATTTTTTATGTTTGTGTATAAAAATTATCGGGGAGGTGTTATAGTCGTCATCTACGTTGAATATAATTATGTAACTCGTGACCAGCGTCACTACATAATCACCGTTCAGCGTTTTCTGGTACAGACGTTGGAATTGATTACCACCGCACTGCGCGTGTAATCAATTGAGCGTTCTGTACCACGTTCCTTAGTTGATTGTTTTGCGTTTCTTTCTTACTATATATTGCGTTGATTTTATACACTGAATCAGTAAGTAACAAGAGGTAAATGGTTTTCTCACTTGGTTGGCTATCGCTACAATTATTATTGTTTATTTTATATTAAACGTCTGGAAATACAACAGGTTCTTAACCTTTTTTGTCTCGTTTACCCTTTGCCAAATGAAAAAAGTAAAATTTACCCCCATGCTTGCTTTCCACGAACAATTTTGGATATTCTTGGAACAGTCGTTGAAAGAGCGATTCGCATGTCGTCTTTGGGAACTAAGGGAGATCGACGTTTTGTTTTAAGAGTCAACAATGAAGAGAACCCTGCTTCACACAGATAAGTAGCCTAGGCTAGTTGGAAAAGGTATAATAACTTTAAATGCACGCTCAGTCAGCGTAGGAAACTCTTCGACTAATCCACACCAAAACTTGGTAGCCTACAGTCACCATTGCACGATAAGAGATTGAAACAAAGCGTTGTTGAACATTGAAGATCAATCAATTCATCTTTGCAAAGATCATCGTCAGCAATACTTTCTAACTTGGCTTCGAAGGGATGAGTTATCCAAAGAGCTGTAGCCTACCGTTAAAACTTTCACCGTCAAAGTTCCTTTTTAAGGCGGCAAGATGCTGGCATATTTTGACTTCGAGGTCAGAAATCTCGTTGCCACTTCTACTGACTTTCCAATCATCAAATGTTGGAAAATTTGCGTACCGGTAAATTGCTTTTTTAACTCTTTTACTCCACAGATCTAATTTGGTCTGAAAGCCCTGAATTTTATCATGTGGCCTACATCTATAATTATTAGTAACAAACACTTATTAGGCCTACTTGCATTGCATATTGAGCTGGTTCAAACTTGACAAAATGTCTGTCAAGTAAGCCAATGCAATAATAAATTTGTTGTCGCCAAAGTGCTTACTCAACGGGGATTTGCGTTCTCGAAGAAAAATCTCGATTTCACCATGTAGTTCGAAAACTCGAGACAAAACAAGACCCCTAGAGAGTCACCGAACTTCGGTGTGATAATGGAGAACAGAGTGTTCTGATCCCATCTGATCACAAACCACTCTGAGTTGCAATCAGCAGAGTTGCAATCCACTTTGTGGTCGAAGTCCTAATTAGGTTGTGTACAGTAAAAATGTAGCACACATAGGCCTACGCTACTGCAATGAAACTGGTGGTCTATTACTATTACTTGCGTGGAGATAAAAGAAAGACAAAAACTTGCATTAAGCATAAATTTGAATCAAAATCGAATGCAGCACTAGCACTTTTTCATAACTGAAAAAATGAAGTTTGCTGTAACTTATGATTCAGTAAACTTACCCCCTCGGTAGGAGAGTAACTTTACCCCCGGTTAAGAACCTCTGTCTTAGAAGAACGGAAACGTTTTCAGTGACGTACACGCATAAGCACGCTTGGTCAAAATCGTGGAAACAGGCAGGGAGTCGAACCGTTTGATTTTTCCGGTTCAAAGATTGTTTCAAAATTTGGTTCAGGTTCGAAAAAACTTAAAACCGGTTTTATAAGTTCCGGTTCGGGTCCGATAAAATTAGGCCTAGGCCTACTATTGCCCAACTACTAACTAGCCCAATTGGGCGTGAAAACCGCAAGGTTGGCAACACTGATCTCAACACTGCTTTGTTCAATTAACTTGCCTTTGTTGTTTGTTGCACAAGTTACAATCAAACTATATTGTCTATGATGTCACAGAACAGAAGTTGTTTACCTCAAAAAATTCCTCTCCAAAGCATCGATGATAGTGGATCGTGTGTTACGGAATAGGCTATAATTCATCCGTACAATGTGGCCTCCAAGATAACAACATGCTACGTACAACTTCACATACCATAATGCGAACAATGACGTAATGCTGGAGTGAACCGCTTTTTTCAACCGGTTCGGCTTCGGTTAGGGTTTAAGCTAACTCAAATTTTCGGTTCAGTTCCGGTTAAGGTTCAGACAAAATCGCGCCAAAACCGGTTTACAAAAATCCGGTTCTGGTTCGGTTCGACTCCCTGGAAACAGGTTTTTTTCTCACAAACGGAACGAAGTGAACTGAACAGAAGCCTATACCAGATTTAGGCTATTTGATTTAACTAAAATGGAAAGTTGCTGAACGAAACGCCGAATCCACTCCTTTCTAAAACTTGTGTAAAAAATGGAACTCCAAAGCCACTCCATTCTGAACATAGAGAAAACTCGGGCTCCACTCCATGCTCAACTTTAAATGGAACTCAGCTTGTAACTCAATGGAACTCAACTCAGCTTTGTGATTTATTTACAAATGCTTCATCTATTCATCAGCATAACACAAGATATCAAACAGGCAACAATTATTTTATAAACAGATCAAACACAGAATTTGGCAAGAAGTCTATGCAGGTATTGGGACCAATGCTCTGGTCAGAGGTTCCAAGCAGGCTGAAAAACTTATCATTTCATTGTTTCAAAAAAGAGATCAAAACGTTAATTTTACAAAGCTACAGTGCATCGTAAGTGATATGTTATGGAAACCAACTTGTCAGTTGCTTCGGAAACTTTATTATTCTCTGCTTGCTTCATGGAATTTTGTGTTTTGGCCTACGTTATCATCAATATGTTTTTTTTTTTTTTGTTTTTTTTTTTGTGCGTATGCTGTTGTTGAAGCGCGGGAACGTTTCAATTATTATTTTTCTCTTGTAAGCTTATGTTAAATGGCAAAATCGTAATTTCCGTAGGGTGGCAATTGACTAGTAGACCGTATGGTCGTCTCGTTGTCTCCCTGTCGGTATGGGAACTTGTGTAACTTTTGTACTGTGTATATTGCATATTTCAAACATGTACCTATGTTCCTGTTACTGACAAATAAAACATTGATTGATTGATTGTAAACTTGTTATTTTTGTTAGCAAGTGGCAACTCTGATTTTGTTGTATTTTTTTTCAAGGGCAGTTCAACAATAATTGTGCAACAATGCACAGTTACCGGTACCATGCTGACGTTTTTTAACGCAAAATTCAAGAAATTTGGCGTTTATTCAATGCATTTGGAAGGCTATTTTTGTTTAGCATTTTGTTGTATCTATTTGTAATAGGCCTATTTATAAAGGCTGTGGTTATATTTACGCTATATGGGGTAATAATAGCCTCGATTGTGTTGCCAGATAAGGAATTCTGCCCTAATTTGAGAAAAGTTTAAAGCTGTTGAAAACAAAAATTTGTAACTCTGGCAACACCTGATTGTAACCATGACATTAAGTGTGGAAAAATTGCCTTTTCCATTTATAAATGTAGCTCCTGCGGGCCCGCAGTGTGGGCACCAAGGCCTATGAGAGGGGGGTACGGCGTACCCTTGAGAGCTCAGGACTGTGATTGTTGGGGGGCTCAAAATTTTGATTTAGATTACGCGCAGAATTGTTTGGTTAAAAGTTAAAACCATCTTAAATGACCAAATTCAAGCATAAAAGTTGTTATTCTGTAGTCCTAGGGGGCCCGGAAAGGTAATTGAATTAATTGCATGCAAATTAGATAGGCTAAGACAAAGAGGGTCCGAAGTGAGAGAGGGGCTCGGAATGACTCTTCGTACCCCTAGTAAAAATTTCTCTCAGAGGCCCTGGTGGGCACTACACACCTGTTTTCATAAACAATTGGTTCTGGAATCCGGGCGGCCTTACAGGCCCGCTGTTTTTCCTTGCATTGTGTACAAATCTTCAGGCCGGAATTTCACAGAGTGCGTAGGCCTACTTGCTCTCTCGCATTACGGTGCATTCACATGATTTTGTGTCGATCTGCGTTGTTGGTCTGTTGTGTGCTGTGTGTAACCAACAAGTCGTGACCATGTTTGTAATCAAAAAGCTGGTTCTTAAACTGCGTCTAACGTCTTACTTCTGGAGGATAAAAACTAGCAGGAGTCTTAACTTTTGGTATGAAAGTTTTGATAAGTTATGGAATGAGTTGGTTTTCTATATGTACTGGTACCAGTAAGTTTGTTATAATATTGGTATGTTTCAAGAACTTTCAATGTGCAGTTAAATGTAGAAAAGTAGTTTCAATAGTTTTTAAGATGAGCATTGAGCAGTGTACTCCAACTGTAGAAAGTCTTGTTATGGGCTTCAGTTTCAACATTAATTTCAATCAGTTTTGTATTCTATTTGAATTCAAAACATTACTTTCAATCAGTTTTGTATTCTATTTGAATTCAAGACTTATTTTTGTCAGACCGGTCTTACTCTCTTGTTTCAATGTGGCAAGTTGGTTGGTACAATTGCAATAAACTATTACGAGGTACCGGTAGTAAACTAGAATAAACTATTTATATAGACGCCGTTGTCTGTTCATTCTCGCACTCGGGATATCGTTGCACTACTGCAGCTATATATGGGTGGCCCATCTTTAAATAATGCCGCTACATAAACATCTGGTTTAAAATTGCAACTTCTCTTCCTTAATCTTGATAATGCTTCTTCTGCATTGCAGACAAATATGAGAGCTATTGGCAGACAATGATACCGGTAGAGAAGTAGACTTTTTATAGTAAAAAAAGTACTTGAGGTGTACTGTAGTCTATGTAGATGCACTGACGTGGGTGCAACCTATTTCCTTCCCTGAACAGTTCGTCCCCTGAAAAGAAGAGAAAAAATACCGAAGCGCTGAAGTCACTGATCAGAGTTGCCGAAACAGTTGACCAGGCTAAGTAAAAAGTATCTTGAAATAATAGTTGATATACCGAACGAACCTCACTTTCTGGTTAGGGTAACTATCAAATTAAGATTGTAGCCCCTCCATTTCAAATGATAACGAGATGCCACACTGGAATTCTGATCTATTTACTTCCAACTAACATTTCTATACAAAATTACAACGAAAAAGTCACACTTATTTTGGCCCATAAAAATTCAATGATTAATTCAAGAAGAAAATTTTAAAATGTTTGCAGGAACTGCGATCAGCGACTTCAGCTTTGTTCTATTTTTTCTCTCAATCTTTTCAAGAGGTAAAATAGGTTGCATCCCACTGACGTTGCTTCTGCAATGTTTGGAAGAGAAAATGTTTTACAAACATTTCATTAAAATTGTTTATCTGATGTCGCGTCAATGCGATAAAAGGGGGTGTAGGGTAGGCTACAGAAAATTTGCTTGGTGATAATGGGCCACGAAAGAAAAAAGGTTCAGAACGACTACTAAAAATTTTGCAAGAAATTTTAGTTACAAGTTTTTTTTTTATGAGTGAGAGCAAAACAATTTTCTGACAATGCGTCAGTAAATATTAATACTGCAGTATGTGCATAAACTGTAGGACGTAGGTTGATTAATTAAGATTGGACTTGTTTTGTTTGGTAATTGATAATTGCAGTATGTATCGCTGTGTAAGATATTGCAATCTGACATCGTCGGCGTATCAAAGATTGTTAACCAAACAGGCAAATTCTATAAACAATGGTCCAAATACAACATGTGAGTATTGCAATGCAGATATATTATGTACCGTATATATTGTATATTCTTCGCTTTTTTAAATGTGCACTTTGTTATACGCAGCTTTTTTTAAAACGTGCAAAGATGTTGCATCACAGTGGAGTGTCCCTCAAGGCTGTCAAAGAACACTTTACGCTATGGTTCAGAGCGCTTGCTTAACTAAGTTTCTTTATCCTGTTCTAGCAGACTTGACACCATCAAAAAATTGTCTTTATGCTCTTTTTTGTTTACTGAACTGGGATTAAAAATAGATTTTCATACCATCAAATTATTAAACGTAAAGTTGTAACCATCCAGATGACATCTAACATTGCATTGAAACTGAAGAAACCTAAAAAGTATTGCCTTTCCTTTGAGAAAGCACTTTTCCCGCAGGTAAAGGTGCAAGCAAAAGTTAAGCAAGGCGCGAGCACACAACACACACAGTCACACATTGTTTTTTCATCTAGAGTTCAATGTTAAACATACAATGTATTAAAGCTTTGGTAGAGAGTTTGCTTTGTTGAGCCATAGAGAAATAAAACATAGTAACTTTAGCGGGTTTAGCATACTTTATTTCACACAAAATATAACATAATTAAATAAAATAAACCCAAACGTTTTCGACACGTACGTGTGTCCTCATCAGGAATTAAATCTGCAATACATAAAATGAAAAATCGTAAGATAAATTGTATTGTACAATGTATTGTAGACCATGGGTTTGTGTCTATGATTTTTCGCACCAGTGTAATAAAAGGCCATAGATATACAATTATTTTGAATGAAACGGCTGTATGTATAGTGCCATATAAATGCCACTTCCACTAGATGAATTTGTCATCGTAGTAACTATTTGTTACTTCAATGTGACAACATTATCAATCATATAGCATGGTAGCAGTCCAGTTTTAATGCTGTGGTGTTCCTGTTACTGAGAGTGGCCGGATTCACCTCCAAATGCCATTCAGAAAAATAAAGTTTTGCTAATATATACTGTATATATATACACATTTCAGCATTGAAGTTCATAATCTATGGACAAGAGCAATCGGGCAATAAACGTTTTTAGAACGTGCTTTCTAGCAAGTCATTATTAAAAAAAAAGTGAAATAGCAAAGCCAGTAAATGTTGTTTTTAAAAATGCTTGCTGTGAAAATTAAAATGTATTAATCTTACTGACACTGAAACTTATTTTGCAGCTCGAAGATGTAAAAAGCAATGGTTCAGTCAGCAAACAAAACATGCAAGATCTTATTCATCCTCAACTTCTGCAGATCTTTCTGGAAATGTTGGATCAGGATTGTGTATTGTTGGTGGAACTATATTCTTTGGAATAGTATGTTTTGTATTGACTTCCTTGACTACTTTTCAAAAATTACAAGTGCATTGTTTTTTTATTTGATCTGAGCTATCAATTAAGATTTTTTTGTGTCCAGGCTTGCACCTGGTGGGTAAAAATTCGAATTAAATGGCCGGAAAGGCCAGGAAGCTAATCTTCATTTCCACCCTCAGACATTCCTTTTAGTGTCCTCAATCACATGCTCTTGAGCTGTGTTGAACCGGTGCCCTATGAAGTTGTACCAGGGTGCGATCTAAAATAGTGACCTACAAGGTGCGATCTACAATTGCGATCAGGGTGCGATCTACAATTCATACTTTTGCAATAATAATAAAGCATTAAGCATGTTCCTTGCAGCGGTTTTAAACAGCTATTTTTTGCCATTTAGGGGTTATACAAATACTGGAACAGCACCCATGTAAATGCTGCAGAAATTTTACAAAAACAACAAGCAAACCAAGAAGATATTCCAGTCGAAGGTGAAGAGGAAGAGAACACAGGTTCACCAACGTATAATTGCGCACATTTACTCAGTCAATGCTTTGACATGTGCTTTTTATGTTTTCGAAATCTGTTTTACTATTATTTACCTACTGTTTTAAACTCTTTTCATGGTGTTTTGTTTTCGCTGTGCCACTGCCATGGCTACCTAAAAGTGTGGCTTGATTTGTCACATTCTACAGATTTTGACTATTGTCTGACTGAAATTATTCTAACTTTTTCTTTTTACTGACTCCTAACTTGATATAAAAGGTACGGTATTTGTTGAATTGTAGAAGCAGTAAAAAATGAGAAAACAAGATAAAATACGTTCAATCAGATTGTTAGCAAGCGGCTTACAGTCTGACTGAATTTATTATGAATCGAATTGTCTTTGTTTTTAAAGCCTGGTAATGTTAAAACCCAACTTATTACCTGGGGAGTGGGGAAGACAGTTAAAAAGACGTTAAAATATTATTGTTAAAAAATTTCGCTCAGGCAGTTACCAAAAGTTGGCAAAAACAGGAAAAGTCTACAGAATGTAACAAATCAGGCCATACCTCTTTGTAGCCATACACTATTCACATTATCACTTTTTGAGGGGTTGTTTTTGTGTCATTTCATTTCAGATAACGTTGCCGTCCCACAATTTCCTGCCGAAGTTCAGTACTTACTAATTGGAGGGGGAACTGCTGCTTACAGTGCAATGAGAGCAATCCGAAAGAGAGATGTTACTGCCAAGGCATGTAAAAGTATTTTTTCTGAAGCTCAAGATAGTTTTATGACCACATATACTCTGTGAGGTGTCTCTTGATATTAAACATTACTTGTTTGTCAGCATGCAATATATAAAACTATAACCTATGTGAGTTTTTTTATTGATAAACCTCTAAAAAGTCTGAAAATTTTTCAATTTTTTTATAGCTTCTGATTTCTGATAAACGGTTTGATACTAAGCACAGCAACATTGTCTTTGTTTTGTAAGATTGCTTTTTGGAATAGGTTTTGATTGTCACTGACGAAAAAGAGTCTCCTTACATGAGACCTCCATTGTCAAAAGAACTTTGGTTCAGTGAAGACCAAGAAGCTGCGAGAAAATTTGAATTCACGCAGTGGAATGGGAAAAAGAAAGACATCTTTTTTGAAGAACAGAAGTTTTTTTGCAAACCCCATGAACTTGCCGAAAAGAGTGGAGGCGGCGTTGCCCTTGCTACAGATGCCAAGGCAAGCAAGATTACAATTTAATCTTTTTTTAACTGGACTCTACAAGTTTCCATATTTCGTGTTACTGTCATCGCAGCAATGAGTTGATTGTATAATTTTCATCCAAGTTTCGTACAAGGTAAAACAAGAACTGTTGCCATAGTTCTGTCAAAGTTTCAGCACGCGTTATTCCATTATTCACACGTAAAATTAATTCAAACGAGAAGTAAAGTTGCTCCACAGTAGGAACTTGCAGTAACACACGTTGTTATAGATTTGCATGCCATATTCCATTGCACAGTTTGTTTTTGTCAGCACCACAAGATTGTATTTTTTGGCATGTACAATTGTACATGTACATATTCCCATAAGCGTTATACCCTTAATGAAAGGGAAAAAAGTTGCAAAAACTTGAAAGATTGTAAACGCACTATTACATGAATGGATGTGTGCATAATACGGCACTTGTTTTTGGCCAACACAGCCGCAAAACCCGATTGCTACTACAGTTTACACCTGGCATTACGCACACCTACGTACATAATTACCTCGTTCAGGTTGTGTCCATCAACTCCTCAGAAAACACAGCAACACTTCGCAATGGCGTGGAAATAAAATACGAAAAGTGTTTGATTGCAACTGGAGGGCAACCAAAAAACTTGCCTCTCATCAAGAAGGCTGGTGACGAAGTGGTCAACCGCACGACGTTGTACAGAAAAGTAAGAAAATTTTATGATGACTGTTTTTATAGCGCTTTTATCATTCTGAAAAGTCATTTGACAACTTTTTCGATTGTTTCTGTAAAGTTTAGCACTTGTCGTTTTTAGTGACAATATTATTCGTATAAAATTGTCACAACTAATTGTCGAACCAGGATTGCATGATTGGAAAGCGAGCGCCTTAGCCGCTGCGCCATCCCACCGCCGTTATTTGTATAAAATTGTCAAATGTCTTGGACGTAATTTTTTAATTGTGTTTAGGCAAGTGACTTTCTTGAACTTGACAAAGTCACCGACAATGTCGAGTCAGTGACGGTGATCGGTGGAGGCTTCATGGGGAGTGAGCTGGCATGCGCTCTTGGCCATAAAGGTATGTCTGTGCATTAACAGAATAATGTAACTAATGTGAACATTGGGAATGTTCTTGTTAAACTCACACATCACTTTCATGTACATTTGAAAATATTTTCTGGAGTTATTCCGTTATTTTTTCACTTGCAGCGAAAAAACAAGGGTTTGAAGTGAATCAAGTATTTCCTGAGCGCGGAAACATGGGGATGGTTTTGCCTGAATACCTTACAAAGTGGACCACGGAAAAAGTGAAAAACGAAGGAGTCAATGTCGTCACCGAAGCGTGTGTTAAAGACATAGCCATGGATGGAGACAAAATAAAAATCACAACAAGTAAAGGCCAAGAGGTGCATTGGGTGACTGTAAACCCAACTATAAGCTGCTAGAGCATCTTTGTGAAAGTAGTCAGATATACGCCTAACAATACTTTGTTGGTTGTTTTGCGTATTATATCTCTTTTTTCCCGTTTGGCTCTGAAAAATCTGAATCACTTGAAGCGTTTGTGTGATAACTCCTTGATCAAAGCTAGATTACCTCAGTGTTATCATTACTTATCTCTGTGTATTGCTGCAGATAACAACAGATCACTTGGTAGTTGCCGTCGGCCTAGACATAGATACCAGCTTAGCAGAATCCGCTGGAATTGAAGTAGATGAGAAATTCGGTGGATACAGAGTAAACGCTGAACTGCAAGGAAGGTCTAATATATGGGTGGTAAGTCGGCACTCTAACGCTTTAAAAAAATCTAAATGGGATTTATTTACTGCGATACCTAATAAAACCTTTTGCTGCCCCAATGGAGAAACTCAGTGCACTTATAAAGCCATTCCTGTTTTACAACGACCCAGTATTGATAATTTCATATTAATTGTAACACCACTTTCCTTAGGCAGGTGACGCATCTTGCTTCTATGACGTGAAACTAGGCCGAAGACGTGTGGAACATCATGATCATGCTGTAGTCAGCGGAAGGTTAGCTGGAGAAAATATGACTGGAGCACAAAAGCATTACTTCCACCAGTCTATGTTCTGGTAAGTTGACCGGTTCTCCTGTGAAGATGTTTTACTTTACACTGTGCCTGTTTTGAAAATGCCTTTTGCTTGAGTTCATTTTGTTTGTCCTTTGTTACAGCCAGTGGCGTAGCCAGAAAAAAAATTTGGGGGGGTGGGTCAAATATTTGATGATTTGAAGAGACTTGACAAAGCGTATCCTGGTGGGTGAAGCAAGGGAAGCAATAAAGCTGGAAGAGCGTGCCGCATACACGCGTATTCTAGGGGGTCCGGGGGCATGCTCCCCCGGAAAAATTTTGTAAAATTACACTCAAATAATGGATTATAGCGCTTTCTAGAAACACTTTCAGGGTAATATTTGTATGAAATTTATTACCAGATAAACAGCTATTAACTTATTAAAGGTAGCTGTTACACATCACGAACGGGCAAAAACTGCGGCTAAAATTATAGAACACATAAAACTCAGCTACACAAAAACCCAACCAACAGAGTAAGCGAATCTGAAATTGCTTCCACAGATTAGTTAAAAGAAGCGTAAATCGCGTAAACTTTGCTATGCGCGATTTACGATTTGCAAAATTTATTGGTGTCTTTCTGTGTGTCTAAAACAAGTCCTGGGGGGTGTTAATAGCCAGATGTCTTGGAAAACGATATAAATTTGTACAAATTATATTATATTTTCAACAAAGGGTTCAACTTCGGAATCCAAACTTTGAAAATTTAGGTGGGGGGCCATGGCCCCTTTCGCCCCCCTGGATACGCCTATGGTTACAGCTTTAGTAGCTTTGAGGTGTCGCGGTTTTAGTGAAGCATTGTCTTGCTTCGTGGCGTTTAGAACCTTGTCGTATTGAACTGGAGATTGTATTGAGTCACAATAGTAAGGTTTTGCGAATGCATACGCGAAAGTCGTATTTTGTCCTCTAAATGTCTTATAGTTATTTTAATGTTCTTTTTGAATAACCGGTTCCTATGCTCAGGTCTGATCTCGGTCCAGATGTTGGCTACGAGGCGATAGGATTGGTAGACTCGAAGTTACCGACGGTTGGCGTCTTCGCTAAAGCCACAGATAAGGATACACCCAAAGCGGCTGATGAAGAAGGTCTCAGGTCGGGCACTGAAGGTGGGTTGATTATAAAACATACTCTTGATCCACTAACGTAGCTTGTGTTCTTTGACATTTGACAGTAGAGATCAGATATCTTCATAAGATCTGCTACAAAAGCATCGATTCATCTTCAGTTTGCAACCTACATACGTTCAAGAGCCAACACAAACAGCAGAAGTTTAAGATCATTTCATGGGGTTCAGCTGCATTGCCGAGAGCCCTGAAACGACACTCGAAAGGGCGCCGGTTCGACACCGCTCAAGAGCATGCGGTTGTGTCTTTGGCAGGACACTTAATGAAATGCCTGAAGGTGGACACAAAGATTGGCTTCCTTGCCTTCCCGTACACTTAATTTAAATCTTCAATCACCGGGCGTAAGCCTGGATACGACAAACAAAAACATGGTGTTCAAAAGGACTTTAAGACTGAAGAAAACATATTTAAATTCCCGGGACTAAAACTATCCACAGTAATAATTTGCCTCTAGAGATAGTAAGTAAACAGCGTAACGCATTAAAACCCTTCACAAAAAAACTTTTATTGTATGGATAAATACTCTTCATGCCCGGTTTGATTCATTTCTTTGATCGTAGCTTGTAATTGTTGTTGCTACTTTCTTTGGCTTAAATTTAAAAGCCTACCACACTGTCTTCGTTAGTCTTCTTTAAACGCTGCACTCGTAGAGAAGCGCGAGGTTACACGTTGTCAAAACTAATCTCGTGTGACGTTACTAAGCGTACCTGCAAATACACCAAAAACCTGCTGTGTATTTACGACGTTGCTCCAAAATCGCTGCCTCATACATTCAACTTCAAGGCAATTACCCGAAAATCGAAAGGACTTCGGTTCGAGACCCCTCGAGAGCAATCGCTTGTGTCCTGACAAGACACTTTACAATATGCTGGAGGTAGACCCGACTGGTAACTTAGTTTAAAAAACAGCTTCCTGTCTTTTAAACTCACTTATTCAATGCTTCCACTACCCTGGAATAAGCTTTGAAACAAGGAAGCCCAAGATTCGTTGCTCATTCGAACTATGTCATCAAATTCTATACTGCTCACAACAGTTGCATACGGTCTTAGTGATCATTAATGCATTAAGTACAGAATATAGCGACAAAAATGGAAGTCTGAACACACGAAAAGCTTTTTGATTCAAAGCAATTTATGCTTCGTCTATATGTTCGCATGATCAAAAGGATTGCACTTTAGATTCGAAGACATGTTGACATTCATTTCTCCATGACATCATTGACTATTTTTCCTTCAGTTTTCAAGCTAGAATGACATGGACTTGCAAGAAATGTAATTATTGCAGCACAAGAGTGAAATAACCCACTGAGAGAAGGGTGCCTTAAATAAAAGTTTTGCCAGATGTTCGTTGAATTTCCAATCCAAGTACTATTGCTAACCATTTCAAGTTTATTAATGCTTGCTTCTTAAACCCAGCCTAAAATTTTTAGATAACCACACAAAGGTAATCCAAAGCGACTTCAGGCTATCGGTACAATCGTTGCATTAATTTCAGCTTAATGTAGAAACCCTAACCTGGTGTAAGTGTATTGAAAGTAGTTTTGAAACTCCGACAGTAAAAAACAGCACTTAGGGTGGAAGAACATCTGACACTGCTTTCGTTTAACGGACCCTTCCCTCTGCAGTTGGTTGCGCATGCCGTGCTGATAAAAATACCTGACGCAAATGCTACCGTTACTGTTGAAACAAAAATCTTCCAACTCACATACGCAGCACCACAAGTTGTCACAAAAGACACGTTTTGTTACATCAGAACGAAGAACCGTTGCCTTTTGTGACATCTTGCAGCAGTATACACTATACAGACACCACACAAAGGACGGAAGATTTTGGATTAGATACCGATATGAACAATTTTTTTCATACGAAATGTTCATCAAATATTTTGAGTCACAAGACTTCGTCAATAAAATAAGGTAAAATTCGTCAAAGCTGTAATTTCGCCAGGCGTATCTTCTGGTTGAAACGGTCGACGAAAGAAGTATTTTCTAGATTAAAGGTTAATATGGCTCTTAAATGTTAATTGCAGCAGTTATGAATCTCGTTGATGCAAGATTGAAAAATAATACTCATAAAATTTAAGGTACAACAGAGAGCAATGAAGATACCAAGCCAACACCTTCCCAATCTAATAACGATGAATTTGGGAAAGGTGTCGTCTTCTACCTTAAAAACGAAAAAGTGGTCGGTTTGCTTCTGTGGAATGTGTTTGGAAGAATGTCGATTGCAAGAAAGGTGACTTTTAACCCTTATATTGCATTACAACTTTAAAAGATTTTAATTACATTTTACAAGTAATATTTCGATTATAAAGCAAGCTATTTTTCAACACTCTGTAATAGCCAGCTGCCTGAATAGTGAACACGGAGAAGTTTTGGACCTTCATAGGTCCGTCACTGATGGCAAGTGCTCATATTTTGCGGTTAGGAAATTGTCAATAGGTTGGCATCCAATAGTTTCATGTTACAATTGTTGACCGTAGTTGCAGAAAAAATTACTTCTGTAGCACTCATGTTATGGTCTTATAAACGAACAGCAAATATATCTGCAACGGGGAATAATACTCGTCGTAAGATAAATAACATAGATATAGGTCGCACATACACCCATAGTAGGCTGCTGTTGATTTCAAAACACTATTACGCTTTTTTTTCAGCTAATTCGTGATCAACAATCTCATGAGGATTATGGTGAAGTGGCCAAGTTGTTCAAAATTCACAGTGACGAAGATTAAAGTCTTCTTCATCGTATTTGCTTGGTTTTCCCAATGCAACATCTCAAGCGTTAGACGATGAGAGATGAACATCAGACCAACATAGCTTGTAATTATGAACGATGGTGTAGCTCTGCAAAACTGCAGGTGTGCTCATTACAATAATGCGAATATTTAAAATACATTTGCCAACATGCTGTATCGTACGAGAAGATATGAGAATTTGCTTCAGCAGCATTTGTTTCTTTGCGCAGCCATAGTCCGAAGGTTAATAGTAGGAGTGTCTGACGTCATATTGCTGATACTCGCTTCACCTGTGTGCAATTGTGCGGTGACGATTTTTCGCACAGCTGTAGCGAAACACTGGTTGACATTTGTATCATCCTTCGCACTGGTTTCTATGTGGGGATAGCCGCCATTATCCTTACACCAATCAAGCACGTCATGTCTATTGACCATCTTTTTGCTCGAATCTACATCCACTTTATTGCCAATGACTATGAACGGAAATTCTTCACCGGCTACGTCTGCGTAGTAGAGAAATTCGGTCTTCCAGCTTGCTAAGTTGTAAAAGCTCTGCGCGTCATCGACAGCGTAGGTCAGTAAACAGCAGTCGGCGCCACGGTAGAAGGGAGTGCGAAGACTTTTGAAGCGTTCCTGGCCGGCAGTGTCCCAGATTTGCAACGTGTATTCCTTACCTTCAACTTCTAAAGTTTTGGTGAGAAATTCCACTCCTGCACGTATGTTACATTTTTAGATGGGGCAAAATAATACCACCCAGATTTTCATACCTTAGCCGAAATTCAGAATGTTAACGCAGTGGCTTTTTCAAAATCAGATAATTATGCGCATACTTACTAGTTGCAGTTTGGTAAGTTAAAGTGGAATGAATCGACCCAATCAAGAATATTTTGCAAAAAGCAATATACTGGTACAGTATCCACATAATCAGTTTCAATTTGCTGTTAATAAACACTGGCTCGATAGTTAAGTGAGATTAAAATTGGACACAAAAAAATCTATACCGTATGGTTGGATGCCAACGAATGTGTGCTACCCAGTGTGGCCTTTGGGGTCGGAAAACTGGGCGACCGCCCAGGGCCCGCGCTTATCCAAAATATACACAAATAAAATTTACATTAAGCACTAGCAGAAAGCAATAGGTTAACTTAAACTTTTCCACCATAGTTTATAGTTTGCATCGCTATTTTTTAGAGTCGGTTTCGAAGGGCACTGGGTGTAGTGGTAGCCTACGACATAGCATCAGAATGAAGTGAAGATGTCACAGAATGAAATACACCTTTCGCGCTTACCATATTCGCGCTGTTTGTTGTTGTATCATGTTAATTCCTTTTTGTGTTATTTTGATTTATGGTTATTTGAGTTGGCGTACTTTAATTTGTCCATACCGGGCTGCAGGGGGCCCTCATATTACTTCTTGCTCAGGGCCCACAAAACCTTAAGGCCACCACTGGTACTACCGTACCAATGCAGCCTTCTCCGTCTCATGACATCTGGAGGTGATCGATGACACTGTCAAGATATCCCTGGCCTGGATCTCAGCTCTTCCAGATTAATTATAAATGTTGTGTTTTTACTGGAAGTATATCTTTATGTATTGGGTCATTCCATGTCAACTCAACAGGGTGTGCAAGCTCGACCCTCTTAGATTTTCTTGAAATTCACACTAAAGTTTCATATTGATGTATAATGAACAGTTTGAACACAAAAAAAATTCAGTTCATTATTTCAAGACGTTTAGAAATTACAGCCCTTCAAAGTCACAAAGGACCCTCAAAATACGTTCGCATGTGAATTTTCCTCCATGTTTGGGTCTTTACAATTACAACTTTTCATGTAAAGCATTTACAAATCTGGAATTTGGTATTCTGATTAAGAAGCAGCCCCAGTTTTCATATCTACCATCAAAATTGCTAATTTCAAATTAGTTTTAGATATAGAACCTTTCAAAAATTAAAAAAATTTACATTTGAAAAAATTACATCAATTTTTGATGACCGCTATCTCCCAAACCACGGAATGGCCCGTTTCGGTGAGTCCGATCTCTTAACGGGGGATTTTTTCAATTTTTTTTTTAATTATCGGGTACCGTGGCCTAATTATCATTGCCGTTTTAGGGTTAGAGGTTAGGAACTCACCGAATAGTAGCAGACCCCCCAAACCAATAGTCCCAGAACTACCATTTTGCATATCATTGTGCTATACTAGTTGGTAATTAACCCCCATGAGACTTACACTAAAAAAATGTGAAATTATTGAAGTTTGGAGGGTGCAAAGATGAAGCGCGAGCAAAATGCGCCATCTTGTGGTTAATATTTGACTCTGTGGACAGTCATTCAGGAAGTTGAAATTTTCAGAAAAAAATCTTCTTTGCCTAAGCTATAAACAGTTCAAGTTTCAAATATGTAACCCAACTCCTTCAATAGTAAATGCAGCTGTGAAATCGTGAGCTTGGCCATCACATGCAAAAGTCTCGGGGGTGTGAGGTAGTTGTGGCTTACTTGGTAAACGTGAAAATGTTTTGAATTTTGCTGAGGACACCCTTTTAAATTGTGAGGTTGTCAGAAAAAATAACTCCTTCAAAACATTTTTGAATTTGAAATTGATTTAGGGGTGGCCCTCTCTCCCTGAAGTTCTGCGCCCTCCCCCAAAATACCAAATCTTCATATCTCAAAAACTGCTGGAGCTAGAGATACAGTTTTTGTGTCAAAAGATGCAGAAAACATGATTTCCTATCTGCTTTCTGAACAGTGATTGTGCCTATGCTCGGGCTTCATCTTTGCACCCTCCAAACTTCAATAATTTCACATTTGTTTGGTCTCAGTCTCACGGGGGTTAATTACCAACTAGTATAGAATAATGATATGCAAAATGGTAGTTCTGGGACTATTGGTTTGGGAGATAGCAGACATCAAAAATTGATGTAATTTATTCAAATGTAAAAAATTTTAATTTTTGAAAGGTTCTATATCTAAAACTAATTTGAAATTAGCAATTTTGATGGTAGATATGAAAACTAGGGCTGCTTCTTAATCAGAATACCAAATTTCAGATTTGTAAATGCTTTACATGAAAAGTTGTGAAGACCCAAACATGGAGGAAAATTTACATGCGAACGTATTTTGAGGGTCCTTTGTGACTTTGAAGGGCTGTAATTTCTAAACGTCTTGAGATAATGAGCTGAAATTTTTTTTGTGTTCATTATACATCAATATGAAACTTTAGTGTGAATTTCAAGAAAATCTAAGAGGGTCGAGCTTGCACTTTTCCAAAAACCTGTTGAGTTGACATGGAATGACCCTATTGTAAGTCGACCACTCCCTTTAAAGTCACTATGGCCACGTAAGTCACTATGGCCACGTTTGCTTGCTAAGTGATTCCAAAATACTTAATTAAACTGCATCTCAGGTATGTCAACACACCACTTCAAAAGTCAGACTTTTAACAAAAATAACCATTATAACTTGAAGCATGATCTACAGGACGAACCAACGGAAACATTTGCAAACTTGCACATGATAATAATTTGTATGTTTGACAGTTAAATAAGAAATGCTCATATATTTATAATTAACGTACCTATGGTGTGATAAGATTGGCTGTCAAATTCTCCAGTGATAAAGCGATTCATCACAGAACTTTTTCCAACACCACCATCTCCAATCAAAACCAATTTTAAAACTCTGGGTTGGGTGGCCATTCAACTTTGGATATAATGTGCTTTTAGTTAAGAAATAGCGATATATATGGCAATTTGACAGACTAATTCGAGCCAACACTTAGCAAGAAGAGCTTGGACTGTTCATCTCTAAACAAATCTTCATACAGAACTTGATTTGAATTGCCTTGTTTTCAAGAAATCTACGTGCTTTATATTGTCTAATGTCTATCTTGCACCAATTGAATCCAAACCTTTGATATTGTTACACTGTTTCACAAGTGTTAGTTACTTAGATTTTCACTCTAAATACATAAGAATTATATTCTAGTAACATAACAAAAATGGAGTTGAAATAGCTTTGTTCATGCATTAGAATTTGACAGCTTGATATAGCAGAAGTATTTTTTGAATTCTATTATTAAACAGAATATGCCTGGCACAGTAGCGTAGCCAGGAATTTTGAAAGGGGGGGGGGTTTGACGACCCAGCGGCAAAGGGTCTGGGGAGCCTCCCCCACAAAATTTTGAAAAATTACTTTGAATTTGGTGCATTCTGAGAGCATTTTCAACAAAAATGTGGTTACAAATATTCCTGTAAAATGGTGGTGTCTGGTGGCATAGCAAAAGGATAAGATCATGTTCTCTTTGGCATTTTTCGGAAATAAAGCTAAGTCTCTATGTTTTCTTGTTGCTAATTCCTGGCTGAGATGTTTGGTATTGGCAAAACTTGCTCTTTTAATGCAATTTTGTTTAAAATTAGGCAATTTTTTTTAGACTGAAAACATCATTCTCAATATCGTGACGTCACACACGTGCCAAAGGGGGGGGGGGGGTTGTAACCCCCAAACCCCCCCCCCCCCCCCCTTGGCTATGCCACTGGCCTGGCATGTACAGAATAGAGTTGGATCAAATGCAATTCTTCTTCTTTGTGTACCATGCCTGTTCCTGGCTTAGGCGTCAATCATGCATAGTTTTTTCCAGTTATTCTGGTATTATCTGAAGATGATCTTTGAGGTTATTGAAAAAAGTGAGGCGTTGTTTTTCATGAGCTCGTTTTACACATTCTTACAATTACACATTCTTACATTTTTACACATTCTTACAATTATAATTGAGACTTTTTGTTGTGTAATTGTAAAAAAATGTACTCCAAATTACTCTTACACCTACATTAGGTCTAACTGCAGCATTAGTCTCAGCAAAAGGACTTTTTTCAATGGCTGGCAGCTTTTTATACCTCAAAAAAGAACTTACTAGTACAAACAATTTTTTGCAACCTAATCTTTATCATGTCTCTGATATTATCAAACTATAAAAATCATTAATGCACAATTGCACATAAATATTGAAACATTTAATTTTTACAATTGAAGCACGTAATTTATTACATTTGAAAGTACTTAATTGTATTTTCAATGTAATTAAAAACTTAATAAGATAAAGATGTGTTACTTTGTGACAACATTAGTACACTGCGATCACAGATGCAACACCACAGGAAGCAGCAAAGGGACATGTAACCTTTGAATCATCTTCTGCCTTTATTTTGACATGTCATTAAGTGCTATTGCCAAAACACAGCCGCATGCTCTGTAACACTGCCAAAGCAACGTTCTTTTGAACGTCATACAGACATTTACACTACTCGGCCATGCAGCTGATCCATTTAGATGATGTTATCAGTTCAGTATTATTGTAAGACAAAATTCCCATTCCCAAAAATCAACCTATGTGGTAGCCTACTTCATTATTCAGCATTACGTATCTGGCCAAAGCCCACGAGTTTGAAGTCAGCACAATCTCAGAGAAAACTTTGAAAAAATGAGTGAAAACTACTTCAAAACAATTTAGGTAACCTAGCACTATATTTTAAGATTTCTCTAGTATGTAGGCTACTTTAATTTTTTTTATTGAGCCAGCAAACAACCGAGACCTTTTTACTTTATGAATTACACAGAGGCTTATTAAAGAGAAATCTTACAAGAAACAAACGGAACTTTGTTTTCACCAATACTGAAGGCTTCTGTGACACTGACATTAAGCTTCCAGGCTTAACTTTGGTACTGACAAATAATACACTCAATACATTTCACAAATATACTGCTTTTCCCTGTCAAGTTTCACCTTCACACTTTCAAAATTTTCAGTTCTTAAACCTGAATCAGTACGAACGACGAACGTGAACTGCGAAGTTTGAGAGTCCAGACGAATTGATCACTGTCCCTCCAGTGGAAGTCAGCTGACCTCAAATTTGACGACGATGATTTCAGAAAAAGTTTCCAACATTTTGGTTGGTTTGCTCCTGTATCAGAAAAAAAAACATTGAACGATTAGGCCTTGTTGTTTTTTTTTACGTTTCTTGTGATTTGTATTGATTTTAATTGGTTTTTCTCCCTAGTTTAGCCTATGTCTCTGCAGAAGACAATAATTGTTTTTTAGATATCTGTTCCCGACAATTTTCACCAAATCAAACGTCATATAAAAACCGTTCAAGTCTACTGAATATTACGTCATGGAAATTCCTAAAGCATGTGCCAAAATTGCACCATCGTTCATAAGACCTGTTTGGACCTGTTTGGGCCTGTTTAAACAGGAAATATTACATCAGCTTAAACACCTGTTGGAATGACTTCATAATTGTCTTTCATTTATTGCGTCACAGTTACTTTCTACGTGAATTTGAGATATTGATATCTATTCTGGTCATTCGTAAAATGATTGTTTGAAAGTTGGCCGCACATTTAACTGTTGGCTTAGTGCTTGCTAGCTGGACAAAAGTTCCGTCTTTTATCCAAGTAATCTGTTCTGTAGTGACAGTTTTCAGTGGTGTACGCGTTGCACCCCCTCGTTTTCGGTAGCCGTGGGCTAATTTTTACAGAAATACACTTTTTGAAAAGAAGTTCAAGTGTGTGTTTCTTCGGTCATTATATGCCAGACGAAAGGATCCGGGAACTTTAAGTTACAATTTTCCCACGAAGAAATTATGGTTTACCGCTGTGACCATAAAAAATAAAAGACGAGTTCTTGTTAGCTGGTAGGCCAAGAAGCACTAAAAGCATAAAAAATAAAAGACGAAGTTAGTTAGTTGGTAGGCCAAGAAGCACTTAGAAGCAAAGAAATAATAAAAGAAGATCTTGTTGGTTGGTAGTCTAAAGAAGCAAAGAAAATTAAAAACATTTCTTCTCGGTAGGCAACTGAAGAACTTTAAGCTAAAAAGTAAAGACATTTCTTCTCAGTTTGGTACAGAAGAAAAATAACTTTGACATTTATTGGCAAGAAAGAAGATTAAAGGCAATCCATCTGTGCTTGAAGATTCAAGTGGAAGAATCCAAGCAAGTTTTGTGGACGTTTGGACTTCACATACTCGTACAGCTACGGTATCGTGCATTTAAATTCTTTTTGTATTTTTTACGGTCTTTGCAGTTAAGTTTTTTATAACTACTGTAATTTTGTGTGTTTGTGTAACTTAATTTTTTAATTGTTAAATTTAGCCCTAACATTTAATATGTCTACACTCGGTGGTGACAGGGACTCGACCGCCGTCGACTCGACTGAGTTTAAGCCTGATGATGTTCTTTGCGGTCGGGCAGGCCATTCTGGGGAGGGACTCATTAACGATGAGGCTAAGTCAGTTCGAGAGGCCCGGCATCTTAGACGGGATATTTTGACTCAAATTGGGAAACTTTCTGTAGCCCTAGGTTCTTTGAGTGATAAGCAGGAACTGTTAATTTTTAGATCTAAGTTATCTACTTTAGAAGAGGAATTACGGCATTTCCATGCTCTCTTGAGTAAAATTTTTAACTCTACAATCTTAGCAGAACTTCATGATAGGGTAGATCCCGAATTTAACTCGTTAAAAAATAACTTCGAACAAAAAGAAAGTGAGTTCTCAGATAGGTTGGATGCTGACATACATCCTGAGGATAGCGCCTCAAATGTAAGCACTAGGATGTCTGAGAGCTCGTCACGGATAGTTGCACAAATTAACCTACAGCTAAGACGAGAGGAGCTCCAGATACAAGCCGAGGCCGAAGCAAGAGCTGCTGAGGCCGCCGTGAGAGCTGAGGCCGAAGCGAGAGCTGCTGAGGCCGCCGCGAGAACTGAAGCCATACGAGTTGAGGCCGCCGCGAGAGCTGAGGCCGTACGAGCTGAGGCTGCCGCGAGAGCTCAGGCCGAAGCCAGAGCTGCTGAGTTCGCACTCAAAGACGCTCAGTTGAGGGCTGAACAACGTAAAGAGGTAGTTTTAGCTGAATATCGTTCTGAGCTGGGCTCCCGGCGTAGCTCTAGGAAGGGCTCTTCTAGGCATTCCAGAAGTGAACATCAATCGCAGTTTAATTTACCTAACCTTTTCCAGACGCCTGTTCAATCTGTAAGTGGACCAGTACAATCCACATCTTTTCAAGATGTTTCAGGAGGTCTCGGGGCCGCGGCTAAGGGTCTTCCGAAGGCTGTAGAGCCAAGGTCTGTGAATTATAACCGATCTCCTCCCCCAGAGCGTACAGGTCACGGGGCCGCCATTAGCAGTAATGCTTGGCCCCCTTCAAAGTTTTCTGCGCCGCTAGTTGCTGATCGCCCAGCTACACGTAATTTGGGTGGTTGTGAGAGGCGTATCGTGTCTCCTGATTTTAACGTGTTTGAGGATCGTGATCGGGCTGTGCATGTGACTGAGCCCACTCAGCCCCTTAAGGGATATAGCTTGTCTTCTCCCGCTAAATCGAGTTCTCAACAACAGGATTGCTTTTTTGAATACCAAAATAGTAGGACGTTCTTCGATAAGGCGGCCTTGATTGGTCACGATGGTAATAATATGCCATTTGTCTTCTTTAAAAATCGTGTTATGGCCTTGATGGCAGCTTCGCCCTTTAAGGGAACTCGTTTGACTTTGTTGCAAGCAGCTTGTGTTAGAACAGCTGCACAAACGATTGCTAATTTCGTTTCTGACACTCCTGGCTTGTCAGAGGAAGACAGGATAGAAATGTCGTTAGCTCGCTTGTCCCAACGTTTTGGGGTTCGTGGAGGTCTTTTCGCAGAACCAGAAATTAGAAAGTATCGCTATGGTAGCAAATTGACTTCTATCTCTTCCAGTGATTTGAAAGAGTTTAAAGATGAATTGTCGCAGTGTTTGCTTTACGCGAAAGCTTATGGTCAGCGTGATAAATTAGAAGGACGTTTTGTTTTGGATTTGGCTAAGCGACTCCCGTTTGACGCTAAGCAGCGTTATCTTGACTTTTTAGGTGATCAGTATGGTAGCACTGAGGAACCTACCTTTCAGAGTTTGTTTGATTTTGTAGTACGGGAGGAAACGCGCAAGTCGACTGATTTTAGCATTATGCTAATGGGCGATTCTGGTGAGTCGCAGCATTTTAAAAAGTTTGGCAAAGGAAAATTGCCTTCATGTCCGGTTAGGCAGACGTCGGTAAAACCCCATGATGATGTGATTTCAGGGAGTTCGCAGTACTCGACTGCTGTTGGCGCACCGCGCGGCGGTGTGGCCAGACGTAGTGACATACCGGCATGTTTGTGTTGTTCGTCACGTGGTCAAGTTGAATATCATTTTTTGTCTAATTGTAAAGAATTTTTGCGCTTGACACCTAAAGATCGGAGAGATGTCATTGTGAAAGCTGGCAAATGCTTGAATTGTTTGCGCCAGCATATGGTTAGAGACTGTAATCATGCAAATAACTGTCGTAAGTGTGGACCTACCAACGATAGGAAACACTATTTTCTTCTGCATGATTTTTATGTGACGTCACGTGATTCTCTGGATTTGGTCGGTAAAGATGAGGCTGGTGCCAGAGTTCCTGTGCGTAATGTTAAGATTGGAAATGTTAAAGCAGCCTTTAACCGCGTTACTGCTGCTCGTGTTTTGAATCCAATGACTGGCAAATCGAAGTTGGTGTATTGTCAGCATGATCCTGGTTCGCAGTTGACCTTTGTTTCGAGTGACTTGGTGTGCGAACTTGGTCTTAAACCGTATGATAAAGCGTCGTTTAAAATGGATACTCTGGCTGGTCAGAAACCTACTTGTGCTGAACTTGTTAAACTCAACATTCAGTCGTTAGAGACGAATGAACTGTTTTGTGACATAACCTCGGTGGTTAACCCAGCTTGGGCTGACGATGTTAAAACTTTACCCCATAAACAAGATTTAAGTGGTTTCCGTCATTTTCATGACGTGAATATGTTTCATTTGAATGATTGTAGTACTGTAGATGTACTGATTGGCAACGACAACGCTTATTTGATGTGTGCAAAAGAAGAGCGTGTTGGTGACAATCGTAGTGAACCGCATGCTTTGCTCACTCCTCTCGGTTGGTTGGCTTGTGGTGGTAAGTCACCCTTAGTTGAAAGCGTTGCTAAAGTGTGCAGAGTGCAGACGTCTTCAGAGTCGGATGTCATCTCTGGCTTTCAGCGTAAAATTGAGTCTCGTGATATGGAAATAGCAGACCTGAATAAAGTCATTCAGGATTTGACTTTGCAAAATGAAACCTGTGAATTGTCTCGCAATGATATTTTGGCTAGAGAACTTGTCGAACCGAATATTGAGTTGAAAGATGGTCGATTTGAGATACCTGTTCCGTTGAAGGAAGATATTGATCTACCTAACAATTTTGTGTTGGCGTCAGATAGAGCTGCTGCTTTAAGAAAGAAAGCTTTAAAACAACCTGAACTTCGTGATTTCCTTACTGACACCATGAAAGATCTTAAATCTAATGGCTATATTGAGCGTGCTGGTGAAGCAGGAAATGTCAAGAAATTTGAATGGTATTTACCATACTTTGTGACGTCACAATTAAAAAAGCGCATTGTTTACGATGGCAAGTCTGAATTTCGAGGAACTTGTGTTAATGATGTAATGTTTTCGGGTCCTGACTTGTTAAACCCTCTGGTAGATGTCTTGGCTAGATTTCGGCTTGGTAGATTTGGTCTCATGGCTGATGTGACTAAATGCTTCTTTCAAATAAAGTTACCTGAGTCGCAAAGGGATTTGTTTCGTATATTGTGGTTTGAAGATGATGACCTTGAAAATGGTAGGATGGTACCATTTCGTTTTTGTGTACACCCTTGGGGAATAAAGAGTAGCCCGTATATCGCTTGCTTGGCTATAAAGAAAATGATCGAGCAGAATCCCAGCAGTGCTGGTGAATTGACTCTCTGCAATATTGCAAATAATATGTACATGGATGATTTTATATTTTCGGCTGATAGCTTAGAGGAAGCTCAGCAAATCACTCATGAATCAATTGCTTTGTTTGATAGCCGTGGGTTTAAACTTGTTAAGTGGAGTGCTAACAAGGAGGCTATGATTGTCTTGTCAAATTTGGATAATGAGATGCTTTCACCTTTGATTCGTGACATTGACTTTCAGACTGAAAATATGACTTTGCCATCAGCGAAGACATTGGGTTGTGTGTGGCAAACCGAGTCTGACGAGATGCGTATCGCATGTTCCTTAAAGCCCTTAGCTAAACACACGCGCCGAAGTATGCTCAGTCAGCTTGGACAAAATTTTGATCCGCTAGGCTTTGGAGCGCCATTTTTTCTAAAAGCACGCCTTATACTTCAGCAATTGGCGATAGACAAGTTTGATTGGGACACCGAGGTCCCTGATAGCTTTGTTAAAGAGTGGGAGTCGTGGCTTCGCTCTTTGGACCTGCTTAAGGATTTTTCGTTACCGAGATGGTATTTTGCAAACTCTGGTGTGTGCAGTCCAGATGATATTGTTTCATATCAATTGCATGGGTTTAGTGATGCTTCGAATCAAGCTTTCTCTTCTGTTGTTTACTTACGTAGACTGGTTAACGGAGTTCCGAGTGTGTCTTTCGTTCTGGGTAAATCTACCATTGTTGTAAAAAATCAGTTTTCTTGGCCGATAGCTAGGAAAGAGCTTGTTGCCGCTTTGAATACAGCAAGACTCGTGAAGCAGGCCTACGAGGCATTGAAGATGCCCGACTGCAGTAAGTATTTTTGGTGTGATTCTCGGACTGTGTTGCAGTGGGTTAAGAACCCTGATTTACGTTTGAATAAGTTTATTACGCGTCGAGTTGAGCATATTTTATTGTTATCTGGAGCCCAGGATTGGCGTTTTTGCCCTACCGATATGAACCCAGCTGATGTTGGCACAAGGCCAAATCTTATTACAAAGAAAGAGTTTCGAGAGTTGTGGTTAAATGGTTCTAGTCTTCTCTATCAGTGTGAAGAAATTCCATCTGTAGAAAACCCCACTCCAGTACCTGTCCATAGCCTATATCTTCGTGACGAAGAGGGGTCGCTTGACGTTGGACAGGGTGGCCTTCACAGATTGATCAAGGCCGCACCTTCTTTGTATGTTATGAAAAAGAGAATTGCTTATTTGGTTGCTTTTGTTGAATTTTTGTGCTGTAAAACGAGAAAGCGTAGCTTTATGAAGCCAAAACTGGACGCCTCTTATCTTAATAGAGCCTTAGACTTAACTGTGAAGTTTGTTCAGAAGAGCGTGTATGGCAATGTGTTACATTTAATGACCAAACGATCGCCGGATGCACTTGAGGAAGTGATAAAGCGGGGTAGTGTTGGCGCTTCGCAACGTGAGAAGGAACGCTTGAAGGAATTGCGTTCACTTAAAAAGTACAGACCTTGTGTAGATGATGCTGGTGTAATCCGCATTGAAGGGCGCTTAAGTAATTCTCCCGAGATTTCTCTAGAAGCAAAGCATCCGATTGTTTTGCCTTCGAAACACCCCTTCACTAGGCTTGTTGTACTGTCGCATCATAATCGAAATGCGCACTGTGGAGTACAACACACTTTGTTGTCTACGCGACAGAAGTTTTGGATCGCTAATGGTAATGCTTCCGTGAAGAGGTATCTTAATGATTGTGGTGTATGTGCGATTGAGAAAGCTCGGCCTATAAGGCAGCTCATGTCTGATTTACCTTTGTCTCGCACAACTGCCCATAGGAAACCCTTTTTTGATTGCGGCTTGGACTATCTTGGACCATTGACCTTTGTTGAAGGTAGGAGTCACAAAAAAGCTTGGGGACTCTTATTCACATGTATGGCATCTCGCGCTATTCATGTTGAGCTGGTTACGTCATTGTCGCTGAGTGATTTTTTACTTGCCTTTACAAGGTTTACAGATTTACGTGGGCAGGTTAATGCTATCTATTCCGATAATGGAAGTACCTTTCAGGCAGCATCTAAGAAGTTACCCGAGTTGATAGAATCAGCTGAATTTCACAACGCCCTGAGACAGAGAGAGATAAACTGGGAATTTATACCTCCGTATGCTCCGGCGCAAGGTGGCGCCTGGGAGGCAATGGTAAAACAATTTAAAATCGCATTTTTTCACATTTTGGACTCTTCAATTCGTAAGCCCAATTTTATTGAACTGCTTACGTACACAGGCAGTGCCGTTCGGATCGTGAACGAACGCCCTTTGGTACCTTTGAGTGACGACCCTAGAGATTTTACTGTCATCACCCCTGCCTCACTTTTGACCCCATACTTAGACCCATACTATGCTGTTGGGCAACCACATGATCGTGACCAATTAAGAAGGGATTATCGGTTCAATTTGTCACTTTCTCAGCAGTTTTGGAATAAATGGATCGATTTTTACTTGCCAGGTCTTCAGGGCCGGAAAAAATGGCTAAAAATGGCCGAGAATTTGGAGCCTGGTCAACTTGTAGTGGTAGGTTCTCTCCAAGACATTGGTAAACGTGGGAAGTATCAACTTGGGAGGGTGCATGAGGTAGTTCCACAAATTAGGAAAGGGAAGCCTGTGGTTCGTAGAGCCAAAGTTGCCGTCTGCAACTATGATGAGAGTACGGGGAAAGTGAAAGTAGACTACGTGTTGAGGGATATTTCGTGCCTCGCCCCCGTAAAGAACACCTAAGTGTTAGGGTTTGAGCCTGGTTTTGTCTGCGGTGGCCGACCCTTGTCTGAGCCCGGAACAGTCGGTTATTAGCGCAACCATTGTATATAGCGTCATTTAGCGTGTACCTATGGTACCAATTTCATGTATCGTCGTGTTTATTCTTATTGCTGTTCATTCTTTGCATGCCCTTTGTATTTGCGTATTAACTTAAACGTGAGTGATTCAAACAATTTGTGTATCATGTGTTTTTATTCATTGGCTCACAATTGTCGTCATTTCTTTTTAGTTATGCCATGTCAGACTGTCATAACTAGGGGCCGCTATGTTCCCGACAATTTTCACCAAATCAAACGTCATATAAAAACCGTTCAAGTCTACTGAATATTACGTCATGGAAATTCCTAAAGCATGTGCCAAAATTGCACCATCGTTCATAAGACCTGTTTGGACCTGTTTGGGCCTGTTTAAACAGGAAATATTACATCAGCTTAAACACCTGTTGGAATGACTTCATAATTGTCTTTCATTTATTGCGTCACAGTTACTTTCTACGTGAATTTGAGATATTGATATCTATTCTGGTCATTCGTAAAATGATTGTTTGAAAGTTGGCCGCACATTTAACTGTTGGCTTAGTGCTTGCTAGCTGGACAAAAGTTCCGTCTTTTATCCAAGTAATCTGTTCTGTAGTGACAGTTTTCAGTGGTGTACGCGTTGCACCCCCTCGTTTTCGGTAGCCGTGGGCTAATTTTTACAGAAATACACTTTTTGAAAAGAAGTTCAAGTGTGTGTTTCTTCGGTCATTATATGCCAGACGAAAGGATCCGGGAACTTTAAGTTACAATTTTCCCACGAAGAAATTATGGTTTACCGCTGTGACCAATATCTTCCTTTGTTTACAGCTTTACACAATATCAATGAGACCATCGTAACACGACTTCATTCAATAGGTCTTTATGAATATTTTTCTCAAAACAAATTTCAAAAATTTTTTTTTTTAAAAAGTACAAATTCATCGATTTGACTGTTTTTCTTTCAAAATTCCTGAAAAAATGAGAAAGCCCCTTTTTAAATTGGCAACGGTTAGCAACCGTTGCTTTGTTGATTTGCCTGAATCGGAATGAGAAAATGTGCTTAAATGTGGGCTGAACCTAGCCTAGGCGTACAAATCTCTTGTGAATTCCGTATATCAATAGAGACTCTGATGGATTTCTGACGGAAACACGCAGTTGATGTTATTTTTTTGTGAAATTTGTTTCAATTTTTTGATAACAGTACTGTACAAACCTAAGTAGATCATTTTTGATGTTGACGAATGGTCAAAGCACATGATTAGGGATCAGTGTTCCGAAATCTAGTGTAATTCACTTTTATCACAGCGAACTCGCAGCATCAGGCTAAAGCAGGTCATTAATAATATATCTACATTGTAAAATTAAAATTTTGATTTGCCATACCTAAATTGGCAGAGGATGTCATTTTAACTACACATACAGTCATACACTATGATGGTTACTACCAGTGTGTTTTCTTCAGCGAGATTTTTGTTGTTTTTGAACAAAAGGTTTCTTCAGGGCATTTTCTTAGCATGTTCTGTTGTAAACAGCTGTTTATTGGGCTTGATCCAGGAATTTAATTTGTGTGATTATTGTGCAACCAATAAGTAGTGAGAATCCATGTGAGAGCTTTTTTGCTGTGTTTTTTTCAGTTAAAAAAGTATCGTTCAGAATATTTTCTTTGTTTTTGTTTATCTGTTTTTTATACTTTGTTTTTTATTACTGTGTTAGACTGCAACAGGCTAGGGTGGCAGCTGACATAGATGACCTTACAGGTCTTTTGTTACCATCCTGTTGTGCTGATAGACACTCAATTTGTATGTACTTTATGTTTGGTTATCGCCAGCAAAACAATAAACTGAACTGAACAGAAGAGCTGTAGTGAACAAGTCTCTATGTGCATCAAAATGTTCACAAGAGTTGGATTAATTTTTTACAGATCTCCAGAGCTGATGTTAAATCTTAAGTATATTGACTTATTCTTGATATGAAAATTGACTACAAACATTACACAATGTTTAATGAATACTTTGTTCCACTGAACGTCAAATGCAAAACGTATTTAATTTTCACATAACAAACCTCCACAACAAGTGCAGTTTTATTAACATTGTTAGTGTCGGCCACACTATCGCTTAAATTTAGCCAATACCGATACTTCAAAAATGGTAGATGTCACTGATTAATCGGTAGGCTACGGTACATCTCTAATCATATTCAACTGTTCATACATCTTTTTTGTGATTGTAGAACATTTGGATACATTTTTGTATATCTTATATATATCTTACATTATCGCTATAAATATGGAAGCAATGCTTGAAAACCAGTTAATGCAAGCTGCTCAAGTTGTTGAGCAAAAGCTTGATGCAGAAATAAACCGCCTTGATAACATGGATGAAGATGAATTAGAAAAGATACGAGAGAGACGAGTAAAGGCAATGAAAAAGGCACAAGTTCAAAAACAGGTAATGTATGAAGTTTTTACAAGAATCATTTTGAAACGAGTGCACACTGCACATTGACTAAGATATGTAGGCCTAGTGTATTATAAAGGCTCTGAGCCTCTGACACATACTAAGCTTTTTATTTGAATAGATGTGATATACATAGGCGTCGAAATAGGGTGGGCCGGGTGGGCGACGCCCACCCTGCCGTGAAACAGGGTGGGCAAAATTTGTTTCGCCCACCCTGTTTTCATGACACTTATGAAGTGTTCGTTACAACTATTTTCGTCTTTGTTAAACGCTGAACTATCCAACCAACTACAGCGCAACTTCTTGTTTTACGCTATGTCTCTCGCTAGGTATCCGACAGAACAAAGCAATTCCGCAACAACGCTGCGTTGAAAAAAAGGCGGCACTCACTGCATTGTTGTTGCTACAGCAACTGCCACACGCTGGCAATTCCTGGTGAGAGAAAGCCACGTTTGATCTTTTCTCCAAATGGTCTCACTTTCGTTATGTCACAATCAAACTTCAGTTCCGGGTCAGCGTAAGTAAGGGAATATGACATCATAATGGACATGACCAGCATGGTCCAACTGCAGGCCTGTGGGCCAAACTTGGCCCGTGAGCTTCGTTTTTTAGGCCCTCGAACTGATGGTCAGCTTTGCTTTAATCTAGCAATATCACTTCAAATTTTTTTCTTATTGTAATTGACAAAAAACTTTACCATTTTACCACAATAACAATACCACTTTGTTCATTTTTTCCCCATGGGTGTGAGAGTTAGTAGGCCTACACTACACAGCCCCCAGATCTTCGACTTCAATTATGTGAACCTCACAAAGTTAAACATGAAGCAAAGTCAAGCAGCTATTCGCGCATTCCAAAAACCAGCTTCCAAAAGGCGTCGAGATGATAACGCTGAAGAAGTCACGTCCAGCACGAATGAACGTAGAGATGACATTGATGAAGAAAGCAGTGCTTCAAGGATGGACAGTGGTAAAGTCAATATTTCAGGCAATGCACCGGTAGTTGTAGAAGACAGCATGAGCCATGGAAATCTACCTGCTTCATTTGACGTTAGCATGCTGCCGATCAGCTTCCGGCTCGGGAAGGTTTCGTCAGCAGTTACCTGTCCGAACAGTTTGCGGCAAATCCGAAGGCGCCACTTTAAAGATAACAGGTCATGAGTCACGCGCTTTTTAGGTCGCAAAGGAAAACATAAAAGAAGTTTGTTTAGTTTAGCAGCGCTCAGAAGATCGCAAGGCGCAAGAAAGCAAACATCAAACCTATTAAAGCTTAATTGCTGCAGCGAAGCTAAACGCAGTCTTTGTGAGAAAGACTAACCATTGCGAATTTGCAAACATATCGTACACATTCAATGAAATCTGTTTGAAAACTCTCGCCCACCCAGAATTCCTCTCTTCTAAGAAAAAATCGACGCCTATGGTGATATTTATATGTTTTTTTTAGGAATGGACAAGTAAAGGACATGGTCTTTACAGTGAACTGTCATCAGAAAAAGACTTCTTTGAAATTTGCAAAGAGAGCAAAAATGTAGTCTGTCATTTTTACAAGAACACTACTTTCAGGTATGTAATCTTTCAGTGAGTAATAAAGTGTTTCTGGTGTCTTTTTAGCCTCTGTTCTAGCTTTTTGTTGTAGGGAGAATTGCAGATTTAAATTTTATTAAGATTAATGTTTAAGGATGTGCGTAGCAAAACTAATAACATTGTAAATAAATTGGCAACTAAATAAATTTATTTGTAGAGGCTTTCACCATACTGTCTTTTTTTGACGCCTGCTTCAACGTACTGTCTTTTTTAATGGTTTTTATTTGTGCTTTTCCAGAGTAATATACTGATGAATATGGCGATGAAAGCTCTACAAATAAATTTTATTTATATAGTTGCCAAACCTGCTTGTTTCATTTACTATAAATATTCAGTTTTGGTTTAAAGGAAGGTGGGAACTTATTTTTAATTTGATGTTATCAGAACCCCCTTTGTTTGTCTGTACGGTAGTGATTGATTATAGGGGTTGATTTACTTTTTGTGTTATTGTGATATTTCACAGTTGGCATAGTATTGTAAAAAATCATCTCATCGCACAGTGTCAGAAAATAGATTAATATATCATTCTTCATTTACTAGTTTGTCTGTACAGTAGTGATTGATATAGGGGTTGATTTACTTTTCGTATTATTGGGATATTTCACAGTTGGCATAATATTGTAAAAAATCATCTCATCACACAGTGTTAGAAAGTAGATTGATATATCATTCTTCATTTACTAGTGGTATCGATACATGACCTGAAGCAGATCTACGATTGAGGAGACTTGGTAACCGTATATGACTCCGTAATATTGATAAACAAACATACATTACATTTTTGAGAGAAGCACCCTCAGATCCGCAAACCTAAAGCTCAGCCTTATATTGTACTTTTTTTGACCATAAATTGTGCATTGCAGTTTAGCAGAAAAAATATTTTTCTACAATCAATCTACTATTGTTACCAAACACCAAATAACTCATATTCAGCTTAATGACTTAAAGTTTTTGTTTAATTCGTGAAGATTTTTTTATCTCAATTTTTTCAGTTATCTCTGGTTTCTCAATTGTGTAAACATGTCTTCAATTGCTAATTTCAATTTGGTAGCAGTTGAAACTACTTTCTATTGCAGGTGTAAAATTCTTGACAAGCACCTTTCTACATTGGCACAAACGCATATAGAAACCAAGTTTATTAAACTAGACGTTGAAAAGGCACCTTTTCTCACACAGCGCCTTGGAATACGCGTTATTCCTACCATGGCACTCGTCAAAGATAGCAAAACTCAGGTACAGTTTAATATAAGAAATTGTATTTTTTTTATTTATTAACACTCACGTCATCTTTGAATTTTATCAACTTAGTTCATACAAAAGAGTAATTCTATTCAATGTGTAAGAAGTAGTTGTAACCTTGGGTTATAGGTTATTGGGTACAAGAGACGTTCACTATTCAGGTATTTATGGAAGATTGATGAGTGTAGAGTATGTAAGAAAGGTACTGTAGCCAGTAGCGTACCCACGATTTTCTCAAGGAGGAGCCATTAGAATTTTTTTTTGATTGAAACGAAAACGAATTGAAAAAAACCTCATCTGCTAATAACAACCCGCAAGTCGTGTTATGTAAGATTAGCCTACCTAACTCAGCTTGCATTGACGATGATATTTTAGTTTGCAGCAACTAGTTTACTCATTTAGGCTAGATAGACTTTGTATTGAAAACAAGAGTTTCTGTGTCGTTAGGCGTTATTGCTGTGAAATTTTGTTGAATCGGTTGATTAATAGATTTAGCTGATGTACCGTAGTTCATCCTTTTTGGCACGGTTGTTGATTTTTGCTGTGGTGAACAATTCCCAGTCATCAATTTGAGATGCGACACTGAATAAATCTTCTTTTTTTCTCTAGGGGTATATTATAGGTTTCACCGACCTTGGCAACTGCGACGATTTTTCAACTGAGATGCTGGAATGGAGATTAGGGTGCAGTGAAGTGATCAGTTACAAGGGGGACTTAGCAACACCTCCTGATGTCAAAAAAGCAGGACAATCGTCTTCAGTCACACGCAAGCCTAAGACCATCAGAGGTCATGATTATGACGACGACGATGATTCTGATTTTGAATGAAACTGCTTGTTTACCAGTCTACCAAGGAACTCCTGTCCTTCAAAACCGCTCTGAGTAAACCTATTCTGTAAGAACGGTATCCGTTTTTGAGGACTTCATACTTTTATTGCATGCGCACTGTGATCTGGAACTGGTAACGTCTGTTAGTGATTGAGCACAGAATAATTACTGTAACTTTGAAATAAATCATTTGATGTTCCGAAATAGTTGTCGAGCAATTATTTTGTGCAACATTCCAGTGTTTGGGAATCCTTGCACTAGTTGCATCTGTATGAAACGCAAAAGTTCTATGCTCAATTCCTCACTTTCGTTTTTTACCATAGCCTATTTAAGCAGTAGCGGAGGTTTGAAAGTCGTACACATCCAGAAAAGATCAAGTACAATTGTTGAATTTGCTTTTTCTGGAGACCGCTTTGTGGTCTTAAATGTGCGATGAACATTTTATTCGTCTGATGTTTTTGGCGTGGTGTGCTAATTTCGGCACTGCATGTTTCTCTCAGATTTTTGTCGCTTGTAGTTTCTTTAAGTTGTGGTCTATAAACCTAATTTTCAAAACTTTGTCTCTTGAGTCTTTCAACCTGACCGAGATCATTTCAAAGCTATTGTTATCAAACAGCTAAAAGTCCATCCACTTCACAGTACAATTTCTAATAGATGTCGTTTTGTGTGCATGTCACATCGCAAATAAATGTGCCATTTCAAAATAAGCTCAGTTGATGAAGCGTTCTCACGAACAAACTGCAAGATCAAGTCGTGCGTTGGATCAACGCATTTGAGGACTGTTCTCCATTAGGCGGCACTTAGTGGATGGGATAATTTACAGACGCTTCAACAATCTAAAACTTTACCCTGTCAATTTCGATGCCCAAATCTGCGTCAGCCTCTGCAAGTATGCGGAACTGCCAGGATTAAGCTCTCAAAGAAGTTTTCTCAGACCGAGGATAAAGACTCCCTCAAACAAAGATTTTACGTAACCCCAGATTGTATTTATGCATGGCAAAACCACATTGTAACATCGCTGGCGTAAGGTGCTGATTTGAGCAAGTATCACTAAAAATACACCTGGCCGTTCCGACATACACTTACAATTGCTTTGGGCCCATCCTGACTAATCGATAGATGTATTGACGATAGTAATGAAAAAGCTGCAATCGAAAATGCAAATAATAACATCCGAGTTATGCTTTGCACATAATCAACTATTGATGCATGGCATTGGCATGGGCGTAATATACACGACTGGTTTGAAATGATCACATGCATAGGTTGCAGCGCAAAATAGCCAACGCAAAAATATTCCTAATCAACATCATGCAAGAGAGGTGGACCATCGTCAAAAACTAGTCTTTCTGACGCGGTTCGAATACCGCGATTTGCATGCCACCACACCCGAATGACGTAAGATCTGAATCTTGCGAGACGTCACGGCACTTTCTGCAAATTGTAAGGTTCTCATGTGCTTCAGGGGAGTAACAACACGAAATAGCTACGATTTTAAAATAAGACAAAAGAATTTCAGGTCGAAATGAAATAAACATTTATTTCAAAAGCTTTTCCACGTAAGATAGAGCCAGCTTCTTAAAAAGCGGTTCCCACTGCAACTAAGTCAGGTTAGTAACTTTAAAAGTACGGTAAACGGATAATTCTAATAAACGGAACAGAACCCTAAAAAAAACTATCACCAGTGAAAAACAGACCGGTTTTTCACCCAAGCGATAGTGATAATGGGTATTCAAGAAATAACCCAACTTCGCGTCATTCGGGTATGGTGGCAGTGGCATACGAATCGCGTCATAATGTACATCGTTTTCGGTGGGTAGACAAGAGGGGATTCAGCAAAAAAAAAATAACGCCTTTGATTCCTTTCCACAGGAATACGACGCACTGAATCTTAACCAGTTGATTCCAGATAGCTGTCTCAGTGCCTCATGCTTTCAAATGCCATAGCCCATCGTTAAGATAATGAATAGTTTCCACTCCAATGCCTTTATTTACCTTTAATCTGAAACGATAGTTAAAAGTTAAGACATGAAAGGACATCAATAAGTTACAAAAATATAGTAAAACTTATACTTGGTTTATAAAAATGGCCTATTAAATCTATCAAAAAAAAAAATTAAAACTTTTCTTGAATATTCTTTATCAACTTCATTATTGCTACATCCTTTCGTCTCGTTAAAGACCACTGTATATAAGCAAGTGGTAAGGTTCAGGTTTCCATTGTGAAGTAGCCTAGTTATTAGGAGATACCCATTACCCACTCCCTCAAAAGCAATCCCTTCTGCTCCAACATCGGGTTCGCTTATCATTTATTATCCTTGCTAACCGGTGAAATGACGTCACCGGTTGGTACTGTGTGGACGCACACTCGCACAGCTTTATAACTTCAAAATTTGTAAGCTAGTGCACTGAAATAACAAAAAAGTCCAAAAAATACAACAGCATCACACAACGCTAATAATGACATTCAAGTACATACATATCAGCAGGACTCATTTTCATGACACCAACAGCAAGAGCTTGTTCTTTACCCTCAGCATGGACAGCCTAGAACGACATAATTAATAAAAAAAAAAACAGTAACGTTTAGCAATGTTTTATCAAACTGTTGACTGTTAAAAAGAGTTACAAGTGTTACCCTAAAAACTCTATTTCAAATCATAATTAATAACCTATAAAATTAAATAGCCTGTAAAATTAAATCTTACAACATAGACGAACAGCTTGATTTGATCTTGATCCTCAGACAGGGAAAGCTTCTTTGAGAGCTTGAATGGGGCGGAGCTAACGGGCGGTTTTCAAACACTTTTAAAAAGGCAGTCAGTTTTTTCTTTAGTAAATGTATCCCTTCAATGGTCATTGGTCAACATTCCCCTCTGCTTGTAAAACTTTGACCAAGAATATGTAGCCTACGTTTCCTGATACAATTAAATTGTATGGATCAAGTCACCAACTGAGATTGAACCATCCTTGGTTGTTGAGGTTTTGATACAATGATTACTGGGGCAGGCTGTGAAATATTTTACAACAGAAACGTTGTGAATTTGATTTTCAAACTTGGTCTGTCTGTTGAAAAGGTGTAATGTGACTTATCTTTTTGCTGCAACTCAACACGAAACTTACCACAACTTTATCGCAATCAATTTCTTCATTTAGCTTTGCACCTTTGGAAGTAAGACCTGGGCACATTATATTAGCTCCACTCAAAACAAACTTAATGGCCCCTCGATCCACTTGCTGGCGTGGCAACATAAAAGGATCTATAAAGTAAGATTTTATATAAATAAGAACCTTCTGATGATCCCAATAAGGGAGAAACAGCCTGTAAGATTTTTAATGAAAAGTAACTGCATTTAATGTAAAGGAAATATATAAATAGAAAACCAATAGTATAAACAGAAAACCATTGAATTGAAATCACAAAAACCAAGAAAAGTCAGAAGCTGGTGTCTTGAGAGAGATTCCTATAAATATCACTTTCCTAGAATAGCTTTTTTTGTATTATTTACAAAAAGAAAATAGCATTTCATTTTAACATCTAATAAGTAGCAAAAAAATGTTTTAATTATAATGCATTGGACAACTCAACTAGGCAACAAACTTACATTGATGCAAGAGTTTTAATGTTGGAAACCATGGTCCACCACGCTGTTTGTAAAACAAACACTTTTCTGCAACAGTTAATATCTCGATGTGTTCATGGCTGAAAACCAATCCAAAAGTAAATCAAAAATTTACTTTATGTACGGTATTTGGCTTGTATATATAGGCTACATATTAGGGTGTTGCATTTTTAAAAAAAAATTTGATTTTAACTTTGGAAATATAAATGGGAGGTGGGAAATGGCCAAAATATGAGGTAAAAAAATTTTTTTTTTAAAATATTAAAGTTTAGGGGTCCCACGCTCATCCCGAAATTTTGGGGGGCTTGCGACTAGTGAAATCTGGATATTTTAGTTAAATACATATTTTTTGGATTAAATAAGGTATACAACATATTGCTGCAATCAGAATTTTATGAGGAATAAACTGATGTAAAAATAACATTCACTTTTAAATGTTTAAAAAAAATTTATTTACACATGCCACAATTTTAGGTTATAAAAGTTCAACAACAATGACTTTGAAAGTCGGCTATTCAAAATTTGTTAGATGAGCAACCAGCAGTCAAGCATTATAGTTAAAAGATCACAGTTATCAATTCCTAAAGCAGTGGTTCCCAACCTGTCGTCTGCAGACCCCTGTATGTCCGACTTGTCCGTGAGAAAACATTACGAGTCCGTGATTACCTTGATGAATTTTGGAAGAAAAAAAAACGAAAAACGATCTTTTTACTTTCATTTCTCTCATTAAATTTGCTTACATTGAAAAAGTTACGGCATGCCACTTTGGGTCACCTTAATATTCAAATACTGGTGACATTTCTTGAACAATTCATTCATTTTCTTATTTGAGCAACTGTTTAACCTGATATTTGCCGCAGGAGTCATAGCCGCAATGCAATATGACACAGTACAGTAGTTGAGAAGCATAATTATTACAATAGTCAATAGTATGTTAATTGAGTTTCAGGCAAAATTTAGGTAGGGGTCCGCAGAATTAATAATTTGTCTAAAGGGGTCTGTGACAACAAAAAGGTTGGGAACCACTGTCCTAAAGGAAAGTGAATAGCTAGGGCACAATTATTGAGCCTTGGAAAAATATTCTTCACACAAATTATGTTATTTATTATCATGTTTTCGAAAAGTAAAGTGATGACTCCAGAAGCCGTTAACATTGCGACAGCATCGGTTAATACAGAAAAACTACTTTTAACCAATCCTGCATTCTTTGACATTACCAGTCAGTGCTCTTCTTGCCTTTCAGTTGGTTCACCAGGCCACTGGATGTCTTTTAAAGACAATCAACTGGCAACTGAAAGGTTGATAGGAAATTTGACCAGATGCATTCAAAACAGAAAGGTGAAAGACAGCGAGGATAATATGACAGATGCTGAGATGAAAGCAACAGACAATAAAGTTAGAGCATAATTATGTTCTCACTATAACGTCAGAAGCAAGTCATAAATACTGTGAAGACTGGAGACACTTGATAAAACTCGTTTTTAACACCTTTCTTAGGACTCGCTTTGCATTGGATCGTGTATTTCGTTTCTTTAATGTAAGTTACAATTTTTTACAACTTTTACCATGGTTAGTTTTTATTTCATTTCTAATTTTCTAGTGCTAAAAAGTTTGCTTATTTCCAAATGGATTGTGGCCAAAATTCTGGTTAATATGATGTGGTACTTGACCTTTTAATATGAGGCCAAGCATTCAAGCAGTCTACCAGTCGTGGGGCCCAGTCCAACAAAAGACTTGTAATAGAACCCTAAAAGGGTTTCCAGCGTTGAAGTGGTCAGACAATATGTCTGAAGGACATACGTGTGGTCCCTCTGGTTCATATGCATAAATAAATATTAAAAAAACTGAATTGAATGCAAAGTTTTATGTTTTGCTAATCGCTCGCTAATTTTCTTCAAATTTTGAGATTAGTGTGATCTTTGCTTTGTTGGTAAGATTAAAATTCAGAAGGTACGGTAATTCTGCGCATCCTCAAATTGAACGTAAGAGTGGTTGCATGTAGGGCTTGTAGGCTAACAATCACTCAAAATTTGTTTTTTATGTCTAAGTGGCCTTTTATTTTATGTTGTTTACGAGGCAGTCCATTATAATACAACAAATCAATGCAACCACTAGGTTGCAGAAAAAGATGGTTCAAATATATGTTGTAGCCCAAGTCCATCAAAAATTTACTTTTTAAAATCAGGTAAGTGGTTGCCGAGTTAGAGACTTGGGCCGTCACTAGGTGGTGCACTTCATCCGCATAACTAATTTTTGATTTTGGACACTATACTAAAGGTAGAAAGATGGTTGAAGTGTCTATTCCACCATTTTTGAGGATGCAGAATCCAAAAATGGCTTTCTTTTTGGTCTAAACCAAGTATTTTAGGAGGTATTAGACGTTTGTAAAAATTAGTTGTATTAATGGAATGCCTCTAACCTATTCTGCAAATTAAGAAAAAAATCTACTTTTAATCGGTTGCCTAAAAATTTTCAAAATCCTATCAATCTCATTTTTGTTTATTGCAGCTCATTCTACATTCAATTCCGACAAAAATGATATGTAACATGACATATCTATCATTTATAATGTAGATTTCACAACAATTTAAAAATGTTGCTATTTGCAACCAAAAATGAACTTTTCGGGGTAAGCGTGGGACCCCTAAATATTAATATTTTTAAATAAAATTTTTTTTGGTGTGGTTTTGGAAGATTTCCCACCTTACAATCATACTTCCAACATAGGTTGTAAAATTTGCAACACCCTACTACATATGGTTAAATGTAGTCTCAATCCATTTTTTATACATTTGGTAGTCAAGTGAAAAACACATATAAAATGTACGATACTATAACTGAGTAACCGTTCAAACAAAATTTGACTCATGATAAAAAAGCAGATGATAAAATCTTGACGAAACAACACATAAATTACAGAGTGGTTAGATTTACTGCACTGGCTACCATAGTTGCAATAAAGAAGCATTGTTTCATGGCAGGTGTTGCCATGGTTAGGGTGCTCTCTGCCCAGAACTTCAAAATTTCCTATAATGCCAAGTTTTTGTCTTCAACATTCTTAAACTTCTTCCAAATTACGACAGAATTCCTTATTTCGCAACAGTAGCAAGGTAAATATAGTTGCTTTCTTTAAATTATTATGCACGATAAATCTGTTTTCTCACCACTTGATGGTTTTTGCATTTTCTTTCTTTGGCCAAATGTCCTGCAAATATGGCTCAATTTCTGGTATTTGCTCAATAATTGCCGCTCGAATTTGTCTCTGCACAGAACTTTTTAACTGATTTGTGGAAGAAATATTCTCACTTTCATCAAATCTGCACATATTTAAAGTATATATTTAAGTTATGCCAGTGTTACATTTTAAACCAAACGTTTTTAGGTATACCATATATTATTTTATAACACAAAAAATGACAAAACTTACTTTCTAAACATTGTGAACAAGCAAAGTGGTTTGAAATCTTCCAAGCATCAAATCAACGCACATTCCAGCCAAGTCTACTGATTTCATAGATTTACACAACAAAATCTGAAAATTGTATTTTATTGTATTCTGCATTTATAAAATAACATATTTAAAGTTAGTTAACATTTTACTGTATGAAAATGATATACAAACACACACAATGTTCCCACGCATCTAGTTCAGTGATTTACGTGGTTCATTATATATACACCTTGGGATGTAACAGATCTTTAGAGATCTGTCGAGACCTGTGATGAATATCCATTGCTTTCAACCTTACAAATGCAAAATGTTTTTATAGTTGTTTTTTTTTTTAAACTTATGTATTGTGAACAAAAATATTTGATAAATTGTTTTCCACCCAATAATCCACCGCAGCTTTCACTAGTGATTCTGTTCAATAGCAACTAGCAAGTGATGGCTGTCAATTTTTCTGTTTTAGCAAAACGTTATATTATGACGTCAAATCGATGATATGAATATAAAATGAACAACAATTATGTGGAAAAGGTTTAGTAAAGTCAGATAGCCAAATAGTATTCATCAGGTAGACAGAATTTCATCAAACAGTCAATTAACATTTAAAATCTCAATAAAACCTCTAATATAAATGTTACCACAGGATGCAACCTAATTCGTACCATGAACAATTCGTACCGTCAGTTTGTACCTTGAAAAGATCGAGAGTAAAAATTAAAAAAGCCGGAGTTGCTGATCGCAGTTTCTGCAAACATTTTAAAATTTTACGCAAACAAACAAAAACTCTTAGGATCATTACCAGAAAATTTAAAATGTTTGCGGAAACTCCGATCAACCCTAACCCCAACCCTTTTAAAACATTTGCGGACACTCCGATCAACTCTAACCCTTTTAAAATATTTACAAAAACTCCGATCAACCCTTTTAAAATGTTTGTGGAAACTACAATCAGCGACTTCGGCAAACTCTTAGGATCATTACTGGAAATTTTAAAATGTTTTCGGAAACTGCGGAAAAACAGAAACTGCGATCAGCGACTTTGGCTTTGTTTTATTTTTTCTCTCGATTTTTTCAGTTTGTTTGTGGAAACACTCTAACCCTTTTAAAATGTTTGCGGATACTCCGATCAACCCTAACCCTTTTAAAATGTTTGCGGAAACTACGATCAGCGACTTCGGCAAACTCTTAGGATCATTACCAGAAATTTTAAAATGTTTTTGGAAACTGCGGAAAAACGGAAACTGTGATCAGCGACTTTGGCTTTGTTCTATTTTTTCTCTTGATCATTTCAGTTTGTTTGTTTGCGGAAACTTCGATCAACCCTAACCCTTTTAATATTTTGGCGGAAACTACGATCAGCGACTTCGGCAAACTCTAAGGATCATTACCGGAAATTTTGAAATGTTTGCGGAAAAACAGAAACTGCGATCAGCGATGTTCTATTTTTTTCTCGATTTTTTCAGTTTGTGTGTTTGCGAATACCGATACTTCGATACCCTAACCCTTTTAAAATGTTTGCGGAAACTGCGATCAGCGACTTCGCTTTTTTTAATTTCTTCTCTCGATCTTTTCAAGGTACGAACAGACGGTACAAATTGTTCATGGTATGAATTAGGTTGCACCCGTTACCACAATATGATCAACAACTCTATTCTAAAAATGCCATATCCCTTAATTCCAATATTTGAATGAAAGTTAAGGTTCTTACATTGTTTTGTTGTTTTGCCTTCTTACTACTCCCGACTCACCTGGTAAACTTTACAAAAGCTTTGACTTTCATGGATGCAACCTATTTCATCCCTTGAACAATTTCGTACCCCGATTTTGTACCCTGAAATCGAGGTACGAAGTGTTCTGGGGACAAAATTGGTTGAATCCTTGTCTTAAACATTTCTAACCCTGACGTCATTGCATAGCACGAACAATTGTTGCGAGAATATAATTCCCAGCGCACATCTAGAAAATGTTAATACTGTATCCCTTAGTTTCCATTTTCAGCAGAAAAGCTTTGGATTTTTACATTGCTTCAACGATTTATTACAATGAATCAGCGTCACAAAGGTGAATTCTTCGCTAAGAATGGATGGGAGTACCTACTTCTACACTAATCAGCGCAATTTAGTTCAAGTCTTACATCACAATGTCTGGCTTTAATCTCCAAGTAATATTGATAAGGCAAGGTTGGTTACAAAATTAGATTATATGAGTAAGCTGTTTTAGTATTACAGTAAGAAAGAAAAGGTCCAGGGAAAATTCTATAAGTGAGAATGAATACGATGAACCTACTTGCTCTTCATCACTTTCGCTCACATGACACGCAAAAACAAATCTAAGGAAAAAAGGCCAGTGAAACATTTGACTCTTCAAGCGCAGGTCGTTGGTCTGATGAAATCCTTTCAGAGTGACATGGCTGAAATTTTAAAAAGTCTACTAAACTGTAGATATAGTTCAAGATAAAGTAATTAAGCAGGACGATCGACATTAAAACTGGTGTGTCCGCCGTGAGACATAATTTGTTCACTAAGATAGCTGCTCAAATCGGACAAGTTTGTCCGCTGTCAACAAAATCAAATTTCGAGGCATGAAACTTATTTCGTCCCATGAAAAGATCGAGAGAAATTTTGAAATGTTTGCGGCAACTCCAATCAGCAACTTCGGCTCTGTTGTATTTTTTTCTCGATCTTTTCAGGGTACAAAATGGGGGTACAAAGTGTTCAGAGGATGAAATAGGGTGCACCGAAATTTCAATTGATTTCTTGCTGTGAATTCTTTGTTAATGTAATTTTTTTATGGGAGTGACTGTTCTTGTCCTGTGCATTTTAACTCCAATAAGTAGGTTTGACTCCAACAAACAGTGCGAATTAAAAAATAGGATGTGGCTATATTTACACTATGTAGTGTGAATATAACCTCAATAGTGTCGCCAGATAAGGAATTCTGCCCTAATTTGAGAAAAGTTAAAAGCTGTTGAAAACAAAAACTTTTATCTCGGAAATTTTTTTAGTCCCAGTGGCAGAGATCAAAACCCTAACCTTACTCCTAACTCTAACCCTTCCTAACTTTAATCCAAACCCTGGCAACTCCTGATTGTAACCATGGCAATAAGTGGGTAAAAATAGCCACTTTGTGAAAATATTAATGTCCAAACACTGTTTTAGCGATGCATATTTTTAACTTTTTGGTCTTTTGTTGGTGCCAAATTCGTGAGTTTACTTTATCGTTCTTGTTATTTTAGCGCCAGCAATAAAAAATAAAATCGAATTGTATTGTATCTATATTTTGAGGCTCTTTACTTCCCGTACTTTTCATTCCACATCATCTCCAAGACTCTAACTCCAACCACCCAGGGTTGCCAGATTCTGCAGAGCAATATATACCAAATAGTAAAAAAAAAAATATACCAAATATATACCAAACTTAAAAAATTATACCAAGTTTATACCAAAAAGATATGAAAAACAAAAGTTTACAGAAAAATTACGTTTTGCACACCTCAACTAGCTGAACAATGTTTAATTTTTAACTTGGGCAAAGAACGTTTTAGTTTGGGCTAATTTTAATATATATGACCCAAACATGAAATGATTACCACAGCGATTTCGCATGATATTTAATCAAGTTTCAGAAAACAAAAAAACTAAACGTTGCTGGAGCGTTAGTTCCTGTGATGCAGACGAGACTACGCCCACTTGGCTAATGCATAAAACCCACCATGCAACCATTCAAGAACCCCACAACATAGACTTTATTCCGAATAGCACCAAAATGACCGCGTGCCACATCTAAATGTCCCGACGTCACAGTGTGCGCACCTATCTGGAAGGCACCTAATTGTCTGCGCCCAGTGGCGTAGCCAGGAATTTTGAAAGGGGGGGTTTGACGGTCGGCGGGCGACCCAGCGACAGGGGGTATGGACCTCCCCCTGAAAATTTTTAAAAACTACTTTGAATTTGGTGCACTCTGAGAGCATTTTCAAAAAAAATGTGGGTATAAATATTCCTGTAAAATGGTGCTGTCCGGTGGCATAGCAAAAGTATAAGATCATGTTTTCTTCGGCATTTTTTGGTAATAAAGCAAAGTCTCTATGTTTTCTTGTTGCTAATTCCTGGCTGAGATATTTAAATGTTTGGTATTGGCAAAACTTGCTCTTTTTAATGCAGTTTCGTTTAAAATTAGGCAAACTTTGTCTTAGAGACATAGAGATTGAAAGCATCATTTTCAATATCGTGGCGTCAGACGCGTGCCAAAGGGGGGGTTGTAACCCCTCCCCCCTTGGCTACGCCACTGTCAGCGCCTAATAGACGTGCTCCAAAAATTTAGGAAATTTTTCACTTTGCCAAAGTATCAACGTCAGGGTAATAAAGAATTAAGTAATTATGATTCAATAATTACATACAATATAACACAATAAGGGTATTAGTATAATAGTAAGCATAAAAAAAGTTTTAGTCACACATTAACAACACTGTTCAACATTTTGAAACCAAAATTTACATTCCATCAACAGCACAGCAAAAATCATAAGTCAACAACACTTGCAATGTTGCTCGCTGAGAAGCTTTAACATTCTTTAACACCTTGAGATAACAATACGTTGTAAAACATTACAGTTAAGCAACTCCAATGACACTCATGCTTTAGAAAACCTTTAGGTTTTTATAGTCATTGGGCTAAATCTCAAATGGTAGGGGAGACCGGGGATAGCTCGGACGATTTTTTGAAAACAGCCCATATTTTTTTTAAATTACACAGCAAGTTCGTAATTGTTATTTTGTTGTAAACCTTAAAGCTTTGCCAAAAAAGGGTAGCAATTTTATGCACACGTTTTAAGTTGATTTGACAGTTAATACAGAATATTTGTTTTTCTTTTATATGTCCGAACCATTATGTTTTTAAAATCCAATAAATTATTCAAAAGATCTGAAAATAAGATTTTGTTTAAGTTTGATTTTTTCCACGGGGATACTTCGGCCGTTGTGTGACTTGTTTCCGAAGTATCCCCGACCACGTGACTACAGGTAAATGAAGAATATATGGCTACCTGATTAACTACTGGTCAAAATCATCACTTGCTTATCTGAGTATTGCTTTCTAACTACAACCTCAATCAATAAAAAGTTTGTTTTGGTTAACTGCAACGGAATTATGACCTTACACGTACAATTTTGAAATCTTGATATCACTGATAAAATTACTTTTTCGGCCTCAACTTTCTAAGAAAACTAGACATACTTGCAAACTTTATCCTGATTTGTAATGGAGCCACAAAGCTTTGGCAAACGTGAATTAACAATACTCTACTGTGACGTCAAATGCCTTATCCGAGGTATCCCCGCGTCCGAACTATCCCCGGTCTCCCCTACATCTATTTTAGTGTTTCAACTTAACTTTTTTAAAGAAGAAACAAGTTTTTATTGGTTAACACACTCCAAATTTGTACATTGAAAAAAATACTAGTCAATTGACACAATATTATAAAATATACCAAACTCATAAAATCACCTACCAAATGCTACAAAATATACCAAATATATACCAATATACCAAACGAAAATTTCAACTACCAAACATAAAAAAAATATACCAGATTTGTGAAATTTGGTATATAAATATACCAGATGGCAACCTTGCAACCACCTCCAACACCAGTGTTTGTTCAGGATCCGGATTTTTGGAGTCTGATCCTGCCGGATTTGAAGAAATTTTTCGGATCCGGATTGGATTGGATTCAATTTTTTTCAAGAAGGATCCGGAGCCGGATTATCCGAATCCAAATTTGTTTAACTTTGTTTAGTTACGTTTTAATAAATTGAATGAAATAAATTCCATGTAGTTGCTGTTCTACGTTTCAGGCAAGCTAGCCTCCTTAGATCTGGCAGCACTAGTCTGATACCGATGTACGGGACTCGCACTCTCGCAGTCTGTCGCAGTCAAAGCAGCAGAGGCAAACCGGCAACTAAGCAAAGGCAGGCACGCCACGCTAAGAGGTTGATGAAAGTAGCCTACCTCGGTACTAGAAAGTGCTGGCCGGTGCCCAGCAGAAGCTAAAAAGTTTGCCATAGTAGATCTGCTGTTTCTGTGCAGTATACTATTATGCTTTTGACTTGACATTTTAGATTTTATTCACATTATCAACTGTTAATGCTTTACTTGTACTCAACTCTTTGTTTAGGTCTGAGGAAGAATAGTTTTCTGAACGACTTACATTTCTGTATGGTTCATGGAAGTGAGCATGTGATTAGTGACAATTTATTATACACTGATCTTATAATGACATAATTTGTATCATTTTATTCAAAAACAGTAGCCTATGCTTTTGATAAGTGTGTGCAACTGTGCAAGTGTGCATGCTTACACTGCTATTTTCTTTGTTTTGTTATTGTCGTTTATTATTGTGTTTCAGATTGATTAGGGTAGGCTGAGTGCTACTTTAATATCAGTATAAATTCATTATGCTGCAATTGAGACAAGGATGGGAGGGACAGGGTAAGAAAAAAATGTTAGTGTAACATACCGGTATGTCTGCTATAAGTATAATGCTAGTTTTCGGATCTGGATTGGATATTGCTTTTCCTATTATTTTTGGATCAGGATTGGATTCGGATATTTCTAAAAAATTTCGGATTGGATTGGATTATCAAATTTCAATATCCGCACAACACTATCCAACACGCAGAGAATTCACTGAAGCGTGAAGGATGATCAACTTGCAACAAGCAAAAAAGGATTTTCGTAAACTCTTTCTTGTTTTGAAGTTCAGTTTATATGTTTTATTGGGGAGACAAAACTACATAAACAATTCGAACAACAAAGATGGCGGCGGAAGGTCACCAAATACAGCTGCAAATAACCTTGAGATTAAAGTTAGCTGTCAAGATGACCACTGACAATGGTAGGTTTGAATTGTAGGTAGAGATGTAAATGCAAAAAAAACGAACCGTTTTTTTTAAAAAAAAACGTGTTTTTTTTCAAAAAAAACTTGAACCAAAAAAAACACTCGTTTTTTGGTTTTTTTTGTTTTTTTTCATATTTTTCTGGAAAAGTTGCAATTTTTTTGCAATTTACAGCTTAGTTTCATTATAGTGCTCTTGAAAAACATTAAATTACTAAAAATAGTTTTATTGGTGTGCTGAAATTCCTAAGTGTTTGTGTTTGGCAGCATATGTTCTTGCATAGTCCTATGAGGACCTATGTTGTTTCGCCTTCTTCTTCATTCTCTGGCATGTTTGTGGCAGTAGACCTGACAAACATTGCATTAATGAAATTTGATACATGACATAATGTAGATGAGTTAATTTCTTTTTCCTTTTATGGAAGTTAGCCTATGATGTTAGTATACTGTGGTACTGGTTATTCTTGTACACACTCAATGGGTTGACGAAATTTTGACAAAACAAGGTGGCAGTATTCAGTACACACATTTACCTTGTTTGTGGACGTGATAATTTACTAATGCAAGCTATTGCCAATAGCTTGTTTAAACATGTTTTGTAACTGATAGCTTGCCAACGATGTATATGCTTTACAAATGTTGAAACAGAAGTATTCTTTTCGTGTGTTGTAAGATCTTGGATTGGACACTTCGTCATTGATGCTTCTTGCAGATTATTCGGGACATATAATGCAAGAGACCTTATCACTGATATTTTTAGTTGTCAAAAGTTAGTGCATTTGTCAGAAAAGGTTTAGGTTAATGTTCCTTTCAAATGCCCACCACCCATGTTGACTATTGCTAGTAACTACCATTCTACCAACCTTGAATGAAGAAGTTTTTCCTTTAAAGTGGAGATTTTCAGCACTGCTCAGTGCTCAGTGTTCACATAGTGAATAAATGCTTTATAATGCTTTTCCTGACAAGAATAAAGTTTTACCCATATTCCCACAATGCAGGATAAAGATACAAAACAAACATCAAAGATGAAAACTTATTTTATTTGAGAACTAGGCCTACTGTTTTTTGAGATAAAAAGAAATTGACCTCTTGTCGTTACGCACCAATAAAACCATGATGCAAACTTTAATTTTTTTTATTGGGCAGAGGAAAGATTGACGAAAAGTTAGGCAAAAACAAAAAAAGTGCTAAAGTCTCAAAGTTCTGCAAACTAGTTCAAATTGGATGGATTAAGTGCAACCAATAACCATACTTCTTTTAAACATGTCTATGACAGCACAATGGTGTGATTAAGGGAAAACAAACATGACTATGACGTCACAAAGGATTATTGAATCTCTTCAGGGAAAATAAAAAAACATCAAAACGTTTCCATCTTTCACTACATTTAAATGTGATTTGGGCTAAAAGTTGGGACTTTAGCACTACACTGCTTTTGCCAAACTTGTCATCAATCTTTCTTCTACCCAATTATTATTTTTTTTAATTTACGCACCATGGTTTTATTGGTGCGTAACGACAAGAGGTTAATTTCTTTTTAGCTCAAAAAGTAGTAGCCAAAACTTGTTTTAATATTCATAAACAGATAGCCCACCCCATAAAACATGGGGGTAGAGCTAAAGCTTATGTAAATATGTTGAGCGGTTCTTGAGATATGGCCGTTTTTCTATTGCTCCTTATCTATAAAGCCACTTAGTGGCTAAGGTTATTTCACTTATAACTCGAGAACCGCTTGTGTGATTTTCATCACGTTTGCACCAAATGCACATCAAAGTGCCTTTGTGAAGTAGAGAAACAGGACCCTGACCACCTGGTCTTAACGTAACATGCCCATTAACCAAAATCCCAGGTGGCTTCGAAACTGTACACGAGTGTGGTACTGCATTTAACAACTGGCTGAACCAAATTACAGACAATACTTGAGATGTGCCAACCATAGGACACTGTGTTACTATTTGAGACGATGAGAAACCTTTATGGCTCGTGTGTTGAGACTTGAGAGACATATTGTCTCATTTGAAAGATGTTATACGAGTTATGAGACTATTTTTTTGTTGAAAGAGACGCTATTGCAATGAGTTAACCCTAATTGCTGCATATTGTGACATTTAATAAAAAAATAGGTAAAAAAAACAAAAAAAACAAAAAAAACGAATAAAAAACAAAAAAAACGATAAAAAACAAAAAAAACGAGCTCGTTTTTTTTAAAAACAAAAAAAACCGTTTTTTTACATCTCTAATTGTAGGCTATCGCCTATATTCAATAGTTCTAGCCTACTAGGCTATATTTGAATTGTGGCTTCAATGTTCACTTTATTTACAGAGCAAACTTCGTACTTAGTCCGCCCCGATAGCTCATTTGGTTGAGAGTCTCACTTCATACGCTTCAAGATAAAGTGTCACTGCTTGGCATCCGAGTGTATGCACTTTGTTGTTGTCGGCACCAGTGGCCGAGTCCGGTATATAAAGAAAGGCATCATGCTATGTTATAATGATGTAACCTACTGTCAAGCCTTAAAGCAGCCTGCGGTCATGGCTGCTAAGTAGTGCTTGAATGACCGCCGGTGCTACCTCCTCAATCGGCCAAGTTTGGCCGCCGGTCTCTTCTAGCCAATTATTTAATTTCGCAATAGAATGATCGTGGATTAACTGTCGAAAATATGTACTTTTGTAGTATCAAAGAATGACGCAGAATTAGGTCAGCGCGTCATAATCGCTACTGTTGCATTGTGCAGGAATATTTGTTATTAATGGTCTGATGGAACAGTTTGGAACAAGCTTCCCCCTACTATAAGAAATGAATGCAAAACTGTAAAAGGCTTTAAATCAAAAATGAACAAGCTAAATCTTTCTTAAAATGATCCTATCTAAGTATTAGGCTACATGCACCAAACATACTAATATATATATATATATATATATATATTTTATATTATATATATTTTTTTGCCCAGAAATGATAGGCCAATGTGTGTAGATTCATTAGCAAAATAGTAAGGTTGTAAGTACTCCTACTGGCCTTCTGGTTCTTGTGTTTTTTTGTCCACAGAAGTTCTACAGAATCTTCAGAAGTTTTTTCATCCTCTTCGACCAATCGCCATCTTTCGTTGAAGCGGTGGCCATGTGCTCCAACCAGTTGTTTTTTATATCAATATCTTGGACTGGATCGTCATGCTATTGTCTGATTATTTATCTATTTTTCTAACATGCCAAATTGGATTTCTTTATCACTTTTGTTATGGTTTAACGTGTAAAACATATACACGGTAACCCAAATTTATCATATTACTGTGACATGCCACTACTACATCCCAGCTGGCGATGCCTGTCGTTCTTGCATTAATTCAACGTTTGCTAACGTTGGATCAGTGTGGAAGTGACGAGTTTAGCTGACTGGGGTTTAAAATTATCGCTTTATTAACGCAACTTTTATCAAAGCACGCTTGATATCTTCAAGACATAACTTTCCCTGGGTAAAATTGAATTTCCGAAAGATGATGATGTTGTTTTCGCTAGTTTGTTTTATTTGTTTTCGTCATTGTTTTCAGTGTCGTCAAGTTATAGCCTATCTATTTTGTGAGTCGTGCAAGGCCTATGGTGCGTTGCGCTTGAAATGGCTTTGCCCGTGGTAGGATTTCTTTGTGGGGTTTTCTTTGCCTGCCTTGCTCTTCTTGCTATGAGCTAAACGCATCAAGACGTGTTCCCCTTAAGACCATCAGCACTCTTGATAACGCACCATGGCCGATCTTCATAGCAACTGTCCATACAAATCTTAAATATATCAGCTAAAGCTATGCGGGCTAATAAAGCTATAGCCTAAATTTACTTGTTTTTGTTTTTTACCATTTTCTTTTCCCTTTATATCTTAAATTTTTCTGAAGGTGTTGCGACCGTGCCAAATTTTTTTCAACTCAATAACTTACTTCGGTCACAAGCGCGTTTTAACGTTCGCGTTTTGTCGCTTCTACCTTTTTCTCGACCTTTGCTATGTTGACGTGTATTGTTTTGATATGATGGTCAGAAATAAAAAACAACTGAACTGAACTGAATATATTCATCTGCGATCACCAGCGCTGTAAGTCTTGTTTGTAATTCCTATGCGTTTATTTTAACAAAGTCTTAATCCGAAGTGCTAATTTACGTCGGCTGGCAATATTGTCGTTTTTATGTCGATTCGATGTTGTCGGACATTAAAAAGGAGAACTAGGTTAGTTAGGAAGGAGAACTAGGTTAGTTGACATCCGAGGGGAAAACATTTTTTGATCATATTTGGCAAAAATTATGCTTCTTTTAGTAATGTCCTTCACATCATTGAAATACTTGTTTTATTACCTTGCCGTCATCGTCAACATATGTCGAACGTTATATTTCGTTGCTAAAGAGAATAGACCTTTTGCACATTCAAAATCACCAGAGCGTGACGTTTGAGTTACGCGGAGTCCGAGGGTGAAGAATCGCTTGTTTACTATGGTTTATGAAGGCGTTTCTTGTTATTGCAAGCAAGCGTGAGGTCGATGGCAGGTGAAAGTAAATTTTTGTGTTTATGAATTGTTGTAGGTTATCGGTACACTTCAATTCTTGTTCGTTTTAATCATAGTGTTGGCTAACAGGCTAGGAAAGGCAATTTAGGACGGCCATTGTGGAGCGTGTGCATCTTGACCGGGAATTATGGACCACGATAGTGGTAGCCTACCGGTACCTTGTCTTGCAACATTTTATTTTCATTCTGCATAACATATGCAACAAACCAACCACACTTCATTGATAATACCAAGCATAGTCACTGGTATTTTCCTGTCGAAGATGTGAAATTGACGAGTTTTTTTATGGTCCTCTCTACATGAATGCGATGGCGTGCAATATTTCGTTTATTCAACACTTCGTCTTCACTCATTTGAGGCCTTCTACCTAGGAACGGTGAGATATTCAAATGTAGACCAATACCTTGTAGGCTAAGTCTTTTTCTATAAGAAACCCTTTATCGGCCATAACAGCATCATGAAGTGCAATTCATTAGCAGCTATTTTCTGCCTCAAAAGGTGAAAAAATCCACTCCTCTGACATATTTCTTTGTCACTCACATTACCAGTGTACAGCTGAAATACAAACATATTACCCCCATTTGGATCAACTCCCACTAAGGCATCTGCAGCTAATAAGGCCCGGCCAGTAATAAGGCCCACCCCTTGGATCTCCGTAGTTACAAATCTTTTAAACAAAATTGGAAGCTCTGATTGCTGCTAGGGTGAATTGAGACTAACTGGTAAAGTTTCACAGCCTAAAGTGGAGAACTTTTTGAGTTATGGAAAGTTGAAGTTTGGGGGGACTGAAATTGAGTGGTTTTATTAATTTTCACATATTTTAGACTGTTGTGCAGTTAACAAACCGCTTTAACTTCCGTTTTTTTGCATTTTATGGGAAAGATATGTGCATGCTGATGCAGTAAAACCAATAAATTTGAACTTTTTTTCTAATTAAAGCAAGACTGATAATGATGATCAGACTAGGCTAATTTTGGTAATGAGGCCCATGGGCCCCTGGGGTAACGTTGTGCACCCCTGGTTAAGAAAGTGAGGGTTAAAGACTTGAGTGACCTAAACAATTCTTGTTACACCATTAATCCAATTTGTTATTGCAATGAAAATATCATTTTCAGAATCAAAATACTTTATCATCCCTACCATATCTAAAAACACCATGTCGCTTTTTAAAAAAATGGAGCATTGGGCGGGGGAGGAAATAGTTGTCTCTGTGTATTTCTCTTGGTTTACGCCAATTGAGCACTTTACTGGAGGCACCTTGCTATGCATTGCGCAAAGCTCACTGCTTGCAGTTTGAGCACTGTGGCAAGGTTGGCAGTAGTACCATTTTTGGTTACTGATAAGGTACCACAAATGGGAAAATGTCACATGGAGGTATATATATCTCCATGGCCATTATTCCAGTGTACTGCACTGATGAGACCGGGAGGTCGAAACGGTGTGCAAATACACCTTTTCCATCACTTTTGGTGCTAATTCAAACCGGGCCTTATTCACAACACGTGCATCTAATAAGGCCCACTTGATGTTTTTTTTTTATTTTTTTAATATTTTACAACACCTTTTACTTAGTAACTTGTTTCATAGATATGTTGTTTAGATAGACCCAAAGTATCCTCATTCCAAGTTTCGTTCAAAATTATGCAGTATTTAGAAAAATATTGAGGTTTGAAAATTAGCGGGCCTTATTAGCTGCAGGTGCCTTAATGACTAATGTTTTTGCAGTGTTCGTACTTTTATAGTTCGAGTACGTTTGCGACTGACGATGAAGTGAGGATAGTGTTTCGAGACGTACTTCAGTGCAGTCGATGATGATCAGGGTGCTTGGGTAGTCCTTTCTGAAGTCTGGCTTCATGGTTGCTATGATAACGTCACGATGAGGGAATATGTTCAAACTAATCAACCTTAAATACATGAGGTGCATTCATGAATGAAAAATACGGTGTACAGTAGGCCTACGAACTACGAATGCAGAACTAATACCAAACCTTGTGCTTTAAGTCTGTATAAAACAAACCCATGCGATGCTTCAACACCAACAAAAATCCAATCTTCCACCGCTAATCTATGTAGATGCAGTGCTCCTGTAGCATTTTGAGGTATTTCGAAAGTAGCATCGTCATCAAGTTCTGCATCAACATTTTGATTTGCATGCTTAGCTTTTGAAGCTGTGTGATACAGGAAACTCTTCCTATCTTTGCCTGGCAAGATCGCTTCCAATACAGCAAAGAACTGGTCGATGGTTTACACTTCTGTAGCCTAAGTTTACAACTTAAAAGAGTTATATTTTCTGGCAAATTATACTGTAACACTGATACACGTTTGTAAAGACCACAAAACAACAGCTCAAGCAAACGTTAAACAATTTATTCGCCTGCAAACTACGCCACTAACCCTATCGCACAGCATTGTAAACAGCGGCTATAGTCGTTCACGACTCCAACGTCACGCTCTGTTGGTTTGTTATGCAAAAGGTCTATTCTAGGGGAGTGGCGAACTTCCTTAAAATCAGCCACATTGGAGACACTCGTGCGAGTGTCGTTAGATAGTCCCGCAGTACTGGATTACAATCCCGATAAAGCAGTTATTGCGTGGTGCAACGATTCTATTGTAAGACGTCGCCCAGGCCCAGACTTCAACAACGCTAAGTGATCATTTTTGCATTGTTTCAAGTTTAATTTTATTTACTTGTGCTATCGTTATTTTGTATTTTGGCCTTTAAGCACGCAGATTTGGCCGCCGAGAAGGAGCTCCCGGTAGGCCACGACGGCTGCCGAAAAAAAAACGAGTTTTAAGGCCTGTACTGTGTACTGTGTTGCAAAATTTTGTGCCGTAAATATTATTTTGAGGCAAAAATGAATGATTATAATTAGGCTAAAAGCGAATAGCAGAAATTGTTATATTGCAAAATGTGCAGTAGCTTACATGAATTTGAAAGGGCACCATTGCCCCCCCTGCCCCTCCATCTGCATAAAAATTGAGGGCAGGGGGGCTGCCGCCCCCCCTGCCCCCCCGCTTCAGGCGCCCCTGGCCACATGCACTTGTTTCTCTGGGCAAGAAACTTTACGATAACTGCCTCTACCCAGTGATCGATTTCGAGTAATGGGTAGTACCAAGTTTAAGTTATAAATAAAGTAGACAACCGGAAACAGACATTGCCGTCGGCTGCAGCGTGGGTCAGGTGTACGTCGGAAGGCGTACACCGATGCATAGCGCTCAAGTCCGCTTTCCTGCAATGCAGGATAAAGATAATAGAACAAGAACAAACACTTTAGCAACACATTTCAAAAACAGCTTTCCATTCAACGGCACCCAGAGAATGGATTAAATTACAGACAACTTTTTTTGATACAATTTCGGTAAAGAGGTGATGTTCTTAAACCATTCATCTTTATAACATGCGAAAAAATTACTTCTGTCGATCTCGTTGGTTATAGCCTACGCTTGCGTCAGTGGTCTATGTGACCCATAACTAGCATACCATGTGATGCATACTGCATAGGCTACTGGCTGAACATGATGCCCACGTAGAAAATGTGTATGGGATAGGGTTGCCAGATTTTTATCCTCAAAATAGTGAACATTTTGAAAGCTCGCGATCAAATCCTCAAAGTTCTCAAGGCAGTGGCGTAGCCAGGAATTGTGAAAGGGGGAGGGGGGGTTGATGGCCGGCGGGCGAAGCCCGACAGCGTCTTCGCCAAAGTCGACACCCAGCGGCGGGGGGTCTGGGGGGCCTCCCCCGGAAAATTTTAAAAAATGACTTTGAATTTAGTGCATTCTGAGAGCATTTTCAACAAAAATGTGGGTATAAATATTCCTCTAAAATGGTGTTGTACGAACGGTGGCATAGCAAAAGGATAAGATCATGTTTTCTTGGGCATTTTTCGGTAATAAAGCTATGTCTCTATATTTTCTTGTTGCTAATTCTTGGCTGAGATATTTGAATGTTTGGTATTGGTAAAACTCGCTCTTTTAATGCAGTTTCGTTTAAAATTAAGCATAGGCAAACTTTGTTTTAGAGACATAGAGACTGAAAGCATCATTCTCAATATCGTGACATCACACGCGTGCCAAAGGGGCGTTGTAACCCCCAAAACCCCCTCCTTGGCTACGCCACTGTCTCAAACACATGCCAAAATACGCGCAATTGCACCCTCTAACACAGGGCTTCCCAATTCGTTTAGGCTATCACCCCGCACCCCATAGGATTGATGAAGCCACTCTCGCACCCCCTGTTTTGAAGCGGAGTGGTTCTGAGAAAAAAATTCAAACTACGTACAAAAACAAAGCAGAAAAGCCGCTCACCGGCCTTTATATGGCTAACGAATAGGAAAAAGGGCAGCCTTCAACAACGAAATCACACAAAATGCAAAAGCGAATAAATAGCCTAAAGAAATAACACAAACTGAGAATACAATGGCGTTATTCAAGATCTTTGACTTTTCTCCTGCCTCTTTGCAATTATCTGTTCGACTAGTTCCTGACACATTCCTTTTCGTAAGTCAATCCACAGTCAACAACGTGAAAAGCGTTCTTTCCCAATATGTACGATCATGGGCGACGATCGCTCTCTAAAATTGGTGGGGACATTTACTAGGAAAGGTAGGAAGGGGCGACGAGCGAAGCGAGCTAGAAAGATCGGGGGTCTGTTCTGACAAACAAACTAATACAGTAGGTACAAGTCTGATGCGATGTGTATATTTTAATTGTCAGTGTCAACATTGGACAGCAGACGTCCCAACACTCGGCAACGAGTCTCCGGCGAATTAAAAACGAAGTCCTTGGAGAGGTCATGAAAGTTGATCGAATTCAAAACCTTGTGCCGTTGCATGATTTAGTCGTTTCTGTGTCATGGTAGATCGTAACCAAGTTTTGACACGTCGCAAAGTTGAAAATGACCATTCAGCTGAACACGAGCTGGCTGGTGAAATGAGCAAAGTCGCACAAAAAGTTATACTTTCGGAAACATTTGCCGACCAGCGGATGGCATCTTCTTGAATAGCCTATCATTCAAAAATCTTCCACCCACTTTCCATTCTACTGCTTTCGAAAGAAGCATAACTTAGTTCTTGTGCAAGGGATTCTGTGTCAGAGAACTCAGAATAATCGTCTACCACAAGTGATTGTATCGTTCCACTAAAGAGTGATTCTTGTAGAATTTTGTAGTGCTCTAGAACGGTCGACTTGAAATAGTCAGTAAGATTTTGCTGGGCGCTGTCAATGACTGCAAAATACTCTGACCGATATTTCGTCTCTGGTGTTTGAAAGTTGAGGAGGTTAGCCATGTCCATGCTGAAGACGATTTGGTATCTTTTTGGGACGTGACAGTTTCAATGATTCAGGGTTGCAATCTTCCATTAGCCTCTCAGCATTTACAAAGACACGATGAAATTCTTCTTCATTGCGTAGATGGCGGAGCAGTAGGCTACTAACTTACAAAGTTTAGCACATTCAACTTCAAGCATGCCAGCCACAGTCACCATGCAACCTTGCAAGGCTTTGTTAAAACGTTCCATACACTGAATGACAGACAATGCCGCTAATAACCTAAGCACACTTGACCCACGAGAAAAAGGTTTCAAAAGCCAAATTGCAGTTGTTGCTACATTTGAATCAAATTGACTCACGGCTGCTTCTATGGCTTCCAATACTGACTTATTATTATACTGACGTTAGAATCATCAAGCACTGCATTTACAGCAGCTGCACGTGTGAGAAATCTGGTTGGACAAATTAGTTTCAGTTTTGATGCAGCCTGAGGTAAAGACTCTTTAGAATAAAAATTCAGGTACATATGCTTGAATTTCCTAGAAAGCTTTTAGCCTATAGCCTATAGGCCTAGCTTTCCGAGTTCTTGTGTGGAACTTGGAGCATCTCGAATAAACGGCGAAGCTACAACAGCTTTTGATACAATTAGATTAGTAAATATGTGCCCCACAATGTACATTATTTAGCAAGAGGTTGAGATTTTTTATTTCAGCTTGACCGCTACGGGGTTTCCTCCCATAAAACAAAAATGTTGTCCCCTCCTTTCAATAGATTTTAAACGTCTGACTAATAAAATTGTGACATTCGTTTAATATTTTCCCTTTTACGTTATAAAAATAATGAAAAAAGATGGTGGGGACATGTAAAAAGATGGTGGGGACATGTCCCCGCTGTCCTATAGGGATCGGCGCCCATGTGTACAATAAGAAATTGCCAACAATAAGCAAACAATTACAAACAATGAGGAAATTGCTGACACAATATCATCGCATTATCCCGCCACCAATCACACGAGGTTCGGACCACAGCCTTTTTGTTATCAGCAACTCGTCGGGTGGTATTTTCTTGTTGTTGTGCATTGTGTTGTAGGCCAACATAGAATGCTCTGAGAGACAATCACCACCTCTCTCGTTAAACAAAATCCATCTCTATATAGCCTACGGTATAGCTCTTATTCCTCGGTGGATTCTCGCACCCCCAGGGGGTGCGAGCACCCCCAATCGGGAAGCCCTGCTCTAACACATGCCACACGCCTAAGTGTGTGCAACCACGCCCAAATATGCAAAGAATTATTGCATAAATAATATGCAAAAATTGTTTCAATACTATATGTGATGTTGTCTGACACAACAATTTGGTTCATAAGTGATACCACAGATGAAAATTAATAAAAGTTTACTTTCTTGATCTTCTTTAGCAAGTATAGTGCTCTACTTATCACAGGTTGAATCCAGGTAATTGGCTAGCTAGTATCTTGCAGTGTACACAGCATGTATTATACCTACTGATGCTAAAATGGCAAGAAAAGAGACCCACGATTAGAAGCCCTAATTAGAACACTCCTACTTGCCTATGTAACTTAGTTTACTTGACATACTTTTCATGCGACTGCTGCCTTCAATAAAAGTTTGTTTGCAGAAATTTGTTCTTTAAATTCTAAGTAGCCTACCGTAGCTAAAAATGTATGTTAAAGAATACACACAATTCACTTTTAACAGAATAAACAGCTAAATAGTTTCGCTCATCTGTCCATTTGTCACCCATAACACTGAAAATTCTCTCAAGATTGGCATTAGATACAGGGATAGACATTGAATACTGGACAAATTTTAACAAGTTAGGTGCAGTTTCTTTCTGAAAGAAGTTAGTCCAATTTTCCAGCGATGATCTTAACTTATTAGCCACATCACACATGATTGAGTAGCTGGCCTTCACAGTCTACAAATAAACAGTTAAATGGCCAAACTTCTAGGCTGTTAGTTGCTCGGGCTAGTGGCTTTCAGTTTGTCAGCTACCTAGGCTGTGTGTAGTCCACTGTTGGACTTCGTGCTGGCCAAGCCTGGCTTTGGCGAAATTACACTGGGGTACGTAGCATATTAGGGGTTTTTCCTCAAAGCACCAGACTCATGTGCTTTTACTCTCAAAGCAGCAGAAGTGTATATAGTCACTGGTTAAGCCATGGCTACTGGCTAAAATATATTGACAAAATTGTTGACAAAAATTAATTGTCAAAATAGTGAACATGTTCACTATCACTATTAGCAAAATAGTTTACAGTGAACATTTTCTTAAAATAGTGATTTGTTCACTAAAATAGTGAACGTCTGGCAACCCTAGTATGGGACCCAAATGGGCAGCGCACACGGTAGCAAAGCTTCCCAAACTATGGGTGCAAATTGTAATTTTAGGGGCACCAAACCATTAAAAGTGGACCTACAGTTGGTAAACAAGTTTACAATGTAAACCAAGGGATAGGCATAGAAACGTATTTTTGAAATGGGGCCGCACAATAATAAAGTTTAAGAAACCATGAGCTATGGCACAAAATAACAAATATTAAGTTTCTACAGTCACTGTAGGCTACTTCTTATCACAAATTTTCTTTAACTTAACCTTTGCTCCAGGGTCTAACATATGACACAAAAAAATTAACGCAGGCTAAGTACAGGGAACGTTCAAATAATACGTAACGCTTTTTTTCGAATTTTTTACCCCCCCTCCCCCATGTAACGCCAACGTAACGCTTTTTTCAATCCCCCCTCCCCCATGTAACGCTTTTTCACTATGAATTCAGCACAAAAAACTACCATTCCGTACTCGAAAGCGTTACGTAACGTTTTGCTTGAACCCCCTCCCCCCCCGATGTGACGCTAACGTAACGCTTTGCATAACCCCCCCTCCCCCTCGAAGGCGTTACGTAATATTTGAACGTTCCCAAAAATAAAAAAAATTAACACATGACCAAAATATGAAGGAAACTAAAATCTTGACTATTCCAAAACGAAACCGCTTTGTTTCGTTTTTTTGGCGGAAAGACGTTTAGACCAGGGCAATATCTTGTAGTAGACAAAACAGAATTATTGCTTTTTTTCAGAGGTTATGCAGTTTCAAGCTTTTAAGTTATAGCCTACATCACAGACACGTGACCACTGACCAGGCTTTGGCAGACAGACGCAGTCAATCTATGACCTTTTCTTGGCTAACATATCACTGTATTGTGATTATTAGACGCCATTTCCTTGACAAATACTTGATTATGCTGTGGCTTTTTTGAGATTCAGGTCCAATAGTTCTGAACCTCCCTGTCAACGCTACTGAACACAGCTCTAGAAGTTATCAACGTTCAGGCGTTTACACACATAGCCTAACAGATCGGGAAAACAATCATCATACTGTATTACAGGTAACAAATAAAACTGTATAGGCTATTGAAAAATTTTCAAAAGTGTTATTTCTTTTCCGGTTTCTCTACATTTTCAGGTGGAGTTGGCAGCTCGGGTGTTTTCCTGTAGTTGGGAAACACTTCCCAGGGGCTGTTTAAATCGAACTTTCGGAATTCTTGAGCCATTTCAAGCGGATCTCGAACGATCCTTTGCATTTCATCATCCCAGCGAATCTGAAAATATATCAGACGTTGGAAACAATGTTTAATCTCTAAATGCAAAACCTCACAAGTCATAGTTAGACACCTGTTACAAAATAACACAAAATTAGGCTACACGATAAATGGCCAGACAACTGATACAATCATCATTATTTATCATATTCATCATTAATATAAGTTCTCAACTAATCACAACATTTTTAACGTTTGTTGAATCCTAACAAAAAGTTTCGAATCCAACTTCAACGGAAATTAATTCCTTGTCACCAACAAGCAATTGATTCAAGCATAAAGGGAACGTTCAAATATTACGTAACGCCTTCGAGGGGGAGGGGGGGTTATGCAAAGCGTTACGTTAGCGTCACGGGGAGGGGGTTCAAGCAAAACGTTACGTAACGCTTTCGAGTACGGAATGGTAGTTTTTTGTGCTGAATTTGTAGTGAAAAAGCGTTACATGGGGGAGGGGGAGGATTGAAAAAAGCGTTACGTTGGCGTTACATGGGGGAGGGGGGTCAAAAATTCGGAAAAAAGCGTTACGTAATATTTGAACGTTCCCTAAGTTCACCACTTATACTATAGCACTTACCGGAGACACTAATTCCCTTCAGTTTTATATGGTTCTTAATTTTTGAATCACCTTAGTTCAAGCTTTATAAAATCACACACCAACACCCCTTCAAAGAAAACAACCTAAGCTAGAGTTATCAAAACAATATAATCTTTGTTCATTCCTGACTAGTAAAAACATACTTCGTAATAGCCAGTTAAAGGAAAGTCCTTGCGGAACGGATGACCATCAAAACCATAATCAGTTAAAATTCTTCTCAAATCCGGATGATTTCGAAAGAACACGCCGTACATATCCCAGACCTGTAGTCAAAACAAAACTGTGAAGCCAAAAATCAACACCATCAAAACAAACTCATATACAGAATACCAGGGGTCACCAACTGGCGGCCCGCGGGCCGCATGCGGCCTGCCACGCTGTATCGCTGCGGCCCGCGGAAGGTATCAGCGTACAAGTATAACCAAAAATACTTTTCTTGAGGAGAGCACGAAGGCTAAAAATACTTTCCGGGAAACATATTTACGTTTTGCATACGATTCCACCGACCGTCCAATCAGATTATAGTTCTAGGTGGGGGTTGCTTAAAGTTATTCCAATGCGATGTCCAGCCACATTGTCCCAGTGGTTGATTAAAACGTCTGTTTTCGAATTTCTGTAAGCTTAGGGTGGCTTATTTTAAGTTTGCAAATGTCATGTAAACACTAGTGTGCGTTTCACTGTTATTGTGTTTCACGAGCAGTGTTCCTTTTATGCAAGTTTTTGGCAAAATAGGTCGCTGTGCCAAATCAATTTATAATAAATTGGCAAAATATGGAACGCTTCACGATTTTGCGTGTCATCCTTGCGCAGGGACGATGCTAATCTTCTCTGTTTGGTTCCAATTTTAGTATATCTACTGCCGAAGCAAGTACTGCAAAATGTTGTTAATCAACAAATTCTTGCCACGCTGATAAGCAACGCAAGTGACAGTTGTCTATAATAAAAGAAAGACGGTTTTATAGACTCTCACAAAAAGGATGAAAAACCAACTCATTGCTTTTTTAGAGGGAAGACTGTTCATGAATTACGATAGAATTAAGATTTTTCGGTGATTTCCACAAGCGTTTGTTTCATGGTGCCTGATTTCTTTCTCCCTGTTATTGGAGCCGATTTTTCGCTGATATGTTTGCAGGTCACTATTGTTGCCTGTATTGCGATGTGTCAAACATTTCCTTGTTTGCTGAAATTGGTTAATTGCAAGATATCATTTGTGGAGCGAAGTGACAACACCACTCTTGCTTGGCGATGAATATTCTGATGAAACCACTCGCCTCGCTATAAGTGCGCAGAACAAGTGGTCTCGTTTATTAGTCGTTTTAAAGTCAAAAGTGTTGTTAAAGGAGCTTGGCCTGGCAGTAGCGTTGTTCGACTAATTTTGTTGCTGCGGTACTCTAAGACGAATATTAACAACATGTAACTCTGGATACTGGGGTACGAAATTCGTTCTTTTCTAACATAAGAATCAACCTACCTAAAATTTTATTAGTGCGGCCCGCCACAGCTCTCCTTAGTGCCAAAGTGGCCCGCATGCAAAAAAACGTTGGTGACCCCTGCAGTATACTATACATAAAAGTTCTTGCTACATATGGTACATGTAATGAATAAGACGCTGATGTCTCTAAATCTCTGTTCTAGTTCCTTGATGTTATTGAGGATAAAATGTTACACAAGCACCTTTCACTTAGGATATCAGAACAATAACGATTAAACATAATAATCAGAAAACAAAATTAGTCAGGTTCCGTTCGGAAAATTATACAATTTATTGATAAACTTTTCGCCAAAATAAAGGCGGCTTCTTCAGTATACAGTATATCTGGAAAAACACAAGCAAGTGAAAACACAAAAATTATCAACCTTAATCCTAACCCTGGCAACACCTGTCAATAAACAATGCTTTTTGATCGAAACCCCGGCAACCACTGTGTAAAAATAACCACTTCAAATTTTCAAATTCGTCTCTCACCTCTCTTTCATACCAGTTCGCACCAGGATGGATATCGCAAATTGAGTCCAGTGCTGTGAGTTCGTTTGTGTATGTCTTCACTCTGATGCGTTGGTTATAATTTAAGGACAAGAAGTTGTACACAAGCTGCAATTAATAGACATTTTTCAAACTTTGACAAAAATTTGTCAGTAGTAGGGAAAGTAAGGTTAGTTGACTTAGCAGGATAGTTGACTCAGCAGGTTAGTTGACTCACCACTAATATCTAACCAGTCATTTGTAAAGGCGCAAAAGTTATTCCATCAGCCATAAACAGTTCACATGTCTGAATGCAACATATGAAATTATGTTTTTCTAAAAAAATCTAAAATTTGATATGGGTTGTAGAATGTAGATGTATGAATGAAACAATATTTTTCACAGTTACAACTAAAGTATGATGCACATTCTCTATAATTTTGGTTGCTCTCTTTTCAACAGAAAATTAACAGCAGACATCTTTTCTGATTAAGGCACCGAAAGGTTAGTTGACTCACTGGCGATCGTCCTAGTTGACTCAGCGAGTCAATTGACTCTACAGCAGGCAACATCAGAACATGGCATATTTTTGTGAAAATTAAAAGATAAATAGCTTTTATTCATTTGTAATAGCAGATCGGTATGTTGTATTTAAAGAGAACTTTTATTAGAGTAAACAAAATTTGGTGAGAGCAATGTGTGGGGTGAAAACGAGAAGGGAAAAAAGGACTGAAGAATTGTTGGATATACTAGAGATGAGAGAGACCATAGACCAACTGGCAAGGGCAAATGGAGTAAGATGGTATGGACATGTGATAAGGAGGGAGGAAGGAAGTTTTCTTAGAAAGGCACTAGATCTAAAGGTGGATGGAAAGAGGAAACGCGGTCGTCCAAGAAGAACGTGGAAACCACAAGTGATGGATGAATTTAAAAAAGTCGGACTGAAGGAGGAAGATGCAAGGGACAGGGTGAAATGGAGAAAAGGGATTAAAACAATTGCTGCGCGGAAACAATCGGCCACCCCCACTAGTGGGGAACAAACCGACGATGGTCTATGATGATGATGATGATGAAAATTTACATTAAATTCTAATACTGTAAATCTATTGCATTTGTACACAATTATGGGGAAAAAGAGAACGCAAAACTAATAGAGGAGAAACTTCAATGCAGGTTGCAGGTGTTTGAACAAGCTGCAAACACCATGCGTGTTGGTACATCCGGGCGGAGTGCTGCAAAGCAGTTTGAAATAGACCACACAACGTTTTGATGGTGACGGTGGTCCCATACTTGGTTCAAGTGTCGGGTGTGAGAAGATAAGATTCTCATTGTAGTCAGAGGGTGGCCAGTTCCTTTTTCTCGGTTGCCTTTCCTGCAGCAATTACGCCCACCCAATTTATTAAACCCTAGGTAGAGGTTAATGCCGAAGGCTTAGTCTAATGAGAACCTTATCTTCTCGTTCCCCGAGGCTTGAATCAAGTATGGGACTCACCTTTACCTTTTAGGTAGAGGTAGAGGTGTTTTCAACAACCAGCTTGAGCCAGGAGTCGAACCAGGTTTGCATTATTGGAATTCGTTGCGCCATCCCACCGACCGGCCATCCCTTTCGATGGTATGGTATTTAAAAAAAGGTTTCCAAAGGCTCACCAGGCAACGTAAAAATGGGATATGCAAAACACAGATAAAGTATCACGGATGTAATGAAGAAAGATTTGTCGGGGGAAACTGCATTATTTTGGTAAAGCAACATCATTTATAGATAAAATAAAATAGCTAGTTTTCGAGTTTGCTGAGCAAAACTGAGTCACCGTTGCCAAAAACTAGTCTGACAACAAGAACCTCCGTCTGCCCTTTCACTAGACACTAACTTAACTAGCTCAACAGTCACTAGAAGTGCTACATACAAATTGATTTATTGCTTACACGAATTGTGCAACAATATATATATACAATATACAATTATACATTCATGATGTAGCTACCTGTTCAGCATGAGTCAACCATTCCACAGAATGAGCCAATCAACCTTCAGCATCGGGTTAGTTGACTCAATTCAGCAAAAGTTTTGAAGCTTTTGAAAATTATACTTGAAAACTCATTATCGCAATGAAACAAGTTCTGGAGTTACGGTAAAGCCTTCTTTACATTTGGTGAAATTTTTAACTTGGTAGAAAAAAAACTGTTTGGAACTAGATGCATTTAAGTAAAAAATGAGTCAACTAACCTGACCTTCCCATACTTTTTCATACAATTGCAATAAAAAGATATTCAAATATGAACGGTATCTGTTATGCCACCAGTATCAACGCATTAGATAAAACTTCCTTGAAAACTATGGCTATACAACTTTAAAGCAGCAAAATAATACACAAACTGTATATACTTATTATTATTAAGTATTTTCACAATACATCAAGTCTGTAATGATACTTATTAACTCTGCAGAACTAAAATGACGATGACCACATTCATGTACAAACCTCAAACCTACAGACCCGAGTAGGTACGTCAACAGCAGTTAGATCACTTAGATTTGTGAACTGGCAAAGTAAATTGTCTTTCAAGAACGTTATGACAGGGATTATTCCTTCCGGATCTATCAAAACTTCTAGTTCATCAGTGTAAGTAATTTGAACCTATAAACAAAATATATAACAATGCACATCTTGAGTTTTACTTTTACCACACTTCTACGTTAACTTAGCATAAAAAGAGTTGCTTCTAAATCTAATTACTTTCAGTAATATATACAGTAACTACGCATATTTATATTATCCAATAAAAGCTACTTGTATCTGCAAAGCATCAAACCTTTTCAAAGATTAGTTTAATCATGAGATGTCTTGTCTGGTAACTGAGCACAAAAAGATGTTGACAATTTTTCTAATTGATAATACATGAATAATATCATGATGGTGTACTGTATATTAGGGTGGGCCGTTTTTGACTTTTTTTCGAAATTCAAAAACGGCTAGTCATAAAAAGTGGCACATGCATGAAAAAATTACGTGTGAAAAATTTCATCAGTTTGGGGGTGCATCTTCTGCCCCGGCAGGGGGGTCAAACTTTCAATTTTTTTAAAAAAATGGGGAAATTTCACTTTTCGTTTTAGCATAATTTTTTTTATAATTTTTCTACTGGCTAGTTATAAATTGTAAGTGGTATGTACCCAGAAATTTCCTATGTAAAGGCATGTTCGAAGCTTAAGGTTTACTGCCCGCGCATCGACGACCAAAATGCTGAATTTTCACCAATTTGAGATGCTATTCTGTCATTGCTCAATAAATAAACTTGTCGCAAAAGGGCAAGATGGTGTTAACGCTGTACGCTCAATCGCTCATTTATGTTCTGTCCACTAACTTTGCAGGATGATACGAACTGACAAACTATAAGACGAAGTCTTGCTTAAATTAAAAGCAATAGTAGACTACGTTTGATCAGTTGCAGCTATACTGTAAAACGCAACCTATAATTTACTTCAGAATAAAAGCAATATGATCTGCGGGTTCCGTAAATGAAATGTACCGGTACTGTACAGTTCCACGTGAATTGTTATCATGATTTTGTTTACACAAATTTGTCATTTACAAACCATTAAACGTTCACTTGATAGACTACTGCAGAACCACATACAAGAGTAAACTTTGTTTGACAGCAATGTAACGATAAAAAAGAACTTGTGTTAACAAAAAAAACGAAAATGTGTCAAAAATACAACAATCAACAAGGGCTTTTTGCCAGTTCCCCAGATTATTGCTCAAATTTAGTTCTGGCTGAAGTCTAATGAATCATAAAATCTTGTTTCGACTGGAACCTAGGAATTTTTTTTTCTTGATTGTAATATTGCTTTAATGTGGGCTACCCATCTCTTTCAACGCTGCCACATGTGATGAGCAGGTGTTGTGTGTGGCAGAGAAAACGTAGAAAACAACTGTTGTGAAGGCATCTTTGTTTTGATGTGCTCTTTTATCACATTGCTGTCAACACCACGCATCGCTGGGGGTTCCGTACTGGAATATTTTGGTAGTCTATCATCTCAGAGTAACGTTCAGAACTGAACTGCAATATTGACAGGGTGAATTTTTGCTGACGAGTGCTGTGAGATGATAATATTCTTGAATTGAAAATTCTTCCCCATCCTAGTTCCCTTACATTATACTCTTTGATATAACATATGATTGCAATCAAAATGTTTTCAGGATGGGCATAAAACGCAATTCCTCTATGTTACTTTGTTGAGGATATTGCAAGCTTTATTCGATAGCTTCTGAGCAGAGTGTAGAATTTTAAAGAAATGTTTTTGGCCAATAGTGAAATTGCTATCCTTTATAATGGCAAACCATACTGAAATATAAACATTCAGAATATAGTCCACACGTTCCACCAATACAGCTGACGCTTTAGATGCAACATATAAACGTAGAATTCTATTGGCTGTGTTCAACCATCTTGAGTGGTTCATCATACCTGGACACCTATATGCGAAATGAATTGATATATCTCCACTTTTCACTGCTCTGTGCATGTGTAAAAGATATTTTTGGTCAGTGCTGAGGTCATTTTCATCAATTTCAATCTCTGGTGCCGGAACTGCTTTATATTTTACAACATCTAGTTGTGTGACAGTGGCTAGCTGCTTTATAATGGACCCAGTGAAGCTATCAGGTCTGCTAGTATTGTCATATCTTTTATAAGATGCCTAAGAGGCAATTCATTACTATGGAGTAGGCATATTAACCATTGAAGTGGCTTTTGGAAATGATCTTCCAGGAGCTTTATCACGACGCCTTTTTGACCTGTGTTTATTGCGGTTCCATCGCATCCAATTGCCATTACATTATCGTAGCTAATTTTATTGGATCCAAGATATTCAAGAATCCCGGTAGCTATTGACACATTAGATCAGTTGGCTGCAATAAAATGACCAATGAAATGATAACTTGGCTTCTCAAGCAAAGTAATGTGTTCTTCAACTGCGAAATGTTTTCGAAGTCGCCCAGCAATTTCATTTTGTTTGATGGTTTAATCTTTTCGGCCATCAAAATATATGCTTTGCAAATTTATGCACATGATAGGCCTACTTTCCATTTGAGTTGTAAACCTCATTTTTTTCTTGCTCTTTTTACTGTGCTTTTATGTATGACTGATTGAGATTCGCTATCCGTCACAACTCCGCATCTTGTAGAAATGATGAAGCAATAAGTGCCGCAGACCTATCTGAAATACCAGTACGATCGCATGATTCAGCAAATACTACTAAACTGGAAGTAACCTTGCTTTTTCTGGGGGTTTTCGAAGCAAAACTGGGTTGATAATCAAAATCTTCGCAGCGTTCTTCATTGAATGACAAAGTTTCTGAGTTTGAATGAAAAGTTAAAGGTGTTTTAACCAAAGCGCTACTTATGCCTGCTCCTGGGTCTTCACGTAAAGAACGGAATTGTTCTGATCTCCTCGGAAAACGTTTAAAATTAGATTTTGTGGCCGATTTATCATGTTTATCAATCACCATTATGCGAATTCTTCTTTGATCAAGAAGGAACTGTTGTTCTGTAACAGGGACACGATTTTCCTGCGGGCAAGTACATTGCAGAAAATTGGAACACTTAGGCTACAACAACCGATTTCAAATATTTTTGCTTTGCAGATTCTTTCATTTGGTCCAAATTTTGCTGAAATTTAGGCCCACCTCTAGAATTTGACTTCAAAAGGTTATTCATTTTTTTTTGTAACTCTTTATCATAAATATGTACTGATGTTCGTACCTCATTTGTATCATTCTGCAAAGTTAATGGACAGAACATAAATGAGCGTACAGCGTTAACACCATCTCGCCCTTTTGCGACAAGTTTGTTTATTGAGCAATGACAGAATAGCATCTTAAATTGGTGAAAATTCAGCATTTTGGTCGTCGATGCGCGGGCAGTAAACCTTAAGCTTCGAACATGCCTTTACATAGGAAATTTCTGGGTACATTCCACTTACAATTTATAACTAGCCAGTAGAAAAATTATAAAAAAAATTATGTTAAATCGGAAAGTGAAATTTCCCCATTTTTTTCAAAAAATTGAAAGTTTGAACCCCCTGCGGGGGCAGAAGATGCACCCCCAAACTGATGAAATTTTTCACACGTAATTTTTTCATGCATGTGCCACTTTTTATGACTAGCCGTTTTTGAATTTCAAAAAAAAGTCAAAAACGGCCCAACCTACTGTATATGCTGTAAAATATTAAAAACTTAACTATTGTAGCCTCATCATCATTTTGTTCCTTCCTCGTATGGAGGTTTGGATACAATGCGCCATTGTTCTCGACTATGACCTGTGCGTATTGCACTTTCATAAGTCTTTCATAACTTGTAGCCTACCGTACATTATATTTTAGGTTATATATAGTATGAAGTAACCTGTTGGACATATTTAGGAAGACATTCTGCAACGTAGTCACCAAACTCCACCAGTTTTTGTCGAGCAAGAGAAGGAGATACTCTTACTGCAGCTGTGTTATAATTTAGAAAAAAAAATATTACAACAAAGCATAGAAAAGACAAATTGTGATTTGTGGTGTTTGATATGATTAGTTGATTAGCCTATGCTATTTTATTCATTCAATTGACAAATTTGTGGGTAAATTAATAAATCCTTTCGAATGATTATGACTTTATAACTGAAAGTATTATTCTTCATCACGGTGATGTACAGCGCCCAAAAACATAGTCTGCACTGTAGATGTGGCACTGTATGAATGTTGTGCTTAAGCTATCCATACACATTGCGCAAGACACTAGGATGTACAAAATTTACCTTGCAGAATACAAAAAGAAAACAAGCAGTATAATAAGCCCAAACATAGCCAGGGTGTGGTTAAACTGTCCTTACAAAAAGGACCTGCTAACATTAAAGCACTGATAACTGCATGATGCCTAACTTCCACTTACGAATTTGTTCAGTTGGTGGTAAAATGGTTTCATCAGAAGAGTATGATCTTATGGTAAGAGGAACATGTTTTTTCCATTTCAGCGTACGTACTCCTAAATAAATAATAATCCTAGAAACGTCAGCAAAGAATGACGCCTACAACAAAAACCCAGACAACAAACAACAGTAAAACTCACATACACCAACAATGATAAACAAGAGTGTTGTAAAATATTAGCAAACAGCATTTGCAGCAAAGAAATAAACAAACAATGACTCTCAGGACACCTCTCAGTTTAATGAGGGCGAACATTGACAATTTATGATGGTAAAGAAATAAACCCTCAATCAAACAAAATTCTGTAAAAAAATATTCAATCACTTTCATTTGTCGACAATTTATTGTTTATCAATCCTTTTTTTTACTAAGCCAATCTTTTAAAGAGTAGGCTACACGTAATGATGGCTACATCTACTGTATAATGCAATAACATCCAAGTACCTAGATCACAACTTTTGATAGTAACTGTTCAAAAGTCAACACATCACTTTTATGAGATAAAAAACTGTAGTTTCAAATGTAGCCTAACAATTGTTCATTTTCTATTTACTTCTTTTCTGAAAACCAAATTTTATAAGATATCAGCTCATAACTTACCAGAAGGTCCACGAAAACAAGGTCGGTATGTTAAAGATCGCCGAAAAGCAGGCAAAAACAGTGACATGATGAATTACTAAATAAGCTAAAGAAAGAATTTCATGGGTAACTCTAGCTCTAATCATAGAGTAATCTATGCTCTAACCCTCGCTGATTGCAGTTTCCGCAAACATTTTTCGGCAGTTTCCGCTTACCCCAACTCTAACCATAGAGTAATCAATGCTCTAACCCTAACCCTCACTGATCGTGGTTTCCGCAAACATTTTTCCGCAGTTTTGCAGTTTCCGCTAACCCTATCATCGAGTTTGTTTCAAATTGTTGGGGGAAACTCCGATCAGCGACCTCAGCTTTGTGCTATTAAACTGCAATCAGCGACTTCGGCTTTTTTTAATTTTTTCTCTTGATCTTTTCAGGGTACGAATGGTTCAAGGTACGAACTAGGTTGCACCCAAGTGTCATAGACTACTGTGTGATGACCAGCCTGACTATATTACAAAGAGCTCTCCTGAGCCACATCGAAACAAGCTTTTGCCTGAAGATGGGTTTCTTTTATGTTTGTTTTCCTCTACCGGAGTACCGGTATATCTTATTATTATGATGATGGCTCATCCACATATACAGCCTCCCCTTGGTTACGCTACTGCATACACTATGGTACTCTGATCAGTTGTCACTTCACAACTGCTGACTTGTAGAATACTTCATTAGTCAAAATCACGTCTTGCAAGACTTGCAAAAACATCTCAAAACTCAAATCTGCCAGGCGATGTGACGTAATAACTGGGTTCCACGATAATTGGAAAGAAAATAAAGGGTGAAAAGTCAAGTCAATTTAGCGCAGGGAATGCTGATAATAAGGGGAGTAGGTCACGTTTTTTGATCAGATTTACCTTAGATAGCACTTAATTTAAATTTACTGTGGCTTTAATTATGCTCCGACTTTAACAACTTGGTGTTTTTGCAAAGCACAATCGTGCATCACGAAAAAGCTCAACTATACAAAAACGACTGACTCACAGACGCAACTTCTTGTCATCAATTTTATTTCAATTCAATTCATGTTTTCTTTGTTGGAAAACAACAGCAATGATAAAGCTACAAAAGCGAACGGGAAAAAAACCCAAAAAGGAAAAGATGGCTGAACCATAGAAGTTTAAAACGCGCATGCGATGCAGAGTTAAAAGTTATGTAGATAAAAGTAAATTAAGCACGGCCACCAAACCGAACAGTTTAAAAAAGATGAATTAGTTGTAAGAACTAGTTGGCTCCACATACCTAAAGCAACCGGAGGTGTGCCAGTTGATGAAGCCGTGCGGGGACGACTGAACCTTACAACCAATGCAAAAAAGAAAAATCAAAAACACTCCATCAACAGCTCTTCACCAATTTGGTGCTTTCCTGTTTTTTATTTGATCTTTATCCTCGGACTGGGAAAGCTTCTTTAAAAGCTCTGGCAGTTTCGTATAGCTTACCGAGCTCAACACCTTGCTCTCATGGGGCACGTGGAAACGGGATTTGGCCTGAGGATGGGTTTCTTTTATGTCACATTTTCTTTCTCCGTCCTATTATTATTTTGATGACTGCTCGTCCACATCAACGTTGGAACTGGCAAATTCAATCCACAACACTTTTCATTAAAACTGTCATTTATTACTAGGCCTACATGAGTGCTTCTCTTTGTTAATGATTTATTTTTTGTGAAGAAAGGGGCGGAAGGAGATGTGAAGGCTCACAGCGATTGCCTTATTCTTATATGACACTACCAGGGCGGTAGTTTGTAGCGCGTGAAACATGCCGTTCTTTTCAAAATTGCAGAAAGTTTTGTAGTGCAGCTGGTACAGTCAGCTACCAAAGACAGTTAGCCTAGTAGCTAAACGTTAAATAGAGCATATTTAAAGAATACTTGTTTGAAAAGACAGTTGAAAAGTTACCAGTAAGCTGTTTTTCTAAACAAAGCCTTTGCAGTAGGCTAAATGTAATTAAAAGCAACTGTACCGGTAGCCTACGGGTAGTTGAATTAACAAGTGACCATGAGCATGCAGTGAGCATCCAGGCCTGATGCTAATAGCGCAATGCAGGTTATTATAACAAGATTTATTAAACTACTATCGGTGCCAATTGTTATTTTACGGTAAACAGAGATTATTTGCGATAAACAAAAGCCCTTCTATTGTCTAACGTATTAAAACCCTTCGTATCCCCTTCTCTAGATATCCCTGGGGTGGGGGTTTGTGGCCGTGATAACTATGCAGACATAGGCTAGACATAGCATACTTCAATTGTTTACACCACTTATTGAATACCGTACCTAAAATGGTGCAATTAATTTCTAAAGCAAGAAATGATGAGTTGGTAATTGATAATATAACAATTATCTCTCGAGGCAGATCTGAATACCAGACAATCACCATAAAAGCTCTTAGAATCAAGTGGAATAATCCATCTCAAAACAGACATACCGTAGCCTATTTACTTGTGGCTCGTCTTTCCTTTTGTGTGTTTTAATTGGTGTCACATGCTTGCATTTTACACCTCATATGATCTGTTTCCCGCCATGTTCTTTACTCGTGATCATTCTTGTAGCCTACCACTTGTTAGTTTGTGCTGTTCAGTCATGAATATCGCTTGCAGCTAGGCCTATAGTGCACAGGGATAGCCTATCTAGAGAAGGGGATATAAAGGCTCGCAGCGATTACCTTATTCTCATGACACTACCAACCAGCTCAGTGGCCGAGTGGTTTCGCCTTCGGCTCTGGTGCTGGTAGATCTGAGATCGATTCCAGGTCGGTGGTCACAGCGGTAAACCATAATTTCTTCGTGGGAAAATTGTAACTTAAAGTTCCCGGATCCTTTCGTCTGCATATAATGACCGAAGAAACACACACTTGAACTTCTTTTCAAACAGTGTATTTCTGTAAAAATTAGCCCACGGCTACCGAAAACGAGGGGGTGCAACGCGCACACCACTGAAAACTGTCACTACAGAACAGATTACTTGGATAAAAGACGGAACCTTTGTCCAGCTAGCAAGCACTAAGCCAACAGTTAAATGTGCGGCCAACTTTCAAACAATCATTTTACGAATGACCAGAATAGATATCAATATCTCAAATTCACGTAGAAAGTAACTGTGACGCAATAAATGAAAGACAATTATGAAGTCATTCCAACAGGTGTTTAAAGCTGATGTAATATTTCCTGTTTAAACAGGCCCAAACAAGTCCAAACAAGTTTGACACAAGTCTATGAACGATGGTGCAATTTTGGCACATTTTCTAGCAACTTCCATGACGTAATAATCAGTAGACTTGAACGGTTTTATATGACGTTTGATTTGTACAGAGATTGGCCGTAACATAGCGGCCCCTAGTTATGACAGTCTAACATGGCATAACTAAAAAAGAATTGAAGGACAATCGTGAGCCAATGAATAAAACACACGATACACAAATTTTTTGAATCACTCACGTTTAAGTTAATACGCAAATACAAAGGGCATGCAAAGAATGAACAGCAATAAGAATAAACACGACGATACATGAAATTGGTACCATAGGTATTAGGTACACGCAAAAAATGACGCTATATACCATGGTTGCGATAATAACCGACTGTTCTGGGCTCAGACAAGGGTCGGCCACCGCAGACAAAACCAGGCTCAAACCCTAACACTTAGGTGTTCTTTACGGGGGCGAGGCACGAAATATCCCTCAACACGTAGTCTACTTTTACTTTCCCCGTACTCTCATCATAGTTGCAGACGGCAACTTTGGCTCTACGAACCACAGGCTTCCCTTTCCTAATTTGTGGAACTACCTCATGCACCCTCCCAAGTTGATACTTTCCACGTTTACCAATGTCTTGGAGAGAACCTACCACTACAAGTTGACCAGGCTCCAAATTCTCGGCCATTTTTAGCCATTTTTTCCGGCCCTGAAGACCTGGCAAGTAAAAATCGATCCATTTACTCCAAAACTGCTGAGAAAGTGACAAATTGAACCGATAATCCCTTCTTAATTGGTCACGATCATGTGGTTGCCCAACAGCACAGTATGGGTCTAAGTATGGGGTCAAAAGTGAGGCAGGGGTGATGACAGTAAAATCCCTAGGGTCGTCACTCAAAGGTACCAAAGGGCGTTCGTTCACGATCCGAACGGCACTGCCTGTGTACGTAAGCAGTTCAATGAAATTGGGCTTACGTAATGAAGAGTCCAAAATGTGAAAGAAGTATTTGGTCATATCGGCCACGAAACCAAATCTTTCAAGCCGAAATCTAGCCAAGACATCTGCCAGAGGGTTTAACAAGTCAGACAAGTCAAGACAAGAAGACATTAAATCATTAACACAAGTTCCTCGAAATTCAGACTTGCCATCGTAAACAAAGCGCTTTTTTAATTGTGACGTAACAAAGTATGGTAAATACCATTCAAATCCCTTGACATTTCCTGCTTCACCAGCACGCTCAATATAGCCATTAGATTTAAGATCTTTCATGGTGTCAGTAAGGAAATCACGAAGTTCAGGTTGTTTTAAAGCCTTCTTCCTTAAAGCAGCAGCTCTATCTGACGCCAACACAAAATTGTTAGGTAGATCAATATCTTCCTTCAACGGAACAGGTATCTCAAATCGACCATCTTTCAACTCAATATTCGGTTCGACAAGTTCTTTAGCCAAATTATCATTGCGAGACAATTCACAGGTTTCATTTTGCAAAGTCAAATCCTGAATGACTTTATTCAGGTCTGCTATTTCCATATCACGAGACTGAATTTTACGCTGAAAGCCAGAGATGACATCCGACTCTGAAGACGTCTGCACTCTGCACACTTTAGCAACGCTTTCAACTAAGGGTGACTTACCACCACAAGCCAACCAACCGAGAGGAGTGAGTAAAGCTGATTGATTTCACTGCGATTTTCACCAACACGTTCTTCTTTTGTCCACATCAAATAAGCGTTGTCATTGCCAATCAGTACATCTGCAGTACTACAATCATTCAAATGAAACATATTCACGTCATGGAAATGACGGAAACCACTTAAATCTTGTTTATGGGGTAAAGTTTTAACATCGTCAGCCCAAGCTGGGTTAACCACCGAGGTTATATCACAAAACAGTTCATCAGTCTCTAACGACTGGATGTTGAGTTTAACAAGGTCAGCACAAGTAGGTTTCTGACCAGCCAGAGTATCTATTTTAAACGACGCTTTATCATACGGTTTAAGACCAAGTTCGCACACCAAGTCACTCGAAACAAAGGTCAACTGCGAACCAGGATCATGCTGACAATACACCAACTTCGATTTGCCAGTCATTGGATTCAAAACACGAGCAGCAGTAACGCGGTTAAAGGCTGCTTTAACATTTCCAATCTTAACATTACGCACAGGAACTCTGGCACCAGCATCATCTTTACCGACCGAATCCAGAGAATCACGTGACGTCACATAAAAATCATGCAGAAGAAAATAGTGTTTCCTATCGTTGTTAGGCCCACACTGACGACAGTTGTTTGCATGATTACAGTCCTTAACCATATGCTGGCGCAAACAGTTCAAGCATTTTCCAGCTTTCACAATGACATCTCTCCGACCTTTAGGTGTCAAGCGCAAAAATTCTTTACAATTAGACAAAAAATGATATTCAACTTGACCACGTGACGAACAACAAAAACATGCCGGTATGTCACTACGTCTGGCCACACCGCCGCGCGGTGCGCCAACAGCAGTCGAGTACTGCGAACTCCCTGAAATCACATCATCATGGGGTTTTACGGACGTCTGCCTAACCGGACATGAAGGCAATTTTCCTTTGCCAGACTTTTTAAATTGCTGCGACTCACCAGAATCGCCCATTAGCATAATGCTAAAATCAGTCGACTTGCGCGTTTCCTCCCGTACTACAAAATCAAACAAACTCTGAAAAGTAGGTTCCTCAGTGCTACCATACTGATCACCTAAAAAGTCAAGATAACGCTGCTTAGCGTCAAACGGGAGTCGCTTAGCCAAATCCAAAACAAAACGTCCTTCTAATTTATCACGCTGACCATAAGTTTTCGCGTAAAGCAAACACTGCGACAATTCATCTTTAAACTCTTTCAAATCACTGGAAGAGATAGAAGTCAATTTGCTACCATAGCGATACTTTCTAATTTCTGGTTCTGCGAAAAGACCTCCACGAACTCCAAAACGTTGGGACAAGCGAGCTAACGACATTTCTATCCTGTCTTCCTCTGACAAGCCAGGAGTGTCGGAAACGAAATTAGCAATCGTTTGTGCAGCTGTTCTAACACAAGCTGCTTGCAACAAAGTCAAACGAGTTCCCTTAAAGGGCGAAGCTGCCATCAAGGCCATAACACGATTTTTAAAGAAGACAAATGGCATATTATTACCATCGTAACCAATCAAGGCCGCCTTATCGAAGAACGTCCTACTATTTAGGTATTCAAAAAAGCAATCCTGCTGTTGAGAACTCGATTTAGCGGGAGAAGACAAGCTATATCCCTTAAGGGGCTGGGTGGGCTCAGTCACATGCACAGCCCGATCACGATCCTCAAACACGTTAAAATCAGGAGACACGATACGCCTCTCACAACCACCTAAATTACGTGTAGCTGGGCGATCAGCAACTAGCGGCGCAGAAAACTTTGAAGGGGGCAAAGCATTACTGCTAATGGCGGCCCCGTGACCTGTACGCTCTGGGGGAGGAGTTCGGTTGTAATTTGCAGACCTTGGCTCTACAGCCTTCGGAAGACCCTTAGCCGCGGCCCCGAGACCTCCTGAAACAGCTGGAAAACGTGTGGATTGCCCTGGTCCACTCACAGGTTGAACAGGCGTTTGGAAAAGGTTATGTAAATTAAACTGCGATTGATGTTCATTTCTGGAATGCCTAGAAGAGCTCTTCTTAGAGCTACGCCGGGAGCCCACCTCTGATCGATATTCCGCTAAAACTACCTCTTTTCGTTGTTCAGCCCTCAACTGAGCGTCTTTGAGTGCGAACTCAGCAGCTCTCGCTTCGGCTTTCGCGGCGGCCTCAGCTGCTCTCGCTTCGGCCTCAGCTCTCGCGGCGGCCTCTGCAGCTCTCGCAGCAGCCTCAGCTCGTATGGCCTCAGCTCTCGCGATGGCCTCAGCAGCTCATGCTTCGGCCTCAGCTTGTATCTGGAGCTCCTCTCGTTTTAACTGTAGGTTAATTTGTGTAACTATCCGTGACGAGCTCTCAGACATCCTAGTGCTTACGTTTGAGGCGCTATCCTCAGGATGTATGTCAGCATCCAACCTATCTGAGAACTCACTTTCTTTTTGTTCGAAGTTATGTTTTAAAGAGTTAAATTCGGGATCTACCCTATCACGAAGTTCTGCCAAGATTGCAGAGTTAAAGATTTTAGTCAAAAAAGAATGGAAATGCAGCAATTCCTCTTCTAAAATAGATAACTTAGATCGAAAAATTAACAGTTCCTGCTTATCACTCAAAGAACCTAGGGCTACAGAAAGTTCCCCAATTTGAGTCAAAATATCCCGTCTAAGATGCCGGGCCTCTCGAACTGACTTAGCCTCATCGTTATTGGGTCCCTCCCCAGAATGGCCTGCCCGACCGCAAAGAACATCATCAAGCTTAAACTCAGTCGAGTCTACGGCGGTCGAGCCCTTGTCGCCACCGAGTGTAGACATATTAAATGTTGGGGCTAAATTAACAATTAAAAATTTAAGTTACACAAACACACAAAATTATTAGGCTACAGTAGTTATAAAAAACTTAACTGCCAAGACCGTAAAAAATACAAAAAAGAATTTAAATGCACGATACCGTAGCTGTACGAGTATGTGAAGTCCAAACGTCCACAAAACTTGCTTGGATTCTTCCACTTGAATCTTCAAGCACAGATGGATTGCCTTTAATCTTCTTTCTTGCCAATAAATGTCAAAGTTATTTTTCTTCTGTACCAAACTGAGAAGAAATGTCTTTACTTTTCTTTACTTCTTTAGACTACCAACCAATAAGATCTTCTTTTATTATTTCTTTGCTTCTAAGTGCTTCTTGGCCAACCAACTAACTAACTTCGTCTTTTATTTTTTATGGTCACAGCGGTAAACCATAATTTCTTCGTGGGAAAATTGTAACTTAAAGTTCCCGGATCCTTTCGTCTGCATATAATGACCGAAGAAACACACACTTGAACTTCTTTTCAAACAGTGTATTTCTGTAAAAATTAGCCCACGGCTACCGAAAACGAGGGGGTGCAACGCGTACACCACTGAAAACTGTCACTACAGAACAGATTACTTGGATAAAAGACGGAACCTTTGTCCAGCTAGCAAGCACTAAGCCAACAGTTAAATGTGCGGCCAACTTTCAAACAATCATTTTACGAATGACCAGAATAGATATCAATATCTCAAATTCACGTAGAAAGTAACTGTGACGCAATAAATGAAAGACAATTATGAAGTCATTCCAACAGGTGTTTAAAGCTGATGTAATATTTCCTGTTTAAACAGGCCCAAACAAGTCCAAACAAGTTTGACACAAGTCTATGAACGATGGTGCAATTTTGGCACATTTTCTAGCAACTTCCATGACGTAATAATCAGTAGACTTGAACGGTTTTATATGACGTTTGATTTGTACAGAGATTGGCCGTAACAGTCGGGTCAAACCGAAGACTTTAAAAACGGTACCGATTGTGTTCTATCCTGCATAGCGCAATGAGAATGAGTCGGGTAATAATGTGATAACATCGTAAACCTGATATAAATTAAAAAAGAGCCCTGTCGCTAAAAGACCTTAGCTGTTGTAGAGCGACAATAAATAAAACCATAACATTATTATTATTATCATGACACTACCAGAGCGGTAGTTTGTAACTTTGTAGCCTAGTGCTTTGAACGTGTGGTTCTTTTTAAAATCGTAGAAAGTTTTGTAGTGCAGCTGGTACAATGAGCTATAGAAGACTGTTAGCAAATGTTACGTAAAGCATATTTAAAGAATACTTGTTTACAATGACAGTTGAAAAGTTACCAGTAAGCTGTTTTTTTAACAAAGCCTTTGCGTAGGCTATAGATGTAAAACAAGTATATGGGTATTGGGTAGGCTACCGTAGTTGAATTAACAAGCAACCATGAGCATGCTGTGATTATCCAGACCTGATGCTAATAGCGCAATACAAATTATCATAACAAGATTTATTAAACTACTATAAAAGCCCTTCTATTGTCAGACGTAATAAAAGCCTTCGTATCCCTTTCTTTAGATACCGTATCCCTGATAGTGCACATCAAATTTATATTCTAATTCTCACTTAGACTATCGGCCTATGTAAGCTATATTGAAGTCATTCCTGATGAGGACAAAGTAGGCCTAGCCAGGGCCTCTGAAAGAAATTTTCACTAGGGGTACGAAGAGTCATTCCAGGTCCTCCTCTCACTCCGGGCCCCCTTTGTCCTGGGCAAAACGCGTGATGTTTGCTTAGGTGTATTGCACACCAACCATGCAACATTTTACTGCAGAATTGGACATCTGTGAGCAATAATAGTATCAGGCTGCAATAAAACTATAACTTAGTGCTTTACTGCTTTCTGTTGTGCATATCATGTGATCTGTCTCTCGCTAATTTGTGTATCCTGCATTGAATTCGTGTGTCGGTTGTTGATGATGCTGTTGAAAGATGTCGCTTGTACAGCTTTAATGTAAAATTTTCAAATTCATTGATTTATTTCTCTTATATGTAGAATATAATTATTCTTGATGAGGACACTATATGTGGCCTCGAAAATGTTACAGTAATTTTAGAAGTTGTTTCTTGTTTTTTTTTGTGTGTTTAACAAACAATTGTTAAATCCATTAACGTTACTGAGTGTTATATGCATCTGGTACAAGTCAAGCTCTCTACCAAGGCTCAAACATAACATCTTGTTAAAACATAATCAAATTAATCATCTGACCAATAACCTTTCTTCATTAACTTTTGCATTCACCACATGCCTAGCAGAGGTGAACGAACTCACTTTTCTTTAACTCCGGCTCCGCTCCTGCTCCGAAAGTATTGACTCCGGCTCCTGGTCCAACTCCGAAATTCATTTCGAAGTGAAATAAGCGTGAAACTACCTTTTTCAAATAGTTTTTAAAAAACACAAAAATCTCAAAAACACCCGGGCTTCTAAAAAAAAACCCTAGCGGGTTGGGCTTGTTAAAAATATCCTGGGTTTTTGCTACACTATGCCTCCCCCCCCCCCGGACAGCAGAATAACCAACTTTTATGACCTAATTTAGAGTGCTTTTAACAGAACATTTTTACACGTAAAGCATTAAATCACCACTTTGGGTCCCTAATTTGCGCGCAATGCACTCAATTAGCCTACCTTTCCGGGTCCTTCTGTTACATTACGGGCCCCCCAGGACTAAAGAATAACAACCTTTATGCTTGAATTTAGTCGTTTAGGTTGGTTTTAACCAAACATTTTTGCGCGTAGACTATATAAAATCACTATTTCGGGCTCCCCAGCAAATCACAGGCCTGGGCACTCAAGAGTACGCCGTACCCTTTGTACCCCCCTCTCATAGCCCTTGGGCCTAGCTAGGCTCAGGCCCGGATTTAGAGGGAGGCAGAGGGTGCAAGTGCCCCGGGCCCCCCGACTTTTGAAGGGCCCCCCTACGTGGAAAAATGTGATTTTATGTTATTATTTTTTTTTTCTTTCAGCCTTTTAAGTTTCTGTAAAATGTTTGTGCAGTGCAGTGCTGGATTAATGCTACTGTAGACGTCGAAAAATTTTTTTGCGCGGGGGCCCCCCGATCTAAAAGTGCCCCGAGCCCCCTATCAGCTAAATCCGGCCCTGGCTAGGCTAGCCGTGTTGAAAACGTTTGAAAGTTTATTTTAATTATGTTGTATTTTCTTTTTGTGATAAAATAAAGTATGTTAAACCCAATGAAGTTAGGTTACTTTATTTTGAATGTCTCTGATAATTAATAAGCTAGAAGACGTGGCTAAACAAAACACCAAATAACCTATATTAGCACTTTTCATTGACGCTATTTTGTTCTCGACTCATGAGCAATCAATTATTAAGTTATGTTGTTGGCTGCAATTGAGGAAATGTTGACAAATTGAATCGTCTTTTGTTTAAGCGATGTTATGATCTCGTGAAAGCAGATCACTCCTTGTTGAAAAACGTTAAGAGAACTGGAAAATATTCATGTGCTGAATCTGACAGATGAACTTGTTTTGTTTTTTTAGCTATAATATTGTTGCATAAATGCATAAGCCTCTAATCAAGGAAATGTATAGGCCACAATTCTTTAAACGTACCGTAATAGCCTACCAGGGGCGCCGGAAGCGGGAGAGAGGGGGGGGCAGGGGGGGCAATGCTGCCCTTTTAAGGTCATATAAACTACTGCACATTTTGCAATACGATATAACAATTTCAGCTATTCGCTTTTAGCCTAATTGTAATCTTTCATTTCTGCCTCAAAATAATATTCACGACACAAAATTCTGTATCACAGTAGGTTAGCCTACATCATTAGGCCTATAACATAGCATGACGCCCTTCCGTGCCAATGTTTTTTGTATACCAGACACTTGTATCATTACTCGATGATGAGCTGATGGATGAGCATTGTCGCTATATCTTATCTTAAAACTTTAAAAAAAATTAGCCTTTCAGCAACAAAAGTGCCTTTTTTCATAATCCTGCCCCCTCAGTCAAAAACCGTTCCGGCGCCTCTGACTACCCCAGCACTTGCGTGTTACTTGCTGGCAAAACTCGTCTTCTTTTTGGGCGACAAAAATATGGTAGGTCTATAGTTTCAATAAAATATTATTCGGAATTGTTATCTTTCTATCCGCTTTCATGCAAGACATTGTTCCTTATCAAAGTTGATGTAATGTTATAAAACAAAGGTAAGGCGCTCCTTCATAATCATATCACAGAGTTTTGTTGGAGTAGCATGGTGCAGGCGATAGCATTTTGTGGTAGACGCATGTTTTAAGTAGATTATGATAATTATTAAGCAATACGTTAAATAACAATAGCAGCATAATGTTGTGTAGTTGTATCCATCGCAGAATGCGTTGCTCTAAGCGCTTTACAAAGCAGACAGTGTCAATCCAGCCGTATGGAGGCGCAGTCAGGGAGTAGGCCTACGTTACTTAGTAGCCTAATAATTGGAGTTGACATTCAATGATCTATTAACAGAAATAGGGTAAACCAGGTAACTTACTAAGTAGGGTAACCAACTAACAGAATTAAAAAAAGAAAAAAAGAAAAGAGTTAAAGTATAAGCTGGGTTGAACATAGTCGCAACCCAGTGTCGTAGCTAGAAACGTTTTAGGAGGTCAAAAACAACTGCTGGGGGGAAATATTTTAACATTTGAAATAAGAGTAATTTAAGAATAGAGCTATTGAATGCAGCGAAATGTTTATGAACGTTATTCAACATGTAATGCAGTACGTCATTAAAGCTCTGTGATGTCATTAAAATTCCATTTTGGAAGGAACTTCGACTTCATTTAATTTTTAGACGGTACTTGCGTAATCGTGCTGCTTTATGAAATCTATGAGTCGAACTTTATGAGAGTTTCACGTTCAGACGCGTTGGCAACAGCATTTGTCTTTGACAACAGCTTACAAGCTCCAAATACACAAAAAATGACTGGAAATAAAGTAATTGTGACGTTTCCTATCACTTTCAAGTGCCCGATATCATATGTCACTCCAATGATCCAAACGCTTGCACCTACGCCAATGCAAATGAAGGAAAGAATCCACAACGACATTCCACAAAGGTTTTCTCGACAATATTGGATACCTGTAAAAGACGAGACAGAGTAGCTACGAGAAGTGTAATAATTAGGACCAAATTTTTTTGGACCTAAAAAAAATTTTTGACTTTATTTTTAGTAGATCTTCTTCTTTCGTATGAGACAGAAAGAATTGTTCAGATTTCAAGGCAGGTAGGCCTACTGCTGTAGATAATATCTACAATAAAGGTAGTTCAAGAGGCTACATTAACTAAGTTGCCTAGTTCTTTACAACAAATATAAAATAGCATCTACGAAATATATAGTCCAATATTGTAGGCTATGTTGGAGTCTAAGCGAGGTTTAATTGTTTAAAATGTAGTTTTGTTTGAAACACATCTAGGTCGTTTTTTTGCGATAGTCTATAAGGCCTAGGCCTAGGCCTATGTCTCTTCCATAAGGTTAGAAAATGAGAAGGAAGAAAAATTGTAAGCTCAAGGCCGTGTTGTAGTTTTTTGATTATTTCAAGTTTCCAAGCTGTTTGGAAAGTTTCCTTGCGAATAAAATCTTTGACCCAGATCCAAAAGTACTATAGTACCTTCTGGACCTCCTGTCAATGTTACTGAATGGAAATAAGTAAGAAGCCCTAACTCACCGATGCCCTTATAGGGAAATAAATTATGTTACATCTTGTTTCCTCTCTTTTTGCAATTTGTATAAAAAATGTAGAATTTGGAACATAACTTATAAATTGGTGGGTCCTTTGTGGGTATGTTTGCCTACAAAACTTGTAGTTATGCTGTTGCTCAGGCAGGTTTATCCTATGCGCAAGTTTATTTTTACAGTAAAAATTCTAAAAAAATTCCTCCAAGAATTGTGGCATTTAAATTTTCTTCTGCCACAATTTTTTCGTAAATAATGAAATAATTAATTAAACTAATCTATTGCTTTCTCTTACAAACTGTAGTCTCGCTCTTCGGAATGACCGATAAATTGATCACATTGATATGTAGACTAAACTTAAAAGGCTTAAATGATTAGCCTACTTAAATCCATTAGATTACCTTCTGACTGCTTGTGTATTTGCACTTCCATTCTTTCTCATAAGTAAAACTTTCTTCTATATGAAAACGCTGTTAATTAAAATAATCTTCTTGCGTGTGGTATTATAATAATGTCACTTGATTGTGTTGGTTTTTGGACCTTACAACAAAGCAGCTGACAGTTTGCGACAGCTCTCTCTCTTTTTATGCAGGATGTAGACTACAGAGTACAGAGGCGATGACTTTCATTCCACAGCCTTATCATATGTTCAGCTGTGTCTCGATAGCACGCCAGTGTAGTATAATTCGCGTGAGCTTTTAGCAGCTTTAAACAGTGTGGTCTATTCTTTCTTGCTGAACAACGTAACCACTGTTGCGTCAATATTGAGGAAATCATTATGACAAAAACAATACGCTTCCGACAAACAAAGAGGCCTGGGAAGCATACTGACAGAGTAGCCTAGTCTTGCAGGCTACATGCGCGATCGCATTGTAGGCTGCGTAGTTGTAAGAAGAAATTTCTATCAACAATATTTATTTCAACAAATTTACAGACACTCGATGTTCACGCAATGACAGTTCTTCCACGAGCAGTAGCGTTGACACAGGGGTCCAGAAGGTACTTTTGGGCCCGGGCCCGGGGTAGTTTTAGAGGCCCGGAAACATGAAAAAACCACAACATATTCTTTGAATATAGTGCTTTTTCTTATAAATGTCCAGATTTGGGGTCTAAGGATCTCATTGATACCGGGCCCAAAATATCCTCTCAACGCCCCTGCCCGAGAGTATTGATTCTTTAATGGAATGTTGTAGTTTGCTTTTATCATAAGACAAACATTTTTATCTTAAATAACGTGTGTATGTAAATACGTAAATACGTACTACGTCATAATACGTGAATACGTAAATATAAACATAAATACTAAATACGAAAGTAAAATACGTGTGTGTGTTTGAAACGTTAAAATCGCTCCAAAGGTGTTGCAATCCTGCCAAATTTGAAACTTATTACCCTATTTTGATTTCAAGCACGTTATAACATTCGAGCTTTCTCGCTTTCTTCTTTTTTTGAACCTCTGCTGTATTTAACATGGATTGCTTTTCGCTGTAGTGGTTAGAAATAAAAATAAAACGGAAATCGTAATTTGCAAGTATGGATCTTATTCGGTCTGATGCAAATAAATTCGCCCCGATAGCTCAATTGGTTAGCTCGTCACTTCTGGAACGAAGAAACTTTAAGATCAATAGCGGCGCTGGTTCGACTCTCAAGGTGTGCGCTTGAGCAACGCACGTTAAGGACTGCTCTCCATTCAGCGGCATCTAATAAATGGAATAATTCCCCGGCAACAAGACTTCAACAATCGGAAACTTCACTCTGTCAATCTTGGTGACCGGGCCTGCGTCAGTGATTCAAAGCCTCTAAAAGTATGCGAAACTGCCAAGATTAAGTTCTGCAAGAAGCTTTCCCAGTCCGAGGATAAAGATTCAATCAATCAATCAAATAAATAATATCTGAAAAGGCATAGACAGAAAACATCAAAATTAAGCAACTTTGATATGTTTTGGATTAAAACAAGAATTTGCTTCAAAAATAAAGTCGATGATTCTATTTTCTCAGCTCGTAAGCTTGTAAAAATTCTTCGTTTACAGCTGATACGACGTCTATGGACAATAAATCAATGAAAAATCACAGGCTTTTATCACGCTTGGGTATTTACGTGTGTTTGTTAAACCCAGAACAATGCTTTTGTGTGAATTATAACGAATAACCTGCAAAAAGTATTTTGCTGCGACGGAATTTTTATCGATTTTTGCTTTTCCGCAAACCTTAATTTATAAAAATGTTTATACGATTGTCCAACCTCATTTACATGCATTTATCACCAACAGAAAACGAAAACAAAATATCTTTGACTAGAAATTGCTGCTTTGAAGGGATGAAGAAGGACGCATACAGAGGGCGAAATTTTTTTGGCGGGATGTTAAAAGGCTTTCACGTAGAGCAATACTATTAAAATTTAATATTTTGTATCCGCACTATCGATTGGGAAATATTGATTGTATACAATGAGAATTGAACAGCTTCACTTAAATTTAACATTCAGTGCAATAACGTTTGAATCAATACAACATCATATCCATACTTTTTTAAAACGATATAAAAAACAAAAATTTTGTTTCCACCAAATCTGAGGTAGGCCTACTCAGATTTGAATTCCTCCTCGTTTCCAATGGGATATCTTCAAGGTTGTGCAAGATAAGCAAGTGTAGCTAAAAGGAGTATTGGCCACATTGGCTACATATTGCAAATGCACAATTTTTGAGGCAAAATATATAAGCAAAGGCGTTAGGGTAGTCTCCATATTTTTCTTGTCAGAAAGACGTATCTCATGTTAAAAGTACGGTACGGTTACCTAAAATTCTTGTTTAGGCTATATCATCTAAATGGCAAGTTTTATCTTCAATCCCTGTGCTATATGATAGTAAATCTTCTAAGTTTTTTAACATACTCGTTGTTGTACAATACAGACCGGTGTAATTGTGAAATTATATGAGACCGCTTTATGATTTTTGTTGTGTTTATGGTGGTGCAAAGTAGTCAAAGATTTGAATGGAATAAACAGGAGGGCAAACAAGCCTGTGTCCAAGCCTAGAGCCTGCCTTCAAAGACGTTGTGGCTGGTTTGAGTGAGTATCGAACTGGCGTCCTTTTTAAAGATACGCTTCAAGACAAACGCTCTCATCACTTCAACACAGCCGAGACTACATGTTGATGGCAGGATTCTGCTTTTTTTCTCCTATTCACTATTTTGTTACAGAAACGTTTAAATTCTTTAAATGTTGAGAAAGCACCAGAAAAAAGCAATTTTGGAGTTCATCGAATATGCTTTCACAGAGCAAACTGCCTCCATTTGGATTACATAATCAGTGTTTTCACTGCATCCATTTGCTTGTGATACTAGTTTTCATTTGCAGCTTCTCCGTACGAAACAACAGGCTATGTTCATTGCTGCTGGATTTAGATTTCTCTTTGTCTGCTTTTTTCACGTTTTTGTCTTTTCTTCCTGAACAGTAAATCACATTATTTATGGTAATCATCGTCATGTGAAATAACCAGAAAAGTATAAACTTAAAAATGCAAATGATTGTAGCCTACCTCTCTGACTTTTCATACACAATGATAAAACGCATCCTCCAAACAAATACAGATTAATTAAAACGTGTGAACAACGTTTAACAAAGAGCTTCTTATCAAGAGCTTTGGTAAAGAGTTCGCTTTGTTATAGCACAAACATATAAAACTTAACAATGTAAATAGTGTTCACATATTTGTATTATTTTTATCCGTATATTTTTTCACGTAAACAAAAATAATAAAAAAACACGGCCCGTTGACGTTACTCAGTTTTATAAGTCTGTGGTAAGCTTGCAATGTTATCAGTTGTATTTTGGCTAGTTATCGATTGGTGTAGGCTAATGTTCAACAGAAATTAGTTTTTAAAAGTTTCATTGACCTTTTTAACTTCTGGCCTCCTCATCGTGGTTGAAAGTTCAGTTCAGTTTGTTTTTATTTTTAACCATCACATCGAAAAAACAATATATGACAAAGAAGTTGTACAATTGTCTGCATCAACAACCCGATGTTCGTTTTTTTTTTCCGCTAGACTTATTGCATTGTTTTTCTAAGTGGCTATTACACAAAAAGGTAGATTGATTGCTTTACTCATTTGAATTAACAGCACAAACCACACATGGGGTTGTTTTACAGTAAGCCTACAATAATAATCAAAATTAGATCTTGCACAGAACATTAGAAATACTAAAGTAGCTGCAAATGGAAATGGTTTAAACTTTAGAGTAGTCAAAAATGGTTGCTTAAAATAAGTTGTGTTACTTGCAATTATCAAAAGTAAAACTATTCTGTATTTCGTCAATGGGAACTCTCAATCGTTCAGGCCTACTCGCTTCAGAAACTTGCCAAGTTTTGAGTTTAGTTTTTAGTAACCATGAACAAACTGTGAAATAAAAGTGTTGAACTTAAAGTAGCATAAACTATTAAGCTTCTTTCATTTCTTTTTTTGATTTGAAGAAGATGGCTTAACTGTAAAAAAACAACAACAACGTGAAGCTGGAAATACGTTTTCAAAAGCAAGAATTCCTTTACCTTTGGTCATTCATTGACGAGTGTTCACATTTCTTTTTATAATCATTTAACGAACTTCTTGCTTGATTCAAAATTTGTTGTCTCTTCCAGTCTTTATGCAAGTAAATAAAGAAAACAATGATTGATGGTAAACCAATGATGAATGCCATGAAAAGAAAAACTTTTATCTTGGTCTCAAACGAGAGATGACGCAAGGCATAAGTATACATCAAGGAATCATCCTCATTTGCAAAAGTCTGAAGTTCAAGATCCGACTTTCGCATGTTTCTTGGTTTCAGTAAAATATTGCCTATAGTTTTGCTAATTGTTATATTAACCATGTCAATTTGCTGTGTGGTTACTGAAATAAAAGCTAACTTAGCCTGTAAATGTAAACAAAAAAGCTAAATGTAGTCTATTGTAGATTATAACCAGTGGGAGCGAAAATGACAGGAGGAAAACTATCTTTCCTGACAAAAATATATAGCAAAATTTAAAATGGGAGTCATTTTCTTGCAGTAGGCTATATTTTGTGTAAAAAATATGCTATTTACAACAAGCATTTTACTATCGTCCCTATGGCCGTTCAAAGAAGAAACGGGCGCCAAGCTAATGTTCGAAATGTCATGAATTTTCAAGACCTGATAGAAAAGTAACCTTTGAAATCCCGGTCAAGAAAAGTGTCTTTCCTTTGGAGTAAACCTGGAGTTGCCTTTTTAATACTTTTGTACAATAAAATTAATTGCTGTGACGACATAAACCTCAAAAAAGAGATTGTGGCTGTCAAACTCTCATTGGGCTACTAAGCTATGGCCTACTATTTATGTACATCTGCCCTGTTGCAGTGCCGGTCTTTGGGGTGTGCAAACCGTGCAATCGCACAGGGCCCGCAAATTAGGGGGCCCGCAATGCAAGTAAATAAAGAAAACAATGATTGATGGTAAACCAATGATGAATGCCATGAAAAGAAAAACTTTTATCTTGGTCTCAAACGAGAGATGACGCAAGGCATAAGTATACATCAAGGAATCATCCTCATTTGCAAAAGTCTGAAGTTCAAGATCCGACTTATAGTTTTGCTAATTGTTATATTAACCATGTCAATTTGCTGTGTGCAGTGATGTACGCGCATACAAAAAATATTGACGCCGTCAGCGCAAACGCAAACGTTCGAAAAACTATACGCCGCATGCGTCAACGCAACTTGTAAAAAAAGTTGGCGGCGTCAGCGTTAGCGCATACTCCAGCGCAAACTCATTTTGTTTGCTAGGTGCCAAACATTCACACGGTATAAACCACTCGAAACAACACATTTTTCAAGCCACTTCGCGATTTTTCGTTACAAGAAATTATTTTTTTGGCCGGAAGGCACAGCTGGCATTGAAAATATGAGTTTTTGCCTTTCGAAGAAGAGCTTAAAATACTTTTCCATGCAATGCCATGGATTTGTATTATCATTCTCCATTTCACTTGGAGATTAGTATTACCGTAAGTTATTCCCTGAATACAATAGTGTAGTGTAAGAAACTGTAGCATATGCCTATCAAGAAAATTCTAGTGTTATACTAACTGTCGCTCCTAGTAATATACTAACTGTCGCTCCCTAAAAATCCATTATAAAAAACACTATTTTTAAAATAATTCCGTTTGAATAAGACTAATGTTGCTTTTAATGCCATAATTCTCTCACTAAGCTCTATGCTTTTTTCTGATAAGATTTTTAAAAAGTGGGTTAATGGAAGACAAAACTGCCAGACACAAGCAAGTTTAGATTCTGAACTGCACAACTCTTTGTTATTAGCATTCAGGGATAGTTAGCATTACTAGTGTTATTAGCAGTAAGCTACTCAAAAGCCTCTCACAATTGGCCCCTGGATGCATTTTTTGCTAAACTGCTCATCAAGTTACAAAACATATAATAAACTTAATTACATACTTACGCAACAGAATGTATAAATTGTCAAGTAAAAATTACCTTAGCTTGATAGCCTACTGTATGTAGGCCTACACATTACTACGCTACATAGCCTACAACAAGAATAACCGGCAAAGTAATGTACTACATATAACATACAGAGTACAACATCATGCAAGCAATCACGGTCGGAGACCAAATATTTGAGTTTGTTTAGATACATAGGCTGCACTGCTCATTGCCTGAGAAGTTTCTGATTTGCCCCAAAATGCAAGACTTAACTAATATAAATTAAAGTGCTCACAATTGCTTACAAACGCCTTCAACACTGCTTGACTAAAAAAACTTCACACTACGAAGCCAAGTCATTGTTTACATTTTACATGGAGCGGCATTACCAACCTACCTACTTGCTTGCTTACATTACATTCCTGTTCTGACCCGTAATTTACTAAGTAATTTCTCAGTAGGCCTAAGTTGTTTTAACTAATTCTTTTTTTTTTCTGCAAGACTTCAGTCTCCACGTGGGACTCTAGCGTCAAAGGCAGTAGTGCGATATAGCCTACAAACAAACTCCAGCTGACTGAACAATAGATGACACTGTGACACAACACTAGAACAATGGGCAATTGCAAGACGTTAACATTTCGCAGTTTGACAAAAAAAAAATGCAAACAACAACTAAGACATTAAAAAGTATGCGTTGACGCTATGCGCTAAAATACCGCGAAAACTTTACGGCGCATCCTCATGCGCAAACTATCCAAAAAAATGTGGCCGCAAGCGTTAGCGCAAACAAAAAGTCTACGCCGCATGTATGCGGCGTAGAATTTGCGGCGCATACGTACATCTCTGGCTGTGTGGTTACTGAAATGAAAGCTAACTTAGCCTGTAAATGTAAACAAAAAAGCTAGTGTAGTCTATTGTAGATTATAACCAGTGGGAGCGAAAATGACAGGAGGAAAACTATCTTTCCTGACAGAAATATATAGCAAAATTCAAAATGGGAGTCATTTTCTTGCAGTATAGGCTATATTTTGTGTAAAAAATATGCTATTTACAACAAGCATTTTACTATCGTCCCTATGGCCGTTCAAAGAAGAAACGGGCGCCAAGCTAATGTTCGAAATGTCATAAATTTTCAAGACCTGATAGAAAAGTAACCTTTGAAATCCCGGTCAAGAAAAGTGTCTTTCCTTTGGAGTAAACCTGGAGTTGCCTTTTTAATACTTTTGTACAATAAAATTAATTGCTGTGACGACATAAACCTCAAAAAAGAGATTGTGGCTGTCAAACTCTCATTGGGCTACTAAGCTATGGCCTACTATTTATGTACATCTGCCCTGTTGCAGTGCCGGTCTTTGGGGTGTGCAAACCGTGCAATCGCACAGGGCCCGCAAATTAGGGGGCCCGCAATTCACTCAGAAGATGCAGTAATTTTGTCATTTCCAATGGAAAAATTCAACACGTGAATTCAACAAAGGAATTAGCAACAAGAAAACATAGAGACTCAACGAGTGCAACCTATTTCATCCCCTGAACATTTCGTACCCTGAAAAGATTGAGAAAAAAAAACAACAGAGCCGAAGTCGCTGATCGGAGTTGCCGCAAACATTTCAAAATTTCTTTTGATTTTTTCAGGGGACAAAATAGGTCGAAATTTGATTTTGTTACTCCGATTTCAGGGTACGAAATCGGGGTACGAAATAGGTTGCATCCAGACTCAACATAGAGACATAGCTTTATTTCCGAAAAATGCCAAAGAAAGTATGATCTTATCCTTTTGCTATGCCACCGGACAGCACCATTTTACAGTAATATTTATACCCAAATTTTTGGTGAACATGCTCTCAGAATGCCCCAAATTCAAAATAATTTTTCAAAATTTTCTGAGAGCGGCCCCCCAGACCCCCCGCTGCTAGGTGTCGCCTTCGGCGACCACGGCGTTCTTCAAACCACTCCACCTCCCCTTTCTAAATACCCAGCAACGCTACCTAATAGGATCATTGTCATTGGGGCCCGCAAAGCATATTCCGCACAAGGCCCGAAATACCCTAAGACCGGCACTGCCTGTTGTCACGACATTTTGAGCTCAACTGACTAAATTTTTCACAACCTTATACTGTATTTCAAAAAAATGAGGATTATATAAATAGGCTATGTAAAATATTTTCAAAATACTGAAAAAATTCGTGTTGTTTTGTAATTTCGAAATATTTCGATTCGTTTCGACCCAAAATTATATGTTTGGATTTCGTTTCGAGTAAAGTTTGTTTGACTTTGTTTCGACCACAAATGTTTGTTTTGAACAGCGCTACGCTATAGAAGAACACAAATTAATGGTCAAAGAGCGGTTTACGGTTCGTTAGCGCCAATTTTATTGCTGTTGACCTCAACATTCAATATCGGCTGTGATGCATTTTATTGATTTCAATACACCCTGTATGTTTTCATCACTTTCTTCAACACCAAACCATACAGCAAATCAACCGTTTTTACATTGATTCAACGCCTGCAGACGTTGAATCAATGTAAAAAACGGTTGATTTGCTGTCTGGGATGAAACAAATACAAAAGTTAAGTGCTGACGTCAATTATTCGCTGTAAGCATTTAGGTTTATTCGAAAAGGTTTGTTGACAGTTTAAATAAAACGAAATAAAATTTCACTCTGTGATGTTCGGTTCGGAGAAAAGTTTTTATCTACGTAGAAAAATTCTGAACAAAATCAAGAAATCATACATCAAAAGTTCAAAATCATGACGTAATCAAAGCGATATGTTTTTTATTGAGTTTTGAGCAATATTCGGCATAGCCTCCTTTTGTTTTAAACCAAGGGTGACGAACCTTTTTGCGGTCGCGGGCCACTTTGTCAATTACACATGAGTTATCGGGCCACACAACTTTTTAATCGTAACATACTATGACGTCATAGATTGGAATCGACCAAAAATACAAGGTGAAGTTGGTGAATAGTGTTTTCACAACTTTACCTTATAGCTTTCCTATTTTCTAACTTTAAACCCTGAAAATAGCAAAGGAAAGGTGTACCAGTGAAGGCATAAAACAGCTTTGAGATGTCTTTTGTCTTTAATGCATGAGCGATTGTCAAATTGTTTCGCGGGCCGCACAATATTCTTTGACGGGCCTCAGTTTCGTCACCTCTGTTTTAAACAATCGTAAACCTGAGCAGTTAGTATTTCTACGTCGAACATAATAACGCAACAACCACGTTAGCGTGCTTCATGTGCTTGGTGTTTCTCTTACGTTTTTTTTTTTTTTTTCTTGTATCATTTTTTGAACTAAGAGCCGAAATTGATTTTTCGAAACGAAACGAAACAAGAAGCTGTATGTAGAAACAAAACAAAAGATTTAAACTGGACTAGGCTATTATTATTTTGAACAGCCTTGTTATTTTATATCAGCCTAACTTATTGTTTTTACTTATATCCATGTGTGTAAAAATCATCTTTTCAGAAAATCAATGTCAGTAAAATCTCTTTTTTTAAATAAAACAATTTCGACCGCTCTTATGAGTTTTTTCTGAATATAGGCTTTAACTTTGATAATAGAATGCTGCTCTCTTAGTCTTATCTCGTGAGCAGCGAGTGTAATTTAGAGTATTCTGTCTAAAGCTTCTGCAGTCTACCTTTTTAGAAACTTTCAATCTTTGCCTATAGGCCTACTACAAGAGCTTCCAGCAGTATTATCCGAGTATTATTGCTGCAGATTAAATTGAATTCTTTAGCTAGTTTTAATGTTTTCAATTTGAATTCTTTTTTAGTTAACAGAAAATTCGAAAATGGCGGCTCGGATCGATAGAGAAATTTATTTTTTAATGGAAGTTTTCTAAACCATTAAAAGCTTCTATCGTTTTCATTCTTACTGTTGAAAGCTTTGTGTGGATTGGCGACTTACGATTTCTATAAAGCGTCCGACTCTATGTCCTTCTGTAAGCTTTGCCACTGAGTGAAGTCCACATACTTTTTCAGCCTATTGATCCGACAAGAAAATATATTGGTTAGTCGGTATTCTCTATTGAATTTTGACTTGGTATACCATTGTTGCGTTGGTTGAATAGAAAATTAGGGTGAACTGAAGTCAACACATATGATTAAACATGGCGGATTTGATTGTCATAGGCAATGACGTAGTTTACCAAACTTTCATTTCAAACAAAGTAAATAGTTTATAGGTAAGGACCTATCTTTGCAAATACATCAACTTGTGGCATAACTTAAAGAAATACCAATTAAAGTAACAAAAAGACCAAATTTTAAATTCAAAGTGTTGTTCACTCTCTTGACCCCTTTAGTTTCAATCAATGTTCATTTAGGCGGTTCACTCAGATACCAGTTTGATTACAAATTATCATTTATACTTTTTTGTTACGTTTTATTTTTCACGACATTTTAACTTACTTTAAATTTTCATAAAGCTACTGCGATTGTTCCTAAAAGATTGCGCAAGTGTATTAATTAAGATATCGAATTATTATGTTTAGCACAGTAGGCTACAAAACAGCAATATGTCAGTTTTTTAATGAAAACCTGTTGGCTTAAAACAACGGTTCAAAAGTTGATTGATAATTTAGACTTTGGCTTAAATTAAAAAAATTCGGACAAATTAGTTTGCAGTAAAGCGAAGACGAAATTATATCTCGTCATTAGACCGGGCAATATGCCAATCCATCACGTGCAATTTAATTATCGAAGTTATTGCGACTTTGCGAGAAGATGTTGTCATCGTGCCAAACCAAGTATCGGTTTCAATCTTGTCCCAATGTTTGCGTTCTAACCTAGAAAACAAATCAACCGTTTTTCACATTGATTCAACGTCTGCAGACGTTAAATCACAGGGTTAAAGCACTGTGAAAAACGCTTGATTTGCAGTCTGGGAAATGTGTTTTTTTGTAGCCTAATTCAGAAAAAAATGTGTTCTCTTTGCGTCGATTCATCATTGCTACCTGGAACAATAGTGCGGTGGAATGGCGCAACGGATAAGGTGTTGGCTTTCCAATTATGCAAACCTGGTTCGACTCCCGGCTTCAGTTGGTTGTTGAAAAAACACCGCTTCCCTCTACCCAGGGTGTAGTAAATTGGGTGGACGTAGTTGCTGAAGTAAAGGCGGCCAAGAGAAAGGAACTGGCCACCCTATATCTCCTTAAAGCAGAAGGTTTAGTATGATGAGAACCTTTCCCCAAAGCTCAGTATCTGAGTAAGGGACCTTTACCTACCTACCTAGCCTACCTGGAACAATGTCTGTGGCGAATATAGGATCAGTTGTTCTTTTCCATTAGGAAATTAAAAATAAAAACAAACTAAACTGAAACAAAGTTATGTTTTGAAACTACTTTACACCATCGATGACTTCAAAGAATTGGAACAGTGGTCTTCATCCATTTTTCGCCCTTGAGAACTGATACTGCTATGCAGTGATGTACGCGGTCGCGCATACAAAAAATATTGACGCTGTCAGCGTAAACGCAAACGTTCGAAAAATCATACGCCGTATGCGTCAACGTAACTTGTAAAAAAAAGTTGGCGGCGTCAGCGTCAGCGCATACACTAGCGTAATTAGGTGCCAAACATTCACACGGTATAAACCACTCGAAATAAACAAGTTTTCTTTTGAACTTCCACGAAGAAACACAAGCATTTGAAAGTGTTCATCTGACATTTTGCTGTGTTTTGGTTCCAATATGTCTTTGCCCATTGCAAACATTCTTTCAACTGCAGCGTTGGAAGGTATTGGCGTGTTATAGCGAAAAAAATACATTAAAAAGTATGCGTTGACGCTATGTGCTAAAAAACCGCAAAAACTTTACGGCGTAGCCTCAAGCGCAAACTATCCAAAAAAATGTGGCCACGAGCGTTAGCGTAAACAAAAAGTAGGCTATACGCCGCAAAAGTCTGCGGCGTAGAATTTGCGGCGTATACGTACATCTCTGCTGCTATGACATGAATCCTTGTGAATAGTCATTGATTACGGTATATCATTGATTCACAATTAGCAGGGCAGTGCGAGCACCAGCCTACCCTCCCCCTGAAATTCATCTGTGGGTCCTTATTTGTTAGTGTCGGTGCCTGAAATGTTTCTGAAGCCATGGGGTCGTGAATTCCGATAAAAAAAAAATATGACGCTTTGACTCCACAGACTTTTTGTTTAATTGTTTCACTTAATTATTGAAAAAAATATTAGACCTGCCACGGCCACTACTAAAACACGGCCAAATATGTTGCTATTTGGGAAAATTTCTAAGAGTCTGAGTTATTGCAATCATAGCCATGATATCCTGTCATTTTTCCACTTACAGAAGTATGTAAAACCAGCAACATTTGCATTTTGACATATTTTTGGCTTGTTTTGCCAGAGATTAGATATGTATGTTAAGCACAATTTATGCAATAATAATGTAAAATATGTAAGACTTTCCAGCTGTATCCTGGAGGTAGTGTACCGACTGCTGTCTCACATCTTGTGCACCCGCCACATATGCAGTGCAGTTCTCTTAATTCAATTGTTTAGCCTACTGTACTTTCAAGTTTCAATTATTATTTAATTAAGATGTGAGACAGCAGTCGGTACATACTTTGGCCCCAGTCAAAACGACGTTGAAACGTAGATGAAACGTCGTGAATGATGAATAATTAGGTTATGATGTAGTGACTGAAATTGAATGCTGGGGCGCAACGGTAAACTTCAATGATAGTCAAAATTACAAGTGTGGTAGAATTAAGTAGGCTACACAAACAGGTAAGCTTCCATGGCTGTCCATGCCCTGCCTACGAAGAGATAGGACTTGGCATTCATGGAAGCAAACCAGAAAGGTAAAAAGGTACATAGGCTAAGCGATGCGCGCGCACGGTTGTGCGAAACAGGATGTCCGAGAGTCATACTATTAGTTCGAGTATTTTGATGAGGGAGGACGAGACGACAGCAGTTGATTTGGAAGTTCGGTGATGTATGATGAGCACGACAGCAGTTGATAAGCAGTTCAGTTAGTAGTCCATTGATGGATGACGAGCACGACAGCTGTTGAGTTGTGAGTCCGTTGATATAGGACGAATATGACAGGAAAGAGGCCAGCTTGTATAGTTGCAAGCTATGTGACATGCAGTCATTGGTGTTGGCGGCTCGCAAATAGCGGCACTGGTTTGGTTGACGTCGTGGTGTGCTTCTGACGTGGAGAAGGCTTGAGACGTCGCGGTGTGCTTCTGACGCAGAGAAGGCTTGAGTGATGAACGATGCAGCAATTGCACGTCGAAGGTGTGTCGCAGGAAGTAGCGGCAGACATGGGGTTGACCATGTTGGTTGCGTCGGCGGCTGTGAATAGCCGTATTGAAATCATCTCCGTGGAGGCATCTCATGTTGAGGTATGTGATGAGGGACTGTGCAAGTCGTGGAGAACATGGGGTGCTATGGTGCCATGTTGGAGTGTTCTCATCAGTGAGTTTGTCGTGTCATCATCGTGGTGCTGTATTGAAGTCCCTTGAAGTCTCGCATCCCATCTCGCAACAGCCGTGTAGGTGGGCGCCCCTGAAATGAAATTGAGACAGAGTAGCGACCGCTAAAAAAGTGAAACATAAGCAGTCCAGACAGTTGAAAGCAAATAGCGATGCATGCAGGCATACAAGTTGTTGAATTTACAAGGAATGAGGTGGTCATGGCGGCAAATGCCGGCTGATGATAGGTAGGAAAGTAGACATGAAACTATGAGAGTCGTAGTATAGGTACTGAGTAGGCTCAGCACTCATTAAAAAAAGCGACAAACACGAGCATAAAAAGTTGTTGCAACGCCACGTGACGGTAGTTAAATGAGTAACTGTAGAATGGAAGAATAGATGCAGTTTTGACTTCTTGTCCAGGACGGTAAGCTACAGAATGGATGCAGTTTTGACGTCTTGCCCTGGACGGTAAACTACTGAATGGATGCAGTTTTGACGTCTTGCCCAGGACGGTAAACTACTGAATGGATGCAGTTTTGACGTCTTGCCCAGGACGGTAAATTGCTGTGATAAAATAGCGGCAAGCGCAGGCTGAAGCGGTGTACAAGGCTGTGATGTAGGCTACATACCGAGATAAAATCGGTAGGCTGACAAGTGAGTTTGAAGCGTATGAAACAATGCAGTAGGTGTAGATAGCGTTTGACATAAAAGATGGCGTTTGCTTATCGACATAAATGCTGGGTAATCAATAAAGAAATCCTTTTGAGGAGCAACTGTAGTGCTTGATCTATGTATTCAGAATGTTAGCTTAACCACTTCTGTTACAGTAGTCTCATGATACAGTCGTTAGGTTTTTTGTAAAGCAGGATCTTTTGCTAATAGCCATATTTTACTTACAAAATTAAACTTGTCGAAAAACAAACGAATTAAAATTTAAATTAACACATCAAATGAACAGCTTACAACATACAATTCACAAAAAATCCTTGATATTTTAAATGGAACATGCAATTACACCAAACGATACTACCTCCAGGGTGCAGTTGAAAAGTCTTACATATTACATTATTATTGTGTAAACTGTGCTCAACGTACACATCTAATCTCCGGTTAAACAAGCCAAACATATGTCTGGGTGCAAATATTGCATGTTTTACTTACTTCTGGTAATGGGAAGATGACAGGTTTATCATACCGTAGCTATATGTTACAATCATAGGCTATGATTGTAACAATTCAGACTCTTAGAAATTTCCTCAATGATCAATGCATTGTAGCCTATATACAAACTGATCGATGGATTTTTTCTGTTGTTTCAACAAAACGTTGACCCGGGAGTGGTGAGATTTTCTCTAACTGTAAACTTAAAACTTGGAAATAAGGAAGTACCTTGCCTAAATCAGATTTAATTTTTTAAAAACCTCAAAATTTTTTTTTGTATACGGTACCTAACGTTTGGCAAGTAGACTGTTGTAAAAACTATGTTTTCTGACATCAAAAAGTTTTTTTGACATACCGTATAGCCTACTTTGTGTTTATCAGAATTACGAGAAAGGTTTATTTTTTTCTTTGAACTTTGTAGCCTACCTCTTTGCAAAGAAAAATTATATTGATGCTGTTTTCGAATAGCGGGATATCACCATCTTTTTTGTTGGTAACACTTTCGATTTCTGTGGTTGAGAATGTTGCTTAACTTGCTTTCAATGGCAAATGCTACCGAAAGATAGTGAACTTGTTCTCCCCGCTAGTTCACTGGTTCAGCGCTCGATTCAAGATTAAGCGGCTCTGGTTCGACTTTCGGGGTGCGCGCTTGAGCAACGCTTATAGACAGAGGCGTAGCAACCGCCCTCCGAACCCTCCGATCGGAAGGGGCCCCGCAAGGAATGAGGGCCCCTCCGCCAAAGTTTTTGGAAGACTATCGAAATACAGGATATAACCACGTGGTCACAAATGCACGCAAATGGCAGAGCTTATTGGTATTGAGCAAGTGTTTTCAAAAAGCACGGTGCGATGTAGGAAGAGAATGTCTGGTTACGAATGTGTTGATGATTCGAGTCGTCTTTTTGCAGAAAAAAAATTCAAATCGCAATTTTTTCTTGTTCTCACTGATCAGGCCATATCTTCTATTTCTTCGCGCTTTGACCAACTCGTGGAGTGGTACAAGTTGTTTGAATTTCTGCACAACGCTAGATGCCTGAAGAAATGTCTCAGAGAAAAAGGTTGGGTTGGTTGGTTTTGAATCTTTATTCTCGGACTGACAAAGCCTTGGTTGGTTATTCCTGGTAGTTTTGCATGCTTGTAGAGGCTCTTGACGTAGGGCCTAAACCCTGATACCGAGATTGGCAGAGTGAAGTTTTCCGATTATTGAAGTGTTGTTGCCAGGAAATTATCCATTTCCTAGGTGCCACTGAATGGAGAGCAGTCCTGAAATGCGTTGCTCAAGCGCACACTTCGAAAGTCGAACTTGCGCCGGTGGTCTTGAGCGGGCACGTAACCACTTAGCTAACAGGGTGGACAATGGAACTGGACAATCACTGCAAAAAAATAAAAATAAAAATGGGAGACATTGATGCCAACAAACTAATAATGGAATTGAATCGTTTTATTTATGTCATCGAGAAAGAGAGAGGACTTGTCACGGCAAGCATTTTTTTAACGTAGGCTACAAGAACAGCTTTCAGGAGGTATAGGCTATCCGAATCTTTGCATTTGCATCAGAATTCTTCTAATCGACCACACAGTGGTGGGCGCAGCTAATGTAAAAGTTAGCTTTCAACAAAGAAATCAACGGATTTCCAATAAATTTACTTTCCCTAACTAGTCCACTAAAATTTCTAAATATTAGCGGAAATGCTAATCCACTAACCAAAGCGTTAGCTTCGCTAATTAGCGAAACTGTGCCCTCTACTATGTATACATAATGTGAACCCTGCATATTGTGTAAAATAAATACCACAATCCAGTTTTTTTCCGTTGTAAGGGGCCCCGGACTTATGTTCGGAGGGAGCCACGTTCTTTGTTTCTACGGCCCTGCTTATAGAGCACTGTTCTTTATTTAGCGGTAAGCCTACCTGGTGGATGAAATAATTCCCTGGCAACAACAATTCAATATCGGAAACTTTACTTTGCTAATCTCGGTAACTGGCCCGGGGATATCTAAAGAAGGGGATACGAAGGCTTTTATTACGTCTGACAATAGAAGGGCTTTTGTTTATCGTAAATAATCTGTGTTTATCGTAAAATGACAATTGACATCGATAGTAGTTTAATAAATCTTGTTATGATAACTTGCATTGTGCTATTAGCATCAGGCCTGTATAATCACAGCATGCTCATGGTTGCTTGTTAATTCAACTACCCATATACCGTACCGGTACTTGCTTTACATGTAGCCTACGGCAACTAGGCTTTGTCAAAAAAGCCAGCTTACTGGTAACTTTTCAACTGTCTTTGTAAACAAATATTCTTTAAATATGCTCTACGTAACATTTGCTAACTGTCTTCTGTAGCTCATTATACCAGCTGCACTACAAAACTTTCTATGATTTTAAAAAGAAACACATGTTTAAAGCACTACAAACTACCGCCCTGGTAGTGTCATTAGAATAAGGCAATCGCTTCGAGCCTGCGTATCCCCTTCTCTAGATATCCCTGAACTGTCCCTACGTCAAACACCTCTAAAAGTATGCAAAACTACAAGGAATAACTTATCAAAGTCTGAGGATAAAGATTCAAGAAACCAAACCTAGCCAATGTGTTTTAAAGTTGAAGTTTTGGAGAGATTCTGGAATAATTTAGTTCGGTGCGACTGGCAACACTACTCAAGCCAATTTTTTAGTTTTTCTGGAACTTTCAAGTTTGAAAAGTCGGAGACGGAGTTCAATGAAAGGTAAAATTTAACAAAATTTGGCGTGACAGCTGAGGAGTTTGCAAGGGGATCATTTTTGGTAATTTTTCTACATTTATTTTCAAGTTGACAATAAAATGGCCTAGTAATATGACAACTTCTGTCTTAAAATGTGATGCATAGCCTATATTCTAAAAATCTAAGGAATGTCGCCTTAGGCTTTAGACAGAATTGTGTGCAGTGTTATTCGAAATTAAATTTCATCATGAAATCAAGGAGATGTTTTATTTTTTAAATATAATGATTGTAAGCAGTGAATTTTTTGTCCAACCGTAATCTGAATCAGTATCGGTAAGCCTAGGGCAGTGGTTCAGTCAAAATTAAGTTGCATATAGGTCAGTAAATTCCAGTCTCAGTCTCTTGCCACTTAAGCATTTAAGCAATACCGGTATCTCTTAATCCACACGCTTAACTAAACTCAGGGATATCTATAACTACGGGATTGGAAACTCTGCGAAACTGAAAACCATTTTATACACCAGTAGGGTCACTTTTCTTTGTGCGCTGCTGTGATAAATAATCACATAAATTGACCTCAAAGGGCAGCAAGTAGTAGACTAAACGAACAACCAAAAGTGTAACAATTAATTCACCTGCTGTAAATTGTAAGGTCCACGCTCGCCTGGTATGTTTATTTGTTTGTATTCCATTAGTGCAGTCATGTTGTAGCCTATTTTGTTTGCTGCTTAAAAAAATTCCAGAATGACTGTTGGTTTTAGTTCTGATGATATCGTAAACGAATTGGTTTCGTACTGGATTGGTCTGTGAACAAGTTGATGATACAACAGCATATTTCACTGATTGCTGAACACTCCTCATTTACTTCTGATCCGATTTGCAGTACGCAAAATGCTAAAGAACAACAACAGGCGGTTTTTGGACTCGTTGCATTCATTTATTTTTTAGATTCATTGTTTTGTTTTCTAGCAGCGTAAATGTACTTTTATACAACAATTAAGTTTCAATGGGAGTGTATTTTGTATTATTATAGTAAAATCGAATTTTGTATATCTTTTGGTCGGTATTTTATTTTGTTAATCTTTCTGTAGTCGTAGTAATGTGATGACCCTACTGATGTATAGCACTGGATAAAGTTTCCAATCCCGTAGTTATAGATATCCCTGACTAAACTACTTGTATGATTTGAACAAGTAAAGCTCAGTTTCATGGTAACATGTTCCTGTGGTGAGATACGGTATCTCTGCAACAGGTCAGCTGTTGTCAGTTGTCTCATGACAGGTCGGATATGACAGAATGTTGTGTACCCTTCAATCTTAGGTTATTTGCAATATACCAGTTAGACTATAAAGTTGTTTTTGCCAATTATTTTTGACATGCTATTATCTGTTAGGTGAAAAAACTGCATTTTTGATAAATTTCTGGCCTGCAGCACAACTAATAAGCTTGACAATATGCCGAAGTACTTTTGTGATTATTGCGATGCATACCTGACACATGACTCACCATCAGTGCGCAAGACTCATTGCTCTGGAAGAAAACACAAAGATAACGTAAAAATGTACTATCAAACCTGGATGGAAGAGCAAGCCCAAGAACTCATCGATAAGACCACCCAGGCCTTTCAGAAAGGACAAATCACAAATAATCCATTTGGACCTGGAATGGGAGGAGCAGCTATTCCACCACCTAATAACATGATGGGTGGCCCTATGGGACCGCCTCGTATGGGAATGGCACCTATGCCCATGGGTGGACCAATGATGCCAATGAGAGGTCCTGGCCCAATGATGATGCCAATGCGACCAATGGGGCCACCGGTTATGATGATGGGTCCACGTCCTAATATGCCAATGTAATTTGAGAGCTTTCTAGCTTTAAAGTGGAATTATCAATTTATAAAAGACTATTTAAAAGCAGAGAAATGCAGATCCAACAAATTGGACTTTAGAAACTGAACGTCTTTTTCTTGTGCATAAAGTAATGAATTGTACAAGATTTTCTACTGGTTTTTCAAGAAAACCTGGATTTTTTATTGTCATTGGTTGTAAAATGTTTTTGGAAATTGTTTCATAGACAATATTAAATGGCTACTACTTTTGATGATGGTGTTTTTATATGTGCAAGATAGCAGCTTGATGTGTTGGTTTATTTATTATGCTGCCATGAATGATGAAATAGTTGTTAACTTGTACATCATGATTGTAACAGAATGACATGCATCATTTCATAATTGTTAAAACAAAATGTTTGAGGTTCAATAAACAGTGTTCTGGAAGCTTTTTTAAGTATGTATAGCTTGAATTAAATTCTTATTAAGTTAGGTAATATAATATGAAATTTTGAATTATGCTACTATTTGCATGTAAAGAAAATTGCTCATTTACTATTTTCATGTAATTTGGGAAAACATGTAACTTAGCAGCAGATACAAATTGTGGTCATGTCTTATGTTTATACAATGCATTGACATTTTTGCATTGCTGTATAATATTGTTTAAAATTTCCTTGCATTTTCAAAAGTATTCATGTCACTATACCTTCTGCATTAAATCTCTTACATCATAAAATACAAATGTAAAGTCTCGTAACTGATTTTCTGTTTCCTTTTTTTAGGAAGTAGCATATAGTACATTTAAAAATTTTCTGCTTGCCAAAATCTTACTTTGTAATGGCATCCAAAGTAGCTAAGTTTTCTGATGGAGAACGGATATTGTGTTTTCATGGCTCTCTGATGTATGATGCAAAGTGTCTCAAGACGGAGTTTCGTGATAGTTACAAAGAATTTTATTATTTTGTGCATTACAATGGATGGAATAAACACTGGGATGAGTGGGTACCAGAAACTAGGGTCCTTAGATTCACTGATTCTAACAAAGAAAAGCAGAAAGACTTGATGAAACAACATGGAAAGGATAAGACAAAAAGAGGAAAGCCTACAAAGCCTGCTAAAGTTGAAAATGGGAAAGAAGTTTCTGACAAAACAAAGAAATTAGAGCCAGCAACAACTTCAGAACCAATGAAGAAGAAATCAAAATCAGAACCTTCTGTTGAATCTAAGGAGGCATACATTGCTAAGGTGGAAATTGATGTCACAATTCCAGATGGTTTAAAGCCTGTTTTAGTTGACGATTGGGATCTGGTAACCAGACAAAAACACTTATTTCAACTTCCTGCAAAGGTTACCATTGAAGATATATTGAATTCGTATGTAGAAAAAAACAGCACTGGCAGTTCTGTTGAAAAGATCAGCTCTCTGCAAGAACTGATCGCTGGTGTTAAAGAATATTTTAATGTGATGCTGGGCTCACGACTTTTGTATAAGTGTGAACGTTTACAATATAATGAAATATTAGCCAAACATCCAGACTTAACAATGGTACAGATTTATGGTATGCCTCATCTGTTACGATTTTTTGTAAAAGTCGGGGCCATTTTATCTTACACAGACCTCAATGAACGCAACATGACCTCATTAGTAAGTCACATGCATAAGTTTCTTGATTATTTAGAAGAAAATGTGTCTTTACTTTTTAGCAGCGATGACTACACATTGTCTGTAAACTTCCAAAGGAATGCTTCCAACAACAGTTCTTGAGATTTAAAAAAAATTTTGTATATATAGTATTTATGCTGTCATGAATATTACTACTGAGGAGTACCTAATAACTATTGCTGGAAACATGGCAGTTTTTGCAAGCACTGAGTTACAGCGTATTTCAAATATGGCTATATGTTCACATTTCATAACAAAAAGCCAGGGCATTGATATTGTTAGTTTCTGCATTGCATTCCACGACCAATCGACCATAATAATATTGTAGCAAAATCTGTTGTTAATGGACTTACAAGCGTTCTTATTTGTTTAACAATGCAAGTACTACACAAACAGATTTTCTTACTTTTAGCGATGTGCTATTTTGGAGACCTGCATTCTTTAATTATATTTCAATGAGTGCAAGCAGACAGAGAAACACAATTTAATGTTTATGCCAACATTACTAAGTTTAACAAGATCAACATTGAACAGATACTGTTGCTAAGTTGGAAGTTGTGGGTACGTACATGCAAACTTTGCAACCTGCTGTGCCTGATTGCACAAACGTTGCAAAAAAAAAATTTTCTCACAGTATTGCTTGACTGTGACAAACAGTTTTGTTTTATTTTGGTAGCTCTGGTACTTTTTATTGCTTTCACTGCAGAAGGTTGCTCTTTGCTCTACATGGCTAACTCTCATATTATGCATATACATGTTTTATGGGTTTAATGTTGAATGTATTACTTGAAATATTGTGATGTCTTACTGACAGTTTTGTGGGATTATTTCAGATACAAATCTTTGTGCACATGAAAAATGGCATTGCAAAAAAACAGTTGCAATTTTTTTATCACTGCCTTTTGCTTGAAAAATTCCTACCCTAGGACAAAACATTACTGCTTCTGTATGAATGTTGTGATCCAATGTGTCTTACTATATTATACCTGGTTTTATAATTTGTTTTTTTTATACACCTTTCTTGTTTACAAGACGTTTTTTGCGTAATTTCATGCATTTTTTAAAATTTTAATGCCTTTTAATAATGCAAGTATACATTTGATAAAAAGCTATATATTTTTGCTTACAGTAATCAGAAATTTTGCCGTGGTGTTAGCTGCAGTTTTCTGAAAAGTTTTCCATGGCCACTCAAGCTCCACAGTCTTTGTTAATAGTGGATGATGAAATCAATGCTAAAAAGAAGGGCGGTAAAGATGAAGTGAGGGAAAAAATGGATAAACGCGACCACTTGCGATCTGTAGAAATGCATCAGAAGCGAGCAATCCGAGAAGAATCAAAAGTTACTGAGGAGAAGTCAGGTTTTTTCACAAAACATTTTCAAGAAGAACTTCTGAATTTGCATAATATGGTCAAGTGTCAAGGGCTTTCTTCTAACGATCGCCCTTCCGTTATTGAACACTTTGATGTTATTACCACGTCATACCAAAGACTACAGAAGTTCTTCAATGATTCCATCATGTTTTTGCCTAAATTTGAATCTCGTAAAGCCCAAGGTCAACTGACAGAGTTGCTGAAGTTGATCGATCAAAAACGCTCAGAAATGCTTCCGAAAAAGAAGTTTGCATTCAAATCCAAGTCCAAAGCAGCTTCTGGAGCCACCAAAGATCCCATCAAATGTAATCATGGCATGAATGTAATGCTTGCTCTGGGATTTCAATTTCTAGTGTTACATGCAATCTAAGTTTGTTTCCACTTCAAGACTTATCTCTTTCTAATAAGTTAGCTTGAAATTTTTGGAATTAATTCATTATATGGTCACACTCTAGTCTCACTTAGACAATTCAGACGACGACCTTATAAAACACTAAAGTGCTTGTCCGCGATGACAAAAACAGAGCCATATAAAAACTATTTCTACATCATTATAATATTTTGTATGTTGTTTAACCATCATAAATCTGAACATTTAACCAAAATGTTGTTTCTTTAACTGCTCAGCTGACATCGCTTGCTTAAAAGAAGCTGCCGCTCAAAAATACGCGTCAAAAGTGGCGGAGTTGAAAGAAGATTGTGTGCTGAGCGGCAAGAATGGGGAGACCATCACCATGAGAGATGACGAAGTTAACAAGAAAGATGTGTCCTTGTCACAACTCAACCATTGCGTGGTACATATCTATGGCGCGCCCGGAACTGTTCATATCACTGACGTCAACAATTGCACCTTTGTGATCGGTCCTGTGTCGGGATCGGTCTTTGTTGAAAGGTTTGTTAAATTACATTTTTCATGAGCAGGAGCGTTGTTAGCAAAAAAGCACTCCCCACGATAAGCTAATATTATGATACAGGGCTTTTTATCATATTTTGTGTCAAGAATACGGTGCATGAAAGTTTGGCCAATGGGCACATGTTAACTACCAGTTAACATGTACTATTGTACCCAAAGACAATCGATAACATGTGCCCATTGGGCATACCCCTTCTTTTGGGTACTGTATTATATACTGTATATTACATTAAATTACATAAAAAGAAAGATAAATGTCCACTAAAAATCAACTTCATCTAAACAACGTACATTGTATTGGTTGGATATTAATGATAACAAGGGTACGTAACTTCCCAGACCTTTGTACTAAGATTCCCGAGACGGAAAAGGTTTCAAAATGTTGACATAAGCTCTCATTTGTTCGGATTTGTAGCTAATATACTGTAGATTGGATCGTTTTCGAAACAAAGGTGATGTCTGTTTAATTCTATCGGTCGCAATCAGCAATGCAAAATTTGTTGCTGAAGATGCTGAATCGTGCACTGAACTGACTTCGCCACTGGTCACCTTTTGCAGGTGCGACGGTTGTACAATCGCCACTGGCTGTCAGCAACTACGTGTACATCATGCCTACAACACGGACTTCTACCTTCATGTTACAAGCCGTGCTATCATTGAAGATACAAAGTCTGTTCGTTTTGCTCCATATAATGTCAAGTACGATGGTTTGGACAAGGACTTTGCCACCGCTGGCCTTGATAGAGAGGTGAATAACTGGTCCTCAGTAGATGACTTTAATTGGCTCGCTATGGAATCGAAATCGCCCAACTGGAGCATTTTGCAAGAAGAAGAAAGACGAAATGACTGGTAGTAGGGAGTCCTTTGAGACGCCGTTTATATTTTTATGTGTTAAAACGTGCAACGCTATATTTACTTGCTTGGCAAGTTCATTCATGCTTTTACATCTCTGCATCATGTTTGCAAGCTTATTTTTCATTGACGTCGATTCGTTTCTGCTCTGAAGTTTGTCGGTTTGCTCAGAAGGAACGCTTTCCAGTTTTTCATATGTAATTTTGACAGTTTAAAGCGAACGATCTATGTACGGTACATTAAGGTGCATCAGATCCCCATGATTTTTATAATTTAACAATTTTCATCTGGCAGTAACCTATGATAAAACTTTGTATCTCTGTGTCTATTTTAAGCCAAAAAAGCTTTCTAGCTTAACCGATTCTCAAGCTATGGATTTTGCCAAGTATAAAGGTCACATGACCTTTCGTAGCATTTAGCCCCCTGGGTGCAGGTGTTGGATGACCAAAATCACTTTGAAAGTTGTTTTTAGGCCAAAACGCCACTTTAAAACGTTTTTTAGATTTGAAAACAAATTTTACACTCTCATCTAGACGCTGTCAGAATCCATATTTTCATTGCTCGTGTAGTCAGTAGAGTTCATTCAAATCTTGTAATATTTTACACAATGAATACATTCTAGGGGTAGTACAACTTTAATACATTGCGATGCGAAAAAAATTATAGGAGAGTTTGATGCATCCTAATGTACAATGCACAGCTGATGTGAACATGTAGGCTATCAATGTATCCGCTCCGTCTTGCTGCACTGTGGTTATATTTTTATGTATTTTCCCGAAAAGTTCGACGAGTTTTCCTTTTTGTTTTAATTCTTCTAAAGCAGTGTTTGTCTTGGTGCTCAATGAGTGTCAACGTACGAGTACGAGTTTCGTGTCAACGTTTTTTTCTTTTCTTTTTCTAGCGTTGCAATGCAACATTGCGATTTTCATATTAAAACGAAATTTGATACCGATTATTATTTTTGCTGAACACTTGTCAGCCCGAATAGTACAGTAAATTGGCAATTTTCTAGTGCGTTTTGTTTTCGTTTCAAGTTGTTTACTAAAAAATTTTTTTTTGAAATGAAAGCTAAACAAAAAGCTTTACCAAAAAATGAAATATTTTGCTTTTGAGCAGTCCCAGATAGTACTTTCAATTGCCACTTTGCATTGTCGGATTTCGCAACAGAACATCACAATAATCGAAACTCCGGTCTTTATTGTATATTGCCAACCTTTGTAGTGAATTCCTTTTTATTTTGCTGTTGGGCGTAAACACGCGACAAACAGGAAAACTTGAAGTTGTACATTTTGACTTCTTGATCATAATAATTATAAATATTCATTTAATAATTCCAAATCAATCATTCGTTTGTGAATAAAATTTTGTTTATGACGTTGTTTCGAAACGCTTGTTGATTGGAGCTAGCTTGAACTAAAAGAATGTGTCTCCAAAGAGATTGTGACATGAGCCGAAAGGAACCTTCCACCGATAGAAAGGACCCCAAATATGACAAAATTTATTCGACATGGAAGGGTTACCCAGGCCAAATTTAATTACCTTTGTGTGTTATAATTTCCAACCAAACTTGTGATAAATGTTGCGCTACTATAAGGTCTCAGTTTTGCCGTACGCCTTGCTTTCCTCAGTGGTTAGTGCGTTCGCATCTGAATCATCAGGCAGTCCAGGCATGGGTTCGATACCTTGTCGGATCATACCAAAGACTTTTTAAAAATGGTACTGAATCTAATTCCTGCTTGGCACCGAGCAATGGAGTGGATTCGGGTAATAATGTACTCAGTTGCGCCTCTATGCGGCTGCATTGATACTGTCTGCTTTATGAAGCACAGTAGAGCAACGCATTCTGCGATGGATACAGCGCTATATAAAAGCAAGCGTTATTCTTTTTATCCAATGCAAAGTTTCTACAGTGGTCTTCGGTAGTAAGCTTGAATAAAACAAGCAAATTTATGAGACAAAACTCCAAATGTAAACTCACGAAAAAATGGTAGAAGCGACAAAACGTGCTTGTGACCGAAGTAAGTTATTAAGTTGAAAGAATTTGGCACGATCGCAACATCTTCAGAAAAATTTAAGATAAAAAGCGAAATGAAAGAAAATGTTACAAACTACAACAGCCCATAATATAGCTTTAGCTGATATTTTTAAGAATCGTAAGATTAAACATTTGCTATGAAGATCGGCTACGGTGCGTTATCAAGAGTGCTGATGGTCGTGAGGGGAACACATCTTGATGCGCTTAGCTCATAGCAAGGCAGGCAAAGAAATCCTACCACGGGCAAAGCCTATTCAAGTGCAACGCACCAGGTCTTGCACGACTCACAAAATAGTTACAACTTGACGGCACGAAATAATGACAAAAACAAACAAGCAAAAACAACATCATCATCTTACGGAAATACAATTATCGCCAGGGAAGTTATGTCTTGCAGATATCAGCGTGCTTTGATATAAAGTTACGCCGATAAAGCGATAATTATAAGACCCCAGGCAGCTAAACTCGCCACCTCTACATCGATCCAAGGTCAGCAAACGTTGAATCAATGCAAAAATGACAGGCCCCAATAGCCAGGATGTAGTAGTGGCATGTCACATTGTCACAGTAATATGAGAAAGTTGGGTTACCGTATGTAGCCTATTACGCGTTAAATAAAAAAGTAATCCAATTCGGCATATTACGTTGAAAAAAGTAGCAGACATACAAACTGACAATAGCATGACGATCCGGTGTAACGGTCCTGGAGTGACCGCAGTCCAAGAGTTACCAAGGTTGCCAAATATAATTAATTATTTCTTTTTATGAAAATTATTGAAATTCTTACTGCTCAAAAAGTTACATTAACAATTTTAAGCATTGTTTAATCTTAAATGAAAAGGTGTGCATTAGTTTTAGAGCAACTACTCAATTAAATATAGTTCAACAAGACAAACTCTCTACCGAAGCTCTATCAATTCTATCTATCACATCAGCTATCTACCAAAGCTTTATCACATGGCCACCGCTTCACCGAAAGATGGCGAATTTGGTAAAGTTTTTGTCTGGTGTCAATGGTTTGGAAGATATTTGCTAAAAACGTTTTCACTGATATTTGAAAATTAGTCAAAATAGTGTGCATTAATTTAGATTATAATTTGGAGGGTAGCTGTAGAGTTTGGAGGGTAGGCTACTGTTTGCCGTGACCTGACAGCAAGTCGAACAATCGGAGGATTAGGGATATTAGAACTTAGGAGATTGAACTTGCCTGGTCAGCCCCAATTCTCCCGTTGTTTCGCGAATTGTCGTTCAACGAATTCTTGTTTCTAGCTATTAATTGTCGAGTGTCGACTCAACATTTGCAATCACAATTGTTTTAATTTTCCGTACATAGTCCTAGGTAAACTCAAATTTATTGCTGAAATTCAGAAGTCGCTTTAGTTTCCATTTGATTTGATATCGTGTTGCTGGGGGGAAGGTGCTGTTGGCGGTGACAAGACCAAGGAAAAATGGAAGTCTTCCAATCAACAAAGCAAACTAGAATACAGACTAAATTCAAAAACTGGTCGACATCAAGGACAATTATGGTAGCCTGCAAAAGAAAGAAAGTCGTTTGAAAACTTTGTTGTTGAACTAAAAATTCTACCAAGATTGTTGCATCAAATAGCTCCAGTAGCCTATAGTTCGACTTCGATGAGCCCCCAACTTTATGAACAAAGAAGAGCCAAGATCAGGCAACGCTGGTTCAACTCTCTGCATATGCGCTTGAGCAGTGCATTTTCAAAAACACTTATCCATTCAGCGACACTTAGTAGATGGAAAGATTTACTGACAATAAAGCTTCTTGGAGCAAAAACTTCACTCTGTCAAGTTCGGAGACCAGAAAAGCGTCAGAGCTTCAAGTATGCAAAACTGCCAGGATTTGGTCTTCAGCCAGCAAATCAGTCATTTTCGGTATTGATTCAACGTTTAAAAACATTGCATTGTGCTGGCTGGATAGCATCAAAATGAATTAGACCTACTCAACTTACCAATTCTGGAACATTTCCTTTGATAAGAGCCACCAAAATAAAAGCCAAAATATCAGTAGACATGCAAATACAAGCAACCACACAGCATCGTCTGACAAACATCTTTGTTCTTCTCAACTGTGGTGACACATTTGTTGTGGTGGGACGCCATACGACAAATCGTACAAATAATATCAGAAGAGATACTGTATTTGATGAAGTAAATAAATTGTTTAGCTTGTAAATACAAAAAAAAATAAAAAAAATTTTCGATTAGAAGAGTTTTTTCGAAAGTTTTGGGGCAAACAATTTTGTAAAATTTAAAACCATGCTTTTACATACGGGACGTCGGCAAATTAGCCCTATCCGTATTCCAATACATTGCAATATTGCAAGTTAATAATAGGCTGGGTTGTCCTGACATGTTTAGAAGAGTGCTGGAACCAGGAAGTAGAGAAACGTTGTAGGCTACTTCTTTATAGAGTTCAAGAGACTAAATTATTATAAGATTATGTCATGTCAGAAGGTGAAGTTATAGCCTATTTTTTTCCTTTTGATACAATTGAAAATTAAAACATACCGTTTACTATAACACTCGATATAACTCCTGCCAGAGCTGACAACGAAAAATTGCTGGTCAAATTGTAGCATGTTTCATTTTTGATACCATATCTTGAAGAACTTATGATTGGTGAAAGAACAACAGCAAAGCCAGATACCGCACTAACAAGGATGATCAGCAATGTTATCCAGTTCCACCTGTCAATACGACACAAGAAAAATGCATTATCTAGCCTAATCACCAGCAGAACAATAAGCGAGCTGATATAGTTTCAACATTTATCACTCATAAGTTTTCCGCCAAATACACAGCCGTATGCTCTTGAGCGGTGTCCAACCGGCGGTTTTTTGAGCGCCGTAGGCTACCAGGGCTCTGACCACTCGGCTATGCAGCCGAGCAGGCCAATTGTGATTGCTACTGCCAATACTGATAGCTACTAAAATAAGTGTTAACTGTTAACATATCATTGCAGCGGATGCTTCGCAATTAAGTCAAATATCTCGAAGCCTTACCATACAATGGATGGTGAAGCAAGATGTTTCAGGTGAGAAATTAAATACAAGATTCTCTGTCGAAGCCACAAAAACAAAGAAAAAAGAATAACGCCTAAACAATGAAGAAATTTATTAATTTATTAACAAGTGATGTAGATTGTATAGGTTAATAATCAAAGTGGCTCAAAAGCTTTTCAAAAGCTAGTTCTCTTTCAGCTTGAAGGACAAAAGTATGTTTAAAAGTCAAAGGCTCTGTGAAAGCATTGATTTTAGCAATGCGGCGCTGGTTCGACTCAGGGTGTGCGCTTGAACAACGCATTTCAAGGATTACTCTCCATTCTTCGGGACATAGTGGATGGAATAATTCACAGACAGCAATTACACTTCGACAATCGGAAACTTCACTCTATCAATCTCAGTAACCGGGCCTGCCTCAATGGTTTAAAACCTACAACCAGTAATAACTAATAACCTATCAGAAGCTTTCTCAGTCCAACGACAGGCTAATAATTCGAAACAATCAACAACAACAAGATAGCCTATTTAAGCAGTAAAACTTGCATCTTAAAAATATTTTTCGCAAAATTATCATTCAGGGAAATTCATATAAGCTTAGGACAGGGGCTTAGGGGTTAGCGGGATTAACAATTCTTTAGAAGGATTCTCAACTATAAAAACATTAGCAACCATTGCACTGATGAGTTACCGGCGATATGCAAGGCTCGATGAGCTTTGGCAAAGACGGAACACATTGAAGGATCTGACGCTGTGAACGCTATGATTTGAGCCAAGGAATATTTCCCAATTGCTGCCAGTGAATACAACATCAAGGTAAAAAATATAAGCATTTGAAGCTTTTTACTCTTTCCATCCTTAGCTTTCCAAATACTTTTCCGGGATTTTCTAAATACGAAAACAAAAACATAAGCTTTTAGACTGCAAGCCCAGGTGCAAGCCTGCCGTAGGTTATATTACAAAATGATTTTTCAAAAATGATTCTTGTTGTTTGCGTAAATGAATAGTTCTTTCAACTTACTAAAAAACTCTCTACCCAACTTTTCTTCATGGTCATAGTCATGCTTTATCTAGATCGGGACTTTAGAAAATTCATCGGTTTAAATTTAACAATAACCTATATCTAAACAGCTTATTAATTAGGTTACAGCACTGCAAATAGGCTATATCAAATTGATTACCTTGCTAAAACTTGATATAACTTTATGATGAAGATATAAATAGACGCTAACAGCATCAACATCTCTGAAACCACAAAACTAATCCATAGATGGCTTGGATGAAGAATTTCGTTTTGGACTTGTTGACTTTCGGTCGGTCGTATCTCGACGGTTTGATTCGGTGTTGAAGCTGTGATTGGGTCCAAGGCTGACATGGCCTACTTTCAAAAAGTATCTAAATTCTAGACCACACAAAACAAGGTACGAGAATTAATTTGAACTTTGATCAACATTTTCTTCTCCAGCATACTTGATGAGCAGCAAGCGGAAAGATAAACGTTCTTCACCTGCTAATTTTCGTTTACTCATTGTTGTCTCAGCCTTTAAAATTTGGAAAATCAGTTTGCAAATGCTTCAATGACAACTTACCGGCATCTACGGCAACGGGATAGTACATTTCTAAAGCAGTTTACATCTACCCTACGGCAACGTTTAGTGAGAGAAAATACCAACAACAAATTTTCAATGTAGTCGGAAAAGAAGTTCAATTGCCGTGAAATAGGCGTATCATGTAAATTAAACTACTACTGACTTATTTGACCTTGAGCAATTCTTTTCTCCTTCCAGCATGCAAACGTTGTCATTTTTATATCATTTTAACTTCGCCAAACGTTGAAGCGATGTAAAAATGGCGAGTTATGTAAGCTATAGGCAATCAACCAAGAACTTAAAGGGGCTATTCGTATAAAATACGAGCCTTTGATAAAAGAGGCAATCAGAACCGTCATTTTAAAATCCTTTGCGCTTTCAATAAAAGATAAATTGCAAGAGTCTGATGAAGACGCAGGTCGTAGGCCTACAATATATTTACATTATATTTTGTTAACACAATGATAATTAAAATACAAGTTGGCGATTTTTGTGAAATATTGAGAATACAATAAAAACATAAAACAATAAATATTATTAACATTAAAAGTGCTCAATGCCAAGCAAAAAAGCCAAGCAGAGCAAAATACATCATTCTAGTTGAATAAGGACCTTCTGATGATCTCCCTTTTAGGGTGAAATAGGCTGTAGCATTTTAGAAAGCAATAACTATATTTGATGTAATAAAAACGTACGGTATGTATTCAAAAGCCTATGCTACAAAAGCCACTTAATGTGTCATTCTTATTTCTTAGTGGGCTAACACACTAAATTAGCTTTACAGTATAAACGCAAAAGTTTGCTAACACACACTTGTAATGTTAGAGCCCTTTGCCCCGCGAGTTTGGGCTTACTTTGCAGTTCAAGAGGTGAGAGCGTGAGTTTAAATAAGTTATACCGCAGATTGAAAAAAAAAAAAACATTGCCACAACAAAACTTGAGCTGTTCTCTATTATTACTCAAGCGAGACTGTAGACAAGTATCTGCTTGTTGCTATTTGCATTCTTTTCATTCCGAAGAAGTCCACCATCCAATTACGTGCTACCTTGATCTGCAACGGCTGCCCTAAATATTTCTGCAAAAGATGAAAGACTTCGAAAGCATTTGTTTTTCGTACCCTACGATATGTGCCTAAAAATATTTAAATACAACTGTTCTGAAACTACAAATTGGCAAAATCATAACACTGCAATGCAGCGCAAACTTGTTCAAGTACACTATAGTAGCCTTGGCCAAGGGTCCGCAAATAGTGGGTTACGAGACCATCCACTGTAGGTCGCTAAACAGTTTAAACTTAGCCTACTATAAATATAACTTGTTTGGCAAAAAAATAAATACAATCATAATTATACTCTTTGATGCGCTAAGTTTCATAGAATTTTGTACAAGAAAATTTATTCTTTCATTTGTAGGCTACAGTAGTCCCTGCTTATTACGCCTTCTGTAAATAGGTCCACCCGCTTATTAAGCCCAATTTGGTTCATTCTGGAATTGCTGAAGGTAGGCTATACAAGTGGCAGAAAAGCGTCTCCCTATACAAGTGGGCAGTGGCAGAAAGAACTTTAGTAAGCCTAGCCGCTTAATAAGCTCAAAATTGTCCGGTCCCAATGTGGGCTTAATAATCGGGGACGGCCGTAAAAAATTGATTTGAATTGATGTTAAATTGCTAAGTACCGGTAGTCTATTTTTTGCAAAATTATATCCTTCTGAAACGTCTGGGTCGAAAAGATTTAGAAACTGTTTTTTGAGTTGCCCCAACAAGTAGCCTATTTGCGGACTTCTGGCATAGGCTACTGCTTGTAAAATCCTTCTAACCAATTGTTTGCTCAATATAATTGGTAAAAATTTAATACACTGGAACAGCTTCCCATGATTTGAAGTGTAAATGTTGGGTTGCCAAAATAGCTCGTGCGGTAGGAAAGTCGCCCTTTTTGGCGAACAGTAGGCTAATGATAATATAACGATGTAACCACACCACGAATGAAAGCCATTTTGAAGATAAAATCACTTTTTATGTCATTGCAATTGCTCGGTGACTTGTAAAACGATACTGATTGATGACCATGGAACGAAAATAACTTTTTCAAACATTGATAATCATACGGATGGAATGTTACTAAGTAGACCGATAAGTTGGGCGGAGAAAACTGCACGAGTCTCTGCAGTTTGAAAGCTGTTTTTCTTTTGTTATTGTATAGTTTAACGGAAATCGTCACGCATTACATTACGGTGAGCAAGGAAAGGTTTGTGTAAAACAACCCCAAAGAATGCAAAAATGAGCCTCGATTGAAAGCTGCAAAATAAAATAAATCTTGTGCGGTCTACAATTACAAACTATGCCCTGACTATATAGCCTACTAAGACTAAGGGTGGTGCTATTTTCAAATTTAGCCCCAGCTGTTGCATAACAGTCAGTTTTTTCGCTAAGCCTTAAAACACCGCAAGTTGCGTTACGATTCGGGCGCACGCGTGAGGCAAATATTTTGTATAAAACTGGTTAAAATTGTACTAAATTTGCGTAGGCTACTTGCAAAATGCGCAGCTTTAGAATTACTGACTCAGGCACAGAAAAAGTTGATAGGGCAAACTTTTTATTTCTTCACATGTTAATGCCAGTAAATTATTTTATCTGCCTGGTGTCGCCAAATGGAAAGCTGTCCACGAAGCACATTGCTTGAGCGCACCGTCCGAAACTTGAACCAACGTCGCTCGATCGTGACGCTTTTTTCATTTTCAGAGCCGAGTTATTGCCTGTACCGCATCAAACTAAGGTCTAAAAGACTCCACGCCCCTTGAAACTTATAAAACATGACTGAAAGCCGACTTACAAGGGCGAGAAAATCACAAACATCTTGCACAATGTGAGCTTTTTCTTCTTAAACAAAAATTCACGATTTACAACAAAAATAGTGAGAACGATTGATGTATACTCGAAAGGATGTCAGCTTGATACTACCATTTCAAAAACACATATAAAATTTGAAAGATACAATCAATGTTTCTCTAACTTCACAATGTACATATTAACAACCTGTTTTAGCCTGATGAGGCTATAACAGGAGTATCTACATTGTGATATATCGTGAGTATTGCATTGTTTCTCTAACTTTAACACGAATGTACACTGTCAAGTGTACAATGCCATTGCAAAGCTGCTGCATGTGATTAAAAGTAAACCTAGCTGCTTGCAAATCTTTCCAACAATGTCACAAAATCAGGATCAGAAGGCGTTTTAAGCCTTACCGGCAAAACCACAACACTTTGATGAGATGATTATTTGAGTGGCGTTAGGCCAAACCAGCTAGCATCTCCCGCCTGAAACCACATGGCATCTTGTGTGATACAGTGGCTAAAAAAACATCGAAGAAATTGATCAATTCTGCCAGATCGGTCCAAAGTTTATACAACAGCACGTTCTCAATGAAAATATATAATAAAATGTACAGCATGCATATAACGCACAAAAATTGCAAGATCTTACAAGTAACACCTGACAACAAGGAACGTATTACATAAAAGTTCTTTACAAGGTCATATTGCATTCACATACCGCTTATGGAGATCGGTCTATTTTCTTGGACTGCTTCATATTTTAAATCATTTTTATTAGTGTCATGTTCTCATCTAACAACGATAGTGAATTTCGTTTTCTGCATGTTTGACCCATAAACAAAAAAAACTTGAATTAGCAGCTTTAACATGGTATGTACTAAATAGGGAGAAAGGAAGTTTTCTTCGAAAGGCATTGAATTTAAAGGTAGATGGAAAAAAGAAACGGAGGCATCCAAAAACAACAGGTGAAGAATGAGGCAAACAAAGTCGGACTGAAGAAAAAAGATGCGTTGGACAGAACGAGATGGAGAACACGAATGATGGCAATCGCTGCAAAGAAAGAATCAGCCACCCCATTGACTGTCCAAAACAATGTAGGAGTGGTCAAACAGGTGACAGAGCAGAGTATCAACTTCAAATCTCCTGTTCATGCAAAAATGCCAGAACATGACAATTTGGAAAGTTTCACTGAAAATTGAAACTTAAGTATAGGGAGAATGCAATAGGGCAATCAAGTAAGCAAACCTATCCATTTAGCATTATCGCTGAATCAATATGAAATGGACAGATTTCCTCATCTGGGAGTACATTGTAAGTTAGCCCAATGCCCCAACATAAGTGACTTAGGACAGAGTGACAAGCCCGAATGCAAAAAAACTTAGGTTCTGTTTATTTATAAATTCGGTCAAAAATAATATTTGCATAAAATATGACCCAAAAGTCGCCTTCACTTCTAGTCACTTAAAACTGCAAAGAAAGCACAAGTTCACGGAGACAACGCGTGAAACGTTGGCGAACGAAGCAAACCAACAAAATAAAACATCAAACCAGGTGCACAGTGACGCATGCAAATGAAAACACGATTCGGAAAAAGTGAGTTGCAATTTAGTCGCTTTTGTAGTGGGTGAAGCAAAAATCCCATCACGTCTGATTGTTGTCTTTTTGTGCTGGTGGCTCTTCGGACGGTTGCTCTGTAGAGCCGTCTTGCGGCTAAAAATTAACACAAAACAATTTAAGCCATGAGAAAACAACACGTGCAAGAAACTGGTGGTGTTTTGTATTAGAAAATAAAGCTATTTGTCACAACACATTAGTCATTTTCCACGTGTGTGTGTATTAGGCTGCAGGACAAAAACATCACCAGTTCATTATTCCAATACTGCGGAGCGGCAACAAAAGCGTCCGAATAGACATTCTTCAAGGACCGACAACGGCTTCACAATGTTTGCACACACATGCGCATGCTGTGTTTCAACAGAAACCACCTAGGCAACCATATGTCAAACACCAATTTTTATTGTGCTGTATAACCCAATCATCATCATTCATTACACTGAGACCTAAACACTAAACTCTAACAGTGAGACAGTGCACTGGTTGCAGTGGTTGGAAGATGTTGCCTGAAGTGCTGCCTCATAAGCAAGGCGAAGATCATCATTCATTCGGGGGTACCCGAACACCGTTGACGTAGATTTTCACGACATCTCTGTTTCTCATCATATTCGACAGTTCGCGCTGTTGCACCAGTGATATGACGTCATAGAAAGACGTAACAACATTACGACAAAATGCTATTCTAGTATTAACCAACCTCCGAAGATCTTTCCTCCTGCAATTCATCTTCCTGATCCGCATATTCTCCGTTCTCCTCCTCCTGACTCTCCGACGAATTGTCGTTCTTCTCTGTATTGTATCCTTCATCGTTGAATATGATCTCATCGGGCTCAGGAGCTCTCGGCAGGAATTCCTCCTCCGGACAAATCACCTCGAACACGCGTCGCGCCTGCATTGTGACATCATAAAGTTAGAAAAGCGTCATTCAAGCCAGGAGTTCTTAAATCTTTGCTGGTCACAGGCTGTTTCATTGCTTTATTTAACAAAACTATCGGTAGACTAAAATTGCACGAGACAAGCCTCCGCACTATGCACTCAACACATGAACATACAGTATATTGCGAGATTGCTCATTCCAGTGGCGCACTAAAATGATCGGATTTGGATTAAATCTAAAGATTCAGTGCCTGTTACACGTATTCTTTTTCTTGCGTTTGAGGCCACCGCAGATCACGTTGTAATATCCAGGCACAGCAGCCAATGGATTGTGTGTTCCTCGAGCGTTGTTAGGTCCACATTGAACGTCAAACTTCCTTTAGGAGGCAAACACCAGTTTCGGTAATAGTGTGGGCAGGGGTATCGTCCACAGGTCTAAAAACCCCTTTGATTTTCATCCAGGCTGGTGTCAAAATCAACCGACATGTTTATCTGAAGATGTTGAAGGATGAAGTTTTTTCTTGGGTAAGGCAAAATGGATACACTTTAGCAAGATGGAGCAACCTCTCACACAGCCAGATTAGTCCAGGACTGGTGAAAAGACAATTTTAAGTCGTTTTGGACCAATGAACTATGGCCTCCATCTTCTCCTGATTTAAATCTAATGAACTTTGGGATATGGTCTATTTTGGAGAAGAAATCCTGCGCTGTGTCCCGCCAAGTGTTGAGGTTTTGAAGCAAAAACTGACCAAATCTTGGGCAGAAATTGACGCTGAAACTGTGCGTGCCACGTGCGATCAGCTGATCCCTCGTCTCCGCCGATTATCAAGGTGGATAGGTTGAATAATTTTTGGATGTTACTAAAGACAATACATTTCTCTTTTATTTGATATATGAGTTGTGTTTATTGGCTTTCATATAACTAAAAAAACGTAACTTTTATTTGTCTACACTTCGCTGGGCCTGGGCCACCCTGTAGAACTTTAGACTATTGATAAAGCTTTGGTAGAGAGTTTGCTTTGTTGAATCATAGAGAAATAAAGCAAAGCAACTTCAGCAGGTTTAACATGATGTATTACATACACAAATATAACATAATTAAAAATAAACTCTAACGTTTTCGACACGTACGTGTGTCCTCATCAGGAATTACATATCTGCAATATACATAACATGAAAATTGTAAGGTAAATTTTACTTTGCACTATAACTGTAACTGTCTGGAGTGTCGTTAGTATACAGTTATAGTGCAAAGTAAAATTTACCTTACAATTTTCATTTTATGTATATTGCAGATATGTAATTCCTGATGAGGACACACGTACGTGTCGAAAACGTTAGAGTTTATTTTTAATTATGTTATATTTGTGTATGTAATCCACCATGTTAAACCCGCTGAAGTTACTTTGTTTTATTTCTCTATGGTACAACTTTCGACCACTGGCAAAAGGAGAGTTAAACGGTTTTTGCAGTTTTTCAGAACAGCCTTACCTCTTCGGCGGCGAGATCAAAACCTAAATCCGAGTCAGGACCTTTCATAACGAAGATATTCTGAGGCAGTTCTGCTTGCTTCACCCCGTCATTCATGATGTTGAAGTAGGCCGACCACAATACTGTTGGTTTCGAGACTGAAGAAGTTCCCAAAGAATCTTGGCTGCTTTCTTTGCCGGCCGTTTCAGTATGGCCATCACAGGGTTGGGATGCATCCGATTCATCTAAAGGTTGAATGAGAATTTATCATGGTAACGCATTCTTTTGCCCACAATGGTTGTTCTAAGCACACTTACGTCATATTTCGCGTGAAAAAAACAAAGAATGTTTCTAACTTTTGAGTCAAGAGCAAGATGGTCCAGCGTGGGTCCCGTAATGTGTACAATTATATAACAATAACTTTCTAGGCTTTTGGGTTGAAGATTTGGGATGAATTAAGCAGACAATATTACAAAGAAGGTAATCTTCGTGTCCTGGAGCAAACAGAAAGAACAATCGTTTGCTCGCAGTGAGAGACGAACTGACAACCGACTGTCGGTCAGACTCTCTCACCACTGAGCCACACAGGCCAATCCAACATATTGTTTATTACGTAACATTTTTTCACTATGTAAGTTGGCTCAAACTGTCCACCACAGATACTAGCCCAAGCAGTGCGGATTCTGCATTCATGACATTTTGGCGTTTTCTTGCTCTCGTCAATGGCAGGCCATACCTCGCAGGGTTGAGAAAAACCCGGTTTTTTTTGGGTTTTTTAAAAAAGATGCAAAAAAAGGTAGATTCATGCTTATTTCACCTCAAAACTACTTTTTACGAGTGAAGTGCCTTTCACTCACTGTACATGCTTGCATAACTCAAAAAAATAATGCACTAGGGCTGTTGTTGCTTGAATGTTGCATCATCCATTAGTTTCAAGATCAAGTTGGATGTTGCATCATCCACTGATTTCTATACCAAGTTGATGCTACTGTGGTAGAAATCACATTATTGCATCATTTGTTTAGATTTGAAGGCAAGGAGCATTTATGCCATCATGTTTAAATATTTTTTATCATTTATATATATATTATATATAGTAATGGATGAGCAATTGAGCGATTGCGTGGCCAATTAGGCAAATGCTCTGAAACAGCCATGCGTTAGAATCCAGAATCTGTAATTGGTAAATAGCCTCCTAAATTGCATTTCACATCATATATACAGACTACAGTAGAGTAGTACTTTCACCAATTTAACTATAAGGCCTTCTTGCATAAATGAGTTTTAGTGTAGTATACACAAAGTGACATTACTTGATTTTTGTGTACTGTGCAATATCCACTGCGTTTTCAGTTTATTCTTGGAAATTACTTCACAATCACATCCTTAAGTGCTAATTTAAAGTTTGTTGTAAGTGCCTTGTAGTGTTTTTGTAAATTTTTTTAATTTTCCAATAAAAACTGGACAAATATGATGCTCTGGGTTTTTTTATGTTTTTTTTTGGTTTTTTTTAAGTGGGTTTTATTAAAAAAACCCACCCGGGTTTTTTTGGGTCGGGTAAAATACCAACAACCCTGATACCTCGAGTGAGATTTATTGAGTGAATGATCGGTTGTGGCAATAAATAAGATCAGACTTCCAGCAGGCTTCAAACTAACCGGTTGCAGGGTCAGAAAATAAATCTCTCTCAACAAAGGCGAATATTTCTTTGGGAGATTGATGAATGGAGTTTGTCAGCTTCGCTTGGGCATGAATGAGATCTGAGAAAGGCAACAAAATAGGCTGATGACATCTGTGCAGAAAACTAAACTAGCATCTAGTCTAAAGCAAAATCTGAGCAACGATCAGATTTTCAGAAAAAGTTACAAAATCAAAGTAACCTACTTTTAATCGCATACAAAGCTGCTATCACCCAGACAGCGAATCAGTCGTTTTTTGCATTGATTCAACGTCTGCAGACTGATTCAACGTCAACGACTGATTTGCTGTCTGGGCGGTGGCTTACATTTCTTAGCTGGACAAACGTAACATGATGGGCTGAGTTCGATGACACGGATAGGGTCGTGGGATTCCGTAGAAGGAAATGTAATGAGCGACATCTGAAAGAAGATCTTAGATTTAAAAAAAGTTACTTGAAAATATGTGTCAAGTATTACAGTTCACAAAAATGCATTAAAGCATAAAATTGTTAGGCAACAAGACTAGAGTAACCTTTTTAACAAAAATTGCTTTTTTACCAACACGTTTCAACGTTGAAACCACACAAAAACGGCAACGTTTGCTTTGGATGGAAATTAGCTCTTGGTTATGCAGCCACGACATTTGAAGACCGTAATCACTTACTTCTTCTGAGGATGAAGTTGTAACTGATTTGTCAGTGATGTAGACGGCTCGAGGAAAAGCGGAAGTAAATTCCTGTTGGAACACATCCGCTACATTTGCCTCATCCAGGATGAGATGACGACAATTTATCCGTTGGCCTGATAGAAGATTGGGGATTAAAATCTAAAAAGGTAAATCTACTGCAGTGACAGTACATCTTGTAATAATTATACACTGAAAGCGACATGCTTACCAGTAGAGTCGACGATTGCTTTGCATTGCCCAGTTTCCTCATCGGCGATTACTCCAAGTACACCACGACGCAAGCAAAACGTGCCTCCAAACACAGCACTTAATCTGGGAATGACGTAAATCAGAAGATAACACTTAAAAGCTAAATCAAGCACGTGACCAACTGGTAAGAGTCTGAACGACATTCGAAAGAGTGTCAGTTCGACACCGGTCAAGAGCACACGAATGTGTCTTTGGCAAGACAGTTCACATGTTTGAAGGTTGACACAAAGACTTTTTAATCTTCCTTGTCCGCTAGATTTTTATCAGGTATAAGCCCAAAAAGGTAAAGGTGGGTCCCATACTTGATTCAAGTGTTGGGTATGAGAAGATAAGGTTCTCATTGTACTAAGCCTTCAGCACTAAGGAGAGTAGGGTGGCCAGTTCCTTTCTCTCGGCCGCCTTTACTTCAGCAACTACGCCTACCCAATTTATTACACCCTGGGTAGAGGTGAGCGGTGTTTTCAACAACCAGCTTAGCCGGGAGTCGAACCAGGTTTGCATAATTGGAAAGCCAACGCCTTATCCGTTGCGCCATCCCACCGCCATAAGCCCAAATACGGCAAAAAATCGAGAAAGTTACTACCGACTCAGACCAATCTTTGAACGAACTACTTTGAGGGAGTTTAGCGTTTTCGTCCTGCTTCATTCAGACGGGAGATTGTGTCAATATAAAGTTTCAACCAAACTACAGTGCTGTCGGCTGGGACTTGTCCACAACAGCTGTTGCCGCAAGCAAGTCTGGGTAAATTTTTTGAGCAGCACAGTTAAAGGAAAGGTCTCCTGCATTCAGAAGCCAAGACCATCTGGGGAATAGCTCGCTTGAAACGTTACTTTAACCACAAGCGAGCACCTTGCGTCACAAACGTTAGAACCCAATCATGCGTCAGTGGTTTAAAGCTACTTTTCATCCTTCAGTGTGCAAAACTGACTCAGTCCGAAGATAAATTAAATTTTATTCTCCTGCAACGCCGCCACACAATGGTGCTACTGTCTCACCTGCTGAAAGCTTGTGGCAATTCTCCCACACCATACAGAGGAAACAGGAAAGCACTGTTACCATAGCGACCCAACGAGTGCAGGAATCGTTTCGTCGCTTTTAGCCCGTCTAACGTCAAGGCCTCCTTGCCAACCATTGCGATAGAGTGGATGATGAAATGTTGCGCTTTCTCACTTAACTTTTTTGATTGCAAAAACTCAGCAAAAGTCTTGTCCTTGAAGGCTGTGAAAAGTCGAAGTGTGTTGGAAATCTTTGCGGTAGCTTTGTCTTACAACAACTAAGTCTGGCCTGTACTTAAGCGTGATATTTTGCAGTAAAAATAAAAACTTTTTCGTGGTAATTTGGTAAATAGTAGGCAACATTAGAGGTGAAACCAATCATAACAACATATTTTCTGGAATCGGCAAATTCAAAACATTGCATTGCATTAAAAGAAAATGAATTTATTGAGTGTAAATTCGCATCTGGCCGCGAATCGAATCGCGAAGACAAAACTTAAAAATCAATCAAGCCACAATCGAAATGAGTGAACAAGCAATTCATGAAAGGTTTGATTCACCTTCATATTCCTGTTCGTGTTTCTCATAGTTGGAACACATTGTCAACACTCTCATTAAAATCCGCTTTTGGACAACACTTACGAATCTGGAAAGAAAATCACACAGTGCAGTTTTCTATTGTACTAAAAAACTTTCATACAATAATTGTTCTAAACAGAAACCAAAATGCAGTAAAATTCCGTTCCCTCATCCTCGAGCCGAAACCCATTACCTATGAGGTACATCCTCTTGTCCCTCGTAGACAGGCGTGGGTACGCCTCAACCATATCTGTACGGGCGTTGGGCTTTTTTGCTGAACCATGCACACTGCACAGAGGGGATAGGCAATAGGCATCTTCCTATTCTTGTGAACGTGGTGTTGAGAAGCAAATCACATCATTAACAATCGTATTATTTTGAACCCAACCACTGGAGTGAAAGGTCTGCGTGTCTTAGATGATGAAACCAAAGACTGGCTTCTCTTTAGTAGTATTTCAGTCTAGTCCGAAAAATCGTCAACCAGGGGTGGTAAAAATCAGGCCCCAGAAGCTTTAAAAAGGACTTTTAAAATGTAAAGGTATTTCACAATTAGAGCCTTACTTGCTTTTGAACACGTCAGCACGAGAACATGGGACAGGCTGCAAGCCTTTCTCCCCATTGAGGAGAGTCAGCAAACGAGACAAGCTTCGAAATTCGAGGTATCTTGAAACGTTCGATTGAATGAGCAGTTCAACTAATAAACCTCTAGAAAACATGACCTGAAGAAAAAAATCACTAACTTTAGAACAAACAGCTTAACCAAACACGAAATCAGCTTCAAAGGTTATAATATTTCTATATCAAATATTTCTTAAAAACCATTTTAAAACATGTTATTGCAAATACTGATCAAATTCACAAACACTTTATGCATCTAAAAACCAGTTAACCTGTAACAGAGGAAATTCTCGATGGCTATCAGCACTAGGCGGAACACTTAGTAGTACAGAAAACATATGCTTGCTCGAATTGATTTTTATTGAAGACAATATTTGCACTAAAAAAAGATAGACATGAAAAAAATGCAATCTTATTATTCAAATTACGCCCTTCCAAAAGCTCTTCTATAGCAATAAGTGTGCAATTAAATTGCTTTCATTCCTATGTTATATTTGTGCTCACAGTATCAACAACCTACTGACATGATACCTAGTCAATTTTGACAACAAACAAAATCATTCATTTACAACAGAGTAAATCCAATAAGATTCAACGATATTTTCTTAACCGTATTAAGACTGGGGTTGGGCATAATGTGCCCACCCCAATTTCAAACGAATGTATTTTAATGGGCATACGTGCTAATAAGCTGAAATTTCTTGACTTTTCCTAAATATTACTTGGCTAAACATATTTAAAGTTTCGTGGCTATACCTGATTCAGTTTGGAAGATATTCTACTGTTTTTAGCTTGTACCTTGAAATATTTCATTGATTTGCTCCTGGAGTGAGAGCAGATTGCGCTTGGTTGGTTTCTTTTATAAAAAGAGTGACAGATCATCGATCGTTTATTCAAAGGCGCCAAGCCGAGTCGCCTAATGAGTTTATCGCGCGTGTAATTTGATTAGTTGTGAAGAAGACACTGCATGATGATTTGCGTCTGGTGTAAATTGCATACAATTACTTCTGTCTGTGACTGAAACAAAACCATTTATTTTACGCAACGGATATATTCTTCTTGGAATAACCTACTTCAAAGTTTGGTTGCTTTGTCTATCAGTTTTCAGTCTTTAGATGTCCCTCTAATGTGAAATTGGCAAAATGAAGCAGATATCGACAGAAAAAAATAACAAAATGTTGATGAAATGTATTTTAAAAATGAATTCGCATATGTATATGAAGGAATTTCGAACCAGATAAGTTGTCTAATACAAGTCAAGTGCATCACTTTACTAATTGGGGAATGGTATATAATGCTATGAATGATATATCTCTAACCTCGTACAAGCCTGATGGCAGCAAGTGCCATGTTTTCATCGATTCAATATCATCAGCTGTTGAATCGATTTAATAATCGACAAGTTTGCGACGAGAGAATGCTTGCACACGATCGCTTATACTATAGGATTCTTATATCGAAACAACGTTAGACGAGTTTGATTTATCGTAAACTTGGCTGCCTCCAATGACTGCACAAGTGGATGTCGCTTATTGTTATGTTTCAAAAGATAAGCGTTAGAACAGCACACTGCTGTTTCAGCTTTGATTTATTATCATCATGGTTGAACCGATGTAAAATGACGTAACTCGTGGGTATAGATTGCGAAAAGTCTGTAACTTTATATTTTTGCACTACGTTTTTGTTTTGCATCTGTTTCTGCAGAAACGTGGTAAATAAACAATTCCTGATTTCGCTAATTGGATTGTTCTAAACATCGGCAAACTGTTGCAATTTATACCCAGCTCGAAAACTCGATAAGTTTGGCATTAGTTCTACGTTGCTAGACGTTGAATCAACATAAATATGACAAATTGTACGAGCTGTGTATCAGCGTGTAGATCGAGTAACAACGTGATTTGTTTCTTTTTTCACTCTGAAATGCATATAGTATATAGCTAACGGAGGTTACGGTACACAAGCCATGCATAAGGATAAGCTGGTTTACACTGGCGCGAGAGAACAATCATCAAAATTAATTTAGTCGAGTGTTGTGATGCCAAATAAAAGATTTCACAACGCGGGCGGTCGCTACGCATCATTGTTTGACTTATAACCCGTAGACTGCTGTCCTCCGGTTTGTTTTTCGCACCCAGGGATGGGGGCGACTGGAGTGGCCTCTCCAGAGTGCTGGCCTGGGCGTCTGTATGGAGGTCTTGCGCTGCCCAAAAACACAACAGGACCCTCCTCTCTGCCTCTCCGGCGTGGTCCAAGGGAACGCAAAGCGTGACACTCGGCGACGGTTTGGCTACAGGAGTTGCCGGAAGGATGTCAGAGTTTGACAGTCGACCGCCTCACGTACTCCACTCCGGATTTTCTGTCTGGGTTGTCTCCCGTAGCCTTTCCCAGGACTGGATATAGCCGCAAGACAGCGGAGGTTTTTGAATCAGGGTTTGCCTTCCCCGAGACGAACTGCCCTCCAAGGCTGACGGGCTCCGTCTGCCCGGCTGTTGTACTGTCTTTTGTCTGGCCTCTCACCTCTAACCTGCCCGACATGGTTAAACCTGCCAGGGGCTACGAGCCCCCTTCGGTATAGCCCACAGGATCCTTGAGGTACTCAAGCCTCCCCACCGCGGCAAGGTAACAGTACGGGGAGAAGAACATTGTAAACCGACTCTATTAGCTTGTATCATGCAACTACAAAACAAACCGTGGTTATTGTTCAATGATTTTGATGTAACGCAGATGTTCAATCGATATAACTCGCTCGCTGTAATACGGTATTGAATAGAATCAACGTATTTTGATTTCATTTGCATTTGATAGTTCAATTCAATTCAATTTATTTTTCTTTGTCGGAAAACAACAGCGATGATAAAGTTACACCATTGTCACGCAGATCCAACGTCAAACGACGTAAAAACGTTGCTGCGATTGAAACAAACAGAAATAAAATCGTTTCCATGTGCTTGTTCTCCACTGGCAATTCAACGACTAAAGACGTTGAATCAACGCAAAAGGAGTGGAATGGTTAGCTGTGTAAGAATATATTTTTTGCTGCTTGTAGCCAAATCTCCCTACATCTCAAGCAACACTTGTTTCCGATATTCGCATCTTTTCAAACAAACTGAAGTCAAATAAACAATTTTTACGTCTAAGCACTGTGGTCAAACGTTGAGTCGATATAATAATGTCGCACTTTTGCCGGCTGGATGATTACAGAATAAATAGTTTCTCGGCAGTTGATGAGCAGTTACGGTTGTTAGTTTGAGAGACATAACGCAAAGTGTTATTACCGTGGGAATACCGTGACCTCATTATCTCAAGCCGAGCAAGATAAAGCCTTGTTTCTTTATTATAATTTACATCTAACTTTGGCGATTTGATGCCTGTCTAATAAATCTATTATAGCTATAGATATACACATGATTCGAAGACAAGTTTGAATTTGTTGGAAAGTCAGATAAATTTTCTTTCACTTGGTAAAATATCTAACTGACAGCATGCATATCAAAGGCGTAATAAACGTTCAAAAACCGTGGGCATTTTATGCCCCCCCCAACTCAGGGAATCCCTTCAGAGCCCAGTCTTAATACGGTTAAGTACGGTACTGTAGGTAATGCAACATTTTTGATATAGCTGAGTGCCTGAGTAGCTTACTTTTGATGTGAGGTCAATGTTAAAACGACGCCACTGGTCGTAAAACTCTTCATAAGGTGACATTCTTGCTGTAGCAACTTTCTGTTTGCATTGTAGATCATCAATGTCGTCCAACAGCTTTAAAACATCAGTGTTGTTGGCTTCATCATTTTGATCAAGAGCATTGTTGTCAGATGTAGGTTTTTCGTCAATATCAGAGTGAACAGGGTTGTTTACAGTAGTGTTTTTTGCATCGTCAATGGAATCCACGTTTGATGTTTTCGAATCTGCTGCAGTTCCATCACCTTGATCACAATCAGCAGATTTTGCTTGCTGATTATCATTTGGCCCAGAAGACAATTTAGAAGGTGATACTTGGCAATCATCATTGCTGCTATTTTTATCATCAGGTGAACTTTGTGAAGTGTCTTCATTTGGTATGTTTTTACTAAAAAAATGTAAACTTTTTGTCATTGGTGTGAGGCACATCTACACTCTACAGTGGTCACTTTATATCAGCACGAGCACTTCAGAAACATCATATTCTCTGACCTAAGGTAAAACTAGTCCCTGCTCCAACTACAAAAATGTGCAAGGAATACAATAGCCTATGTATTGTATATATATATTGATAGTAAAACAAAACTGCTTTTTAACATGATATTTGTTTGTCTTTCTATATTTTGGAAATTGTGCTACATAGCATGCCACAAGTTAAAGTTTCTCACAATGATCTTGAATTTGGGTTTACATGCAATATGGTACAAAAAATGCACTACAAATCAACAACAAAAACTCACGTTAAAAAGCAATGGCTTTCACTATGTTTGATACATTGACGGAATGTAATCTTTTTGAAAACTTCTTTTTCAGACAATATACTTTGCAAGTTCACATCTGAAATATTAATCTCTAAAGATAGGAGTCATTGACATGACAACTAAAACATAAATTTGTGAAAAAACATAACACATCTCATTATAGAATATTCCACAAATGTTCAATTGCTCATTTGTAAACTATTTCTATAATGACCTAGATGAGGGCTTCTCAAACTTTTTTATTGTGGTGTAACTCCATTTCACAAAAATGATTTTCTATGTGACCCCTTGGTGGTCAGTTTACAAGGTAACACTCTCTCCTCGGACTACTACCTTAACGTGGTGAGAGAGTTTCCGTGCCTCAATGATCTCTAGAGCTGTACTGGCGGGAGCTAACTGCTCGCAGAAGGGTCACCCATGCCAGGTTGGTCGAAAGGTAGAGGTCAGACAAAACGTAGTCCAAAGTATCCAAGTCCCCAACGGTGGAACAGGCGGATGAAGCCAGCCAGGCTCAACGACTGTGAAGGCGGATGAAGGCTGCAGCATGCCACCAGCTCCAATTGTCTTGGCTTGCCATTGGATAAAGCTGATGGCTTTGTCAAGTTTATGTGTGCTTGTTGAGTGTGCGCCATCAAGTCCATGCTTATCAATTCACGCACAGGCGTCTTTGCAAGACACTCAAACAGGCTGCAAGCCATCACAATGTAACACTAAGTGCTGTGAGTCCACTTTTACTTTGTTTGGCAACCTTGTTTAGGGTTGCAACCAATAGTTTAAGAAGCCTTGACCTAGGTCCTAGATGAATCAGCCAGCGCATATTGGCTTCAAAAATAAAGATAACAATTTCCTATTTACAAATCTTACAACATGATATAATGCTGTAACATTGTTTTAAAACACAATTTTTAAAACCACACCATAAGTTTAAACTTTATGCACTTCCCTCACAATTACAACAAATAGTCTTCATTACATAGACCAAAACAAATACCTTTGTGATCAACAGGCTCAGTGCCGCAAGACATAAGTTTATCAAAAGCTTTGATATTGAAGGAGGCCCATTTACTTCCATAATAATCATTGGCATCAAGCTGAAGAACGGACTTGTTTATTCTTGAAAGAGCTCCAGAAAGGACAGATTCTGGTAAACCTATTGTGTAAAGATATCAATCATGAACTCATGATTTAAAGCATGAAAAATTAGTTGTTTTGAAAATATATTTGGAACTATATTTGGAAACTATTACAACACAACCTGTCCTACATATACAAACACCCGCTAGTTACACGGAAAAATGTCATCAACATTACATTTAAAAACTTAAACAAATGAATTAGATAAAAAACATTTCATTGCAAATGTTTTTTTAGTTTCTTACTATAGAGTTGAATTATTTTTTTCAAACTAAAGCATTTTGTTTTTTAATTGTGAGTCCTAAACAAAATCAAATTGCATGATAATTTTTGAACATAGACTGCACTGTAAAATTCAAAATGGAAGGCATTGTATTATATTCTGCAAAGGCTAGTAACTAATTTCTAGGGTACAAGTGTGTTCAATGCAGAATACTCTGAATGATTTTTAGAAGGAAAAAATACTCTTGGACTTGGTTTGTTTCTAAAAACGTTAATTGATACATGTACCAATGGTATCAATATAACCATGAACTAAATAAGTGCATGTGAAAAATGCAAGACAGAAAAAAAGAACCACCTAAAAGTTATATATAATGTGTTCATGTGCATTCCCCTTATGTTGGTGAAGAAGCAAAATAGCTAATAGCTATGAAACAAAGCCTACTAGTACTTGTCCTGATCTAAGTGACCTACCTGTTCCAACAATGATCACGTCAAAGTCATCAGGAAGATTGTCATCCATAGTTGAATGAAGAAATGTAGAAATCAATGTTTAAACAAAGTTGTTTACTTTTTAATTCTGAAATAGGTAAGTAATAATAATGAGATTAAACTCAACAAGTAATAAGGTAAATTAATTACTTGCTGAAAATGATAGCCAAATGAATGATGGTTATCCCTCATCTTCGAGGATGATGGTCTGCAATATGATAACCATTTCGAGTAATGGGTAGTACCAAATTTAAGTCATAAGTAGAGTAGACAACCGGAAACAGACATTGTCGTCGGCTGCAGCGTGGGTCAGGTGTACGTCGGAAGGCGTGCACCGATGCATAGCGCTCAAGTCCACTTTCTGCAATGCAGGATAAAGATATGAAAAACGAACGAAAACATATCCCAGCCAGCAAGCCCATATGGGCTGATGTACGGGCCCCATGTGAGCTGCCTATATGGGGCCCATACACATTGGGTCCGAGGGCATCACATTGCCCCCATATAGGCTGCCCATATTCATTTATGGGTTGCTCACACTCAACCCACAAATCTAATATGGGCTGCCCATATGTAAGTGTAACCCATAAATCTAATACAGGTTGCCCATATGTATATCAGGTATATATATAACTGCAGACAGATGCCAAAGTGCTCAAACTGCAAGCAGTGAACTTTGCGCAATGCATAGCAATGTGCCCCCAGTAAAGTGCTCAATCGGCGTAACCCAAGAGCGTCAATCAGACAGTGCACACAGTTTAGTATTTATACACTGGAGTGGCCATGAAGGTATATACCTCCATGTGACATTTTCCTATTTGTGATACGTAAGCACCAAAAATAGTACTACTGCCAACCTTGCCAAAGTGCTCCAACTGCAAGCAGTGAGCTTTGCGCAATGCATAGCAAGGTGTCCCCAGTAATTTTGCTTGTTCAGTTTCATTTTGTGTTTGTTTAAACGATCAATAAAAGTCGTTTGAGACAACTAAAAAATCTCAGTCTAGACAAATGCTGATCAAGGTGTATATCATATTAGTATGGGTTGCCCACAAACCTTTGAATCACTGTGTGGGTAGCCCATAAAAAATGTGGGCAGCCCATGGCCTGCCCATGGTCTGCCCATAAAAAATGTGGGCAGCCCATGGTTTGCCCATAAAAAATGTGGGCAGCCCATGAAAAATGTGGGCAGCCCATGAAAAATGTGGGTAGCCCATGGTCTGGCCATAAAAAATGTGGGCAGCCCATGTTCTGCCCATAAAAAATGTGGGCAGCTCATGTTCTGCCCATAAAAAATGTGGGCAGCCCATAAACAAAGTGGGAAGCCCATCAATATTTCATGCTTAGCCCATGATCAATAATTTTATGTGGCTAAATTTATTAAAATGCATTTATATGATCACGCATTTGAAGATTGGAAGTTTTATATTCCACCTTGTCATTTAGAAACACATTCTGCAAGAAAGCCCATATTGGGCACATATGGCAAAAACACAAAAACCCACAAGCCCATTAAAATAGTATATGGGGCCCATATGGGCTTGCTGGCTGAGATAGGGAAAGGAAAAAAATAAACCTCAAACTTCTTGGAAATATGGTAGACAAGTTTGTCTTCTAACTTAAAAACTTTGGTGACAGATTTCATTTTATCTACGGTACTACCACAGTAGGCGTAATGGCTGGAGCAAGATTCTGGCAACAATTGAACAAACTGAAAATTGTAAAAAAGTTTTTTTCATCCACAAAGTAAAACAACATCCAATCAAAATGGATATATACTCAGTAGAAAGCCCAATGTCCATGTAAGGCTGTTTTGCATACTTGCAAAAATTTAAATTAATGATCCAAAATAATGTCCTCAGCAGTAAAGTACGGTACTGCCAAGTGCTTTTACCTTATATTTATGATTATGGATCTTAACCGCAACAATGCAACACTTTTGATCAAATACAACAATACCATAAAAGGAATGAGAGCAACAACACTGTCAAATTGTCAGAACTCCGACGCTTAACCAGTATTTTGCAGTTTTGCCCCATACACACCTGATTTAAGATCAAGTAACACTGGTTTAGGTCTCAGTCTCAGGGTGTACGTTAGCAATGCATTTCAGGACTGAATAAACTACAAATTACATACCACTCATGTTAGCACTTGGTATGTCCAAGCGACATTTGGCCACAAGAATGAAGGAGCATTTGAATTTAACTGCTCTCCACAGAAAAAGCGCCATTAAAGATCATATATTCGATTGTCAAACTTGTTCAAACAATAAACTAGACCTATCCCTGGAGTCTTTTAGAATTGTACGCAAATGCTTCACCGAATTTGACACTAAAATCCATGAGGCTTTGCTTATAAAATCTTGCAATCCTCGCCTCAACAGTGTTTTCTGCAAGCACCTCAGATCTGCTAAAAAATGTCTTCACGTAATTTTGCGTCATTGATTTGTGTTTTTTCCAAGGCAATTGAGCGTCATCTGATTTTGCCTCTTCTCTGCCTTGCCTTTTCATTCTTATGCGTTTTATTTTCGATTTTTATGTAATTAGATCAGATCTTATCAGTCAGTTGGTTACTTGAATAGGGCCAGTGGCGTAGCCAAGGGGGGGGGTTTTGGGGGTTACAACCCCCCCCTTTGGCACGCGTGTGACGTCACGATATTGAGAAAGATGCTTTCAGTCTAAAAAAAATTGCCTAACTTTTGAACAAAATTGCATTAAAAGAGCGAGTTTTGCCAATACCAAACATTCAAACATCTCAGCCAGGAATTAGCAACAAGAAAACATAGAGACTTAACTTATTTACTTCCGAAAAATGCCGAAAAAAACATGATCTTATCCGTTTGCTATGCCACCGGACAGCACCATTTTACAGTAATATTCGTACCCACATTTTTGTTGAACATACTCTCAGAATGCACCAAATTCAAAGTAATTTTTCAAAATTTTGTGGGGGAGGCCCCCCAGACCCCCCGCCGCTGGGTGGTCAAAACCCCCCCCTTTCAAAATTCCTGGCTACGCTACTGAATAGGGCTAACATGAGTATGACCGAAAACGTTTGTAATTTTTAGTTCATTTTCATGTTATTATGTTAAACGCCGACTGGTTGTTAGGTTTTATTTGTCTATGGTTAAAAAAAATCACCTCTCCACCAAAATTGTTTAAAGCAGTGTAATTTAACGGATGCATAGAAAAAAATAGAAAATTGTACGATTCAATGATTAATCCGAGATATCACATGGATCACGGAATTATCTAATTCAGTGATCCATGGATATCAGCTGATGGTGTTTTTTCAGTATTACGGACTACGGTTCCGGAAAGGTACAGGCACGGACGCACGGTACCATTTTGACCATTTTTCTACGTGGGTATTTATTTACATTGTTGCACTTGCACCGCATGAGCGCTGAGTAATTTCACTATCTCTGATTTCATGTAAGTTGTTGACAGCGAACGGCCAAATGAAAGAATAAGCTTGCGCTGTTAGCTTATATCAGGGCTACTCAACTGCGGGACCGCGGTCCGAATCTGGACCTTCTGGATGCTGATGGTGGACCTTGAGCTTTTGGAAGAATATCTATCGTTTTCTTCTTTCAAAAAGGAATATAAAAACAACTCATTTCAAATTACTAAAGCTGATTTTTGGCATTATTTACATTGTTGGCATTGATAAACTGTCCTAGGCTACGGTACTAGTTACTGACCCATTTAAGTGTCATTTTGTGATTATATTGTTGCTTTAGGCTACTGTTGTTGATAACTTTTTTTTTCCTTTTTTGTTGTTGTTTTTCTTTGTGTTTGTTTGTTTTTTCTGTACTATATACTATTTATCCAATTATATATTGTATCCAGTAAAACATCCCATGTGGGGGGCACCTTGACTTAGGTAACCGCGTGGTTTTTTCGGTGCCTCCATGGTGTAGTTTCCATAAAAAAAAAAAGCTATTTGTTATATCTTCTGATGTGTATTTTAAAAATGAATGTGGAGCTATGTCGAAAATAAACTTGATTGATTGATAACCTCATTGCCACGTTTCAGGGCTTCTTTAAACAGATTTCTACTGGGAGGAAGCAATTTTTACTGTGATTATCTTGGTTGCCAGGGGGGCTTCGACTCCCAGACTCCCTAACACTTCCTCAGAAATCCAATTCGAGTTACATTTTACCTAAGAAAGTGGTTTGGTATGATAGTTTAACTTTCGTGGTTGCGTGTGAAATAACTTATTCACCGGACCGCTAAAAATATTCAACTTTTCAAACTGGACCTTTGTTGAGATTAGTTGAGTAACCCTGGGTTATATGAATCAACTGGATATATAATAACATGTTTTGTTTTAATATTGTAAGGAATTTAGGAATGCTATGAGCCTATGAACATATTTTAGTGTAATGTGTCATAAAAAACAATAAGGTTTGTTTTGATTTTTAGCCATCGCAAATGTCATAATAGACTATAGCATGAAATGCAACAGATTCATCATAAGAAATTTGCAATGATTGAAGGTTAAATAATACATTTCATTGTTCACAGAACATTAAAAATGTTTCATTTTCACTTGTTGTTTTTTTTTATAAAATTGTGTAATAGTCATTAAATAACTGTCACAGTTAGTACCATTATGAAAAAACATGGTGATTTGCCAAGCTTTCCAAGTCCTGAAGCAAAATCAGACCAACAAGAAAGTATTGTTGAAGACACTGACGAAAAATTGAATACTGTGTTAAATCTTTCATTTCTTGAAAATCTTGATGATTTTGCAAAGTTTAGTTATGCCAGTTTATGTGCTACAGTTTTACACTTTCTATATGATTCTTCTGAAGAGAGGTTTGTTACAGAAAAGAAATATTCTTCTTCTGTTGCTAGCTTAATCCTTATTAATGTAGAATAATATTTTATGGTGGGGCTACTTCAGTAACCTATTGTATATATTAGATAGGATATTTGTCAGTCAGTTGGAGAACCTTAATAACCTGATACGCTTTATTTTGTTTTCTCATCTTTTTGCCAATACTATTTTAAGTCTTAGGCCTACACCAGCGTCGTGTCATACATTTTATTAGTATGCAGTTTTTTAAGTATTGGTATAATACATGCTGAATGGTTTTTCAATCCTTATACTCAGACTGATAAAGCCTTGATAGGTTATTCCTGATAGTTTTCGCATACTTGTAAAGGCTTTTGACGCAGGCCGGTTACCAAGATTGGCAGAGTGATATTTTTTTATTGTTGAAGCCATTAATATTGTTGATTGGATGGTCTGAATGGCTAGCGTGGAAGGTACACCGTTATGGTTAGCGAATCCCAACTGCTCGCTGTACTAGTGAGTGCTTAGCCTTGTGCTGATAGCCGGGAAGAATGCCCATTTCTTCACAATGTTGAAGCCATTGTTACTTTTAAGAGTTATATATTCCATCTATTTGGTGCTGCTGAATGGAGAGCAGATCTATACAAAACTGTCAATCTCTTTTTTGACAATATTAGCCTAGTTTTCTATCATTTTGTTGTTGTTTTTATCTTTGGCACGGATGTTTCGCACCACTTACACCATTCTGAATTCTGTTGAGGATAATGAACAATTTGTAACAACTACACAAGATGTTTATGTTTCTAGATAATTTTTGTGGTATTTTTGAGCTGTTGCAATTGCAGGGATTTCCGCCACTCATTTGCCACATCGTTTGCAATGCATCTTTCCCTTTCAAACAATGTTTGTAGCACTATGGAAGCTATATCAGACGGACATGGCATGCAGTCTACCGGAATATTAACTGATAGCTTGTCAAAAAATGAAACTATTAAGGTATGCAGCTTGCAAGATGCATTAACCGAATAGATGTGATTTATGAAAACAAAAACAGTGCAAGTGTTGCATTTTTTTGTATTGTATTAACTTTTGTTGAAAAACTGTTGGTCTGTCTATAGTGATGTGCTCATAAGTACCTATGTAATGCTTTGAAAACAATTATTCAAACAATGGATGGTTAGAGTGGTTTGAGTAATCTATTTATTTGCTTATATATAAATTCAAACATGATACATGGGTAATAATTTGTATCTGCATCTTTATTTTTGCTTTAAGTTTGAACTACTTTTTATGCTGCCAAGTCTGTTATTTTTTTCCCAAAACCAGAAGCTGCATCAAACATGATTCTGAAACAAACACATCAAATTGATTCTGTAGTTCACACCATAATAACTACGGTAACCCATACAATGGCTGTTTTAAATACCCTAGCATGCTTCAAATTTGCTGGCTATTTGTATGGATAATATTCATTCAATTGTGTTAGGCTTCATTTTTTGATCGCAGAAAGATTCACTGCTTCTTGCCAATGATATGGTCCTGTGGGCTCTCACATCATCGCAAGGTCGATACGATGCACGAACACGATTTGTTATTCGCCATGTTTTATGGAAAATGCATGTGATCTATGAAGATTTGGAATCAGTGGAAGAAAAGTTAATTGAAATGCTTCGAGAGAGCACAGAAAAAGAAAAATTGTAAGAAAGTTTTCCTATTTCATGATATTATTTGCTGACCCAATGGAAATTTAAGATCTTCAATGTATGCAATTCAAAAATGTGGTATATACCATCACAGAGAGCAAGAAGCCGTAAGAGCAAAGAAAGCAAAAAGTAGAAAATGGAAAAGGTATGCTCTGATCGGAGTAGCAACTGCTGGTGGTGGCGCTTTGATTGGACTTACTGGAGGACTGGCCGCTCCATTAGTAGCAGCAGGAGCTGGTAAGGGACGACATCAATTCTGATTAGATTGTTGTGCAAATGCCAACATTCAATGCAAATTTGGATTACTACATGAACTCTTTGAACATTGATGTGTGTCTAAGTTTCTGCTTGTTCATACAAGGTTTTATGTTTGCATTTTGAGGCAACGTAAGATACCAGGCAGTCAGGCCTTTAAGCTAATTAATGGATAATACGTGACTAATCATTTTGTGCTAAAGCCTTACAATATTTTTTGCACTTTTAGTTTTACATCCTTGAGCATCTCGTGTTTGTGGGTTAAGGAAGGTTAGTATAGTAGAATTCGCCTAATTCGTCACCTCTAGGGAATCAGCAGAAGTGACAAATTATGCAAACAGGTCAACGTTATGAATTACGCAACCAGGACCGACAAAAATGTGACGGATAAGACGAACTGACGAATTCTACTGTAAAACAAATGTATGATCAATGGTCATAAATGCTTAAGATTATGTTTCGGTTTAGGAGCAATTCTTGGCGGTGCATCTGCAGCTGCTCTCGGCTCTGTTGCTGGAATTGCGGTCATCACTTCCTTATTTGGAGCGGCTGGTGCCGGCTTGACAGGGTACAAGATGAAGCGCAGAGTGGGGGGCATCGACGAGTTTTTGTTTAAGCCACTCACTGTGTCAGCGCAACCAAGCATAACCATAGCTGTGTCTGGCTGGCTATCGGACGATGGAAACGGTAAGCAGTTTGTAATGTAGGAGAAAGCAGATGCTGGCCGTAAAATCGTTGTACGTTCTGTGCCGTCGGTCCATCAAACGATCATGTACCAACAAATGAAAACCAACAAAATTCGTTCACTTTTCTATTATTATTGTATCTTGTCAAATATACAAGAACGTAGGTTTCAACCAAACTGACCATATTATTCTCTTTGTGTATCACTTTCAGGTGACCTAACATACAGTTATATAAAAAAAAAGACATCAATAGCAATATCCATGAGCATTTTGAAAGGTTTCGTGATGCTTTTCCATCTTTCTGGTAATGCTACCTCTGTTGTATGGTGGTAGCTTTGTTGCTTTTTTGTTATTGATTATGTTGTTGTTTTCTCTTTTTGGTTCTTGATGAAACGATTAGCCACAACCTATTATTTGTAGATGGCTTTATGACTCCATGGAAAAATATGCTCAACTCCAAAGAGCAATATTCATTGGTATGGGAATCAAAACACCTCAAGCGACTTGGCAAAGCGTTTGAGTATATACTTGACAGCTTAATGAGTGTGGCAGCCACCGAAGTTTTAAAGTACACAGTGCTGGCAGGCGAGTATATCTTTTTGTGATTAAGTCAGTTGTTGTACTTTATAGCTCCGGAATCAAAAGATATAGGTCGGGTATGGATTGAACCAAGTCTCTTTTCAACTTCTATAGGCTAATCTCCCGTGCTAATGTAACGTTGTAATTTGAATTCCAGGGCTTATCACTGCCGTGGCATGGCCTGCCTCACTTGTGTCAGCCGCAGGTGTGATTGACAATCCTTGGAGCGTGTGTGTGCAGCGGGCAACGCAGGTGACATGGAACATTTGATTGATTGAATCTTTATCTTCGGACTGGGAACGCTTCTTCAGAGCTTAATCTAGCAGTTTCACATACTTGTAGAGGCTTTGAATCACTGACGCAAGCCCGGTTGCGAATTTTTTTCCCACAAACTTTTTGTCTCATTTGCATATTTCTGTAAGTGTAGCCATTATGTACTGGTAACCGCGCGGCGCGGGTAACTGTTTTTACCGATTTTCGCCCTCCAGGTCCAAATCTAAACATTGAACTTGAAAAAAAACGTGGCCTGGAGACACACCTAGTCAAGTCAAGTTTAAAAAAGTTAGGAAAAGAAATTGAATCTGGTCACTAGTCTAAAAGTAAGATTTTCCGAATTGATTAAGAATTAACCCTAACCTTACTTTTTTTGAACAGCTTTTGTGCACCGCAAAATTAATGTAATGAGTAAAAATTTGACTTCGATGGTCGTCGAACCAATGTCCTCACGAACATAAGGCAAAAGACGAAACCACTGAACCAAACACGCCAACGAAAAATGTTTGCATTCGCACGGTATAAATACAAACTCTATGCGAAGCAACAAAAAGTTCGTGGGTAAAAAAAATTTACGGCCCGGTCACCGAGATTGACAGAGTAGAGTTTCCGATTGTTGTTGCCAGCAAATTATTCCATCCATTAGGTGCCGCTGCATGGAGACCAATCCTAAACGTGCGTTGCTCAAGCGCACATTCTGAGAGTCGAACCAGCGCCGCTTGATCTTGAAGCTTCTTCGTTTCAGAAGTAACGCGCCAACCAACTGAGCTTTCGGGGTGAACTTTGTTTGCATGCTGCTGAGATTTTTCTGCTAAAAGTCAGACACTTGATTTAACAGACATATAGATCAGTTACCGTGACTGTTTTGTTGATTATCTTGTTTGTACGATTTTTTGTTGTTGTTGATAAATTGGGTTATTAAGTAGCCTATCATCCAACACAAGCTTAAAAATCACTTTTTTCAGGTCGGGAAACAACTTGCAGAAGTTTTGCTTGCCAGAGAGCACGGCCATCGACCTGTGACATTGATCGGTTGCAGCTTGGGTGCACGAGTGATATACCACTGCTTGCTAGAAATGTCAAACCGAAAAAGTAGGTTCCATGACCCTTAGAATCTGCTCGTGTTTAGTCGTTCGTGTGTAAATTGCTTGTGCATTTGGCAAAGGTCGCAGGAAATGTTTAATTTAAAAATTACCAACCCGTTGTTTCATCGTTTTATCACCGTGTTACACTAAAATAGCCTGCCAACTGTTTTGCTGAAAGTGTAGAACTTTATTTCATTGAATCAATAACTTATTTGTTGCAATTTTCGAACTAGATCATCGAGGCATCATTGAAGATGTTTACATGCTTGGGGCTCCCGTTACGGGAAAGCCTGAAGATTGGGAAAAGTTATCTTCCGTTATTGCGGGACAAGTGACCAATGGCTACTGCAGGCAAGTTGTTTTTGTCATCAAGGCATCACACCATCCAGTCAAGAAAATTAATCCTTTTTTTTGCATTGATTCAACGTATGCAGACGAATAACCATAACCAGCACCCGTGGCTCAGTGGTTATCGCCCTCGGCTCTGGTGCTGATAGCCCTGGGTTCGATTCCAGGTCGGGTCATACCAAAAACTTTAAAAAGGGTACCGATTGTGTTCTTTCTTGCATAACGCAGTGAGGATAAGTCGGGTAATAATCTGGTGACATTTCACCCTCTTCCAATGTGCCTTGAGCCAGCAATCAGCATGGAAGCAGTACGGCTCATAAAATCACATGGAACCCTGTCAAGTAACCCATGTTGATGCGCAATCTGCTGCAAGCGGAGATAGCGAATGGTTATTATGCAGACGAATAACACACTAAGATTTAAAAATTAATGCAAGATATCGTTGAATCAATGCAAAAATGGGTCGATTTTCTGATTGAGTAGTTTGAACCACCGGTACTTCATCATTTGTTTGTTCCATCTTCCGTTGATCCGACCAGGTGTTTGTTCATGCTAGCAATGGGTTCCCTTTTTGCAGCTATTTCGCCACGCTTACTGGTTGTTGGAGTTATTTCGACCCAATTTCATTGCTCTAGCGCCTTCTTTCATCAAACCGAACACTTTATCGAATATTTCCAGATCAGATTGGCTGTTGAAGTTTTTGTATCGAACCAGCTCCGTACAAGTCAAAGTGGCTGGCTTGGGGCCAATTGCATGGGAGAACCGGCGCATGATTAACATAGATCTCAGCTCAGTGATCGACGGCCATTTAGATTATGCCAAGAACATGGACGCTGTTTTATACGCAATAGGAGTCAGGTAAAAAAAAAAACTGTGCATAATTACCTGATGGAAATGTTAACTCTGTATAAATGTCTGATTAACGTCTCATGTTCTCTTTTTTGCGTGAGTTGTAGGCCTACGCTAAATTAATTTTCAACCAACACGATGTCAGCTGCGTGGTCGAGTGGTGATCGCTTCGACACTGCTCAAGAGGTACACCACTAAGTCTTGACAATACGCTTAATCGCAAGATTGATAGTGCCAACAAAATTGGCTTCATTGCCTTCATGTTCGGTCGTATAAAATCTTTTGTGCTACCGTACTGTCTGTAGGTATCAGCCGACATGTTAAGAATGTGGACAATTGGACATGCCTAAAAAGTGTTTTTTCAATCGAATTAGGTTACCGTCAGTGGCCTCTTTTTTGGGTGTTTAAATTTTTTCAGCAGGCTTTAAACATACACTGTTTGCAGTTTGCTTTATAGCTGTTTAGATCATATCAAAATCATGATAAAATATAAAGAGTCACTGTGCCAATCAAGCATGTGTCTAAAGCTTTTTAAAAAATTTAAACACCCCAAAACAATGGCCACCGTACGCCACTGGTTACTGCATGTTACAAATTGCTTCCATTATTTTCAGGACCAAGTGCTCAACGAAGCCTACAACTAAAACAAAGAAGTCATCCAGTTTTTCTACACTGGCGACATCAACTCATACCTGCAGTACCCTGTTAAACAAATCAGATTCTCATCTGGTGCAGACAAGTTCCGATGCAACAAACGTTGCTGATAAACTGATACCAAGTCAGTCTGAAAGTGTTGATGCAACAAATGTTGACATTGAAGAACCGACACAAAGTCCAACTGAAAGTGTTGATGCAGCAAATGTTGACACTGAAGAACCCATACAAAGTCCAACTGAAAGTGTTGATGCAGCAAATGTTGACACTGAAGAACCGATACAAAGTCCAACTGAAAGTGTTGATGCAGCAAATGTTGACACTGAAGAACCGATACAAAGTCCAACTGAAAGTGTTGATGCAGCAAATGTTGACACTGAAGAACCGATACAAAGTCCAACTGAAAGTGTTGATGCAGCAAATGTTGACACTGAAGAACCGATACAAAGTCCAACTGAAAGTGTTGATGCAGCAAATGTTGACACTGAAGAACCGATACAAAGTCCATCTGAAAGTGTTGATGCAACAAATGTTGACACTGAAGAACCGATACAAAGTCCAACTGAAAGTGTTGATGCAGCAAATGTTGACACTGAAGAACCGATACAAAGTCCAACTGAAAGTGTTGATGCAACACATGTTCACACTGAAGAACCAATACAAAGTCCAACTGAAAGTGTTGTTGATGCTACAAATGCTGGCAGTGAAGAACCTACACAAACTTAGTCTGCATGCACGGAGGCAACAGATGTTGTTGCTGAAGAGCTATCACCAAGTTCCTTCGAAAATGGCAACTCCAGTGAAGCTCCTGTTCTCAAACCAGAGAACAATCGGGAAAACAAATAAGTTCTTTCCACGATCAGGTATCAAGTGAGCTTTTGTTCGACACCTATCAAGAGCACGCGGTTGTGCCTTTGTTAAAGTCACGAAGATTGGCTTTCGACATTAGCCCAGATACGACGAAAAAGCAATGCCACTTTCTATATACCCACCCAGCATGGCGTTTTTCGCCACGCTATATAACACAGTATGATGGTTTTGATTCGCTGACTAAGGGCGTCATAATGCTTGCACCGCTTCCTAAGGGAGTCAACTCCACTTAATCAGACCAGTTTGGTGTGGTCCCAAACTTTCTCCACGTTGTAATTTGCACTAATTGGCATGTGTGCTCTTATTTTTTAGCCCGCACTTCATGTATTAATTATTATCGAGTAAAATGTAATATACCCGGGGTAGACCAGTATCCACTCCAGCCAACAAATACATCCTTTCAACATCTGCTGGTGGTGATTCAATGCAAAAACGGACTGATTTGCTGGCTGGGTAATGTTCGGTTAAACTGGACCAAAGATCACTTTTCAGTTAGAACTCGATTTCCAGTTCATATCTTTTGTTTATGATTAGCAAATTCCAAAACACCGAGAAGCCAGAACTGAGGTTAAGAGTCTACAGAAACCTTTTATTACCATATCTTTTGTATCTGTTGTTTCTTATTTTTAAACGCAGCTCTTTTACTTTTCATATGATGCTAAAGTTCCTTCTATCTTAGTATTAACTGAACGAAACGCATCGGTGGCTAGATTCCAGCATACAAAATTTTACAATGCTCTGTATCCGCTCAAATGGTTTGATGCACCAACGGTGAATCACGTTCACCAATTGAGGAGCTTCATCCGCTCTACATTACACAATAACCGTAATCCGCTGATTAGAATCGGCGATTCTCCGATGAGCGTAGCGCAATCGAATTTTGGATTTGCTTAATCGGCCGCTTAAAGGATCTAATGTTGGTGTATCCAGCCCTTAATGCACATGTAGGCAGGGCCGTTGAGGATAATTTGGGCCCGGTACCAATGATATCCTCGGGCCCCAAACCAAGCCAGTTTAGAAAAACTCAATATCCAAAAAATACGGGACCCTTAAATCATCCCTAGTCAGGGTCCAGAAGTACCATCTACGCATCTAGACCCCCTGTCAATACTACTGCATGTCTAGAAGGGTGTCCTTAATTTGAACCCGTAACTTTGCTAACATCTAGTGTGCATCCGGTTATGTATTTATGATTATAAAGTTACAAATCGTGTGATTTTTAAATTGTTTGATGCGATACATCAAAATCGTTTTTGTGCGATATGTTTATTACGATGTGGGTGAAATCAGCCAATCTTGGTGTATGCGCGTTTTATAGCCTTATTTCTTCAATTTTGTGCAATAAAGGTATTGTTGTCAGAGAAGCGGAACAGTAATTGATTTAACAGCGACAGTTGTGACGAAGATACCAAACAATGGCTGAGTGACGGGTGGCCTAATATAAAATGTAACAAAGCGAAATAGAGTAATCGAAATCTCAACATTTTATTAATGAGTCTACACTTCTAAAGTCATGGAAGTAGACTTGATACCGTTATATATATAGGCATTAGACACAGGTACGTATTGAGCTGTTATTAGTTTGATGACCTCGTGCGCAGTAACTCCGCCCATATAGCTTGCTATGGAATGGATTTCAGCACCTCCGCACCTGCAGATCTCCTGAATGTAATCATCCGAAATTGCTTCGGTCGCTCCAGGGATTCCCCAAGTGCGAAACATCTCTCGAAGACCACACTAAATAGAATTGGGTTTAAGAACTACTCAAGTCACAAGTTTGAGTTTTTAACAAGTTTTGTTAAAAGTTTGAAGGTTAAAATTGTGTGATTTGATTCTTCTCAGAGTAGATTTCCTAAGTGGACTGTGGTTTATTTTGTAAAAAGATGAATTTTGTCCAGTGCCGGTCTTTGGGTATTTCGGGCCCTGTGCGGAATATGCTTTGCGGGCCCCAATGACAATGATCCAATTCAGTAGCGTAGCTAGGTATTTTAAAAGGGGAGGGGGTGGTTTGACGGTCGGCAGGCGAAGCCTGACAGCGTGATCGCCGAAGGCGACACTCAGCGGCGGGGAGTCTGGGTGGCCTCCCTCAGAAAATTTTGAAAAATTACTTTGAATTTGGGGCATTCTGAGAGCATGTTCAAAATTTGGGTATGAATAGGCCTTACTGTAAAATGGTGCTGTCTGGTGGCGTAGCAGAAGGATAAGATCATGCATTCTTTGTCATTTTTCGGAAATAAAGCTATGTTGAGTCTGGATGCAACCTATTTCGTACCCTGAAATCGGAGTAACAAAATTAAATTTCGACCTATTTCGTCCCCTGAAAAGATCGAGAGAAATTTGAAATGTTTGCGGCAACTCCGATCAGCAACTTCGGCTATGTTGTTTTTTTTCTCGATCTTTTCAGGGGACGAAATAGGTTGCACCCGTTGAGTCTCTATGTTTTCTTGTTGCTAATTCCTTTGTTGAATTTTTCAATTGGAAATGACAAAATTACTGCATTTTCTGAGTAAATTGCGGGCCCTGTGCGATCGCACGGTTTGCACACCCCAAAGACCGGCACTGATTTTGTCACACTAACCAGGAAAATATCAATGCGTGGTTTGGTTAACTTTAACCTCTTTTTTCTTAAAAAATTCTGTTTATAACTCAAGTGTTCAACTGCTTTGACTCGACGCTGATATTATGGCAATTAAGATTTAGGCAGTTAGAGCGCAAAACGTAATGATGCAAACATCGGGAAGGCTGTATATCAAATTTTTACTTTTGAAAATGCTGTAAAACTACCTTGAGTTTCGTAATGTCGCTTTCTAGTTCTTCGCTTTGCAGACCTGGATATTTCCCACTGGCTGTGAAAAACTGTTCCACCAGTCTCATCATGACATACCACTGGGCATCAGAGCTTTCTTCAGAAGAAAGACTATCTATGATAGACTTTGACGGAGTGGTATATTCGCTTTCAATAGACCTTGTTCTGAAATGAGCACGACATGTGTGAATGATATGAAAAAAGCAGAACAAGACTTAACAAAAAACAAGTTAAGAGACATTGGCGTCTTCATCCCTTAGACTTAGGTCTCTTTATAATAAGCAAATAGAAGAAAATTAGAAAGCATTTACCATTTCAGTCCCTGGTTCCAACAAATATATCTGCACCTCAATGCGTTCAAATGTAAGGAGAAAAACTTCATTGAATGATAGTGCGCTGGTTAATACCAGAGCTGTGAAATCGGGCAAAAATAGACTCAGACTTCAGTGTTGCCAGATTTTTTTCGATTATTGCTCTTTCATTTTTTTAAAGTTTAATTTCACTTAAATTGTGATCGCAATTGAAACAACGATTTTCACAAAAACTAACTACAACAAACACTTCTATTTTCTGGATAAGTTTTAAAACATAAAACAGAATAATTTTAAAAAACAATATTAGCAAACACAAATTTGTTTGTTTCTCGGCAGCCGATTTGTAGCAAGAATTGACAGCGATAGACACGTGTTTCGCCCATGAGGCTGAGCTCATTGTTAATCATTTTGTATCAAGCTGGAGCTTTTTTTTAACGACTCCGACTATGTCAAAATCCCTGCCACTCTCCAGCATTGGATTGTGAAAAACTTTTTCTTAGCTTCTTTTGAGGAATGAATCCCAGCAGCTTCGAAATGCTGTTATTTACTGTTGGATATTTTAAAGACAGCTGGATGCAAATTGCAAAACACAATTGCTTACCTGACAACTTTTATGAAATGCGAATTGCGACAGAAACGCTTTATGTCGCGCTCCGGCAAACGACCATTTCCACAACCAAAGTTAGTACACGTCTCTGATACGTAGGTCATTAACCGTTCCATATCTTGCCTTGCTTTCTCTTGATAAATGTTTTGAAGTTTAATGTATTTTTCAGAGTCCGAAAACATGTCTGGCAATGAGCCACGCAATGGCAGAAGTCCGTTCTCATCATTTTCAATGAATTGACGAAGGCCATTAGCTAAGACCCAAAAATTGCTGCTGTCCTCAGTCACTGTCACGCATTTTGGATCATCCAAAATCTTTCGTACTTGAGAAGGAACAGAACTTGGTACAAGAGCACTGTTGACATGCTTGGTCGCTTCCTCAAAGTTTTCTTCGTCTTCAGGAACTCCACTTTCATTGGTCCTCACCGAGGTAGTTATAGTTTCTTTGAAAGCTTTTTTTTCTTTCCACGTTTTTGGCATAGCACCATTTTTTAACTTCCACGATTGTAAGAGTTTGTATAAAATAATAAGGTATGGAACATGGGAGTGATCTTTCTTGTCAAGAGCATCAATATCTATTGAATCGGCAAAACTTGATAGTTCGGGAAACGGGAAATCCAGTCGTAAGTCTTCATGGCTATTGTCTGGGTGCGACTCTATCACGCAATGTTCCTGTACAACCATTCTTAAGTAACCTGGATAATGAGGCAAACAAAAAAATGACTTAACACTTTGCTCCTCAAAGGGAGGCCAGATTTGGCCCCCCCCTCATATTTCCTTTAATTATTTGAAGCACAGTAACGCCATGCACTTGGTTTTTCTTGACTTTTCCTAAAATTGCCAGGCGGATCTGATGATATTAAATTTGATGCTAAAAGTTGTGTAGTTTTCTTGTAAATTCAAGATTTTGGTGAATTTTTGCTATTTCTAGCTAACTTCCAGCAAAGCGTGAAATGGATTACATTGCGATGACAAGCCATAAGCTCATAATTGCTTCGTGCATCGATATGCGCGAGCAGAGAGAAGCATCCTCTTGCTTTCTTTTGTTTGGTTTGACCTCAATAATACAAAGCGCGTTATTTCTTATGCTACAAAGAAAAGCCAGTGATCGCAAAGCTGTTAATTAGAAACAATAATAGCAAGCTTTTTTGCGTTATCAGCTCTACAAAGAAGAATAGCAATCTACGATCAAAATAGTAGGCTATGGAGGCCACAAAATATTCAAAACAGTTGTTTCAAGCAGATAATATTCATTGACGAATAAAAAACGTTACAATAAGAAATCTTCTCTTGGATAAAGACACGAAAACCTGGTTTCGAAGTAAACGTTCTATGGAAATGCTCTCATTGACAAAACTTGCAATTGAGGAAATGTATCACTGCAAATGCTTTTGGGAGAAGCCGGAGAAATAGCGTTTTTGCAAACAGTAATTGTGAGATACACTCAAAATTATGAGATAGGCTCCATTTACACGTAGCAGCTAACTCGATGGCGTCCCTTCACTGCTTTATGTCGCCTACTTGTTGTTATGTCCTGTATTTTTGTTTCACAGTGCACTGTGTTTTGTTCCAAAGAGCGCAAAATAAAGATGATAATGCCTCATCTACATTACAAAATATTTTGTAATGTAGGCCTACAAACAAAATGTACAATGTACACAATGTACATTACAAAATATTTTGTACTGTAGACGAGGCATAAATTTAGGCGTCACATAAGACAAACAACAAATCAGCTTTCTTCATCATTGATTCAACATCTGAATACGTTGCGCCAATGTATAAGAGGCCGGCTATTGTGAAGACCCGCCATTTATAAATGATCCGATTATACCAAAAGTGGGACAAACTAGTGGATCAAAGAATGAATAAATAATGCTGAGAAAACTAAATCTAAGTGACGAACAAAACCGATGTCTTCATTTATCTTGGAAAAATGCTGCCTAAACTTATCAACAAAAAATACAGTAAATAACGGCAAGGATCCCGAAAGCAGAATTTGCTCGACTTTGGCATGAATTTAGTCAGACATCTACAGTAATAATTCCACACATACAATAATGGGCTCTCAACTGCTGTAAGATACATAATAATCAACCTGGTTCTGGGCGATTTGTGTAACAGTTTAGGGGAAGACACTACTTGAAATGATGCACCACACAAAAGATTTTCAATGAAGACTGAGTCTAAAAACCGATGTGGATAGTGCTCCACAATAACTTCAAGTTTAGGACAGAAGAGGCACAAAATATCACGATAAAAATAAAGACCTTGTGGGAAATTTTCGAGAATCATAACACGATGCAAATACCATAAACGCTTAGTTTGCATGCTGCTCTAAGCTGGCCGGCAACCACAAAGGTAGACAATAGCCTACAGGCAGTTTATAATTCGATAACAGCGCAATAAACATTATAAATACGTAAACCGACAATTTTCTTTTACAAACGTTTTACGTCTAATAGTAAATTTTCCCCCAACAATTTTTTGTGAAGCACTTGCAAACCACAGTTTTGTAAAATAATTCATCATTATTATTTTTTACTTCTCGGATATTGTAAAACGTCATCAGCAAAATCACAAAAAAAATTTCATTGCTTCAATGTAGTAGGCCTAAGAATTTTTTATAGAATTGTAGCCATGTTGTTTCAACAAAGAAGCCATTTTTTAGCAATATAAAGTTATAGAAAATAATTTGCAATCATGCAAATGGTTGGAAAGAATCTAGGAAGTCTTCTCACAATCTGGCACAAAATGATTATGTTTATTGTATCTCAGTAAAATGTTTTACGACAAACTTTGAAGCTTCGTTATAATCATTTTTATCTTTGAAGTAAAACGTTATTTTTTTTTGGCCAGAAACATAATCACTGCCTTGCTGACGTTGTCGCTTTTACGCGTATTTTTAGTGCTTCAAACAATAAGGACCCAGTCAGCAATCCAGTCCTTTTACATTGATTCAACATTTGTAAACGTTAAATTTATGTAGATTTGCTGACTGTGGGTTATTTCACATTTCCTTTGTTTACGCATGTTCCTCAATTCGCTGTTGCATTATTTCGACGCTGGCTGACTAAAAATGTATTTTCAAATTGATTGACACAATCTTCAATAAAAAGTGAGCTTCGAACTTAGCTTTGTTGATGTAAATGCTGTATTTTTTGTGGATGTAATTTATGAGTCATGTTTATAAACACCCGTAAGCGAAATGACTTATGATGTGGCCTGCGTGATGCGACTTGACACAAATCCACAATTTCAAAAGCACCTAATTTGAACTTAGAAATTTCAGATTATTTCAACAACTTGTTCAATTGTCTTCTCTCTACTAAAAATATTCATACTACAAACTCAATTGTAGACCTAAAATACACAAACGAAGATGTAAACAGCTATTCAAGCAGGCTAAGGTGTTACTTATGAGAAATTTGGTTCCATACAACTAGAAGCTAGCCATGAGTTTCGGAATGCATTAGTTTAGGATAAAAATGTAAGACAAACGCAGTTTTGTTTTTTTCAAATTCGTGTAACAATATTACTCTGATTGTAACTATTTTAGAATCAGTGAGTAGTTTACAATAAGATTTGCTCGCAAGTCGTAAATTCTAATCAATGCAATGATTCGGCACACCGCACACACACTTCGTGCGTTCGATCGTGCTCTTTGTTATTTAGAAGTTTGCATGAAATCGGATTAGCACGGTTAATTAAAGGCGGCAAGTTAAATCAAAATTGTCGTTTTTGGGTACCTTTGCAAAAATTGAAATATCAAGTTTAACATATAAAATTTTAAAATAATGAGTTTTCAAACTTATAGACAAATGATTTGCTTTCACACCAGTGCAACTTCTGTTGAAATAGCATCAGCGGATAACTCGTAACAGCTGATTGAATTTGATCCAAAAACGGCCCCCCCTTGAGCAGTTAACTTCCAAAAAAACGTTGAAAAGCAAAGGGTTAAAACAATTGTCCGCCCCGATAGCTCAGTTGGTTTGCGCTTGACTTCGTGGACGAAGAAGTTTCAAGATCAAGCGGCGCTGGTTCGACTCTCCGGGTGTGCGCTTGAACAACGCATTCTAAAGACCGGTCTCCATTCAGCGGCACCTAATGAATGAAATAATTTCCTGGCAACAACACTTCAACAATCGGAAAACTTCACTGTCAATCTGATCATGGTAACCGGCCCTGTGTCAAAACGCTCTACAAGTATGCGAAACTACCAGGAATAACCTATGAAGGCTTTGTCAGTCCGAGGATAAAGATTCAAAAACCAAACCAATGTCTTCAAAACTGTGCTTGCAGCCTTCCAGCTACAAATATACCAAGTCATTATTTGACTGAAATTGTGTAAAAGCATGTTATGATGTATGCAAAATTTGTACGGTGCAATGGTATTCAAGAACTGTGTTTCTGGAGTCATTTATATGGGAAACTAACCAGTTAATTACTGGTATGCCTTTAACTTCAGTGGGAGTGTATTTTATTGATTGGTGCCAGGTCTGAATTGTTTTGCCACTAAGACACATTAAATGTAACATAATTTCGCAAAACGTAATCATTTGTTCTGTGTCCGAATCTTTTGAGATGAAGTGTACAGTAAAGCTCACCAATAAATCCATATGAAACACATGTAACCAATGGTATGTTTGCGTCCCATAGAGCTTGGGCAAGCTTTTTGAGTGCTTTGCCATGAAGTGAACACGCAATTACCACGGTGAAACTCAGGAAATACTGTGGGTTATCATCGATGAGTTTCGATGGACTTTCTTCAACATATTCTCCTTTCACATCAGGATTTAACTCCAGTAGCATTTCTGTTGCAACCTACAACATAGAAGCATTCACTACAGTAATTTACTGAAGTTTATTTTCTTTCAACGATAGTCATTGCTACCTTTGGCCTTGATGATGGTATTTTCAGTACCTGTAAGTTAGAACAGATACAGTGGCGGCATATTACAGGAAAAAAATAAACTGCAGCATGAATTTTACACAACATATGCTGTTGATACAATATTCACAAAGAGGTGATTTTCTTGAACAATGGACAGATACACCCTAGTCACCACACGGCATGTAACATACTGTACATAATACAATAAAGTGAAATATAAACTATAAATTATGATCTTTGTGGAAAGAAAAGGGCCAACAAAACCAGCAACCAACAAAGATAAGAGTTGAACTGACTGGTGAAAGCGGCGGTAGAATACCCTTGTGGCATGAATTAGTGGAACGATACTGACGAGCCAGCCTCATGGACGAAACACGGTGTCTATCGCTGTCAAATCTTGCTACAATCGGCTGCCGAGAAACATGATCAGTTATTTTGTTACTTGATAAGGACTAACATGTGTAATGTGTATGGCTTAAAACGTTCATAATTTATGATATAGTTTATTATTCACTTTATTGTATTATATTAAATGCCGTGGCGTGTGGTTGCTAGGTTGTAGCTGTATATACCAGTATATATATATATATATGGTGTTGAGAGGTTGAAAGATAACATTGGAAGTTGCTTTCACAAAACAGAGAATGGAACCTTTTATTCACTGACAATGTGTTCAATTATGATGCATGCATGTACCGAATGGCGATTCCGATTCCAGAGTAGAAACTTCAGCAAACTCACTTGTATTTTTGTTCGTGAATTTAGAAAATTGTGGTACTCTGCATACTTTACTGCAGGTCAGATAACAATTATTGTTGTGCAGATAGAAAATAAAATTTCTGCTGTGAAAGGTATCACAGAGTTTAGAGTTATCAGATTGTTGTCATGGTTAAATCTGAATACCTTGGCTTTAGACTGCCCAATAAAGTCTAAATCCAGAAAGAAATTGCTACCAGCATCTTCACCACAAATCCTACTTCCATCAACAATAACAAAACTTCCAATTCCTGCGATACAACTTTAATAAAATAAAACATTTCAAAAAATACTTCCAGCAAAAGATGAACTACAAAGTACATTGCATAAGTAGTTAAGTACACTACAAAGTACATTGCAAGCATATAAAAACTTGAAACCGATAACAGAAGTTTATAGCTTTAAACAATGGCATGAAACTTTGAGGTTTATAAGTTTATTAAACAAACAGGAATTAGGCAAATTTTTACTTTTAAACAGCAAAAAATTATGACAATTTTAAACATAAAATTTAATAAAATTTCTATTTCAACAAAAAAAATTATATACATAAGCCTAGCTATTATATGGCACTACACTATTAATATAATATATGCAAAAAGTTATCCTTATAAATAAGGTATTAACAGTGTTTCTTTTTTTTTCACACTTAATTATAAGCTACGATATCTTTATCTTTACAGAACTCATGCTCGCAACAACTCACCCGGCAAAATTAAATTTTTTAAAGTTTCTGTTCCTGTTGCTGTGACGTTTACAAGACAAACTCTAGAGTTTTCTAATGATTGTTGGCCATGATCTCCCCACAAGCGAAGTTGGCGATCATATTTCTTATCTCTATCACCCATTCTAGTGTAATATAGATTAAAGCTTCAAAACCTAAATGGTCCAAACTGTAAGTGCATTCTATAACGGTCTATGAATTAATGCGGCTGACCGAATGACGCCATCCCTAGGCCACAAGACTGGAATGAAGCAAGACCTAAATGCCCCAATATATGAATGACGCAAGACTTGGTTATTTCTTATTGAAATTAAATGCTAAATGATAGTGAGAAATAATCAAGTCTTAGCATCCTTATTTTGATAGTTGCAGAAAACAATTTTCCATATTTTGTTTGTGTGAAAATTGAAATTACTACTGTGACAAATGAAATTACTACCATATGCGGCAAAATCTAAAATTTAACACATTTGCTAAGCAGATTTTAGAGCTGTTCGAACCAAATTTAACACATTTGCTAGGCAGATTTTAGAGCTGTTCGAACCAAATTTTCCACAGTTGTCTGCCTCAATAACTCAATTGGTTAAGCGCATCACTTTATGTAAGATAACATCTAAAATTCTAGATGAAGCGTGCTGGTTTGTGCTCTAGCAACATATTTCAAGAACAATTCTCCTTTCAGCAGCACCTAGTGAAATACTTTGCACACATCATTTTAACAACCAGCAAAAACTCAGAGATTACGTATACGCCGCAAATTCTACACCGTAGACTTTTTGTTTGCGCTGATGCTTGCGGCTACATTTTTTGGATAGTTGTCGCTTGAGGCTACGCCGTAAAGTTTTCGCGGTTTTTTAGCGCATAGCGTCAACGCATACTTTTTAATGTCTTTTTTTCGCTACAACACGTCCATACCTTCCAGCGCTGCAGTTGAAAGAATGTTTTTAATGGGCAAAGACATATATATTGGAACTAAAATGCAGCAAAATGTCAGATGAACACTTTCAGATGCTTGTGTTTCTTCGTAGAAATTCAAAATAAAACTTGTTTGTTTCGAGTAGTTTATACCGTGTGAATGTTTGGCACCTAGCGAACAAAATGAGTTTACGCTAGTGTATGCGCTGACGTCACCAACTTTTTTTACAAGTTACGTTGACGCCAATGGCGTATGGTTTTTTGAACGTTTGCGTTTACACTGATGGTGTTAATATTTGTTGTATGCGAGTACATCGCTGCAAAAACTTCACCTCGTCAAACTCAGTGACCTAGCATGGGTTAGTGATTCAAAGCCTCTACAAACATGGGGAGCAGGTTTGCCAGATTTTAATGCCCTAAATATGCCAAATTAGAAACGCAAGAATTCAAGGTCAAAATTAGATAAAAACAATTAAAAATTGAAACAAAATATTTACAACTATCAAAAAATTGTGTATGCCTAAACTGCACCAACTACAAATAATCACTTTCAAAAAGAACACAAATTTATTCATGTAATATGTGATACATCTCAGAATTCAGCGCAAACAGCTCAAAATTATTTATCTTCATTAAATCAATCATTACCTTCACACTCAAAATATGCCAAATTTACAAAAATATGCCAAACACAAAATTTACATGCCAAACAACAAAAAAATATAAATATACCAAATTGGCAACCTTGATAAGGAACCACCAAGATTAAGCTCTCAAAAAAGCACTCTCAGTCTGAGAATAAAAATTCCCACGATTAATCAAAGTTCTCAGCAAAAAAACAAAATTAAGCAAAAAAACGCAATTTGACTAGTATTTTCTATGCATTCTGCTATCTGATTGATTGAATCTTTATCCTCGGATTGGGAAAGCTTCTTGCAGAGCTTAATCCTGACAGTTTTGCATACTTGTAGAGGCTTTGAACCACTGAGGCAGGCCCGATCACCGAAATTGACAGAGTGAAGTTTCCGATTGTTGAAGTCTTGTTGCCAGGGAATTATTCCATCTATTAGGTGTCGTTGAATGCAGAGCAATCCTTAACGTGCTAATCCTCAAGCGCACACCCCGAGAGTCGAACCAGCGCTGCTTGATCTTGAAGTTTCTTCATTCCAGAAGTCATGCGCTAAGGGAACGTTCAAATATTACGTAACGCTTTTTTTCCGAATTTTTGACCCCCCCCCCCTCCCCCACGTAACGCCAACGTAACGCTTTTTCAATCCCCCCCCTCCCCCATGTAACGGTAACGCTTTTTCACTACAAATTCAGCACAAAAAACTACCATTCCGTACTCGAAAGCGTTACGTAACGTTTTGCTTGAACCCCCTCCCCCCGATGTGACGCTAACGTAATGCTTTGCATAAACCCCCCCTCCCCCTCGAAGGCGTTACGTAATATTTGAACGTTCCCTAACCTACTGATCTATCGGAGCCGGATCCTATCATATCCCGGATCATATCCAGCTATCAATCCATTTAGTAACAACATTTTGCTAGCCTATCTTCTCAGGTGCCACAACATTCTTTACTCACATTCTGTGAATATGCCCCGGCTATGCAGCAGTGGCGCCGGCAGGAGGGGGGCAAGCGGGGCAGCTGCCCCCCCCCAATGTTTTGGGCATCATCTTTTAATATATATGAATATTATTTTTTTAATATTTGGATCCCAACCTCAAGCAAGTCAACTCAAGTTGCAAGGGGGGGGGGGGGGGGGGAGGTAAAAGCTCTCTCTTCAAAAAAAGTATGGAAAACCTTGATGACTAAATTGTACAGTAGATAAAAAGATTTTCTACAGAAGCAAAGATATAGACTTTTTAAAGTTTTAACTAACGTCACATTGATGTAGAAAAATAACAACCTGTTAAATTTTTGATACCTCACACTCCCATGACTTCTTCCGCGCGCATTTTGGCATTGGTTTTGGTTGCTTGCAGTGATTCTTTCACTTAAACAAAACGTTTTGTTTCAGCAGTTTTGAGTTGTTCGATTCTTAAGTTGTAAAGGAGACTCAATTTCTCCAATATTTATCGTTTATGTTTCTTCTTTAATCTCATCAGAGTATAAAACTTGTAAAAGTTTTTCATCCATACGACGTCATGAATGTCAGCAGCAGTGGCCGAGTGGTTAGCGCGTTGGGCCCGCAGTCGAGAGCCTGCATGTTCGACTCCAGCCACCCGCACTTGCTGTTGTTTCTCTGGGCAAGAAACTTTACGATAATTGCCTCTACCCAGTGATCGATTTCGAGTAATGGGTAGTACCAAATTTAAGTCATAAGTAGAGTAGACAACCGGAAACAGACATTGCCGTCGGCTGCAGCGTGGGTCAGGTGTACGTCGGAAGGCGTACACCGATGCATAGCGCTCAAGTCCGCTTTCCCGCAATGCAGGATAAAGATAAACCAAACAAACAAACAAATTATATCTCAAATCGGCGTAATGACGTGACATCATCTAAACATTTTACCGAATAATAAATTAACAAATTCGATCGTCAAAAGTGGTTTGGTGGTGGTAAATATTACGTAATGAAAAAAATGTGATAAGGTTGGAAGACGTTACGTCATGTATTTTCAATACAAATTGAAGTTTAAAATTTATTCTTTTGTTCATAGTCGTAATCCATCTTCAAAGCGGTACTACAAAGAACAATTTTTCAATGAGGGGAGCATCAAGAATAAGTCTACATGACTTTTAACCCTTAGAAGGTTGGGCTCCTGGAGTCTTGCTCAGTTTGGGGGGGGGGCTGTCAATTCTTCTTATGCTTTAAGAGTGATATCTCTGTTATTTTGGCACGGTTTTAAAATTTGGGATTCACTTTGTAAAATTATTCATGCTGAACATATCCGAAAATTAAAACTATGTGAATTTTAGAACTGCTCATATACGTTGAAATGTTGAGGTCACTTATGAGTGTAATTGTAGCGTGAGTTTACACATTATTTTTTGGTAGAGTAAAGAAGAACATGCATAGTAATGTTGTGATTAATTTTTTTTACATTATTTTACATACAGCCAATGCCCTTCACGCTGTGAAACAGTTAGGATTAACGAGACATGGGCCAAATTACTTACTTTCATCCAGCTGGTGGGAAAATGTTTCACAATAGAATATGAAATTTTTCAGAGGATGTGCTGAGAAATGCCTTATATCTTTCAATTCATAACCTTTATTCGCTCAAAATTTCAGCTCAATAGAGGTGAATAAAAGTTAGGAAAAGTCAAGAAATCTCGTAGTCGCAGCCTCAGTGGTTTTAGAGATACAACTGTTGATACAAAAAAGTTGAATTGACAGCCTCCCCCCCCAACCTTCAAAGGGTTTGCATTGAGTCAACAGATCTATGCCTTAAGGTTTACGTCAGCTCCGGAGATCAGTAAAATATAAGGTTGTCATCTTCAGTGCAACAAGACCATTGATTGATTGGTTTAGTGAGGATTCGTAGTCCAATAGCATTTATTTTGAGTGATCATACTGATTTTCAATTTATTCCTACAAGACGTTACGTAATGAAAAAATATATAACTATAAGGTTGGAAGACATTACGTCATGTATTTTCAATTTAAAATAAAGTTTAAAATTTATTCTTTTGTTCATAGTTGTAATCCTCCTTCAAAGCGGTAATACAAAGAACAATTTTCGATAAGGGGGGCATCAAGAATATGTCAACATGACTTTTAAGGTTTACGTCAGCTCCGGAGATCAGTAAAATATAAGATGCTCATTATCGTGATTGTAAAGCCGCGGGAAATTTTTTCTCTAAAAAACAGATTCCCGGGAAGCTAAACATTTTTTCCAGCCCTGGTAGAAAACAAGAGAAATTAAATAATATACCACTGTCTTGCAGCAGTGGCGTAGCCAAGGGAGGAGGGTTCGGGGGTTTCAACCTTTCAAATTGAATTTAAGGATGTTCATACATTGTTTACAAGAAAAGTTTTAGCCTATGATGTAATTTCTCGTCAAACTGTGCAAGGATGCAAGTCATCTGCAACTGCTGAGATTGCTTGTTCGATCTAGATTAACATCTAAACAGCTATTCGTTATACAAAACTTGAATATATCAGAAATAGCCTAAAGTAAGTTCAGTGTCTCAAAGCTTTTGGTTTGACACTCCTCAAGATGTATGACCTCTATGACGTTACATTTTCTAAACCTTGGGTTGACTTCAGAGCATAAAAGTTAGTGACTTACGGGAATAATATCGTTTTTTGAATCAACCAAGGAGAAAATTGATAAACAATAAAACTGTAGGCTAATAATCTTGCAAAAAAAAAAGCAATCAACTTATGTCTCTAAAACAAAGTTTGCCTAATTTTAAACGAAACTGCATTAAAAGAGCGAGTTTTGCCAATACCAAACATTCAAATATCTCAGTCTGGAATTAGCAACAAGAAAACATAGAGACTTAGCTTTATTTCCGAAAAATGCTAAAGAAAACATGATCTTATCCTTTTACTATGCCACCGGACAGCACCATTTTACAGAAATATTCATACCCACAATTTTGTTGAAAATGCTCTCAGAATGCACCAAACTGAAAGTAATTTTTCAAAATTTTTTTGGGGGAGGCCCCCCAGACCCCCCGCCGCTAAGTGTCGCCTTCGGCGAACACGCCATCGGGCTTCGCCCGCCGGCTGTCAACACCCCTCCTTTCAAAATTTTTGACTATGCTACTGTCTTGCACTGTCAATATTTTTGCCCCCCCATTGTTGAAGGTCTGGCGGCGCCACTGCTATGCAGACATATTGAAAAAAATAAACAAAAAAAACTTCAAAGAAATGCAATAATTAAATGTTGATAGTCGCAAATACGCACATGGACGTTATAGGCAAAACGCACCAACAAACCATGCAAGTCCATAAAAGTGCTTCTTGTATATATGAAAACACACAAATAAGCAGTTAGAAAATAAATGAATAGTGCACAAACGAAAAAACACGACTGTTACAATTTCCCCGCGACTTTAAAATAAAACCATCCCAATTCCGGGTGAAGACCGCAGAACTGGCAACCTTGTTAGATTCTCAATTTGGCATTGGCAACAGTGTTGTTCAGGATCCGGATTTTTGGAGTCTGATCCTGCCGGATTTGAAGAAATTTTTCGGATCCAGATTGGATTGGATTCAATTTTTTCCAAGCTGGATCCGGAACCGGATTATCCGAATCTGTTTAACTTTGTTTAGTTACGTTTCAATAAATTGAATGACATAAATTCTATGTAGTTGCTGTTCTACGTTTCAGGGAAGCTAGCCTCCTTAGATCTGGCAGCACTAGTCTGATACCGATGTACGGGACTGGCAGTCTGTCGCAGTCAAAGCAGCAGAGACAAACCGGCAAATAAGCAATCCACGACATGAAGATAGCCCTACTGTTGTTACGATCAAAGCGGATAATCCGTTATAGTTTCGCATCCCGGTTTGTTTAGGTATCCCTGAACAAAGGCTTTATAAAACATAGCTAAACATAAAGTAAGCGCTTAAACTCTATACAACCCTCATAACACAACTGAAAAGTGGACAAAAAGAAATGTGAACAAGTGCTTCGCGAATTACCCCAAAAGCCAACACGTCGACTGTGCACAAAGCACGCAAGATCAACACAACCAATCAGAAGAGAAAATCAAAAGTTTTACAACACTCTGCATTTTAAATGTACATTGTGTTTTCACATAACCTCAACCAGTAGCCTACCTTTCTCACAGACCTTCATTTGATAACCCTGGTCTAAGGGCTTGATCAGACGGTATAGCCACTTTAACAAGTAGAAATTCTGCCACTGCGAATGACTACAATGCAACCGCCAACCAATCAGAACATGTTATAAGAGGCTACTGTCCAATTGAGACCCTTCTAGCACAAAGAGTTAATGCTTGTTTTGAACTTTATTTGGTAATTACAGAAGAAAAAAGGCCAATAGCAGTGGTGGGAATCGAACCCGCGTCAATGAAATAACTACTTTCTAGCCCTAACCCCTGAAAAGCCAACCAGTTGACAGAAAATCCATCACTTGATTTGCTTTGTAGCCTATCATCTTCTTTTCGCTCTTTTTCACGTCATAGAAAACGTAGCTTATGATTGGTTAGCGGTGCATTCTAGTCAATTGCAGTGGCAGTATTTTTCCTTGTTAAAGTGGCTACCTGATCAGACATAATGTATCCGTTCCAGTCCGACAGGCATGCGAGTATATTTAAACACGTGACAGTAAACATGTTCGAATCACTGAAAGATCATCCCAAACAAAGCTTGTCAAATTCAATGTTAGCTTGAAATCATCACAAGAATATACAATAACCGACTTTCTCTGGTTGGGAAAACCACCTTGCTACCGTACTGTAGCCGAGGATAGTGCAAATACTTCACAATGCGTCATTGTGTTGTAATGTGGTTGCATTGAAGATTAATTGTGAGAATCGTTATTGTCGGACTGAGAAAGCTCATTTGGAGCTTGGCCTTTGTATACTGATACTTGCAGCGGCTTGGAAGCACTAACGCAGGCAGCGGCAGGTCACCGCGATTGTGCGATCAGGAACGCATTGTCATCACAATTAAATAATACATATTTAGATGATGGCATTCAATGAACCGGGTCATCAGTTTTGTGATATACTATTGTCAGTGATGGTATGCGCATACAAAAAATATTGACGCCGTCAGCGTAAACGCAAACGTTCGAAAAACCATACGCCGTATGCGTCAACGCAACTTGTAAAAAAGTTGGCGACGTCAACGTCAGCGCATACGCTAGCGTAAACTCATTTTGTTTGCTAGGTGCCAAACATTCACACTGTATAAACCACTCGAAACAAACAAGTTTTATTTTGAATTTACACGAAGAAACACAAGCATCTGAAAGTGTTCATCTGACATTTTGCTGTGTTTTAGTTCCAATATGTCTTTGCCCATTGAAAACATTCTTTCAACTGCAGCGTTGGAAGGTATTGGCGTGTTGTAGAGAAAAAAATACATTAAAAAGTATGCGTTGACGCTATGCGCTAAAAAACCGCGAAAACTTTACGGCGTAGCCTCAAGCGCAAACTATCCAAAAAAATGTGGCCGCAAGCGTTAGCGCAAACAAAAAGTCTACGCCGCAAGTATGCCGCGTATACGTACATCTCTAACTGATGATGATTATGTGCCTGATCTGATACAGACGTTGGCGATCATGGTCTTCCAAACTTCTCTGTCATTTGCCATTCGTATAAAATCGTTCGTTTTAACTGTTGTGTTTGTGGCCCATTGATTCAAGCTGTTTCAATAAGTTAATCTTTGTCGACCTCTGCTTCTTTTTCCCTGTATCATCCCCAATATCTCTGACTATTGTCTCTGTCTGTATCATCCCCAACATCTCTGACTATTGTTCGGTAAAACTAGGGACGGGACGCGCAACTCCGTTGTTCCTTCAATATTAGAAGGGTCAATTGCCAATTTGACATTTTTTTTACACTTTACTGCTGGCTTGCTTTCAACTAAAAACCTTAAATTACTTAAAACCAACTTCACTCTTCTTATATAACCCATACAAAGTAAAATATTTTGTAAATTACAAAAAAACGTAACCTTTCTAGTGTTGCGGATAAGTCGAAAGCGGATGAAGTTTCGCATTCCTAGGTAAAACCTTGACATGGTCATACATTTAACAAAGAAAAACCTTAGCGGTGAGTAAAAAAGAGTGTGGTTTACAAAAACGAGAGAATATATACAGAGATTAACATTCAGGAAAGTGGTCTTTTTGTTCTCATTTTCTTAAACCACACTTGTTGTTTTCTTCCCGTTTATGCTTTTGTTTGTTTTATTCAGCCAGCCATCTTGACAATATCTAAAATTTAAGAAAATCATCTACAAAACTTCAACGCAAACGTGAATGTAGCCTAACATCGTTGCTAGAAGTGCTTCTCTCACAACAGCAGATCTAGCCTGAAAGCAGCCCACTGTACATTTAAGGTGTACAATCATTCAGAAGCTGATTGTTTCAGTCATAAATTCTAACTGGGCTTGGGTCGAACCAATATGAAGAGTTTGGGAAACAAATAAACGATGACCGAACATGCCGTGCAATCGATTCAATAAACAACTCAGTTTGTCAATTGGATGCTGGTGCTTAGGTTTGGTAGGCCGGTGGTTGAGCAGCAATGGCTTGAAACTCTTGCTGTTTAGTCTGCGACATCGGTTGATAACCTTGCTGGGTGTTCGGGGGTACCACTAAAACAAAAACGATAAGGTTGTTAAAGTAATTTTTAAAACACTATGTTCAGTTCAGCAAGCCATAGCCCTAAAAAAGGCCGTAGGAAATTTTCTCTAGAGCAGGAGTCACCAACCTTTTTTGCATGCGGGCCACTTTAGCACAAGGAAAGCTGTGGCGGGCCGCACTAATAAAATTTTAGGTAGGTTGAATCTTACGCTAGAAAAGAACGCATTTCGTACCCAGTATCCTGAGTTGCATGTTGATAATATTTATCTTAGAATACAGCAGAAACAAAATTAGTTGAACAACGCTACTGCCAGGCCAAGTTCCTTTAATACAGCACTTTTGACTTCTTTAACAATGCCTAGTAAACCAGGCCACTTGTTTTGCGCACTTAGGCTATACCGAAGCGAGCGGTTTCATCAGAATATTCATCGCCAAGCAAGAGTGGTGTTGTCGCTTCGCTTCACAAGATATCTTGCAATTAACAGATTCAGTAAACAAGGGAACGTTTGACACATCGCAATACAGGCAAGTAAGGCAACAATAGTGACCTGCAAACATATCAGCGAAAAATAGGCTCCAATAACAAGAAGAAACCAGGCACCACGAAACAAACGCTTGTGTAAATCACCGAAAAAACGTTTCTATCGTAACTCATGAAAAGTGTTCCCTCTAAAAAAGCAATGAGTTGGTTTTCCATCCTAACCGTAACTTTACAAACGAAGAAACTGAAAGATCAAGAGATATTAATTCGATTCTCGGGGTATGCGCTTGAGCAACACTTTTCAACGACAGCTCTCCATTCAGCAGCATCTAGTGGATGAAATAATTCACAAGCAACACTTCAACAATCGAAAGCTTCACTCTGTCAATCTGGATGACATTTGACAGTGCCTGCGTAAATATTTCAAAGCCTCTACAAGTATACGAAACTGCCAGGATTAAGATCTCAAAGAAGCTTTCTCAATCAGAGGATAAACATTCAATCAGTCAAAAGCAAGTTATAGATTTGTTAATACTTGTATGTTCAATCTCATTGTATTTTTTTAATTTGTCATTCCTATGATTTGAGTATTCCTTAATACGTCACATTGCCCTAGTACAGGGCTACTCAACAAATGTTAGCAAAGTTTCATTTTGACAAGTTGAATATTTTTGCGGTCCGTTGAATATTTCATATGCAACCACAAAAAGTAAACAACCAGTAGCCTACGAGCACAGAAACACTTTTCAGATAGGCCTAGTATGTGACACGACTTGGATTATTGTCTGACACAAACAAAGAAATAAAAAAGGAAACAATGCATTGTGTTTCTTTGTAGTGTAGCTGTGTGGATCGCACATCAGAGAAGACGACAACGCGTTGGGGGGTCTGGGGGCGAAGCTCCCAGCCCCTTGGATAATCACAAAAAATTGCTTTTCCCAATGGAAATCTGTTTAAAGAGGCCCTAAAATGTGGCAATGAGGTTATTCTTTAAGCCCGAGGTCCACCTTCAACACCCAGAAGGTCCGGATTCGGACCGGGTCCGCCAGTTGAGTAGCCCTGCCCTAGTAGGTGATTGATTCAATTCACTAGCATTGTTTACACGTAACTTGACCGAATCAACTCACTTTGCGCCGAAGGTTGGGTTGTCGTCACGTACATGACTTGAGTTTGTCCGCCAGGTGAAGCATTATACTGTCAAAAAGTTGAATAGGTTTAGTTTGATATTTTTGTAAGTCCATAATGTTTAATTGAACCATCGCTAGTGTGCGATAGAGCATAACAAGTCCATAGTGACGTTGTTGATTTCCACAAATGACAATGCTTGTATCCTCTGTCATGATCACTTCCATGAATAGTAGCCCCACCTGGCAACACCCGTTCGAAGTGCAACAGCAGAAGCTTGCACTGACGATGAGGACAATAAGTGCCAACAAGCTGAGGATCGTCATAATGGAGTAGATTGCACCAAGCGTGGCCTGAAAAAAAACATAAGTTTGCAACCAAGTCTATCAGTTATCAATTTGTTTCATCATACCTCAATAAAAATGATGTGACAGAAGAAATCTGATGTGAGATTAATTCGGAACCCTAAAGTTGCTCTTGAAGTGTGACCAGCATAAAAAAAACTTGCTGATTTGTAAAATTTATACCGAACGTGTAGACTTGGTTGGTTTTGAATCTTTATTCTCGGACTGACAAAGCCTTGGTAGGTTAATCCTGGTAGTTTCGCATACTTGTGGAAGTTTTTGACGCCGGGCTGGTTATCGAGATTGGCAGAATGAAGTTTCTAAATTCTGCCTCCAAATGGAGAGCAGTCCTGAAATGCGTTGCTCAAGCGCACACGCCGAGAATCGAATCAGCTCAGCTTCATCTTGAGTCAAGCACGTAACCACTGAGCTAAAGGGGCTAGAGAGCCAGCTTTATTTTGCGACATCACTGGATACCAAGACTGGATTTGTAGACCTAAAATCATCGCCAACTTGGGATCATTGACAAAGCAGCGAGCTTAAAACTGAACCTTTTTTCCGGTTTTAAATCTTTCTGCATTTGTTTCTTACGTCGAATTGAGTTAAGTAGATGGCTCCAGTGATGCCGAAGTAAAACATGGGACCGGTGAAGACCGTGGCGATAATGCTAAACGCTATGTGACAGTTGACCTGAAAAATAAGTTTGCTATCATTTAAAGAAATACATTAGCACAGTGGTTTTTAACCTTTCTATGGTCAAGCACTATCTTTAAACAACTACTTAGTCTGCGGATTTCTAACTTTCCAAAGTGATCCTGAGCGGAAATTGCACAAAATGTTCTCTTTAATATGTATATGAAGGTCAGTGATTTGATTGGAGTAGCCCACACTTTTACTGAAATCAATGCATTTAGGGCCCTCTTAATTAAAACGTTTCATGGAATCCAAACAGGGTGTACAGCAAATGATACTTTATCCAGAATATTCGTTGAGAACTAAGACAATAACTTGAGATATGAAAAAAATGCAAAAAAATAGCAGATTACAAAACATGCTTTTCCATTTGGTGTCATACTCACCAGACATCGACTGCTGTTAGGGCCTCCAGCTGGTACCCCCAGTCCTCCGGCAACAACTACCTGCAAATAGATGAGTATCGTTTTTGAAAGTAAACATTTAACCTTTTATTGATAGGAATGGACTTCGTTCTAGAAACAAAGTTTAATTTAATTTTTCTCGTTTCACTGGCACAGAACACGTAATTTGTTTTCATAGACGTCTTAACAAAACTAATTCATTAATCCACTAGCATGCAGTGATGTACGCGTAGGCTATACAAAAAATATTGACGCCGTCAGCGTAAACGCAAACGTTCGAAAAACCATACGCCGTATGCGTCAACGTAACTGGTAAAAAGTTGGCGGCGTCAGCGTCAGCGCATACGCTAGCGTAAACTCATTTTGTTTGACACGGAATAAAACACTCGAAACAAAGAGGTTTTATTTTGAATTTCCACGAGGAAACACAAGCATCTGAAAGTGTTCATCTGACTCTTTGCTGTGTTTTGATTTCAATATGTCTTTGCCAATTAAAAACATTCTTTCAACTGCAGCGCTGGAAGGTATTGGCGTATTGTAGCAATAAATAAAAATGCGAACAACAGCTAAGACATTAAAAAGTATGCGTTGACGCTATACGCTAAAAAACGCCAAAAACTTTACGGCGTAGCCTCAAGCGACAACTATCCAAAAAAATGTGGCCGTAAGCGTTAGCGTACGGTAAAAGTCTACGCCGCAAGTTTACGGCGTAAAATTTGCGCGTATACGTAGGCTACATCTCTGCTAGCATGTACATAACGAATCCACTTGCATGTACTTGTACGTTGTCATTCGCGCAAGTAGTCCACCAATTTGTGAAATTACTGTAAACTTTCGACAATTATTGTTGCCAAGCTTTCTATTGCAACAGTCATGTGGAAAAAGCAGACAGTTCTTAATTTGGACGTTAGATGGGAAAAACATTAGTCAAGAAAGCAACTAAGATCAAGAAACACATATTTTTTTATTGGAGAATAATATATCCCTAGACTTCTTTTATCCAAACTAATGGCCCTTAACATTTTTCCTTATGGCACCCCTTGAAATAAATAAGCAAAGATATTATAGTGTGTGAGAAGCATTGGCCGATAGATTGCGAAAAAGTTTGGTACTACCGTAACTTAAGGCCAGCATCACATCCATCAGTTTTCAATTGTAAACTAAAAAGTATTTCCAAAATGATCAACAAGCTTGTTGGTCTGACTTGAAGTATTTACTTCAGGCAGAAGAATATTCCATGCTAAAGCAGTCAAAGCTTGACTTTGTTGCTGTGCATTCTACACAGAGCGTCAAAATGGTTTGGTTTTTGAATCTTTATCCTCGGACTGACAAAGCCTTAATAGGTTATTCTTGGTAGTTTCGCATACTTGTAGACGAATGTAGAGGCTCTTGACACAGGGCTGGTTACCGAGATTGGCAGAGTGAAGTTTTCCGATTGTTGAAGTGTTGTTGCCGGGGAATTATTCCATTCACTAAATGTTAAGACATGCTTACGTGTATTTTGTGATGAAACAGTCACTGCATTGCAAACTCACACACCCCTTGACTCTAGGAACGGTTAAGTTCATAAAACTGTTTCTTCAGTTTTGGAAGATTGTCAATGTAAAAGGGTTAAGAGCTAATTTGCACTTTAGGGATCCGGTCAGAGATGTTGTAAGGTCTGACAATGACATTCAGAGAAAGAGTTTAACACAGTTGGCTAATTCAGTCAAATGTATGAGTAGTGCTCAAAGAAAACGAGTACAACAGTTGTCCAGTTTGACAAGCTCAGCTTTTCATCATATGCCTACCTGCTTAGGTCTAGTTGATTAGAAATGTTACCATAGGCCTACCTCAGGGATATGGCCTACCTGCTTAGGTCTAGTTGATTAGAAATGTTACCATAGGCCTACCTCAGGGAAATGGCCTACCTGCTTAGGTCTAGTTGATTAGATTAGTTATCAGAAATGGAAGTGTTTAAGGGATTGCCAATCGCAATCTTCCCACACGGCAATCTTCCCACACGGGCAATTTTCTGGCGGGCAACATTCCCACACGGGCAATTTTCCTAGTGCCACTTCTCAGTATAGATCCCATTGGAAGGGGACAAAGGTTAACTGACGGGTATCATGACACAATGCGAAAGTGAAACTGACGGGTATCATGATACAATGCGAAAGTGAAACTGACGGGTATCATGATACAATGCGAAAGTAAAAGATTTCAACCTTTGGTTTCCATAAAAGATCACATGGACAACTCACCCACAATCCGCACCAAATTCCTTCTGCTATTACTTCTTTGTAAATTCCCACTAGAATGACTCCACAGATTATGCATAAAGACCCCAGAACTATTTCCGCTATCTGAGAACAAAGTTTGCGTTTACGTTATCCGGCCTGATGCAACAGTTGCTGAGCTGTGGTTACCAACGTACAACAATGCAAAAACATTAAATGATGATTGATGAATTTATCACAGTGACAATTGATTACAACTACTTGACGGTAATTGTCGACAGTGGAACTGCCGCGCTCTGAAAAGAGCGGTTCTCGTGGGGTCTTGTGCTGAGCATTTCGGGTCGAGGTTCGGTTTTGACAGTCTTCGTTTCGCATTTGTATGATGCTACTTACAGGGGGGATCGTTTCGCATTTGTATGATGCTACTTACAGGGGAGATCGCGGGAAGGTGGCTGTCCACCGTCAACATTTGAAGTCACTACGCAAAAAGATCTCAACACGCACAGCTTTGCTAAGGTTTCTGGCCGGCTCAGGCTGGGGAGCCGGAGTTGACACTCTGCGCATTGCCACCATTGCGCTAGTTCACGCTCCTGCTGAATGCTGTGCACCTGTCTGGAGCCGCAGTGCCCACTGCCATCAAATCGACACTGCCATAAACGACGCCCTGTGTATCGTGACAGGTTGCCTGCGACCTACACCGTCGAACAATCTCCCTGTCCTTGTAGGCATCCAACCAACTGAGCTTCGTTGTGAAGAAGCCATCCTGTCTCTTTCTCCTCGCGCTACCAACCCCAACCACTTGCTCCACTCAAGTACCTACGAGTCTGTGAGCGAGCAACCTCGGCGACTGAAATCGAGACACGCATTTGCACGTGCCGCACAACCCCTGATGAAAACCGCTAAAGACCAATCCATCAGTGCGGCTACCTGGGTGGACCACCAATGCAGCTCGGAGTGGAAGAAGAACCCCTCAAGGCTCCAAAGTTTCATCTCTGACACCAGCCCCCACACAACCGGAATGTGTTGGCCAAGGAAGGCCTGGGTGTGGCTCAACCGCCTGCGTACTGGCGTCGGACTATTGTTACAGATAATCGTTCTCCAAATCAAACGTCACATAAAACTGTTAAGGTCTACTTAACCTGGAATCTTACGTAATGGAATATTGCTAAAAAATGAGCAGAGATTTCCAGGCTTGTCCATGGGAATGGGATTCCCACGGGAATCCCATGAAAAATGTCCCATGGGATGGGATGGGATGGGACAGCACGAATTGCATTTCCCATGGGACAGTAGCTAGGCATTTTTATTTAAAAAATGGTATGAATTGTCATAGATAGACAACTTTTCTGAACTTTAAAGTTAACAAAGTCAATAAATTTTGTCGTTTAGTATCTCTTTTTGTACATTTAGTCCTATCTAGTACACATTAGACTTAAATTTCCACAAATTTAATAACATTTATTGAATTGTATTTTGATGGGAATCCCATGGGATGGGATGGGATAGGACGGGACAGGCATGAATTGCTATGGGATGGGATGGGACAGAAAAAAATGTCCCATGGACAAGCCTGGAGATTTCATCATCCTTTTGTAACACCTGTGAAACATTGCACAATCCTTTTCAACACCTGTGGGGAATGCTTCACAATGTTTATCACTGTTAAGGCACAGTTGCAAGTTATGTGTTTTGAAATATCCCAAGTCAGTTTCGTCATTTAGAATTGTTGCTGGAAAGGTTGGTCGAATATTAAAACTGTATTGGTTGTGCTTACTAACTAGACGAAATTTCCGTCTTTTATCGTAGTAATTTGTACTGTGGTGACAAGTTTAAGTGCGAACGGTGTTGCCCTCTCTTTTTCGACAGCCTGTGGCTATTTTTTCCTGAAATACAATTCGTGAAAGACGTTTTCAGAAGAGTATTTTTTCGGTGTCATCGCAAACAGACGAAAGGATTTGGGAAATTTATGTTACAACTTTCCCACGGAGATATTATGGTTTTCCGCTGTAACCAACTATTCCGCTCCAACATGCACAAATATGGGATGGCTCCATCCGCGATCTGTAAGTGTGGCAAGGAGGAACAAACTGCAGACCAGACCACTTGTAACTGCGCCATCTACCATGCGCCAAATGGTGTGCGTGGTCTGCGTGAACTGGATGATGAATCAATTCAATGGCTGCTCGACACCTGCCCAAACATCTAGACCGCGTCGACGCCACTGCCCAAGGGTGGTAAAAGGAAGAGGCGAGCCAATCGAGCCCTAGAGTGGCGAAGAAGGTTCAAACGAAGAAGAACTACTTGACAATTTTGACAATTAATACTTTTGATTATTTATAAAAGTTAAACGACACACACGGTAAAAACAACATTAGTAAAACTACATTCCTGAAACACGAAAAAACAATAATAATCTCATTCTCTGTGCGCTAAAAGTACATAGGCCTACGTTGACGGTTTCACACGATTTCGAACTCTCAAGTCTCAACCTTGGGAATACACTTAACCGGTTCGTAACTGCAATCTGCTCACTCATGGAAACATACACTTGGATACAAACACACACTTTGAAACACACACATATGAATCCGATGCAACTGTAATGAACGACAGTACAGTGAACAGAGCGTATGTAGCAGAGTAGACACGAATAACTTATGTATGAGGGAATCTGATCAAGAGTAGCAAGGCATATTCATGCAGTGATGTTTTTCTACCACAAAGTTCACTCAAAACCAACTCACTGCTAATCCTCTCACGGTCCTCCAATGTTTCACATCCAGTCCAGGAGGAGTGATTGGCTGCTGTACCGTTGTCATGGCAACGTTAGGAGGAACAGTTGCCATTTCAAGTAAAAGTGAGATCAATTATTTGCTAACAACTTTACAAATTAACAATTGTCTAGGTATTTAGAATCCACGCGGTTACAATAATTTATGCGATCACGTTTGTGGAAGCGGCGAGTGCAAGGTCAGGCTAAACGTAGAGCAGGCACATGTACCACACCGCCCGTGAAGTGATGTAACAAGGGGATGCAAGGTGTGGCCCGCGAGTGGTAACTATTTTAAGGTAGGAGCCAAACCTGACCAGGTATGGGATTCAAATTTACTTATCATAAACTGTCCGATATTACAAGCAAACGTCGGCGAATTCCAATCAAAAAGAATAGGCTGAAAATGAGTTAAACATGAAGCATTGCTTGTCCATTACGTTTGTGGAAAAAGAATCTAAAACGTTTGCTCGTAAAATTGGACAGTTCATGAAAAGTAAATTTGATGTGGATGTTTTTCCTATTTACAAAACATTCCAAATTTGTTCGTATTTTCAACTAAAGCCCCAGACGCCTTCGTCTTTCTGCTCAAATGTCCAATATAGTTTTACATATCCGTGTGATTCGGCATTGACATTGACGTAGGCCTATGTCAACCAGACATTTGACCACGAGAGTACGGGAGCATCTGAACTTCAGAGACTTAACGAAAACTGCCATCAAAGACCATATCATGGAATGTTCTTTTTGTACAGATCAAAAATTCTCTATCGACTCATTTAATACTTTGCGAAAGACAAACCCCAATTTGACACAAAAATTCAAAGCGCTGTTAATCAAACGCTACAATCCAAATTTAAACAAACAATTATTTGCGGGAGGCGCGTCCATTCTCCTCATCATTTACTAGATGTATCACGTACCCTGTGATGCAAATTCTTTTGTAGTTATGTAGTTGCCTTTTCCTAATGTAGCCTAAATTTTTTTCCGTCTGTCTGTCTGTTTTCCACACTATTGCTTTTAATCGGTACGTGTTTCTTGATGCTTACATGGCCACCTAAAGATATGGCCTGATTTGTCACATTTTGCAGAAATTTCCAGGTTTTTCTAACTTTGGGCGAACGTTTAAATATTTTTTTTTAAAAGTTAGATTTTTACGCTTTCTTTATTCTTTTCCCCAGATGACACAATAGGTTTTAACATTCTCACATGTTGAAAAACAAAGAAAATTTGATTTCGAAGATTTTAGTCAGACTGTTAATTTTCAATAACAGTCTGATTTTGCGTTTTTCAGTTTACTTTTTCTCATTTGCTACTGCTTCCCCAAGGCAACAAAAAAGTTTTATGTCATTAGGAAACCGCAAAAAGTAAAAACATCTCAAAAAATGTCAGTCAAGCACTAGCAGTAGCTGTAATCAAAATCTGCAAAATGTGACAAATCAGGCGCATCTCCAGGTGGCCATGATGCTTATAGTCAGTTACCTTCAAGAAGTTGAAACTTATTGCATTTTTATAAATATTTTCAGATTCCTGATGAGGACTTAAGTTAAGCCGAAAACGTTTGACTGTCAAAGCTACTTGTAAATATGTAAAATATATTGTTATAACTTAATAATAATATGAAATAATGTTCAAATAATGTTCATGAAATAATGTTCAACCTTATTGTATTGTTGTGTCTTGCCTGTCTTTGGTACAAGAGAGTAAACTCTCTCCCGAAACTATATTTCATTGTGTTGTTTTTGTTTTTTCCAGACACCCATTTTTGAGATTGTCACTACTACCTTTTTCTAGATTCTTGCTACGTTGACGTCACAAGTTGACGTGTATTGTCTTCGCTGTGATGGTCAAAAATTTCTTTCACATTTCTTTGACGTTACACATTCATCTAGGAATTGTGATGGTGCGAATCTCATAAATCATTTTGGTTTGAACCAGAGTTGGATCAATCACATAATTTTCAGTTCAACCATATTAATACAAATACACCATCAATGTTTTTAATTGGGCTACTATAGCTATTGCCTGAATGTATGTTGTTTTTTATTTGTGTTTGCAACTTGTTTTTTATTTCCTTTTTTTTTAAATTTTCTGAAAGGTGTTGCGATCGTGCTAAATTTTTTTCAACTTAAGAACTTATTTCGGGCACAAGCACGCATTAAAGTTTGCGTTTTGTCGCTTCTACCTTTTTCTCAACTTTTGCTATGTTGACGTGTATTGTTTTTGCTATGATCATCAGAAATAAAAAAACAATTAAACTAAACTGAACATTACAATAACATTGTTCTAAAATTTTAAAATGACAATTATAGGCCTAATTAAAATTACATTAAAACTTCTAATTACAATTACATGAAAATGTGTAATTAATTACATACAATTGTAATTGATCCAACTCTGGTCTCGAACACACTTCAACGCTCTCGTTTTGTCGCTTTTACCTTTTGCCAGAATTCTACATTGTTATGACAAGTGATATTTTTCGGTTTGATGGTCCGAAACAAAACATGAAACAGAATCATATCGAAGTTCATAATCACGAGCTTAGCGTACGCACCACCCTCGTTAACCAACAGGCCAGCCACCAAATCCTTCATGAACCCCCTGAACCACCCTCATAAAATCCCTCATAAACTTTCCTCATGAGTCTCTTTTATCAACTATTCCCATGAACCGTTAGCTCAGTGGTTACGCGCCCGACTCATGATCTGGTTCGACTCTCGGGGTGTGCGCTTAAACAACGCACTTTCAGGACTGCTCTCCACCTAGTGAATGGAATAATTCCCCGGCAACAACACTTCAACAATCGCAAAACGTCACTCTGCCAATCTCGGTTACCGGCCCTGCGTCAAGAGCCTCTACAAGCATGCGAAACTACCAAGAATAACCTATCAAGGCTTTCCCAGTCCTAGAATAAAGATTCAAAAACCAAACCAACCCAACCCCCTGATGAACCTGCCTCATGAAATCACAGCTACAATGCTACCGACGGATCTAAATTACTCTACTCTTCGATAAATAAACTGTTGGTTGCAAATTACTTCTCAGTTGTAAAAACTCCAATATTTAAATTTCCGCATGTCCAAGAATACAACGCTTCCTTCTCGACTTCTTCAAATGAAATGCTGTTACAGGTTGCATAAGCAGATGAATGCAGCATACCTGCCTAGCGTCTGAAGCTGTGCCTAAAGGTGCGTCTACAGTCTACACGACGACTGTTTTCTTGTGTAAGCTAGCTTAACTTCTTGTTTGTTTAAGATAATCGCGATCGCGTTTGGTTCCGCTTACAAGCAAACATTTGGAAAGCTTCGGCGTTTACAAACAACTCGCCCTTGCCTTGCAACTGCACTGAATTTGGCTGAATCTGTTCATCACAACTTCGCGTTCCGCCTTCGAGCGCAACATCAGTGACGTTACAATTAACTAACATTGCTGTGCTTTGAAATGTGCCACTCAATCACAATAAAACGATTTGACTTTATTCGTTTAACGTTTCACAACGTCACGCAGACGATTGCAAATAGAGTTTTAACTTTTAATCCTACTGATGGCTTTTATAACGATATTGTCAGCAGCTGCTGCCGACAACAAAAGAAATGAAATCAGTGTTGATTCGCGAGGAATTGTAGACTATGTTACGCATGATAGCGTTACTGCTTTGGCACAGTGGAATAGGCTACGTTAAAGTGCCTTCCAAAATCAGGGGCGCCGGAAGCGGGGGCAGGGGGGCGGATGCCCTCCTGACCTCAATTTTGTGTGGAAGGGGAGCAATGGTGCCCATTTAAGGTTATGTAAGCTACTGCACATTTTGCAATACGATATAACAATTTCAGCTGTTCGGTTTTAGCCTAATTATAATCTTTCATTTCTGCCTCAAAATAATATTCACGACACAAAATTCTGTAACACAGTAGGTTAGCCTACATCATTATAACATAGCATGATGCTGATGCCCTTCAGTGCCATTGTTCTCTTTACACCGGACACTTGTATCATTACTCGATGATGAGCTGATAGCAGGCCCGTAGCCAGGGGGGTCTAACCCCCCTGAAAAAAATTTTGCCTCCCCTGGCAAAATCCCAACATTCTCGAGCAACAGCTACAATTATAATGATTTTGCCCATCTTTCCCGTTGCAGAGCTCCAACCTAGGCCCAATTAACTACAATTTTAAGATAAAATATAGTAATATAATATATATAAAAATATATATAACATATATATAATAAAATATATAGGCTATAACTACAATTTTGAAAGAAGGGGGTTTTGACGACCGGCGGGCAAAGCCCGACGGCGTTTTCGTCTAAAACGACACCCAGCGGCGGGGGGTCTGGGGGGCCTCCTCCAGAAAATTTTGAAAAATTACCTTGAATTTGGTGCATTTTGAGAGCATCTTCAACAAAAATGTGGGTATAAATATTCCTGTAAAATGGTGGTGTCAGGTGGCATAGCAAAAGGATAAGATCATGTTTTTTTCGGCATTTTTCGGAAATAAAGCTAAGTCAGTCTCTATGTTTTCTTGTTGCTTATTCCTGGCTGAGATGTTTGAATGTTTGGTACTGGCAAAACTCGCTCTTTTAATGCAGTTTTGTTTAAAATTAGGCAATTTTTTTTTAGACTGAAAGCATCATTCCCAAGAATAAAGAGACTGAAAGCATCATTCTCAATATCGTGACGTCACACGCGTGCCAAAGGGGGGGGTTGTAACCCCCAAAACCTCCTGGCTACGTCGCTGGCCATTGATATCCAAGACGTCTTCATGATATCCCAGTATGGTTTTAGTTTATATTTTATCCATTTCTTTCTCACTATAAGTATAATCTACTTTAATAAATGCTTTAATCTACGTCGTTAACTACTAAAACATTTTTAAGGGTGGGGGGGCATGGCCCAATGCACCCCCCTGCGTACGCTAGTGTCCGTACTTATAAGCAGTAGGCCGTGTCAATACTTTTATACCGGTATCTAAAATGAGCGAAGGGCCACAACATCAATTTCCTTTCAGAAACATCAGCATTTCAAAATGCTGATCGCTAAGTCCAGCTCGCTTTGGCTTTAAAATGTCTTTTCCAAGGGCACAAAAAATGGATTTACGGGGACGCAACATTTCCTATGATAGACTGTATACGTCGGTGACGTTAGCCGAGTAGCTTTTAGAACGAAGCATAACATCAGCCGGAACTATAAAGGCTACGCGAAAAGGGATTCCGACTGAAATTAGGAGTATAGAGTACCGGGAAAAGTTTTCCTATGAAGTGTTTTGGGAAGCAAACCAAAAGATTCTTAATCTCCATTCATACGTAGTGGAGACTAAAAGTACGGGCAAGCGCAATGTGTTGCTCCCATCGACCATGCAGTCATTAGGCCTACTGAGCGTTACAAAAGACGACGGAAAGAAAAAAAAAAAAAAAACAGCAATCTATAAGCTGTACGACTTCACTAAAGATGGTACATAACAGACATAGACGACCAGAGAATCGGATTTCACTCATGTAAGCCCAAATCTCGTCGCTGGACAGTCACAGCATTTGCTTATGTGCTGGACACGTGCAGAATTAATGCTTCAACTATATTAGCTTTGAGTCTGCAAAACGACCCAAACAAATTTTCTTCTTTTAATTTTGGTTGGGACCTGGCGATGTCGTTAGTTCGACTGCAAATTGAGTCCCGCCCCTTGCGGGGTCTCTCGATAACAATACAACGAAAAATAGAAACGGTAATAGGGAAAAAAACGATACCACCAAGTTCATCGTCAGGTTTACTACCATTCAAATCTGAAAACCGGCGAAGATGTAAACAATGCTTACAAGAGGCTACTGGGGAAGTTGGTGCAAAGAAAAGAAAGCAGCTACCGGCAAACTGTAGTCAATGCCAAAGATGTGGCCACTCGGTATACCAAATACATTCTACTAGATTTGTGCCAAACTTGTTTTTGTTTTGCACATGAGCTTTCGGACTAAATGTAAATGTCTGCAAAACCTTTTGTACCAAGCTAAAGATTGAAAATTTGTGTTGTATTTCCAGACGTTTAATATAAAATCGTCGTCGGGAGACGATCATCATAGATCCGCCGCCAATGTGTGAGACCGGGCTGGAGGCTTCCAACTCTACCAAGCCTGCCCCCGTTACCCGTAATATCATCGCCATTGGGCTTTGTTTCGGTCCTGGTCCAAATTGAGACAAAGGCCATTCGCTTGTGTGGTTGTTTAAGGTGGTCGTGACTACGCGAGGGCTACGCACACACTCTTGGCCAGCTCCATGTCCACTGCGGTCCAATAAGATCGGAACGTGCAGATTCAGGGGAACCGGTTGCAACGGGCTGCCGGGTGCTCTGTTCATTGAGGCCCGCCTTACAGGATGCCTGCCCGTCAGACACTGCCCTCTTCCGCCAAAAAGAGATTGCCGTTGGGGACTTTTAACGTGTGTCTATTAGCCCTAGGAGTTGCTAGGGATTAGCCTAGTTTTCAGCTTGGGTTCACCTCTACACCACGTTGAGGCCACGTTCACCTCTACGAAATCGGAGTGTCTAAGGAGCTGACTTTGTTCAGCCCCCCATTTTATGGAGATGCCTCTTAATATAAAATAAGCAATAATAATAGTAGCCAACCAAGTGAGAAAACCATTTACCTCTTGTACTTACTGATTCAGTGTATAAAAGCAACGCAATAGTAAGAAAGAAACGCAAAACAATCAACTAAGGAACGTGGTACAGAACGCTTAATTGATTACACGCGTTGGTGGTAATCAATTCCAGCGTCTGTACCAGAAAACGCTGAATGTAATTATGTAGTGAAGCAGGTCACAAGTTACATAAAATCAACGTAAATAAAATAACGACTATAACACCTCCCCCGATAATTTTTATACACAAAAAAAAAATATGAACAAGACACCGAATTAAACAATAAAACTCAAAGTCGGAAACGAGCCGGAGGTCTGCGGCGACGGCTCGACCTTCGTGGGTTGTGTGGCCAGAATTCCGGTACAGTCGGTGTGTCGTCCGAATCCGTTCGAGCTGAGGTGGAGACAGCGGAGGAGTCGACTGTTGGTGCAGGAGTTTCTCCCGGCTCCTGGTCCTCCGATGATGCATAGCGAGGTTGCAGTTGGTCCATATGGCGCCTCCACGTCGGACCATGCGGCAGCAGACGTACAGAGAGTACGACACAAAGACCTAAGGTGAAACGCAGGGCGCTACAGATTCAATTCCAGTGGTTGAAGAACCTCCAGAATTGTCTCTCATATTCCTTTCGCGGACATGTCTACAGTTGCAACAAAGCCCACTGCCCGCTCTTTGATGACACCTCCGTGAAGGAATCGCAAACACACTGCAACCAACTCACGTTTAGCTAAGTGTTTATACTCATTATTAGGCTATGTTATTTTTTTCATGAATCTGATTTTGGGTGGGCCCACTGTCAATCTGGGTGGGCCTGTACCAATCAGGCTCACGCGGTAGATCCGCCCCTGCTTCCATCCTCGCTGCCTACACACTATGCACCTGCGCGTTAACAAATAACAATCACCACTCCTGAAAGAATAAAACACAAGTGTTGCCATTGTTGTTTCAATCTTACAAAATACAGTAAGCTAAATGCAAAAAGCCAAACGGAAAATTTGGAGCCAAACCAATATGAAAAAAGCCAAAATAAGGCCAAAAGGCCAAACCCAATTTTTTTTGCCAAACGACTTCGAAAAGGGCCAAATTTGTGAAGTTTAGCCGTAAGGGGCCAACCTGGCACCTCTGATAATAATGACCAACACAGTCAACACTCTGTAGAATGTGTAGACACTTTTATTATAACACATATGCATGCATGGTTTGTATATCATACACACCTTTAAGATTAACCAATGACGACAAATATCAATATTCTGATACTTTGAGGTCATTGACCTCTCAGGGTCATCAGAGGTCAAATCTGACTTACCTCTCAATCTTAAAATGACCCTTCTGGTATGTGCTAACACTGGTTAAAATTTCATGCTTTAGTCATAATTTGCACAATTGGTTTGATTATGAGAGGTTATCAGCTGTACTATTAAGGGGTTAGCGAAACAAATTGATCCGCTAATGGCAATGAAGCATGAGTTCTTCGATGAGGTCTCTGCTGTCATTGCTCTGCTCAAGAAGATTTCAGATTTTGTGTTCCGCAAGGATGAACCTGAGGACAAGTGGGTGAAGATCTTTACTAGAGACGAAATTTTCTGTTGCTCTCCAATCTGGTTAGCGTCATCGTCTCTCTTCTGGTCAGTAATGCGTTTGTGGAGCAGGTGTCCTCTCTTGTTTCAGCTCAGTGAACCAAGAAAAGAATCAGACTTAGTGAAATGACAGTTAAATCTCTAAAGACGACAGTTAAATCTCTACATGAGAGCTAAAGCCTAGACTTGAGCTCTCATGAGATGCAGAAAGTATTTTTTACGAATAAGGAGTTGCTGGAACAGATCGTTGCTGGCAAAAACCATCGCTTTTGATATATCATAGCTCGTATAAGCAGTGGCGTAGCAACGCAATAGGCCTATACCGCTCTTGGTTTTTTGCACAAAATGCCGCCCCCATTTAACAGCGTCGTAAAAGCTGATTAAAATTCCACTTAACAAAATAATTAAAACAGTGTTTGTTTAATTTTACTGGAAGTTCAAAAATCAATACGTCTAGTTTTCATTGAAACAAATTCAGAAATTGTATCGTCAAAAGATAATGTCTCGACTAAATCACTTTCAATGGACAGTATTGCTGCGCAGACAGCCTGCTTTCTCCCACAGTCGGTCTCAAGTAAGATTTTATCAACCCAAGTTTTAAAAAACTTCTTTCACAGCTTGCGATAAAAACTGCAGCAGTGACTCAGTGAGGTCACACGTGAAGACGGAGGAATCCCGTTTATCTACCATAGACAGATGGTAAAGGTGGCAGTTGACTCGATGACCTCACGGTCTCTTCCTGTCTGCTCACGAAAGCGAAATAAAATGAAAACTAATCTAAACTTAACTACCAAAGCTAAATTGACTGAACAATGTTATAGCATAGCTTACAAGTTACAACCGACATTCTATTATGACTTCGGCAGCATGAGGCTATCATTATACCATCACAAATACCACATAATGAGTCACAATCTAAAATGTTGCAAATTAGTTTAGAGGCATAACTTGTATAATTTTTTGGCTTCACTTAGATCAGTGTTAACTTATGTTGTTTAAGTCTGAGTCTCTTTGAGAATAAATTAATGTGACTGTCTTTGTTCGTTTAAAATATTATCACATTTTGCCGCCCTCCAGCAAAGTGCCGCCCATGGATTTATTCACAAGATCCAATTAGAGCAGGAGCCAGGTCGATTTATTTGACTGTCTGGGTCAGTAAGGTTTGACAAGTGTTTCTAGACTGAAATTTTGTGTAGATTTCGAAAATAAAGTTCTTACTTGCACTAGCCTGACCGTTTTCTCTGTAAAGACCTGTTGTTATACTCTTATCAAGAAAAATGCGTATTTCATTGTGACATGATTAACACGCAGTGAAACTTCACTGATCTTCGAAATTACATTCTAACTTAGCTTGAAATATGATATTAATGCTGTTTTCTCGTTGGGTTAATAAAAACGTCATAAACTCCTGAATTAGTCTTTGTTTTACTCTATCTGGAGGCATGGCCATTGGTCACTGCCGCTCGACATAGTGCCATAGAATATTATCAGATTACAATATATTATCCCCCAGCATTCTACTGAAGTTTTTGAGAATATTATTAACAGGGAATTTAGTAGTAACATGTGAGAAACAGGAACGCCGGATACAATCCATTTCGGATGACATTGTATTTGCTGTGACCAGGGGCTAGTTAAACCTCAAAAACATCTTTTGCTTGGTCTCATGGCCTGGATGTGAAATCCATAAGCTTGAACATGGTAACGGATGGAGTAAGAATAGGGAATGTACATGCTGAATTGGTTCACAGGTCCTATGGTTCCTGATTGTCTCAGCGATCAAATTGAAGAAGTTCCAGATAAAGAAAGTGATAGTGAAAGAGAAGCAGAGGAAACTGATGACTTAGATAAGAAAATTAGTTGTTCATTTGAGATGTAGGTCCGAATTCAAATGTATGTCCCTGATTTAGCTTCTGTTTAGCTTTGGCATAAGTTCCAGTTCTAAGTAGCCTACAGCCCTACAGCACCAACGAAATATCTTCTGTATGAATATACTGTGTTATTCCTTCGAACTTTTGAAATGTAGCCTATCGCTTGTAAACTTAAATCGGTTTTCGTGTAAAGCTGTCTTATGCAAGTAACTTATGCAAATTGATATCTTCAAGACATAACTTCCCTGGGTATAATTAAATTTCCGCAAGATGATGATGATGTTGTTTTTGCTAGTTTGTTTTACTTGTTTTTGTCATTGTTTTCATGTCGTCAAGTTATAGCCTATCCATTTTGTGAGTCGTGCAAGGCCTATGGTGCGTTGCGCTTGAAATGGCTTTGCCCGTGGTAGGATTTCTTTGTGGGGTTTTCTTTGCCTGCCTTGCTCTTCTTTGCTATGAGCTAAACGCATCAAGACGTGTTCCCCTTATGACCATCAGCACTCTTGATAACGCACCATGGCCGATCTTCATAGCAACTGTCCATACAAATCTTAAATATATCAGCTAAAGCTATGTGGGCTAATAAAGCTATAGCCTAAATATATGTTGTTTTCGTAACATTTTCTTCTTTTTTTTATTTTCCCTTTATATCTTAAATTTTTCTGAAGGTGTTGCGACCGTGTCAAATTTCTTTCAACTCAATAACTTACTTCGGTCTCAAGCACGTTTTAACGTTCGCGTTTTGTCGCTTCTACCTTTTTCTCGACCTTTGCTATGCTGACGTGTATTGTTTTGATATGATGGTCAGAAATAAAAACAACTGAACTGAACTAACTGTCATATAAGAGGCTACGGTGCCTACAAGGGTCTGTGATAGATTTGCTTCAGCTTTTGGAACTTTGCTAACATCTACAATTCAACATGTCTCTGTTCATATGTTCTATCTAAGATATAAAATTTAAGCTTTCTGTTTACCTTTCATAGTTACTGAACGTACAGTAAGTTACTAGATACCAGAATATAGAAATGACAAAGTATTTTGTCTGGTGATTGAAACTTTTTGCATGTTACCATATTGCGTATAAATGTATAATCAGACAAAAAGTGTTCATTTTGATCATAATATCAAGTCACGCTGTTCCTATATCTTTAGTTTAGAATTTACTGTTCATTAAAATCATCTTTTATTGCCTCTTACTGTTTCCTGTGATGTATACCATCTTGATAAACATTCAGTCACATAACAGACGGATATACTGTAGCGATATTGTCGGGTAGGTTATCATCTCAGAAAATACTTAATATAACAAAAATGGTCAGGCTAGTGCACGTAAGAAAATTATTTTTGAAATCTACGTAAAATTTCAGTCTAGAAACATTTGTCAAACCTTACTGACCCAGACAGTCAAATAAATCGATCTGGCTCCTGGTCTAAATGCGTAGCTAGGCTACGCCACTGTGTATAGCCTAAGTGCAAAGATTATTTCAAAAACTTAGGCTATGTTTCGTTTTGTATAAATATTTAATTGTTAGGTTGTCCTTATTTTGGGGTCTATGTCGATAATAACCCTGATTATAATACTCTAATTTGGCCTAACTACAAACAATTCATACTTTTATAGCAAGGCTACTCAACTAGCGGACCGCGGTCCGAATCCGGACCTTCTGGGTGATGATGGTGGACCTCGGGCTTTTGGAAGACTAATCTCATTGCAACGGTTCAGGGCTTTTTTAAACAGATTTTTACTGGGTGGAAACAAAATTTTCTGTGATTCTCTTAGTAGCCTATAGCTACGCCATCAAGACCCCTGAACACTTTGTCATAAATTCAAGTGGAGATACATTTTACCTAAAAAAATGGTTCGGTACTGGCACTAATAGTTTAAATTTCGTGGTTGCGTATGAAATAATTTATTCATCGGACCGCTAAAAACATTCAACTTGTCAAACCGGACCATTGTTGACATTAATTGAGTCACCCTGTTTTATAGTATACACCTATACAGTACACTATACACCAACGATCAAGCAAAACCCCCCAACGTACGTCGTTTCATTTACGCCGACGACCTCTGCCTAGCTACCCAATCAAAAAACTTCTCGGTGATAGAAAAGACCTTAACAGGAGCACTCTCCGAGTATTCCACCTATTACAAGTACTGGAGCTTAAATGCAAACCCTTCCAAAACCCAAGTAACATGCTTTCACTTGAACAATCATAAGGCTAGCCAAAAACTCATCATCAATTGGGAAAACACTGCATTACAATATACCCCCTTTCCTGTATACCTTCTTGGCATAACACTGGGCAGGACCCTATATCCTATAAGACACACCTACTGAAACTTAAGAAAAAGTTATCTGCTCGCAATAACCTTTTGCAAAAGCTGGGAAACTCAAACTGGGGAGCAGTTGAGCACACACTGAAGCAAACAGCACTGGCTTTTTGTTATTCGACCACTGAATACTGCGCTCCAGTATGGGCTAGGTCAAGCCACACTAAAGTAATTGACTCCGAATTAAACCAAGCATGTAGAACCATAACTGGCACACTCCGTCAAACACCAGTCTCCGACCTCTATAACTTAGAAACTATAGCTCCACCTCATATCCGAAGAGAATTCGATACAAAAAAGGAAAGAGCAAAACAAATATCCAACCAACGCCCACCCTCTCCATGAACACAAACGTACTCCAACAAGACTCAAGTCAAGCAAGAGCTTCATCAAAGTCGGCCCATTGGAACACACCAGCGCGGCAGCTGCGCGATTAGAAATGTGGACCTCTGAGCCCGATAGAACACAACATCCTGCCATCCCAAGTCCTTCCGAAAATCTTTAACAAACTTCCACCATTGAGAGAAGAGAGTGGTGCTGCCTAAATAGAGCCCGCTGCAGAGTCTGGAGAAATAAAAGCAACCTTTTCCGATAGAAGATGACTCCTGACAGGCTGACTCAACATGTGATTGCAGCCTAGAAAATCAGACGATGAAGCACACCCTCACCAACTGCCCCCTTAGCCCTTCATGTGATGACAACTACCTCAAAAACATCACAAACAATGCTCTTACCTGGCTCCGACACTGGCGTAACAAGCTATGGATGAATGAATAGTAGGCCAATGTAGCGGCGGTATGGTTGAGTGGTGAGAACGTTTGCACCACGTTCGCAAAGGACGTCGGTTTGACACCGTTCCAGAGTTGCGACTGTATCTCGGCAAAGACACTTAACAGTAACCAACAGTTATACAATGCATTGTTTTGACAATTACATTTACTCTGCTCGGTTGTTAATATATGGCGCTGTTGAAACAAAATAACTTGACTTAATAATGGCATGCTAAAATAAGGGTACAGTAGCAGCTGACTCGATGGCTATATACCTCTTCGCTGCTTCCTTTTGTATTGCACTTGTGATCGCAGTGAAGGCTAAGTTTTTTGTTATATGTTGTCACAATGAGAGATAAACGTGATTAAGTTAGCCTACTACTGGACCCCCATGTCAACTTTACTGGATAGCTTATATGAAACTGGGAAGGCTAAACAAACAAATTATTGAAATTCTTGCGAGGTCGGATAAAAATTAAAACGTAGTTTCGATTTCAAACTTAAGTAATCACTAAACTTCTATGGAATTCAAGTTTTTATTTGATGAGTTTGGGCAAATACAAAGTGTATGCCCATATGTATTCATGAATAGGTTAACCCGTTGGGTTATTGAGCCCAAAAAGCGGTCAAAACAAGGTATATGGTAACAATAAATGTTTGTCATCATCCGATTGTAGCAAGAATTGATAGCGATAGACACAGTGTTTCATGGTATGTAGCTCCTGCGTGCTTTAGGCTACATACGTTATTTCTACGATCCATAATATGGACAGAAACAAACGGAGCCCCCATAATTGCATCGGGGCCTCAACTGATGAGGTAAAACACTGACGGAGTGGAAGGTGACTTGGTGACCCCGTAAGATCTTTCGCTTCCTTCCTCTCTCATTTCACTATGTAATGTACCAATATCTGGTCGTGATATTGTGAGAAAAAATAAACCAGTTGTTGTTGTTGGTCAGTGTCAAAAGATACCTCCTGCCAACACTACTGCGTGCATGAAGTTAGTTAGGGTTTGTTGATGCAAAGCTCATACCAAAACTATAGCACACATCTTTTCACTTAAAACTGTGAACATTACCACTAATATACATTACCACTATTATACATCAATAGTCAATACATTTACCACTATTTCAACAACCAAGCATTTTTCATCAAAGCTTTCCAACCTTATGCCGTGAAAAGTAGACTATGCCAACTTATCGAAGCTAAATGAACATAATTCAAATACGTCGATGAATTAAGAAAATTCAAAGAATTTATTTATGGAATCAGATCACATTCGTGTTTGCACATCACCCAGGCCAGGATTTAGGGGGGGGGGGGGGCAGAGAAGGCACCCCCCGACTTTTGAAGGGCCCCTTACGTAGAAAAAATGTGATTTTGTGCTATTTTTTCTTTCTTTCAGCCTTTGAAGTTTCTGCAAAATGCTGTGCAGTGCTGGATTAATGCTACTGTAGACGTAGAGGTGGTTTTTGCACGGGAGCCCCCCGATCTAAAAGTGCCCCGGGCCCCCCCATCAGCTAAATCCGGCCCTGACATCACCAACAACTTTTAGATTTCCATTTAACTCAATTGAAATAAGTTACCCGTTCGATCTACATGGGTTGTATTAGGAGTATCATAAATGTATGAGCGGAGGTACTGATAAAGATTAAATGTGAATAACAAAAATACGTATTGAGTCATTTGTAAGAAGTGCAGAATGAATTGGCAGCATTTATGCAGTAAGTACAGTGGAGTATATGTGAATTCAATATTGCTAATATTTTGTTCTCAGAGATGGTGATTATTGGTTGGAAATAATTTACTGTAGTGTGCAGTTCATTTTACAAGCATTGAACATGGGTGAAATGGAGAAAAGGGATTAAAACAATTGCTGCGCGGAAACAATCGGCCACCCCCACTAGTGGGGAACAAACCGACGATGGATTATGATGATGATGAAATTTTGTCTAAAAATTTTGATGAAAACTAACTTTTGCAAGTTTATATTACATCAACTTCAAATAAATTTTCTAATCAATTTTATTCTTGTGCTTGACTGTTCTCTTTTCTTCGTTAAAGATTTTCCGATCAATTTCAATTGTTAATTTCTGCAAATGCAAACACAAAAAGTGAACAAATATAACTATTATTCTTATATTATACGACATAATTTGCAAATTTAACCCTATCTTAGTACGAGCTGTTTTCGTAGGCGGAAAGTACGTCACGGGCTATCTTAGCCCCGTGCTAATTAATCGCTAATAACGGGAACTACGAAAATCACAGAGTCAAAATATTTCACAAGATAATAGCCATGTGTATTGTGCGTATAGACATTAAATTTTTACCCAACAAATTTATTGAAAAAAAGTGTTCTGAGATGAAAAAACGGCAGAACGTCGGTTTTGATGCCAATTTCCCGCAAATAGCTTCAAAATTGACCGTTCGAACGCATATTTTTGAATTATAACATAGAGTAATGCTAAACTAAACAAAAAAATACTTTTTCTCATAAATATAGGTTTACAGTATTAGAACGAATGTTCTAAAACTATATATCGCATAATTGGATCACACAGCTGGAGAAAAACTTCACACGACAATTAACTGCTGTAATGTAGGCAGTTTCATGAAAATGTCTAGCTTCCTGAGACGAAATGCTTATTGTGAAGGGTAGGAATGTAGAAAAATGACCAGTGTAGGTTTAGAAAATTCGCAAAGAATAAAAACTAAAAGTCAAGAAATTTCACATTTCTAGCATACTTCCTTCTGTGACAAATTTCACTACTAGAGTGGGGCGTCCTCATAAAACCCCATGTCGCTACAGATGAGGTTAAACTAAATGTGAACGTAAGAATTAAGATAAATTGTTTACTTCCACGTCGCCTCGTGCAGAGGTTCTTAACCGGGGTAAATTTTATCAAGGAACTGAAAGAAAATGCTTCTCGGCAGTTGATTGTAGCAAGAATTGACAGCGATAGACACTGTGATTCGCCCATAAGGTTGGGCTCTTTTTTTGTGAGTATCGTACCACTAATTCATGCCACAAGGGTATTCGACTACCGCTTTTACCAGTCAGTTTAACTCTTATCTTTGTGGTGCTCAGCTTTGTGATGATAGCCAGGAAGAATGCTCCCTTCTTCACAACTGAAAGAATTAGGCCTACATTGAGTGAATTAGGAAAAATGAATTGCTTGAGAAACACAACAGCCTATGCTTTCTGATGCTTTCACTTCCCAACCTTGTCGTCAAAAAATTCTTTTTCTATTACAATAGTCCTGTTTTGTATTTTTTAAGCATGGGACTGATAAGCTAGCAAACATCCTCACCGTGTTTTCGGTCCGGTCAAGCGCTTCTTTCAATAATTGCTGTTCATTCAAGGTCGCGTTTCGCTCTCCAACTTCATCATCGCGGAAACAACGTTGAAGATAAAGAAAGTCTTCAACTTTGTTCAATATTGGAAGGATTTCTTCAACGTTAGCTAGAAGGTTGTATTTCATATTCAGATTGCCAATCTGTCAGAAAAAAAACAACATCACAACTAGAGGTGGACAGTAGCGCCGCTGGTAGCCGAAACCAGGGCCAGTGCAAGGCTATTTTGCACTCTAGACAGGGTTCAATTTCGGCGCCCCTTCGGTCAACATTTTAGCGTAATATGTAAAAAAATAAAAGGTGTGATTTTTTCCGATCTCAGTAACTCAAATTTCTGCGGATTAAACTGCTTTACGATAGTGAATAACACTTCAAAAATAAATACTAAGTTAATCAAAATTTACACAATCTTTTTTATAACAAAATTTACGTTTGTTTCGTTATAAATTCCGCCATGTCAAAAGCGGAAGTATAATGACTCTAATGAGGCTCGGTCTCGATGGCTTGGGACTTCTAACGTTGACATGGGTGCTTCAGTAAATACTTTTGGACCGGGGCCCGAGATCGTTTTAGGTTTTAGGCCTTTTGTTGAAAGGCCAAATATGTTAATAAACATCCCATTGTTCCACTCCAACAGGTGAGGTGTCTTTTCTTATTAAACTTTGGCTTAAGCCTACACCTACATATTCCTCGGAAAAAAAATTAGATGTCCTTTTTTAGAGAAGGCCCGAAATTATACTTAGTATTTCGTAGACAGCTTGTACTATCAACCATATTTGACGCTAGCAATTACAATATGATTGTACAGGATCTCAACAGTTTTAAACTATCCGTGCAATTTTGCATCTCAACCCTTTAACTGCCACGGACTCTATAAAGAGCCCGAGCCCTAAAAAGATACACACTGTTTGTAATCACCGTAACTCTGGTCTTTGTTTACCAAACTGCATGGGTGTTACTTTTTTAGAATAAGGAAGAGTTGTATTTTCTAAAAATTGAAAAAAATTGCAAGGTTTGTATTTGAATTTTTTCTGCAACTTTCAATCATTTCCAGAGAATTTTTATTTTTTGTGCAAAGTGAAGCTACCGGTGAAATTTACCGCAGTTTGAAGGTTTTTTTAGATATCTCAAAGGAAACAAAAAAAAATCAAAAAACTCATAATTTTTGTATTTTGTCAGAAATTTTAGTTATTTAAGGTATTTAAAAAACAAACAAACAAAATTTGTAAACATATTTCAAAAGACTGTTGAAAATGCAACAACTTTCATGTTTTGATTTTTTTCTGGCAGTCACCCTTCTCAAAATGCAACAGTTCAAAAGCAAAGCCTTGCTCCAGCTAAATTCTGAAAAATGCATGAAAAAAGCCTGGCACTTAAAGGGGGCCCTCAGAGCAATCAGTGTAGTCTCGCCACCCCCCATAACAATTATTCAATAAAAGCACTTTTTAAGGCAAATTTTAACTTTTAATTCGATTCATGGCGACAACCAATCTATGCCTCGTTTCGTTGTTCTCTTGCAAACTTTTGAAATCAAAAACTTCTTTTAGCGATTTTATCACTGCTTACATTTCCTCCGATTTTTTCCATTTCCTGTTTTCATTAAACTGAAACAGAACAACTGAAAAAGAACAACAGAACAAGCCAGAATGTTTTAACAGTTTATTCCATTGCAATAATACAGTGTAGTTTATTTCTACAAGGAACAATGATCGTTTTTTCCTAGGAACAGTGGAATACTGGGACGACTCACTTTACTGATTTATCTTGCGAAATAGACGGCTGGAGGGTCACGGCAAAGTTTAAAAATTAGCAGAACTGCAAAAACTTTTCTTTGCTTTTACATAAATTCATTCTCATCAAATGAATTGCTATATTTTGCTTGAAATTTGGGGTGCAAGAACATCAGCAGAACTTTGCTGCAGTTGTGTGAGGCTACATACCCTTACCGCTGTTGCGTAAAGTTTACCGCTGCATTATCATGAAGAATAGTATTAAATAAACATGACATCACATATTTTCATACATTTATTTTGACGAGACACACTTTGTACACATGTGGACAGGTCACGTACCTTGCACCTGGGTATGCGAAATATGGCGGTAGACCTCAAGATGTAGTTGCACCAAATTTTGTCATAACACATTAACACTATGACCCTCCAATTGTCTACCATCTCTTTTAGTGAGCAATCCCCTACTTCTACTGTCCGTAGTTTTTTCCTTCCCTTTTACTCAAAGACGCTAACTCAACAAACCATTCAATTTTGTGGAGTTAAAGTGTGGAATGATCTTCCTAAAAGTATCATACTCAAACCTATTCCGCTTTTTGTACTAAATTGTAATCTCATGTATTGTCTCAATTAGATCAAAATGAAGTTGTCTCTTTGTTGTGACTTTGCCAGTGGTTTGCTCACATCCACCAGTCTCCACAAAATTAACTATAAATATAACTTTGGAAATTACTTGCAAGTTCGCTAATGCTACAGATGGTTAATTTTTGCAGATATGATGATAAATGTTTCTACTACTACTACCACTACCACCACCACTACCACCACTACCACTACTACAACACAGAGCTCTTCTAAATAATTTCTCATTCCTTTAATGTCTTGTTAGAACTTTTGAGTCAAAAAGATTTAACCAAACCGCCTAAGACTCCCTTTAAGTTTAATTCAAGTTATGTGTCGAGTGAGGAAATGAGGCCTAGTAACATAGTAATGTGCCACACAGTGTGACGATAAACACAGGTTCCCGGCCCAGCAGGGTGCAGTCTACCAGCTGTTTCCCAAGTTTTACCTTGGAGGTCGATTTGACTGATAGCGTACCGGTACCCAGTCTTCTAGGACGGTGGGTCGTCGATACTTTTTGACAGAGGAGCTGCCTCGCCCTGAGAAGGGTGTTTCCCTATCCACCCTGCGTTAAACTCAAGCCTGGTTTGCTCGAGTGTGACAAGCTTCGCTTCGCATATCTTTTCTGTCTTGAAGATGTAGTACTGACTGGAGGGACCACGAGAAGGGGGCTTGTTCTTCCTCTCCAGTTTCAAAATTATTGCTTTGATCAGCCGTGACTCTTTCTCAAGTGTGTTAATGATTACAAGTTGCTATGAGATACATAACTTGATACTCTTTTAGAGTACCCGTAAAACGGGGATACTTTGAAACCGGGGTAAACTTTGAACAGTTCCCCAAAATTAGTTGACAGGGTAGTAGTTTTGTTAATAGTTCCCTAATAAAGCGGAATTTCGGGTTAAAAGTCACTTTTTCGTAATCCATGGTAACATTACTTTTGATTAAGTCTGGAAATTTGGTTCGAGACTTAATTTATTTCACGCTCCAGTGCACAATTTCATAAATGAGTGATTCTAGCAAAACAGCATGGTGAAGTGTTGTGTTCCAACTTCTTTCTGGTTCTCAGCCGTTTGATGGTATTTCAGCTCACTTTTTTAACCAGATGTTGGAAATATCATCAAGATCTAAAATCTAAAAGGATTTTTGTTGTATTATTCTCAGTTTTTCCAAAAATCAGGGTTTTCTGGCTAGCTAAGCTTTTATTTTACTGATGGGGTTACTTTGAACGGTGTTTTTGAACAAGAAAAATGGCTGTGGAACCGGGTAAAAGCATTCGCAATGAAGATGTACGTGATCCAGAAGTAAATGTTCCAAGCAGCAAGAAAAAATGTGTGCCAAGAGATGAGGCTTTTATGACGAGTGAGGAAAGAAACGAAGATGATGAAGAGATGATGTGATGCAAGTCTATCCAACTGCGATGAAAATGATCTAGAAGTTGGAGCAAGCTCCAAGTTACCAGCAAGCTCCAACTCTAGCATTTCTGGTGAACAAAATGACAAATAATTCCCCGGCAACAAGACTTCAGCAATCAGAAAACTTCAATCTGTCAATCTCTGTAACCGGCCCTGCGTCAAGAGCATCCACAAGTATGCAAAACTGCCAGGAATAACCTTCAAGGCTTTGTCAGTCCGAGAATAAAGATTCAAAAACCAACCAAACCAACCATCCAAACTAATCGGTAACTTTGAGGCTATTCCTGTTAACAATCGTGGCCTGTTCCGATTCCCTGACCTTGAACACTATTTGGAGAAATCCTCCCCCTTGTCTCAAATAACCCCCAGACAGGGTTACATGTCATAAACTGACTGTTATGTGTACATATTCGTTGACTTGTGTGTTCAAAATACAATTTTTTGTTCAAAGCAGTGTGATACGCAAAACAATATTGAACACAGAAAGGAATTTGTTAATAAATCCAGAAGAATTGCACTTACCGATCCTGGCATCGCTTTGATCGCTTCCGCGAGCAGGAAGAACTTCTCGGATGTAATGTTGCATCCAGAGAGATCAAGACGCTGGATGTGAGTCGGTATTTCTTTTATGACGCAAGCAAGAGCGTGAACGTCACAGTGCGTGAGGATGTTGTCGCTGACTTTTATACAACCTCGGGAAAAACAATTTGCCATCGTTGCTATCACATCATCGTTGTAGCTTTCTCTCAAGATTTTACAAAGAGACAATATACGCCATCCTAAACAAATAGTATAAGGTTTCTGTAAGCAGAGGTGGGCATCCGCTACTTTAAAGTAGCACGCTATCGCTACTCGGAATATAGTAGCGCGCGCAATCGCTACCAATCAATAAAAATAGCACACTATCCGCTCGCTACCTACAGTAATCTCTAAAAACGAGTCATTTTTTCACTTTTAATTGGAAAGTAGCGAGTAGTAAAAGTGCGACTGGAAGAAATGTAACGCATCTCCGCTACTGCTACATTAAAAAAGTAGCCCCGCAACTGCAGCCGCGGTTCTTGAAACACAATTACAAAAACATAGTTGTTGTAAAACATTTCTATTTTATTTATTTTTTTATTATTATTATTTTTTATCTATTTAGTTATTACAAACGAAGAAACACAATTACAAAAACATAGTTGTTGCAAAACATTTTTATTTATTTTTTATTATTATTATTTTTTTTTTTTATCTGTAAAACAAAACGTAATCCAGAATGATGACAATTATCATCGAGAAAAGATTGAATGAACTTCTTCTACCTTTCCGAATCAAAAAAACAGCATGTCATATAAAGAAAAAAAAATATATAATCAGAGTAATCACAAGATATAATCAAAAGCATAGCCTACGCTTGACAAATTTGTGTAAACCTGGTAGCCTTAGCCAATCATGTAAGCTCAAAATTTTATTCAGAAAATCACGCCGAGTGAGATTATTATAGGCTATACACAGAAATCTATCAGTGCATCAAGTAGGCTGCAAAAATGCAATATCAGTAACATTTAATGCAACCACAATCTTTCAAAGATATTATCTGTCGGGATTGAAAGGATTTCATCTTCTAATTTTTGCAAGCTTTTGTGCAACACAAAATAAGTTTTCTATTGTTGTATTACCAATGGCCATGTCTTCATATTCTGAAGTTGCTGCTTTCGTTGTTCGTTTTTGAAGCGCAGATAAAAACACTTCCCTCTTTTTCTTATTATTGCCTGAAGAACGCAATAAGTGAAATTTTGCTTTTAATCTGAAGAAAAAATAACAACTCCTCCACAATAGCTCAGTGGGATAAAGTGGCCAACAATGCGAACAAAGACCTTTCAAAATCAAGCAACTCTGGTTCAACCCTCGAAGTGTGCGCTAAAGCAAAACATTTCAAGGACAGCTCTCCATTCAGCGGCATCTAGTGAATGAAATAAGTCTCAGACAACAGCACTTTAACCTTTAACGATTACCGAGTGTGACAGTGGTTTGAAGTCTTTACAATTAGATTACGCAGAAATGACAAGCTTAACTTTACAAAAAAGGCTTTCTCAGTTTGAGGATAAATATTCTCAAAATCAATCAAGAAAAATAATTGCAATTAATAAACCCGTAACGGCATTGTATTTCACTTTGAGAAATGATTAAAAATCAACTAGGTTTACAAAATAATCACCATCGGTAATTGCAGAGGTGGTTGCTTAGCAGTTGATTTTACGCAGACAATTACTTATGTCAACGTGACATATTCAGTACAATCCAAGAGTATAATGAAAGTCTTGAAAAGATAAACCAACTGCTGCAGATTAACCACTTGGCAACATCCAATGCCGCAACCAGTTAAGAAAACAATGTTGATGAGAATCTTTTGACTCAATGAAAAATTGAAAAATCTGATAATCGAACATATTAACAATTTAGTGAAAAGCTTGTTTTGGTTTACCAAAACTTTCAAAGTTAGCTTTTAGCAAAAGTAGCATAGCTACTCAGTAACACTAATTTTCACATCAACCTGATATTACAAAACATGAGTTAGTTGTAGCCTAAATAATCGCTTTTTTTCTCTTTTTTTTCGGGCATGGCTCAGAGTTCAAGATGGATACCACTACGTTTTGCAGGTTTGAAATTTTCCATATAAAATGGATTTGTTACCTGACTCATCATTAATCCTAGAAATAATCGCTAATAGAACAAAATCTTACCGTTTCGTAAGTCTGGATCAAGGAGAAGGCCTGATACAAACTGAACAACCACCGACCAATAGTCGGTTAACATTTCGTTTTGAACAAAAGATGTAAACTCATTTAAAGGCATTTCATAGCTGATGTACAAAGCAGCAAAATACTCTTGGAATGTTTGGTGTATAAAGTACAAAGATTTGGTGCCTTCTAAAAGACCACATTTCTGATTCGATTTTAGAAACGTCACAACAAGATCTTGAACTTGACAAACCGTAAGCTTTTCACTTTCAAGAGCTTTTATAGTAATTAACACAGTACGCATTTTTGTTGATTCATAAGCAAGTCGAGCTAAGCTTATTACAATTGCGTCATTCAATGTAACTGCATGATCAGTGGCTTTAAGGTTTTGTAATACTGCATGAAACACTCTCGTCATTGTTGTGATGTACCCAATGTTGTTGCAAGATTGAAGGGATGCCCTCACGTACAATTGCAACATCAAGGGATTGTTGCACATCATTTGTAACTGAGGTGTTTTCAATTTTAATTCTTTCCAAATTGTATCTGCTTTTTGCTTGTTATCAATCAAAAAATAAAATAGACTCTTCATATCATCAGAGCTGAAACCACAAAGCATATATATCCGTTTTGGCCTGCATCGTTTCGGGATTTCAAGCAACGGATGAGGTCTTGATGTGATGATAATGTGAGAATTCCGAAGAAACTTTCCTTGGCAAAGATTTGAAATAAGGTCTTGGTGGTTAAGTGGTGTATCGTATGTTGCTGCTTTCAACTTCTCTTTAATGTTCCATCTCACTTGGTCAAAACCATCAATGATGATGAAGCAGTTCTTGGGATTACTACGGATCCAAGTAAAAGCAGATTCTTTTTCTTCTTCAGTTAAGTTATAGTTGACATCTCCAACCAAAAACTGTTTTAAAGTTAACATTTCATCTTCGGAATCGGACATTTCTAAAAACTGAAACCGAAACGCAACGCAAGCCTCACCACGTTTCGCCAGTTTCCTTGCAATTCGTTTTGCTAACGTAGATTTCCCTGCGCCAGGATAACCTATAATTGATGAGAATTTTTCCCTTTTGCATTCTAAAAGTAATTCATCAATAGTTATTGTTTTATCGGTGGGGATTAAGTTATTTTTTCTATAGCGAGAAGTGTACTTCCCATCGTTTGGGGCGTATCTTCCTTCATAAAAATATATTGAATGTACTTCAGGATAAATTGTAGGAATCTTGGAAGAATCAAGATCCGGTTTGGTTAAGTCCACGTCATGTTCGCAGCAATAATGGTCTTGATATCTTTTCAGTTTCTCTATTGCTTGATTACTTCCACCTAAATAAATAAAGTAAGTTGAAATAGGATTTTAACTTTCTAAAAGTTAGCTCACATAAACAAAAAGTCAAACTACTGTGCCTTTGTGAATTAGTTTATTAACCTGTTGAGCATTAATATCTTTGGCTAAATTGAATTAGGGTAATTTTCTGGTTTATTAATAAAAAATAAATAAAATACATGAACAAAAGACTTATATGACATACAATAGAGTAGGCTATACATAGCCTACAATATACAATACAGACATAGGCTACCATACATGGGTATAAGGACAAAATATGAGAACACAAAACTTAGCATTGTCGCAATACCGTTTTGAAACGATTTGCAACAACTTAAATAAATTTGAAATGATTATCACATTTAGACGATAATAAGAAAACGCATAAATTTAATTGACTGGCCAAACAAAGTAAACTTGAGCCCATCAGACCCCGTACTGAGGGGACGCAAAAAAAAATTGCTCTTTAGAGTACACAAAGCGTGAGTGATCTATCCGTTGTAAAATGAAGCTATGTGGGCTCTTGAAAGGAACACATATTTTTGCTGCTTGTGATCGCTTTCATCTCACTTTGTTCCTCCTCGATCTGGTGACTCGCAGCATTTGCAGCTTGCTTTTATTAAGGTTCAGTTTTCATTGATGGAGTTATTCTGACAAAGTGTTATGTTTTGGCCAAGTGTGAACTTAGCTTGCCGGATTTTATGCTTGTCTGTTTTTTTCTCACTTTAGATCAGATTTGCGAAACTTTTCTCTCAACTTTGAGCCAAAATATATCTTTTTGTCTCGTTCATTTTGAATTTTGTAAGTAAATGTTAATTGATGTTTTCATCAATGTTAATGGAAAATACTTTGGCCATAAACCTAGAATTCACAGTTGTGGTATGTTTCACGATATATTTATTTTTATAATTTTACAAAACCACAATTGCTTTTTTCTCTATATTTGTATTCTGAGCTTTTGTAGGCAATATTCAAAATATTCTAAAACGACTTTTAAAAAGCAAAAAGGCAATGCAGACCAGTGCGATTTATGTAAAAAGAAAAAATAACATTGCATCTTCTTGAACTACATTTATTTCTAGATTAAGAGCACCACACGACTGGTAGCCTACAGATCTAAAATAATTTTATTTGGAATTACAGTGTTTCTAAAAATAGTATAAAACTTATTTCAACGATTTTTTGATACTTTTTCAGAAAGTTAAAAATGGCCAAGCCCAATTTCAAATATGATCGTGCTCAACCAAATTCAGAAAGTGGCCACCTTTGGAAAATCCATTTTTCAAGGCAATTTTTTTTTTCTCCCGCGGCTATACTGATGACTGCATCGTAAAATTTCCATTTTATATTTTTACCAAACTATTTTGCACAAGTTTCTGATTTTGCAGGTGAATGATTTTGTTTAATTCGTTCTTTAGGCTTTACTTTTTATCTTCACAGAATCAGTTGTCGTGATGCGAGTTGTATTTTACACCAACAGTCTTAATTTAACATCAACAACAGAAATGCACATTTGATACGTAGCCTTGTGTTAAATTCTACTTTAGCAGGAATGTAGACAAAATACAGTCTTAAGCACTTGAGGCACGTAAGGCAGGTCACGAATTTGTTGAATGGTTTAAGCAAACAACAACAGTTTACAGGAAGCACATAATCAATTCACGAAGCAGCAATTTGTCGCGTCATTCAACTTTCTGTTCCTCTTCTATAAATTGCGAACAACAACAGCTCTTGAAGCACGTTTTTATCTAATTCATCAATTGTAAAAACATGAAAATGTTTTAGTGGACAGAAATCTCTCTTCAGTGTGAAATACTCAAGCTTCAATTTTAGTGATCATGCTTCAATAATGTCACAACGTTTGTGGTGATCAGAACAGCTATGACGGTTCTCGGTGGCTACTTTCTTGTCATCAAAGGTAATTTGCAAAAATATTGGAAAGAAACCAACTCGATCGCTCAGTTGGACACCGCCATAATTTATAAAACAAAAAAAATTCAAAATTAAACAAGGTTCGTTCAACACTCAGAGTGTGCGCTTGAGCAATGCATTTCAAAGACAGCTCTCCACTAAGCGATTCCCGGTGGATGATATAAGATGAAAGTTTGATGCTTCAACAACAAGCGGAAACTTCTCTCTGTCAAGCTTGGTGACTGGACTTGCATCAGCGTTTCAAAGCCTATACAACAGCGTTTCTCAACCTGAGGGTCCTTGGGGGTCGATGGATAGAGGTTGGATAAAGGTTCGGTTTCGTCTTTGATAAATTAATTAGTTTGATTACATTGACAAGCCTGATGGTGTGTTTTATTTGTGTATCACGGTGATTCTTAAACTGTGCGTCGCGACGCGATGGTGCGTCGTTTGAAATTTCAAACAAAATCTGATGGATAAAGGTTCGGTTTTCTAACTAAACAAATTTTTAGAAAAGAGTTAGCCTAAATCTTTTTACAAGGCTGCGCATGTTCAACTTAACTTTTTTGTGACAGCAGATTGTTGATCAATGCTTAATTCAGAAATGAAAACGTCAGTCAGCAGCCCATTAGCACTCACAGTTCTGTCATGACTGTGATTACAAGGAAGTGTTGATTATCCTACAAACGAAGAAAGGGAAAATTTTTTCATAACCCTTATTCATTTTCGAAAAAAAATGATAGAAAATCATTAAATCTGCATATAGATTAGGCTACTGGTTTAGATCCTGTTGACCAACATATAGCTTACAACATAACTTCATCATTATCATCAATTGTCATAAGTGTGTCGGGAGCAGAAAATTCTTCTTAGTGTGTCGCTTCGAGACTTACGAAACGTTTGTTTCCGTTAGGAGACCTTTTTTAGGGGTCCGGGACGCATATTTACAAAAGGTTCCCTATTTTGTGCCTATCTCGAAAAGTGACCAATCAGAAGCCGTATCGCTTTCTTACGTCCACTCATTTGCAAAGTTTCTTTGCGTGATTGCGTCGAGTTCGTAGGTTTTCTCCAGGATTGCCAGTTCTGCGGTTTTCCACTGGAGTTAGGCTAGTTTTATTTCAAAGTCGCGGAAAAATGTTAGCTGTGGCGTTTTTTCTTGTTTTGTTTTATATTCACAAAAAAAGCTTTGACTATATTCTGGACTTGTTTCATCACTTTTGACGACTGGGTTACTTTTCAGTAGCAGTTTGGCTATAAATTTTAAAAACATCTGGCAACCTTAGTTTGCTCGCTGTTCGTGTCTGCTCTGCTGTCTGGCAGGCTAATCGCTAGGCTAGTACTGTGGCAGGCTATATCTCGTAATATTTTTGTATATATCAAATAATCACTGAATATACAATGTGCAGTAATGAACCGTGATGATTATCCAATTCTTACAATACATTTTATCTGCAATTTTAGATTTGGACTATCGGACAAAAAGAAAGCATTTTACCCCTACATCTCATTCCTATATATGTTGCAAACATTTCACTGAAGTTGAAATCTTGAAATTTTGACTTTATAATTTACAAATTTTGACTCATAACTTTCTGCGTTTGCAACCCAAATGCAAAATACAAAGCATATTAGAAATCAAACCGTTGGCGTTAAGTAAGGATATCTTTGTTTTTCTAATGAAATAAAAGAAAAATGTGGAAGACTCAACGACAAAATAAAAGACAAAAAATGGACAACAAATGTATTAGGCAAATAATAGATCAATAGCCGCCTCAAAATTGAATTTTTCGAGCTTTCGCCGAAGCAAAATCAGCGATAATATCTTCAAAACCAAGGTTTTGAACGTAGTCTCTTTCTATAGAAAGAATCGATAGAGCTGATAGCCGATCATCATTCATGGTGGAACGTAAATACGGCTTTATCATTTTGAGCTTTGAGAAACTCCTCTAGATTTATGACGTAATAAATGTTACTATAAATTGAACAACAGACGAAGTACAGGCTACAGCTATCCAACATCACGCAAGAAGCAACTCGAGCTTTTTAGCTGTTGTTATATCCTTAAATTTTTTAAGGTGTACTAGCTGTTTTACTTTTTATTTATTTTTGCATTACTTCATTTCTCGTGCTGTGTGCACTGTGCAGCCTCATTTTGCCGCCCCTGGCGCAGAGCCAGAACCGCCAAGTGGCTGCTACGGCACTGCAGAGAAGTGCGTTGCATGGAACTTGTCTAGAGGATCAGTGTACTGTACATACCTTTAAACAGGTTATATTTATATTGATCTATGGTCACAAAGAGCACGCTCTGCAGGAGCTCGTTGATAGGCTACCAATAATCTTACCACCTGGCATGATTCAAATGTAAACAGCTGCTCTTCATCCTGCTTAAATATGTCCTGTATACAGAGATGGGCAAGATCACCAGTATTGGTGATCTTGAAGATCAAGATCACCAAGAATAGGTGATCTTGAAGATCAAGATCACCAAACTAAGTGATCTTGAAGATCAAGATCAAGATCGTGATCTTGAAGATCAAGATCACTTTCAAGATCACTTTTTGTGTACTTGAAAAAAAATGAAGTTTTTGGTCAATGATGTTGCAAAAAATAGTTACTATACTGTATATAAGCAACCCGGGTAAAGGTATATAGTTGGTATTGCTAACTTTTACTTTTAATTACTCGATCGCTGGCCTAAGAATTGTAATGAGTTAGTGACTGTTGCTATTAGGCCTATCAATTGTTGACGTAGTTTGCGTAGAATCGCAACGTCACCCCAAGGCCGAGGTTAATTACAATAGTAGCCTACTGAAAAAGCAATTAGTTTTATGCTTTTTATTTATAATAAATAAATAATAATAAAGTTTAACTGCATCATTTTTTACCAAATTTTTGTCTGGTTTATGTTGGAGTTTTTATTCGTGTTACTAAGTTGTTTTAACTTTCACTGTGTTATGTCAATGTTTATTGCACCATTTACCCATCTGGCAACCTTGATACTGTTGTCTGCTATCAAAAAAGTTCCAGAGGTTTGCGGTCAAACAAACCGCTCCATACTCAGACCGTAAACAAGTCTTGGTCTGGTTGATTTGCTGCAATAAACCACTTTACATGACCAAAGTCGGCTAGAGTCCAGATTTTTTAACACCGCCATTCTACACTTTTGAAACATCTAAAATTGGGTCAAAGAAAGCAAACATTTCTTTAAAATTCACACATGGAAATTGTGAACAAAGTTAAATCATTTTTTATTATACGTCAACATAAAGTACACGGAAGTTGACTTATTTATTATGACCAACACCGAAAACTTTTTCAATTTTGAAATGGCAACACTGACCAGATTAGATGGAGATTTTAAATCGTCTTTTGTTCGACACATACCAGATTAGCAGTGGCTTAATGTTAGTAGTCGCCACTAACTACTTTGTACAGTACAAGTTTTAAAAAAATGCCTCTATCTAGGAAGTAAAGTTTAATTTTAAAGTGATCTTGATCTTATTGTTCTTCAAGATCAAGATCACACAAAAAAAAGTGATCTTAGATCAAGATCAAGATCACCAAAAAAAAAGTGATCTTGAAGATCAAGATCAAGATCACGATCTTGATCTTCAAGATCACTTGTGATCTTCAAGATCAAGATCACGCCCATCTCTGCCTGTATATGATTGGAATAATGGAATATGATTGTCATCTTTAAGGATACTTTATTGGTAAGATGAAAACATAAACGTTATGCATAAAATTCATTTACTACAATTTACTTCTTTAAGAAGATACATCAGATGGTGTAACATGACAGAGCACAATACCATGCAATAGTGACAATCAAGGAAGCAAGTAAATGATAAGATTGATGATACAAGCAATTTGAACAACGTAATTAATGCTTCCAACACTTTGATCAAATTTACCCAAGTCAAATATTCTATAGTGTAAATATCTACTTTATATCGCCATTTAGACTACACTATGTTTCGTGATATACACAAGTAGACGTAAATATACTTAATCAATGACTAAGACAGTTAATCATGCAAACAGCTATAGGCCTATCCCTTCGTAGATAGGGTGATTGGGGTGCCGTTATAGGCGAATTCTACTGTATATACTTTTGTTTATAAATAACTTTCTGGACTACTAACAAGCTAGCCTTTTAGTTAGCCAATATTGATTTATATACTTCCTATTATAGCCTAGGCCTACAGCTATAACCGTACAGAACCACTTTAGGGGGCAAAATGTGTGCAATTTTAATAAAACATTGCTTAATTCAGTGGCGTATTCTCCATACATGCACTGCATGCCTTACAATTCTGATGAAATCAGAAATCTTTCAAGGACAACGAATTTATGCGTAGAAATAGAAAATGTTAATAGCAGAACCTCCTCGCTCTCTTAATTTCAATATTCAAAACAGCTGTTCATTTTTAAACTTTGGCAACTTTGCTGACCCTGGCAACCAGCCTAGACTATCTGTGGTTTTATTAGCCAGCTTGGTAAAGATATTAATTGCACAGGCTTTCTCAAGTTTGCAACGTTCTAATCGTTTTACCAATTGCACAGGTGGTAGGCTACCTGAGAAGCCATGATGCCAGCAATTGCCTAGGTTAGGCTACAAAAAAAAAATAAAAATTAACATTGCCAATTTGTCAGGCTCAATTTCACTTGCACCAGTAGGCTACAGTTAACTGACTAACTTGCTATAACTGCTATACATCGAGTGCCAAGAAAATTACACTAACTCATTTTCCATTGATAATTATTTTATGCGCGCTTTCATTCATTTCAATTAACTGACAAACTTGCGAACTTTAACCTACCAGCCTGCTCCTGTACCAGACATTAAGACAACTAGCTGAAGACCAAGGAAAGAAAACGTAAATGACGCAATGACGTAAGAAAGCGATACGGCTTCTGATTGGTCAGTTTTCGAGATAGGCACAAAATAGGGAACCTTTTGTAAATATGCGTCTGGGACGATCTTGTGGACACCAAAAAGTGTCCGCCAAGAAAAAAAAAGGTTGAGAACCACTGGTCGAAGTTATCACAATGAAACATCGCTCATAATATTATGATCTGGCTTGGTTCAAATAACCAATTTTTCAGTAACTATCAGACTTTTGGACTTACGTTGACTCGCAGCTTCACAAGACGAAGACAATTGCTGGGACAATGATCGTGTCGCCACTCGAGTTGACTGGGTTAGTTGTTGGGATTGTTGGGAACATGAAGCGCGAGGTTGAGTCTGTGCGGATGTATTTTCATTCTCAAGTTTTTGGTTACAACCATCACTCGAAGAGCCTGCAAACATATGATAGACACATAGGCTGAATGAGATGCTCTGTTGATGACAGTAAGTTGGATTTTAACAAACAATAATATTGCCGACCTCAAATCGCAGAATTGTGAGTGCGGCACTACTCTTACGCTTCGATTATATATAGCCTATCAGTAACTTCTACTTGGGTTAATTTAATTTACATTGAATTTTCTCTGGTTTGATTCGTACGATGCAAATGCAAACGTATAACTAAGCGCTAGCCGCTAGACATGGACCGCAAGGTGCAAGACACAAACGTTTCGTCGCAATGTTTTTTTTATCATTTGATGCCAACGCTCTATTCCTCGTGTTGTTACAATATTTGCTACAATAAAACACACAGTTATCAACCAATCATGCGAACAAATACCTTGTTACTATGCATTATTCTCACCAATGTTAATGTCTTTGCCATGTGCAAGGTCAAAAGTATTTGATTCTATGATGTTGTGAGTTTGTTTATTGTCTTGAATGTTTAATTGTTGTCCAATGTACTGGTGGATGTTGACGTTGATAGGAGAATCTGTTCAGGTCAAAAGTATTACTATTATTGCCTTTGTAGGCTTATTGCAAAAAATATGTTCACACGAAACACACAAATGACGAAGCAAGAAAACCATGCAGAGTAGGCTTATCACGTACAATTTGCAAATAAATAACATTTCCTCCAGTCCTGAGTCTTAAATATAGTATCAAAAAAACGTTCGTTTTGATCTAAAAACTTTCTAAAATAACATTCTATTTAGGCTAAGTATTTAATAAAACTTTGTAGTTATTTTACACATTTTCCCCTTAAATTTGGAAGGAAGGTTTGTCTTACACCTTCCTTTTACATTTGCATTCAAGCAGCACACACTGCTGCCAATCGCGTATTAAAACGTGTAACCGCCACGCAGTAGCGTATTTAGGGGGAGGATAAAGGGCGATGGCCTCCCCCTAATGATCAGGTAAAAAAATAATAAAAAAATACTAATTTTGCAAAAAAAAGTTGTAGCGCAATAATTGCTTGGATGATTCTTATAGCGCGGAGGGCGGGGGTATACTTTTTGCAATGTAATTTGTCAACAGTTTTTCTTTCTTTTCTTGACAATTGCATGGCACAAATTCACGAGAGATTCAATGAGTAGGCTACTGCTCGCTAGCTTTTAAAGTCAGCACATTTCTGCCTTCATTGATTCATGAAGATGAAGACTGCACGATCGACGAGATTTTCGGCTTCTACCATGAAATGCTGGATGATGAACCAAGCAATTGCTTTGCAGTTACTATTGAATTGCGAAGATGGAAAGCGAATTGGTTTGCAGTTTCTGTGGATAAACGACCTGCGACTCTTGTGGAAGCGTGTCAAGCGGCTGAACAACTCGTCACTTATCCGATTATATCCATAAATTACTACGAATCTTTGCTACCCTTCCAATTAGGCCTACGACTGCCTCCAATGAGCGATGTTTCAGTTCACTAAATTAGTACCTGAAAAATTATTACCGCACGACCATGACCGAGCCACGTTTGGATGTTCTAGCTCAGATGTATTTAATCAAGAATATTGTACTCGAGTATGATGCAGTCATTGATATATTTGCCAAGCGCAGCCATCGCACTGTAAATTGTCATTGCGAATCGCCGAGAGTGTTCTAGGCCTAAAGGTACTCGAGGTCGGAAGGACTAACTTATTGTTTATGTTTTGAAGTGTTTGATATCTTTTGTTGGTTTATTGACTGGAACAGTAACTTACTTCTGCGGATTCGCTCTTGATTTGGGACCCCCTTACCTGACGGTTTTCAGCTAACCCTCTTCTGACGCATCATATGACATTTTGGTATACCCCACCTCTATTTAAACGGTCAAATAAGTCTAATTTTAAGCCAAGTAGAAAACATTTGAACCAATTAACAACTATTTTCATCAAATTTGAGCTTACTTTGTAGCCTACTACCATTGACTACCCCATGTGTACTACCCCCAGTCCCTCATTGGCCTCCAACCGCCGAGTCAGCCGCTACGCGGCTACTGACACAATGTCTTGGCCTCCCCCTAACAAACTTTCTAAATACGCCACTGCCGCCACGAAGCTTTGTATTGGACATTTGGAGCTGCTCGATTGCTCGTATGATTGACGCAGCACAAACGCTCTACTCTGTCATCATTATTGCAATATCTTACCAGAAGCATTTCGTGGCAAAAAGGCTTGTGGATCATCATTTTGAACTTGTAAATTATCACTTTGTACATCTTCTTGAATCTGAGGTACTGTGTTCATTTCGTCATCTTTGCCAAATGCCCATTGTTCGATTATGACATTACCCAAAACACTTTTGACCTTTTAAATTTTAAGTTTCACTTACTGCTAGATTTGCAAAATAGAAAAGAGAAGAATGAAAGGTTACTCTACAGAATCTATAGATTAATTAAAATACTTTGATCTTTTTCCTCCACCAATTCATTAATTGGTCGTTAAAGGTGATGTGAGCTAAACAAGAAGCAATGTCTCTGCAAGTCTAACTGACCAGCTATAGGGATTGGAAGTTATCTACTACTGAGGGACAACAAGCCGTAAAATTTAGCCTGCAAATTGTTTGTGCTTTGGCTTGATTACAACATTATAGTCAGCGGTCAGCGCGACAGACACCAACATTATAGTCAGCCGTCAGCGCGACAGACACCCCTGGGCGCAGCAGCGGCGAGGGGTGATTGGAGCACACAGTCTTCGATTCTTCATGCACGACTTTATTTCAGTAGTACAACATCAGGCGAGAAAATGAGGTGTAGCATGGCTTTAGCAAAGATAAACTGAACCCCAAAAAGAACGGAATATTGTCGACATAACGTCTCCAGATGAATAGAAACGGTCGGGTGTCCAATCTGTCCATACTGACACCAAACGAAACTATGAACCGTTCAATAGCTGAGCAAAACTATGGAAAGTAGGCCTACCGTTCAATAGCTGAACAAAACTGTGGAAAGTAGGCCTACCGTTCAATAGCCGAAAAAAACAGGAAACATTGCCGTCTCCAACTGAACACAAAAGAATATAATAATAATGTTATGGTTTTATTTATTGTTGTGGTTTACAACAGCTAAGGTCTTTTAGCGACAGGGCTCATTTTAATTTTTTTTATTAGGTTTACGATGTCATCACATTGTTATCCGACTTATCCTCACTGCTGAACCATAGGCATACGAAGCCGAGCAACGTGATCAAGTTTAGCATCTTCAAGTTTATTACATTTACATAAACATAAAACTACGCATATCCTCACTGCGTTATGCAAGAAAAAACACAATCGGTAACGTTTTTAAAGTCTTCAGTTTGACACAACTTGGAATCGATCTCACATTTACCAGAGCCGAAGGCGAAACCGCTCCGTCACTGAGACGGTAGGCTACATGTAGATGTCGATGCTCCAGTGGCAGAGAATGTGGCCTGATTCTACAACAACAGAAAATATAGCAGTCCACAAGGAAAGAAAGCGACGTGAAGCAACGCAAAAATAACCTAAACACATCAAATCAGAACATCAATCTATTCACTTCTGTCTGCAAATAGGCTAATGCTTCAAATTTCATGGGCGTACAATCTTGGTTAAAAATTGGATGAGGATGTTCAGTGTTCACCAGGCATTCAGTTCAATAACATGAGACGCTATGCTGGTGTAAACTAAGCTGAACTATTGCAAGTTGTTTCAGGCTATAATTTGCATATATTCCAGCGTTTTGTTAATCAGACACGAGTCACGACTGACTTCTTCATGGGGCTAAATCAAGCAAAGACTACCTGTCTAGCATGGCAGAAAACAACATCACGTTGCTGTAAAATTAAATTTCATTTTGCATGTTTAGTTGTTTTTACAGCATCTTGGTTCCGTTTTCCTTCCTCTTGGGCAGGTCGGGCTGTCCATAAAAGAAACTTTTCAAAGAAAAACACACCTTCGCCTACTAGCAGCTGTGCTGAATGCTGCTGCCCAATAAATAGCTTGCATCCTGTAGGTTATAGCCTGGTCTGTTGGATCTGTTGATGTCATAAAACATGAGTCGAGCTGAGGCACGATTTTAATTGCTTAGTCATTTTTCTACTTGCTTCATGAAAAGTCATTATCTATTTTAAAAGCACAAATTATATTTCTTGCCGCTGTTATAGTACATGTAGCCTAACTTAAATACACTTTTCACCTTCTATTACAGAATCATTTAAAAGAGTTTCACTATTGATTTAGACTGAAAGTACTCAGAATGATGAAGTGAACTTAAATAATACACTCGTATATAACAACTTTGATTAGGCTTTATTAAAATAAAAAGCAACTACATCTGCAAATGAAAAGAATACATAAATGACTACTTCCTACGGTACACAATGCTGCAACAACAAAACTGAACGAATGAATTGCTGCAGAAAGCGTAGAACCAAAGCGTGTAGAAAACAAGGCAATAATATTAACTGAGTAGAATGCTTGAGGAACAGAGCGCCGTGCTCAGAAACACACGACATTCTCCCCCTCTCAAAATTGCATTATATATAGCACAACCACGCAAAATATAGTTCATAAGCGTAACTTGGACAGCAGGCGTGATTTATACATGAAGTTAAAATAGACTGCTAAAAATATGGCACTGCACCATAACGATCAACCGAACGACGAATACGTGTAGATCTGCGTAAGCGTGTGGTATCAGTGGTGGGCGAAGACGATGATACAGAGTGATCAGTAGTTTCACGTTGTACAATGTCACCATCGTCACTGCGAACACAGGGAAAGCAAGGGATGAAACCAGAGAACATGGGGTTGGCTTTGCCGTTAGAAATACCATGTTGCACATCAGTAGCGTAGCCAGTAATTTTGAAAGGGGGGGGGGGTTGACCACCCAACAGCGGGGGGTCTGGGGGGTCTCCCCCAGAAAATTTTGAAAAATTACTTTGAATTTGGTGCATTCTGAGAGCATTTTCAACAAAAATGTGGGTACGAATATTCCTGTAAAATGGTGCTGTCCGGTAGCATAGCAAAAGGATAAGATCATGTTTTCTTCGGCATTTTTCGGAAAAAAGCTAAGTCTCTGTGTTTTCTTGTTGCTAATTCCTGGCTGAGATGTTTGAATGTTTGGTATTGGCAAAACTCGCTTTTTTAATGCAATTTTGTTTAAAATTAGGCAATTTTTTTTAGACTGAAAGCATCATTCTCAATATCGTGACGTCACACGCGTGCCTAAGGGGGGGGGTTGTAACCCCCAAAACCCCCCCCTTGGCTACGCCACTGTTGCACATGATAGAACCCCCTACGGGAGGCACAGAAAGAATCCTTACACTGCGCCTTTCCACGCATGAAGGTCCTGCAAACCTCGTGTGTGTGTATGCGCCAACACTGCAGGCCACACCTGAAGCCAAGGATCAGTTCTATGAGCAATTAGACAAGGCTGTTCAGGAAATCCCAGCATCAGAGCACATCTTCGTCTTGGGGGACTTCAACGCCAGGGTGGGCGCAGACAATGAGTCTTGGCAGACTGTGTTGGGTCACCATGGGATTGGCAAAATGAACGACAACGGGCAAAGGCTCCTCGAGCTTTGCTGCTACCACAACTTTTGTGTAACAAACACTTTCTTCCGAAACAAAGCTATCCATAAAGCATCCTGGCGACACCCCAGATCGCAACGATGGCACCAGTTGGATCTAGTCATCACACGACGTACCTCTTTAAACAGTGTCTGCAACACAAGATCACAGGTACCACAATGCAGACTGCGACACTGACCACTCTCTTGTTGCCTCAAGAATATCAATAAGGCCCAAGAGGCTGCATCACATCAAGAAGAAAGGCCAGCCAAAAATCGATGTCAGCAAAATCTCCCTTCCAAACAAAAACCAGAAGTTCTTTGAACGTTTTGAAGAAAGCCTGAACATTGTCCAGACTCAGGACGCAGAACACATGTGGGAGTCACTGAGTAGGCTAAGACCATCCACCGTGCAGCCGTCCAGACCTATGGAGAGAAGGAGCGAAAGAACACAGACTGGTTTGAAGCACACATCTCTATGTTGGAACCTACTATCGACCTGAAACGTAAAGCACTGCTCAGCTACAAACAAAACCCGAGCAGTCAGAACCTACAAGCCCTAAAAGCCGCCCGACACAAAGCTCAGCAAACCTCACGCCGCTGTGCAAACAACCACTGGCTTCTGCTGTCAGAACGTATCCAGTTTGCATCAGACAGTGGCAACATAAGAAAAATGTATGAGGGCATCAAACAAGCAACAGGAAAACTAATCAAAAAGTATGCCCCCCTTAAAGCGTCGACTGGCGAGATCCTTACAGACAAGGACAAGCAGATGGCACGCTGGGTGGAACATTACCTGGGACTATATTCAACAGAAAACTCAGTCTCTCAAGACGTGCTAGACAACATTGAAGATTTACCTGTTATTGCAGAGCTTGATGCAGAACCTACTTTAGAAGAACTGAGTAAAGCCATTGACTCTATGCAAAGTGGGAAAGCACCGGCAGAGGATAACATTCCAGCAGAGGTCATAAAGTGTGGGAAACCTGTCCTGCTAAAACCACTGCACGAGTTACTGCGTCTTTGTTGGAAGGAGGGCCAAGTACCGCAATCCATGCGCAACTCCAAGATCATTACTCTGTACAAGAACAAGGGGGATCGCACTGATTGCAACAGCTACAGAGGCATCTCTCTGCTTAGCATCGTGGGAAAAGTCTTTGCTAAGGTAGTCCTTAGGCGCCTTCAGGTATTGGCCGACAGGGTCTACCCTGAATCTCAGTGCGGGTTCCGCGCCCAGAGGTCCACAACAGACATGATTTTCTCCGTACGACAGCTTCAAGAGAAGTGCCGTGAGCAGCAGAGGCCGTTGTACATCGCCTTTATTGACCTGACGAAGACTTTTGACTTTGTCAGCAGGAGAGGCCTGTTTCAGCTACTGCAGAAGATTGGCTGTCCCCCACAGCTGCTTAGCATCATCATCTCCTTCCACAAGGACATGCAGGGTGTGGTCAGCTACGACGGGGAGACCTCTGAACCCTTCGCAATTCGGTCTGGTGTGAAACAAGGATGTGTCCTTGCGCCGACTTTGTTTGGGATTTTTTTCTCTCTGTTGCTGAACTTTGCATTCGGTCACTTCACACAAGGAGTCCACCTACACACCCGCAGTGATGGGAAACTGTTCAACCTGGCCCGACGGAGAGCCAAGACAAAGGTTAGTACAGTGCTGATCAGAGAACTGTTGTTTGCCGACGACGCAGCACTGTCAGCACTCGTCGAGCACGAGCTGCAGCAGTTGCTCAACCAGTTTGCACACGCCTGTAGGGAATTCGCACTAATCATCAGCATCAAGAAAACAGTAGTCATGGGCCAAGATCTCCCCAAGCCATCTGTCATCACCATAGGACCAGAAGTGCCCGAAGTGACAGACCACTTCACCTACCTTGGTTCAACGGTCACCAGCAACTTGTTCTTAGATAAGGAAATCGACAGACGGATAGCCAGGGCTGCAGGAGTAATGACTCAACTCGGGGCGAGAGTGTGGGACAATAATCTTTTGACACTTAACACAAAACTCAAAGTGTACCGTGCGTGTGTTCTTAGTACTCTGCTATACGGTAGTGAGTCCTGGACCACTTATGCCAGACAAGAAAACCGCCTTGAAAGCTTTCACCTTCGTTGCTTGAGGCGCATTCTTGGTATTTCCTGGAAGGACAGAATACCCAACACCACTGTTCTGGAACGTTCTTGCTCCCTGAACATGCATCTTCTCCTCTGCCAGCGACGTCTACGCTGGTTGGGGCATGTATCCAGAATGAAGGATGGGCGCATTCCAAAGGACATTCTGTACAGTGAACTTGCCACAGGGAAACGCCCAGTAGGACGACCTGCACTGCGTTACAGAGACGTTTGCAAACGAGACCTGAAGCTAACTGACATAGACCCTGCCAGCTGGGAACTGATCGCAGCAAACCGCAACAGATGGCGCTACGAAGTCAGTGCGGGTCTAGCAAAGGGTCAGTCGAGGCGGAGGAAGCAACTAGAGCAAAGAAGACAAAGAAGAAAAGAGAGACAGCAGCCTCAGAACTCCTCTGATTTCATATGTCCAAACTGTGGACGAGACTGCCACGTCAGGATTGGACTTCAGAGCCACATGAGAAGCTGCCGTACCCAGAGTGCTACCATCATTTGAAAAGATGGAAGGATGCCTACTACTAATGTCACCATCGCCACTGCAAACACTTAAATTTACATCCGGTGGTGTATAAGTCACGTCATTATTTACAACTCCATTGGGTAGAGCAACAGCCTCACCATTCGCCACCGGAGGGGGCAAACGTGTTAAGTTTGCTTCGACTGGAACATCCTGGTCAACCCGTAAAACAAGTTCATCCGATTGCCCCAATGGTGCAATATCTTTGAGAGAGACCGTTGTTTCTCTGCCAGAAGGAAAACGAACACGAGCATAGTTAGGGGTGGCATGCATGAGCTCTACTTCGTCAACAACAGGATCATACTTTGATAAACGAACATGACGCCGTAGAAACACTTTATTTGGTGTTGATAACCATGTCGGCATAGAGACTCCAAATGACGATCGACGTTTATACACAAATAACCTTTCGTGAGGCGCTTCATTTGTAGCGGTGCAAAGCAAAGAGCGGATAGAATGCAAAGCATCGGATAGCACGCTTTCCCAACGCGACATGTCAAGTTTACGAGACTTTAATCATTTAATGCTGATTTCACTGCTGACCAAATTATTCCATTGTACCTTTCACATTGTCCGTTTCCAGGAGCATTATAGACAGACGTCCTACTGCATGCAATACCATGATCACTAAGGTACGATCAGGGCCGGATTAACCATTAGGCTAATAAGGCTATAGCCTTAGGCCCTGGAAAAATTCGGCCCTCAAGTTTTGTAAAGCTGATAGTGATACAGATCCAGTAGGCTACCACGTAGGCGCCACTTTTACCGAAATTGAGTTTAAAGCAGGGCTTTTCAACCTGAGGGTCGCGAGCCGCTTGAACTAGTGTATTGTTTTCAATTCGTTTTTGCCAGAAAAGATAAAAACTGTTTTTTTCGCAATCGTTCATTCCTCTACTTGAACTTGTCCGCCCCGTTAGCTCAGTGGTTACGCGCCCGGCTCAAGATCACGCGGCGCTGGTTCGACTCTCGAGGTGTGCGCTTGAGCAACGCATTTCAGGACTGCTCTCCATTCAGCGGCACCCAATGAATGGAACAATACTTCAACAATCGACAAACTTCACTCTGCCAATCTCCGTAACCGGCCCTGCGTCAAGAGCCTCTACAAGCAGGCGCGGATCTAGGAGTTTTTTCGGGGAGGGGGGCAGAAAATTTGAAAATTAATTAAAAAGAAAGAAGGATCAACAGATATGAACAATGATACTAGGACATATACGATATGCTATAAAATAGACATTAAAACAGCCTTTTTCATCAATTGTGAATGTTCAAAAAATAAATTTTGCTTGAATAAAAATTGCTATAAGCATGCAAAGTAAACTTGAAATCTGGTTTAAAACCCTCTATGCGGTGTCCATGACCAATTGGATATTTGTATGTTTTGCAGGCATATACGGTAATTGAAATTATAATCATCATCATCATCATCACGTGCCGTCTCCGATCCGGAGGTTGGCTGTCACTTTCTTCCACAAGTCACGTTCTTCCGCTACTCTTTTTGTTTCTCTAATGCTTGACAAATCAGCCCATTGTATCACGTCATCTCCCCATGTTCGTCTTCTTCCCCTGCACCTCTTTCCTTCCATCATACCTTCAATAACCAATTGACGTAGCTGTCCTGCCGATCCTCTCAAAATATGTCCCGCAAATTTCATGTTTTGTTTTGCCAAGTCGTTTGCCCATCTATCTTGCACTCCAATTCTTTTCCTAATTGCTTCGTTTGTAATGTGTTTTTTTATATGATATTCTTAATATTCTTCTGTAGCACCAGAGTTGAAAAGCATTAATTTTTTTGTGAATTTCTTTGCTGTAGGTCCAACTTTCACTTCCATATGGCATGACTGGTTTGATGTAACAAGATAGAAGTCTCAGTTTTAATTGTAAATTTATTTCTCCTCTTAAAAATTCCTTGCATTTCCAAAATGACGCTTTTGCTTGACCGATTCTTCTTTTTATATCATTGGTGCATCTTTCATCTTGTGTAATGAGGAAATTATAATGAAGACTAAAAATTATAAAACAGCCATTCAAGGTTTCAGATTGTTTCAACTGACGTCATTTGGTTCAGCGTTGGTTTCAGCTGAGTCAGCTCCAACAAATGTTGCTACTAAAATGTATTTGAAGTTGTATGAAAGAAAATAACGGAGTCTGATCGATCGATAGTTTCAACCATGATAATAACAAAAAATTACCCTCCCCCCGTGTTGAGCCAAGTCCGCCGTGGGACTAATATCAGCAGCTGTTTAGAAGCATATATCAAACCATTTGATGCCGAAACATACAATTTCAACTTTCGGGGAGGGGGGGCAAAAATCCGCGCCTGTCTACAAGTATGCGAAACTACCAGGAATAACCTATCAATGCTTTGTCAGTACGGGGATAAAGATTCAAAACCAAACCAAACCAAAACATTTTATATATGCTGGTTATTATATCGTTTAAAAAAGCAAAATTATGTAGAATCCTATGCAAAATATCGATTTCTCAGTATCGTTTTCAATGGCATAGAAAAAAATTACTGTCGGCTATTTTGTTTAATAGTTCTTTCAGCAACAGGTGTACGCATTGACAAACTTAATAGTTAAAAATATGTAGCACCAACCATCTCACTGAAATTGATTTAAATAAATCCATAAACGATTGCAGTAAATTCAACCGGTAAAAGTGCGAAAACGTAGATTATTCTCATTATTTTTTCTCCTATTAATTATCTAGCTAAACTATAGGCATACGAAGCCGAGTAACGTGATCAAGTTTAACATCTTCAAGTTTATTACATATAGAAACACAAAACTACGCAACAAATTAAGTATCGAACGTTTTCGACATCATAAGATGTCCTCTTCAGGAATAATATACATACAACTTAACTACATCTGAATAAAATACAATGTGTTAACTAAATCTATAAAGTGTTTCTCGGCAGCCGATTTGTAGCAAGAATTGACAGCGATAGACACGTGTTTCGCCCATGAGGCTGGGCTCATCAGTATCGCACTGTAGGTGTTAAACTGTTTTATTCGCATCAACAGCGCACTGGTACAAATAATTGACACGGCGAGAGAGCACAAACAAACATAGCCAGGTCGAAGACTTTCAGAAACCGGCCTGCCACACCCCGCGGCGGCGGGGAGCGGCGTGATTTAGGGGTGACGATGCACCCGGAGGGGTAAGTCTACCAGCTTAGGTCGCGGGGGCCAGGCTGGGGAGTCGAGGTACCTGTGGAGGGAGAGTGTGGATCGAAAACGTTACATGACCCGTCCACAAATTTAGAATGGCGGAGCGGGCCAGGGAGACAGGCTCTTTCTGCATTGCCCAGAAAGATGGCCTGCGACGGGCCGGGCGACCCGTCGCGTGTGGACGCTGGAACCGGCAGTAATTGACCGCCGGACGGGGCCCACGTCTCCCTCACGCGACCTCGGCGCAGGTACTTAACTCTTATACCCGGTCTGCCAGTAGGCAGAGCGGATAAAATTGGGGTCTACCATGAGGAAGAGAGTCAACTATTTAAGGATAATTTGGCTCTCGTGGCAGACGAAATTTAAATAAAAATGTGGAGCAGAGGCTCGATTAATCAATAGAAACAAAAAATATAGGTGGGAATGTAATACGTACTCACTGGAGAAGAGTAAGCTTTGATTCGGCGAGCAAGGATGTGCACTGGCCAGACGTTGAGGCAGGTTCGCCCAGCTGGGTCGGGGAGGCTATCGATCGAAACCAGAGGCACTGATAGGCTACATTACCAGGAAAAAGTAGAAAATTGGGGTGGAAATTTTGAGGCTGCATCGAGTTGATCAGGGGATCGTGTTGATCAATGCGTTGAAAGCAGAGCGAGGTTGATCCGAGCGGGCAAGAACAGCGTTACAAGGCGAAGGCAGCGTAAGATAATTCGAAACAATTGATTGATTAATACATAGAGATATAGTGATGTTACTTAATTGCTGTTAAACCAGTCTCGATTCAAAATGTACATTAGACATTTTATTCCTTTCCTTTGTTCATTTTTGAATGCTTGGGTTTGATGAGACTGGAGCATTATAAAAAAGATGACACTGGTTTATAGAAATAAGTTGATGATATAAGGTGATGAATTTTAAGACAATTGATATAAGGTTATGACGTCTAAACGGTTTGCTGTCTTGCGCGCTCGGATACTTACTGCAACGTTTCTGTTTTTGGGGAATAAGTTTCTGATCGCTGAAGTCGTCTTTTCTATGACGTAGCCCCTCCACAAGTGAGCCCGGCGTTCCAAGCTTTCCAGACGCGGAAGGATCCCTCGATTGAGAGGGAAGCCACTTTTCTAGCCACCTCTGCTACCCCACGAGCAGGAACGCCCAAGGCCGTCAGAGCTCGTCGGGGCATAGCTCCCGAGGGAGCCTACGACGAACGGAAGTGACAGGACGTCCCTGCAAGGGCGCTTCCTGTCTTCCTTTATGTTGACACATAACTCGCCGTACTTGTCGTGTTTCCTGTCGGCGGCTTTTCGAAGAGAATCCGCGCCGTTGTCGAACGGACATGTGACGTCACATACGACCGTGACACCATCAGGGCGTTGCAAGGCGATGTCAGGACGCAGATCGGCACCGCCCGCTTCCACGTGCTGTGGAACCGTACTATCTATGGAAAGCCCGGGTTGCCATTCGGCAGGCACGTGCCCCACGATCTCCCTCAATACTGAATTGTGTCGTTCCGTGACGACAGACATCACGGTAGGGCAGTGATTCAATATGTGGGGGAGAGTCTCTTCCGCTTTCCCACACGCACGACACATGGCAGGTAGGTAACGGCGGCCATGGCTTGGTTTTGATTTAAGTGGCATTAGATTCAATCTAGCTTTGTACGCAAATACTCGGTCCGCGTGATCCAGGAGCTCCGGGCGCCGGGTCCATGAATTTGAAAATCCGGACAGGCAGTGGGCACTGACCGTCTTGCCTTGGTCAGGTTTGGATTCCCACTGTCTCTCCACCACAAGTCATTGTGTTGATGGAGGGTCGGCACCACTTTTTTCCTTATAGGAGGGGTGATTGTGGAGCTCCCCGCGGCCAACTCAAGGCCGCCATCCGGGCGGGCGGACCAATGTACGTTCAGGCGACGGGTGGCCGCCGGGACACGGCCCCACAGGCTCTCGCCTGTAGGGCACGGTCTAGAACGGGCGCCGTCAGGAGGGGGGTTACTATTCAGATAACTGGCCAAGTGGTCAGTCGTGGGATCTGGAGTGCCGAACCTCAGACAGGCATGACGCCTAAGCTGCCCGAGAGCGACGGCAGAGACAATGCTGTCAGGTGACGTCAGCATCTTGAAAGCATGAGCTACCGAAAGCGTGTCACTTTCGCGACACAGGTTCGTGATGCCCAAACCTCCCAGTGCAGACTTACAGTAAAAGAACGCGCTGCAGGCCCACCTGGGAAGACGCCACGCCACCTTCAAACACCGCAAAACCAGTCGGTCAAGCTTCAGAAGCTCATACTGTCTAAAGCGCCGCACTCGCAGATGGTATGACGCGGACGGGAGAATTATAGAAGTGAGTGCCAGAAGTTTCTGGCTTGGGGTGAGAAAAGATTGCATTAAAGAAGAAATGTGTTTCTCCAGAGTGGAGATGAAGGGTTGGGTTAGGGATGCGTCCGAGGCGTAACCGGTTCGAGCGCCGAGGTATTTATACGTCTCGCCTTTGGGGATGACTCGAATTTCCTCCCCGGCAAGGGAGAAAGGTTTCGGGTCGACCCGCAGACGGGACGCCGACACTTTCCCATAGGACAGGGTGCCACACTTGCGTGGGTTGAACCGTAGCCCGGACCAGTAGGCGGGTCAATATAAGGTTTGACCCCAAAAAAATTTATACAAAAGGTTTTATTGTTCTAAGTGTATGATTAGGTTGTACTATACCCCAGAAAAAAAGTATATAAAAATCTGACCCCGGGAAAGTGGTCAATTAAATAATTTGAAAATGGTGACCCCCAAATTTTTCAATGTACACAAAATTTTTTTTTACTTCAATTAACACACTATAAATGTATTAAACACATATAAACATGGTATCTATGCACCAAATGAACATATCAGAATCCGTCTGTGATGTCATTATGATGTCATGGAAGACATAGGCGTAGATTTTTTAACATGTAAGAAAAAATCTGAGGGGGCAAGATGATAAAAAGTGTGAAATATGTACCCAAATTTGAACAGTTCCATAAAATTACACTGTCAAAGCTACAAAAAAGAACAAAAAAGCAGGGTGGCTGCCCCCTCAAACAGTTTCTACGGGGGGGCGCGCCCCCCTGCCTCCCGGGAATCGACGCCTATGATGGAAGAGTATATGCACTAAACGTCAGTAGATGAAGTACCATTTTTCAAGTTATGATTGTTACACACTGTACTAGTAGTCGTCACAATTATCATCGGTACTGTCTGTGTCGTCTTGATCCAATGGAAGGACATTGTTTGGGTTTTCACAGGACACAAGTTGGCATTGTCCACAAGCAGAGGTACACGGAAATCCGTACCTCCTACATGTACATCGCCGTGTTGTGCAAGCGATCGTGCAATTACAATGCATAATCTTTAACAGATTGTCCGGTGCAGGGTTTTTCAGAGTCATTACTGGTGCGAATTGTTTGTCCTCAATCTTCCAACCCCAGCCAGTAGGGTCCAAATTGCTTTCTAGTCCTAACCATATCATTATTTGATAGTAAGCACGCAGGGAATGGAATATTGTAGAAGATGCAGTTGGTGGGAGTCGGGCTGGCGCCACGAAGGATGACACTGAAACTACTTTCTTTTCCAACACAGAATGTCGCAAAGATGCCAGCGAATCGCTTTGCTTTCCAGCATAGAGTAGAACCATTGACTGTTTGCCATACTCTTCAATTGCATCCACCCTCTGGCCAGGTTTTGTAAATGCAAGTGCCAAGGATTCTAGCACTTTGTCGCCTTTGGTGGCTTTCTGAAAGAGTGTTCTCTTTCCTATTCCGAAGATTCGTGAGGTAGTATCGCATCCTGTAAACGCATGGATGAAGAGTAACTGAGAACATAGCTGTTGTCCGAGACATTCCTTTAGGGTATTAATATTGTACACCCTCTGATCTTTAGACCTCTTGTCCGAACGAAAATACATTGTCTTCTTCCGACTGTCCATATGATAGAGGAGAAGGATCAAGAGATCTGTGTCTTCTCCAACCACGGTTGTAGTGTGGTATTCAGGAGTCTGCTCCTATACGGTGAGTCCGATTCGGTGAGTTCCTAACCTCTAACCCTAAAACGGCAATGATAATTAGGCCACGGTACCAGATAATTTAAAAAAAAAATTGAAAAAATCCCCCGTTAAGGGATCGGACTCACCGAATCGGACTCACCGAAACGGGCCATTCCGGGTATTCAGAAGCTGCAATAGCTGCCTGAACAATATCATAGTCGGCATCTCCTTCAGCGTTTATAACTGTGGGGCCTTTCTCTCGCAGTTTGTTGCTTATCATATTGATCAGCCCTTACTTATTGCAGCCCTGTGACAAGAATTCCTCCTATTCATATTCGAGTTGCAGATGAGAATAAAAGAGAATGCATTCTTGAGACAATCTGTATGTTCCACAGACATACTGTACGTATATTGATGCTTACTCATCAAAGCAGAAGACTTGCTGTGACGTTTTCATAGTCCATAGAAAACCTGTACGAAATTTAAGTTTGCGCACTATCAGTCTGGAATGGCACGAAAAAGTTAAATCTTGTCAGCCTTCATTAAAACTCATACCTGGAAAAAAACTTTGTTCCAATTGCAGAATGAAAATTCAACAATTTATAGATACTTCTGGAAGAGCTTCTTCATCTAGTGAAAGCGATATACAATCACTGCAGGTAGATAGTGTCAGTAGTGACTCATTGAACATTTTAAATGAAAGTTTAGGCAATTTGGGTGAATCACCAGTGAAACTTCAAAATAGGTCAAGAAAGAGTATGTACCCTAAGTGACAAAATGTTGTTCTGGAATTTAGAATTTATCATTGTTGCTCAGATGGATCTAAGGCTTAAAATTTTTAAGTAGCAGGACCCATATTAGTTGAAAAACATAAATTTTTGGCACAATCTTGTTGTTGGCTCCTCTCCCTGAAAGTCATTGAGGAGGAGCCATTCCAAGTTGTTTAGTGGTCAAGCCATGGCCTCCCCCACACAGCCACAAGCTTGGTCGCTTTTGTGGGATTTGTCCATAGGGTGGTTGTGTCCAGGGAAGTTGGGAGCTTGGGGCATTCAAATGGGTGTCTTGGATGTGTGGAGGGTGTTTTTGCATTGTTTGGCACAATCTTCTTCAATTATAATATTTAATGAGCCTATTTTAAATTATAAATATACAAAACATCACTAGGGGAACTTGGCATAGCGCACTTGCAATAAAAAAATAGTACTGATTTTCAGACACAAGCTTTTGTTTTCACTTTGTGAGGTGAAATACTCAATAAGCCATTAATTTTATTTCTGATATCAATTCTCCTTGAAAATACCTTTAAAATGATGCATTGCATGTGATTGTAACTAGTGAGCACCATGGGTTATTTATGATCAAAAATTATGTTCCGCATGATTGAGCACAATTGGGTTACTAATAAACATGAGGTTAAAGGTCAAAGGTGATGGTCAAGAGCTTTAGTTTTGAGTGATATGGCTGAAGAAGTAAATGTCCTACAATACCTGAAAATATCAATCAGTACAATTTTTTACAAGCTGGGAAATATCTTCCTATAGTTAAACTTGTGAAAGCGAAATGGACTTTACGCTTCAGCGATCACAAAAAGCAATCAACTTTAAGTGGCCGCAACTTTTGTTTTAGTTGACCAATTTAAAAAAAAATTAGTTTTTTGAAATCAGAAAGAAAAGTTTTATCAGTGTGTGAATTTTCATTAAAATCTGAAACGGAGGGTTACGAAATCCCATTTTTCTGGATCACTTGACATGGAATGACCCAATAGTTATGTTAATTAACTACTTTCCCGGGGTCAGATTTTTGTAGACTTTTTTTCTGGGGTATAGTACAACCTAATCATACACTTGGAACAAAAAAACCTTTTGTATAAATTTTTTTGGGGTTGCCCCCATATTTTTCATATATTGACCCGCCTACAGGAAGAGAAGGGTTCAGTAGCAGATAGGAGAGAGATCATCTGCTGGCGATCGGAAGAAACGAGACAGATGTCGTCCGCATAGGCCATACAACGTACTTTAATATCTTCTTTGGCAGGAAGGTTGTAGCCGCAATCCGTTTTGTCACGGACGCCCCTGAGGAGCACCTCGATGACCAAATTGAATAGCAGCCCAGACAACGGGCAGCCATGACGGACTCCCCGCCCCACAGGGATACGGTCGGTTTCACCATTGCCGCAGCGGACGGTGCAGGTGTTGTCGACGTTTATGTCGGAGATGCACTCAATAAGGTATGTGGGGGCGTCAAAATGACGCAGGACCTCGGCTATGCATTCGTGCCGGACACTGCCAAAGGCGTTTCGAATGTCCAGTAACGCAACCGACAGAGATGGGCGTGATCTTGATCTTGAAGATCACAAGTGATCTTGAAGATCAAGATCGTGATCTTGATCTTGATCTTCAAGATCACTTTTTTTTTGGTGATCTTGATCTTGATCTAAGATCACTTTTTTTTGTGTGATCTTGATCTTGAAGAACAATAAGATCAAGATCACTTTAAAATTGAAGTTTACTTGCTGGAAAGAGGCATTTTTTTAGAACTCGTACTCAGTGATGTACGCGCATACAAAAAATATTGACGCCGTCAGCGCAAACGCAAACGTTCGAAAAACTATACGCCGCATGCGTCAACGCAACTTGTAAAAAAAGTTGGCGGCGTCAGCGTTAGCGCATACTCTAGCGCAAACTCATTTTGTTTGCTAGGTGCCAAATATTCACATGGTATAAACCACTCGAAACAACACACTTTTCAAGCCATTTCGCGATTTCTCGTTACAAGAAATTATCTTTTTGGCCTGAAGGCACATCTGGCATTGAAAATATAAGTTTTTGCCTTTCGAAGAAGAGAGCTTAAAATACTTTTTCATGTAGGGCCATGGATTTGTATTATCATGCTCTATAATTTCACTTGGAGATGAGTATTACCGTAAGCTATTCCTTGAATACAGTAGTGAAGTGTAAGAAACTGCAGCATATGCCCATCAAGAAAATTCTAGTATTATACTAACTGTCGCTCCCTAAAAATCCAGCAGTGGCCGAGTGGTTAGCGCGTTGGGCTCGCAGTCGAGAGCCTGCATGTTCGACTCCAGCCACCTGCAATTGCTGTTGTTTCTCTGGGCAAGAAACTTTACGATAATTGCCTCTACCCAGTGATCGATTTCGAGTAATGGGTAGTACCAAATTTAAGTCATAAGTAGAGTAGACAACCGGAAACAGACCTTGCAGTCGGCTGCAGCGTGGGTCAGGTGTACGTCGGAAGGCGTACACCGATGCATAGCGCTCAAGTCCGCTTTCCCGCAATGCAGGATAAAGATAATAAAACAAACAAAAACAAACAAACATTATAAAAAACACTATTTTTAAAATGATTCCGTTTGAATGAGACTAATGTTGCTTTTAATGCCATAATTCTCTAAGTAAGCTCTATTCTTTTTTCTGATAAGATTTTTAAAAAGTGGGTTAATGGAAGACAAAACTGCCAGACACAAGCAAGTTTAGATTCTGAACTGCACAACTCTTTGTTATTAGCATTCAGGGATAGTTAGCATTACTAGTGTTATTAGCAGTAGGCTACTCAAAAGCCTCTCACAATTGGCCCCTGGATGCATGTTTTGCTAAACTGCTCATCAAGTTACAAAACATATATAATTACATACTTACGCAACAGACTGTATAAATTGTCAAGTAAAAATTACCTTAGCTTGATAGCCTACTGTATGTAGGCCTACACATTACTACGCTACATAGCCTACAACAAGAATAACCGGCAAAGGCAAAGTAATGTACTACAGTACATATAACATACAGAGTACAACATCATGCAAGCAATCACGGTCGGAGACCAAATATTTGAGTTTGTTTAGATACATAGGCTGCACTGCTCAATGAGTGCTCATTGCCTGAGAAGTTTCTGATTTGCCCCAACATGCAAGACTTAACTAATATAAATTAAAGTGCTCACAATTGCTTACAAACGCCTTCAACACTGCTTGACTAAAAAAACTTCACACTACGAAGCCAAGTCATTGTTTACATTTTTTACATGGAGCGACATTACCAACCTACCTACTTGCTTGCTTACATTACATTCCTGTTCTGATCCGAAATTTACTAAGTAATTTTGCAGTAAGGCTAAGTTGTTTTAACTAATTCTTTCTTTTTTTCTGCAAGACTTCAGTCTCCACGTGGGACTCTAGCGTCAAAGGCAGTAGTGCGATATACAAACAAACTCCAGCTGACTGAACAATAGATGACACTGTGACACAACACTAGAACAATGGGCAATTGCAAGACGTCAACATTTCGCAGTTTGGCAAAAAAAAATTGCAAACAACAACTAAGACATTAAAAAGTATGCGTTGACGCTATGCGCTAAAAAACCGCGAAAACTTTACGGCGCATCCTCAAGCGCAAACTATCCAAAAAAATGTGGCCGCAAGCGTTAGCGCAAACAAAAAGTATACGCCGCAAGTATGCGGCGTAGAATTTGCGGCGCATACGTACATCTCTGTTCGTACTGTACAAAGTAATTAGTGGCAACTACTAACATTAAGCCACTGTTAATACGATATGTGTCCAACAAAAGACGATTTAAAGTCCATCTAATCTGGTCAGTGTTGCCATTTCAAATAGAAAAAAGTTTTCTGTGTTGGTCATAATAAAGAAGTCAACTTCCGTGTAGCCTACTTTATGTTGACTTATAATAAAAATGATTTAACTTTGTTCACAATTTCCATGTGTAAATTTTAAAGAAATGTTTGCTTTCTTTGGCTCAATTTTAGATGTTTCAAAAGTCTAGAATGGCGGTGTTAAAAAATTTGGACTCTAGCCGACTTTGGTCATGTAAAGTGGTTTATTGCAGAAAATCAACCAGACCAAGACTTGTTTACAATGTTTAGGGTCTGAGTATCGAGCGGTTTGTCTGACCGAAAACCTCTGAACTTTTTTGATTACAGACAACAGTATCAAGGTTGCCAGATGGGTCAATGGTGCAATAAACATTGACATAATACAATGAAAGGTAAAACTACTTAGTAACACGAATAAAACTCCCACATGAACCAGACAAAAATTTGGTAAAAAATGATGCAGTTCAGAGTTTATTTTTATTTATTTATTATAAATAAAAAGCATAACACTAATTTGGCGACTTTTTCAGTACTAGTGTGTGTAACCTCGGCCTTGGGTGTGACGTTGCGATTATACGTAAGCTACGTCAACAATTGATAGGCCTAAATAGCAACAGTCACTAACTTATTACAATTCTTAGGCCAGCGATCGAGTAGTTAAAAGTTAGCAATACCAACTATATACCTTTACCCAGGTTGCTTATAGTAATTATTTTATGCAACATCATTGATCAAAAACTTGATTTTTTTTTCAAGTAGGCTACACAAAAAGTGATCTTGAAAGTGATCTTGATCTTCAAGATCACGATCTTGATCTTCAAGATCACATAGTTTGATGATCTTGATCTTGATCTTCAAGATCACCTATTCTTGGTGATCTTGATCTTCAAGATCACCAATACTGGTGATCTTGCCCATCTCTGGCAACCGACACAGGCCTTTTGCGTGACTGTGCATCCGAGAGGATGGTGTCGAGCATGAACACATGCTCAATGCTCATAGACGCCCTCTGTGGGCATGAATCCCTTTTGCTCTCGGCTGATAACATTCCCCTCCACCGCCCATCGCTGCAGGCGCCGGGCCAATACGGCGGCGTAGATTTTATAAATGTTTCGGCAGATGGAGATGGGCCGCCAGTTGCTGACATCGTGCAGGTCACCCTCAGGGTCTTTACATATGAGTGTGATCCTGCTGGTTCTCCACTGGTCCGGTACACGACGGTTGATCCGGCAGGTCTCGAAAAGGTTGGCCAAGAGTCCCCCTCTTGGGTCCAGGGTCTTCCAGAAACCGTAGGACAATCCGTCAGAACCAGGGGCGGAACCGACATTAAGCGACTGGAGGACCGCCTCCACCTCCCGGGCCGTAATGGGACCTTCACCGTCATCGACGAGGAAGAGGTTTACACTATTATAATGTTCTGCCTTTACTCACTAGTAGGCCTACACTTTGCTTGCTTACAGTTTCTTTTTAATAATTGTAAAATCCGTTTGCATGTGCGAAGTAACATAAATACACAATGGTTCATGCAATATCAATATGAGAATATAAATGAAAGGGAATCATGAATACTACAATCCTCCCCAAGTTGTAGATTTGGATTAAGGGGTATGCTTTTTATATAACGAGTACGATAAATTATAGTTGTCACAAATTTTCAGTCTGATGATAACAAAACGTTGCTTACTCGAATTACAGTTTTACACAGAACAAGAATTAATCAAACATACTTGTCATCAATCTATACAAAGGTCATTTGTGACTGGTTTGAAGAATGAAGAGTTTCTTGTGACCACATGAGATCCTTTTTTTGCAGTGATCATCGAACCATTTATGTTGGTCACTTTGTAAGGACGCAATCCATAAGGGAGTGATAGTTTACTTTCTCTTTTAACTTTCAACAAAACCAAGTCACCAATTGAAATATCACAATTTTTAGCATGTGTACGTTTGTCTGCATATTTTTTCATTTTACATTTTGCACGAGTGTCTTTCTCTCTCAACGATTGGTCATTTACAGTAGTGAGAGCTTGAGGAATAGTAATATTAGCTTTCCTCCCAAACAAGAGTTCTGCGGGACTCGTTCTGGTCGTGCAGTGTGGCGTAGCTCGATAATTTCTCAAAAAGTTATTCAAGTCAGATTGCCATGAATTGTGTTGAACATTTGAAATGCGAACAGATTTGTTAAGTGTTTTCATGAAACGTTCAGCTTCGCTGTTGCTTTTCGGCCACAACGGAGTTATCTTTCGATGTTTGAAACCTAAACGTTGGGCAAATTGCTTAAAATCGTAACTATTGAATGGCGGGCCATTATCTGATTTAAGCACAAGTGGAATTCCAAACATTGAGAAAATTTTGTCAACTACCGGTATCACAGATGAAGCTTTGGTAGAATTGACAATTTCTACAACAGGAAATCGCGAGTACTCATCGACAATTACTAGCAAGTATTTACCAGTGTTATACGGTCCAGAAAAATCAATACACAGTTCAGTCCATGGTGCGTTAGGCAATGGTGACATTTTTAATGGTTCAACAGTGTTTTTAACGGTTGCAGCTTGGCAATAAATGCAATTTTTAACAGCGTTTTCAACAGTTTTGTCAATGCCAGGAAACCAAACTTTTTCTCGAATCAATGCTTTTGTTTTCACGATGCCTCGATGTCCTTGGTGTGCAAGAGTTACGGCTTGTTTTTCTAACACTCGCGGCATAACAATTTTGTTCTGTTTAAGAATGAAATCAGAGTTTGTTAATGTCAGCTCGTTCCTGATAGGAATGTATGGCTTGATGTCTTGATCTGGGTTCTGCATAGCAGATTTCCATGCGTTGCTTTTGATGATGTTGATGATTTTCTGCATTGTGTCGTCACCTTTGACAGCATTTGTGACATCATCAATTGTCATTGCTAGTGGAATTGCTGATTGAGAAATAAAGTTCACATATTGTTCAGTCGCATCACACAATTGAGTGCAATGTGTGCTTCCCACGGGATGTCGAGACATGTAATCAGCAGGGTTGTCTTTTTCTGGTTTATACGTCACAACGAAATTGTAGGGTTGCAATCTTAGATTCCAACGCTCAATTCTTGCTGGAGGCTTGGATGATGCATTTCTGAATATGAGTTCTAATGGCTTGTGATCTGTAATCAAATTGAAGGGTTTTTGCATGCCATATAGATACAGATGAAAATGTTCACAGCCCCAAACAATTGCTAGTGCTTCTCTTTCAGTTTGAGAATATCTTTGTTCGACAGGGGTGAGAACTTTACTTGCGTATGCAACAATCCGTGCCGGTTCGTTAACATTGTTTCGTTGAGTGAGAATGGCCCCAAGTCCTACGGGACTGGCATCTACAATAAGCTCTGTTTCTTTGTTCAGGTCAAAGTATGTTAAGACTTCATTCCCTGTCAGGCTGTCTTTGAGAGCTTGTATTGCGTCATCATGCACAGCAGTCCATTTCCACTCTGTGTTCTGATGTGTTAACTCTCGCAACGGTTGAGTGATTGTTGAAAAGTTTCTGATTGTTCTTGCACAATAGTTTGCTAATCCCAGTAGACTTCGCACTTCACCGACTGATTTTGGCGTTGCAGCATTCTTTATAGCATTTATTTTGGTGTCTTGTGCAGAAATGCCTTTGTCAGAAAATGTGTATCCATAAAATTCCAATTTTGTTTTGTTAAATTCACATTTTCTTTTGTTCAGAGTGAGATTCTTTTCTCGCAATCGTTGCAATAAAGCATCAAGATTCTTGTTGTGGTCTGCTTCAGTCTTTCCATAGACAATGATGTCATCGCTAATATTGTCATTACTCATATGATACATAGCTACCATCCTGATTGCGCCATAATCTAACCAACAGTTGTACAATGCATTGTTTTGACAATTACATTTTACTCTGATTATTTGTTAATATATGGCGCTGTTAAAACAAAATAAATTGACTTGACTTGACTTGAGTGTAGCCTACCGGGTAAGCCATCGAGTGCTTGCTGAATGGTTTTTTGAAAAAGTTCGGCTGCTGAACTCACGCCAAAGTTTAAACGTTTGTAGCGATATAACCCATTATGAGTTGAGAATGTTGTTATGTATCTGCTGTCATCATCCAACTCAATTTGGTGATATCCTTTGTTCAGATCTAGCTTTGAAAACATTTTGGCCCCATTTAGTGCATGAATAAGGTCATCTACAGTTGGGCAGATGTGTCTTTCACGATGTATGTATAGCCTTGTTTGGCATTCTCATGTCCACACAGATTCTTACTTCTTCTGGGTTGTTTGGTTTTGGTGGTGTGACAATGGGAGATACCCACGGTGTTGGACCATTGACTTTTTCAATTATATCATGGTCTTCCAAGTATTTCAGTTCTGTGTTGACTTTTTTCCGAATGTGAAATGGTATTCGCCTGTGTGGGATAGCTGTAGGTATCACTGATTTGTCAATGTGGAGTTTGGCTTTGAAGTCTTTGAGTTTGCCTATGCCTTGAAAACGGTCAGCATACTTGTTAATGATGCTAGAATTTGTACCAGTGACAGTTTGATTGATTATGTGTAACAGGTTTAGATTAACAGCACTGTTGTAGCTCAACAAACAGCCATGTGTTCCTTCCACTACATAAAATGTGGCATAAATTGATTTATTTTTTGTCTTTATGTCAGCATGACATTTGCCAAGTAGTTTCATTGGCTTGCAAGAACCATATGTAAAAATTTTAACATTGGTTTTGAAAAGTTTGCATTGTATTTTGTTGAAGTTTTCTTCATCAATGAGATTAGCTGATGATCCAGAATCAAGCAAAAATTTGATGTTTTTTCCATTAATGTTTAGATTTGCAGTAGGATTCTTTTCTGAATTTATTCTACATACATAAGCAATTTCTTCATTAGAATCTGATGTGTCACTACTGCTTTGCTGTTCAGATGTAGCTCTAACATTTCTTTGATATTGTTTTTGTTTAGTTAAACAGCATTTTTCAAAATGATTTGGTTTTTCACAATTTCTGCAAGTCTTTCCAAATGCAGGGCATGACTGCCTTCCCTTAGCATGAGGATAACTGCCATTGCAAAAATAGCACTTGCTGATGCTTGTTGACTGTCTGAGTTGTGTTGGCCTAGTAGGTTTTGGCTTGAATGAATGCTGTTTATTTGTTGAGAGTTTGTGCATTTTGTTGATCGATTGTGATTGACTGTGAGCCTGTTGTTCTAGATGTTCTGTTTGCTGTCGTGAAGTTTCAAGGGTTTTTCCTATTTCAAGCAAATTTGTTAGATTCAGATTTTTGCTTCTAGAGCTCTGGTACGCAGTTTTTTGTCAGAAGTTTTGCTGATGATTTGCCTTTTAATTTCTTTGTCAATTTCGCCACCAAAATCACAAGTTTGAGCCTTTTTTCTAAGTCTGGCGTAAAACTGATTGATGGTTTCATCTGGCAGTTGTGCCATTTCACGAAATTGCAGCACTTCATAGTCAATGTTTATCTGAGGCTTGAAGTAGTTGCTGATGGCTTGTTTGGCAGCCTCATAATCATTTTCATTACCAGTGTTAGGTAAAGTTATAAAGATGTCGAACAGCCATTCTCCTGCATAGTGCAGTAGAGATGCTCGTTTGATTTTATCTTCTTTAATTTTATTGACAACAAAGAAGTTTTCTAAGCGACAAACCCACTTGTTCCACCGTTGTCCAGTTGATGAAGGATCACCCTCTTCAAAAAATGGAAATGCTTGCGAAAGACCAGTCATCTTGCTGTCTTACGTTGATGTGTTTACGTGGTTTCTGATACTCTACTCGTCGCCAGTTATAATGTTCTGCCTTTACTCACTAGTACACTTTGCTTGCTTACAGTTTCTTTTTAATAATTGTAAAATCCGTTTGCATGTGCGAAGTAACATAAATACACAATGGTTCATGCAATATCAATATGAGAATATAAATGAAAGGGAATCATGAATACTACAACTATCATGCTCGTAACGATGGGAGTTCATCCACTTGGGCATCTGCGAACAACTCCCAGCTTCAGGAGCGGTCATGTCGCGTCGAAATCTCTCCTCAATTTCTTGAGGTGGGATTTCGCAACGACGGTGACTGTTTTTCCTCCAACGATCCGACGGACTGTTCCCTTCGCGTCCCGCGAGAAGGCGGCTCGCAACTCCACGCCCCTACGATATCGGACTCCGTTCCCGCGCGAACCCCCGCCGTCCGACCGAGGAGAACCCCCGTTCGAACGACGGCGAGAAAATGGGTGGAGTAGCCACGATGTGGTGCGGAATTGCGGATCGGACACTCGCCACCGTGACGAAGTGACGAGTTCGCAAAAAGTAGTGAGTCTACCGGGGAGGCTTCACCATCTGGGTTGAGTGAGTGACCACTCACAGGAACCTGCTTCCTCGTCGGCCAGCCTAAGCTAGTGGACTGAGAAGGTGGGAAGGAGAAACCAACACCGGCCAGGTTATCTCTAGAAGTCTTCAAACCTGTACGACTTGAAAAGCGAGACATGGTTTAAATAAAATAGTTCTAAAAAGCTGGTTATTACAAATTGTTTAAAGTTTAAAGCGACGTTTCTATGTTTTGGAGAGTTAACTAACAATTTAAATAACAAGTGACAGATTGCAATCGAATTGAGGGTTGAATCAGAGATTTGCTAAAGAATTGACAAATAAAATAAAAAAAAACAATTTACGTTGATTCTATGTTAATGAATAATACTAAAATGGAAATGTCGGTTAAAGTTGAAAAGAAAACAAAGTTTGATTACGAATTAGTGAGACAGATTGAAAAAGCTAAAACCTCAATTGCTAAGGTAACAGGGATCAGTTGTCAGTAGATGTTACAGAAAATATATTTCGCACTTATTCAGTGCATCGTCAGTTCTGATAAAGGGCAGTTAAAACCTACAAGTAATGTTTTAAACAACATTACAGTGACGCAATAATGCCAAAACATGAGCGTAAAAAATTGAAAAAGCAAAAGCGTAAATATTGAAAAAATGCTGAATGAAAACTAAACAAATTTTGATACGTAATTTACTTTACTGCCGACTTGGTTTAGTTTTCATTCAGCATTTTTTCAATATTTACGCTTTTGCTTTTTCAATTTTTTACGCTCATGTTTTGGCATTATTGCGTCACTGTAATGTTGTTTAAAACATTACTTGTAGGTTTTAACTGCCCTTTATCAGAACTGACGATGCACTGAATAAGTGCGAAATATATTTTCTGTAACATCTACTGACAACTGATCCCTGTTACCTTAGCAATTGAGGTTTTAGCTTTCTAGATATGGAACAGGGATCGTTTCAGAATAAGACTAGGTCAGAAAGCGAGGCAGACTCCGACGAAGCTCAGCATCAGCCAAGAGCAGTTAGCTACAGATTGAAAAAGGATAATTAATGCTTTAAGAGCAATTGTTTGAATTTTCGATTGTGATGTCACCATTAAACTTTATGCCAGCTGGCAGAGTGACCATACGAAATACTTTACGGCCAAAATACAGGACAACAATAAAATATACAAGTCAAAAGGTCGCAAAATTGGTAGAAAACAATCAGTTTAGTTCAAGGATGAAAGATTCCGGATAAAAAGAAAATATGAACAACGTTTAATTTAAGATTAAGAAGAAATAAATAAATTTATATTGAAAGATCACTGGCAACACTAGGATTTTCGAAGAATTAATGCTAAAAGGCTATGATAAAGAAAATGGTCAAAATGGGTAAAAATTTGGGTAAAATAGATGGGTCAATTAGCTTATTTTTACAGAAATTTAGAAAGCACACAAGCTGGTTACACAATATAACTAAAATTATTCGAATTGATAAAAACTGAGCGACAATATTGATGCAAAGATGTTCAAAAATTAGGCTAGGATTTTTTGGTTTTTAAGTGCTGCAACTGGAATTGAATTTATTTATGAAAATTACTATAAAACAACAAAACACAAATAATTACAGTTTTTAAAGTCTTTTTTGATCTTCTTTCTTCTTAAACCAAAAATTAGTGTGATCTTCGGGGTAAAGATGGGGTAACAAGCCCGGGCTGGAATTGCGAATCCCGGTGCTTGATAAGGGTGGGAAAGGTTAGCTAGGGTAAAGATTGGGTATTAAAGTATTCCGTGTTGATTGGGTAGGGTACTAAAGACTTGAGGTTGACGAATTTCCTTTCTTTAAATTACCGAATGGTTCGAGACTGAGTAGGTCACCGTACTTTTCACTGGCAGCTAGCAAATTTACTGTTTCTAAAACTGATAATTTTCTTTTTGCTGAGAATTCTTAATTTCAACTTTCCTGACCAAGTTTTGATTTCGTTTCGCTGCAGAACAACAAACTGAGCAATAGGTGTTAAACTGTTTTATTCGCATCAACAGCGCACTGGTACAAATAATTGACACGGCGAGAGAGCACAAACAAACATAGCCAGGTCGAAGACTTTCAGAAACCGGCCTGCCACACCCCGCGGCGGCGGATTGAGAGCCGAGAATCCTTCTTGGTCGCCTTTGGAATCGCGGCTAAACCACAATTTTTTTTTTTTTCGCGCAACGCTCAGAGTTCAAGATGGATACCACTACATCTTGCAGGTTTACAAATTGTCCATATAGAATGGATTTGTTTCCTGTCTCATCATTAGCCTAGTGCGTCCGCTCCGGGAGCCGTCCACACACCCAAACACTCAGCAGGCACACCATACTTACATGGAAGATACCTACCAGGGAGGCGAGGGACTCACTACGACCGAAGGGACCCACCGCGGTAGATGGTAATCTGTGGATGTAAATGTTTGGTTAGTGGCTGCCTCAAGCTGATCTGCCTGTCTCGACTTTCCTCTTGCTGATCTTGGGGCAGACTAGGAGATGGCGGGTCAAGCATGAGAACTAGCGTGTTTTGGTAGATAATTCATTTTTTAATTTTATTTGAGCTTGTTTGTGTGTGTGTATCTTCTTGTTGCCCGCTTGAAGAAGGGCGCCTGTTTGGAGAAAACGGGCCACTGCAGTCTGACATCTCATTTGGCGGAGATGTCAGGAGATGTCGGAGAGGGCGGAGATGTCAGGAGCTTTATTTTGCGACATCACTGGATACCAAGACTGGATTTGTAGACCTAAAATCATCGCCAACTTGGGATCATTGACAAAGAAGCAAGCTTAAAACTGAACCTTTTTTCCGGTTTTAAATCTTTCTGCATTTGTTTCTTACGTCGAATTGAGTTAAGTAGATGGCTCCAGTGATGCCGAAGTAAAACATGGGACCGGTGAAGACCGTGGCGATAATGCTAAACGCCATGTGACAGTTGACCTGAAAAATAAGTTTGTTATCATTTAAAGAAATACATTAGCACAGTGGTTTTTAACCTTTCTATGGTCAAGCACTATCTTTAAACAACTACTTAGTCTGCGGATTTCTAACTTTCCAAAGTGATCCTGAGCGGAGATTGCACAAAATGTTCTCTTTAATATGTATATGAAGGTCAGTGATTTGATTGGAGTAGCCCACACTTTTACTGAAATCAATGCATGTAGGGCCCTCTTACTTAAATCGTTTCATGGAATCCAAACAGGGTGTACAGCAAATAGGGCTACCATATGTCCTCTTTTAAGAGGATTTGTCCTCTTTTTTCAAGAAAAATGAATTGTCCTCCGAGGACACTAAAAAATGCTCAAATGTCCTCTTTTTTGACAATTTGGGTTTTCATGCTTATATTTTCAACGGGATTACATTGCTTGGTGACGTTTCAACGACGGCTTGTAGGCTATTTGTTTTCTAAATATTTTGTAGCCTACCAATGCAACATGCTGATTTATACATTCTACAAGAAGTTGACACATTTTATGGAACCGTTGTTGAATGTTCATTGCCTGGTTCACTGTAAGATATTAAATGACATTTCAAAGACCATGCTCACACTTAAACAAAGAATTATTCTTTTACCTACATACGTTTTATATTGATACCGTACAACGCTGGTAGACGTAACGTTGTTGATTACCAACTCAGTTTGGTACTTGAACAAATCGGAACGAATGTCTAAAAGTGCAATGTGTAGGCTAGGCTATAAGCTAAGACTTAACCTACGGCAAAAGAAATTGTGGCATGGGTAGGCCTAAAGCTTTGCAAAGAAAGGAACAGCTTTTTAGTTCACGCCGTTTTTAGCATTTTAACGCTAATGTGCAGCCTACTGTTTTAGTCATATTTCTTGCAAATAATTTAACAATTTCGTTAAATAAGTTAAGGCTTGACCTGGAGGTCGGGCCTGATTTGTCACTTTTTGCAGATTTTTGCGATCATTGCTGTCTGACTGAAACTGTCTAAAAATTAGGTCTTTTTTAACTTTTTGCCTACTCTTATTACCAACTTATTACCAACTCAGTTTGGTACTTGAACAAATCGGAACGAATGTCTAAAAGTGCAATGTGTAGGCTATGGCTATAGGCTAAGACCTAACCTACGGCAAAAGAAATTGTGGCATGGATAGGCCTAAAGCTTTGCAAAGAAAGGAACAGCTTTTTAGTTCACGCCGTGTTTAGCATTTTAACGCTAATGTGCAGCCTACTGTTTTAGTCATATTTCTTGCAAATAATTTAACAATTTTGTTAAATAAGTTAAGGCTTGACCTGGAGGTCGGGCCTGATTTGTCACATTTTGCAGATTTTTGCGATCATTGCTGTCTGACTGAAACTGTCTAAAAATTAGGTCTTTTTTAACTTTTTGCCTACTCTTAAAAATATAAAATCATTTGTTGTCTTAAGGAAGCACTAGAAATGACAACAAATAAGTTAAACGTTCAGTCAATCTGTTTTCTCGTTTTTTTTTTTGTTTTTTTTTTGATAACTTTTGCTGCGTAGGGCAATATTGTAATGAATGATCTAAAAACATGTAAAAGATTCTTCAAGCGTAAAATTTACTTGCAGGCGAAACGTGTCCTCTTTTTAGGCGATGAAAATATGGTAGGCCTAACAGCAAATGATACTTTATCCAGAATATTCGTTGAGAACTAAGACAATAACTTGAGATATGAAAAAAATGCAAAAAAAATAGCAGATTACAAAACATGCTTTTCCATTTGGTGTCATACTCACCAGACATCGACTGCTGTTAGGGCCTCCAGCTGGTACCCCCAGTCCTCCGGCAACAACTACCTGCAAATAGATGAGTATCGTTCTTGAAAGTAAACATTTAACCTTTTATTGATAGGAATGGACTTCGTTTTAGAAACAAAGTTTAATTTAATTTTTCTCGTTTCACTGGCACAGAACACGTAATTTGTTTTCATAGACGTCTTAACAATACTAATTCATTAATCCACTAGCATGCAGTGATGTACGCGTAGGCTATACAAAAAATATTGACGCCGTCAGCGTAAACGCAAACGTTCGAAAAACCATACGCCGTATGCGTCAACGTAACTTGTAAAAAAGTTGGCGGCGTCAACGTCAGCGCATACACTAGCGTAAACTCATTTTGTTTGACACGGTATAAAACACTCGAAACAAAGAGGTTTTATTTTGAATTTCCACGAGGAAACACAAGCAGCTGAAAGTGTTCATCTGACTCTTTGCTGTGTTTTGATTTTAATATGTCTTTGCCAATTAAAAACATTCTTTCAACTGCAGCGCTGGAAGGTATTGGCGTATTGTAGCAATAAATAAAAATGCGAACAACAGCTAAGACATTAAAAAGTATGCGTTGACGCTATAGGCCTACGCTAAAAAACGCCAAAAACTTTACGGCGTAGCCTCAAGCGACAACTATCCAAAAAAATGTGGCCGTAAGCGTTAGCGTACGATAAACAAAAAGTCTACGCCGCAAGTTTACAGCGTAGAATTTGCGCGTATACGTAGTCTACATCTCTGCTAGCATGTACATAACTAATCCACTTGCATGTACTTGTACGTTGTCATTCGCGTAAGTAGTCCACCAATTTGTGAAATTACTGTAAACTTTCGACAATTGTTGCCAAGCTTTCTATTGCAACAGTCATGTGGAAAAAGCAGACAGTTCTTAATCTGGACGTTAGATGGGAAAAACATTAGTCAAGAAAGCAACTAAGTCAAGAAACACATATTTTTTTATTGAAGAATAATATATCCCTATAGACTTCTTTTATCCAAGCTAATGGCCCTTAACATTTTTCCTTATTGCACCCCTTGAAATAAATAAGCAAAGATATTGTAGTGTGTGAGAAGCATTGGCCGATAGATTGCGAAAAAGTTTGGTACTACCGTAAATTAAGGCCAGCATCACATCCATCAGTTTTCAATTGTACTCTAAAAAGTATTTCCAAAATGATCAACAACAAATTGCTCGTTGGTCTGACTTGAAGTATTTACTTCAGGCAGAAGAATATTCCATGCTAAAGCAGTCAAAGCTTGACTTTGTTGCTGTGCATCCTACACAGAGCGTCAAAATGGTTTGGTTTTTGAATCTTTATCCTCGGACTGACAAAGCCTTGATAGGTTATTCTTGGTAGTTTCGCATACTTGTAGACTAATGTAGAGGCTCTTGACACAGGGCTGGTTACCGAGTTTGGCAGAGTGAAGTTTTCCGATTGTTGAAGTGTTGTTGCCGGGGAATTATTCCATTCACTAAGTAGTATAGAAAGTATGATCCAACAAGTAAATGTAGTGACGCTAAGTGGTAACGCCACAAGCACATTTGATTTTATATAGTTATGAATATGAATGGTCTTGTAAATGTAATAACCCAAAGTAGTGACGCACATTTGATTTTATGTGAGAAAGGTGAATCGCAAAGTGCAAAGTCCAAATTACGTGAAGCGATATAATTGTGTAACCGGGTTCGCTTTTCTCACGATAGGATACTGATAAAAAGGCATTATGAAATAATGAATTGAAAAATGAATCTTTCCTAGCAAAAACATAAGATGCAATCAACAGACATACGTCATCCAAGCATCAAAAAGTGGTAACGCTAAGTGGTGACGCTATATCAAATGTAGTGACGATAAATGGTGACGGTTAACTCCGCACTAATTTTCTAAATTATAAAACAAAAATGTCTTATCACGAGCCTAAAAGAATGCATAGGCTACATAAGATTCACTTACATACCCTACACCGAATTACATTGCTAAACCTGATTGTAACCATTTTTTTTTGCAAACCTTCATTACATCATTTTTTTTAAACGCTTTACCAGGGAAACAACCTACAGTATGTTTGCGGTTATTTAACGTCACATGATACCTTTGTGTCATCGCTTTTGTTTCATGATGCTGCGCATTGGATGTATTAATTGCGAAATCGTTTTAATTTCGTAGGCTTTCATAATTACCTTGCTTTAATTTCTTTCATTACAATTACACTACATACATTACATAAAGAGCTTGTAAATGATGTGATTTTAACTATTTTTTATCTTCGCTTCGAAGTACTGCCATAATTGTTATTACAATTCAATACCTAAACAGTACACCTAAAGCATATACTTGAAGATCATAAAGGTTTATTAACGTTATTTGTGTAATGTTTCTTGCTCAACCAACATAAAAATATCAATCTCACAAAATAACTAATGTAGTGTTGTTGATTTAAATTGTAGATCTGTTGGTTCTAGGCATATAGAACATCACGATTTGAAATACCAACGCAAAATATATCAAAATCATGAACACAGTTATATTGCCAACATTAACAGACGGAGCAGAAACATAGTCATTCACAAAACAACAAACAAGAAATCTGGCCGCGGCGCAAAGGAACATGGAAAGAATAATATTAAACATAAATAGAAAAGACAAGATTAGAAATGAAGTCATCAGAAACAAAACTTGTATTAAAGATGTTATAGAAACAACAACAAACCTAAAGTGGCAACCACAGAATGGACACGAAGATATGCAAGAAGAACTAGAGGGAGACCAAAAAGAAGATGGCGAGATGCCATAGAAGAAAAGATTGGCATCACCTGGATGAGAACAGCAAAAGACAGAATGATGTGGAAACATATGTGGAGGCCATCTGCCAGCAGTGGCATGACCGGCTGATGTTGATGATATATCAACGCATGTTTGTTCTTCTTCCCGTACAACACGTAGTGCGGGCCGATCGCGTTGAAGTTAGCAAACTGTCTGTATGGACCTAAAAATTATAGATCGGTTAATATGTAGGATTTAATTAAGATGATTTCATAAAAGTTTTGTTAACTTTTTATCGGTTTGGTTGTAGCCATGTTTTTTCGTAAAGCTGTTTGCTTGCAGGAATAGAGTTTTCACTGTTGATTCTGATGGATAGGTCTATTGGTTCGATTCCAGAGCTTTCCAAATGCTGGGTTTTGTTCACGCTGAATGTGTTATTTTGGTAAATCAATGAAGTTTCACTATTTTTTGGCTTGTATGGGTTAGTTAATTTCGTTATACTTTAATTCTTTTATTCAATGGTTTGCTTTTAGTTTAATGTAAAGTAATTAGTCAAAGGGGTGCTTAGTCGCTTATTACTTAGTTATATGTATTATAATAATCTATGACTGGTCCAAAAGCTTAATAAATAATGCATTTTGGCATCTCCATTTCGGTTAATCTTCGTTTCGCTTTATGTTGGTTTCGTTAAACCTTTATTTCTTTAGGTCTACGTTTCGCTAAAACAGTGGTTTCAACTAAACCTTTATATAGTAACGTTTGAAAAATATAACTAACCTGGAAATTAAAGTTGTTGGTATGATGTCACTTAAAGCTTATAAGAATAATAGCTTTTTCAAAACAATGTTACTCTAAATTTGTTATTGTTTTTTTTGTGCAAATAAATTTTTATTTTAGATGATGCTAATTCCAGCTAAACAATCAACATTCCTTTTATGCAATAAGAACACCCAAATGAACAGCTATAGAACAAATTGTTGCAACATATACTTCTGCAATCTGACAACTAGAAAAAAAATCAAAAGCTCTAACAGAATGCGAGCACAAATTTTGCAACATGTAATGACACCTGATGATAAAAACACACAAACAAATCTTCGAACACAAATTTTAACGTTACAAATTATGCAAAAGAAACTTGTGATATTTTGTTGTATTTTCTTAAGCTTGTAAAAATAAAATTGCAATTTGTTGAAAATATTTTTTAAGTTTGTAAAAGAAAATTTAAGTTTGTGGCTTAAAATAATTTTTCAGGTGTATGTTTTCAGAGATAAACTTTCAGATTACAATTTGTTGAAACTATTTTTGTTATTTTCAGTTTGTAAGTTATGGAACTTAAAAGTTTGCAGCTGGTCAGTTAATTTTTGTTTTGATTTGTCAATCATACAACATAAAAAGTTTATAGTTTGTTAAAAAAAAATATTTTTAGTTGTTGGTTTTTACAAAGAAAGCTTTGTGATTTATTAAAATTATTTATTTTCATTTTTGCAAGTAACAGAACTAACTTTTTCAATTTCTTAAAATAATTTTAGAGTAAAAACTTTCAGTTTACAGTTTGTTGAAATAATTCTTTTATTTCTTTCAAGGATATTACATCTGCTTATTTATTTATTTGTTTAATTTTTATATGTTACACAATTCAGTTTGTAACGTTTTAGCATAGAAAACCAAGATGAGGTATTTCCAGCAACTTAAAGCACGCTTATGATTTTATATATTTATGAATATGAATGGACTTGTAAATGTATTAATCCTAAGTGGTGAAGCACATTTGATTTTATGTGAGAAAGGTAAATCGCAAAGTACAAAGTCCGAATTAAGTGAAGCGACATAATTGTGTAACCGGGTTCGCTTCATAATTCTCAGGATAGGATATTGATGAAAAGGCACCTTATTATGAAATAATTAAAAAATGCTCATAACATATATAAAGTATAAAAAGGGTGGAATGAATGTTTTTTTTATGTGATAGTTTGGAAAACATGGAGAAACAAATCTCACCAATCTATGCGCCACAACCGTATGAATATAAACCATTGTATGAGGCTGAACAAGGCTTAGCTAACGAAGCAAAACTTAAACGTGCTTCAGCAAAAGTTGTTGACATCGCCAGTACTTTCAATGTGAAGCATGAAATTGAATTTAATCCTCACTTAAGACGAGCTTCATTATCTGTTTGCGTCGGAAGAAAAGCGTTTCATCCTGAACAACTTTGCAAAGTCGCGAAAAAGCTAATTGTGAAACAACCGTTTTTTGCTTTTCCCTCCACGAAAAATATCTTACCAATTTTATACTGGAGCAAAGAAGAAGATTTAAATTATTGTTCTCATAGTCAGCATATCCAGCGTGTGAAAGAGGAGCTCCTACCTCAACAAATTGATTTGAATTTTACCAATGGGAAAGTTTACGCGCCAGCTGCCTATCTCTCGTATATTATCGATGGGAAAGTGAATGTGAAGGTTTATCATGAAGCGTGTCCCTTGCCAACTCCAGAAGATCAACACCAATTACAAGAAATCCTCAAATATTTAAAAGTCCTAAAGGATCAAACACCCAGCGCTTTTCGACCTCAAAAACGTATTAAATTAGATTCGATTCTGTGATTGTTTTGCACCATTTGTCAATAAAATATGATTGAAACTGTGCTGTCTTGTTTCTTTTGTCAGTCAGCACATAAGTTTTATTAAACAACAAGATTTCCAATAAAAAACACAGCAAAAATAAGTCGTAAAGCACATAGACACATACACAAATTATATTGATAATGGCAAAGTAGCGACATCATCAGAACAGACGATACGTTTCGCATAAAAATACGCCAATCCTTTTTTAGTTTGATGATATGTGTAAATTTTGTTTCTACATTCTGATAATTAGAAAAAAAAATCAACAAACCTAACGCAAACTAGGCTACATCACTAATTGTTGCCTAAACTTAAGACAAGCATGAAAAAATACAAATTCTAGCAGAATGCGAGCACAAATTTTGCAACACGTAATGACACCTGATGATAAAAACACACAAACAAATCTCCAAACACAGAGAAATTATGCAACAGAAACTTGCGATATTTTGTTGTAGTTTCTTAAGCTTGTAAAAATAAAATTGTAATTTGCTGAAAATACTTTTAGTTTGTAAAAGAAAATTTAAGTTTGTGACTTGAAATAATTTTTCATGTGCATGTTTTCAGAGCTAAACTTTCAGATTAAAATTTGTTGAAACTATTTTTTTTTCAGTTTGTAAGTTATGGAACTTATCAGTTTGTAGTTTGTTAAATATTTTAGTTGTTGGTTTTTGCAATGAAAACTTTGTGATTTGTTAAAATTATTGTTCAGTATGTAAACGAAAATTTAAGTTGTGATTTAAAATAATTTTTCGTGTGTATGCTATTAGAATATTTTTTTAGTTTACAATTTGTCAAAACTACTTTTTTAGTTTGTACTGTAAAACAAAACTTAACTATTCTTTTTATTTAAAATAATTTTTCGTGTGTATTTTCTTTGAGCAAAACTTTCATCATGTTTCCTTATTTCACATTTATTAACTTTACAAAATTAAATGTGAATAATTATATATAATGTAAACTTGATATTTGATTTAACTTATGAATTAATTAAGATAATAATAACTCAAATTGATAGTTTTCTTGTACATAGTTTTGTTTGAAGCGAAAAAAAATTATGATAATGTTTAGTTTACAATAACTTATTACTACTTATTGCGAATTAATGTGAGTTACTCTTAGATTGATATTTTGTTTTCTTATTTCTAAAAAATAATACATCGGCTTATCTATTTTTTATATGATACACAATTCAGTTTGTAAGGTTTTTAGAGTAAAAAAAAAATCAAGTTAAAGTATTCCAGCAAACATATCGGGGTGCTTAAACGCATAAGATGTGGCTACTCAAAGCGCACTTATAATTTGCAAACTCTTCAAACACTTTCGATGTGTCACATTAAACTTTTAAATGGCAACACCATGTACTTAAGGTTTCACCTCCATTCTGTTCTGAAGTTTTTATTATTGAGCTGTTGGTTCTCTGATCGATCCCATGCTTCCATTTGTAAGAAGTATTAGTTGTCTTGTTAATACTGGGGTCACATTTTTTTTTTGACATTTTCAACCCACCTGTTAGTTTTGTTAAAAACAAGCATGGTTTACTTTGTAAATGTTAAAACTTTTATGCTGGTAGTTTTATCAAGCATATTAGGATATATTACAATTCATCTGGAAAGATAATGATTACCTAAAACTTTCTGTTTTAAAGTAACAACAAAATATTCTATCTGACTCTTCCTTGTTTCTTCTCCGTCTAAATTTGTTGTCTTATTATAAATCTCATGTACAAAATCGTGCCCAATGGACATCTATCAATGTCATCATACTTCTTCCACTAGATTTGTTCTATTGGCATGTATTATCGTACTTGTGATTGACGTTACACTAACGACAATTTATCAATCACCAAGCCAAGATAGTCAACAAAACAACATGTTTACAAAAACTATAATATTTATGGTATATATTCTTAAAGTTCATATAAATAGATATAATATATAATACTATATTCCATTTAAATATTTATAATATATTTTATATATATGTGTTAATAACATAAATAGGTATAACTTTGTAGGATAACCTAGTTATAATATGTTTTTTTAAACATGTTGTTTTGTTGACTATCTTGGCTTGGTGATTGATAAATTGTCGTTAGTGTAACGTCAATCACAAGTACGATAATACATGCCAATAGAACAAATCTAGTGGAAGAAGTATGATGACATTGATAGATGTCCATTGGGCACGATTTTGTACATGAGATTTATAATAAGACAACAAATTTAGACGGAGAAGAAACAAGGAAGAGTCAGATAGAATATTTTGTTGTTACTTTAAAACAGAAAGTTTTAGGTAATCATTATCTTTCCAGATGAATTGTAATATATCCTAATATGCTTGATAAAACTACCAGCATAAAAGTTTTAACATTTACAAAGTAAACCATGCTTGTTTTTAACAAAACTAACAGGTGGGTTGAAAATGTCAAAAAAAAAATGTGACCCCAGTATTAACAAGACAACTAATACTTCTTACAAATGGAAGCATGGGATCGATCAGAGAACCAACAGCTCAATAATAAAAACTTCAGAACAGAATGGAGGTGAAACCTTAAGTACATGGTGTTGCCATTTAAAAGTTTAATGTGACACATCGAAAGTGTTTGAAGAGTTTGCAAATTATAAGTGCGCTTTGAGTAGCCACATCTTATGCGTTTAAGCACCCCGATATGTTTGCTGGAATACTTTAACTTGATTTTTTTTTTACTCTAAAAACCTTACAAACTGAATTGTGTATCATATAAAAAATAGATAAGCCGATGTATTATTTTTTAGAAATAAGAAAACAAAATATCAATCTAAGAGTAACTCACATTAATTCGCAATAAGTAGTAATAAGTTATTGTAAACTAAACATTATCATAATTTTTTTTCGCTTCAAACAAAACTATGTACAAGAAAACTATCAATTTGAGTTATTATTATCTTAATTAATTCATAAGTTAAATCAAATATCAAGTTTACATTATATATAATTATTCACATTTAATTTTGTAAAGTTAATAAATGTGAAATAAGGAAACATGATGAAAGTTTTGCTCAAAGAAAATACACACGAAAAATTATTTTAAATAAAAAGAATAGTTAAGTTTTGTTTTACAGTACAAACTAAAAAAGTAGTTTTGACAAATTGTAAACTAAAAAAATATTCTAATAGCATACACACGAAAAATTATTTTAAATCACAACTTAAATTTTCGTTTACATACTGAACAATAATTTTAACAAATCACAAAGTTTTCATTGCAAAAACCAACAACTAAAATATTTAACAAACTACAAACTGATAAGTTCCATAACTTACAAACTGAAAAAAAAATAGTTTCAACAAATTTTAATCTGAAAGTTTAGCTCTGAAAACATGCACATGAAAAATTATTTCAAGTCACAAACTTAAATTTTCTTTTACAAACTAAAAATATTTTCAGCAAATTACAATTTTATTTTTACAAGCTTAAGAAACTACAACAAAATATCGCAAGTTTCTGTTGCATAATTTCTCTGTGTTTGGAGATTTGTTTGTGTGTTTTTATCATCAGGTGTCATTACGTGTTGCAAAATTTGTGCTCGCATTCTGCTAGAATTTGTATTTTTTCATGCTTGTCTTAAGTTTAGGCAACAATTAGTGATGTAGCCTAGTTTGCGTTAGGTTTGTTGATTTTTTTTTCTAATTATCAGAATGTAGAAACAAAATTTACACATATCATCAAACTAAAAAAGGATTGGCGTATTTTTATGCGAAACGTATCGTCTGTTCTGATGATGTCGCTACTTTGCCATTATCAATATAATTTGTGTATGTGTCTATGTGCTTTACGACTTATTTTTGCTGTGTTTTTTATTGGAAATCTTGTTGTTTAATAAAACTTATGTGCTGACTGACAAAAGAAACAAGACAGCACAGTTTCAATCATATTTTATTGACAAATGGTGCAAAACAATCACAGAATCGAATCTAATTTAATACGTTTTTGAGGTCGAAAAGCGCTGGGTGTTTGATCCTTTAGGACTTTTAAATATTTGAGGATTTCTTGTAATTGGTGTTGATCTTCTGGAGTTGGCAAGGGACACGCTTCATGATAAACCTTCACATTCACTTTCCCATCGATAATATACGAGAGATAGGCAGCTGGCGCGTAAACTTTCCCATTGGTAAAATTCAAATCAATTTGTTGAGGTAGGAGCTCCTCTTTCACACGCTGGATATGCTGACTATGAGAACAATAATTTAAATCTTCTTCTTTGCTCCAGTATAAAATTGGTAAGATATTTTTCGTGGAGGGAAAAGCAAAAAACGGTTGTTTCACAATTAGCTTTTTCGCGACTTTGCAAAGTTGTTCAGGATGAAACGCTTTTCTTCCGACGCAAACAGATAATGAAGCTCGTCTTAAGTGAGGATTAAATTCAATTTCATGCTTCACATTGAAAGTACTGGCGATGTCAACAACTTTTGCTGAAGCACGTTTAAGTTTTGCTTCGTTAGCTAAGCCTTGTTCAGCCTCATACAATGGTTTATATTCATACGGTTGTGGCGCATAGATTGGTGAGATTTGTTTCTCCATGTTTTCCAAACTATCACATAAAAAAAACATTCATTCCACCCTTTTTATACTTTATATATGTTATGAGCATTTTTTAATTATTTCATAATAAGGTGCCTTTTCATCAATATCCTATCCTGAGAATTATGAAGCGAACCCGGTTACACAATTATGTCGCTTCACTTAATTCGGACTTTGTACTTTGCGATTTACCTTTCTCACATAAAATCAAATGTGCTTCACCACTTAGGATTAATACATTTACAAGTCCATTCATATTCATAAATATATAAAATCATAAGCGTGCTTTAAGTTGCTGGAAATACCTCATCTTGGTTTTCTATGCTAAAACGTTACAAACTGAATTGTGTAACATATAAAAATTAAACAAATAAATAAATAAGCAGATGTAATATCCTTGAAAGAAATAAAAGAATTATTTCAACAAACTGTAAACTGAAAGTTTTTACTCTAAAATTATTTTAAGAAATTGAAAAAGTTAGTTCTGTTACTTGCAAAAATGAAAATAAATAATTTTAATAAATCACAAAGCTTTCTTTGTAAAAACCAACAACTAAAAATATTTTTTTTTAACAAACTATAAACTTTTTATGTTGTATGATTGACAAATCAAAACAAAAATTAACTGACCAGCTGCAAACTTTTAAGTTCCATAACTTACAAACTGAAAATAACAAAAATAGTTTCAACAAATTGTAATCTGAAAGTTTATCTCTGAAAACATACACCTGAAAAATTATTTTAAGCCACAAACTTAAATTTTCTTTTACAAACTTAAAAAATATTTTCAACAAATTGCAATTTTATTTTTACAAGCTTAAGAAAATACAACAAAATATCACAAGTTTCTTTTGCATAATTTGTAACGTTAAAATTTGTGTTCGAAGATTTGTTTGTGTGTTTTTATCATCAGGTGTCATTACATGTTGCAAAATTTGTGCTCGCATTCTGTTAGAGCTTTTGATTTTTTTTCTAGTTGTCAGATTGCAGAAGTATATGTTGCAACAATTTGTTCTATAGCTGTTCATTTGGGTGTTCTTATTGCATAAAAGGAATGTTGATTGTTTAGCTGGAATTAGCATCATCTAAAATAAAAATTTATTTGCACAAAAAAAACAATAACAAATTTAGAGTAACATTGTTTTGAAAAAGCTATTATTCTTATAAGCTTTAAGTGACATCATACCAACAACTTTAATTTCCAGGTTAGTTATATTTTTCAAACGTTACTATATAAAGGTTTAGTTGAAACCACTGTTTTAGCGAAACGTAGACCTAAAGAAATAAAGGTTTAACGAAACCAACATAAAGCGAAACGAAGATTAACCGAAATGGAGATGCCAAAATGCATTATTTATTAAGCTTTTGGACCAGTCATAGATTATTATAATACATATAACTAAGTAATAAGCGACTAAGCACCCCTTTGACTAATTACTTTACATTAAACTAAAAGCAAACCATTGAATAAAAGAATTAAAGTATAACGAAATTAACTAACCCATACAAGCCAAAAAATAGTGAAACTTCATTGATTTACCAAAATAACACATTCAGCGTGAACAAAACCCAGCATTTGGAAAGCTCTGGAATCGAACCAATAGACCTATCCATCAGAATCAACAGTGAAAACTCTATTCCTGCAAGCAAACAGCTTTACGAAAAAACATGGCTACAACCAAACCGATAAAAAGTTAACAAAACTTTTATGAAATCATCTTAATTAAATCCTACATATTAACCGATCTATAATTTTTAGGTCCATACAGACAGTTTGCTAACTTCAACGCGATCGGCCCGCACTACGTGTTGTACGGGAAGAAGAACAAACATGCGTTGATATATCATCAACATCAGCCGGTCATGCCACTGCTGGCAGATGGCCTCCACATATGTTTCCACATCATTCTGTCTTTTGCTGTTCTCATCCAGGTGATGCCAATCTTTTCTTCTATGGCATCTCGCCATCTTCTTTTTGGTCTCCCTCTAGTTCTTCTTGCATATCTTCGTGTCCATTCTGTGGTTGCCACTTTAGGTTTGTTGTTGTTTCTATAACATCTTTAATACAAGTTTTGTTTCTGATGACTTCATTTCTAATCTTGTCTTTTCTATTTATGTTTAATATTATTCTTTCCATGTTCCTTTGCGCCGCGGCCAGATTTCTTGTTTGTTGTTTTGTGAATGACTATGTTTCTGCTCCGTCTGTTAATGTTGGCAATATAACTGTGTTCATGATTTTGATATATTTTGCGTTGGTATTTCAAATCGTGATGTTCTATATGCCTAGAACCAACAGATCTACAATTTAAATCAACAACACTACATTAGTTATTTTGTGAGATTGATATTTTTATGTTGGTTGAGCAAGAAACATTACACAAATAACGTTAATAAACCTTTATGATCTTCAAGTATATGCTTTAGGTGTACTGTTTAGGTATTGAATTGTAATAACAATTATGGCAGTACTTCGAAGCGAAGATAAAAAATAGTTAAAATCACATCATTTACAAGCTCTTTATGTAATGTATGTAGTGTAATTGTAATGAAAGAAATTAAAGCAAGGTAATTATGAAAGCCTACGAAATTAAAACGATTTCGCAATTAATACATCCAATGCGCAGCATCATGAAACAAAAGCGATGACACAAAGGTATCATGTGACGTTAAATAACCGCAAACATACTGTAGGTTGTTTCCCTGGTAAAGCGTTTAAAAAAAATGATGTAATGAAGGTTTGCAAAAAAAAATGGTTACAATCAGGTTTAGCAATGTAATTCGGTGTAGGGTATGTAAGTGAATCTTATGTAGCCTATGCATTCTTTTAGGCTCGTGATAAGACATTTTTGTTTTATAATTTAGAAAATTAGTGCGGAGTTAACCGTCACCATTTATCGTCACTACATTTGATATAGCGTCACCACTTAGCGTTACCACTTTTTGATGCTTGGATGACGTATGTCTGTTGATTGCATCTTATGTTTTTGCTAGGAAAGATTCATTTTTCAATTCATTATTTCATAATGCCTTTTTATCAGTATCCTATCGTGAGAAAAGCGAACCCGGTTACACAATTATATCGCTTCACGTAATTTGGACTTTGCACTTTGCGATTCACCTTTCTCACATAAAATCAAATGTGCGTCACTACTTTGGGTTATTACATTTACAAGACCATTCATATTCATAACTATATAAAATCAAATGTGCTTGTGGCGTTACCACTTAGCGTCACTACATTTACTTGTTGGATCATACTTTCTATACTACTGATATTGTAGTGTGTGAGAAGCATTGGCCGATAGATTGCGAAAAAGTTTGGTACTACCGTAAATTAAGGCCAGCATCACATCCATCAGTTTTCAATTGTACTCTAAAAAGTATTTCCAAAATGATCAACAACAAATTGCTCGTTGGTCTGACTTGAAGTATTTACTTCAGGCAGAAGAATATTCCATGCTAAAGCAGTCAAAGCTTGACTTTGTTGCTGTGCATCCTACACAGAGCGTCAAAATGGTTTGGTTTTTGAATCTTTATCCTCGGACTGACAAAGCCTTGATAGGTTATTCTTTGTAGTTTCGCATACTTGTAGACTAATGTAGAGGCTCTTGACACAGGGCTGGTTACCGAGTTTGGCAGAGTGAAGTTTTCCGATTGTTGAAGTGTTGTTGCCGGGGAATTATTCCATTCACTAAATGTTAAGACATGCTTACGTGTATTTTGTGATGAAACAGTCACTGCATTGCAAACTCACACACCCCTTGACTCTAGGAACGGTTAAGTTCATAAAAATGTTTCTTCAGTTTTGGAAGATTGTCAATGTAAAAGGGTTAGGAGTTAATTTGCACTTTAGGGATCAGGTCAGAGATGTTGTAATGACATTCAGCGATCTGACAATGACATTCAGCGAAAGATTTTAACACAGTTGGCTAATTCAGTCAAATGTAGTGCTCAAAGAAAACGAGTACAACAGTTGTCCAGTTTAACAAGCTCAGCTTTTCATCATATGCCCACCGGCTTAGGTCTAGTTGATTAGAAATGTTACCATAGGCCTACCTCAGGGGCCTACCTGCTTAGGTCTAGTTGATTAGATTAGTGTAGTTATCAGAAATGGAAGTGTTTGAGGGATTGCCAATCGCAATCTTCCCACACGGCAATCTTCCCACACGGCAATCTTCCCACACGGGCAATTTTCTGGCGGGCAATATTCCCACACGGGCAATTTTCCTAGTGCCACTTCTCAGTATTGATCCCATTGGAAGGGGACAAAGGTTAACTGACGGGTATCATGACACAATGCGAAAGTAAAAGATTTCAACCTTAGGTTTCCATAAAAGATCACATGGACAACTCACCCACAATCCGCACCAAATTCCTTCTGCTATTATTTCTTTGTAAATTCCCACTAGAATGACTCCACAAATTATGCACAAAGACCCCAGAACTATTTCCGCTATCTGAGAACAAAGTTTGCGTTTACGTTATCGGGCCTGATGCAACAGTTGCTGAGCTGTGGTTACCAATGTACAACAATGCAAAAACATTCAATGATGATTGATGAATTTATCACAGTGACAATTGATTACAACTACTTGACGGTAATTGTCGACAGTGGAACTGCCACGCTCTGAAAAGAGCGGTTCTCGTAGGGTCTTGTGCTGAGCATTTCGGGTTGAGGTTCAGTTTTGACAGTCTTCGTTTCGCATTTGTATGATGCTACTTACAGGGGGGATCGCAGGAAGGTGACTGTTCACCGTCAACATTTGAGGTCACTACGCAAAAAGATCTCAACACGCACAGGCACAGCTTTGCTAAGGCTTCTGGCTGGCTCAGGCTGGGGAGCTGGAGTTGACACCTTGCGCATTGCAACCATTGCGCTAGTTCACGCTCCTGCTGAATGCTGTGCACCTGTCTGGAGCCGCAGTGCCCACTGCCATCAAATCGACACTGCCATAAACGACGCCCTGCGTATCGTGACAGGTTGCCTGCGACCTACACCGTCGGACAATCTCCCTGTCCTTGCAGGCATCCAACCAATTGAGCTTCGTCGTGAAGAAGCCATCCTGTCTCTTTCTCCTCGCGCTACCAACCCCAACCACTTGCTCCACTCAAGTATCTACGAGTCTGTGAGCGAGCAACCTCGGCGACTGAAATCGAGACACCCATTTGCACGTGCCGCACAACCCCCTGATGAAAACCGCTAAAGACCAATCCATCATTGCGGCTACCTTGGCGGACCACCAATGCAGCTCGGAGTAGAAGAAGAACCCCTCAAGGCTCCAAAGTTTCATCTCCGACACCAGCCCCCACACAACCGGAATGCATTTGCCAACGAAGGCCTGGGTGTGGCTCAACTGCCTGCGTACTGGCGTCGGACTATTGTTACAGATAATCGTTCCCCAAATCAAACGTCACATAAAACCGTTAAGGTCTACTTAACCTGGCATCCTACGTAATGGAATATTGCTAAAAAATGAGCAGAGATTTCATCAATCATCATCCTTTTGTAACACCTGTGGGGATTGCTTCACAGTGTTTATCACTGTTACGTCACAGTTGCAAGTTATGTGTTTTGAAATATCCCAAGTCAGTCTCGTCATTTAGAATTGTTGCTGGAAAGGTTGGTCGAATATTAAAACTGTTTTGCTTGTGCTACTCAACTAGACGAAATTTCTGTCTTTTATCCTAGTAATTTGTACTGTGGTGACAAGTTTAAGTGCGAACGGTGTTGCTTCCTCTTTTTCGACAGCCTGTGGCTATTTTTTCTTGAAATACAATTCGTGAAAGACGTTTTCAGAAGAGTATTTTTTCGGTGTCATCGCAAACAGACGAAAGGAATCGGGAAATTTATGTTACAACTTTCCCACGGAGACATTATGGTTTTCCGCTGTAACCAACTATTCCGCTCCAACATGCACAAATATGGGATGGCTCCATCCGCGATCTGTGAGTGTGGCAAGGAGGAACAAACCGCAGACCACACCACTTGTGACTGCGCAATCTACCATGCGCCAAATGGTGTGCGTGGTCTTCGTGAACTGGATGATGAATCAATTCAATGGCTGCTCGACACCTGCCCAAACATCTAGACCGCGTCGACGCCACTGCCCAAGGGTGGTAAAAGGAAGAGGCGAGCCCATCGAGCCCTGGAGTGGCAAAGAAGGTTCAAACAAAGAAGAACTACCTGACAATTTTGACAATACTTTTGATTATTTATAAAAGTTAAACGACACACACGGTAAAAACAACCTTATTAAAACTACATTCCTGAAACATGAAAAAAACAATAATAATCTCGACATTCTCTGTGCGCTAACAGTAGCCTACATACGTGGACGGTTTCACACGATTTCGAACTCTCAAGTCTCAACCTTGGGAATACGCTTAACCGGTTCGAAACTGCAATCTGCTCACTCATGGAAACATACACTTGGATACAAACACACACTTTGAAACACACACATATGAATCCGATGCAACTGTAATGAACGACAGTAGAGTGAACAGAGCATATGTAGCAGAGTAGGTAGACACGAATAACTTATGTATGAGGGAATCTGATCAAGAGTAGCAAGGCATATTCATGCAGTGATGTTATTCTACCACAAAGTTCACTCAAAACCAACTCACTGCTAATCCTCTCACGGTCCTCCAATGTTTCACATCTAGTCCAGGAGGAGTGATTAGCTGCTGTACCGTTGTCATGGCAACGTTAGGAGGAACAGTTGCCATTTCAAGTAAAAGTGAGATCAATTATTTGCTAACAACTTTACAAATTAACAATTGTCTAGGTATTTAGAATCCACGCGGTTACAATAATTTATGCGATCACGTTTGCGGAGGCGGCGAGTGCAAGGGAGGACTAAACGTAGAGCAGGCACATGTACCACACCGCCCGTGAAGTGATGTAACAAGGGGATGCAAGGTGTGGCCCGCGAGTGGAGACTATTTCAAGGTAGGAGCCAAACCTGACCAGGTATGGGATTCAAATTTACTTATCATAAACTGTCCGATATTACGAGCAAACGTCGGCGAATTCTAACGAAAAAAAAATAGGCTGAAAATGAGTTAAACATGAAGCATTGCTTGTCCATTACGTTTGTGGAAAAAGAATCTAAAACGTTTGCTCGTAAAATTGGACAGTTCATGAAAAGTAAATTAAATGTGGACGTTTTTCCTATTTACAAAACATTCCAAATTAGTTCGTATTTTCAACTAAAGCCCCAGACGCCTTCGTCTTTCTGCTCAAATGTCCAATCCAGTTTAATTCATCCGTGTGATTCGGCATTGACGTATATCGGTAGGCTATGTCCACCAGACATTTGACCACGAGAGTACCGGAACATCTGAACTTTAGAGACTTAACGAAAAGTGCCATCAAAGACCATATAATGGAATGTTCTTTTTGCACAGATTGAAAATTCTCTATTGACTCATTTAATACTTTGCGCAAAGGCAAACCCCAATTTGACACAAAAATTCAAAGCGCTGTTAATCAAACGCTACAACTAAAATTTAAACAAACAATTATTTGCGGGAGGCGCGTCCATTCTCCTCAACATTTACTAGAATCTAGTAAATGTATTACGTAGGGCCTAGGCCTATCCTGTGATGCAAATTCTTTTGTAGTTATGTAGTTTCCTTTTCCTAATGTAAATTGTTTTCCGTCTGTCTGTCTGTTTTCCACACTATTGCTTTTAATCGCTACGTGTTTTTTGATGCTTGTAGTCAGTTAGCTAGTTACCTTCAAGAAGTTGAAACTTATTGCATTTTTATAAATATTTTCAGATTCCTGATGATTGTCACGTTTGATTGTCAAAACTATTTGTAAATATGTAAAATATATTGTTATAATGCTCAACCCTATTGTATTTTTGTGTCTTGACTGTCTTTAATTGGTACAAGAAAGTAAACTCTCTCCCGAAACTATATTTCATTGTGTTGTTTTTGTTTTTTCCAGACACCCGTTTTTGAGATTGTCACTTCTACCTTTTTCTAGATTTTTGCTACGTTGACGTTACAAATTGACGTGTATTGTCTTCGCTTTGATGGTCAAAAATAAAAACCACCGAACTGAGATTTCTTTCACATTTTCTTGCCGAATCTCATAAATCTTTTTGGTCTGAACCAGAGCTGGATCAATTACATAGTTTTTAGTTCAACTATATTAATACAAATACACCATCAATGTTTTTAATTGGGCTAATAAAGCCATTGCCTGAATCAGTGGCGGCTGGTGAGTTCTAGAAATGGGGGTGCTGCGTGTTTGCCAAAGACGAATTTAACAGCGGAGGGTGTGGGGGTCCACCACCAGAAAATTTTGAAAAATCACATTTGATTAAGTGCATTCTGAGCGTATTTTCAGCTCTAAATTGTGACAAAAGTTTGAGATAAAACTGGCTGATTTAAGAGTTTCGCAATTGAGTAATATTTTGAAGGGGAAGATCAACAAACAAATGTGAATATAACACGTTCTAGCTATTGTGCTGTCACAGCATCTGAGCACGACAGGGTAATGTAACTCACATGGTAAAACAATGTTAGTATTAGTAAAATATTCATTACAGTAACAGGCGGCAGGCCTGATTGCTGGTCAGTCATAAACAACAGCTGCAAAGCTTAAAACCAAACAAGTGGTTAGTCATGTGAACAACGTTTAAAAGGCCAAATTAAAAAATGCCAAACAAAATTTTCTGGGAAAAAAAAAACAACAAAAAAGGCCAAAAAACTGCCAAATTTTGAAAAAATGCCAAACAGGATTTTTTCATGCCAAACAACATAAAAAATGCCAACCTGGCAACCCTGAATTGGGCTGTTTGTATTGCAGCACAAGCTTTTGCTATTCGTTTGTATTGGCAACTCAAGACTCATGAGTCTCTTTTATCAGCTACTCCCATGAATCGTTAGCTCAGTAGTTACGCGCCCGATTCATGATCACGCGGCGCTGGTTCGACTCTCGGGGTGTGCGCTTGAACAACGCACTTTCAGGACTGTTCTCCATTCAGCGGCACCTAGTGAATGGAATAATTCCCCGGCAAAAACACTTCAACAATCGCAAAACTTCACTCTGCCAATCTCTGCAACCGACCCTGCGTCAAGAGCCTCTGCAAGTATGCAAAACTACCAGGAATAACCTATCAAGGCTTTGTCAGTCCGAGGATAAAGATTCAAAAATCAAACCAACCCCCTGATAAATCTCCCTCATAAACCTGCCTCATGAAACCACAGCTACAATGCTACCGACGGATATAAATTACTCTACTCTTCGATAAATAAAGGGTTGGTAGCAACTAGCAAATACTTCTCAGTTGTAGAAACTCCAACATTCAAGTTTCCGCATGTCCAAGAATACAACGCTTCCTTCTCGACTTCTTCAAATGAAATGCTGTTACAAGTTGCATAAGCAGATGAATGCAGCATACCTGCCTAGCGTCTGAAGCTGTGCCTAAAGGTCAGGCCCGTAATTGCCGGGGGGGCTTGGGGGAGCAATGCCCCCCCAAGCTCAAAGTAAAAACTCTGCCAGGCAAGCTACATTTGGTTTTCCAATTCCAAATGAGTAGCCTACGGTAATCCCAGACCCAAGACTTTCTATATTTAATTTTTTTTGATTCTCATATGTCACTTTGTACAATTATCTTGCTTGTAATTTTGTAGTTGTTATGTACTGGTGGGGTAATAGTTATAGGGTTATTCCAGACAGATTGCACGATAATGATTTTTAAATTTGGGTGAGTTTTTTTTGGCAAGGCATCTCAGGTAAAAGCAATTACAATGGAGTAAGATGCTGGTTTTGGAAATATTGTCCATGAATATCTTTTAAAAACAAATAAATCAACATTGGTATCAGCTTGGATAGCTGTTAGTGTTTTTTGACGTTTACTGCCGAATATTACACCCCAAAGGGGATAAATTGGTTTGGTGGAGACCTGTACCAAACAAAGTCACGAGGGTCATTCCTGACAAAGTTGTGTGTTAAAAATATTGCATCCAGTGGCGTAGCCAGGGGGGGGTTGGGGATTACAACCCCCCCCCCCCCTTTGGCACGTGTGATGCTTTCAGTCTAAAAAGAAATTGCCTAATTTTAAGCAAAACTGCATTAAAAGAGCGAGTTTTGTCAATACCAAACATTCAAACATCTCAGCCAGGATTTAGCAACAAGAAAACATAGAGACTTAGCTTTATTTCCGAAAAATGCCGAAGAAAACATGATCTTATTCTTTGGCTATGCCACCGGACAGCACAATTTTGCAGGAATATTCATACCCACATTTTTGTTGAAAATGCTCTCAGAATGCACCAAATTCAAAGCAATTTTTCAAAATTTTCTGGGGGAGGCCCCCAGACCCCTCGCCGCTGGGTCGTCAAAATTTACATTTAACTGCTTCACAATTTTTCTGCTTGTAGAAAATCCCTAAAACTACATGTGCTGATGGACTTCAAGTTTTTCCATATTTTCGTTATGAAACGGTTGACTAATCATGCACGATGTTGCGATAAAACCGGATGGATCAACCGTTACCCGGCTCAACTAACCAAACCTTCCCCTATTCACTTGTAGAAACACAATTAGCATTTCAAAACGTATGTCTGACAATCTGCTGCGTTTGGGACGCATAATGTCCTTTCCAAGTGAAAACATGCAGGGCTTCCCAAACTGTAGTCCGCGACGACTGCACAGGTGGTCCGTGGCGATATGACAAGAAATTAAAAAATTCACACATATAGGCTACGTTGTAGCTTACAGTATACTTACCCTGTCAAAGATAATTGCCGCAGTTCTTTACAACTTAAATGATTTCGAAAGCTTTTGCTATCCAGTATTGTCAGTCTTACTTGTTGCATATTCGTTGCAGTTACAAAGTTTTTTACAAAAACATAGTGGTCTGTGGCCCAAAAAATTTACAAATTGTGGTCCGTGGCCGATAAAAATTGGGAAACCCTGGCTTAGCATATATAAATCTTTTAACGAGGTCCATTGATTGATTGATTGATTGATTGAATCTTTATCCTCGGACTGGGAAAGCTTCTTGCAGAGCTTAATCCTGGCAGTTTCGCATACTTGTAGAGGCTTTGAATCACTGACGCAGGCCCGGTCACCGAGATTGACAGAGTGAAGTTTCCGATTGTTGAAGTCTTGTTGCCGGGGAACTATTCCATTCATTAGATGCTGCTGAATGGAGAGCAGTCCTTAACGTGCGTTGCTCAAGCGCACACACAGAGAGTCGAACCAGCGCCGCTTGATCTTGAAGCTTCTTCGTTCCAGAAGTGACGCGCTAACCAATGGAGCTATCGGGGCGAACATCGCTGTTTTTAAGGGCATAGAGCTCTTGATATAAAGTATCTTCAACTTCCGCGATGACATTCATTCATTTTCCTCTTTCTCTCTCTGATTCCTCATTCTCGATACTGCTCACGATATGAGTGATCACCATTTGGCGATCTTCTTCCGCTTGTATTCCAGGTACGGTAGCCATTCCAACCAACGCGAAAGCGGTTAATTCGGATGAGTCGCGCTGTCAAGAATGCATTGTGAAACTCTGAATGTGAAACGAGATTTTCCATGAAAACAAAAAAATGACGCATAGCGCTTGACGCTTAAAATCGGCAAAATAGTTGACGGTGCTATCACTTCCGTCAACTAAAAAATAAACTGACGGCGCTAGCCTCAGCGTCAACGTACAACACTGGTGTCAAGTGAGAAATCCTAATTGATAAATCTATAATTATTTTCTGGTTAATTATGTATGTAAACTGAATTTGCAAACATGATTATGCTTTTAAGAGTTTGATTGAGACGATCAAAAATTACAATTACTTTAAATTAATTTCGGAATAATGGTCAATATAGGTGGGCTCGGGACTTGGGCTGCCGGTACCATTACTGTAAGACAGCACTTCCCAATTCGTTTTTCACATTGCCCCATGGGATTGATGAAGTCAATCTCGTACCCCCTGTTTTAAACCAGACTCGTACCGTATTGGCGATTTGGCGTTGGCGTCCGTTGCAGTGTTTCCACTTCTGACAATTGATAAATCCTCTTCAGTTTCCTTTTCTGTCCTGAAAAAATTTTTTTTCTTAATCGGAAATGCTTCAAAATTTCCTTCATAGGCGAGGTTATTTTGGACGTTGTTTAAGTTAAAAAAAAGGTGCCAATACAACTTTAAAGTTATTATAATCTCAATTAAAGTTATTTTAATAATAATAATTTATTTGCATCAGACAAAGCTGTCCATATCCAAAACAAAACAACAAAATAATACACAAACTGCAAATGCACAAATAACGAACAACAACAACGAAATAACATCAAAAAATAACAAAATAATACACAAACTGCAAATGCACAAAATCTCAATAAATAGGCTATCTACTGTTACAAGTTTACAGACAATGGTACGGTAGCGTTACAAGTTAGAAGAACTGAAAGTATTGAGAACGATAAAAACAATCAGATGACATGGCAGCCATCAAAACTAGTTAATAGCATACATAGAATTATTATAATGAAGACGGTAATTTGATATACGATGGCAATCAGACCTCATCAGGGAAGCAACAATAGAGTTAGACGATACTCCGCATCTTCCAACAAAAGAAAAAACATATTTACGAAGTAATGCATCAAATGTTATGATGTTACACAAGACTTGATGTTCACGTACGCTATAGTGTTTAGGCAAATTATGTATAATTCTAAACGCATTATTGAAGGCAACACGCAGACGATTAATGTCACGTTGATGATAATTTTCCCACAGATGACATGCATACATTGGAGTACAATAAGAACGGAATAGAACATTTTTAATATCACTGGAGCACTTGTAAAATTTGGATTTTAATTTGTTGGCAGAACAGTAGATTGATCGCACTTGTCGATTTATATCCTTGTCGTCACACATTGCCGTGTCAAGAAAAACACCCAAATATTTGACACTGTCTACGAATTTGATCTCACTTCCATTGAGCCGTACAATTGGATTCATATTTAACTTTAAGTGTTTTGTTTGGAAGTACATAGCAAATGACTTTTTGCAGTTAAAAATGACATCGTTAGAAAGCGCATAATCTTCACACACATTCAAGATACTCTGCAGACCATGAACACTTGGAGAAATACAACAAATATCATCAGCAAACATGAGATGATTAACAAGTGTATTACCTATGTAACAGCCTGCCTTGGTTTTGCTTAACACAGTCGATAGATCATCCATATACACGGCAAATAAGTAAGGACTGAGAATACCACCCTGTTTGACACCATTGCTGACAGAAAAAGACTGTGAGTAATGACAACCCCAGCGTATGTACATCCGCTGATGGGTATACCAATAAACTACTAGACGAACAAGGCACATTGGCACTCCTCGTTGAATTAGTTTCTTGAATAGGAGGTTGTGGTTTACCCTATCAAATGCTTTCGAAGAATCTAAGAATACAGAAAAAACAGGACATCCACGTTTTCTGTAGTAAGACACAGCTTGCTTAAGTACAAAAATGCACATATCTGTGCTATGCTTAGGTTTAAAGCCAAATTGATTATCGTTTGTTGTGAGATAGTCATTAATAAAAAAAAGTACAACATGTTCAAATAGTTTAGAAATGACAGTAGCAAGAGCAATAGGTCTGTAGTTTGCGATGTCTCTAACGTCACCTGATTTGTTTTTAACAATGGGAACTAATTCAGTTTTAAGACAAGCATTTGGCACATACCCATGAATAAGGCACATATTAAAAAATGATGAAAGATATACATTGATACTGGAATCTGCATAAGCAATGTGCTCAGAAGATATTTTATCACAACCAACAGAGCAATTTAATTGCAATTTATGAAGCAAAGAAGAAACTGTGTCAGCAGAGGTCAGAAATTGTTTAGTATTGTGATAGCCATGTATATCATTTAAGTGCGATGAAACAAATTCTTCATTGACAACTTTTTTACCAGTCGAGTTTAGCAATTTATTAAAGTGACACATCCACATGATCGAAATGTTTTTACTTCCAACAGCACTTCCGACAGAGGTAGGTAATGAACATCTTTGTGATCCAGACTGTCTAATTTTATCCCAAAATGTTTTAAACGAGGAGTCTGCATGAAATGCTTTGGCAATGGCATCTGCTTCATGCTGATCTCTGTTACTTTTGCACTTTCGTAGAGAAGATTTGAATATTTTACGAGTAGCAGACATGGCCTTGTGTATGCTGCCAGTTTTAGGTTTGCCACCTTCAACCCAGTCCAGGTACTTAGCTCTGGCTTGCTTGTGGAGTGACTTGACAGTATTGTTCCAACCAGGAGTTGAATAAGTAGATATTTTCTTGTTTTTAACTAAAAGAACTTTTCTTGAGGCATCTAGGAGGACCTCCACGATACTGTCATAAAACTTGTCAATCTCCTTTAAATGAGATTTATCACAGCAGAGAGAGTTTTGACATATGACAGAATCAGCTTGCAAAGAAATATGAGCTAACCTGTGTTTGGTTTCTTGAGCATAGCGTTCTAATTGCAGCTGAGATGCTGCTTTCCAAGAGAAAGTATTTGAATTGGTATATTTGGGATCAATGAAATCCAATTTTGGAAGCGACTTACAGTTGAAATTAACCGATAAGGGTCGATGGTCAGATATAATATAACTCGATGTTTTTCAGTAGCACCGGTAGACTATATGTCGAAGCAACGTTGTTTTATTAGAACAGTAGGCTGCACAAAAGCAGCAATAACCGGTATTTTACAATAACATGGTTTACTTCCTTCGTTCACTATCCAGCCAAAAAAACTGCTTGTCAGTTGTATTGTTGTGTTTGTATTGGCACCTTTTATTTTAACCTAAATAACGTTAAAAATAACCTCGCCTATGAAGGGAATTTGAAGCATTTCCGATTGAGGTAACTGAAGAGGGTTTATCAATAATTGTCAGAAGTGGAAGCACTGCAACGGACGCCAACGCCAAATCGCCAATACGAGTTACGAGCATTGAGCAACCACATAGGCAATTTGAGAAAAGCGCACTGCTACCATTCTGCCACACTGGCGACTGCCCGTCCGAAGTCTGTGTTTTGCTTTTGCATTACATTCAGGGCCCGATTAACCATGAGGCACACGAGGCACAGGCCTCAGGCCCCCTGGCTTTGGGGGCCCCCAATTTTTTTTACCTTAGTACCGTAGGCGTCAATACTTTTATAGGTTTCAAGCAGTGCCGTGTAAAGGGGCCCGGACCTTGGGCCCACCATCTCAGGGGCCCACAAATAATAGATTTTTGTGTTTCAGTAAAGTGTTTTTTGAGTTGCTAAAGTTCACTGCATGTACTTTTCCATTAAGAAGATGATTTAGGCCCTTATTATACTAAAACATCTCAAATTTGGGCCCTATTATACAAATTTGGGCCCTAACTACAATAAAACATCTCTAAAAACAAAGTTAAAATGCGATAACGTTAGTAACATGATCTGCAGAAATGCATTTAACATATATAACAGGTTTGATGCAATTGAATATATGAATTCAAAAAGGGCCCAATTGCCACAAAGTGTTTTTGGCACAACTGTTTTGATTATTTTGGTCATTTACATTTGTGGTGAAACTTCGATAATGATTAGCCTATATGCTTAAACATACTGGTAAGAAGCATCATACCTAAAAAGTTCACTCAGTGAGGATTCTGTGGAGAAACTATAAAGAAGTTGAAGTGCAATTGCTGTAGTTGGGCCCATTTCAAAATCAATGTAAAAATTGATAGGGTATTTTTTATGTGTTTACCGATATGTTTGAAAAATTTGGCTGTTTTTTTTAAGTATCATTTAGTTTAGAAGACATTGAAAGAAATCGGAAAGCACAAATAGTGAAATAAAAAAACTGGAGGGCCCTTTTTGAATTCACGTATTCAATTTCTTTTCATTGAAAGAAATCGGAAAGCACAAAAAGTAAAATGAAAAAAATGGGGTTAGGCCCTTTGTGAATTCACATATTCAATTTATTTTCACCAATAAAAGTGTTTTGTTTTAAAAAATTGTTAGGTGTAAACAAAATAGCATTTCAGATAGTTTTATTATCATTTCATTTTTAACATTTACAATAGTCAAGTCAAGTCAATTTATTTTGTTTTAACAGCGCCATATATTAACAAATAATCAGAGTAAAATGTAATTGTCAAAACAATGCATTGTACAACTGTTGGTTAGATTATGGTGCAATCAGGATGGTAGCGAAAGACCATAAGCAGTCATCTAGTCAGCCACCACCCCATCACAGTAAATCTAACTACACATTCATACACACTAGTGTGCAGAGGCAGGCACACTACTTCATTGAATAAAAAGGGTTCGCCACTGAGATTGAAAAACAACTACTGTTGGTTTGAATCTGCATTCTCAGACTGAGTAAGCCGAGGATGAAGATTCAAACCAACGACCAAGAATTGACCAACCACCAATAATTAGTGATTGTGTGCTATAATAGGCTACAGCACTTGGCTACTATAGGCCACCGTACCATAATTACAAATATCCTTGACTAGTGATGTTGCGAGCAGGAAAAACCTGTCCTGTACTTTTAGCAGAAACGTTCTTCTGTATTTACTTTTTCTGAATATATGCAAATGAAATTGCTCTTATCTTCAAATACCTTATAGGCCTGGCATATCACATGTTGTACGGTACAAAACAAAAATCATTCTTAACACCAGGGACCTGTTTATTCTTGCCACTAACCTAGGCTACCATACCCTAAAAACTTTAATTACACTTGAATGCCTGCATAAAATTATGAAAGTTTTGCCTTGGAATGAAATAATGTTAAATAAAAATAATTGAACACCTGATCCTCAAAACGCTTTACACTGCTTTTGTTACTGTGTAAGCTACTGCGTGATGTGCAGTCTAAACTCTAACCATAGAAAAAGCTCAACACCTGCTCTCCTGGGCCACATCGAAACGGGCTTTTGCCTGAGGATGGGTTTCTTTTATGTCCGGTTTTCTTTCTCCATCCTATTGTTATGACTGCTCAAGTGCTCATCCACTTCAATATTGGAACTGGCAAATTCAATTCAATCCACACTGAGAATGGGTTTCTTTTATGTCCGGTTTTCTTTCTCCATCCTATTATTATGACTGCTCATCCACATCAATATTGGAACGGGCAAATTCAATTCAATCCACAACACTTTTCATTAGGCTGTCATTCATTACTACATGTGTGCTTCTCTCTGTTTTTGTTTTATTTTTTTCTATTTGTTTTTTTGGTTTTTGTGGCCGTGCTAACTAGTGATATAGCCTAGCCTATTAGCCTACTACATAATTTTTCATTCAGGCACGTTTTAAACCTTTCAAGGTTTTGCCACCTTTTCCCGTTCGTTAACGTGCTGGTAGGTCTATATCGATTTTTGTAGTTAGTATCTTTTTCGTCCCGGACGCGTTAACGACGAAAAATAAAATGATTGATTGAATGATTATTTACAATTACTGTACAATGTTTTTACCTTGGTTGACAGAACAAGTAATGTTGCCAGATAAAAAATAAAAATGGGGAAAAACAATAATGTTACCAGATGACCAAATCTGAATGGAAATTAATAATTTCTACAGTTTTGGTTTTATCCTCAGATTTTATCTGCGCGGTACCGGGCGACAAAGTTCAAACAGTCAAAATTTTGTACGATGGTATTACGCGTCGTGAGTCGTGACCGATAGCCTATGTTTGATATGTTTCATTGCCAGTATTTTTTTTATTAGAAATTGTTAACACTTTTGGCTTTCATTCCGAGCAAAGGTGTAGCTAAGAAATGATAGACCTGTGTTTGCGGTTACTTACACTTGTGTTGTTTTCTAAACCGGTGAGAAAGTATATTGAAATGAACCACATTTCCATGTCGGTGCAGTGAAAATATACACAATATTGTAGGTCTGCTTGACGATAGAGGGCCCAAAATTATTCTGGCCACGGGGCCCACAAAAGGTTTAACACAGCACTGGTTTCAAGGATCCATTAATAAACTCTGCTAGTTCAAATTTAAATGTAGCCTATATTTTGCTAGTTTTTCCAGTATGAAATTGAAATGAGCTCAATTTCCAATCTGTTAGAGAGATTTTTCATCCAATAATGTTTGTAACAAGTATAAGAGTGTTCATACCGTTAGAAAGTTGTAGGTGAATTGGCTAAATTAATATTTATGAAGTTATAGTTTTGCTTGAACTATTTGTTAGCCCATATTTCATCATTCTAAGAGACTATACATGGTATTGCATTGAAAGCGATTGCCAACAGGGGCCCCTAAACTTAGCTGTGCCTCGGGCCCCCATGAGCCTTAATCAGGCCTTGATTACATTACAGATTTTTCTGCAGAAAGAAGAGTGTTTTATTGGTTTTAGAAGTCCATAAAAAAGTGAACAATGGGGTTACAATCAGTATTGTTTCAGAACCAAATCAACCAGCCGTTGTAGCTTTCATGCTCGCCTTGAGACTTCTGTCTATTATTAGATGGAAAACTAAACCTGAATGATTGTAAAAGGAGAATCAAAGTTGATGTGTTTCAGAAATTAAATTTCTCAAATATTAAGACTATCAATTTCATATTTCAACATTGCTGTAAAAGCTAAATTGCCAAATATCGGTACCATATTATTCTTCAAAAAAATATAGCTCTAGTTTTCCATCCAATAGATACAGCAAAAATACTCGCCATGAAGGAATCATTAACCAACAATTCCTACTAAATAAAAAGCAGGCAGCGAGACATACTTGATGTTTCAAGTTGTTCAAACAAATACTGTAACAGGTCTAGGAGTAGCCTATGTACCGGTATGTTAGTGAAAAGTTCTTAAAATCATTGGAGGCTCTGAAGCACTAATGATGTGAGTACCGGTACCGTACTCAAAAGTCCAAAGTGTCTTATCATCAAGAGGTGATAAGATACTTGGTTAGTGTTACTGAGCTAAGTCTGATTTGAAAGGTGTGGTCAAAATGGTTTTTTAATGGTTCTTTTATTCAAAAATATTTTTCGTTTTATAATGATAGCTACCGTATCCCTCATCTTCTAGGATGATGCTGTGAATATATTTTATAAGCACTATTTCAATTCATTTTTTATCAAAAAACTGTTTTTAGATCTTGGTTACTAAAGTATCATAATTATGAGTCCTAGGTATATGAAGTATGCTTGCTTATTTGTGGTTGTCATAATAATTATAACTGTTGTTGCACGACATGAACTGAGCATTGATTCCACTGCTAGCAGTTCTGTTCTACATGATGTCATGTATAAATTACAGAAACTCCAATGGGAAAATAGCCAAATAAAAGAAAAATTAGATGAGATTGGATCTAATGCAAAAACGTACTTACCTGTAAAATTTTTGGCAGAAAAAGATAGAAAACGAATTCTCGTCACAGGAGGAGCTGGATTTGTTGGCAGTCATCTTGTAGATAAACTGATGCTGCAAGGGCATGAGGTGACTGTTGTGGATAACTTTTTTACTGGTCGAAAACGGAATGTGGAACATTGGATTGGACATGATAACTTTGAATTAATTCACCATGATGTCGTGAAACCACTCTTTATAGAAGTGGACGAGATCTACCACTTGGCATGTCCTGCCTCACCACCTCATTATATGTATAATCCTATCAAAACTATAAAGACATCTAGCATTGGAACATTAAATATGTTAGGTCTTGCAAAAAGGGTTGGAGCCACTATGCTGTTGGCATCAACGTCAGAGGTTTATGGTGACCCAGAAGAGCATCCTCAAGTTGAAAGTTATTGGGGCCATGTGAACCCTATTGGACCAAGAGCATGCTATGATGAAGGAAAGCGTGTTGCTGAGACGATGTGCTATGCATACAAATCTCAAGAGAATGTCAAAATTCGGGTAGCCAGAATATTTAACACCTTTGGTCCAAGAATGCATATGGCTGATGGAAGAGTGGTTTCAAATTTCATACTGCAAGCACTTCAAGGAAACCCAATAACGATTTATGGCAAAGGAGATCAGACAAGATCATTTCAATATGTCACAGATTTAGTAAATGGTCTGATGGCATTGATGAAAAGTGATGTAACATCTCCAGTCAATCTTGGAAATCCTGAAGAACACACCATTGCAGAGTTTGCTCAATTGATAAGGAGTCATGTAAACAGCACTTCTGAAATAGTCTACCAAGGTCCTGCCACTGATGATCCCAAAAAACGTAAACCTGACATCACTAAAGCTATGTCTCTACTTAATTGGAAGCCTGTTGTGTCGTTAGATGTTGGACTAAAAAAAACAATTAAGTATTTTGAAGCTGAATTAAAGCAATCGTCAGAAAACAGGCGGAACATATTTTTGCCTGATGAATTGTAAATAAAATGTCTTCTGCATGTGACCAAAATTTATGTCCAAGTTGAAATGGTGTTTATACAGTCATGACATATAATTATGCCCTTTTAGTTCATGCTTTTTGAAAATGCAGACAAATAAGTGCATTGTGCAATTTGTCAAGATTTTTTTCAGTTTGACTGGATGATATGCATTTATCTGTATCCTCTATTTATTTATACAATTACAATTTAACATCTCTTGTTTTCCATTTTGCGAGGGTTGGGAGCTCCTTTATTTTGGGTCTATCTTCTTTTTGTAAATCTTGGAAATGCTGAATACTCTATCTGATGACATTTCTCAATGCCACGCAGTCCTGACGGTAGAACGAAACAAGATCTTCCAACTGCAGATCTTCTCAGTTGTTGTCGAGCTCACGCTTTTGAGGACATCCTCGAGAATTTCCCCAACTTGTCAAAGGACTTGAGTTTCTTCGGCTGCACGACTTCTTCCATGCAGTGCATTTGTTTGTACCAATGCAGTCTTCTTCATGTGATGACATCTTCAAGCTGATAGATGACAAGCCTGGATCTCAGAGCTGTTAGTAAAAAAACCTTTCACCAGATTACACACATATAAAATATATGTATCTTTTTTTGTTCCTGAAATTTCTACAATTTCAGTGAGCGAACATCAATTAAAGTGATTCCCCCAAACACGAATTTTTGGTAAAATTACCCCAAACATGAATTTCAAAATAAACAGGCTAATATTTGTTCAAACTCAAAAACTGAAATGGCACAGGCAAGAAGATTGCTATCCCTATTTCTGCACTAAAAATTAGACCAAAACCACTTTTCAGATTTCAGCAATCAGCAAATGTTTGACCTAGTACCAAAACCCTTCCCCTAATAAAATTGAAAACTTTCTGAGCATCTGCACTAACTTTGCTGTTAAATCTTTTCTGGTGAACCTAGAATTGCCATTGAAACATCAATGAAATCGGAAAATAATACTCTAGCGCCATGTGACAAATAAAAGTTCAAAACAGCAACCGCTAGATGGCGATAGTAATTATCGCGCATTCGAGCAATTTTACCATTGCGCAAGAGCGTCATGCATTAATTATATCCGTTTTGATCTGGTCATGGAAAAGGTATGGAAGTGTAATGAAGAGTTAGCCTTTGCCTAGGATGCAGATATAATTCAGATATATGCATTAGAGAATGCATTAAAGAAGCTTCAAGATCAATCGGCGCTGGTTCGAATCTCGGGGTGTGCGCTTGAGCAACGCACGTTAAGGAATGCTCTCCATTCAGCGGCATCTAACGGATGGAATAATTCCCTGGCAACAAGACTTCAACAATCGGAAACTTCACTCTGTCAATCTCGGCGACCGGGCCTGCGTCAGTGATTCAAAGCTTCTACCTACAAGTATGCGAAACTGCCAGGATTAAGCTCTGCTAGAAGCTTTCTCAGTCCGAGGATAAAGATTCAATCAATCAATTGATGGGTAATGTCATCACTGCTATTGTGTTCTCAAGTCTTTAAAATGTTTGGATTGATATTTTTTCACTAAATAAGTAAGAATCAGGAAAATTGCTGATACGTGGTAATTTATACATATTTTCCTACAGACCAACATCGTTTTCGGGATCCATTACGCCAAGGTTTTTTTTTTTTTCGGATGAAACTATGTGAAAATAATCAGTAGGTATGCAGGAGCTAACCATGTCAAATGGAAGCAAATTTATTCCAAAATAAACGTGCAATTGAAAGATTTGTTGTATCCACGAATTTCCCCAACTGCGCATTTACGCATTAGGGATTTTTCCCCTTCCACGAAAATCCTTCTCCTATATCACGATCTTCTTCCGTATTTCCGAAGTTGATGGAATTTTCGCCTGAAATAAATTGTTTTGTAAGGTAGACGCAAGTAGCTAGAAGTGGATTACCACCAAAAAAATATATCTTCAGAATTAAAGAGTGGGTGATGAAAAATATTTCGTGTTTCAGAAAAAAATTCGTGTTTAGGGGAATGACCATACAGTATGATATGTTAGCCTACGCAATTTCATTTATGTGTTAACTCTGTTTCAACCCATTAGCGCTGAGTCATCAATCTAGTTGAAATATTTTAACAAATTTTGTTATACAGTAGTCCCCGCTTATTAAGCCCACCTCAGGACTGGACAATTTTGGACTTATTAAGCAGGTGGGTCTATTAAGCAGGGGACGAATTTTTTCCTCTTCTATATATGCATAATTGACTATGGCCGACTGCACAATGGCTAAAAGTTGCTAAATTTGTTAACAACTGTACACAACGATCGGTTATGTCCAAAAATTACATTTTTTTGCTAGTTGTGTCAGCAATGAGCCCTGTGTTGTACAACCCAGTGAAGTGAGATCCAAGCTAAACGGTTTGTGACAAAACAGTTTAATTAAGAAATGCATAAGCATTAAAGCGCAAAAACGTCAAAAGCAAGACAAGAAATAGTAAATTGTGAGGCCTTTTCGCACAAATTAAAGCAAATGTAATGGAAAATTTGGTTTATTAAGCGGGATGTTGGGCTTATAAAGAGGGGTTTTTATTACAAAAATGAATAGAAGTTATTCTGGACCGAATTGGGCAATGGGTGGGCCTACTAGCCATGGGATTAATAAATTGGGACTACTGTATAAAGTTCTTGTAGATTGAAAATGGATATACAAAAAATGTTTTGTATTGTCTTGACTGAAAAGACAGAAAATGATACATGCCTCTAGGGACACTTACATATGCAGAAATTGGAAAAACCTGATTTTTTTAGAAAGGAAAGTTGCAAAAAATAATAAAACAAGTAACACTTGACTGGGAAACAAGAAATATAAGGTGTATTTAAAAAAAAATATTGTTTTGATTGTTTGAATCTGCAAACATGAAAGTAACGATATCAATAAACAAAAAATACTGCTACTTTAAAATCAACCACAACTGAAACAAAAGCTGTATAGCTTTTTATTGTTGCATCTTTTTGTTTATCAAAGTAGTTTCAAAGTTGTTAAGTGCATGGCTTGAAGGCAGGTAAGAGGGGGTTAGGCCTTACCTGGGTTTTTTTTTGGTCATTTATCGGTCATTGACCAATTTTTTAGCAAAATGATCGAAAAAAATATAGTCAATTTGATCAAAATGTCCGAAAAAATATATAGTCAATTGACTATATCTGACCAAAAATGACCAAAATAAATAAAAAATGACCGAATTTTTTCAAGTCACATCAGACAAATGACCGAAAAGTCTCAGCAAAAAAAAAACCCAGGGCCTAACCACCATTTTGACACATACTGTAATTGAAAAACGAAAACTTATGTTACCATGGTTTTTTCTTCTTGTTATAAAACATGTATGTCGTATATATATCTGCACTGACTGAAAAACAGTAATGCTCAAACATTCTAGAAGAAAAAGTTTCAAACATTCTAGAAGAAAAAAACTAAATATCAGCACTATAAAAAGACAATTATTAAAAAAAATAACACCAATGTTTTTAACATCTCTGTCAGGATATGTGAGCAGTAATGGGTTAAAACAAGTTATTTGAATGTAGTAAGGTAATAAACAACTATCTGTTTATGATGTGTAAATGTCTTTTCTTAATCTTATGCACCATTTTCCAGAATTTTCTCGGTATCTTGATCTAAATGATTTAAAGATTGTCACACAACAATGGAAGGGTAGATCAATTTTTGTCATTAAACGTTATTATGTAGTAGGGCTGTGTGTTTGGTTTATGCTTGCATTGCCAGTAAAATGTCGTATATTTTGTGGCATTGCAGTGTTAACTCTGTTATTAAAGATTTCTAATTTGAGTTATTAAAATTATCAATAGTTAGGCCCACAAAACACTTGTATTATTTTAAACCCTTTATTTGTAATGTCGCAAAGTATCAGGGACAATACAAGAACAGAAGTGTCTTGAGAAAAACTACTCTAGTTTTATGAAACTTGAGGGATTTGTTTTGATTTTAGTAGTTATGTGTATGACGTTTTTCAACAGCCGTTTTTCCCAATGCAAACATATTGTGGGCTTAACATGTTTGCCATATTTTTAATGAATGTGCAAATGATTGTGACCCGAGTTTGCATGATAATACCAATCGCATTTTGTTATAAAAATCATTTGAATTGAGTTTAGCCTGCTATGTTTGTCAATAGACCATCCATGATTCTCATGTGACTGAATAAATAATACAGAACGTTAGGTTAAAGGTCAGGGCTGCACATTTTTTTGTTAATAACCACTTCAAGCTTGTTGTTGTGGTTGGAATTGTGGAAATATTGACATTTCTTCAGTGGATGTAACTTACAACAGACAAGCAATATGATCATGCTGCCATATAGTATAACTAGCTGCCAATTTTATTCAAAGTTTTTGGTCCATAAATCATTGACACCCATGCTTGCGTTATTGCAAGTTACAGCCACAAAGGTAGAGTGTGGACACTTGTTTTTGCTGTTATGTTATTTATCGACAATGAAAAAGGCGGCAGTACCTGTGGATATTTTATACTTTTGATTGCTTTTAAAACGTAATGTTGCTTGTAAATTGGTGCTGTACAACGTGACGTGGACGTACTACTGTAATATACTGTACTTGTATGACACTTTCCAGACAGCAAATCAACCGCTTTTCACGTCGATTCAATGTCTGCATACGTTGAATCAATGCGAAAAGCGGTTGATTTGCTATTGTTAGTATCTACAGAAGGCTGAGTAATCATCTCACCAACAATATCATTCTTTCCGCTGTTGGTTACTAATATTCTCACGCTACTACACCATTTGGTAGCATGAAAAACATGCAAAGTAGAGATAAACCGAAATCCTGCTGCAACGGAAATTTTAATTGATCATAAAAATTTGGTCCGTTTTAATCGTGCTAGTTTGTCTGCAATTAACTTACGACCCTTTGTAAATTTGCTCCGAAATTGTATTGTTGACAGTCGGCCAAAGTTTTTCATAACAGCCTTCTATTTGAAACGTTACGAATATTTTTGTGATTGCTGCCTCTGTGCAGTTAGCCCTGCTGTCTTGTAACTGTTATACAATATCAACCATATGTCATTGTAATGACACTCAAGGCTTTCGTAGGTCTGACGTAGTATGATTTGAATCACGCCTGCATTGTATTGCGTTGTCAGCTTTATGATACTAATAAGGAAACATATTATAGCTGCTCCAATTTATTGTATTGCCTAGTGATTGTGAAAGTCTTTTGGGCAGCCAAGCCTGCAATGTTATTTTACTGCAGAACATCGACATAATATTTTACGATATTTGACAATATATTTCAAAATAGGACTTCGTGGAAAGCCGCCATCAAGAGGGGTCGAAATTTGCTGACGTCCAACCCTCTGCAATGCGGGGAACAAAGGACAGAAAACCGTAAACTAACCAACTGACTTTTGAATATGTTGAAAGAACTTTTGAAAATATAGTTTTCAAAAGAAGTAGCCGTCATATTACTTTTTGGCTGTTATTGTTACGTCATTCTCAAGAAACTTTTCCACAAAATTGTGTTGGCATTTGTAGTTTGCGTGTTCACTGTCTTTTTTGTTTTTGACTTTTTGCGAACAGAATAACGACACCGCAGAGCCCTAAAAAGAATATTGGTTGCAAGACACGAACTGTACAGCGTACTAAGAAAGTTTATTTACATACATCGTTTCTACCCAGTTGTTACGTTTGTTTGTTTTTCCTTATTGAGTATATTTTATGTTTAATTTTATGCAAATCTATAACATGTTTTAATGGTTGGTTTCTGTTTAGGTTTGTGAAAACTTCACATGAGGCTACTTAATGTAACATAACCTCACTTACTAAGTTTAAATGCTGGAGTTTGAACTCATTGGCGGCTTCATCATCGCTCTCGCTGGGCCTTAAAGATGTGAAAAATCATATGGAAGGTTTTATGTTGTTTGCTTGCTGTAGAGCGGTTTCGAATCAATGTTCTTTCAGCATCGTGCAGGCGCTCTCACCACACGACCACGTAGTCCACTTAGTTCGCTTGTGTAAAATTGTTGATCAATTTTGATGAAGTGCTGTGATTTAGGCCTATCGGTTAGTTATTTGTCTGAATTGAACTTCAACAGAGGTTTTCAATCTGCAAATGTGTTATTCAGTTGTGTGAATTTTATGAGTCTTCTACAAGTCAGCAGTTGTGAACTGAGCACGCGACAACTGAGCAGGTGACACCTGGGCTAGTAACATTTCAGCAAGTGATTGAAGTTAGTAAATGATGAAACTGAGCAAGCCATATCTTGGCTTGTCACAAGTCAGCTAATTCACTTTACCACGCGATGACCAAGCAAGTCCGACATGAGCAGATCAATCTCATTTGCTGACTTGGGCAGTAGCTGATATGTACTTGCTGAGTTGAAGCACTTGCCCAGTGGTCTGACGACCAAATTTTATGTTTAACTTTGACAATGGAAATAAAAAAGAACAGTTAATATGTGTCTGCGTTAGATTAACATTGTAAATGGCTGTTACTCTTTTCAGACATCACAACTACTATCTTTAAAATGGCTGATAAAAAAATATCAAAAGAAGAAATTATCGAAGGTTTCAACAAGCTCCGACAGGAACAAAGAGCGATTGCAAGTAAAATAGCTGAGTTGGAAGCCGAAAAGAGCGAACACAGTCTGGTGTTGGACGCTTTGAGTGACGTAAGTATGAAATATGTTGTGGTTAGGGAAGCTCGAAACAAAAACACAGTATTTCAAAATAGGAGTGCGTGGAAAGCCGCCATCAAGCCGGATCGAAATTTGTTGACTTCCAACCCACGCAATGCGGGGAACAAAGGACGGAAAACCGTAAACTAACCAAGTGACTTTTGAATAAGTTGAAAGAACTTTTGAAAATATAGTATTTTCAAGATTTTTGTTCCAAAATCATGATACTTTTCTGTCGACGTAACATTTTTTTGTCTTGGTATGATTAGAATTAATTTTCTTTTGAGATATTCCATTTTGCACTGCCACAAGCTTTCACACCTTCCACATGTGTTGCTGAAAGATTCAATATTAGCCTCAGCGTGTTAAACCATTACTTTATTCTGCATGTTGGCTTTGGTTTTAATGGACTTGTCCTAGGTGCTGAATTGCTTTAAAAAGTATGTTTGTTGCGACGTAGTAACTGAAATCTAGGTTGCTTACTTCTTTTCTAACTTGCCTTCCAGGTGGATGGTGGACGAAAATGCTTTCGCTTGATTGGTGGTGTGCTTGTGGAAAGGACTGTCAATGAAGTTCTTCCTGCACTGACCAAAAATAAAGAACAAATAGTCCAAACCCTGAACGTTTTACACGAGTCTTTGAAGGGCAAAGGAAAAGCTTTAAATGATTACCGTGAAAAGCATAATATCACTGTGCGTGGTGAAAGCCAGAACAGCGGCGCATCGTCAACAGCTGAGCAAGACTTGAAGCCCAACCAAGCCTCAGGGGTGCTGGTACAAAATTCGCAGTAGCTTCTGAACTGTTTCTTTGTGTCTTTTTTTTAAATCCTGCATGCGGGCTGAATTTGGTCATCAGCGATGTGGAGAGAAAGTAGCAAATGTGCGTTGCGTAGCTTCAAATGTTTCGTATATTTGGAGTCTTTTGTTAGGATGAATTAAACCGTTTTTCTATGTGTTGTGTTGAATCGTGCATTTGACTTACCAGTTAGAAAAGGGAGAAAGTTCGCTGTCCAAAAAAAAGACGAAGTTTCGTAATTGATGTTTTCCGGGCATTTACACTTTTGAAGATAATCACTGCAAAGAATGACTCGGATGACCGAATTTGGATCATGACGATGAATTAAGTCAATCAGAGTTGAAAAAAAAGTTATATTTACACTTTGTAACAACTTATCCGATATTTTATTGAGCAATTTAGTCGTCAGGTAACTTTGAGAATTGCGCATGAGTGTGCAATTGAGCATGACCTGCTTTTCCTTTCGGATGGCTTAGAAATAGTAAGTTTTTGTCGAGTGCTTGTTGAACAGTATCAATTGCGGTTGCAGTGAATTCAATTCTTTGTGTGGTAGCTTTCATATTTCCCACGTGCATGTGGTACAATGGTGTGAAATTGTATACGTCAGCGTATCGACATGAATACACACCATTTTGATCGTAGCAAGTTTGAAAGAGTGAATATATACAGTCAACAAAGAATTAGTTTTGGAGGAGGTATGGGTCTTGGTAGCCACTTTAACAAGAACAAATTCTGCCGATGCATCTGAAACCTCGAACTAATCAGAACATGTTATTAGAGGCTACCGTCCAATTGTGACGCTTCTTGCACTAAGCCAGAGAGTTAATCCTTGTTTTGAGCTTTATTGGAGCTTACAGAAGACAAAAGTGTAGCCTAATGGTAGGGTGGTAATCGAACCCGTCATGAAATGACTTTTTCTAGCCCTAAGCCAACCAGCGTATAAAGAATCCATCACTTGATTTGCTTTGTATCATCTTTTCGCCCTTTTTTTTTACGTCACAGAAAACTAAGCTTATGATTGGTTAGACTTTGAGGTTTCAGATGCAGTGGCAGAATTTTTTCTTGTTAACATGGGTCTTTAGCTTAAGTAAAAATGCGTAACAATCATTGTCAATTACTACACCCCTACATGAATCCGTTTCTTTGCTGAGTGCCAAATAGGAATATAATAATAATGTTAGTTTTTATATAGCGCTGTATCCATCGCAGAATGCGTTGCTCCTCAGCGCTTTACAAAGCAGACAGTGTCAATGCAGCCGTATGGAGGCGCCACTGAGTACATTATTACCCGAATCCACTCCATTGCTCAGTGCCAAGCAGGAATTAGATTCAGTACCATTTTTAAAAAGTCTTTGGTATGACCCGACAAGGTATCGAACCCATGCCCACCGATTCAGAGGCGCCTGACAAGTCACTAAGTCAGCAAATAAGATTTACGTGCTCACGTCGGATTTGCTTGGTCATCGCTTGTCAAACTCATTTCGCTGACTAGTGACATTCCAAGTTATGGCTTGCTCAGTTATTACTTGCTTTGTTTCATCATTTACCAACTTCAGCCACTTGCTGAAATGTTGCTAGCTCAGTTGTCACTTGCTCAGTTCACAACTGCTGGCTTGTAGGAGACTCTTTGGTAGTAGGCTACATCCATAGAATATGCAACTCAAAACTTAGGCGGTCTTTCTAAAATCTCTTCACCGTGTTAAACGGTCGATCAGTATAAGTTAGTGACAACTGGTTAAGTAACAAGAGATTCACCATAATGTGCAACTTTAATTGCATCAACCAACAAACGCGGCCAGTAACGAAACAACAACATATTAAACATGTTATAACAAACAGTTCCAAGTGGGCTGGTAAGACGAGATTTACACCGAACATGCAAAACTGTCTTCAGCATACAAAAATGGCGCATGTTTGTTTCCTTTTACCATTCACACCAGAAATTGTATTCCTGATGTGAATGGTAAAAGAAAACAAACATGCGCCATTTTTGTATGCTGAAGACAGTTTTGTATGTTCGGTGTGAATCTTGCCTAAGCATCAACATCACCTACTTGTCCTTGCTTACTTAAATCGATGTTACCGAGGTTTGCACGAATGAACGCATCGATGTAATGTAAATCAATGTACTGAAATCATTCTAGCCAGCAAAACTTGCCTCTTGATTTTGAATTCTACCCTGCATATTTGGAATATATTATTGCAAGTTCTAGAACACAGTACGAATTGGACAGAGGGACGACATTTCATGGATTGATTTTCAATCACTTCAATTTAAGCACCATTTTGTAAAAAGAAACGAAAACAATTATTTTTTAGGGAACATCAAGAAACACACAACAATTGCGCTGAAAACATAACATGAGAGTTTCTAATAATTACGTCAATGTTACGTTAGTCACCAAATATCCCAAGTATTCCACTGTCTCGCACTTGGCTACAGGCAAGACGCAAAAATGCAAAGTTATGGTTTGGCACGGAAAACTCACTGTATCCTAACCAGTAAAAGTTGCGATTTTTGCATGGTTTCTACGTCTGGCGACGTTGTGGCAATAGGAAAACGAAAACTTTTGGAAGGATTGAATACAGCTCTGATCATGCAAGTATGCCCAATCCCTTGAAGCAGATGGATGCATTTCTTTTGTGAACAAGCGGAGTTGTAAATGGATCTGACGTTCAAACCACTCGCACGAATCAAGGACAGAAGGCACTTCACCTCATGTTGAACGACAAGCGATTTCAAGAAGATCAACAAATATTATAAATTTGTTCACAACATGCATGTGCTCAAACATGAGAAAAAAGTCATAAAAAAGCCCTATGTATTAGTTGAGGCTTCTATAACCATTAAAGCGCTTTAAATAGTCTTGTTTTTTCGTCACCTACTGATTAAATAACTACTCAGTGATCTCCGCTTATTAAGTCAACCACAAGACCGAACAATTTTGGATATATCAAGTAAGCTATAAAACCATGGACATTGGACAACTTTTCACTGTTTTCGTGAGCATAAATCACTATGGTCAAAAGTAGCTCAATCCATAAACATTGCACAAATAAATTTCAGATAACGAGCAATTTACATATTTCAAACAATGAAGAAACATCAGGAGTATATTTTTTAGACCAAGCGGTGTCATGTCCTTTTGCCAGTTAAAAATTTCAAACTGACCTAATATTAGAACACCAATTGTCTTGTGGTAGCCTTTTTCACATAATTTCGAGTAAATCTCTACACAAAGTAGGCTTATTAAGCGAAATTTGGATCTATAAAGCGAGTTAACATTAACAAATGGAATAATTCTGGTCCAAAACAAATTAAGATTTTATAAGCAGCTGGGCTTTAAGAGTGTGGAGCACATACAAGGTTGAAATCAGGCAATTTATGGACAATTGCGTCACACTGTTTTTGAGACGTAGATTGACAGAAGGAATGTTAGCGATCAAGCGGACTATACAGTGGGTTCGGTTCAGATATTAAATTCACCATGTAGCTCAGCGTTCACTCCACAAGTACGTGTTATACAGCAAGCCACAGAATTCTCTGCTAATTTAGCTAGGCCAATGTTTGTACAAATACTATTTTCTTCAGCTCTAACATGATAATTTTGGTAAACCAGCTTTCAAAGCCGTCACATCATAATTTAACTGCGCCAATGTAGAACAGAATGCATCATTCAGTAAATTCATTGTGAGCGTCCGTCCGTAATGGCTGCGAAAATTGCGTACGCCATCGCCATTGTGGCTCCCGCGGCCATGATTACATAAGGCATATAAGCATAGAGAGATGAATCAGTGAAACGCTTCCAGAGGGTAACACTTTGATCTTCGTGCTTGGATAGGTTACGTTTCCTGTGACGACCTTTTCCTTGCATTCTTCTTTCAAACCTCTCGATTTCCTCTTGTTGTTTTCTCTCCTCTTCTTCTTGCTTACGTTTCTTGTCTGCAAGTTTTTCCTTCACAAAAGTATAATTTTTTCAAACAAGCACACCGATATAGCAACAAGTTGTAACCTACATTTGCTTTGACTGTCGTTGAAACAGTAGTAGATCACAAACCCTTGCTCAGACTGCAAACAGCTAACAAAAGAGTCGTGGCTGTAAAGCTTGTGTTAGTGGTTTAATTTTTGACTTGTGGTGAAGTGCGCTGGTTAAATAATGACGATAGCCTCACTTCTGGATGTATTGTACAGACTTACCATTTCTTTAGCAGATTTTATCTCTTTGCACTTTTCGTCACATTCTAATCGAATCTTTTGAGTGAAAACTGCTGAGCAGACATAGCTCTGAACAAAAACAAACATTAAAGTAATTTTGAGTTAAACTTTCCAACAATATTGGCATTTGAGGCAACAGGGAAAAAAATAATTTTGTGGTCAGACGTTTTTGTCGCAACCAGGCTTACGACCGGTGGTTGAATTTTAGTTTCAAATAGTGTAAGGCAAGGAAGACAATGCCGGATTTTGCTGTCTGGGTTCAAACACGCCTTTAAGTGTCACAGTATCGCGCTCTCGATGAGAGCAGAACCAACTTCTTTTCAAACCAGTCAGTCAATCAATCTTTTTATTAACATGTCCACGTCTGCAAACGTTGAATCAATGTAACCAAGGACTGATTTGCTGGCTGCAGTGACATAGTCACGCAGTTGACGAGTTAAAGCACTGAAACTGAGCTCCCGATGAAAAAATATTAAAAAATTCGCACAAGATGGCAACAATACTGCAGCTGGCGATGAAGTTGAAGACTTAAGCTAAAGTACTTTTTTTTTGACTGATTCAACGCATAGTGACATTGAAGTGACATATCTGGATTATGTTGCACCTTGCTTTTTCTTTTGCATGGGCATTTCAACGTCACTTTCTTCTCGCATTCTTCCGGTGACGAGCATGGCCCGAGATGGCAAATGAAAGAGCACATATGTCCACACGTGGTCAACATTTTCGGACAATGGTTTCCACAGGATGTCGCTCGATTGCATTCCGCTTGTGATTTTCCAATCCATTCACTGAATAAAACAGAATGATGTGATGGGAAGAAACTTAGCTTACCGTAATTACAAAAAAGCGATGTAGAGTATTCAAAAAAGTGCTTATACAATACAGGGTGAACAGAAAGTGCTTGAACTTTTTTATAGTTTACGATTAAACATATTGAATGTCACTTAAATTAAATATAGTTATTACTATCTGAATCCCTTTGAATGTCACTTATATGCCTTTTAATAAGCTAAATATCTTGCCAAACTCTCTAAAATTTAGGTCTATATGTAAGCATTATGTAAGGTCTAAAATGAGCCAAAGAGAAGCCATCATTCAACTCCATCGCGCGGGGAAAACCAACTCTGAGATCATTAAGCTCTTAAAAGTTGCCAAATCCATCGTTTACCATGTTGTGAATAGATTTCAAGAACTTGGTACATCTGAAGATCGTCCTAGGAGTGGAAAGCCTCGCACTGCTCGAACAAAGAAAGTGGTTAAGGCTGTCCGAGAAAGGGTGAGGAAAAACCCAAACACTCCATCCGTCAAATGGCCAAGAACATAAATGTGAGCAACACTTTGATGAGAATCATTGTGGAAAAGAATCTTCAGTTGGTTTCTTACAAGATGAGAAAACGACAGTTCCTCACACCTCTCCAAAAGCAAAAGGGATTCGAAAGAGCACAGATTCTTCTCAGAGAACTGAAGGCAGGCAGAGCATGTGATCATTATTTTTTTCAGACGCAAATTTTTCACAATGAAGCTGCTTCATTGAAGCTGTTCAGTGTTCAGTAATATTTATGCTTGGTCTTTAGCAGATATTAAAGATTATGTGAGGACAGTTTACCGCCCTCAAAACCGTCTTCTGTCATGGTGTGAGCCGCCATCTCCAAGTCTCCTCTGATTTTCGTGGAACAAGGAGTTAAAATCAGTTCAGATCGCTACATCAATGATATTTTGGTTCCAACCGTTGAGGAGATGAAGAAACACTACAAAGATCAGTCGTTCACACTTCAACAAGATGATGCACAATCCCACACTTCAAAAAAGACTCAGGACTGGTGCTCACGTCAACTTCCAAGATTCTGGAGCAAGAAATGTGGCCTCCCTCATCGCCTGATTTCAATCCTATGGACTTTTGTGTGTGTGGTGGTTATTATAGGCAAAGTTCTTTTCCGTTGCTCACCCAAGTACGGATGCTCTAAAGCACTCCTGCGGGAATGGGCCAAATACTCCAGGATGAGTTACGTGCTTTGGTCGAAAACTTCCGACAAAGCAGTGAGAGAGTTATCCAATATCCATGTGAAGGGCGGCAACATTGAAAATAAATAAATTTCTAGTATTGTAAGCTCTCATTGTGATACCTTTTTGATAAAATTTTATTGATTTTCTATTAATAAATCGTTTATAAGTTGGTCCAAGGACTTTCTATTCACCCTGTATTTCCAATAGTCGTGTTTTATCTATGAAAACCTTTCCTTTGGTTTTGAGAAGTACTTTGAAGTACGCGGTACCGGAAGTGTAGGAAGTTCTTTGTTTGAGCTTCTGGTTTACTCACTCCAAGTTTACAATGTTTTCGGACTACACTGGAAGACCACTTGAGAGCAGCCAGCCTTTCGTTTGATCGCTAAAGACACGCAGACTTTTCGTTCCATTCGGTGTATTGAACGTGGTCCAATCATTGATGATGTGGTCTGTGGTCTGTTCCTCAGCACCACACTCACAAGAGGCCATTCTTCATTAGTGCATGGTTGAGCGAAAGGCCCGACGCCCGTACGAAAACGGTTGGTCGTTGTATACATGAAGTCATCTTACAGTACGAAAGCTGGTGATCCAGTAAGATTTGCTTCTGCAGGTAATACAACAACGCCACACTTACCAGCAAAGCCGCTTCAAAGCCACCATTCCACAGTGGCATTTCATTTTGACTCGCTTGCGGCATGGCGGGCACTCGTCAGGATGGCAGGTGGAAATGCATTCGTGTGTGCAACCAGGCAGTCGTGGTTTCGTGCATGGCTTCTCGCATTGGGCACAATTGCTACCCGCCTAAACATATCACTGCTTTGTTTAACTTGAAAAAATAAAGCAAGTTACAGTGATGGGTTCGATTACTGTTAAGAAAGTTCGTCAATGCTCATAGTATACGTGGGCCATGGAATTGGCCTGAAAACACACGACCCTAAATTCTTAAGTTTTAATCGATCCTGGCCTATATGATCCATCTAGGTATATGTAAGTTTATTCTTTATACCGATTTATACAAGCGCCCATTGCCGAAAATCGAGCTCATATTCCTTAGTTACATGAGCCATACAATGCGATGTTTGCCTTGGGAACAAAGTTTAATTTTTGGCAATAGATACTTGTATAAACTGACAACCATGCGACTACACTACGGTGCTTACTTTGAAATTATCCTCCGCATCCTTTACAACATGACACGTGAGCGCGCATAGATGATTGGTGCACTTCAGTTGTCTGCCACACTCCTTGCCGCAACTATAATCTCGAACATCGCAGCATTTGAACTCTCCGGCTTCGTGTTTCCCTCGGCAAACGATGGAGACAGGCACTACACAGGGAGGGCAAGGCAGCTTCTTCACCTCAACCAGTTGCTGTGGCTTCTCCCAAGGCGCTGTAGCTTTGAACTACGCAGACAGCAAATCAGTCATTTTTACATGGTTTTTAATGTAAAAAACGACTCATTTGCTGCCTGGGTAATAACATGAAGTTAGTGAAGAACGAATTTTTCCACAAAAAATAACAGTAGTTTACTATTTTGATTGATGCAAATACAGTACATTAGCACAATGCTATTTGAAAGTTAACCACCACATTCACATCAAAAACCGATTTAAATTTTGTTGTGTCACCCTTGCATTTCAAAATACCGGATTGTTAAGTCATAGTGTATCAATGATAATCATGAAGTCAACGAGTTCAGAAACATTATAAACAACGCTCTTATCTGGTTCCGACACTGGCATGACAAGCTATGAATGAACGGTAAACATAATCACAGTAAAACAGTGCACCGTCAAGCGTCATTAGATTACCTCATTCTTAATCACTACGTTGTCATGGCATTTCTCTGGACAATGGTGCCCGCACTTCAGCATCTCATTACAAATCTGAACAAAAGCAGAAAGTACAATCATGAAGACTACGGGTTTGTCCACGCCAGTAGGTAAATTTCTAACAACTTACAAACTTTGACAAATACAATGTTCAAAATAAATCAATGTATGATAAAGTCCAAATTGAAATTCTTGTGTTGCAGATCGCGATTTTGGGTATTGAACCCTCTTCAGTACAACTTTATCAACAGTATGATACGTAGTTGAAACTTAAGACTATACTCTGCATAGTGTTAATCTGCTATTCAACATACACAATCGGGCTGACTGAGAGTGGCTTACTTGCTTGCACGGAGGGCAGTCCCCAAAGTGACAGTTATGTGGGAGCCTGCTAGGATGGTGACAGTTGGTCTTGGCCTTGCATTGCAACCGGCACCTGGTTTTAGAGCGTAGCATTAAAAGATGTCAACCACCACCACCAGGTACAACCAGTGCTATTATGAAACCTCGCTTCAATCATCGTCACAAAAACACATCACATATTCAATGGCAATATATCACTAATATCAGATTCATGTATAACCCAGACAGCAAAATCAGTCATTTTTACATTGATTCAGCGTCTGCATACGCATTTCGCTGCCTGACAACCAGCGTTTCATTAATTTGCAATTCTTACGATAAAGTGGTACCAGCGGTTATTATATAAGAGGAGGGAGGTTATCGGCCATTTTTCTCCAGCAACTATGCACAGTTGCACACCCAATTCACTTCACGCTGCCTGGAAGTGAGCAATGTTTTTCAACTTCCAAAATTAACCTAGAATCGATCCAAGTTCGTATGTTTAGAAACTAAGCGACTTGCCCGCCCGGCTGGTGTTTTAGAGCAACTACTAAAGCGATTATTAATGCTTAAAAAGTGTTAACGTTATGGGTGTTCAACTGTTTAACTGGCAATCAGGAGTGCAATCCTGTCTCACTTTGGTGGTTTGGTTGTTTTTTCCTTTCCACAAACGACGGTGATTGAAGTTCTTTCACAGTTGCAAGTTATTTGAGATGTTAATGGACAGGGATAGCACGGACCTGGGAAAAATTAGCCAAAACGTAACATAAATATTGCAAAAAAAACAATTATTTCAAAGTAAATAGAAGCGCATCAACAGTATCTAAACGTAAAATCATCTATCATAAATCTACTTGCATGATCCCTACTCGCAACAGCTTAAGTCATTTATTGGCGCAACTCGCTGCTTTATTTTGTGAAAAAACACGTTGTTTTATAAAGATGCAACTAACCTTGGTGGCAGAGCATCTTGCATTTGTGGTTTTTGCATTGCAAGGGACGCGAGCACAAATGCTCGCAAGGCGGACAGTCTCCAATGCAACACTGTCACAATACAAGAAGAATATTAAAGAGTCAGTGAGTAAACTGTTCCTTTGAAGACGTTTCTTTGTACTATATGAAGAGTGTAAACTAATAGTGGAAAAAAAATACTGCAACTACTACAATTGCCATGACAGAGATTTCCGAGTGCACTTTCTACTCTAGCTACCAATTGAAGTAGCTACCATTTTATGTCGTCACAGTAAAAAGAATAGCGTATTATGTAAAACCGTTTCTGGACAAAAAGAGTCATTATCTACAAAACTTACACAAAACCTACTTTTTGTTTGCACTGATGTTTCCCGCAAGCTCGTGTTTTGCCACATTTACTGTCACAAATGAATTCTTTGTGGCACAGAACTTCCTTTTTGCGTCTTCCACACCTGCATGGCTTTGTAGTCAGCAATGGACACTGCAAATTATGCAAAGTTGTCATTTCTAAGACCGTGTCGTTTGTAGACACAATCATAAAACACATCAAGACTCTAAAGTTTGGCACAAGACCAATCATCATGAAAAGAGCAGTAAAAAGTGTGCCTCTGGTATCAAAAACTATATTTCTATAACCTACCACAGTTGAATCAACAATATATTTACCGAACCACAGTCTCCAAAGTGGCACCTTCTTGAGCATTTATGATCGCCGTAACAACCAAGATTCTTGTCACAAGTATCTTCACAAGTCGTGACGTCATCTGTGCAAGCAAGGTCTGCATATTTTGTCTTTCCACAAGGACATGTACGCACACCAGACCTTGGGCACTCCCCACACTCTCCTGGTCGGTGACATACCTGACAAGTAAACGCTTCAATGGTACAAGTACGAGGTAGTCTCGACGCATTAATATCTAGTATATATAAAGCAGGGTTGTAAAAACCATGTTTGTTTTTTTAGGAGCCTTACTCCAGTCAACCAAAGTGTTTTTTCCATCGCTCCAACGCCTGATGACGTTGAAACGATGTAGAAAGGTGAACTTTGCAGACTAGGATGCCTGGAGACAGGAATTTTGCATCCTCACCTTGTCACATCGATGAGATCCACAATCCAGCAGCTTGTTGCAAGGTTGTTTGCATGACCACACTGGATCTGTACAGGGTTGTATACGCTTTGCTGCACCACAAACGCATGCCTGCATACTGCGCTGCGTACACGGCGTGCATTCACCATCGTGGCAAATATCCTGGGAGAAATAATACGATTTAAAATACAGTAGCTTGATATACAGTACTGTTGCAGCTAAAGCGGCATTTCAAATTTTATATAGAAGGTAGCCTGCTCGACTGCTCGTAAAAGGGGTTATCAAAATTCTTCTATTGTGTTATGCAGATTGGAAAAGCACATGGATTTTGGGATCAAAACCTAAATCACATTCAAAATAAAGCACTTCTATTAAACAATAACTTATTATGTGCACCTGACATCTGTGGCGATTGCACGACAATAGCTTATGGCACGCTTTTTCACAAGACCACTTCCCACTTCCACACCTTCGAGATATGGGGGGTCGCTTCCCACAATAGCAGGATAGTGAAACTGTTTGAGGACAAGGTGGGCAAGGACCTAAATATTTGGACAAAATTTAGAAAGAAAATACAAAATAATCATCGTTTTCACAAAGCTTAAGTCCCTAAAAACTTAAGCCTAACCAATACCCATGTTTTCATTCAAATTGCAACTGAGTTTCTACTGCATAGAGCAACAACGCAGATGTACCTGGATGGCATAGCAGCATGCACTGGTGTCCACACGAGGGATTTTGCAGCTTTTTATTGCATTTATCCCCACACGAGTGAGGCAGCAGCCAAGGATCCAATAGAGGATCTTGTATCTTCCCACAGAAGCAAAAGTATTTCTCCGGGCACTGACTTCGTGAATATTCATGTCTGCTCAAAGTGGACATCGGTTTCGTGATAAAACGAGTCTCTATTTCATTATTTTCACACATTAATAAGTTATGTCATCATAGTAATAGAACATGCTTTTTGACAAGCAAGGTACCACATTCACCAACATACTAACTTAAACCAGGCTACAAACCACATTTCTTCAAATAGCAGTAACACTGAATGACATAGTAGAAGAAAATGGAAAGTGTACAAGATGGCAAACATTGTGTAAACTTCATAAAAGTCAAGTTTAGACTAAAATATAACACCTGCACTTTGGACAAAACCATGGCTGATCTCGATTTGGAAAATGCTTGTCTGACAATAATGTTGATTGCGCTACACCTTCCAATACCCATTGCTGGACGCATTTCAAGTGAAACATTGCAAAACATTTTTTACAACTCCAGATCTGAAAGTGACAAAAGAAGCATTAGGACACGAAGGTGTAATACCAAAATCGCACATTAAATATAAACAAATCCATAAAAGTCATGCACAATTTAACCACGCAACAGCTAAGTAATATGACTGATTTGGCAACGAGAATATTACTTCGTGAAGCAAATAATCATAGTATGACAATTAAGCAAAGAATTAAAAGTTATCTACAACTAAGCTTAACTAGTGCAATAGTGCACATAGGACCACAAATTAGAAACTCGCCACTCTGGGTTTATAGCTCCGTGGTCATACCCACTCCCAGTGTACCTACAGTATGCCACTGTCTGCAGTTATAGACAATCATTCAAATACAAACCGCATTTTGTCTCTTGACACTTGAAATGCACACGAGGCATGTGATTGCACCGGACTGGCAACAGTCCATCAAGTACTGAGTTGTGCTTCCGAGGGCATCTTTTTTGGAAACAGAATTAGCGTTGTCTCCACTTGAAGTGTGTGAACCTAAATGAGAAGCATATGGCTTTCATATTGGGTATTACACTGAGAACTTATCAGTCACTGATGTGCGCTAGTCAATAAAATCACAACTTCTCAGTCAAGAATAACTGACACAAGGCAGTTCTTGATAACTTGACATTAGCATCTCATGTATAAATTGCAACTTTGAAGAATAGATTGAGTAAAATATTTCCCTATGCAATCCCGCAACTGGCCTCTAAGCTCCCAGCGGCCACGGCCGGTGAGAAGGTGTTACATGGCCTCCGAAACTACTGCACGGGTAGGCCATGTTTGGTCGCCGGCTTCCACAAGCCATCATTTTTCTACTCCATTCCCAGACAACAAATCTGCTATTTTTACGTTGATTCAACATTTGCAGATGTTATCGTTGAATCAATGACATCTGATACAGACGTCTGCAGAAGTTGAATCAATGTAAAAACGACGGATTTAATTGTCTAGGTTGGTAATTGGAACATTTTTTTCTCTACTTGCGTTTGGAGGGGGAACTTTTCTTCATCACTTGCATTCGCAACCTTTTTTCACTAACAAGGCAAAGTCTCTCACATGCCGACGAGAAATATTACTGATAAAAGTTTCGCAAAAAGTCTGAGCATCAACCTGTGAAACCTCAAAAATTAGCTCTACATCCACTTGGAAAGCAGTGCATTTTAATAAAACTGCAAATACATTTCAGGACCTTGTTCTTACTTAAGTGAACGCAAAAACACGATTTTAATTACCGGTAACAGATTTTTAAAAACACAGCTTTTTATTTTAGCTGCCAGGCGTGAAAATTTGAATGTCAGGAAGAAACTCTGGTAGGCCATGCTTGGTCGCCGAAAAAATTAAGGAGCTTAGAGGCCTGCTGCAAATGCCTTCATCTAAATATATCCCATAAAAATTCACACTGTAAAAGACAAGGTTCGAAATTTCAAATGAGCTCTTTTGAAATGGCACTTGGCATAACTTGGTTGCCACAACTGGTTGATATGCATTTCAACATTATATACTATGTTAACAGAAAAAGAAAACGAGGTAGATCACCAAGATGATGGCATGACAACATCTAGGGCCAGGCATGAACTGAACTCAATTTGGTGACACTGGGCTAGCTAGTTCAAAACCGTGACTCATGAAAACAGATAACCTATTTTGATGCGGAATCTGCTTCAAGCGAAGATAGCGACTGAATATATATGTCACAAAATGTGTCAAAACTATACCTGGGGGATTTTTACGTGTAATTTATTGCATACTGACTATCCAATGACCGTTACCTTTATATGATTTAGTTAATTTATTCAAAATTCCAACATCATTCAATTCTTCTTCCTCTGATGATGATTCAAAGTAGTCTTCAAAGCTTTGAAGAACTTCTTTCGCTTCCTGGATATCAATTAAGTAAGGCTTTGAATATATACGCACAATAAATGGTTTCAAAAATATCATCATAAGGAGCAGTTAACATATATAACATATATATAATATATCAGGTATTAAATTAATATAAATAATAAAGCTTTGGTAGAGAGTTTGTTTTTTGAACCATAGACAAGCAAAACAAAGTAACCTTAATGGGTTTGACACACTGGCGCCGACTTACGGGGTTACGGGGTGGCCACGCCACCCCGTAACCCCTGTGGCGGAGTGGCAGCCACCCCGTTTAGGTTACATTACTTGCTGCAAATAAATGTAATTTAAACGGACGTTTAAATCTTTTTTTGATCATTGGTTTTCGCTTCAAGTCAACGTAAAGCAAGAGGTGAACCAATATAGTAGTGCGAAGAAAATGATTGTTTTTGTCACAAGCATGATACTCGCGTAACATCAAGCAAGCTACGTGAAGATTACGCAACACGTGGCTACGAGTTTTTTCCTTGTTGTTGCGATCGTTTTATTTGTTACTTGTCATAAGTCATTGTTACATTTGTTAGGTTTACAATGGGATTTATTAATCAATAAAATACGATCTTTCCATTGCGTCCTTCAAAAATATTTTTTGAAAATTTTTAAACTGCTCATAATATCGCTATAAATTATGCCAGCTATAAAATACTTGGAAATAAAATTATCTCGATGATTGATAGCTTCACCCCCTAAATTAACATCTATCTTCAAATTTCATTAAAAAAGTGCAATTTTCGAAACTTTTTAAGTTTTATTTAAAAAGTGCACTTAGTAAAGTAGTAGTTTTAACGTTCTGCAAATTTACACGTTTACATGATTCTATTCGAGGAAAGTTACACCCCCTGCCAATTCCCAATAATAAAAGCAACCTTTTTCAATTGCTCAAGATTTTGCATTTTGAATTATTTTCCGATTTCAAATTGGAGTGTACTGTCATCTACTTCATGCTTTAATTTCTACTTTGTTATCTACTTCATGCAGTAATATTACGTGTCAATGCGTGACAAACTGTGAGGCGGGAATTTATTGGTCTGACATAGGAGTTGCTTGTTACATCATAGAAAAAATTACGAAAAGTCGTCCTGTAAAAGTCTGAGGCGGGAATTTATTGGTCTGACATAGGAGTTGCTTGTTACATCATAAAAAAAATTACGAAAAGTCGTCCAGTAAAAGTTTTCGCCGACATTCCAGTTTTATTCTGCTTAAAGATGCCACCGAAAAAGCGTTCAAAATTGCAGCCCTCCATTGAGTCATTTTTTGTTGCGTCTAGTCAGGATTTCAGCCAGCATGAAAGTGATCAAACGCCTGAACGAAACGAAAGTGTGCCACTGCCAAAAGGCGTTAGCACGAGCAGGATAATCGCTGTTGAAGGGAGAAGCTATCAAAAATCGTGGGGAGCGAATTCCCGTGGCTACATTACGATAGATGCAAAGGTAGAGCATTCTGTCCGATTTGCAACTGCTTGATCTATTTGCAAGCAATGAAACAATTTCATTAATGCTTCCAAACGTGGTCTGCATTGTGAAAATATACTTATCGTTGCCTTCCACCACCTGCAAGGCGGAGCGATCGTTTAGTGCACTCAGGCGCATAAAGTCCGTGGAACCGTGAATGGAGAGAAGTTGCGAGACCAACCCAATTCACAGTCCTTCCCAATACCAACACCCCACCTGGAGCAGAACTACCCCGGAAGGAATGGGTGAAGCTCAATCGCCTGCGGACTGGAGTGGGCCGTTTTAGCAGCAACATGTTCCAGTGGGGCCTCGCCGATTCACCATCTTGTGCGTGTGGCTCAGATTTTCAAACTGCACACCACATTATCTATCAATGTCCTGTATACCGACCACAAGATAGACATGTGGACCTAACAACGCTCGATGAATACACAATCCATTGGCTGCTGCGCCTGGATGTAACAACGTGATCTGTGGCGGCCTCAAACGCAAGAAGAAGAAGAAGGCGCATAAAAACCTACTTGCGATCTACCATGACAACTTGACCAGTTGATTAACAGTTAGATTAACAGAGCTGCTGTTCGCAAAAATACTTTTGCCAAATGTTAATTGTCAGAGCAGCAACGCAACAATAAAATTCACGACATACCTCCTGTGCTTTGTTTTAAAGTTGCTTTGTAAATTATCGAGCTACAAATCAGGTGTGAAAAGACAATTGCATCTACGAAACACGCTTAGTAAAAATCAAACAAAAACATGCAGTTTGAAAGTTTTTAGGTTGCCATATTGTGCTATCCGCCACCCCGTGCAAAAATAAAAGTCGGCGCCTATGGTTTGACATAATGTATTACACACAAAACAAAATATATAACATAATAACTCAAACGTTTTCGACACGTACGTGTGTCCTCATTAGGAATTAAATCTGAAATATACATAAAATGAAAAATTGTAAGATAAATTTAACTTTGCACTATAACTGTAATGGCACTCTGGACTGAAAAGCACAAACTGAACAAATGATACAAGAGTGATTACAAGTAAATTACACGGTGCGAAACAGATCACAAATTTATCTTACAATTTTTCATTTTATGTATATTGCAAATTAATTATTAGCAGCACAATAAATGCTATTAATACTACAAAAGTGGTCAATGCTAAGCAGAGCAAATCACATCAAATACAGCTATACTTTCTACACCTCTAATCTACAGCCTGAAAGACTGGGGATCACCAGAAGGTCCTTAACACTAGAATTACCAAGGTGTCCTATAGGACACCGGGTCTTCTTTAATCTGCAATTGCCGCTTCGGATTAAGAGTTTTTGTACTGAAATTCCTTGACTTTTAACAAAATTTATTTGACATAATGTTACCGTATTGCCCGAATTTCAAGGATATTTGTTCAAGAAATTATATTGCATTGTTGATTTTACACCCTAGAATTACCACGGTGTCCTATAGAACACCAGAAAGCATTTTATACTGTATTGGCTTAATATTTTACCTTATTTTAAATCTAACTCTCTTTTGCTATCAATAGCTGCCTGTCGAAACTCACTCATTATGACGCAACAGCAAGTCTTTGATTTGTAACACAGCAACATCAAGGTTTTTACGTTTACATTACACACACTTTAGTACCTATGTAAAGTACCAACCAAAAGCTAAAAAACAGTCTGTCTGTTATCCACCAAGCATTCTATGCCAGATGTGGACACCACCATGGCTGCCAAAAAGCATTGTGTGATTGGTTTCTACAATGAGAACAAAGTCGGCGTCGACGTTTTTGATCAAATGGCTCGTTTGTACAGTACGAGATCAGTTTCCATGTGGTGGCCATTAGCTGTATGCTATGTGATAACATCCTCAATATAGCGGCAATCAACGCATGTGCCCTTTTTATAAAGTCGACTGGTAACCATATATCACAAAGAGACTTTATAATCGAGCTCTTTGAATGTTTGTGCCACCAACTACAAAACAATGCAACTATTGTCCTGACACCTGGGTCAAGAAAATGCAGGAAATGCTATAGAAGAAGCTGTAACAATGCAACGACATTTACGTGTTCCAAGTGTCAGAATCCTACCTGTGGAAAGTGTTCGCAAAATGATTCAAAAGTTGTTTTTGTGAAATTCAGCGGGTGTTGCAAATGATACTGTGATGCATTATATATATGGCTGGTCACAAGTGTACTCATTTATGTTTCTTTTACATCTGTAGGCTAGTCTAAGATTGCTAAACCGTGTCCCATAAAGTGCTCATTTCTTATGCTTTTTTGTTCGAAATAGGTTTTCAACAATACAAGTTGCATGCAAATGTGTTTCTTGGGAAACTGCTTTCATTTAGAATGCATATTTGCATAATAATAGTTAAAACACTAGCAGTTAGACAGAAAAACACTGCATTACTGTAGGTGTCCTATGGGACACCGTGGTAATTCTAGGGTGTAAAAAACCCGGTAATTCTAGTGTTAAGTATTCAAATAGAATCTGTTTATTAATTTTGTTTATGTCTATTTGAATGAGGACCTTTTCATGATCTTCACAATGTATATATTAACAACCTGTTTTAGCCAGATACTGTGAGTTCGCTGTGGTAATAGCAAATTGCACTAGCATTTGGAACACTGTTCCCTATCATGCGCTATAACGAATGGTGTTGAAGTCAGTGGGTCATTCTTTTATGTTGCTTTTTTGTTTGGCTTGTGGCTGTTGTCTTGAATGCTGTCTGTTGAGTTTCTGTGTTATTGGGCGTTATTGCTGTGAAAATTTGTTGAATCACTTGATTAAAAGATTAGGTGACGTAGTTCTTCCCTTTCGGTTCAGTTGTTGATCTTTGGTCTTCTGATGATCTCTCAGTATGGGTGAAACAGGCTGTAGAGGTTCTAAAAAGTAGTAGCTGTATTTGATGTATTAGCGGCATATAAAGGTAAAGGTCTGAAAGACTTGATCCCATACTTGATTCAAGTGTCGGGTATGAGAAGATAAGGTTCTCATTGTACTAAGCCTTTGGCACTAAGGAGAGTAGGGTGGGTGGCCAGTTCCTTTCTCTCGGCCGCTTTACTTCAGCAACTACGCTCACTCAATTTATTACACCCTGAGTAGAGGTGAGCGGCGTTTTCAACAACCAGCTGAAGGTGAAGCCGGGAGTCAAACCAGGTTTGCATAATTTGAACGCCAACGCATTATCCGTTGTGCCATCCCACCACATATATGAGAATGGTTCCACAAATGGGAAAATGTCACAAGGAGGTATATATGTCCATGGCCATACCAGTGTACCTACTGCACTGAGGAGGCCGCAAGGCCGAAATAGTGTGCACTGTCTGCAGTTATAGCGACATATATAACTAAAATGTCAAAACAACCTAAAATCAACCTTTTCATGTCTGCTACTAGCTTCTTTGAAACGCACTTCTGCAGTAGGTTTGGAATGATGATTGAACTTCTTTGGATGCTCACCTGTAACAAAAAGAGGTAACAATTCTTTTCCAGTCTTAGCTTGGTACCTACAACAAAACACTACTTTAAATTAGTTGATTTAAAAAATAAAACAAACAATGAAAATAAATAAAACATAACAAATGTATAATATTAAATCCTCTAAAATTTGCTGATGATATTATCACAAAAAAACTCGACTATAGTGACATTTCGCAATGGTGGCATTTGATTGCAAAATCAAATAATGAGTTTATTCAAAACTAAGCAACAAACATGGAACCTGTAATAGACTGGTTTCTACCAGGTTTTGAATGGGCCTGTTGACGTGGACCCCATGCCCTTCCTCGACCCTGTTGATTTTCATTTCTCTTCATGTTTACACCAATTAAGAGGGTAGACTAGCTGCATCAGTATATTTTCGCAAAACCTACACACATAGAATAGATTAAGTTTCACTTTTAGCACCATGATTGCTGAAGAAAGTTTTATCAATTGCATTACTAAGTGGTGAGAGCACATGATCGAAGGATGTCAGCTCAACACAGCTCTAGTGCATGCGGCTGTGTGTCACCAAGACACTTTATAGCATGCCAAATTAATGACAGCAGCTGACTGGAGAATAAGATAACATGTCCCCTTGCTACTTTTAGCTGCCTCTTGTGATGCGACTGGAGGCTGGTAAAAATTTGATTTTAAACTCTAGGCTAAATGTACTTCATATCTTCTTCAAACAATAGTGTATAGAATCCAAATTGGCAATGCCTGAGTAGGATCACGAATGCCTAAGAAAAACCAATCACTGAATCTCAAATCACTGCAAAACTCCTAGTTTCAACCAGGGTTGCCAGATCCAAAATAGCTTTGCCTGCCAAATGTTTCATAAAAACTGCCAAAAAACTGCCAAATTTTTCAGGGTTTCAAAAAAAACTGCCAAACTGTTAGTGTTAGTAGTTACTTGTCCTGTTAGTCAGAAAGGTCATACACCATACTATTTGGTGCTACATATAGCTCTGTCTGATGGTATACTGTCTCAATTTAACTTGATAAACCACTTAGTATGAATAATAAAACACAAACTGCATGTATCAAGCTAAATTAAAACAAACTTTCAAAGGTTGTACGCGGCCACATAGTTGGAGCTATCAAGCATCAACCAAGCGCAATCAGAGGAAGGTGATAAAGACCAAGTGGCCTTGTAGTGGATGTTTTTACAAGTGGATTTGGAGCTATTCTGGCATCCGATGGGTTTTCGCATGCATTTATAATATCAAACAGCTGTCTGAAACTTTTGTATTGCAAATATTCTGTTTGAATAAGCTTAACTGAAGGTGATCTACAGTGGCGTATCTAGGGGGGGTGGGGGGCAGACCACCCCGGGCGGCACGTCTGGGGGCGGCACTTGCAGACTACAATTTTAGATTTTGATTATAATCTGATGAAAAAACGCATTTCATTTTCATCTGCTTTTTCACATGCCATATATAATAGACTGCATGTACGGTACTGGTGAGGAACTTCCGGTACCAATTCAGCAGCTCAAGTCAACGAAATTCCTGGTAGGTTGCACAGTGACCGTGTGCTCTTTGAGACAGTAGCCTCCCGTTGTTACGGCCAATCTCTGTACAAATCAAACGTCATATAAAACCGTTCAAGTCTACTGAATATTACGTCATGGAAGTTGCTAGAAAATGTGCCAAAATTGCACCATCGTTCATAGACTTGTGTCAAACTTGTTTGGACTTGTTTGGGCCTGTTTAAACAGGAAATATTACATCAGCTTTAAACACCTGTTGGAATGACTTCATAATTGTCTTTCATTTATTGCGTCACAGTTACTTTCTACGTGAATTTGAGATATTGATATCTATTCTGGTCATTCGTAAAATGATTGTTTGAAAGTTGGCCGCACATTTAACTGTTGGCTTAGTGCTTGCTAGCTGGACAAAAGTTCCGTCTTTTATCCAAGTAATCTGTTGTGTAGTGACAGTTTAAGTGGTGTAGGCGTTGCACCCCCTCGTTTTCGGTAGCCTCGGGCTAATTTTACAGGAATACACTGTTTGAAAAGAAGTTCAAGTGTGTGTTTCTTCGGTCATTATATACAGACGAACGGATTAGGGAACTTTATGTTAAAATTTTCCCAAGAAGAGATTATGGTTTACCGCTGTGACCACCCGTATAGGTTTATAGCCTACTGCCTACCTGTATGTCAACATGTTCAGCCCAGTCAGCCATTCATACACAGTACAGCATACCGGTAGGCCAAATACGTTCCGGTTCAAATTTCTACAAGATCTCTGGCCTAAGCTATGCTTTCAACTCATACGGTGCGACTGCGCATCATTAACCATACCCTGTTAACACTTACTATTGGCAAGAAAATAAATGTCAAATCCGCATCCCTCCAGCTGCCCAGTCCAACTCCAACTTTGGTTGGTGAATGGTGACTGGTGTGACTGGCCAGTGGCCTCTGGTCTGGAGCTTCCATTTCAATAAATTAGGAATTCGGAGTTTCCAGTCCATAAATTAAAGTTTTTTGATGGACTTTCATTAATAAAAGTTTTTTAAAAAACTGCAGTGGTGAGTTGTACCGGTACCGTAATAATTACAAAAAAACGCCAGACACAAAAATAAAAAATGCCAAAAAAATGCCAAACTGCCAAACGTAATTTTCTCCTGCCAAACGCTTTCAAAAAACGCCAAATTTGTGAAATTTGGCAGGAAAAACGCCAATATGGCAACCCTGGTTTCAACTTTCAAGAGAGATTGTTTCACTTGTAAAATGACAAATCTTTTCCTGTCACAAGTGTTGCCAGATGGAATTGGAAAAATTTGGGCACATTTTGTTCGCCCCTATTATGTTTTACTTTCCTAGGGCTATGTGTATTGTGTAGAGCTATAGGCTACGTTTGAAATAACTCCATTATAAATAAAGAATAGGCCAACGTCACAAAAGTCTCATTCAAATCCTTGCTACTTAAATTTTGCTGCAAGCAGTGTTTTGACAATTTTTTTACGTTTGATATCGCAAAAATGTAACAGAAACTTTGGCCCGCTTTGCAAGCTTGTTTGAGCTTTTAGCCGGAGGAAAAAAATTAATTAGATCGATCATTGAGCAAACGAAAATGACGTTACATTTAATTTAAAAACACAAAATTGTGATTTCACATCACCTTGTTCTTTCCCAGGACAGATTTTTGATTCAGCAACCACTCTTGATTCCCTCGATTTCGTAAACCATGTTTTTACTTTCCTTGTCGTTTATACTTCTCTTCTTAAATGTGGATGGAAGAACAAGCACCTTCTCGTGGTCCCTCCCGTCAGTACCATATCTTCAAGAAAAAAATATATGCGAAGCGAAGCTTGTCACACTTGAGCAAACCAGGCCCAGGTTCAGCGCAGGGTGGATAGGGAAACGCTCTTCTCAGGGCGCGGCAGCTCCTCTGTCGAAAAGTACCGACGACCCACCGTACTGCAACTGAACACCGAGGGCATTACGGCCAGCAAGCTCAGCATCATCGAGTATCTGGCCACAAAACATCAGGTCCTCGTTATTCTCCTCCAGGAGACCCACTGCACATCTGTAGATAAGTTGATATTACCCAACTTCACACTCGCAGGCGCACCATCAGCAGGAAACACGGCCTCGCCACGTTTGTCCATGAGCAACTGAGCTGGACGCCAATAAACCAGTCCAGTGCCCAATCGGAGATAGAGTGGCTATGCATAGAGTAAACATTCACATGCATAGACATAGACATGCATACATAGACATGCATAGACATGTCTATGCATAGACATAGACATTCATCACATCATCAATGTCTATAAGCCACCACCCTCACGCTTAACACCAACAGCCATCCCAGTGTTCCCCCAACCCAGCCTCTATGCTGGCGATTTTAATTGCTACTACGTTGACTTGGGCTACAACACCATAGGCGTAGCCAGGGGGGGCGAAAGGGGCCATGGCCCCCCCCAAATTTTCAAAGTTTGGATTCTGAAGTTGAACCCTTTGCTGAAAATATGGTATAATTTGTATAAATTTACATCGTTTTGTTTGTTTGTTTGTTTGTTTATCTTTATCCTGCATTGCGGGAAAGCGGACTTGAGCGCTATGCATCGGTGTACGCCTTCCGACATACACCTGACCCACGCTGCAGCCGACGGCAATGTCTGTTTCCGGTTGTCTACTTTACTTATGACTTAAATTTGGTACTACCCATTACTCGAAATCGATCACTAGGTAGAGGCAATTATCGTTAAGTTTCTTGCCCAGAGAAACAACAGCAAGTGCGGGTGGCTGGAGTCGAACATGCAGGCTCTCGACTGCGAGCCCAACGCGCTAACCACTCGGCCACGGCTGCCGACAACGGCCACGGCTGCCGACTTTTCCAAGACATCTGGCTATTATCACTCCCCAGGACTTGTTTTAGACACACAGAAAGACACTAATACATTTTGCATATCCTAAATCGCGCAAAGTTCACGCGATTTACGTTTCTTTTTTAAACTAATCTGTGGAAGCAATTTCAGAATCGCTTACTCTGTTGGGTTTTTGTGTAGCTGAGTTTTTGTGTTCTCTAATTTTTGCCCGTTCGTGTGTAACGGCTACCTTTAATAAGTTAATAGCTGTTTATCTGCTAATAAATTTCATACAAATATTACCCTAAAAGTGTTTCCAGAAAGCGTTATAACCCAATATTTGAGTGTAATTTTGCAAAAATTTTCCGGGGGAGCATGCCCCCGGACCCCCCTACAATACGCGTGCCTTCGGCACGCTCTAACCCCCCACCACTTTTATTGCTTCCCTTGCTCAACCCACCAGGGTACGCCACTGCACATCAGGTGGCGATGTCTTAAATCAAACACTTTATTGTTCTCTTCAATTCATAAAATATTTGGCCCCCCCCCAAATTTTTTTCCTGGCTACGCCACTGTACAACACCACTAACATCGACGGTAAAAGCCTGGCCTCATGGTCAGCCAATAATAACCTCACCCTACTGCACGATCCCAAGGGTGCAGCGAGCTTCTTCTCCGGACGCTGGAACACTGGTACAAACCCCGATCTGGCTTTCGCAAGTAATGACCCCGATACTTGCCAACCGAACAGACGTGTGCTGGAGAAGTTCCCCAGGTCCCAGAGTTGGATCAATTGTAATTGGTAATTGTAATTGATGTAATTAATTACACTTTTTCATGTAATTGTAATGTAATTGAGGCATTTTCATTCTGCGTAGGCCTAATTGTAATTTGCTAAAATTTTGGCTTAATTACACTTTCAATTACATTTAGTAGTGTTCCGCCTCAGCTACCACCTTATCCAGTCCTTTTTTTCCAAAACCCTTTCTATTGTAAGAAACGCCAATTAGTTTATTGTGCATTATTTTGCCTGGTGAAAGGCGCCCCTTTTTCATTTATTGATTTTTCTACCCACAATGCCTTTCGTGTGTGGAAACCGGTTGCTAAGGAGTTGTCTATGCCATGCCGAAAGGCATCCCTTCATTGAAATTGTAACTGTAATTGTAATTTGACATTTTTAGCACTGAGTAGCCTAATTGTAATTGTAATGTAATTGAAACATTCAAGGGAGTAATTTTAATTGTAATTGAACTAAATTAATGTAATTGATCCAACTCTGGTCCCAACATCGACTCTCGATTATCATGGCTCCAATGCTCATAATGCCTGTCCTGAGCAAGCCTGTTAAGCGATGGAACTTCAGAATGGCTAACTGGGAGTACTATATAGCCTTCTCACCAATGAAGCCACACAGTAGGCTATCTCCCTTCCCCTCACACTAACAACGTGGAAGAAGCCTACCAGAACTTTTGTGATGCAATAACATCAGCGGCAAAACAATCCATCCCCCGCGGCCGACGAAAGACCTACTGGTCACAGCGGTAAACCATAATCTCTTCGTGGGAAAATTGTAACATAAGATTCCCAAATCCGTTCGTCTGTATGTAATGACCGAAAAGAAACACTCTTCAGGAAACGTCTATTCGAGAATTGTATTTCTGTAAAAATAGCCTCAAAGCTGTCGAAAATGGAGTGCAACGCGATACACCACTAAAAACTTGTCACTACAGAACAGATTACTTGGATAAAAGACGGAAATTTTCGTCCAGCTGACAAGCACTAAGCAAACCAGTTAAACATGCGACCAACCTCTTCAAGCAACAATTTTAAAATGAATGACCAGAATATATATCAATATCTCAAACTCACGTACGCAGTACTGTGACGTAATAGTGAAAGACATTGTCACGCAATTCAAACAGGTGTTCAAAGGTGATGATGCAATATTTCATGTTTAAACAGGTTTGACTCAAGTCTTACGAACGATGGTGCAATTTTGGCTCATTTTTAGGAAAAATTCCATGACGTAAGATTCAGTAGACCTGAACGGTTTTATATGACGTTTGATTTGTATAGAGATTGGCCGTAACATAGCGGTCCCTAGTTATGACAGTCTAACATAGCATAACTAAAAAGGAATTTAAGGACAATCGTGAGCCAATGAATAAAACACACGATACACAAATTGTTTGAATCACTCACGTTTAAGTTAATACGCAAATACAAAGGGCATGCAAAGAGTAAACAACAATAAGAATAAACACGACGATACATGAAATTGGTACCATAGGTACAAGCTAAAATAACGCTATATACATGCAATAGTTGCAATAATAACCGACTGTTCTGGGCTCAGACAAGTGTCGGCCACCGCAGACAAAACCAGGCTCAAACCTTAACACTTAGGTGTTCTTTACGGGGACGAGGCACGAAATATCTCTCAACACGTAGTCTACTTTTACTTTCCCCGTACTCTCATCATAGTTGCAGACGGCAACTTTGGCTCTACGAACCACAGGCTTCCCTTTCCTAATTTGTGGAACTACCTCATGCACCCTCCCATGCACATGCATGCACCCTCCTCATGCACCCTCCCAAGTTGATACTTCCCACGTTTACCAATGTCTTGGAGAGAACCCACCACTACAAGTTGACCAGGCTCCAAATTCTCGGCCATTTTTAGCCATTTTTTCCGGCCCTGAAGACCTGGCAAGTAAAAATCGATCCATTTACTCCAAAACTGCTGAGAAAGTGACAAATTGAACCGATAATCCCTTCTTAGTTGGTCACGATCATGTGGTTGCCCAACAGCACAGTATGGGTCTAAGTATGGGGTCAAAAGTGAGGCAGGGGTGATGACAGTAAAATCCCTAGGGTCGTCACTCAAAGGTACCAAAGGGCGTTCGTTCACGATCCGAACGGCACTGCCTGTGTACGTAAGCAGTTCAATGAAATTGGGCTTGCGTATTGAAGAGTCCAAAATGTGAAAAAAGTATTTGGTCATATCGGCCACGAAACCAAATCTGCCAAGCCGCAATCTAGCCAAGACATCTGCCAGAGGGTTTAACAAGTCAGGACCCGAAAACATTACATCATTAACACAAGTTCCTCGAAATTCAGACTTGCCATCGTAAACAATACGCTTTTTTAATTGTGACCTCACAAAGTATGGTAAATACCACTCAAATCCCTTTACATTTTCTGCTTCACCAGCACGCTCAATATAGCCATTAGATTTAAGATCCTTCATGGTGTCAGTAAGGAAATCACGAGGTTCAGGTTGTTTTAAAGCCTTCTTCCTTAAAGCAACAGCTCTATCTGACGCCAACACAAAATTGTTAGGTAAATCAATATCTTCCTTCAACGGTACAGGTAGCCTATCTCAAATCGACCATCTTTCAACTCAATATTCGGTTCAACAAGTTCTCTAGCCACATTATCATTGCGAGACAATTCACAGGTTTCATTTTGCAAGGTCAAATCCTGAATGACTTTATTCAGGTCTGCTATTTCCATGTCACGAGACTCAATTTTATGCTGAAAGCCAGAGATGACATCCGACTCTAAAGACGTCTGCACTCTGCACACGTTAGCAACGTTTTCAACTAAGGGTGACTTACCACCACAAGCCAACCAACCGAGAAGAGTGAGTAAAGCATGCGGTTCACTACGATTTTCACCAACACGTTCTTCTTTTGCCCACATCAAATAAGCGTTGTCGTTGCCAATCAGTACATCTACAGTACTACAATCATTCAAATGAAACATATTCACGTCATGAAAATGACGGAAACCACTTAAATCTTGTTTATGCGGTAAAGTTTTAACATCGTCAGCCCAAGCTGGGTTAACCACTGAAGTTATATCACAAAACAGTTCATCTGTCTCTAACGACTGGATGTTGAGTTTAACAAGGTTAGCACAAGTAGGTTTCTGACCAGCCAGAGTATCCATTTTAAACGACGCTTTATCATACGGTTTAACGCCAAGTTCGCACACCAAATCACTCGAAACAAAAGTCAACTGCGAACCAGGATCGTGCTGACAATACACCAACTTCGATTTGCCAGTCATTGGATTCAAAACACGAGCAGCAGTAACGCGGTTAAAGGCTGCTTTAACATTTCCAATCTTAACATTACGGACAGGAACTCTGGCACCAGCATCATCTTTGCCAATCGAATCCAGAGAATCACGTGACGTCACATAAAAATCATGCAGAAGAAAATAGTGTTTCCTATCGTTGTTAGGGCCACACTTACGACAGTTATTTGCATGAACGCAATCCCTAACCATATGCTGGCGCAAACAATTCAAGCATTTGCCAGCTTTCACAATGACATCTCTCCGATCTTTAGGTGTCAAGCTCAAAAATTCTTTACACTTAGACAAAAAATGATATTCAACTTGAACACGTGACGAACAATAAAAACATGCCGGTATGTCACTACGTCTGGCCACACCACCGCGCGGTGCGCCAACAGCAGTCGAGTACTGCGAACTCCCTGAAATCACATTATGATGGGGTTTTACCGACGTCTGCCTAACCGGACAAGAAGGCAATTTTTCTTTGCTAGACTTTTTAAAATGCTGCGACTCACCAGAATCGCCCATTAGCATAATGCTAAAATCAGTCGACTTACGCGTTTCCTCTCGTACAACAAAATCGAACAAACTCTGAAAAGTAGGCTCATTAGTGCCACCATACTGATCACCTAAAAATTCAAGATAACGCTGGAAACCGTGTGGATTGGACTGGACCACTTACGGATTGAACAGGTGTCTGGAAAAGGTTATCTAAATTTAACCGAGATTGATGTTCACTTCTGGAATGCCTAGAAGATCCCTTCTTAGAGCTACGCCGGGAGCCCAACTCTGAACGATATTCAGCTAAAACTACGTCTTTACGTTGTTCAGCCCTCAACTGAGCGTCTTTGAGTGCGAACTCAGCAGCTCTAGCTTCGGTTCTCGCGGCGGCCTCAGCAGCTCTCGCTTCGGCCTCAGCTCTCGCGGCAGCCTCTGCTCGTGCGGCCTCAACTCTTATGGCCTCAGCTCTCGCGATGGCCTCAGCTACTCTTGCTTCGGCCACAGCTTGGATCTGGAGCTCCTCTCTTCTGAGCTGTAAGTTAATTTGTGCAACTATCCGTGACGAGCTCTCAGACATCCTAGTGCTTACATTTGAAGCGCTATCCTCAGGATGTATGTCAGCGTCCAACATATCTGAGAACTCTCTTACTTTTTCTTCGAAGTTATTTTTTAACGAGTTAAATTCGGGATCCACCCTATCACGAAGTTCTGCCAAGATTGCAGAGTTAAAAATTTTAGTCAAAAGAGCATGGAAATGCCGTAAATCCTCTTCCAAAGTAGATAACTTAGATCTAAAAATTAACAGTTCCTGCTTATCATTCAAAGAACCTAGGGCTACAGAAAGTTCCCAATTTGAGTCAAAATATCCCGTCTAAGATGCCGGGCCTCTCGAACTGACTTAGCCTCATCGTTACTGGGTCCCTCCCCAGAATGGCCTGCCCGACCGCAAAGAACATCATCAGGCTTAAACTCAGTCGAGTCGACGGCGGCCGAGTCCCTGTCGCCACCGAGTGTAGACATATTAAAGGTTGGGGCTAAATTTAACCCCCTGAATTTAACAATTAAAAAAAATTAAGTTACACAAACACACAAAATATTAAGTTATAAAAAACTTAACTGCAAAAACCGTAAAAATACAAAAAAGAATTTAAATGCACAATACCGTAGTTGTAGGGTTATATATATGAAGTCCTAAAGTTCCACAAAACTTGCTTGGATTCGTCCACTTGAATCTCAAGCACAGATCGATTGTCTTTAATCTTCTATCTTGCCAATGAATGTCAATGTTGTTTTTTCTTTAATTTTTTGGTTGAAGTTTTTCAGTACCAACTGAGAAAAGTCTTTAATTTTTTTGTGCTTTAATTCTTCTGCACCAACTGAGAAGAAAACGGCTTTAATCTTTTTCTTCTGTAGACTACCAACCAACAACAATCTTCTTTATTATTCTTTGTGCTTCTAAGTTCCAACTGACAACAACGCCTTTATTATTTATGTGCTTCTAAGTGCTTCTTGGCCTACCAACTAACAAGCCACGTCTTTATTATTTTGCTTCAGTACCAAACACTAGACAGAGTAACGTCTTTTATTTTTTATGGTCACAGCGGTAAACCATAATCTCTTCGTGGGAAAATTGTAACATAAGATTCCCAAATCCGTTCGTCTGTATGTAATGACCGAAAAGAAACACTCTTCAGGAAACGTCTGTTTGAGAATTGTATTTCTGTAAAAATAGCCTCAAAGCTGTCGAAAATGGAGTGCAACACAATACACCACTAAAAACTTGTCACTACAGAACAGATTACTTGGATAAAAGACGGAAATTTTCGTCCAGCTGACAAGCACTAAGCAAACCAGTTAAACATGCGACCAACCTCTTCAAGCAACAATTTTAAAATGAATGACCAGAATAGATATCAATATCTCAAACTCACGTACGCAGTACTGTGACGAAATAGTGAAAGACATTGTCACGCAATTCAAACAGGTGTTCAAAGGTGATGATGCAATATTTCATGTTTAAACAGGTTTGACTCAAGTCTTACGAACGATGGTGCAATTTTGGCTCATTTTTAGGAAAAATTCCATGACGTAAGATTCAGTAGACCTGAACGGATTTATATGACGTTTGATTTGTATAGAGATTGGCCGTAACACCTACATACCGTGCTGGGATAAGGAGTGCGAAAGCCTCTACTCCGACTTCCTCCACGCCCCTCAGGGCAATGACACCAACAGCTCAGCCACAGCTCTGCTGGCAAGGCTGGACTCAAAGAGGAAGGAGCGCTGGACAGAAGCCGTTGAATCAATCGAATTCACGCACTCCAGCCGCATAGCATGGAGTACACTGAACAACCTAACTGGCAGATTACGTGCCTCTCGTCAACAATGTCCCGTTTCAGCAAATTCTATCGCCTCACAACTTGTGGAGAACGGGAAATACAAATCGAGAGACCGTGAATCAGATAGATCCGTCTTGCAAGAAATGGACCTCTGGAGGGTAACAACCCCAGACGGGGACAACATCTCGGGTGAGTTTACCCCGGAGGAATTTTCTGCCGCTCTCCAGCACATAAAGCCAGGTAAAGCCCCGGGCCCTGACCACCTATGCCCGGAGTTGATACTCCATGCTGCTGCCTCCTTAAAGTCCTGGTTAAAAGACTTCCTTTCCTGCTGTTTGCGCCACCTGAGAATTCCCAGAATCTGGAGAAGAGCCCATGTGGTTACAGTTCCTAAGCCGAAGAAGCCCCCAGAGGACCCGAAGATCTACCCCCCAAACTCACTGCTCTGCATCCCCTTCAAGATCATCTACGCCCGTGTCGAACCAATAATAGATCCGCAGCTCCCCCGTGAACAAGCTGGTTTCCGACACGGACGATCAACCGTAGATCAGGTCACACTTATGACCCAAGACATTGAGGACAGCTTCTCGGCTAAGAAGAAGGCTGGCGCCGTGTTTGTTGATCTCACGGCTGCCCATGATACCGTATGGCATAGCGGCCTTAATTACCTGCGAGTTACTCCGTCTGCTCCCTGACAGACACATGGTCCATATGATGATGGAACTTGTGCAAAACCGCAGTTTTACCCTCACAACCGGTAGCGGTCGTCGAAGCAGACTACGCCGACTTAAAAACGGCGTCCCACAGAGCTCAGTCTTGGCTCCTCTCCTGTCCAACATATACACCTACGACTTGCCCCCCACCATCTCCAGGAAATATGCTTACGCAGACGACCTGGCACTCTTGCACTCAGCAGGAAACTGGCAGTCAGTGGAGAGGAACCTCAGCCAAGACATGCAAACACTATCAGCATACATCCAGAAATGGAAGCTACAGCTCAGCAAGTCAAAGACAGTGTCGGCGGCCTTCCACCTTAACAACCGGGAGGCACAGCGTGAGATAAACATCAACATTGCTGGGGAACGCATGCTCTACTGTGTCGAACCTACATACCTCGGAATAACCTTGGACAGGCCACTCACGTACCGCCGGCACTTGAAGTCACTGCGCAAAAAACTATCTACACGCGTCGCACTTTTGAGGCGATTGGCTGGTTCCGGCTGGGGAGCTGGTGCTAAAACTTTTCGTACAGCTACCCTAGCCCTTGTTCATTCCACCGCTGAGTACTGCGCGCAGGTCTGGTGTCGTAGTTCTCACACCCACCAGATTGATACCGCCATCAACGATGCACTGCGTGCTGTGTAGGCCTACTGTGACTGGATGCCTGCGTCCCACTCCAACGGACTGCCTACCCATCCTAGCAGGCATCCAACCCGCTGAGCTACGCCGTAAAAGAGCTACGATTTCTCTCGCTCGCCGCGCTTTGGACCCCGACCATCTCCTCCATGCAACATTCAAGCGACCCCCACCTATAAAGCAGCGGCTGAAATCAAGACGCCCCTTTGTGCCTGCCGCACAACAACTACTTAAGAACGCAGAAGAACTTGGTTTAAGTGCGGCACACTGGACGAACCACATGTGGAACACGGAGTAGCAAAATCACATCTCCACGCTCTGTGACTTCATACCCGACGCCGATCCCCATCCTTCAGGGATGTCCTTCGCAAGGCTTGCGTGGGTCAGGCTTAACCGCCTGCGAACTGGCGTCGGCCACTTTTGTTCGGACATGCACAAGTGGGGCCTGGCTCCTTCATCAGAATGCGAGTGTGGTGCCACGGAACAGACCGCAGACCATGTTGTCCACCACTTCCTAACCCACCGGCCTCCACACGGTGCGCATGGTCTGAGGGTCCTGGATGACGAGACTGCTGAGTGGCTGAAGATTTCTTGCCCTCCAATCTAGCCTGGAAAGATCGCTCATACGCCATCCCTTCTTAAATGTTTGAAGATGTTTTAAACTTCAAAGCTTATTAACTTGTTGAACTGCAGCCTAAATTATATCAAATTATAAATTATTGAAATTATAAATTATTATAATTACATTTCTAAATTATTTCTAACTTAGTTGGTGCCGCTAAATGGAGAGCAGTGTCTATTCGGCTATTTAAAATGCGCCCCATAGCCAGCTGAACCAGCATTGCTTGCGTGTTTTTTTTTAACACAATATGGAACGCTTAAATCAATTGAGTTATTGGGCGGACTTGGAGCTAGTTTATTGTCAAACTAGCCTATTTAGCTCGTGAAAGACACAGTTATTCTGTTGGGAGAAAAATAGATGTCATCAGCCACCATGTTCCATGATACCACATCATCCAGCAGAAGTTCTTGTTGTATTTGAAGAGCTTGTTTCCAAAACCGCTTAGTCAAAACCACTTTTACAAAATTGAGTTTAGAGTGTCATTAGGTAGAGTATTACCATAGGTACCTACTATCCATTCCTTTTTTTCCAAAACCTTGTCTTTCTGCTTCAAATTCGACGCTAAAAATTGCGTTTTCTTCCAAAACCACTTACGCGCATAAACGTTTTTCGTGGTTTTCTCGAAATCACAAAAGTGGATGTAAGCGGTTTTTTATCTGTTATATTTTTTTTTAGTTTTAATGACAAAATCTTCATTTTATAGGGTGGCAATTGACCAGTAGGCTACACCGCATGGTGGCCTCGTTGTCTGCCTGTCGGTGTGGAAACTTGAGCAACTTTTACAGTGTGTAGCCTATAGGCTACAACTTGCATATTTCAAATGTAGGCCTATACCCTATTGTTTCTAACAAATAAACCATTGATTGCTTAAACATCAAAATAGTCGGTTTTTGTTTTGAAGCGGTCTCGCGTCACCCAATCCCGCCTCTATAGTTTAAACAAAGTTGAGGAGAAGAGGCAGAATGAGTGAGAGATACCAATACTAGTCACTACGGGCTGTTGAATTCAATACCGGCATGGTGTGTTCAACATCAGGCTACATTTTCAATTGCGCAAAGCCAGCAATTAATTGCCAAGATGTGCTTTATTTTAAGTACGGTAGTCTAAAACAAAAGTAGCCTATCGGCAGTGATGGGCATTATCGGCGATAGTTTACCGGCGATAATTATCGGCGATAAATTTTTATCGCTTAACGTTATCGCTCAATTATTTTTTTCAGTTATTGTTATCGCCAAAGGCAATATTTCATTATCGCCAATAATCGCCGATAAATTTTATTTCGGATCAACACACAAGTGGAAAACCATGAAAAGTTGGGGAGAACCTGAACACTGTACATTTCCATCACGCAATGAAGCGGTGATCTGATCAGGAAATTTGCTACGATTTGAGAAAAAGTTTTCTCTGCCTATAAAACGTAGAATGGTAGTTTTATCGAATAAAAAACTTCCATCAATGGGACAAATTTAGCGTTTTGCTAATTTTTTTTTAACTTTGTAAAGAAATGCAGCGGGTTTTTTTACAACACTTATGCCAATGCATTTTTTTTCAAATAACACTTGGTTTGATTTCATTATCTTCAGTGCTTTAGAAATAACGCGCAGTTTTTTAAGGTTACTGAAAACGTCCCATTGTTGAATCTGGCTCCACCATTGAGACAGGCAATTTTCAACAATGGGACACAATTTATTATTTGTGTAAATGCATATTATAAACTTGATATAGCCTACACTTTGTTATTGATTATATTTACTGTAGTGCATTATTAAAGCTTTCTATTATTTTCTCATCTTCATCATTAAAAATCTTTTTGACACCATAATGAGGTCGAAATTGTAGATTGCCTTGATCATTATTTGCTTGGGCTCTTTTGTATTTGTCAACCCAGTTTTTCAATGTTTGTCTTGGTATGTCAAATTCTCTTGTTACAGGTCTATTTTTTCCGGCTTATATTGCATTTTCAACTGCAGTTTTCATAATTGAAGGATCTGTGTTTCCCTTTTTACGAATGAGTCGAGTTGATTTACAGTGTCCCATTGATGGGAAAGACCTGCTGTCCCATTGTAAAATGCCGTCCGCAAATGCAAAAAAAATCAGCTAATTTTTTAAAGACTACCTCACTGACAAAAACGTTTTGTCCTAAGAACTGCCAGACATATAAACTATTCCACCATGCTTTTTCAACCTGCTTCGCCAAGTATGTACAAAAATATCTTCAAGACAAGTGACCTATCTTTTTTACTTTGGGTATCTAAAACACACTTTCTTTAACAAACCAGCCATGCATGCAAATTAAAGGATCCCACTGTTGGTACAAGCTATAGACTACATGGCGAATACGTTGTGCTCGCTTGATCAACCAAGCGTGGGAGACCAAGTGTTTCATTGTAGAATCGTCCCAATGATGGAGGTTCTCCCCTAATATTTTTACTAGCCACCTAGTTAATGAAACTAAAATTGAAACCAGTTCTTCTTCAGTGCCTGAAGTATGTGTGCACAGTTCGTTGTCAGGAGAGGGGGAACGCCCCCTCTGCAGCGACGGCCCTGACAATAATTTATAGAGTTGCAAATTGTTTGTTTGTTTGTTTGTTTATCTTTATCCTGCATTGCGGGAAAGCGGACTTGAGCGCTATGCATCGGTGTACGCCTTCCGACATACACCTGACCCACGCTGCAGCCGACGGCAATGTCTGTTTCCGGTTGTCTACTTTACTTATGACTTAAATTTGGTACTACCCATTACTCGAAATCGATCACTAGGTAGAGGCAATTATCGTAAAGTTTCTTGCCCAGAGAAACAACAGCAAGTGCGGGTGGCTGGAGTCGAACATGCAGGCTCTCGACTGCGAGCCCAACGCGCTAACCACTCGGCCACGGCTGAATTGTTGCAATGCAATGAAATGCATGCAACAATTCAAAGTAACACAACATCACTGAAACAAGTCATTGCGGAAAGTGATATTGCTTGAAGCATTTGACATGCAGATCGACATCACATTTTTTGCATTTTGTAGTAGTTTTTGCATGACAATAGGCGCATCGAGTTGCGTGGTAAAATTATGCTAAATACAGTAGACCTATAACCTTTCTCATTTACCTATGCGACATAGCCTACCTCAATCAAATATTTTTATTCCCACTAATACAGTGCCTTTATTGTAATTCTTATCTCAACAACTCAGCGTTCTGCCATTGCTTTAATGATAGTGTTCACAACAAAAACAAAAAAAATTATCTGAAATTATCAGCAGCCATGGCCACCTAAAGATACGGCCTGATTTGTCACATTTTGCAGAAATTTCCAGGTTTTTCTAACTTTGGGCGAACGTTTAAATAAATTTTTCTAAAAATTAGATTTTTACGTTTTCTTTATTCTTTTTCCCAGATGACACAATAGGTTTTAACATCCTCACATGTTGAAAAACTAAGAAAATTTGATTTCGAAGATTTTAGTCAGACTGTTAATTTTCAATAACAGTCTGATTTTGCGTTTTTCAATTTACTTTTTCTCATTTGCTACTGCTTCCCCAAGGCAACAAAAAAGTTTTATGTCATTAGGAAACCGCAAAAAGTAAAAACATCTCAAAAAATGTCAGTCAAGCACTAACAGTAGCTGTAATCAAAATCTGCAAAATGTGACAAATCAGGCCGCATCTCCAGGTGGCCATGCAGCAGGCTAGCCTAAATTACGATAATTATGTTATTGTTCTAAAACAAACACGACTAATTTGACAAGCTTGATGGATTTCACAGTATGCACATTTTTACTACCAATAGCGCTTAAGATTACTGATAAATTTTCAAGCATTTTACGTTTTTTGGAATTTTTTTCAATTATTGCTGACTTTGCTGTAAACAGCCCTTTAAGTAGAAAGCAAAATACAAAGTTTGGAATTTTTTATGGTATTTTCATTTGATTTAATCATTTTGCCTACTGCACGTAAGCGGCAGTGTAACTCAATTGATAAAAGCATCCAACTGGTATCTGTAGGTATAATTATAAGCACGGCAGTTACCTCAGTGGTTTGATTCTGGATCAAGAGGTTGAAGATTCGATACCCACTGCCGCTGTTGCGATTCTATTCATGCATAACTTACAAAAAGTTTTGTCTCTTTACAGTATATTATGTTCGATTTTTCGTCATGTTGATGAAAAAAGTTCGTGCTGCATGGGATGGGGCAGCGCTAATCAAGAAAAAAAATTTATCGTTATCGGACATTATCGGCGATAATTTATCGTTATCGCTTAACTTTTTTTTGAGTTATCGTTATCGCTTTAGGCATTTTTCGTTTATCGATTATCGTTATCGCTTAACTGAAAAATGAGTTATCGCGCCCAACACTGCCTACCGGCAATCCAACATGTAAAATATCAAAATCCTTTTTGTAAAGTAGGTTATGCTACGGTAGGCATAGGTCTAATTATAAGTAACAGGTTTTCAAAATAGTTAAAAAGAGAAAGTTGTTAGCATGTGCCTATTTAGGACTAGCCTACCAATTTTTTCATATGCTGATTAGGGTAGGCTACCAGTTTAATTTTAAAGTTAGGCTACCTAGCTAGGCCTACTACCTTTATCTAAGTAGCCTACTGTAGGTGGCTTGCTACCAACGCTGTGACAAACATTTTTTTTGATTTGTTTCTCGGCAGCCGATTTGTAGCAAGAATTGACAGCGATAGACACGTGTTTCGCCCATGAGGCTGGGCTCATCAGTATCGCACCGTATTCTGCCACAAATTTATTCGACCACCGCTTTACCAGTCAGTTTAACTCTTATCTTTGTGGAAACAAAGAAAGAGCCAACAAAACCAGCAGGCGCCAGGGCAGAGGACATTGTGAAGAAAGGGCGTTCTTCCCGGCTATCAGCACAAGGCTGAGCACTCACTAGTACAGCGAGCAGCTGCGATTCGCCAACCATAACGGTGTAGCTTCCACGCTAGCCATTCAGACCATCCAATCAACAATATGTTTCTCGGCAGCCGATTTGTAGCAAGAATTGACATCGATAGACACGTGTTTCGCCCATGAGGCTGGGCTCATTTGATTGTTAACCCTGCTTAAACTTTCTTAATGTTTTTTTTTTTTTTTTTTTTTTTCTACAAAAATTACAACATTAGCTAAATAACACAATGTAAATAAGCATTTTTTATTGTGCAAAATAAAATAATGAAGAATTGTTGGCTTTCGGGGACTTCTGCATTATAAAGTCTGGCCCTTCTTGAAACCAATTGGATAGGCTACTCCTTTTCTAGACCGTCTCCAGACAAATTTAGCTTCTCTTTCGGACCTTAGCTTTTGAAATGTTTATTTTTTTTCTGGGGAACTTTTGCTAAATCGAAGCTATGTGTCCCTCTTGACAATTGACAACTCGACTTTATAATCTTGACAAAAATACTATTAGTTTGAAACACTGGTCAACAAAACTTTTCTTGCATGGAGTTTTTCAATGGATTTAGGGTAATGTGGGGGCGCTGAATTCGAATCTGGTGTTAGTTTTTGCTCATCACATTACGTTTTTGAGATATGAAAACTTTTTTAAATTGATATTTTTACCGATTTAAGTTATGAAATTTATGTTGCTTTTAAGCACCCGTAGCCGAAATGGAATAATGTTTGCAATGGTAGGCAGCTGTTCCCTTGAGAATGCTTTTCCAAAACTAAATTTGTGATTGCACCCTTTTTGATCATTATTGACTGCAGTATACAAACACTAAATAAATGAAATATATTTGAAAACGTACAATTTGAAGCATTGTGCTCATCACAGGTAAGGCACCACCGAAAAGCTGATTTTTTCTTAGTTATTTGTCTTTCTCACATAATTTAATTTGCAGATTTAATCTAAACATATGCAAGAACAGATAATGCTGTCACCTAAAAACCATTTGCATACTGCTGTAAAAATCCAAAGCATATCTTTGTACAAACAAACGCAGTCACGTTAAGACATCAAAACTTTTCTTTTTGTAGCTGATCTTTTATGAACTGCATCACGGACATCTCTCATCAAACCCCAGCAGTAATCTGCCATCATGTTGCAGTTCCATCGACCTTGGTAACGTTCTTCCATCACTTTGATGTCCTGATGGAAACGCTCGCCCTGCTCCTCACTTACTTCGCCAAGGTTCTCTGGAAACTCGCTTAGGTGGCTGTGCAAGTAGTGAACTTTAATGCTCAAGTACTCCCAACTTCGTGCAGGCTGATGAGAAGCACCTGCACCATCTCTCTGTAATTGTCAGCTTTCTTATTCCCAAGGAAGTTATGAACCACATTAGAAAATGCATTCCAAGACCGAGCCTCGATGGTGGCCATGGTAGTCACGAAGTGCTGGTCCTTGAGCAACGTTCTAATCTGAGGCCCATCAAATATTCCTGCTTTTTTCTTCTCATAGCTAAGGCCTGGAAACTTTGAGCATATGTAGCCAAAACAGTCCCCAGAACGATCAAGTGCTTTGACAAACTGCTTCGTTAGTCCAAGTTTGATGTACAATGGTGGTAGAGTGATCTTTTCTCGATCAACCAGCGGGTTGTTTATGATATTCTTATCTCCAGGTGTCATCGTATTTCTTGGTGGCCATTCTTTTCTTACCCAATTTTCTTCGTTGGCTCTCCTATCCCAATAGCATAAAAAGCAAGGATACTTTGTGTGACCTCCTTGTTGTCCCAATAAGAAATTCACCATTTTAAGATCCACGTAGATCAACCACTGGTGATTGCAGTATTTTAATCTTTTTAGCACAACCTTGATGTTTGCGTAGTTCTCCTTCAGGGAGACAGAATGTCCTATAGGTATGGATCCATACTTCTTCCCATTATGGAGCAAGACACATTTTAGGCTTCTTTTTGAGCTATCAATGAAAAGTCTCCAGTCACTTGTGTAGTGTTTAGCTCTATTCAATAACTCAGATAGTAATACTACAACTTGAATGATATGCAGGTAAACCCATAGAAAGAAGAAGCCCCTCAACACCTGTGCAGTGAACAAGTTGACCGTCCGAGTGGAAGTACTTTTTCAATTTGGCCTCTCTGTCCCGATAAAATGAAACGCTTTTACCGGTTTTGAGAAGATGTTTCTCCTGTAGCCTGGAAGCCAGCAGTTCATCAGATTGCTTTGGCAAGTTTAAATCTCGGATAAGATCGTTTAATTCTGGATGGCTATGCAGAGAAATTCGATCAGCATCCCATGCCTCATGTGCTATATCCTCTTCTTCTCCATAAAAACTGGATGAAGGCGTGAAAGAAGTCAACTCATGCTCATCAGAGTCTGGAAGATCGGTGAAAATGGGTACGGTATTTCATCACTGTGGGGAATTCGTGCTTTTAAAAATCCTTTAATTGATATCGTGTTTTTGCGTTGACTCAGGTGAAAACAACGCAAACAAGGCCCTGAAACATATTTGCAGTTGTGTGTAGGAACGCACTGGTTCCCAAGTAGATGTAGAAAACGAACCAATGCGAGTGGAGAAAAAAGTTTCAAATATCAATGGAGTGAAGACTCAGACAGCAATTAGTCATTTTTGTACATTGATTCAATGTCTACAGACTGATTTGCTAAGTGGGTTTCGGTAGTCCGCAGTCGCACGTGTTCAAAATTTACGTCGGCACTGTTTTGCCGATGTAATTCACACTTTGTTTGATTACTTCGACATTTACTTCGGCAATTGCCGGAATGAGCAACTTTTATGTAATTCATTAATATACAACATGTAGAATTGTAGATTGCAAAAAAACAAGCGTGATGTGATGGAGGAAATCTGAGCTCAGATTCGGATTCAGCACCCCAAAATTACCCTAAATCAGTTCTCAAAGCCCATGCAAGAAATTTTTTTTATTTTTTGTTGACCATCGATGATAAGTGAAACATATTGACTTGCCAAGTGCCACAAAGGTTGGACAATCAAACACTAAAAAAAATACATTGCACAAACAAAATATTTCATTACATCATATAGCAGTTATTCTGAAGATTTTTGTCTTAGCGGACCCCTTTTGGTGCCTCGAAGCGGTCGCTGACCCCTAATAGAATCAAATGTTTCACAAGTCTCGAAGCAGAAATACAAACGTTATTCATCAGCCTAAGTTAAGCATTGATCAACAATCCACTGTCTCAAAAGAATAAGTTTAACATAGCCAACATAGCCTTATTAAAAAATTAGCTCATTTACAGTATTTGATTAATACTTTTAGTCAGAAAACCAAAGCTTTGTGTGATGTTCTTTAAAATTTCAAACGACGCACCAGTGCGCTGCTACGTACAGTTTGAGAATCACGGTAATACACAAATAAAGCACAACCAATTTTTAAATTCCCAACTAAATTAATTTTATGGACCCCCTGAAATCGCTTTGCAGACCCTTTGGGGTCCACGGACCCCGATTGAAAACCACTGTCATATAATGTGTAGCATGTTAGAAATTTTATAACGTAAAAATGGCGTAGCTTACTTACAAAAAGTCATTGTGGTGATATGAAAAACATATAGGCCTATAGGCTACGACACGTATTGAAAAAACACAATAACAGATAAATTATTGAAAACTTGAACTTATACGCGTGACATTTCTCGTTTATGTGTTCCTTCAGATATCGTGCAAACACAAGACCGGGTTAATGTCTGTCTTGTACTTGCAGATGAAGTTTGTATTCTTCTGCTAATAGGTTTTTTCAAGAAAGGAAAAAATCGGATTTTCCAATCAACAAAAGAAACCGTCACAAGAAGCACATTCATAAAGAGCATGATGTTGTAAACCAAATTTGGTACGATGATGTTTTGCGTGTACAGCAGCTTTGCAATTACTGGCGTGATCACATAAATTACAACACAGAGCACAGTAGAAATGACGATTCGTCGCGACACTATTTGGATTTGTCCTATTGTTTGCAAACTTAAACGACGGTAATTTCTTTTCAAAGGATAAATAAGAAGAAAGGCTAATGTAATCACACAAAAAGAACTTGATGTCGCCATCAATATAGTGCTTGGGAGAGTTGCCTTTCCAATGCGATAATACACGCAAATTCCGTTTCTTGCAGACCCAACTCTGTTCCCAAAGCTAAATGCAATTCCAAGTTGTAGTGCTCCCACTAAGCAGATCGCCAAAATCACAGCTGAAACAGTTCGGTCACATTTTGTAAGCAGAGTTTTCATTATATCACTTGAGTAGAAAAGTCTTATTCTGAGCCACAGCATTAAAAATCCGACAGCCAAACCAAGATTGTGACACCAAGTCTCAATGATGCCATAAATATTACAAACGTTCATTATGTTTTCAAGATTAGCAAGCATGGGAAGCTGAATCGTGAAAAGTCCAATAAAAACAAACGTATGTCCTACGGGTATTGAAATCGAAAGCAGCCGTTTGGTCCAATATCCAGAGATGTTGTTTGAATGTCCACAAAAACACTTGCGGTTTCGTTTAACCTCATAAATGACAGACGAAATGAAGAAGAAAAGTGAAATTAGTGAAAAACAAACTGAAGCAGTCTCAATTGCGATCCATTCTCCTGAAAGGTGAGCTTCCGATTCATATGTCTGTGTTGCATTTTGCATGACCTTCAGACACTGAGAGCATCAATCGTAGACGTTGTTCTGAAAATTAATAGTGATTGATTGAGTTCAGTTTATATTTACTCCAGGTCACACAAAATATAATGCTAAATTTCTAAATGTGTAATTTGCAAAAAGTTAGTCGGTTACTCACTCGCCAATGCTATGTGACATTTCAACACGATATTTTCTATTGGAGTAAAACCCATTGCTTGTTATATTTACAATAATAAGTAAAATCGTCGTTAAAAGGTTAAAATTTCCCAAACAACTATACCTCTTTTGGTGTACGAATGGATTCCGCTATGACCAAAACTTCTGTTTTCAAAAACAGAAATTTTAAAGTAGCCTGAGCACTTTCTTCTTCTAGCTGAAAAACCGAAAAAAAAGATTGAATTTAATTTACAAGCTACGCTGACTACAATAAACTTTGTAAAGTTGTTGGAAATTGAATTTTGAGTTTTTTGTTGGGAAAGCAGTTTCGGGTAGCGAATTGGGATTGTTCACAATATCTTATTCACACTTTCAACTCTCAAGCAAGAGTCTTTTGTGAGAACTTTTATTATGAAAGTAAATGTCAACTATTGATTTTTGTTCGAAAAGTAAGTCAATCGAAAATCACCGCGATGTTCAATGCACAAGACACATTTTAATAACTTTAAAGGTGAAACTTTAAAACTTTGAAACTTTTAAAGGTGAAACGTTAAAGGTGAAACTTTCCGCTCCGAATTTTTCCAAGTTTTAAATGTTTCCTTTCATTATGTGCAGAAAGAAAAAGCTGAAGTTTATAACAACTTAACTTTTTTTTTCAATAAATTCATGATTTTCATGGGTGGTTAACGACGCCCAAAACCTTATGCTTCTACGTCCCACTTTTGAACAGACCCTGATTTGAGGAACACCCTCTTGCAACATTCTAGGATCTCGGGGATGGAGAGGCAAGACGGTTCTCACACGACAGTCCAGAGTTGGATCAATTGTAATTGATGTAATTAATTACAGTTTTTCATGTAATTGTAATGTAATTGAGGCATTTTCATTCTGGGTAATTGTAATTTGCTAAAATTTTGGCTCAATTACACTTTCAATTACATTTAGTAGTGTTCCGCCTCAGCTACCACCTTATCCAGTCCTTTTTTTCCAAAACCCCTTCTATTGTAAGAAACGCCAATTAGTTTATTGTGCATTATTTTGCCTGGTGAAAGGCGCCCCTTTTTCATTTATTGATTTTTCTACCCACAATGCCTTTCGTGTGTGGAAACCGGTTGCTAAGGACCTCGTTGTGAATATTGTAGTTTAAGGAAATTAATGTTGGCTTGGTAGTGCAGGCCCTTAGGGGAATCTTTAGGCTAAACGTGTTACACGTTGTTTTTTTGCATATTTTTGCAGTTGATCAACCCAACTTTGGTTTTAGTGGGTGCCACAACTTTTTGGGTCACGTGATCACCCCCAAATCGGGGATTTCTTTAGAAATCACGTTTCAGCTCTTTTTACGTCATTTTTGTGCAATTACATATTTGATTTTTGAAACAATGAAAACTATTAATACTACAAAAAGTGCTCAATGCCAAGCAAAAAGGCAAAGCAGAGCGAATTAAATCAAATGTAGTTATTACTATCTGAAGCCTTTACAAATTGTTTCACCTAACGGATCATCAGAAGGTCTTATTCAAATAGATTCTATTTGAATAAGACCTTCTGATGATCCGTTAGGTGAAACAATTTGTAAAGGCTTCAGATAGTAATAACTACATTTGATTTATTTGATTTTTGTATATTTTAACTTAAAAAGCACATACAAATAAGTGAGACAAAATAAACACAAAATAATTTGATTGATGACGTCATTGTGTCGTCATCACATATTTTTTTTGCTTTTTTAACCTATTTTGGTCGTTTGCTGTTGGTTTTAGTTGGAGTACCGGTTACTAAAACCATTTTACAATTCCTAAAAGTAGTTTCGTCATGATTGCATCTTTTATGACGTCATCATTACATTATTAAAACTAGACAACTTCAAATTCAGGAACCAAAGGTAAGTTTATTCCGAAAAAAGCGATCAAATACTCTCATTATAAGTTTTGCAAAAGCTTAAAATTTTACAATTGCAAGCAATAACAATAATTCCAGTACAGTATGACGTAATAACGACGTCATCAAGGGAATAACCAGAAGAGCAGCTCTCCCGTGATTTGTCATAACCTAATATCCGCCATTTTCAAGTTTTCGAGATAAACAACTTTTTGTGTTTATGGCTGTAAAATTACAAAGATAAAACACTCGAAGTTGACTTTTGGAAGGCTGGAGTGGACAACCAAACAAAATTTTTAAGAATTAAATTTGAGCCAAGTTTTTGTTTGTTTATTAAAACATGGCGTATATTTGGTTTTGCCAGATAACTAATTATAAAAAAAGTATTAGGTTTGTATGATAAAACCTAATAAATACTCTCGATGTTGATTTTAACCGCTTTATTGGCTTATTTAGTGCTATGTTTTTGTATGATAAAGCCTCATATAAGATAAATGTTGGCTTTGACCACATTATGTTTGCTTTGTAAGCCTAGATCAAACCTAAAGTACCGGTAAGCCTCTGGATTTCTCCCAGAACTGTGTATCATTTCGTCACTGTAATATCTAGATGACTTTGCTGATACAGTAGAATTCGCCTACAACGGCACCTCTAGGGGATTTGCAAAAACTGACGTTATAGCCGAATTGACGTTATAGACGAACTACCGCAAACTATTCCAAAACTGTCTTTTGATTAATCATCGACATTTTCAAAGTTGTGCTTTCGCTTTTTTTTAGTTTTGGATTGCATCCTGCTTCAAACTCAGACATTATCTTTTCTTTATTGCGTAAGATTGTGAAAAATTATGCCACGTGATAGTTTTTCACGCGGGAAAAAAAAGTTAATTAGTTTATACAGTACTGTACGTACAACTGTTGCTTTGAGTTGTTTAAAGGTCAGCTGTAGAGCTGCTTTTGACTCGTGATAGTTTTTCACGCGGGAAAAAAGGTAATTCAGTTAATTAAAGTCCCTGCTGCGAACGACGTAGCAAAATAAAGGAAAGACATTTTAAAAGCAGCAGCGCTAACTGGATTAAAAGACTGACCGTTCGTGGTGAAGGTGATGGCTTAAAGTGACGTTATAAACGAACAAAAGACGTCTGGGGACCAATAAAGAGTGCTGTTACATGCGAATTGACGTTATAGGCGATGCTGTTGTAGCCGAACTACAATGTACGTAAAAGATAGGAATTCTGCCGGGACCGAGCGAAATGTGACGTAATAGGCGAATTGACGTCATAAACGAAGCCGTTATAGGCGAATTCTACTGTATCACAGAAGCCTGCTAGGTTAAAGGCTATCGCCGACTCAAAATTAGTTGCTGGTAGCCTACTTAATGACCATGCCTTCATTTAAGGCAGAGGTGACGAACCTGCCGCCCCCGGGCCGCATGCGGCCCGTCAAAGAGTTTTATGAGGCTCGGAAAACGATTTGACAATCGCTCATTCATTAAAGATAAAAGACATCTCAAAGCTGTTTGATGCATTCACTGGTACACCTTTCCTTTGCTATTTTCTTGCCCTAAACACTAACTATCAAACTTTAAAATTGGAAAATAGGAAAGCTATAATAGGCAAAGTTGTGAAAACATTATTTACCAACTTTACCTTGTATTTTTGGTCGATTCCAATCTATGACATCATAAAATTTTGATAAGCGCTAAGTTGGCCCGCGACCGCAAAAAGGTTTGTCACCCCTGATTTAAGGCTACCGTACTACATTGGCTCATTAGCTACACAGCATCTGGGACGGTTGATTAAAAATGACCAAACACACTGAGCAGCGCACTCCCGGGCCTCTGCTTTAAAATCTTAATAATCATATGCAAGCTAAGTTATTTAGCGTACCGTAAAGTCAACTAAGCCATCAGTACACCAGTAGGCTACGAAAAATGAAACTGATCGGCGAGACGTAAATGATACGGCATTTAATGAAAAGGAAAGCTAGTGTGTTCGGATGGACATTTTTAGGCTAGCCTACATAATTAAGCTTACTTAGTGCTTGACAACATTTTCGCCCAATCTACTTTATCAAACGCTTTTAAATCCGCTTCATGCAACTCAAGAGATGTAAGATGTTGTGAAATAGCCTGCTGCAATTGCTTCTGAAATTATGGCTGTCACGTGACGATATCCTGTTACGTGATTGGAGTAGATGAATATGTTAGGTTTCAGAAAATTATTCTTGCACAGATTAGAATATGTTAGGTTTTACCCACCAATTATCTCGAAAACCATACTACATTGGGGCACAAATTTTTGTCAGGAGATGCATGAAGTCTTTAAACGTCGAAAAATGCAAAAAAGTCATTTTCGACAAAATGGCGGATATTAGGTCTACCAAAATCACGGGAGAGCTACCAGGGGTGAATTTCCCTTTTGGTCATGCCACTTTAAAATTTAAAATAATATGTAGGCCTAATTATGATCTACAAATCAAATTAATACACGACCCCAGATGATGCAATGTCAGAGTCTTAACACTGTTAATTCAAGATGAAAAAACTAGCGGTTTTCGATGTTAAATTTCTACCATACGTAATTTGATGTTAAAAAAATTCGTGTACGACAAGTTTTTTCAAGTTACAAGATAGAGTTTAGAAAGTCAAAAGCATTTCTTGAATGATCAGTGTGGATTGGAGATGAAACGTCAACGTGGATTGAAGATGAAACATCAGAGAGGATTGGATATTTTGTGGTCGAATTGCATGTTTCGTACTCGCATGAACAAAGACTTGTGCATTTTATGGATTTTTTCTTACAGGAACATCGAGAGCCACAAGTACACTGACAAAACGGAACAAGCTGATTTGCATCATTATGTTTCCAACCCCAAGCTAAAGGAGAAGGTAGTTGCTGAACATTTACGAGGCTTGATTTCCGTATTTCAGCTTGATGTATCGCTCTGCGTGTATGTTGCATCAGAGCAGCTGACGTTGGTGGCAGCTTTTCAATAGTGCAACCATTGGCAAACATCATATAACGGCATTCGTCTACATTCGTGATAGTAGGACCATTGCCATAAAGAGCTATGACATACTTTTGTATGTCATTTATAGAACTAGGTGAGCTTGAGAAATTCAGAGAGTTAAATAAGCCACACATTGCGGTAAGATTAAGCATCCAACAATCCCAAGCCTTTTTTTCCAAAGACGAAACAGTATCACAGATTGTGATAGCATAAAACAAAGGTAAAATCATCGGAGATTGAGGTGAAGATGAAACAATATCATGGATTGGAATGAAGCGAGTTTTTTCTCCAACTCCAAATTCAACCCATAGTTTACAGATTTCTAACTTGTCAAAACACGAAATTGCAATAATTACTACATCAGTATCTACTGTTTTGACTATGGCATCGGATTTTCCATATTTCACATGGAGATACATACGGGTGTCTGCCTCTTCGTGATCACATGGGGAAACCTCAGACATGTCCAATGTTTGATTGTTGACAGCTGTATCTAACGATGTTACAACAATCGTAAACAAGTTTGGATCGACTGAAGTTATCACAGCTTGTTGAACCAGTTGATATAACGCAGTTTTGTTGCAATCATTTCCCAAAAACTCAGACCAGTTGAGAGGAAGACGAGTATTACTTGTGACAGCCACGTAACATCCAGACCCTGTTTCTTGCAGAAGATAAGCCTCAAATAGCTACTGCTATCACAGAACATGCCAGCAGTGTGATATCAGCCGATTATGAAGTAGTGAAAGAATCTGCCTCGAAAACCGATCACTACGTCCTTGATGGAGGGTTCTTGTTGCATCGAGTGCCATTGAAACTGGAGACAGTTATGGGTCTATTGCACAGTCGTATGCAGATTTTACCATTCGTCATTATCGCTTAGCAACGGTGGTCTTTGATGGATATGGTGGTCCGTCTATCAAAGACAATACCCATCAAAGACGCGGCATGAACGTCCACCCGGTTGTTCACTTTACTGTAGACACCAAGTTCATTGGAAAGAAGGAGCAGTTCTTGCCTCGAGCTTCCAACAAGGAAGGATTAATTTCTGCTCAACTGAGGAATAGAAGCTGCAATGTGATGAACGCTCCAGGTGATGAACATGTTGACATCGTTAAGACGGCAGATGGACAGCCCTCATCGACATAGTACGACTTTAATTGGTGAAGACACGGACGTTTTAATATTGATACTACGCTATGCTTACACTGACCCAGACATTAAAGACCTCTACTTCCGCTCCGAAAAGGCTTACGCAACCAAGATACACGACATCAACAAACTCAAAGCAATCATCGGACTAGACATAATTATGCTTACAGCTCCTCTTCATTCATGCATTCACCGGTTGTGATTCAACGTCAAGGATATTTGGTATCGGGAAGAAGACGCTTTCAAGAAACTAGTGAAATGTCAACCAATAATCAAAGAATGTGCAAATTTCTTTATTCTCCCAAATCAGACAGACCACATCATTAAGGATCTTGGAAACAAAGCTATGACCGTTATGTTTGGCAACGATGGCAGTAGTAACCTAGAAACACAGCGTGACAGCGATACAATACATTGGTCAAGAAAATTAAAACAGCCAAATCCTTTGTTCACCCTGAACGTTTGCCACCTACATCATCCTTTACCAAATTCCACTGCCTCAGAGTTTACTACCAGATTATGGTCAGGATGAGTAGGCTACTGACGATGGTATGGATGCTCTAGACTGGGGATGAAAAGTAGACAATAATCAGATGGTTCCAATCATGACGGACATGAAAGCTGCCCCGGACAACCTACTGAAAATAATCACTGCAATTGCAAATCGTGTTCACCTCACTGTAGTTGCCGGAGATATGTGCTACCATACCATGCTGGATGTGGACCATGCCAAACTGGTTCATGTGTCCATACAGCAATCACATAATTACAGACGATGACATCGAGAGTGACAGCGATGAGCATTAGTAATACTTGATCCATTTGCTTTCTTTACGCTGATTATGTCAAGAGTCTACATGACCACATCGTATGAGCTCTTTATGCCTGCTCAGTTAACCCAAATCATAGCATTTTTTCACATATAAACTAGGTGGGCAATTGCCCACCTAGTCCCTTTGCTTGCCCCCCTAGCCCTTTCTTTGCCCCCCTAGTTTGAAACTAGATGGGCAATTTTTAAGACCTAATTTTTGTTTAAGTTAGATCCAAGTTGAAGAATGAACAGCTAAATCAGTGGTTCTCAACCTTTTTTTGGCTGTTACCCTAATCTCCACCCTGAAGTGAGCCAATTACCTCCACGATCAATTTTCAAAAACAAAAGTGTTTATTGCTATGTATTTCAAAGGGCTAACTATGACAATCAAAATACAATACAATGCTGAATAAAACATAACGATGCGTGGTAAACATTCAATGCGAAGGTTGGACCTGGACTTCAGCCGCCAGCTTTGTGATCCTTGGCTTTGTGGTAGGCTACTGAGGGCGATTCTTGTGTCGCTTTTGACATCCAGGCGATTGCGCTTCTTTGTCTTCATTTCCAAGACAGTTGAAAACCTTTGTTCACAGCGATATGTTGTTGAAAAAGATGTCAGGATATTTAATGCAGTGTCACTAATGTTGGTGCGTCCTGAAGTCTGCCAAACCAGAAGGGTTCCAATCCAAGCCTTTCCCCTTGAAATCAAGTTTCAACGCTTCGTTCATTCGAAGAGTGTTAAATTCTTCTTTGGCAGGAAAGTCGTCATCATCCACCTGGCTGTTATCACATGTGAAGGACTCAGTGCAACATTGGAGACTAGGCGTGTCCAAATTCGGAAAGTAGTTGGCCAATGTCCATCTTCTTGGCTTGCTGGCCTAAGTGGTCAGCTATGTTCTCCTTCAACGCCGCTGTCAACTCAAGTCCAGCATTGCCTTCGAAGTAGATGTCAAGCGTCTGAAACTGCACCACTGTGCCTCTTCCAACTTGCTTGTTCCACAATTTAACCTTCGCGATAAATGCAGCTACGGCTACTTTGGTGTCGATCACTGTTACATTCTTGCCTTGAATTAAAAGATTGCCTTTGTTGAATTCACCAAAAATATCAGCCAGGTAGCACAGCTGGGAAATCCACTGTTGGTTAGGGAAATATTCAGCCAAGTCGGACTTCTTTTCTATCAGAAAAACATGGACAGCCTTACGAAGTTCGACCAGGCGGGTTATTACTTTGCAACGAGACAGCCATTGTAGCCTACTTCTGTGTGGTACAGTCAGGCCCGGATTTAGGGGGAGGGGCAGAGGGTGCAGGTGCCCCGGGCCCCCCGACTTTTAAAGAGCCCCCTACGTGGAAAAAATGTGATTTTGTGTTATTTGTTTTCTTTCAGCCTTTGACGTCCCTGCAAAATGCTGTGCAGTGCTGCGGCGGCGGCGCGAAAATTTTTTTTGCATGGGGGCCCCCCGATCTAAAATTGCCCCGGGCCCCCCATCAGCTAAATCCGGTCCTGGGTACAGTAATGCTTCGTATCTTTCTCCCATCTTCTTGTACAGTTCCTTGAAGACGCCTGTTCAATTCTTTCGCTTTTATAAAGTTCACAACCTTCACTTGATTCACTGTTTCCAAATCGGGTCTTGTTACCCACCAAAAATAAGCAAATTACCCCCGGGGTTAATTACCCCCAGGTTGGGAACCACTGAGCTAAATGGAAAGCTTGAGCATACATTTAGAACTTATGAGCCTACCTTTGACCTTACTTATAATATCCTTAATGTTCCATTCAAGCAGATTAATTATCAATTTGTGTTGTGAGTACCTCAAACTTTGTATGAGATTCTAAATGTCTGAATTACTGAAGTTTGTTTCCTGATTTTCATCAAAATAAAATACCAGCTCTTTAGAATCATCTAATTCTGCAAAGATTCAACTCATTATAATATTTTAGCAGTTGTGTTTCATTGGCTATTATCATAGTTGTTTCTGTTTACTTTAGTACAAGAGACCTCTGGAACTAAATGTTGCTAGGTTAAATTTTATTACATTCCCAGTAAACATATTTCCTTGGCCCAACGTTGGCTGACGGTTGTTCGGGTTGGCTGAAGGTAGTGTAGTTTTGCCAACTTTTGAAATATTTTAATTGAAGATACCTTCGAAGAATTGTTTAAGTTTGCTTCATGGTATTCCTTTTACAGTTATAATGGGACAAGGAAAACGCAAAAAAACTTACAATTAGGAAGTCGTTCTTGCCAATGTTGGTGTGCAGTTGTACAGAACGTTGGGCCAACGTCATTATTTGCGGGCGTACTACGGTAATATGGACTATATGCTATATATGGACTACGTTACTCTACAATGCAGAAACATGGACACTGTCATCACAGATGGTTAAACGACTTGAGGCATTTGAAATGTGGATTTATAGAAGAATGCTTAAAATTTCATGGAAGGATAAAATCACAAACAAAGATGTACTATCCAGAATACAAACCAACATGGAAGTTCTACAAACAATTAAATCAAGAAAATGAAATATTTTGGCCACATGATTCGCAATAATTCTATTCAAAGACAACTACTAGAAGGAAAAATGAAAGGCAAACGAAATAGGGGCAGACCACCAAGAACTTGGACTAATGATATTGAAGACTGGTCAGGACTTAACTACAAAACTGCAGTAGAAAAATCTTACAACAGAGAAACTTGGCGTCTCATTGCCTCCAACCCTCGACGAGAGGAAGGAACTTAATGATGATGACTACGGTAACCCCTCAGTTTTTTTACGTTGGCCCAAAGATTTTAAAATAAGTTGGCCCAACTGCGACGAATGGTGCAAGATACGTTGGGTCAACAGAGGAGCACTAATTTATCAACTATCACATTATGTTGGGCCGAGGTACAATGTTTGCTGGGTTATTATTTACAAAATATTGTGGACGGGGATGAATATCTGATTATGGGTCTCAAAAGAATCAATTATGGGTCTCAAAAGTTTAGTCTAGGTATAATATGCCTTTTTACCCACGACTTTTCTGAAAAATCTACATTTTTAAGCTTACATGTTTTACGCTCGGGAAAAAATGCCCTTTTCCCACCATTTACGCGCGAAAAATGCCCTTTTTAACACAACTCTCGCACTAAAAGTGCCCTTTTTTGAAAATTTGCCCACCTAGTCCCAATTTGTGAAAAGATGCTATGACCCAAATATATATAGAAATCCCTGTGATAGAAATTTACCGGGTTTTTTAATAAACAATACATTGTTATTGTACATTTTTAATTGTTTTGGCAGCCATCTTGGATTGCCATATTGAATTTATAGTCTATCAGATAATTTAACAATTTTAAGAATGGTCTCATTGACTTCACAAGGTATAAAAACCTAGATACAGTAGAATTCGCCTATAACGGCTTCGTTTATAACGTCAATTCGCCTATAACGTCACATTTCGCTCGGTCCCGGCAGAATTCCTATCTTTTACATACATTGTAGTTCGGCTACAACAGCATCGCCTATAACGTCAATTTGCGTGTAACAGCGCCCTTTATTAGTCCCCAGACGTCTTTTGTTCGTTTATAACGTCACTTTAAGCCAGAGGCGTGCAACATACGGCCCGCGGGCCAGAGCACGGCCCGCGGTATCCATTTACGTGGCCCTCACATTCTTCATCAAGTAGCCCATTATTTTTAAATACTTTTCACTGTTAGATCGGAGGATGTTGTTATTTGTTAACATATTTCCTCATTTCAAGCAAAACTACAACTCTTTCGATCTCAGTTGAGCAAAGCATCCCTGACTCACTTTCCTTTTCTGGAAAGTAGAAGCGTTCAAATTCAAGACTGTGAAAAATATGTTGGAATGGTTGAAAAGTTAACTTCGGCATTTGAAACTCGCTTTGAAAATTTTCGAAAACACAATGTCGACTTTCAACTTTTTGCTCATCCATTTGACCTGATTGTGGAGAATATTCCATCTAGCTTTCAATTAGAAATACTAGAATTGCAAGCAAACGTCGATCTCAAACGAGCCTACAATGAAAATGATTTGCTTACTTTTTACAGAAGCTACGTGTACGGAAATTACACAAATCTAGAAAATCACGCGAGAAAAATGATCTCTCTTTTCGGAAGCACATACTGCTGTGAGCAGTTCTTTTCAAAAATAAAGCTGTTCAAGACAAAATGCAGGAATCAGCTGACAAATGAGCACTTGTCAAGTCAACTTCGAGTTGCCACTTCTTCCGTCAAAGCTGACATTGGCAAGATATCTGGACAGAGAAGATATCAGACATCTCATTAATCACTCACTCAATGTGTAACTTGATTGTGTGTACTTTTCCATTAAATAAATTGTTCGTTTAAATTCATGTGTTTTTCGATAGACTGGCCCTCAGCATCATTATAATTGTACGTTGTGGCCCATTGCGATAAACAGTTGCACGCCCCTGCTTTAAGCCATCACCTTCACCACGAACGGTCAGTCTTTTAATCCAATTAGCGCTGCTGCTTGCAAAATGTCTTCCATTTATTTTGCTACGTCGTTCTCAGCAGGGACTTTAACTGATTAACCTTTTTCCCGCGTGAAAAACTATCACGTGTAAAAAGCAGCTCTACAGCTGACCTTTAAACAACTCAAAGCAACAGTTGTACGTGCAGTACTGTATAAACTAATTAACTTTTTTTTTCCCGCGTGAAAAACTATTACGTGTAAAAAGCAGCTCTACACTCTAGTCTACAGGTGTGTCAAATCCGTGTCAAAGCCGAAACAGCTCAAGATCAATGCCTTTTTCGCTAATAAACAATGAACTTCTCTACTACTGTATGTAACGAGCTGTAGCCTATTGCGCAAATTTCCTGTACCTTTCGCTGTAGGTTATTTTTTTAAACAATTTCTTTGTTTACTGTATTTTCTGCGTGCCTTTTGTCAGTTTGGTGGTACCGGTAGGCTACACAGTAACCCTGATTGGATTATACACCTCTTTCTTTAATCAAAAGACAGTTGTGGAATAGTTTGCGGTAGTTCGTCTATAACGTCAATTCGGCTATAACGTCAGTTTTTGCAAATCCCCTAGAGGTGCCGTTATAGGCGAATTCTACTGTATAGACACCAAAACTACACGTTTTGGTCATATGATAACCTAGTTATGGTCAATTTACTGTTATTTTAATGGTTTGGCGGCCATCTTGGTTTGCCATATTGAATTTATAGGCTATCAGATAATTCAACAATTCTGAAAATAGTCTCATTGACTTCACAGGGTATAAAAACCTAGATATAGACACCAAAACTACATGTTTTGGTCATATGATGACCTAGTTATGGTCAATTTACTATGTTATTTTAATGGTTTGGCGGCCATCTTGGATGGCCATATTGATTTTATAGGCTATCAGATAATTCAACAATTCTGACAATAGTCTCATTGACTTCACAGGGTATAAAAACTTAGATATAGACACCAAAACTACATGTTTTGGACATATGATGACCGAGTTATGGTCAATTTACTGTTTTGTTCAATGGTTTGGCGGCCATCTTGGAAGCTATCTTGAAAATAACCACTTTCCGGAAGTTGGATTCCTTAAGATTTTGAATATGTTAGTACTGACACTCAACACTAATCAAATCAGTTGAAAAACCATTGGTAACTATTGTAACCAAAAAAGTAACACCAACAACAAACAAGCGACTACAATAAGAAAAAAACAAGCAAAAAATTAATACATGACGTCACAATGACGTCATTAATAACATAATTTTGTGTCATTTTTATCTCGTGCATTTTTTAGAGGCAGTCAGTCCAAATGTAAAAAAATAACGTATCTAATTGCATAAAAATGCGTGAAAAGAGCTCAAAATTGATTTGGGGGAAATCCCCGATTTGGGGGTGATTACGTGACCCAAAAAGTTGCGGCACCCACTAAAATTGAAGTTAGATTCATCAACTACAAAAAAATGCAAAAAAACAACGTGTAACACGTTTAGCCTAAAGATGCTCATTTTTGCCCCTAAGGGCCTGCACTATGGCTGTAGTGTGTATGTGTAGTCTATGCCATGCCGAAAGGCATCCCTTTATTGAAATTGTAATTGTAATTTGACATTTTTAGCACTGAGTAATTGTAATGTAATTGAAACATTCAAGGGAGTAATTGTAATTGAACTAAATTAATGTAATTGATCCAACTCTGCACGACACTGATGATTTTTATTAGATAAACAATTATGGTGCTTTTTGTCCCAATGTTCCTTGTTAACATTTTAAAATAAAATTGATACTTCATATTTATGAAATTCAAAATTCAATTTAAATGGCTTTGAAATTGAAAATGAGGCTAAATAGGAAAAATAGGTAGAGGGTGATTACCGGTAACTCAAACCAGCACTACGTAGCATACGTCAATAAAACTGGTGGAAATTATGAATATATAACCTAACAACCAGACGGCATTTAACATAATAACATGAAAATAAACTAAAAATTGCGAACGTTTTCCACCATACTCATGTTAGCCCTTTTCAAGTAACCTACTGACTGATGTTCTTCATAAATTGAAATAATAGATCTGATCTACAGTACGGTACCGGTGCATATACAAAAATTGAAAAAAGAAATGCATAAGAATGAAACGGCAAGGCAGAGGAGAGGCAAAATCATGAAATTGTGAATATAGTTTATTCTATTTATTGGCAAAAAACTAAACACATCCTTAAAAATAAAACTCTTGCACCCTTCTGTCATCTTTAAAAACAGTTTTAAACTAAACTGAATTTTTTAGGTCTAAAACCGTTTAACCCCAACTTTTACAAAAATGCAGCTTGAATTTGGTAATTGGGCCTACGATAACTTGTCAAACACAAAACGTGAGTCAACAAAAAGTTTTACTGAACCATAAATTATGTAAAAAGCAGTCAAACTTTGTCACCATTTTCTGGAAAGTAAATCTTTCTTTATCATATGCAAATAATTCACATTATGTAAAACTCATTGTTATATTTTTTATTCTCTCTGGGAATTTTTGATTTGTCAAAATTATGGTGCTTCAAAAGATTTATCTCTCGATTCGCTATTCAACCACTCCTCGCACCTTATGACTGTTTATCTCTGTTATGAAGTCAAGTTTTTAAAATCATTTCGGTTTTGTTTCTTTTTCTTGATGTTTTTAATTTTCAGTTATCGTATTCACCCTCAGTGAAAAATACAAGATTTTAATGAATAATTAAATCGATTTCGGTAAACGATATCTTGTTAGCCCTATCATTACAATAATAAATAAATAATTTATTCTGGATTTGAATAGCTCTCACATTTAGTTGTGTTGCATCTTATGTGACCTTTTCTTCCTGACTAAAGGTTCTCAACGTATTTCCAATAGAGCACCTCTCAATAGTTATATGAAGCACCGCTGCGCAGTGTTGGGCGCGATGACTCATTTTTCAGTTAAGCGATAACGATAATCGATAAACGAAAAATGCCTAAAGCGATAACGATAAACGATAACTCAAAAAAAAGTTAAGCGATAACAATAAACGAAAAATTATCGCCGATAATGTCCGATAACAATAATTTTTTTTTTCTTGATTAGCGCTGCCCCATCCCATGCAGCACGAACTGTTTTTATCAACATGACGAAAAATCGAACATAATATAGCCTACTGTAAAGGGACAAAACTTTTTGTAAGTTATGCATGAATAGAATCGCAACAGCGGCAGTGGGTATCGAATCTTCAACCTCTTGTTCCAGAATCAAACCACTGAGGTAACCGCCGTGCTTATAATTATACCTACAGATACCAGTTGGATGCGTTTATCAATTGAGTTACACTGCCGCTTACGTGCAGTAGGCAAAATAATTAAATCAAATGAAAATACCATAAAAAATTCCAAACTTTGTATTTTGCTCTCTGCTTAAAGGGCTGTTTACAGCAAAGTCGGCAATAATTGAAAAAATTCCAAAAAACGCAAAATGCTTGAAAATTTATCAGTAATCTTAAGCGTTATTGGTGGTAAAAATGTGCATACTGTGAAATCCATCAAGCTTGTTAAATTAGTCGTGTTTGTTTAATAACATAATTATCGTAATTTACTGATAATTTCAGATAAATTTTTCTGTTTTCTTTGTGAACACCATCATTAAAGCAATGGCAGAACGTTGAGTTGTTGAGATAAGAATTACAATATAAGCACTGTATTATTAGTGGGAATAAAAATATTTGATTGAGCGTTGGCTATGTCGCATAGGTAAATCGTCGTCGTATCCAGGCTTACGCCCGGTGGTTGAAGATTTAGATTAAGTGGACGGGAAGGCAAGGAAGCCAATCTTTATGTCTACCTTCAGGCATGCCTTTAAGTGTCTTGCCCTTTCGATTGCCGTTCCAGCGCTCTCACCACTCGGCTATGCAGCATAGGTAAATGAGAAAGGTTATACTGTATTTAGCATAAATTTACCACGCAACTCGATGCGCCTATTGTTATGCAAAAACTACTACAAGATGCAAAAAGTGTGATGTCGGTCTGCATGTCAAATGCTTCAAGCAATATCATATTCTGCAATGACTTGTTTCAGTGATGGTGGCGCGAAAGACCATGTTTCCGATGTAAAAGCGGCCTCGTATTGCGACACTTTCATAAACCACTTGCCAATTTCTTTCGCTTCGCTTTAAAGGAATCTGTGCCGCCTGTGCGCTTACATTTACTTGTAAAACTCACTCGCGATTGCCGATTGCAGCAAAACAACAAGAGACTTGTTGCATGCATTTCATTGCATTGCGATTTGCAACTCTAAAAATTATTGTGTTGTCAGAGCCGTCGCTGCAGGGGGCGTGCTCCTCCCATGACAACGACCTGTGCACACACACTTCAGGCACTGAAGAAGAACTGGTTTTAATTTAGTTTCATGAACTATAGGTGGCTAGTAAAAATATTACTTTTCATGGTCTTTCCACTTAAAATTTATCGGCGATTAATTATCGACGATAATCAAATATTGCCTTTGGCGATAACGATAAACGATAACTGAAAAAATAATTAAGCGATAACGATAAGCGATAAAAATATATCGCCGATAATGCCCATCACTGCCGCTGCGTACCCAGCCAGCAATGACAACTGGGGCCCTTCTGGGTACCCAAGGGGCAATATATTGGGTCCCATCTGGGCTGTCCGATTGGCTACAAGTTATATTTGTCCGCGGACTCAAGTTTCCATCAAATTGGGCAGCCCAGTTTGAAAATGTTTGAAAAAAAAGCTTCTAAGCGATGTTGAACTGATGTCTTTGGTATCTCGATCTCAGACTGATACCATGCGCCACAGAACGTCACGCCAAAACAGTTCGGGTTCAGAGAGAGAGAGAAAACTTTTATTTTGTCTGTTGCAACAACAGCACGGTACAATTAGCCTATACACAACATGAATAGAATAGCACCATAGCCATCTAGGTACCACAACAGACAGGAAGCAGCAAACGACTATATCAGTCATCGAGTCAGCTGCTTCCCTGTTCTTAATGTGACAAATGTCAAGGATCGGATAATGAGGTAATGAAAGTAGCTTTTCTTCGTAGTTGAAGGAAAGGTGAAAGAAGAAAATGTGTAAAAATGTCTATGTTTATGTTATCTATATTTATCTATGTTAAACATATCTGAACTAATGTGGGAAATTTAACTCAAACTAAATTTTTTTGGTGCAAATGGGCTGCCCATACTGAACTCACATGAGATCTCGCATTAACCCTTGCAATATTATTGGCAGTAGGCTATAACAACAACAGCGGCACCTAGTGAATGGAATAATAGGCCTATCCCGGCAACAACACTTCAACAATCGAAAACTTCACTCTGCCAATCTAGGTAACCGGCCCTGCGTCAAGAGCCTGTACAAGTATGCGAAACTACTAGCAATAACCTATCAAGGCTTTGTCAGTCCGAGGATAAAGATTCAAAACTAACCAAACCAAAACCAACACTGACAAAGTTGTTTTTATACAGCCAATGAAAATATTTTTGTTTTCTAAAAACATTTTTTTTTAAATATTGGGCAACCCACTTGCCACCCATGTTTGCGTGATTTCACAACTGGACTGCCCAAAATCAAGCCACATTAGTGCTCATATTTTCTACTTTCAAACTAAAAGAATAATAAAAAAGTTGAAATAAGGAGATGGGGCTCGGTTTGGGGCAATTAATTAAACAAACATGAAAAAATGGGCTTGTGTTAACCTATTTGTAACCAATAAATACCTCACATGGTGTGCCCATAAGCCCAAGTGCCCACTTGAATTTTACCTGGCCTCAGCTTGCTGGCTGGGTGGGCTACCATCACACTTCACCCTAGCTTACTCGAATTTTTTGTCGTAAACAAGCTTAATCTTAGGTAGGCCTAATTATTTGAGAAGCTATGATAAGTGGACGAGAAGACAAGGAAGCCAATCTTCGTGTCTGCCTTCAGGCATGCCATAAAACGTGTCTAAAGACACAGCTGCATGCTTTTAAGCGGTGTCAAACTGACGTTATTTTGTGCGTTTGTACAAAGGTTTGCATTGCATCTGGTTACTCAATAAAACATTTTTTTGGTAGGCCTAGACTGCATATTTTTTATTCAAAATTGTCAACTAAATTCACTTTTTCATTGCGCGTTTCGGCACCCTTAAAGTAGCCTACATGAAATTGACCAGTCAACGTTGTGTCAACTCCAGTTATTTCGGGATGCGACAAATTCTGGACCGTCATACCCAGGGCCGTTGAGAGGATAATTTGGGCCCAGTACAAATGAAACCCCAAATTAATAGACACTTTTGAGAAAAACGCATTTTATTCAAAGAACATACGGTGGTGCTTCAAGTTCCCGATCCCATTGGAAAGGTTATAACGGGCTCGTAAAATCATCCTGGGCCCGGGTCCAAACGTACACCCTGAACTCCTCTGTCAACGCTGCTGGTGCACACCGAATAGGCATATTTTGTATACTCTCATTTTAAGATGCTGGACATGGTTTTAATCCCGTAGCGCCCTATGTGGCATACATAAAACAAAAAAGTTTGGAAAGTAGATTGAATATTTGTGAAGAAAATGAAACAAAATATAGCCTACTTTTAATTGACCCTCTATAGCCCAATGTTGCAAATTTGCAACAAATTGTATAGCTAAATATTCTGTGTTGGTCGTACCACACCTTTTTGAAGAAAAATTGTGAATGTTTGAGTTTTTTCTTGGGCGCTAAACGGAGTTAAAGAACAAGAAGCAAGATCACTTCGATGTTTGAACTTTTGGTGATTTCTGCATTCTGACATTGTTATTTCTCTGGTTTCGAATGCATAACAGAACGAAACCTCTTGACATTCGAAACGGAACTAATCGAAATTCTTCACTAAGAAAATTATTTCGATCGCCCCGATAGCTCAGTTGGTTAGCGCGTGACTTCGTGAACGAAGAAGCTTCAACATCAAGCGGCGCTGGTTCGACTCTCGGGGTGTGCGGCCGTGCGCTTGAGCAACGCATTCTAATTACCGGTCTCCATTCAGCAGCACCTAATGGATGGAATAATTCTCCAGCAACAACACTTCAACAATCGGAAAACTTCACTCTGTCAATCTCGGTAACCGGCCTTGCGTCAAGAGCCTCTACAATTATGCGACACTATCAGGAATAACCTATCAAGCCTTTGTCAGTCAGAGGATAAAGATTCAAAGCCAAACCAAACCTATTTTGAAACAAAAACAGGGCAAGAAATTTGTCTCGAAGCGGAAGATTTCAAAATATTTTTGTTTCGAGCCCTACTATTGATTTCACTGTGATGATCAGACACAAAAGCACAATGAACTAAATTACACTTACAATCACGCACAGAAAATTTACAATGGTAGGCAACATGTTTTGCTGATGCAATTAATTACGTTACACAGCTGCTGGTATAAAGTGATTTCGACAAAAACAAAAATTCAGTTTTCAAATCACAATCTTCTTTTGATTTGCAATGAATGTTTATGATAGAGAGAAAGTTTTTCAATGCCCGACACCAGTGACGTAGCCTAGCTACAAAGAAAATTTTAGGGGTGCAAAAGCGACTTTTGGCGAGGCAAACATCATTCAACATGAATTATAATAGTACTAAAATGTTGTAATGGTTTTAAAATATATTTTTATTGGCTGGGGGAAAGATATCTTTGGGAGCCCGACTGTCCTCCCAACGTCCGTCACATACTCCAAACTGCAGTAGGCCCCACTCTAAAACAGTCAGGTTAAAAGTAGGCCACTGCAGTTTCGTTCAATGAAAAACTTTCTCTTTGCCATATTCAAGTTCTATACCACAAGTCAATTCAATCAAATGTTTCAATGGCAAAATTTTATTTTATTGGGTTCTTTTCATTTTAACAACTCATTTCAGTTAAAATTCACCACAGGCAATGCTCATTTGCTCAATTGTCGCATTAGCCTGGTCGTTTGTAGGCTACTATTTATGCAAGCTCAAATTCGCAGAGAGGAATAGCAGTCGCGGCAGAACCGCTATTCCACATTCCTTTAGTTGGAAAATTTGGACGAATTGGCACTTGGATTCCCATTTTCGTAAAACGTGACTCTGATAATGGATAAGAAGGATGCCATGACGTAAAAGCTGTTGATCCATTCCGTAAAATAGCTCTTCCGCCCTAAATTTTAAACAAGTTAAATTTTTGCAACTGAGGATCCCAAACTTTTGTAATAAGTAAGAGATTTAGTAGATTGAAGGTAGGCTAGCTACCGAATTAAAACTTTGTTTGGTATTGGTTGATCCGAAGAATCGTTATGATCAGACGAAGAAAGCTCCAAGGGTTTAGATTATTTTTGCTTGATCTTGCCGTTTCTTCGTTTACAAAGTTACAGTAAGTCCAAACTTTGTTATATATCTAAGCTGTCAAGGCGCCATGTAGTTCAGTTGGTTTAGGTCTCCATTTAGCGGCATCTAGTGGATGGACTAATTCAAAGACAACAAGCGGGAATTTTTGCTCAACAACAAGCAGAAGCTTCACTCTGTCAATCTCGATGACCGGACATGCGTCAGTGGTTCAAAGCCTTTACAAGTATGCAAAACTACCAGGAAGCTTGCAAAGCTTTCTCAGTTCGAAAATAAAAGTGTCTACAATCCTTCAATTAAATCAACGTAATGCTAACCTGATATCGCATTCCCAACCATATTCCAATATGAAGGGCTGTCGGCGCTTCAAATTCGAGACTCCACGTTGTTTTGACGTAGTTAAAAACAGCATCGTACACTTTTCGTGTTGGAATTTCGGCCAATAAACCTCCCTGGAAAGAACATAATGCTCCTGCTTGTGCAAAGTCAAATCTGGAGCCAACTCTGAAAGGCAACATGTAGCAAATTCTTCCAACCACAACTCCACCAGAACATTGAGCTAAATCTAAAACAATAAGAAATTTAATATAGCTAACTGTCGCAGTTCTTCCTGGCTGTGTTTTGTAAGAGATCAAACCCTTCGCATGAATGTTTCTGCTGGTCTTCCTTGATTTTGTTTGCCTTTGATCAGTTTTGATACCGTTATAGTAGAGTTTCATTATATCTGAGTTTATTGGATGGCGTATTCTATGTCCCGAGGATAAAAGTGCGAGGATAAATGATTCAAAACCAAACATATAGCTTATGACTAAGCCTATCATACAACGTGATTTTACGAAGCTAAGACAAGAGTGGGCTAAATGTTTTTTATAACAATCTACAACACTGTCGTCTATAATTAAATTTGCCTTTCAGTTCTTGTCTAATTTCCTCTTCAAAAGCATCGATTGCCATAGTATGTCCCTTCTCCCCCTTTGCTCCTTTTATTCCAGCAATTCCGGCTTTTCCAGGTAACCCAACATCACCCTTTTCACCCTTGAATGGAGTTGCAGCTTGCTCATCACAGACAGTGGTAACTTGCTGTCTGCACTGTTGCGGATAAACCAATTGACAAAAGCAAAAAAAAACTATGACAGCAAAAAATATATTCATATTTAATTGAATTTAATCGATGGGGATCTACAATAAATAATAAATTAACTTTTACTGTATTAATAGTAGGCCTACTGTAAACTGTTTGACTTGCAATTCTTTCCCAAGAATTGGAATGTGTATTTGTAGGCCTATATAGAATATGTCTAAGCCATAGATTGACATACAAACAATTGTGCTAAAGTTTGCTAGCCACTTCAAAAGTCAACCGGTAGGCTAGAGCGAATAGCCTCAAACGGTTTTGTGAACAACTGAATACAAACTATTCGATTCTATCAACTTACACGTTTACTTGTTTACCCACTCTGGATGCTGTAGGCCAGTGATTCTGAACCTTTTTTGGCCCATGGACCATATTTAAAAGAACAAATATCCGATGGACCACTTTGCTATGTTGACGCCTCATTAACCCCACTAGTCGATACTGTATTGCACATAAGTCAGAAAACTCAAGAGCGTGTTCAATCTTAGTCCTTAATTTTATTTTATTATTATTATTTTTTTTCATTGCTGGCGCAAACATGTAGAAAACTTCAAAGTACACACACGAATTTGGCACCAACAAAAGGAAAAGATGACAAAACTAAAAGGTTTAAAATATCCATCAATAAAACAGTGTTTGAAAAACATAATCTTAAAAATGCACAGCCACCAAACCTAGAAAAGACAGCGAAAAAAAAAAACTTTTATTTGGTCGATTGTAAAATAGACCTACAATTAACACTTGCAAGAGCAACAATGGCGATTTAACACAAAAGAAATTAAACAAGTGACAAGTTTCCCGAAGTTTTTACATTGAGAGCAGTGCTTCCACTTTTACAAAGCCAGATTACCACTTGTATTATACCACATTTGTCCTCAGATTACCACATTTTTTACTGTGATTTTCTTCCCGATTTTAACCGTATTTCGACTTACTTTTACATTAACAAAGTAGGTATTTTTACCCACTTGTTGCCATGGTTACAACCAGGGGTTGCCAGAGTTAGGATTAAAGTTAGTAAGGGTTAAGGTAAGGGCTAGACTTAGGAATAAGGTTAGGATTTTGATCTTTATCAAGACCTAAAAAAAAATTCCAAAATGCGAGTTTTTGTTTTCAACAGCTTTAAACTTTTCTTAAATTAGGACATTATTTCTTATCTGGTAACGCTATTATTTGGCTATATTTACACTATATAGTGTAAAATAAGGTCTAAAACAACTACTCAGTTCATTAATAGTACCGGTTATTAACAGTTAATAAAACGTCCGAAATAAGTAAGCAAAGTAGGCTACTGTACTTGACACCGCAGCTAGAATCTGAAAGACATCTTGACTATGAATATGATCACATGGTCACCCTACGTTCAAAGTCAAAAGTCAGAACGCATTTCAAAATCAAAGCGAAAACAGCGGAATATGCTAGTCGCATGATCAGTGCTGTATTCGTAAAAAAAGCACAGGGTATACTGTCAGATTTGCCAAAATGATAAATAATACACAACTTTCAAAATGCTAATCTTTATTCTACCAAAACATCGTTTACCCCACTTTGTCTAGGAGCTTCTCCATGTGGGGTGGCTGCGGGAAATCCTAGATAGGCCATCCCAGACACGGACACGGGTCTTGCTACCGGAACCCAATGTCACCGCAGTTCATTGGGAGACGATCATCATAGATCCGCCGCCAATGTGTGAAACTGGGCAGGAGGCTTCCAACTCTACCAAGCCTGCTCCCTTTAGGCCTACCCGTGATATCATCGTCATTGGGCTTTGTTTGGTCCAAGTCCAAATTGAGACAGAGGCCATTCGCTTGTTTGGTTTTTTAAAGTGGCCGTGACTACGCGAAGGCTACGTACACACTCTTGGCCAGCTCCATGTCCACTGCGGTCCAATTATATTGAAACGTGCAGCTTCAGGGAAACTGGTTGCAACGAGCTGCCGGTGCTCTGTTCATCGAGGCCCGCCTTACAGGATGCCTGCCTGTCAGACACTGCCCTCTTCCGCCAAAAAAATGCCGTTGGAGACTTTTACGTGTGTCTATTAGCCCCAGGAGAGAGCCTAGTTTTCAGCCTGGGTTCACCTCTACACCGCGTTGAGGCATCTCCATAAAGATGGGGGCTGAACAACATGAATTACATACCACCATAACCAGGGATGTACGTATACGCCGCAAATTCTACGCTGCACACTTGCGGCGTAGACTTTTTGTTTGCGCTAACGCTTACGGCCACATTTTTTTGGATAGTTGTCGCTTGAGGCTACGCCGTAAAGTTTTCGCGGTTTTTTAGCGTATAGCGTCAACGCATAGCCTACTTTTTAATGTATTTTTTTCGCTACAACACGCCAATACCTTCCAGCGCTGCAGTTGAAATAATGTTTTCAATGGGCAAAGACATATAGGAACCAACACTTTCAGATGCTTGTGTTTCTTCGTGGAAATTCAAAATAAAACTTGTTTGCTTCGAGTGGTTTATACCGTGTGAATGTTTGGCACCTAGCATACAAAATTAGTTTACGCTAGTGTATGCGCTGACGCTGACGCCGCCAACTTGTTTTACAAGTTACGTTGACGCATACGGCGTATGGTTTTTCGAACGTTTGCGTTTACGCTGACGGCGTCAATATGTTTTGTATGCGCGTACATCACTGTTAAGTAGTTAGTTAGTAGTTATAAAGAATCAGTAAACATAGCATAATATACGCACTCTCTTTGGAAAACCAGAGGGTATACTATAGTTGCTCGAAAAAAGCAGAGAGTATACTGCGTATACCGCCGTATACCCTCGAATACAGCACTGCGCATGATATTATAAGTAGTTTTTTGCATATCTGTTCGATTTCGGAAAACAACAGTTTAAATGCTCTGTCAAATTTTCAAAATTTATAATTTCCACATTTCCACACAAAATTTCCATTTTACCACTAAATTACCACAAATTTTTCATTACCACAAATTTTTCATTACCACATTTTTACCACAAGCATGATGAAAATTCCACAATTGTGGTAATTACCAGAGGTGGGCAGTACCGAGTACAATTGTACCGCGGTACTTTTTGTGTACCGGTACCGCGGTACTTTTTGAAATTTGTACCGGTTGCCTAAATACCCAGTACGTTTTTGGTCAAAATACCTGGTACTTTCATCGGTACTTTTTTTTCAACAATGTTAACTCCGCAACGATTTAATCTGTAACGATTTAAGCCATGAACGAAAATGGCGCGAAGAGAAATCATCATGAACGAAAATGGCGCGAAGAGAAATCGCGAAGAGATTTAAGGTCTTAGGAAGGTAAACTTTTCGTTTTAACTATTCTTTTTAACAAAACTTTTCATTTTTAATAATTTCTATTTAATATATTTTTTTATCTTAGAAATGATACCTTTTTAACAGATTTTTATCAAAGTTACAACTTTCTACTTGACAAAATATAAAATTACTCGAGTAACGTTACTTTGGCATCAAACTAAACAAGTGAAAGTAGAAAATAATAAAAAATAAAACTACTCAAAAAGTACTAGTTACTGAACATTGCTATACTTAACATAAAAGTAAAAAGGAATTATAGTGTCACTGTCTTTTATTTTTTGCAAGTTGCTTTTATGTTTATGCTAATTGCAAGCCAGTCCATTTTAGATGGATACCAGATTTTTTGTTTTATTGCTACTGAAGTAACACTACTTTCATTACTTTACACCTCTGATGTTGAATGGCCTTTACTTCCAATAACTTTCTGTACGGCATGTTGGGTTGGCCCTTAACTATAAGTCTATAAACTAACAAGTATTAATATGCCTACCTTAAATTTATACATTTATACTGAGCAAAATCAAGAGACTTGTGACTTTATTTTCCGATCTGTTCCATTCAGCTTTGCGTGCCTACCAAAGGGCTGGTTGAGCAGTCTTTGTGTAGAATATGAACATCGTCATGGCGCGTTGCTGTTACTTGTTAATATAATTGGGATGGAGATGAATCGCATTTGTGGTTTTAAATGTAAGATTATTTCGATTACAATCACACAAAAAATTCATCATTTTAAGTATTGTAATTTGCATTTTAAAAAGTACCGTACCGAGTACCGTACCGGTACTGCAATACTTTTTGAAAATAGTACCGGTACCGGTACCGCAGTATTAATTTTGATCAGTACCGAGTACCGGTACTGCGTTACTTTTAACTTATACCCTGCCCATCTCTGGACTAATTACCACCAAAGTGGAAGCGCTGTTTGAGAGTCTCGCATTCAAAAACTTGGTTGTGATGTCATAAAAGACTCAGATAAATAAAAATTGCAGGAAACCGTCTGAGTGTGACCATGCGGATTTAGAAAAAAGTAAATAATAAAAAGTAAATTAATAAAATAAAACTGTTATAGTCGCCATTTAATTTACGTTATTTTTATATAACTCGTGAGCAGCGTCACTGCATAATCACATTCAGCGTTTTCTGGTACAGACGTTGGAATTGATTACCGCCGGACTGCGCGTCGTAATCAATTAGCGTTCTGTACCACGTTCCTCAGTTGTATGCCTTGCGTTTCTTTCTTAATATATATTGCGTTGCTTTTGTACAATCAGGTAAATATCAAGAGGTAAATGGATTTTCACTTACTTGGTTGGCTATAAATAATTCTTATTACTACGTTTTGTATGTTGACAGTTTATTTGTCACTGCGACCTTACTTACTTCATTTTTATTATATGTCTAAAAATACAACAGACATTTAACATTTAATAAACTAATTAAGCAAACCCTCTTAATTTGCACACTCAAGCTTAACTACTTGAATACACATAATTTTAACATCATGCACATAATTATTATTTCAATAAAATAGTAACGTCTGGTAATGTCATGGTAATGTCTCAGTTGTCAGTTTTGCCTTCTTAGCAACAGGAGCTTTTGCCTTTTTTTTAAATTGAAAGCACTGCAGAATACAGTCATGTACTTAATTTAGCGTTTGAAAAAATACAACATGTCACATTCATAAAATAATTTAATTAACGTTCAGTGAAACAGCGAATAGCTCTACTCTCCCTATAGAAACTTTGTTCCATGAAGAAGCGCAATCTTCGTGCACCGACAACACCACAACAATTACAGCAACTTATAATATATTGATTAGGCTTGCCAGCACTTCACTTATGCCTTCTACAGTTCAATAACCTACTCGTCAACTAGTAAAATAAGTTCAAAAACTGCTGAGCTTATGCTTATCTATCACTTCCAGAAAATCGATCCAAAATCACGAAGTAAACATGATTATTACGTCACGCTGACATACAATCATACATGCTACATAATTTCTTACACCTGTATGCAGTCCTTACTCCTTACATAATTTACTGTAGTAAATGATACAATTGTGAAGAACGTTTTATAAAGGATTTATAGAACTCTCTGTGGACCAACAGAAATTCCTGGTGGACCACCAGTGGTCCACCTGGACCACGTTGAGAATCACTGTGTATGTGTAGGCTACTTGAACGGATCACAGATCACTAAAAACCATTTTCTCGGTGATACGTCCACTTCAAATTGTTAAGAATTTTTACATCAAAAGGGTTTTTAGTCATCGCATAATTTCTCCACAGTGCTCGCTCTGCAACATATTATAACTGTAACTTCTGCAGCAAACAAATGCTCTATTTCCTAAACTGGCTGAAGTATAATTAATGGAATCGTTATATAATTTGATTCGTTATATATAACTTGTCACTTTTTGATTATCTTTTTTGTTAAATCGCCCTTGTTGCACTTGAAAGTGTTGATTGTAGGCCTATTTTACATCCGACGAAATAAAAGTCTTTCATTTTTGTCTTTCTTTTCTAGGTTTGATAGCTGTGCATTTTTAATATAGTGTTTTCCAAGCACTGTTTCATCGATGCATCTTTTAAACTTTTTGGTTTTGTCATCTTTCCTTTTTGTTGGTGTCGAATTCGTATGTTTACTTTATGCTATGACTTTATGGTTCTTTACATGTTCGCGCCAGCAATGAAAAATAAAATTGATTAGAATTGTAGACCTCAGTCAATCTGACATCACAATCGCTTGATTTGATATGGAGTGGTTTCTGATGGAAGGCTGCGTCATTTCTTGCTCTGCCTGTTTTCAACAGGTAGCAACAAAACAAATGGACTTTCTGACTTAACTTACTATTCAAGTTCAGCCTAACTAGAATGCCACTCGTGTTTCTCAATAGTTTGTGAGCAAGAAACCTCCATTGCACTTATACACTTGTTGCAATTTAGTTAGCCAGCAGAAAACGACCATCAACCACCTTCTGCTGGTTCACGTCAAGTTTCAAGTATCTATCAAACAATTTGAATCATGTCCAGAGACAGGTCTGAGTATCAAACCAAAATCTTAGAAGTCTTGTGCATAAAACGTAACAATGCACCTTTGAAGAGACAATTGTATGCTTGCGGCTTATCTTTCTTGCTCTCTGTATTTTAAAATTAGTTTATTCGCACCTGGCCTTTCTACCCACATTATGTGATCTGTTCAACACCTTTTGATGCAGTTACCTTTGATTCTCGACCAATTCTGACATTACAAAATGAAGCTCTAAGAATATGCTCCAGATCAATAAAAAGCACCCCAATTTCAAACCTACAACGCTATTGCAATGAATTCCCCTTGTCATTTAGATACGAACAACTTTGTTTAAACTACAAAGCCCACATTCTGACATTTTTACGCCACCCAGCACATGACATCCTTAAAGGGAAAGTTTGCCAAGAAATTTGATCAACCCAAGTATCTACCAACCATTTCATTCCTTCACTGAGACAATAGACACGAATATTACCGTAAACAGTGGTGCCGAAGTAGCGGGGGATGGGGGGGGGGATATATCCCCCCAATAATTTGACAGCATCCCCCCAATAATTTGAAAAAATATTTGCTATGAAGTTGTACTTCGATTTAGTTGTTTGCAAGCATCTTAAATTGCTGTTGTCTTTCTTTTATTGATGTTTGATCACAGTTCTAAATTGTCTTGGATTTGACGCTAGACAATGAAGGACCTTCAATGAAGCAAACTGCGGCCATTGTGCCCAACGAGATGGTTGTGCAGGGTGACACCGATAGGTTACAGTCAACGGTGGTCAACTATCATGTCATCACGAAAACTTTGTCAGAAATTGTTGCTTCTGGTCTACTGTCTACGTTAGAAGCAAAAATAAAAGCACAAGGAATTTTAACAAGCTGTAAAGCTGAAACATATTTGGGACTTGTGCTGATTTTGAAGCCTTTGTCACTTATGGAGCAATTTAGTATCACGTTGCAAGGAGAAAAGCTTGAAATTGACTCTTGTGAAGAGCTGTTTCAGACCCTGAAAATCACTCTGGAGAAATATCGTGATTTGGAGTTTGAAAACAATTACAAAAATGCAGTTTCACTTCCGGAAAAATTTGCTGTTCATTTTATCACGCTTTTGCAAGCGTCACGGCAAAGAAGAATCCCTGAAAGAATGGGTAGAGGCTCGATGGTAGCTACTGCAGACACTCAACTGCATTATAAAATACTTTACAATCAGTTCATGGACAGAGTTATCTCTGAACTGACCGAACGGTTTGAAAGTAGCCTGAATTCCGATTCGCAAAGTATAAAAAACTCACACGAATTTTCAAGACCGGTTTAGTTCCTGAAATGGTCAAAAATTGTCCAATGCTGAATAGACAATCGATGAGTTATCAAATCGATTCATTCAGAAAGGCAACAGGAGCAAAATCTCTGTACGATGCTAAAAGAGCTTACCCGGCATTGTCCGAGTTGGACAAACCTTACCAAAGATCTAGCTCTGCAAAAAATGGAATAATCATTGCATAAACAGTACCACAGGCCAACTCTACAAATCTATATATCCTGACACCAAAAGTGTAGGAACCAACAAAGTACCTGACCATCCAACCGTCTTTAGACTCATCATCGGTCACTGCCGTTTAAACCAACACCTCTTCAAGATCGGGTGCCACACTTCTGGACTGTGCGACACATGTATGACCAGGGATGGAGGAACCACGTGGGCCTCGTGGGCCTGGGCCCACCTACTTTATTTTCTGGGTGGGCCTGGCCCACCCACTTTTGAAAGCCAAATATTTTTGAAAAGGTAGCGAAAGATTTGACCAAGATAACCTGCAGTTTTTTGTGATATAGAGAAAGTAATTTTAGCTGCAGCAAGGGTAGAGGATGCAGCAATTTTGTCTCTAAACGAAGGCACTTAAACCAGACTAGATAGGGATATTGATGTTAATTCTCTCGAAAACGAACTCAAGCTGTTAAAATAGAGAAAACATTTACATAAATCTATTAAAACTGTTACAGTTTTACCTGAAAATCCCTATGTTTAATGCCACTGCAAAAAGGTCTTTTTTGTGCCACAGACTGGTTAAAAATTACTTAAAAAGCAGATTAACCCAAGAGCACTTGAACCATAGAATGAACAATTGAACACATTCACAAAAACTTGATCGATCAGGTTCATCTCATCTCAATTTGCCAATAAATTATTGCTTTCAATGATCGTATTATTAACTTTTTTAGGAAAATTTTCAAGTGTAATACAGTAGCAGTCACCTATTTAGTGACAGTAGAAGGAACCTTGTTGTTGTTTGATACCATGCAGTAGCAGTGGCGTAACCAGGATAAAAATTTGGGGAGGGGGGCAAATAGAGAACGACAAAGTGTTTGATTTAAGACATCGCCACCTGATGTGCAGTGGCGTATCCTGGTGGCTTGAGCAAGGAGAAGCAATGAAACTGGTGGGGGTTAGAGCGTGCCGATGGCACGCGTATTGTAGGGGGGTCCGGGGGCATGCTCCCCCGGAAAATTTTTGCAAATTACACTTAAATAATGGATTAAAGCGCTTTCTGGAAACATTTTTAGGGTAATATTTGTATGAAATTTATTAGCAGATAAACAGCTATTAACTTATTAAAGGTAGCTCTTACACACGAACGGGCAAAATCTGCGTCTAAAATTAGAGAACACCAAAACCTCAGCTACACAAAAACCCAACAGAGTAAGCCATTCTGAAATTGCTTCCACAAATTAGTTAAAAGAAACGTAAATCGAGTAAATTTTGCGCGATTTACGATTTGCAAAAATTTTATGGTATCTTTCTGTGTGTCTAAAACACCAAAAATGGAAACTTTTTGCTTGTTGGTACAAAAGGCAATCATGAAAACTCAATGTATAAATGATATAAAGTATTTGGAATGCAGCAATGCCAAGGGGGTTCTGGGGGGCGAAGCCCCCAAGAAGTTGGATTGACTTTGACTGCTGCGCCTCTGGGCCCACCTACTTTTAAAATGGTTCCTCCATTCCTGTGTATGACCCTTGAGACGGTGCATCATTTTCTATTTCATTGTACTAACTATGCAACTCAAAAAAAGTGTCTTGAACAAAATCTTAGCACGTATGGAATAAATATATAGTTGAAAAATTGTCCAACCATTAAACATCCACTGGCTTTTGTAAACTTCTGCAATGAGCTCATTTAAATTATTATTTTAATCACTGTAATCAATCACGTTATACTGTCGTGCACAGTGCACACGTATGTCTTGTCTGCTCCTAGCCAGAGATCGATCGCTTTTTGCATTGATTCAGCGTCTACAGACATTGATTCGGTGTGGAAGGTGATTGATTTGCTAGCTGGGCTTTCCTTATTTTGTTTTTTTTTGTTACATCAAACGTGCAAATCCAAAGAAGTAGCCTATCTGACTTTCGTAGGCCTAACCTCCTACAAGAATGCCGTCTTCACTAATGATGTGTATCGGATTATGATGTGTCGTATTGCACCCTTCACTATGCCCTGTTATGTGTTCTAACCATGGTTCTAACTGTGCTAAATGGCTATTATATTAATGACTGTCGCTAAAAGACCTTAGATGTTGCAAAGCGACACAAAACAACCCATAACAATCAATCAATTTGATTCTTGCAGAGCCTATATCGTTGAGTTTGAGCTAGTCAGAAGTAGCCTAGTGTGCAGTTTTTGTTTTTTCCTGTTTATAGTTATATTATAATAACCATTGTATTTTATTCAGATGTAGTTAAATTGTATATATGTTATTTCTGAAGAGGACATCTTGTGATGTCGAAAACGTTCGATATTTAATTTCTTGCGTAGTTTTGTGTTTCTGTAAATGTAATAAACTTGAATATGTTAAACTTGATAACGTTGCTCGGCTACGTATGCCAATGGTTCAACAAGTTTCAGTTGTAAGCTAATACACTTCTTTCAACCGAGAACCGTTGCACCATCTCCCTCTACCTAAGCTCATGATTTCGAAAAAAACATGTTGCTTCTAAAGATAGCCTATTGCTATTAAATATCTCAGTGTTCATATCAACGACATAAACAGGCTGTCAGATTTTTTTCGATCTCTTACACGTAAAGATACTTTGGAAAGATTGATGACGTATAGTTTATTGGGATATGAAACGTTAAATGGTAGAATAGTTTTACTTGTGCGAGGATAGATGAAAACCTTGAAGTACTAAACAAATGGTTCCCCACTTCCAGCAAGTAAACAAATCAAATTCTGCACAGCAAATGTCTTCGTCGATTTCAAAATAACACTACCACTTGCATCAGCTACTTTGCTGTTGGCAATAACTTGCACTTTCACAATCCATTTAATATCGGGTAGAACTTTACAATCGTCTTTAACATATTATTCATTATAACTTCTAATCCCCATAATTTCGTTACCACTTCTAATACATAACTCTCAACCCAACTTTAAATTACAACTCTAATAATAATTTATTCACAAATCACGCAACTATTTATAACAGGTTTGCTTTGAGCAGAAGTTTCCATGAACTAGAGCAGTGGTTCTCGACTGGGGGTCCGCGGACCCCAAGGGGTCCGTGAAGCGATTTCCGGGGTCCGCGAAAGTTTCCGAGTTTTCAACATGACGGATAAATTAAGAAATTTAAAAATTGTTTGTGCTTTGTTCATGTATTAGCCTACAGTGATTTTTAAACTGTAAGTCGCAACGCACTGGTGCGTCGTTTGAAATTGCAAAGGACATTGCACAAAGGTTTGATTTCTTAACTAAAATATCATATAAATTACTTAAACTCTTTAATAAGGCTATGTTGGCTATGTTCAACTTAATTCTTTTGAGACAGCAGATTGTTGATCAATGATTAATTTAGAAATACAAACGTTAGTCAGCAGTCTATCACCACTCACAGGTTTGCAATGACTGTGATCATAACGAATTAATATTGATTTCAAACGAAAAAAGGGAGAAATTCTTTGTAACAGTCGCAAGTATTCTATTAACTTTTGATAAAAGTTATAGAAAAACATCAAATGAGCATATAGCTTACCGATGTTTGATCCTGTGTGCCAACATATAGCTCATAAGTCATAACTAGGGCAACCAATTTTTTGACCTAAAAACTTGAAATTTTGACTTTATAATTTACAAATTTTGACCGAATTTTGACCAATAACTTTCTGCGTTTGCAACCTGAATGCGAAATACAAAGCATATAAGAAATCGAACCGTTAGGTAAGGATATCTTCTTTTTCTAATGAAATATGAGAAAAATGTGGAAGACTCAACGACACCACAGCTAACGAACAGGTAATGAAAGTCACTCGAACAACTGCAAAAACTAAATATGGAGTGTCTTTAAATATCCCGAAATTACTGAGAGGGTTCTGCAGTATTATACTTCAACATCAAGTAATGTTTCACATTATCGCCTTTGAAGTTCCTGTCTCTCGCCAAAAATTTTCATAAAATAGAGAAGCTTCTCTCTACTGATACAGAAGTTGCCAGGGAGTTCCTCAACAAGCTATAAAAATGCGGTGAAATATCATCTCATCCCATTTTCACAATGCACTTGATGTCATTTCTTGAGATTCTTGCTTGAATATATTTTCCAATTAGGCAGCCATCAACACCAAAGTTAAGGAACCTCATTTTCTGGTAAGCTTCTTGAATGGTGCTTCGGCTGTCTTCCATCTTCTGAATTAAATCAAACGGTGCACTGTACTGCTCCTCTATTCTACAAGGTGAGTAGCTAAATTGGGAGCTTTTATAGCATCTTGAGCACGCCGCAGCAAGACACCACCATCATGGAAGCCTTCCACAATATTTCTTACTTTTAGTAGACTTCTTGAATAATAGAAAGAAGCTTTCAACCAAAGGCCCATCTAGTTACATTTGGCTGTGGAAGTTGGCCAATGGAAGTAAAACTAGCTCTTCTTGACCTGTTTTTAATGGTCACTGCTTTAACCCTGGCAACCAACTCATCAACAGCAGGGTAGTTGGCTAATATTCAATCGTCAGTAGTGGCCCCAACAAGATTATTACCTCAGAAATTGCAACAGATGGATTATTACGTCAGAACAGCAGCAGAAACTGCAACAAAAAATCAGTATCTGCGTAGCTTTAATAAAATATCAATAGAGAGAAGAAAAACTACGTTAAAAGAAAATTTTGACCTAACCATGAATTTTGACTTTTTTTTTACTTAATAACTTTGAAACCTCTCTTCGTGTCAGCCTGAAATTTAGTTTGTGGACGTTTTATAAACTTTGAACAGAGCAGAAAAATTTTGACTTTATTGACTTTTGGTTGCCCTAGTCATAACATAATTTCGTCAATCTCAGCAATCGTCAAGTGCGTTGCGAATTCAGCAAATTCTTTTAAGTGTGTTGCTTTGAAACTTATGTAACATATGATTCCATAAGGAAACGCGATATACCAAAATTTCAAATTGAAATTTTTAGGGGTCCGCGACCGCTTCGAAGACACCAAAAGGGGTCCACCAAGACAAAAAGGTTGAGAACCACTGAACTAGAGTAATATTATATCACAAAAGCTCATTCTTCTGGTTAACAAGTCAGAGAAGCTTCGAGAATCGTACGTAGGCCTACGCAGAAACTTTTAGTAGTAGGTTTTGCAGTAAAAGTTTGTGTAATAAAGGTTACTATCAGCCAGAAACTGCGACTATACGCATAGGCTGCGACACAGACAAACAGGATATCTTTATTGTGTTGAAATAAGTCATTAGCTAACTTATCACAGTGCCAATTTTTTGTCATTAACTGGTTATTTCAGGCTCGTTGTGTTTCCTTTTATGCATGAAACTTTGGTATAATTTCTCTAATGTCTCCATAAATCATTTGCGCTTTGCATACAACGATTCCTTTCGTATGCTGCATTGCTTACCTCGTTATGCCAGTGCTGTCACTATTCAAATCAAACAAAATTTTTGACTATTGATATTGTTTGAACGTTTAGAGATGTTGAAACGATGTCAAAAAGACCAACTTTTTGCTAAGCAAACAAAAAAAGTATTATATTGGCTAAAAAATGACTTTTATCTAAAAAAATGAATATTTCGACACAAGAGCTTCTTGAAAACATTGCGATTTGAATATTTCTTCGAATATAGTTTTATGTAAGCCAAAATGACATGCACGTTAGCAAGAATGACAGACAACAGATGAGTCAAAATAACCACAGAATGGCCACCAAGATATGCAAAAAACTGGAGGAAGACCAAAAAGAAGATGGTGGGATCAGTGGTGCCGAAGTAAAGGGGATAGGGGGATATATCTCCCCCAATGTTTTGGCAGCATCCCCCCAATAATTTAGAAAAAATATTTTCTATGAAGTTGTACTTCGATTTAGTTGTTTGCAAGCATCTCGAATTGCTGTGGTTTTTCTTTTATTGATGTTTGATCACAGTTCTAAATTGTTTTGGATTTGACGTTATAGACAATGAAGGACCTTCATTGAAGTTAAGCTATTAAGGACGAGTTGGATCAGGCCACTGGCCACGGCACTGCAGCAATGCTTATGAGGGGACTCATTGTATTAATGTCCTGTGCAGGCCTTGTGTCTCTGGTATGCAATGGATTAATCTCCTGCGTTTAATCGCAGCTCGTAACTATAGTGTCTGCTGTTCTACTTTTACGATAATCGCATCATTTTTCAACTTGCACAAATTTTCAAGACCGGCTTAGTTCCTGAAATGATCAAAAATTATCAAGAGCTGAATAGACAATCGATGAGAAGGCCAGTGGCCAGTATCTTCTCAAAACTTCAAGACAACTTTTCACTTTCATTTTACTACACTAAAGAAATCGGAAGATCGAAACACTGGCCACTGTCCGTAGTTACTTTTAAACAAACATGAAAGAGTCAAAATGTCTTTTTAGGCATTATTTTTAAACAAATAAAAGGAGCCATAAACAAACATAACTCAGCAACAACACTACATTTAACATTATAAAACAAAAAACAAAAGCGAACGTTTTCGGCTAGTCATACAGCCCTTTTCAAGCCTATAAGAAAAAATACATATTAAAAGAAATGCTAAAGAATCATATAGTATCACAGCAAAAATATGGTCAAATCTAAACATTTAAGAAACTGTCTCTCTCACACAAAATGACAACTGAAAATTACAAACACCACGGGTCAAGTATTTGAGAAGTAGAAATTAATTAATTATTCAGAAAAGAAATCAGGCAGAATTACGCAAGATTGACAGAAGCACAACACGAGATAGTGGCACAAACAAACAAAATGCGAGAAGCACAAGACGTGATAATTCAATCAAAAACTGTTAAAAGATAAGAAGCTCCGCCAGCAAATAATTGCCTGTTGACCCAGGGCTCAACAGGCAATTATTTGCTAGGGCTCAACAGGCAATTATTTGCTGGCGGAGCTTCTTATCTTTTAACAGTTTTTGATTGAATTATCACGTCTTGTGCTTCTCGCATTTTGTTTGTTTGTGCCACTATCTCGTGTTGTGCTTCTGTCAATCTTGCGTAATTCTGCCTGATTTCTTTTCTGAATAATTAATTAATTTTTACTTCTCAAATACTTGACCCGTTGTGTTTGTAATTTTCAGTTGTCATTTTGTGTGAGAGAGACAGTTTCTTAAATGTTTAGATTTGACCATATTTTTGCTGTGATACTATATGATTCTTTAGCATTTCTTTTAATATGTATTTTTTCTTATAGGCTTGAAAAGGGCTGTATGACTAGCCGAAAACGTTCGCTTTTGTTTTTTGTTTTATAATGTTAAATGTAGTGTTGTTGCTGAGTTATGTTTGTTGATGGTTCAAAAGAGCTACCTCTCTACCCAATAAAAGGAGAGTTAAAAGTCATGTAAATTTCACTTTGTGTGGAGCTACATGTACCGTCGCGCAGACGTTCATCACCACTCGGCTACGCAACCGACACTCAATCTCGGTCCTGCTCTAATGTAGCCCACTTGCCTGAAACTTTGCGAACACTGTTGGGTTCTTTATTTGTAGGAAAAAACACAAAGCAAAAGGTTGCAAGTATTGGCCAAGCTGTCGTTCTCACCACTCGACCGACCAGATCGTCAGACCACGAGCGGTGATTGCACTATTGCAAATTGGTCTTGCTGTTCAAGGACATCATTTGTACAGGTCGAGATTTCTTGGTGATACTTTACAGTTTACACAATATGGGATATTGTTCTTCTTACGCAGAAGTCCTGAAGTTTGAAAAGAATGCAGCTGATTGTGTAGCGTCAGAATCCATTGTTCTAGAGAACATAGACCTACTCGAAAGTACAATGT